>NC_047588.1:10406200-11796200 GCF_011004845.1 Esox lucius | reverse complement strand
CTGTTAAGATAGGTACAGGAATGTGTGGGACCTGGTATTTGCATTGGGGGCATCTATTGTCTGTCCAGATGGAGATCAATGGGTTTTAGGACAGGATAGGAGAAGATACAGCAAGGGGGCAGTAAGGCCAGTTGGCCCCTTTGGGTAAACACTACAGTAAACATGGCAGGAAGGATAAGGTTGGGGAAGATAGCATTTGATAGAACAAAGGGAAGGTGTTTGATTGACATGAAACAGATGGCAGCATCTTACCACACCCCTTCTTCCTATGTAATAAATACTGTCGAAATGATGTTTTTATTTAGAAACTATCCACCGTTACTTTGTAACCTGTATACTTTCTCCTTGCAAGCAAGATTAAAACCGTTTATTGCGCAATTGATTTCTCCTGTCTTACCTACCATTTTCATAGAACTTTGGAATTTTAGAAATTGCCATCACAGTGTCCAATCAGTACATTCGACCGCCCTTTTAACCATGGGCCCCAGGTCTTTTGCTTGGTGTTTAGGATGCAGGGCCAGTGACACATACGGGACGGACTCCTCCGCCATCATGTACCATTGATCCTGCTCCTCTGTCAACTGTACATCTGCCGCTACCCCTTCAGGGCCTACATATATGAATTTAGACCCGACCTGCCACGTGTCCCCACACACTACATCCCCAAACCCCTCTCTATACACCTCATCGCCCTGCCGATCATAAAATAGGGTTACATGTGGGGGGTCTGGCGGAGGAAAGTACGGCTCGAGGAGGGAGATCCACGGCCTCCACTTGAAGTCGATGTCCCGTCTGGTAACGTGACAGTTAGTCCATCTGGAGAACATAAGATATTAGCCCCCAGTTTTATCAACAAGTCTCTCCCCAATAAGTTAAGTCCTTCCCGTCGATATTCAGGGACAGCATAGGGTCTGCCTTTCCCCCGCTGTCCCCCCCCCCCCCCTGTAGACCGTCACGCCTGGTCCCACCCTCCCTCATAAGAGTGGGTATTGTCCAGGTGCACTAGGTGGTGGGACGGCGTGTGGGTTGGGAACTGGAGCTGCCCCTTGGTTTGGGTATTCTCTGCCCCTTGCAGTGTTCTGTGGGCACTCTCTGGACCAGTGGTTCGGGTCACCACACGTAAAGCAGGCTCCGTATGGGACTTGGGCTCCTGGAGCCCCTCTGTCTCTACCCCGCCCCCTACCCCTACCATAACCTCCCCTCGGAGTCCCTGGTCGATAGGGCGCGGTGAATGCCCCCCGGCCACTGTGAGGTTGGGGTGCCAATGTGGGAACAAGGTATAAATCGGGTGTGTCAGGTTCTCCTGAGCCTAGGGCTGCCATCTGCTTATGTAGCTGTAAGCGCAACAACTTCTCTTTCAGTCCCTGTATCTGTTTGACTTTCTCTGTCTCCTCGTCTTTAGCCCTCTGTAAATGATGCACTATGTGTCTTTCCCATACGTGTGATTCACTACCCGGCAAGTCAGGATTTGCCATAATTTCCTCTTTTATTTTCTCTGGAGGTCCCTCTAAGACCGCCCTTCTAAACCACTCCTGCTGCAGACCTCCCTTCCCCGGGTGGTGCCCTGTGTGTTTGGCCCATGTTTCTTTACATACTTCTAGATACTGTCTAGGGTGTTGCTCTTTTTCCCAAGGTAACTTGGGCATCGGGGCCCCAGCGGGCAAGGGAAATTGTTCCCTCAGGGCCATGGCTATGCGCCCGACCACCTGACTGAAAGGGGTGTTGTCAGGGCTCCGCCTAGTGGCAGCCCCTTTTTCTATCTCAGTCATAGCCTGGGCGGACACGGCTCGGGCGGCTACTGCCCTCCAGTCCCCCAGTGCCAACATTTGACCAGCTGTGAGTTTATCAAATTGTGACAGCCATAGTCCACCTCCTTCTCCCATCGGGGGTAATTTATCTACCAGTGCCTGTACGTCTCCCAGCCCCAATGGTTTATATCGCGGTTCGGCGCCTCCCACTCTAAAGAGAGGCAGCTGAATCCCAGCACAACCAGCTTCCCCTGCTTGTGACCGCGTATACATTTTTGAGTCTTTTGAATTGATTCTACTGCGTCATGGTGTAGTTTATGTTCTGGTGGGGGCGTACGCGGCAGAGGGTATATGTCTGCGTCTCCCTTACTCCCATCTCCGCTAATGTCTGCGTCAGGGTCTTCGTCTGAGTCAGTCCATCTCCCTACTGCTTGCCCCGTGAGTACCACCCGTCCTCTATGCGAATTTCCTTTGTTCTGCCTAGATCTGGTCCTTATCACTGTATCACTATCGTCCGACCCCGACCTTGAGTCCTCACCTAACCTGCCTTTAGTACGGCCTGATCTTTTCTTTCTGGCCCCTGTAATCTCCTCCTGTTTATTATCTCCTAGTCGCCTCCCCTTCTCGTTCCTCTCTTCGTATCTCCCGTACTCTCTCACTGCCCTTGCCTTGAACGGTTTCACCTCCCCCTCAGTATCTGTCTCGCTCTCTGACTCCGCCTTCCTACTCAACTTTCTCTTATCTTGCTTTCCTATGACTTGAGTTACGGGCTTGCTGTTCTGTGTGTCTAAAGACAATATACCACTCTGTAAACGTAAGACTGGATATAATGGTGCCCGGTCCGTACCAAGCCCCAAGTCATCTTCATATGCTGGGGGTTCTATCTCTCCTCCCTTTTTCTCCTCCTTAATTTTCTGTTCCTTTTTCTCTTTGTTCAAATGGTCTACGCCCTGACACCACACTGCTAATTTACACCATTATTTTCGGTGCTTTTCCCATTCGTTCTCCTTTTCTCTATATCTCCCTCTCTTGACCAACTTTGCTGTTTCCTTTTTGTCTCTAACTCTATCTCGATTTTTGGAATAATCCTTCTCCTTATTCCACAAAATAACATGTAATGGTCTCCTTTCCTCCATCCTTAATCCTGCCTCACTCACCACTTGTCGCAATTTCTCTTCTATCCCTTTTTCTGAATTGGGTCCATCCTGCCTACAACCGTCATTACATTTGCCACCTGTATCCCCAATTGTTTCCACTTTCCTGTACCTGGATCCCACCCGTCGTCATCTACTTTTCTCTCAAACTCCCCGTCCATTTCTCCCTGACTTATGTTACTGTGAGTCCCAGACTCAGAATGCTTAACAAATGATTAACGGGTCCCTGACCCAACACTTTTGGGACTTGAACCCAGTTCTCTTATAAAAAATTCGGGGAGTTCCAAACTCCCTGGGCCTCTAACCCAGCTGAACGGGTCCCTGACCCAACACTTTTGGGACTTGAACCCAGTTCTCTTATAAAAAATTTGGGGAGTTCCAAACTCCCTGGGCCTCTAACCCAGCTGAACTTTTTTGTTTTGTTTTGTGTAACGCCACTGTACCATCGCAACAGTGTCCTCGGGCCTCTAACCCGACTGGTTGCCAAGACTCTAACTCGCAACTCTCCACCTTCCCCGTCGGGAAGTGGCGTAGGGTAGTCAACCCCAGAACCAATACCAATTGCCTCGCCCTCCTGAATTTAAACCAGTCCCATTACGTTTTCCACAGGTTCAAAATTTAGTTCATAGCCAATATGCAGATTTAGATATAACAGGCTCTGCTTACCTTTTTTATGATGCACCGGTCCTGGAACCTGTGAGTCCCGTATAGGTCAACTGGACCGAGTCGAATTCCTTCTCCCTTTTTCCAATCCCGGACCGAGCCCCCAAAATTGTTGAAGTCTAACACTTCACCGAGTTGGTTTGTTGGAAAGGAGAATAAAACACCGGGAGTCAGGTCAATTACCATACCGCATATTCCATTTATTGCAAAAGCTTTTGGAGACAAGTGTCGCCGCACAATGTCTAAGGATCAACATTCAACAGATCATTTTATACTTCTACTACGCCCAAAAGATAGAGTCGTTAAATTCACAAAGCAAGTATGCTATTGGTCCAGTTCCAGTTCTATTCCTTATAAGGGAAAACATCTTCTTGCCCCCCCATCTGGCTTCTGTCTTGTCTGTCAGACTATGTGTGTGTCTCTAACCGTGTCCTGTTTCTCCAAAGACAGACATACTAAATCTTTCTCTCCCCCGGCAACCGCTTGAACACGGTTTCCTATTCTCCTACTTGCTCCTTCAGTTTCAGCTCATACTACAAACATTTAATATTTTGTTTCATTGGTTACAACAGCTTACAACTGTTCACTAACTTATACAATCAATACATCTACACGGTTTTGTAACCGTATGTCTTTGGCCCACCACTAACAAATTGAGCTATGCTTTCCCCATCCAGTAACTCATTGGTCAAGTCACCCAAGAATGGCCCCAGTGGGGGCACCCAATCCCCAAGGCATGTGACAAAGATCACAGAATCAGTGTCTGTGTAGAGTACACGTCTATCTAACTTCTCCAAGAGTGAATACAACTCGAGTCTAGCATAAGCGGTTGTGAACGCAGCAATAAAAATGTTGCCGTTACGTGGTTTGATTGGTGTCTGTTTTGTGTAACGCCACTGTACCATCGCAACAGTGTCTGAGATAAACGAGAAATAACCAACATCTATTTCACTGGAAAAAAGGTAGTGGCTAAACTCCTCCGGATCTATAATTAACATTGTGTTCATAAGGTTAGTCCGCTCACCCATCTTACCCCAAAGACTATTCATTGCCAATTTAGCTAAAGATCGCTTAGCACTGTTTACAACAATGTTTTCCTTGTCAAGCTGCACACCCTCCTTTTCATGATATTCACGGATATACCGGTCTTTAGCCTCATCGTCAACCACAGATGGTGGGAAGCCACTAGCTTCCTGCTTGTGCTTCAGGAATGTTCTCATGTAATCTGCAAAAAGATCATCTGATGTCCTGGTAAAATCCCAGACTTCAAATACTTCCACAATACGATAACCTTGATAACAGCCTTAACCAGCTCAATAGAAACCCAGGTACCGGTTAGAGATCTTTCTGAATCAGTATGTGAACAATCAGTTACCTGGTTTTCAGACTCTGCACATAATCTACACAATGGAAAGAACAGTTTACCGCCGACCCTGTGTGGTAAAACGGGCTGATAAAGGCCTTTCAGTGGACACACCGTAGCCTTAACAATACCAAAGTAGGTGTCTAGTGGTTTGAAATCTCGAAAGATTATGTCTGGATGCCCAATCGGATAAGTCTTTGTCTTGTTGCAGAATGGGTAAAGACTACAGACATCGTTATACTGAATAGTCTCCCCTTCTCGAGCCGTAAACTTCAGATGAATTGCATTAGTATGACCGCCAAAAAGAGCATCCCGAGGGTCAAGGCACTCTGGAGCACCAAAGGTCTTCAAGAAAGCTTTGACATCTGCGGATGTGTTTTTAAGCTGATTCCACTCACACACTGAGCTTGCTACCATTAGCAATAAGTGTCGTGCCAATACCATTGTTAGCAAGGTAATGCATCAAGATGTAACCATCGAAACCTTTAGAGTTGTGTGCTATAAATGTGTAGTCATTATATTTCGGTTGCCTAAACTTTTGATAAAAAGCAGTGACACAACCATCTCCGGCTGAACACCACGTCTTGTTATCAAAGCTTATTGCACACACAAAATGTGCAGTGTGTACACCATTCACCGGATTGGCAATAGTCTCAAAATCATAAAATATGTAGCGCTCACTGGGGTCCTCGGGCTTGGAGGGTTTTATAAAACACTGATGATTCATTTCAAAAGCCAGATCCACGTTAAAATTGTGACATATGTTAGCCATGCACCTGTGCGCTTTATAGTTGGTAATACTAACATTGTAATAACGGCCGCAATCGAGACAGTATTTCTTCTGGTCACACCTGCTAAACAAACGATCCACACTTTTGTGGTGCTTCGTTTATGCTGGCTATAACAAAAATCCGAATAACATATCCGTTTACAGTCAGGGCACTGCTTTGTGTTACGGGGTTGGGTATGACAATCTTCATGAAGACAGACACTACAGCTATGTTTACAACCATGATCACCACGTGTGTTGAAACCGGTATAGCACCAGTCACAGACATAAGACACACCCAGAAAACCCTTCAGATTCATGATGCCACAGGAATGGTTATCGTGTAAGTACATAAAGACAGTTCTAGGGTGGGTTTCCTCGCTGTTTTGAAACTTGGTAAAGTGACCATCCCGTGTTCGGTGAAAGACAACAATTTTATACCCTGTCATTTCTTCAAACCAAACAATATCTGTGAATGCCACACAATCAGCTAATGCTAAACCAGCGCCCTTATGTAACTCACGACCACTAACCAGGGCCTCAGGATATGTGTACTGCGGGTTCAACATATCCATCAAACAAACAGAAAATTATTCACAGCCACATATAAATGTCTTCTTTTTTTATTGATAATCTGATCTATCAACAGTGTTTGAGCTTTACGTCGTGGGGCACCACCCTCACGGTTTTTGACAATTTGTACCACCAGTTCTAGTGACTGATCAATCATTATCTCGGCATTACTCTGCATAACACTTTCAAGTAAATTACCAAACGTGCGTTCATTATATTCATCCGCTCTCATGGTCACATGTACGGGGTCTATCAGAGATTCACCAATCAACTCAATTTGCGGATGATCACCAGGTCCGTGTACAAAGTCTGAAGCTCTAACAATCAAAGTATCCAAGCCTGCCATAATACTTGCGTAGAATGTGCCAAAATCACCAACTTCACCTGTATTTTGTAAATTTATCAACTGTCGTAATTCAACATTGTCAAACGCATTACGTTGTATAACTCTAACATCGCCATCACTGCACTGAGTTTGCATCAGAGAGCTTGAAGGAGTGTCAACTAGATCGTGTGAAAAATGGGGGCTACTAAGCTTGGTTAACAAGCCTTGTATCTAAAGATTATTGTGTGCATCGCTGTGTAACAAAGTAATGTTTGGTTCATTTGTATTTTGGGGTGTGGTCGATTGATTATGTGTAGAGGTTGTCGGCTGTACCGTGTCTGATCTGTTGTTAGCATTATATTTCGCCATTTTTCTGGTTTAACGTGTAAATAACAATCCACTTTTTAGGTTTAAATATTCTAACTCAAACATACATTTACATACAGCGCAGTTTTGAAGAGTTGGCTGTATTACCTTCAGCTTTCAAGCCTGATAAAAAACTAAACAAAAATCCCCTCACGCTGTGCAGCCACAAGGAAGGGTGTCCGTAACTGACCCCATTGTGGTAATGTACTTTGTATCATCACCCGGCTGTCCTCAATCTGTTGGAATATAGAATGTTGTACCAAGGGTCAGTATGCATAGTCATAATTGTTAATAACACTTTAGAACAAGACAAAAAAATTCTGTAAATAATTAAACTTACACAACCGTGCAGATACTTTTTTGTGTAAGATCACAGTCTGACCGCCCAGTCCAACTGACGCAGATGCTGGTCACTTGGACTAAATACATGTATCGACACTCTTAAAGGAGTAAGAAACAGAGACAACGTTCTCTTGGCACATTCTAACAGTTTTATTAACTATTATGCAAATATGAGAGACGTGTCAACCGCTTACCAACATAATCGTCTGAGGAGTCTCTGACTCAAAACATGCACAATCCGTATTTATTACCGAGAAAAAGGGGTGTGGTAAGTGGCTAGCCATCTGTCTTGTGTCACATAGGTTTTACCCAAAGGGTGGGCTGTCCCCCCACCTTATCCTTCCTGCCATAATGTTTACTGTTGTGTTTACCTAAAGATCCCCCCAAGGACCACATTCCTGAGGATCAAAAGACTGACAACCTTCTTTGTCTAGGCAGGAGGACATGGCCCAAATACCTAATAATCCTCTGATATTATACAGACATGTGTGTCACAATCAAAGTAAAGATCTACATACAAGCCAATGGAAAGACAGACATTTCTCAAATGTACCTTAATTCAACATTTCCATAACACGACCCACAACCATGACAGCCCTCAGACGGCACTGCATTAAAATCTGACAGGATTCTGTAGTGGACATCACTGCATGAGATCAGGAACACTTCTGAAAACCATTGTCTGTAAACACAGAATGTCGCATCACCTACAAATGCAAGTTAAAACTCTACCTTGCAAAGAAGAAACCATATATAAACAAGATACAGAACAGCCGCCGCCTTTTCTGGGCCTGAGTTCATTTCAGATGGACTGAGGCAAAGTGCAAAACTGTTCTGTTGTCCGACGAATCAGAATAAAAAATAAATAAAAATGTAGTCGTGGACATTGTGTCCTCCAGACTAAAGAGGAGAGGGACCATCTGAGTTGTTATCAGCACACAGTTCAAAAGCCAGCATCTGTGATGGTATGGGGGTACATTAGTGCACATGGCATGGGTGACTTCTATGTCTGTGAAGGCACCATTAATGCTGAACAATATATACATACCTATACATACATATAAGTTTTGGTGCTAAAATGGCCTGCCTGCAGTCTAGACCTGTCACCCATTGAAAACATTTGACGCAATATGAAATATATAATATAAAATATACGACAAAGGAGACCCCAAACTGAACAGCTGAAATCCAATATAAAGCTAGAATGGGAATGCATTCCACTTACAAAACTACAGCAATTGCTGTCCTCAGTTTCCAAACGCTTACAGTGTGTTGTTAAAATAAGATGTGATGCAATACAATGGTAAACATGCCCCTGTCCCAGGTTTTTGTAGTGTTACTGGCATCAAATTCTAAATGAGTATATATTTTTCCAAAAACAAATAAAATTTCTCTATTTTAAGATTTGATATATTGTCTTCGTACTATTTTCAATCAAATATAGGGATGCTTTACAATTATCATGTTACTCTTTCTCTTTTTAAATGCATTGATGGGAAAAAAAAGCATTTCACTGTCTGTCGTGTTCTTCACAAAGCATGTGACAAATACCATTTAATTTCACTTTGATGTAGCTTTATTAGGTTGGGATCTGGCTATTGCCAAAGGTTCTAACAACACTGTTCTAATGACACTGTCTCATCCTTTGTGTTAGTATCTATAGTAAAATGTGAGAATGCAGTAATTCCCTGGACCGTAGCTGGTGTGTTTCTCAGTGTGACCGTGGTCCTCCTCATCTACCTGTTAACTGATGCCTACAGAAAGTAGGATCCTTTTCACTTTTCATTCTTGAGCTGAACATGTCTGTGTATGTTTGCATTTTCAAATCGACTGTCTTGACAGCTCCAGAGATCTCTCCCTATCTGGGCCCACTTAAGAAATATTGTGTAACACAGACCTACATTCAGTGAGGACCTGCCTATTAAGACCAATCCAACCCATAAAAAGCAGGCATTCTATGATCATGCATTTATTTTATAGATACATTGTGCATGTAATATTCCGCTGTTTTTTCTCATACACAACAGTCATAGTACTTTTTATTACTTTATATTAAGTGTATTCTGCCAAGTAATTTAACATCTACTTAATATATGCAGAATTTAGAAGTGATTTGACATTGCAATAGAATGTTATTTCTCAATTTATCTAAGACCAGACACTTTCTGATAAGATGCCAAGTTTCTCTGAGTGTTAGAAAATAACACTACCACTTTTATTCTTGTGTTATTCAAAGGGTACAAGGTAAGAACAGGAAACCAAAAGAAGAGGAGAGTACCTACATCTCATTGGAAACAAAGGACATGTCTCAAGATGATTATCAAGTTATTTCCAAGCGTCCAATTTGACTGAGCCTGTGATCTTCACTCCAATCTTAAACCTGTGCTGAGACATTTTTTGTATAAATAATTGGAAAAGGTACATAAATAGCACTTAAGTTCTGCTGTTTATCTTTGGATAAACAATGTAAATCAGCCTGAAAACATTTGATATACTTTTTGTATTTAACTATGCTCACAGTTACCAACTTGGAACAGTTCAATCAATCAATCAAATGTATTTATAAAGCCCTTTTTACAACAGTAGTTGTCACAAATTGCTTTACATAGACACTCGGCCTTAAACCCCAAGGAGCAAACAACAGTAGTGTTGAATTTCAGTGGCTAGGAAAAACTCCCTAAGAAGGCCGAATTTTAGGAAGAAACCTAGCGAGGACCCAGGCTCAGAGGGGTGACTAGTCCTCTTCTGGCTGTGCCGGGTGAGATATTAAGCATCCAATTGGAATAATTAATACATTTATCTGGGCTAAATCCAGAGTCTATTTAAAATTAGACTAGGTCAGAAGTATGACCAGATGGACAAGGACCGGGACAGCAATGGGCCCCCCAAACCAGGTACTCCGCAGGTGTGGACCAGGACCTCATGTCCTCCTGAAGTTTAAAACGGTAGAAGACTGGGAAAATTCAGAAAATGCATTCATCATATCAACAATGATTTATAGTGGAAAAGGAGTTACAGCATATTTGCTTATTGCATCTTTGTACATCTCTGTATATTTTCCTGTACTCAACATCCAGTATATACACCTGCCAATTCAATGTCTGCAACTCCCACGAATCTCTGACTGAAAATGAAAATGTATAAATGTATATTCTCTATCATCTACTTATATTCTTTTGTTGCAGAATTGTTCATTAATTAATCTTTAAATGTTTACCTGTACTTATTTTCTATAGTGTATTTATATTTCAATAGTTTTTCTGTATATTCTGTAACTGATGTACATGTTATATTTTGCTAATGATTTCAGCTGTGGGAGTATCAACTCCAAAACTGTGGGACAATTTTCTGTGCAAATGTCTTTGGCCCCTTCAAAAAAGAAAAATAGATCAATACATTAAATTTTTTGAATAATGTATAACGTTGAAGTAAACACTAACAAACATTAATACAATAACTAACAAATTTTTTTATTTTTAAAACAATCCAGTATTTTATGTGGCCTCCCTAAGAATTCAAAACTCAAGCAGTGTGCTAACATAGACAAGTGAATGCTTTTTTGTTTCTTCTTTTTCTTCTTCTTCATCTGAAGTGGCCAGTCTAATACAATGGATGTATGGAGTCATTTTCCAGCTCAAAGATAATGCTTTGGTCCATCGTTTTCCCAATGTGTTTTCCCAAGGTACAGCATGATTACCAAAATCTGTTAATGATTCTCATATTCCTAATTACATTGCGTTTGACCAGATCCCCTATATTGGCTGAAATACACACCCAGCCCATAACAGAGCCACCATTATGCTTCACAGAAGTTTGCAGACAGGCATCAGTGTACTTCTTGCCAACTCTTCCAACATACTGGCATCTTTTTTAACCATAATGTCTGATTTGGACTAATCACTCCTGCTTGTTGTTCCATGCTTTTTGTGTTGTGCATACTGCAATTTGTTCTGCGTGATGCTTTTCCACAAAAAATTGTTTCTTGGCTGCAACATGCCCTACAAGGCAGTTTTGTTTAACACTTCTCATGGTTATAGTGTGTACTTTGGTGCCAGAAATAAACACTTCCCTGGATATACTTCTACCCCTGTAGTAAGTGACCTTTAAGTTAACCTGCTTTAAGTTACCTGCTGGATTTAAACTGGTTGAAAATGGAGAAAACAAAACACTGTTAGCTCTGTAACCCACAATCTCCAAATGTCTCACATCTAATGACAAACTTAGGGTTCCAGAATTCATGGACTCTGTGATGTATCTTTCAGTTGTTATATTATAGTTATAATTCAATCCGACTGGTAGCCCCTTTGAACATCCTCCTTGTCTCAACATGTCCCCCCGTCTCAACATGTCCTCCCGGTCTCAACATGTCCTCCCTGTCTCAACATTTCCTCCCTGTCTCAACATGTCCTCCCTGTTTCAACATTTCCTCCCTTTCTGGTATATACATTGAAATGTCATACTCATAGTGCATGTTAATGATCCAACTCGCAATAACATACAGGCTAGTACTGAGCCATAATCACATGGAACTCCCCTCCATCCTCAATTACTCAAGCAAATGGCAAAAAAAAGTTTAAAGCACTGATAAGACAACATCTCATGTGGGTTGTGAAGAGATGAACACACTTATCGACACAGACAGTATCGACACATTGTAATTAGTTGTATTATTGAATTTAACATGTGTGGCATTGTTCTGGTTTATCAGTGAATCAGTGTTTTATTTGTTCGTTTTCAGTGGATCCCAGGAACAGTACAGTAGATTCTGTGTTGTCAGGATACAATTTAATGGGGATCCAAACAAAGAAAAGCAGTGAGACACAGGGTGCAGCTCTACAGGCCATGAAGCAACCTAGGTTGTGTTGAGATATTTTAACTACATAGTTATTTTTATTATTTGAACTGGTTTTCAACTAGAGTTTGACAACAACAAACAGCATTAATCAGCACACAGCGTTAATCCACATAGAATCAGTTCCTCTTTACATTTTGAGGTAACTGCTGTTAAGGCATGATGTATTTGTTGGGCGGGACTTTTCTGTCGTTTAACAAGTTGATCGATGAGAACAAAAGGACTCAGACTTGGGAAACTCGGCTTCGAAGCTGACTCAAGGAAAAAGATTGTGTGCATACAAAAAGAAAACCAAAAATACACTCACCACAAAATGTAATCATATTACATTCACACACTGTTGAGATTGAAAAGCACACAATCAAAACAACAAACCATACTGAAAGATTAAGGTGCTGCCTAGTCAATCACTAAGGTAAAAACGATTCTATTGTATGTTTAGTGTCTTATGTCCTAGTTACTCTTCTTCAAATGTCTTTTCATAACCCCCTCAACATGCATCAATCTAAAGAGCAGGGTTGGGGTCAATTCAAATGAAAGCCAGAAATATTGGCAAGTCAATTCTCACTTACAGAATAAGTGCATTCATCATCAACATCACAACATGGCAGCCAAAGGTGTCAACCGTTTCTATTTTTTGCAGTAGCTCTGACTCATCATTATGTGATATGTGAGAGATAACAGAATTTCAAAGCATTTTCTGAAACCATTAATATCTGTGCAACACAGACCTTTATTGACATGTATAAATGTTAAAAGTAAAAAAAGACAAACAAAAATACTTTCTCTATGAAAGAATTAGAAGAGTCTCTGTCAACCTTGAACCTTGTCATTAGAAAACAAAACAGCATTCACACAAAACAAACGAAAGAACATCAGGACTGCAGCGTTACCCTATGTTTATTGATGAGGACTGTTATTTGACATTAAAGTAAGGGTTGATTTTGGTCTATACAGTAAAACTGAGTGTGTAAAGAAGTACTTCCTGGATTGCAACACCAAGTTAGGGGAAGAAGTAACAGAGTGGAAACAAGAAGTGACATCCATCAGAGACACGCAGGGATACTGATCAGGAATAGAAATCACAAAGAAAGGTAAACTGCTCATTCAGTCTTATTTTTACATGGTTCAAAGGGAAGCTATAGAACCATTCATCATTTTTATGATGAACTATTTACTCCGGTTAAGATTCAAAACCTCCTAGAAGGACTAATTACTGTACCAGGAGATGCTCAAAGAAGAATTTCTCAATGAACATTGCTAGGCAATGGTTCATATTTACACTGTTGTGTTGTTGAGGGGTTCTTGGAAGAACCTTTAGTGTTTTCATGGGTTCCTGCAAAGTGTCTGGAGTAGAGTGGCTTGATAGGGCCAGGGCATTAAGACTAACTGTTAAAATAAATGTAATTCCTTCTTTTTTTGTTCTTTTGTATTGTCTTCATGTGGAGTTTAGACTAACATATTTTGAGGGCTGGGTTTGCCTATCTCTTGTCACATGTTTTTTAACAGTGTTTCAGTGCCTTATTGAATGTAGCCTTCTTCACTCTGATAGTCCGACTGAGTTTCACCTGTGTTTCTGTTTACTTGCTCTCTATCAGTTCCTATATAGTTCAGTTCTGTTTGTAGCTTCTTTGTGAGGTATTGTGTTTATGTGCCACTCTACTGAGCCTTTCTTTCTTGTCAATTCTAGTATTTACCAGTGTTCCAGACCATTGCCTTCTGATTAGTGTTTTGACCTGCCTTAGTCATTTTATACCATTGCCTCTGCCTAGTCAGACCTTCTCATGTACCGACCTTTTGCTTGTCCTGTGTTTCTAGATTTTGGTTTGCATTGTTATTAAACATCCTAGCGCACTCCCTTGTCCGTGTATTCATGACTAATACAGGTGCTGGTCATAAAATTAGAATATCATCAAAAAGTTGATTTATTTCAGTAATTCCATTCAAAAAGTGAAACTTGTATATTATATTCATTCATTAAACACAGACTGATATATTTCAAATGTTTATTTATTTTAATTGTGATGATTATAACTGACAACTAATGAAAATTCCAAATTCAGTATCTCAAAATAATTTTTTTAGAAAATTTTGTATATGAGTGAAACTCTGATTGAATATTCTGCAATAGCCGAGTCAATTGCCTAATCGCAACCTGATCGAGAATTAATTGTACTTTCTGAAGACAAAATTTAAGGCAGAAAGTCCCACAAACAAACAATTGAAGACAGCTGCAGTAAAGGCCTGACAAAGCATCACAAAGGAGAAAACCCAACGTTTGGTTATGTCCATGCTTTCCAGACTTGTTTGCAAAGGATTCTTGACAAAGTATTAAAAATGAACATTTTATTCATGATAGTTTTAATTTGTCCAATTATATTTGAGCCCCTGAAATCAGGAGACTGTGTATGACAATTATTGCAATTCCTAAACATTTCATATGATAATTTTGTTCAATCTCTTGAATTAAAGCTGGTAGTCTGCAATTCAATTGCATCTTGGTTGTTTCTTGTCAAATCCATTGTGGTGGTGTACAGAGCCAAAAATGAAAATTGTGTCAGTGTCCAAATATTTCTGGACCTAACTGTATGTGAATTCAGACCTCTAATGAGAAAACTGTCACGTCTGGGGCAATACAACACTTTACGTTCCTTCTTCCGGTACTTCTCAAAACCTAAGTGCCCTACAAGAATTTCCTTCTTTAGACTTGTGGGAATTACTTTAATCCTTCATTGTGTTGCTTCATTTTCAGCCATACAATCATTAATATTTCCTAGACTTTTTTTTCTTTTTAGGGTCCAATCAGCGAAGCTGTAGGAACCCTAGTGTAATTGTTAGTTTTCTTTATTACTATTAGAGGTCCAAGCATTGAAGCTGTGGGAACCCTGTTATAATGGTTAGGTTTTTTATTATTAGGGGTCAAAGCAGCACAGCTGCGAGAACCCTATTGTTATTGTTAGTTTTTTTATTATTATTATTATAATTATTATTTTTCCAACTTCTACTGGCTAACTTTTTTAAAACTTGAAAAACCGTGAGGTTGTATCTCAGCCTCCGTTTGTCCAACTGGCACCAAACTTGCGATGCATGTTTGGAAGGAGAACCAGAGGAGGCCTGCCGTGTTTGGCAATAATCGGCCATATGGGGCGCTATTCCAAACAGCCAGTTGTAAGGCTCATTACTCCTAAACGCAAACAGATATTTCATCCAACCTTGGTGAGTTGCATGAGTGCAATAGGTTCTTGAACTGAAACAAATAGGGAGCCAGCATTCCAAACCATGTGAGCGCCACAGGCCAATCAAATTCAACCTATCAATAATAGCTTTTAGAAATGCTTGACTGCCATGAAACTAGATAAATAGAAAGCGTTATAGGCCCCCAACAACCAGTAAAGGTTTGGGCAAGATCAGCTAATGGGGGGCGCTACAGTGTGTCGTCAAACCTGAGCTTTTTAAATAACAATATCATTGTGCTCCTTGGAGCTGAAATCACCAAACATTTCTCGCAATGTGAATGGCACTATGCTAAACAAAACTGCCTCTTGGAATATCGAGCTCCAATATCTTGTATTTCAGCCATATTCAACTTCCTGTTAAAGCCCAAAAAATGTCACAGGTCGAAAATCTTGTCCAATCTTCCCGAAACTTGGCAGCGATAATCTTCAGGCAAAGCCTAACGAAAGACACTAGGTGGATTTTTGATTTGCAAAATCGTTTGCCCATTGCAGCCAATCAAATATGGCAGCGAACCCGCCTATCAGGAAGTGAGTGAGTTTCACAGCAACCGTTTGTCCGATTGTCACCAAACTTGGTATCCTTGGTCGGAATGAGGTGCCGTGGAGGTCCACGTACGTTACCTGGCAACAACTTCCTGTGTCTGAGAATTTCACAGGAAGTGAGGGTGTTTCTCAGCAACCGTTTGTCTGATTGTCACCAAACTTGGTGTCTGTGGTCGGAACGAGATCCGAAAGTGGCCCGTGTGTTGTGGCACTGATCGGCCATGTGGGGGCACTATTTCGGAAAATCTGTTTAAACGCTCATTACTGCCTAACGCAAAAATGAATTACTGGGCCTACTCTTGGGCTTGCGAGGCAAATCCTTGTCTTGCGCTCTGTTTGCTTGGACCCCTAATTGCTGCTTGCAGCTATATTTCTATCTCTGTTCTTGTTCATCTTGACAATATTGACTGGCATTGCTGTTGTAATTCTGTCCAAGTAGTGCCTTTTGATCATCGGCTCAGTCTGCTTTTACATAATTTATGCCTCATGTTCTTCATCAACATGAACCATACAGTAATGTAATTGGTTGAAGTGTTGATGTGACCGGGAGTGATTTGTTGATGTGACCGGGAGAGGTGCAGGAGAAGGGAGAGGTGCAGGAGCCGGGAGAGGTGCAGGAGCCGGCGGAGCGGCCGGGACAGGCCGGGGCGGCGGAAGGCCACAGGACTGGATCAGGGTCGGCGGAAGGCTGCGAGACTGGAACAGGGGTAACCCACTGGGGTAACCAGCGTTCTAAGGGGTGATGGTAGGGGTCCTCCTCCTCGGAGTCTGAATCAGGCCATCCGAGGCGTTCCACTACCGTCCAATTCTGCTGCCTCCTTTGGGTTTGGTTGGTCATTCTGTCACGTTTCAGAAAGGGAGATGGAGGCATGCGCAGAATTTTGTGGTGTTCCTTTTTAATAAACAAACAAAAGCCGGGAACACAAAACGGAGTGCCGGGCACTATGAAATACCCAGGAGTTCAGGAGTTCATACAACATGACACGCACAATGACCAACAGTGAGAGGGAGAAAATGGCTGAACTAAATACACAGAGTAACGAGGAGAACAGAAACAGGTGGGGGCTAAACACAGGTGAAATGAATATACTGATTAACCGAAACAAGAAAAGGAAAGACCATACAAGGACAAGACAAGGACAAACAGAAAACATGAAGTGGATCACTAGCACATTTTCTATTATACAATATCAAGTTAATTTCTTTACATTTGTGTTATGTTTACTAATTGTGTCCCAAGATGAACATCTATGTCTCTTGAATTTTCATATTTTTATATACATTAACATAAATTTCAAATGTCCATTAGTGTCCATGAAACTCCATGTAAATGCACCCATCCATTGACTCATCCTTTAAATGTATATTTTCCTTTCAATTTCATGTATAATTTGAAAAGTAGGACTGACAGAAGAGTTGAGATATTCAGAAAAGGCTGTAGGTTGGATTCAATCCCATGCTGGAGGGATACATGTGTAGTGGAGTCAGCAGATCAGATGGCTGGTCCACCTTAGGCCACTTCAGTACATATTCCACTATGACATGTTACATGTTATATTTTTCCAGGTGTCATAAAGTACAACTTAAATAAATGTGCCAAGAATGCTGTTATGAATGACACTGTAGCATATAGTGTAATGAAACACTGATTTCAGATGTGTGTTGCTTTATATTGCTATTTAACTCCATGTCTCATTCTGTTCCACTCCAATGTGCCAGACCATTAGAGGTACCGCAGGAGAAACCCTGGTTCTGTAGTTGATCCTGGAGGAAGTGGAGGCAGGATGTGGCTCCTCATCTGGACTCTACTTCTGACAGAGAGTTTGTGTGAGGGTAAAGTCCATTTACTCGTTGCTGTTTAATATTATGATAATCTTTAGTAGTTGTCAACATGGTCATCATTGTGGGTCAATATCTCAGCAGTTACTGAAACATCTAATATGTGACAGACAGTAACGTGTTCTGTATTACTCCTGTCTGTATTTATTTCTCTTCAGAAGGTGGAAAGCCTCCAGTGCCAGACGGATACAACATCAACATCTCTCCAGCAGAGATAACAGTACAGACTGGTCTATGTGCTGTTATTTCATGCACCTTCACACACCCAGATAACGTCCAGCCTAAAGATGCATTATGGCTTAAATGTCTAGATGAAGGATGTACCAACAAAAAAGAAGCAATTTTCTCTTCTGAACAGTCCTCTAACGTTAAAAAAGATTACCGTCAGAGAGTGTCTCTACTGGAGAGAGACTTGTCAAAGAAGAACTGCAGTATGATCATCAACAACATCAATGAAAATGACCAAGGAAAATATACATTTAGAATAAAAACGTCTAAAGCTGCTGGATATACATACAAAGACAAAGTTAATATCACAGTGACAGGTATAACATGACTATTACACAGATAAGAGACTACTAATTATTCACTATCATACATGAGTATTACCAGCTATAGTAACATACTACCAAGTAGTGACTTTATTACATAACTATTAAAATGTACATTAACAGACTACTGACTACTGGCTGTTACACATGATTGACTTTTTACAATAACAGACTACTGACTATTGACTTTTACACATGATTATTGCTGGTTACATTTACAGAATACTGTAAAATTACTGTGGTTGAAAGGTGCACTGGCCAAATCTCTCCCCAAGTCTCAATATCAAAGTCCTCTCTTAAACACCTTTTCAGATGTAGCATATAAATGCAGACAATTTATGAATCTGATTGTGTATCAACTCACTGCTGTGTTTTTACTTCCTGTATGAAGATCTGACTCAGAAACCCTCAGTGCTGATTCCTGCTCTGACTGAGGGAGAAACAGTCTCTTTGACCTGCATCGCCCCAGGATTCTGCTCTGGAAGACCACCCAGCATCACATGGAGATGGAGAAGACCAGGAGACAACACGACTGAGTTCCCAGACAACACCACCATACAGAAAATAGAGAACTTGACCAATGTCAACACAACCCACCTCTCAACTTTGACCTTTACCCCCTCTGCTGAGCACAATGGTATCAATGTCACATGTCAGGTGACCTTCAATGAGAAGATCAAAACTGAAGAAACAGTGACTTTGAATGTGACTTGTGAGTAGTGCCAATACCAAATACTCCATTAACCTATATTTCTAGACAATCTATGTTGTCTTAAAAGCACAATGTCTTTCCTCTTGAAAGCACCTTGTTAAGAGGCAAATAGTATGTAGGCTACACACTGTTACTTCATTGTGGCATTGTTCTGCCTTATTCCAGCTTTCGCTGCTGATCCGACTTTCTGCAGTTTTTCTCCTTATTTCCCCACCCTCCCAGTCAGCGAATCACTATTAGTTTACAGGTCACACATATGTATATAATAACACATGTTATTATATTTAGTTGTGCTAAAATTTCCTCGATATGCAATCTTGCAGACACTGATTCTGCTTTGATCTAATCTAGTCAAACAAGCATAATTTCACTTATGAATCCAGTTCTCTTAAGTCCAGCAGAAAACATGACCCACCCAGCAGCAGAAACTCCAGGGTCTTTTGAGAAAGACAGTACAGGAAACAATGGAACAGCAGCCTCTCTATTTTAATGATCATCTGTTGTTATGAGGCCCTCAACCAGCATAGTTTCTAAAACGTCAAAGATGTGAAAGACTCCTGAACAACTGAAAATGAAAGAGTGAAAAAAAATGTTATGTGCATTTTTACTCAGGGAAAGCTGTGTGTTTTTTAACATTTAATTGTAACAGCCAGACATGGCCTGTGCTATGTCTATGTTCAGCGTCTTTATGTTCCAGGTAGTCTGTTTCTTTGTTCTGTTTGAATCCCCTGTGTTCATTGAATTCACCTGTGCCTTGTTTGCCTTGTTTATCTTTTTCCTATTTAATTTCCTCCTGCCCTAGTGTTTCTTATTATTCATTGTTCTTCTTAATGTCTGTCGTCCTAGTTGTGAGTTCTTCTGTTTATTAAATACCTGTTTATGTACAGACCTCTGCATGTGTGTCCTGCCTCCCCTGATGAGACGTTACAAATATAATTTCTTCTCAAATTAATTCACACAGAAAACATAATTACTTCCACTCCCCTAACATCTAAGCAATTGCCTTTTTTACAGTGTAGAATACTAGGAATTATGGGTTGATGTTCTAACCTCTTCCCCAGGCCCAAATTGCTATTTCAGTTCATTGTATGTCTTTTATAGGCTTGACCAAACTGATCAGTGGAGAATGGACCCAGAATAAGAGCAGAATCCATTCTGTTGTGTACATGTAACCTGTCTTGTTAGCTTTTGTTTCGGTGTGTTCTGTTTTCCTTGATGCAATCCTAGTTCCTTGTAACTCCCTTGGTGGGCAGTATGTATTCACAACACAACACTGTAACAGGACTGACATCTTCCTCTGTTGTCACTGGGATTTTTAGGTAGAAACAGTAGAAACTTAAATTATGAAGTACATAATAATTTGCTATTTTCTGAAGACTGTTATTACCATTAACCCATCACTGATATTTGTCTCTCTGATTTCAGTACGTCCTCCTGTTCTCAGTGGTTCTGGGTGTGTGGTCCAAGCAGGGGTCATGACCTGTGTGTGTATCTGTCAGGGGGTTCCTGTGCCCCTCATCAGGTGGCCTGTGTTGAATAATATCACAGAGTACAACCTCACTACATCAGTATCTGGGTCTTCAGTGACCAGCACCATCAGCCTGCCTGTCAGAAACCAAACTAACAACTCTGTGGTTTGTGTCTGCAAACATGGTGGTGACAACAGCAAAGGGACGAGAGCAAAGTTGAATATCACCCAGGAAGGAACCAACAAAAATCAAACAGGTAAAGATATAAGTTGATTCACTTTGTTAGGATTTACAACTTCCCAATTCCTTCCAAAATGTGTGCAAAAATATTATATAATATATTTTTTCTTTCGGAGGGTACAGGATCGGAAGTGTTGTAAAGCACTTCTATAAGCATGTGAGTTGTTCTCTTTTTTTGTAGAGGAAGTTGAATCTGAAGGCATCATGGCTATGCTGCCGAACCCAAATCTGCTTACTGCATTTGGGATTGGTGCAGCCTTTTCAGCCTCCATCTGCAGTATCTTCCTGTGTTTGGTGGGGAAATGTAAACGGTATAGTTCATGTCATCTATTAATGTAATACATATACACTGCCTGGGTGAGGGTTGTTTGCACACTCTTATATTGTGTTGGACCGCCTTTAGCTTTCATTATTACGCGCACAGCATTTATTTCCACCCAGAGTTGCATACATTTTTGCAGAGATCTTGTTTTGACGTTTGGAGAGTCTAACATCTCCATGAAGTCTTCTCCAGCACATCCCAAATACTTTTATTGGGGCTAAGGTCAGGACTCTGTGGTGGCCAATTAATGTGTTAAAATGATTCGTCATGCTCTCTGAACCACTCTTGCGCAAGCTGAGCCTGATAAATTCTAGCAATGTCGTCCTGGAATATGCCCGTGCCATCAGGACATAAAAAATCCATTGATTGGATAACCTGGTCATTCAGTACATTCAGGGACTCAGCTGACTTCATTGTATTGCCACATAATTTTGCTGAGCCAAGATCTGACCAAGTGAAGCAACCCCAGATCATAACACTGCCTCCAGAGGCTTGTACAGTGGGCACTATGCATTTCCTGCTTCATGAAATTCCCTTCTTACTCTGACACCCATTGCTCTGGAATCTGATAAATGTGGACTCATCAGAACAAACAAATTCTTTCCATTGATCCAGAGTCCAATCTTTATGCTCCCTAAATTGAAGCCGTTTTTCCTCATTAGTCTTACTAACAAGTGGTTTCCTCGAAGCCACACAGCTTTTTAGCCCCAATCCTGTGAGTTCTCATCGCATTTAGTGTGTGGATATACTCTTACTTTTATTATTGAACATGTCCGTGAGTACTACTGTCAATTTTTATGATTGCACATCACCAAGCTTTTTAATGATCTCCGACCACATTTATTCCACAAAGTTGGCAGTTCACCACTGTACTTCCAGGTTTTAAAAATGCGTTGGACAGTTCTTAACCCAATTCCAGTCATTTCAGGAATGACCTAAGATGATTTCTTTGCTTGATTCAGGCCAATATTGACACCCTTCAGAAACAAAGTAACGTCTTTTCCAAGATGCGTCTTCCGACATGGTTGTTTAAGAAATGAGAAGATACTCACTGCATCAGTTAGGGTTAAAATAATTGTTGCCAGCTGAAAAAATATTAATCACTGCAGTAATTATTCAATCATAGGCTCTGAAGTATTTGCTTATTTAATTTCAAACTGTGACTTTTTATAACCAGGCAGTGTAGTATTCATTCAATGAGTTATGCAAACGAATACATTGTGTTATGGAAATGGCAATGCATCTCTATCCGAGAATTAACACTTGGGGCGCAATAACACAATTGTAGTGCGATAGGCTATGGAATGGCTACATTTCACTTCTCTGAATTTCTCCTCAGGCGCAAAGAGAGAATCATAAAGGATTCAGACTGCAAACACCCTGGATTGAACCTAGAGACAGTGACCAGTGGAAACCAACTGGTACAGTTCTTTCTAACTCAGCTTTATCAATATTCAGTGAGCATGGTCCCATCTTTGTATTGATATCCCTCTCTAACTGATATAAGATTTGTTATAATTGTATATAATATATGACTGAATTAGGTATGTACCCATACAGAGTGCAGTGAATAAATATTTGGATAGTGACACATTATATATAGTGACAGACTATATTTTTTCAACTTCATCGCCATATTCAGGATTGTCACAATGCTCATTTTTACCAGGGAATATTTGGCAGCATTAATGAAGGATGCATTGTTGTATAGTTTGGTGTAAAAGAACTGCAGTGTTACTTGTAACCAAAACTCTCCAAAACCTCAAAAATCATTCTAATATATCCAAGCAAGCTCTTTTATAGGTTTATGCTTAGATTTCTTTTGAATATCTATGTATATGCATTCAATAATTAATTTAATAATATTCAACCACCTATAGTGTAAATGTTTCTGAATTGTTCTTATCTCTTACTTGGACCTGTTGCACCCGTTGCTTAAATGGTGGTTTTGGTTTAGATATTAAAGGTAATCTCTTATCTTAATCTTCCAGACCCTGGCAGGCATTCTCCATGTTTTCCGTGGGTTAGGATTGGAAACATTAAATTTCCCCAC
This sequence comes from Esox lucius, assembly GCF_011004845.1. NCBI lineage: Eukaryota > Metazoa > Chordata > Actinopteri > Esociformes > Esocidae > Esox > Esox lucius. The sequence continues at coordinate 11,773,080 of NC_047588.1, read as the reverse complement.
TCTGGATGGTGCAAGAGAAATTACATCCATGCTTAAATCCATGCTATCGTTATTTCTAGACTAGATTACTGCAATGCTCTTCTCTCTGGTTATCCAGACAAATTAATAAAATAAACTTCAATTAGTGCTGCACACGGCTGCTAGAATCCTAACTAGAACAAACAAATTTGAACACATTACTCCTGTCCTGGCGTCCTTACACTGGCTGCCTGTTAGGGTTAGGACTGATTTTAAGGTTTTACTGTTAACCTATAAATCAATACATGGACTTGCTCCTACTTACCTTGCTGAAATGATCCAGCCATACATACCTACACATAACCTACAATCGCAAGATGCAGGCCTTTTAATTGTACCTAGAATTTCTAAACAAACAGCCAGAGGCCGGGCCTTTTCTCATAGAGCTCCACTACTGTGGAATGATTTGCCATTTAAGGTTAGAAATGCAAACTCAGTGCAAACTATCAAGTATCTACAAAAGACTCATCTCTACAGCACGGTTTGCCTTTCGAGGGAAGAGTCACTGGCTTGTTGTTGTCTCTCTGTTGCGCACTTGTGCAATTGGGCTGTACGCTGCTGGCAATACTCTGCCCTCATTCAGGGGGGTTGCGGTTGGTGGGTGTCCCTTTGGTTGATGCCTGGCAATGTGGGTGGATTGATTTCCTGCCTGTTGGGCCCTTTCCGGGGCCTCCCCCGGGTAGGGCCACAGTGTCGCCGGACCCCCCCGTCTCAGTTTCAAGGTCTTACGCTGCTATACTATTGTGCTCGGGATATGAGGAATGCACTTCTAACTTTTCTTAGTCTCCTCCAGTTTTAAACTTTAGGAGGACACGAGGTCCTGGATCACACCTGCAGAGTACCTGGTTTGGGTGGCCCGTTGCTGTCCTTATCCACCTGGTCATACTTTTGAAATAGTCTAAAATCAAATAGACTCTGGATTTAGCCCAGAGAAATGTATTAATTATTCCAATTGGACTCTTAATATCTGACCCGGCACAGCCAGAAGAGGACTGGTCACCCCTCTGAGCCTGGGTCCTCGCTAGGTTTCTTCCTAAAATTCAGCCTTCTTAGGGAGTTTTTCCTAACCACTGAAATTCAACACTACTGTTGTTTGCTCCTTGGGGTTTAAGGTCGGGTGTCTCTGTAAAGCACTTTGTGACAACTGCTGTTGTAAAAAGGGCTTTATAAATACATTTGATTGATTGATTGACATCACTTTTCAAACTAGCATATTGTGACTCGCAGACCTCAAGTTGCCTGTCAAACAGGAGTTTCATGCTGCTTCATGATGCATGACATTTATTAAAATATTTTCACTTTCACAAATTGTCATCAAAAATCTTTGTAAATTATTTCCACATGAATGGAAACAATCATGTCTCTTTCAGTCACTAGCAAGTACAATCACTAGCAAGTACTAGGCTGATTCTAACATGTTGCCCTGTGATTTACTACTAGGCTTAATCTAACATGGTGCTCTCTGTGATTTACTAAAGTCTGATTCTAATATGGTGCCCTGTGATTTACTCCATGTTAGATGGATACAGGACTGGCTGTGGAATGTGACCTGACCCCTTTGAGGGAAGAGCCAAAGGTGGGAGCAGAAAATAGGGCCGGACACACTCCCTCAGGGCAGAAACCCATCGAAGTTGACTACGCCAGTATCAATTACTCCCTACTGAAGAAGCCCACTCTTGAGGACGCAGTGAAGACGAACACCACAGAGTCTGAGTATGCTGAAATAAAAAAAGAGAACAACAAGGAGGAGAAAGAAGAAGCAGAGGAGGGGTGTGGTGTGTCAGAGGAGGTGGAGGAAGAGAGGGTGGGAAATGATGAGAAGAAAGAGGATGACGAGCTAGTCGGAGAGAGAGATGAGGACACAGCTCTTTACTCGAATGTCAAGGCTATCAGGGGGGAAATGTGAAACCACTGGTTTTAGAACAGTGTACTGCTGTACACATAGTGTTGTGCTTGTATTTGTGTTTTTTTCATATATGTTTTTTTAATGGAATTTAACCCCAGTATTCTTCATGGTACTATATATTGACCACATGCCCAAACATTTGCTTGTGTTTATATGGTCAGTTTCAATTATTCATCATTAAAAACTGAAAACGCATTATTAATGGTTTGAGCCAGGTTAATACTTTCCTTAAAGTATAGATTATGTAAAACAGAATAGTTAATTAATGTTTTTGGTAACATTAATAACAGTTGTTTATGTTTTGGTAACATAAATAACAGCAGTCTATGTTTTGGTAACATTAATAAAAGTAGTTTATGTTTTGGTAACATTAATAACAGTAGTTTATGTTTTGGTAACATTAATAACAGTAGTTTATGTTTTAGTAATGTTGATGGTGCTGTGTAGAATCCTACCCCTGACGTTTTAAAGACTGAACATAACATGGCTTGTCTCCTCATTCTCTTCCCTTACCGAATGAGACCAGAATAGTTTTATCTAGTCCAGGGGGTTTAGGGTGGGGGGTAGTATTATCTTGTCCAGGGGGTTTAGGGTGGGGGGGGGGTAGTATTATCTAGTCCAGGGGGTTTAGGGTGGGGGATAGTATTATCTAGTCCAGGGGGGTTAGGGTGGGGGGGTAGTATTATCTAGTCCAGGGGGTTTAGGGTGAGGGGGGGTAGTATTATCTAGTCCAGGGGGTTAAGGGTGGGGGGGTAGTATTATCTAGTCCAGGGGGTTTAGGGTGGGGGGGGGGTAGTATTATCTAGTCCAGGGGGTTTAGGGTGGGGGATAGTATTATCTAGTCCAGGGGGTTTAGGGTGGGGGGGGGGTAGTATTATCTAGTCCAGGGGGTTTAGGGTGGGGGGGGGGGTAGTATTATCTAGTCCAGGGGGTTTAGGGTGGGGGATAGTATTATCTATTCCAGGGGGGTTAGGGTGGGGGGGTAGTATTATCTAGTCCTGGGGGTTTAGGGTGAGGGGGGGTAGTATTATCTAGTCCAGGGGGTTAAGGGTGGGGGGGTAGTATTATCTAGTCCAGGGGGTTTTGGGTGGGGGGGGGGTAGTATTATCTAGTCCAGGGGGTTTAGGGTGAGGGGGGGTAGTATTATCTAGTCCGAGAGGGGGGGTTAGGGTGGGGGGGTAGTATTATCTAGTCCGAGAGGGGGGTTTTGGGTGGGGGGGTAGTACTGGCACTACAAGAATTTTGTATGAAAAAACATTTGTAATGTTTATTTCAAACATTACGTCCAGATATCTACTGGTTATTCAGGCTTGTACAGCTCCGGAAATAATTAAGAGACCACTGCACCTTTTTCTTTCCTTTCCACAAAAGTTGAAAAGGAAAGTTTTGCGTGAAGAACAGAAGCATTCAATTATCAGTGGTTTCTTAATTTTAACCCTTCTCTTCCTCACTCAAAACCTTCCTTTTGGACTTTTTTGGAAAGGAAATAAAAAAGGTGCTGTGGTCTCTTAATTTTGGTCGGGGTGTATTTATGTGAGAAGTACAGTAAATATCTTACATATTGCCCCATTAATGTTTTGGTAATGTTCATAAAAAGTTTTATGTTTTGGTCATTTTAAATAATGGTACCATGTTAATTTATTAGTAATGTTAATAATAGTAGTTGGTTAATGTTTTGGTCATTTCAGAGCCATTAGTCAACTCTTAATGTTTGTGTGTCTATACATGTTGGCTGTACCTTTTAAAAAATTGCTAGTTAAAAGCTACATAGTATTTCTAATGTTTTTGAGGAAGTTCATGTTTTTTTTATTGTGTTGCTAAGGGGAAGGATTGTGAAAGACATAGCTTGGTGAAGTGAAGAGGTCTTGTCATTTCCTGTTTTGCTCCTCAACCTAAGGGGTCTTATTACGTTCTGCCAACAACTCCATTAGACATGATAACTGAAAAGCAATGTTTCTTGTCTGCCCACTTTTACACAAATTTTCATTTGGAACTTCTTTCATATATCTAATGCAAATTTAACTGAAAAGTAAATGACTTGATCTCATGTTGTTTTTAAAAAAAATCTTTATTGTGCTGTGTAAACAATCCACAGGAAACCATGGCCTCTTGAAAACAAGTGTGGAGGAGGAAATATGCCATATTTGGAAATAAATACATAAAAAAACATCTATACAAATATGACTAATAATAACAAGTGAATTCATAAATAAACAGCAAAATATAAAGTGGAAAAGTTAGCCGGCATGAGATTGGTTTTGTAAAATGTTGCGTCTATTCATTGAACCTGATGCTGCTGAGCTGTAGTGAGGTGGGGAATGGCCAGAGGAGTGTACATGTCCTTCTACCCTGAACAAAATTATCATGAACTGAACTCAAAGATCTAAGACTTTTTTCATGTACACAAAAGGACAATAGTGTGCAGGACAAGACAAGTTATTTGTCACAGAGCCACTGTACAAACTTTTACCTCACAACGCTTTCACCACAGCACCTTTGATGTAGTAGACTACCATAGGCCAATGAGCGGGGCACACATCAACAGTGTTGTAGGATACAACACGATAACAACTCGTCTAGCCCAATGCCACGTGGAACAAAATAAGAAGAATAACTAAGTCCTCTCATGGTGTTATTCATCTCTTAGAATTTGCAAAAAAAGAGAAGTTCAAGTGCAAGGTTTATTCATCAAACGCACCGAATAACACAGTGTCATCCTGCACAGTGACATTCTGGTGACATGGCACATATCTGCGTAGTCTGAATTACGAAATATGTAAAGCTAAAATATAGCAATAATATACATAACAATGTAAACTAGCAGCTATATAAAAAAGAGTTGGAAGGGGAATATGAACAATATGTGTGGAAGTATTGATTATTATAGGTGTAATATGAGTGTCTGTGAATGGTACATACCAGGGAATATTCAATGTACATGAGAGCATCTGGAATGGTCATGTGTGATCAGTATGATCATGGATCACACTGCTGGTTGAGGAGCCTAATGGCCTGAGGAAAACAATGTGTTTGTGAGTCAGGAAGTGTGTGCCTACCAGACGGCAGCCATGTGAACAGACCATAACCAAGTGGATTTTACAGACCAATGGGATTTAACAATATCTTCCCATATAAGATACAGTACATTGTCACAATACAAAAAATGCTTTCATTTACATTTATCATGTTCTTGTAATCAGTGTTACAATAGCATGACCATAGTACACAGTCTCAGTGCTTCTTGAAAATGAAACCTATAGAGGTATTTTTTTCATTCTATAAAATATTTTAAAGAACTCATAAAATCCTTTTTAAAACTTCAATTCATAACAAAGACATTCCAAATAATGGACACAAACAAAAACATGATATGCAGAATTGTCATTGTTTATTTAATGAAAGTGGTTTATTTAACCAAAAATCAGATATTATGGGTGTAAAAATATGTGAACCCTTTTATTCAATAGTTGTGGCACCTGCATTAGCAGGGATAACTTGGAGTAAACATCTCTTCAGTCTCTGAAATCTTTTTTGAGGGATTTGCCCCAACTCCTTGCAGAACTCAGCTATTTTAATGAGGTTTGAGGGGTGTCTGGCAGGTACTGTCTACTTCAGGTCCTGACACAGCATCTCAATTGGATTAAGGTCAGGACTTCGACTTGGCCAATCCAAAACATGAATCTTCTTTCTCCTGATCCATTCTTTGGTAGATTTGCCTGAATGCTTTGGGTCATGGTCTTGTTGGAGGACACTTTCTCTGTCTAGCTTTAGTACTGACTTTCTGTTCAAGAATCTCCTGGAATAACTCAGAATTCATGGTTCCCTTAATGATGTGTAGTCATCCAGGCCGAGAGGTGGAAATGCAACCTCATCCTGAAATTCCCACAAGCTTTGACTGTTTTGGTGGTTGGCAGTGTAGATTTTTTGCCAACAATTGCGGAACATTTTGGGCTAATCTACACAGAGAATAGACAGAAACATTTAGGTTTGTCTAGGAGGTCTCTGTCACACCCTAAGGTGTTCACCTGTCTTGTGCTCCGCCCCCACCAGGCATCCCCTGTCTTCCTATTATCACTTGTGTATTTAACCAGTATTCTTTGTTCTGTGCTAGTTCATCTTTTGACTTGTGCCAAGGGTCCTCGCTAGTGATGGCCATTCAAGGCTTCATTAGCATTATTTTAGCAGCAGGATATTATGCTGGCAGCACTCACATTTTCTTTATCACAATAAAAGCCATAATTGAAATGTATAAGGCAATATAGTCAGTGGGTTAGTAGTGCCCAGAGAAGTGGGTGTACTGTAATCAGGGGCGTAGATTTAGCGGGGACAGGGGGGGTCATGACACCCCCAATATTACAAACAGGTCAATGTGATAATATAACAATTATTAAACTATCAATATTTTGATTTTAAATGTAGCCAGAAACATAATCAGAAAAGTAGCAACAGAACATGTCAAGGTGTATTAATCCAACTCCAACCACTGACCATTGAGAGATGCAGAATATAGGTATAGAGGACACATACACATTAAAAGTGTAGTAAGAACATTTACTTAAACTCCAATAGAGAAAACTACAGACCAGGTATTCCAAAACTTATGTGTGAGTGTGGGTGAGAAAGTAAGCATGTGATTAAGTGAGTGTGTGTGAGAGAGGGAATGTATTGAATGAGAATGTGTGTGAGAGAGGGAGTGTATTGAATGAGAGTGTGTGTGAGAGAGGGAGTGTATTGAATGAGAGTGTGTGTGAGAGAGGGAGTGTATTGAATGAGAGTGTGTGCCCTGTGGACTACATTCCAGAGGTCTCTTTAGCTACTGAGGCCTTTAAGCACAAAACATTTTTCAAAAGGTGTGGCATTTAGATGTTTTTGATGGGGCAGGTTGATCAGTCTAGCAAAGGAAAATAAACGCTCTACTGGAGCTGAGGATGGGATGATAGTGTTAAACCTCCAAAAAGGTGCTTGATTAGTGTATACTGCTCCAAAGATGCCAAGTACACATCTCCCACCTTCTTCTTCAGATATGAATGCCTTTTCTATTCTGATCTCAACAAGTCTGGGCAAATTACTGAGTAGGAACCAATCAGAGGCAGCATTTTTATGATGTCATCATGTAGACTTTTCACAAACTATTTTACGCAATTTTTATATTTTAAAATACAGAACACTAAAGTATTTTGATACAAAATATGAAGTCATTTTCGTTGAATACAAATGACAAAACATTATTTTGTATTTGAAATACATATTTGAAATACATGTATCATAAATACTGGCCATCCCTGTCTTACACCATGTACAGTGAGGGAAAAAAGTATTTGATCCCCTGCAAATTTTTATACATTTTATTCGCCCACTGAAAAATAAATGATCAGTCTATAATTTTTATGGTAGATTTATTTGAACATTGAGACACAGAATAACAACAAAGAAATCCAGAAAAATGCATGTCAAAAATGTTATAAATTGATTTGCATTTTAATGAGTGAAATAAGTATTTGATCCCTCATACAAGTCACTGGAGTATGCATTGTTTATGAATGTATTACATCTGCAAAACCCACTTCTGTGCTACACAATCAATTCAAAAAGTATTTTGCTGGCTCACCTGATTCACCAGGTAAGGGTTTGTCAATTAGTTAATGAGTTGATTGAGGTGTGCTAGCTCTGGGATACATCTAATAGATGGAATTGCTGGGGGGGCCCCAGGAGAGGTTTGGGAACCACTGAGCGATGTAGAATTTAGCTAGCTACTGTCTAGGTTAAAATCTTTTCACATATGTTAACCAAAGTATTTTATCTAATGGTGTTCTATTTATTATTAAAGACTGGAGAGGAAGAAGATAATGAGAAGGAAAAATGAAGAGAGTAAAAACAGTGAAGCAAGGAGAGTGTAGAATATGAGGTTGAAAGGAAAAGAGAAGGAAAAGAAGAAAGAGAAGATGTATGAACAAAAGAGGAAAGATTGTAGTAGATGAAAAATTCTATTGTCTCTGTTTTTCAATTTTGCTCATGTTCTCTTCTGCTCTTATTCTGCCCAGACAACCAGGGCCACTGAAAACACTGTGGTGTTTCTGTAATATAGTTGTTTTCTCTGTCTATCACAATGTGCCTGTTAGACTAAATACAAGAACCAGAATTGATTTCATACATGATAACATTGGATACTTTAATTATATTTTGACTGCCAAACTGGAAATGTCCCCGGTTTTCATTTCAGACATCTTGTCACCTTACCCCTGCCAGGACATAAAGACTTGGCTGTGGATGGACCTTTCAACAAAATGGTTTTGGGAACAAAAAGCCAATGTTTCACAATGGCTATCTCAGACTCCAGATTTGAATCAAATTGAAGACTTGAGGTCTAAATTGAATCAGGTTTGTTCAATTCAGTGAAGACTGGCAGTAGTTCTTGAGGTGACTTTAAAACTGTTGTAAAACATTTGGTAGAGATTTAAGTGTATGCAAACAAAATATGAATGTACAAGAGTTGGATGTGTAATTGCATTGAGTTTCCTGAGTGCCCTGTTAAGACAGATGACAAAAAGTTAAGGTTAGGATAAGGGTCAAGATAGGGTCTTGTAATTCATAGTATATTACTAATAGTCAGTAGATTGTAGACTTTTGGGACTCCCCAAATAAATTGTTATCTATATAATAAGTGAAAATGTATAGACAAAGACCAGACAATTCCTAAAAACATATACAGTACATGTATTAGTCTCTTTGCCATTGTTTCCATACAAACAAACTGAAAGGGGCAGTGCAGAAAAGTTTGCTGTTTTATTTCTACATTACCCACAATTGGCGGTGGAAATCCCTTTGGTTAAAAAAAACTAGAATTACTTAAATTTCAGCCTGTTCACACAGTATTTTACTCCAAATCACAACATATCACACCGTGATCTCATTAAGTAATAGACTAATGACTTCAGCTGTGCTCAGATGATCATGTTTAGAATGTCAATGGCAAAACATAAAACAATGTGTATACATGATTTAATATATATATATATATATATATATATATATATATATATATATACATATATATATATATATATTATCATTCAGACATTTTTATGCTTCATTTCACCAGAAAGTTTGGAACGATTAAAGAGGTTCTTGCTAAAAGAGCAGTGGGCCGGATTTGAACTCATGCTCCAGTGAACATGCCTCCACAGGCTTAAACTACTGGGCCAACCAAAGCCACATAAACAATAGTTTTTTATCATATTCACACACCAAAGATCATTAGACCCAATAATGTGTAAAAAAGATATAATTTCAAAAACTGCATGTGCGCTGTAAATAGATGACATCACCAGCTGCCTGTCACTTTGGATATCATGGACTATGTCAGGTGTGTGAGTTTATGTGCTCGTCCTGGATTAAAGTGGGATTACAGGATTACAATGTTCAGTTCAGAGTCGTGTGAAATGACCTAGTAGACACTGACAGGAAACTTCACTTGCACAGAATATATTCTGTATCTGCTATCAATAATTTGGAATAAGGATTTTTCCCCTTAGGTCTGCCGTTAGGGCTTATCCAGGAACAAGGTAAGGCATACTTTTTACAGATGAATATGTAAATTTGTCCTTGTCTGCTAAATAACTTCACATGAAAGTGCTCGGAAGTAACAGCCAGTCAGTGACTTGGAATATCAAAGATGAATTTCATTAATACATTTCCTACCCAGGGACAATTCATCATCCACATGTGATCCTTGTGTGTATCCTAAATGCTGTGTGGTGACCCTCCTCCCCCTCTCTCCCAGCCATGGCTGTAGACGTTGTGTCTCACAGCCTGCATCTCCTGGAGACTCTTAAAGAGTCCTTTGAGAACAACAAGCTGTCGGATGTCAAGGAGGCTGTGGAAGACCTCCTGATCAGCCGGATTAATCTAGGTGTGGCGGGGGACCGGGGCCCCCAGAAGGCTGCCTTCCTGAACACACTCCGCGGCCTGGGGCCTGAGGATGAAGGGGCTGCCCAGTCCCCCTCTCCCACCCCCCCGGACGAGCTGGCTGTCTACCCCAACCCCAAACATCCAGACTTCCACCTGTGGGACCTCCCACCTCCCCATACGGCCTCGACCTTTGATCTGGAGGGGTACATGGAGCGGGTGAAATTCATGCGCTACAATGCAGTTGTCATGGCATTCACCCAGAGTCTTCATCCCAACAGTGTGGCAGTGTTCTTGGAGGCCCGCTCGCTGCAGAGGAACCCAGTGTACTTTGCCCTGCTGGCCTCAGGGACGGACACAGAGAAGGTTCTGGAAGAGAGGCGAAAGGCCAGCCTGGAGGTCCTGAGGGCCCATGGTGTGGCCCTGCCTAAGGTGTTCCTGGTGAGGCCCAACTTCCTGGAGAAGCTGGACTTCCCTGGGCTGTTGGAGGAGATGGAGAGAGACCTCCCAGAGATCCGGGCACACGCCCTCCTCCTGGCCCTGCCCACGCTGTCCCCGGCCCTGGTCGGCCGAAAGAGGGACGCCTTCAAGGCTCTGGTGTGGGCGGCCGCATCCCTCTCCGGCGGGGTGTCGACCATCCCCGTCCCTCTGGTGGCCTCCATGGTGGACGCCAGCGTTGGCGTGAGGATCCTCACCAAGGCCCGGGCCTCGCTCTGTCTGGATGACCAGTCCGTGGAGCGGTTGGCAAGGCAGCGCGGTGTGGAGCCGGCGCGGCTCAAAGCCCTGCGGACGTGTAACCTTTCAGCTGAGGTCACCAAGGGGGAGGTGAAGCTGCGTCTGGCGGCGGTAGAGAAGGAGCTGGCCACAAACACGACCCTGCTGGTAGAAATGGCCATGCCCAGACATGCCCGATCTGTGGGCCGCTCCTTTTCTGCCATGATGCAGGCTTTAAACGGGGCCATTGATGAGATGGGGACGGACGCAGAGAAGATACTGGCTGCTGCTGGTGTAGAGGAGGGAAAATGAGGTAAATGTGCTTTTTTATGTGTTAGTTCCACTGAGATCCTGTTCATGCTCAGTTATTAGAGAGATGTAAGTGCATTTCAAGGCTTTTACATGTTTTGATGTTTAATTCAATTTGAAACAACGTGGATAGTGAGTGCAGTGTGACTTATATGTAATAAAACATTTTCAAGGACAATTATCCATTGTCAGAAGTGATTTATTTCTTAAATCCACATGGCTTTTCTATCAGCAATGCTGAAGGTATTTTTGTCATGTTCGTCCTTGCATATTTCTATACTATAAATATACTACACATTTGCCATTTGACAGATGAAGTTAGACTAATTTCATAGTACAGAATCAAAAACCTACTTTCCTTTTACCGCATATCATAAAAAATAGAAACTGTGTTTTACGTGATTGGACATTGAAAAATAAATGCAAAGCAAGGTTAAAGGGGGTTCCTATTCCTAGTGGTTTCTGATCTTTATTTTGAGAAGACATGCTGATAATGTTTCTAATCAGCTAATCATCACAATGAAACCCTTCTGAGGGAAGTAGCACTGTGAAATGTTAGATGTCTCCACAAATATTCAAAACTGTTTAAGAAGGCTGCATTTTTAAGAAATTTTTTTATGTGCTTTTGAGATTGAGATTGGAATGCTCGAATGTATGGCCAATGTCCAAACTAAAACAACCTTCACTGCAATCATTTATGAGCTGTGTGTGGCATAGTGAGACAAGCAGCACAAGTTCCGAGACAAGGGCAAAGCAGAAAATAACCACAGTTGGTGTGATACAGTACACCTTTATGATTCCTATATTGGCAATAACATAATACCATAGTAAGTGTTTTTGCACTGACATGCCTTTCTAGACCTCTAAGACATGAGATGGTTGTGTTGTTTATTGTCACGTTAGTTTTGGATTTTTTATTTTACTGTTTCTGGCCACTGCAGTATAAGGCTCGTTCACATACACTGCCATTTAAAAGTGTGTGGTCACTTAATATTTCATTGTTATCCATGAAAACATACATGAAATGAGGTTGAATAGGAAATGTAGCAAAATAAATAGGAAATATAGTCATTGACAAAGTTACAATTAAGGATTTTTTATTTAAATAATAATTGTGCATTGGCGTGCTAGTAGTCAATATGTTGAGGTAATCTGAAGAGATTTCACATCATGCTTCCTGAAGCACATCCCACATGTTGGATTGGCTTAATGGGCACTTCTTACATACCATACGGTCAAGCTGCTGGCCACTCCATTATAGACAGAATACGAGCTGACTGCTTCTTCTCTAAATGTGAGCCGAACACCCCAAACTTCATCTGTCCATAACACTATTTTCCAATCTTCCTCTGTCCAGTGTCTGTGTTCTTTTTCCCATCTTAATCTTTTCTTTTTATTGGCCAGTCTGAGATATGGCTTTTTCATTGCAACTCTGTCTAGAAGGTCAGCATCCCGGAGTCCCCTCTTCACTGTTGATATTGAGACTGGTGTTTTGCAGGTACTATTTAATGAAACTGCCAAATGAGGACATCTGAGGCATCTGTTTTTTAAACTAGACACTATAATGTATACTTCCTCTTGCTCAGTTTTGCACCCAGGCTCCTTATACTATTTCTATTCTGGTTAGAGACAGTTTGTGCAGTTCTGAGAATGAAGTAGTACAGAGTTGTACAAGATCTACAATTTCTTGGCAGTTTCTCACCTGGAATAGCCTTCATTTCTCAGAACAAGAATAGACTGGCAAGTTTCTGAAGAAAGTTATATGTTTCTGGCCATTTTGAGCCTGTAATGCTCCAGATACAGTTTCCAACTATGCTAACATAATCACAAAAGGGTTTTCTAATGATCAATTAGCCTTTCAAAATTATTAACTTTGAATTAGCAAACACAATGCTAATGTGTTTGCTAATGTGTTAATGAAGAAAAAAATCATGTGTTCTGTGACGTCGCCCGGCATGGCGCAGCCGGGGCCCCACCCTGGAGCCAGGCCCGGGGTTGGGGCTCGTTCGCGAGCGCCTGGTGGCCGGGCCTTTCCCCATGGGGCCCGGCCGGGCCCAGCCCGAACGAGCGACATGGGGCCGCCCTCCAGTGGGCTCACCACCCACAGGAGGGACCATAAGGGGCCGGTGCAGAGAGGATCGGGCGGCAGTCGAAGGCGGGGGCCTAGACAACCCGATCCCCGGACACGGAAACTAGTTCTAGGGACGGGGAATGTCACCTCGCTGGCGGGGAAGGAGCCTGAGATGGTGCGTGAGGTTGAGAGGTTCCGACTAGAGGTAGTCGGGATAACCTCTACGCACGGCTTGGGCTCTGGAACCACACTCCTTGAGAGAGGATGGACTCTTCACCACTCTGGAGTTGCCCATGGTGAGAGGCGGCGGGCTGGTGTGGGTTTGCTCATAGCTCCCCAGCTCTGCCGCCATGTGTTGGAGTTTACCCCGGTGAACGAGAGGGTCGTTTCCCTGCGCCTACGGGTCGGGGATAGGTCTCTCACTGTTGTTTGTGCCTACGGGCCGAACGGCAGTGCAGAGTACCCGACCTTCTTGGAGTCTCTGGGAGGGGTGCTGGAAAGTGCTCCGACTAGGGACTCTATCGTTCTACTGGGGGACTTCAACGCCCACGTGGGCAACGACAGTGACACCTGGAGGGGCGTGATTGGGAGGAACGGCCCCCCTGATCTGAACCCGAGCGGTGTTCAGTTATTGGACTTCTGTGCTAGTCACAGTTTGTCCATAACGAACACCATGTTCAAGCATAAGGGTGTCCATCAGTGCACGTGGCACCAGGACACCCTAGGCCGCAGGTTGATGATCGACTTTGTTGTCGTTTCATCTGACCTGCGGCCACATGTCTTGGACACTCGGGTGAAGAGAGGGGCGGAGCTGTCAACTGATCACCACCTGGTTGTGAGTTGGATCCGATGGCGGGGGAGGAAGCTGGACAGACTCGGCAGGCCCAAGCGTACTGTAAGGGTCTGCTGGGAACGTCTGGCTGAGTCTCCTGTCAGAGAGATCTTTAACTCCCACCTCCGGCAGAGCTTTGACTGGATCCCGAGGGAGGCTGGAGATATTGAGTCCGAGTGGACCATGTTCTCCACCGCCATTGTCGAAGCGGCCGCTCAGAGCTGTGGCCGTAAGGTCTCCGGTGCCTGTCGAGGCGGCAATCCCCGAACCCGGTGGTGGACACCGGAAGTAAGGGATGCTGTCAAGCTGAAGAAGGAGTCCTATCAGGCCTGGTTGGCTTGTGGGACTCCAGAGGCAGTTGACGGGTACCGACAGGCCAAGCGGACTGCAGCCCGGGTGGTTGTGGAGGCAAAAACTCGGGCCTGGGAGGAGTTCGGTGAGGCCATGGAGAAGGACTATCGGCTGGCCTCGAAGAGATTCTGGCAAACCATCCGGCGCCTCAGGAGAGGGAAACAGTGCCCTACCAACGCTGTTTACAGTAGAGGTGGGCAGCTGTTGACCTCAACTGGGGATGTCGTTGGGCGGTGGAAGGAGTACTTCGAGGATCTCCTCAATCCCGCCGTCACGTCTTCCATTGAGGAAGCAGAGGATGAGGGCTCAGAGGTGGACTCGTCCATCACCCGGGCTGAAGTCACCGAGGTGGTTAAGAAACTCCTCGGTGGCAAGGCACCGGGGGTGGATGAGATCCGCCCTGAGTACCTCAAGTCTCTGGATGTTGTGGGGCTGTCTTGGCTGACACGCCTGTGCAACATCGCGTGGCAGTCGGGGACAGTGCCTCTGGGATGACAGACCGGAGGGTGTGTTCCAACTATAGGGGGATCACACTTCTCAGCCTCCCCGGGAAAGTCTATGCCAGGGTTCTGGAGAGGAGAATACGGCCGATAGTAGAACCTCGGATTCAGGAGGAACAGTGTGGGTTCATGGGAGTTTGCCCAACCAGTCCACATGTGTTTTGTGGATTTGGAGAAGGCATTCGACTGTGTCCCTCGTGGCATCCTGTGGAGAGTGCTTCGGGAATATGGGGTCCTGGGTCCTTTGCTAAGGGCTGTCAGGTCCCTGTACGACCGAAGCAGGAGCTTGGTCCGCATTGCCGGCAGTAAGTCAGACTTGTTCCCTGTGCATGTTGGACTCCGGCAGGGCTGCCCTTTGTCACCGGTTCTGTTCGTAATTTTTATGGACAGAATTTCTAGGCGCAGCCAGGGGCCGGAGGGTGTCAGGTTTGGGGACCACACAATTCCGTCTCTGCTCTTTGCGGATGATGTTGTCGTGTTGGCCCCTTCAAGCCAGGACCTTCAGCATGCACTTGGACGGTTTGCAGCCGAGTGTGAAGTGGTGGGGATGAAAATCAGTACCTCCAAATCCGAGGCCATGGTCCTCAGTCGGATAAGGGTGGCTTGCCCACTTCAGGTTGGTGGAGAGTGCCTGCCTCAAGTGGAGGAGTTTAAGTATCTAGGGGTCCTGTTCACGAGTGAGGGAAGGATGGAACGGGAGATTGACAGACGGATCGGTGCAGCTTCTGCAGTAATGCGGTCGATGTATCGTTCTGTCGTGGTGAAGAAAGAGCTGAGCCGTAAGGCGAAGCTCTCGATTTACCGGTCAATCTACGCTCCTACTCTCACCTATGGTCATGAGCTTTGGGTCATGACCGAAAGGACAAGATCCCGGATACAGGCGGCCGAAATGAGCTTTCTCCGCAGGGTGGCTGGGCGATCCCTTAGAGATAGGGTGAGAAGCTCGGTCACCCGGGAGGAGCTCAGAGTAGAGCCGCTGCTCCTCCACATCGAGAGGGGTCAGCTGAGGTGGCTTGGGCATCTGTTTCGGATGCCTCCGGAACGCCTTCCTGGGAAGGTGTTCCGGTCCCGTCCCACCGGGAAGAGACCCCGGGGAAGACCTAGGACACGCTGGAGGGACTATGTCTCCCGGCTGGCCTGGGAACGCCTCGGTGTCCCCCCGGAAGAGCTGGAGGAAGTGTCTGGGGAGAGGGAAGTCTGGGCATCACTGCTTAGACTGCTGTCCCCGCGACCCGGCCCCGGATTAAGCGGAAGATGATGCGATGCGATGCGAATGTGACATTGGACCACAGGACTGATGGCTGCTGATAATGGGCCTCTGTATGCCTATGTGGAGATTCCATTAGAAATCAGCAATTTCTATAGTCATTTACAACATCAACAGTGTCTACATTGTATTTCTGATCAATTTGATGTTATTTTAATGGACAAAAAACCAGAAACACAATATGACGTTTTTCCATTTCCATGATCACTTATCTTTTTGTTTTTAAAAGAAGCCCCCAAGGAGACGATCTCCGGTATAAGTTCCTCTTATATAAAGGAAGACGACAACGTCATTCTCACTTGTTCCAGCAGGGGGCACCCTAATGCCACATACTACTGGTTTATTTATTTATTAATACAAAACAGTGAAGAAACGTTTAAGATTTATTCCATCTAACCTGAGGATAGTGGGAAATACCAATGTGAAGCTGTAAACCAACATGGGACCAATACATCAGAAGCTGTCACACACAATGTTAAATGTAAGACGTGTAATTTTATCTTTAAACAAATGTTTCTTTTAGTCCAGGCATTCTTTTGGCATGGCTTTAATGATATTGTGTTGCGGGCAGCAACATTCTTATTAAAATCACGTCAGAATTTACTGAGAAGGCTAAAATCAGATATAATTTATTCAATATCCCACCTCCTTTGATAAAAACATTAAAAATTATTTATGTTCTTGTGTATGAAATCTACAGGAAATTGATTGATTTATTCATTAATTCATGCTTTAAACAGATGGTCCCAGAAACACCTACATTGCACAGAGTGGAGGAAGCCAGGTGAAGGTGGGCTCTTCATTCTGTCACTCACCTGTGTAGCCAGGGCATATCCTGCCACGAGTGGTTTCACTTGGTACTACAGTAGTGAAGGACAGTCACAATGGACGGAACTCTGGGTTCATCGCAGATTAGTCCTTATTAATATTTCACAAACATGGCTTGCGGGACTACTACACCACAGAAAAATATCATAATATCTCCTTCTGCACATTGTTCACCCAAATTATGTCAATGGTAATACTGATCAGGGATGAGAAAGGCATATAATAATTACCATCTGCAGTGGAATTAATGTCTGAATTTACTTAAATACTGAAACACATTTGCCTTCCAATGTAAGAATTTAACTATGTATTGACAAACTTTGGCACCGACAGACAGCCCTAAAGATGTGAGGGCCTTGGTTCACCCTGACACGGTGCTGAATGAGAACACCCTGCTGTCATTCTTCTGCACGGCTCGTTCCAACCCTGGTGTGCCTACCTTCACCTGGGTCCAGACCATTGGAGGAGAGACCATGTTAAATGCTCTCCATTTGTAAATGTTTTGTCTCACAGTGGACTGATGGAGCTCATATTATTTTCAGATGTTTGTTTAGCATTTCTGATTTGGTCAAAATGCTATTATTTCCACTAGTGTCTCAGCAAGACCCAGACAACTCAGGGATGGCTTCAGGACAAGTCTGCAAATGTCTTTGAGTGGCCCAGCCAGATCCCATACCCAACCCTGTTCAAACATCTCTAGAAGGAACTGAATGGATGTGCAGTGATTTTTCCCATCCAACCAGCTTGAGAGGATCTGCAGACAAGAATGAGAGAATCTCCCCAAAAACAGGGGAGTCAAGTTTCAAACCCAAGAGGACATGAGACTGCCAAAGATGCTTTAACCAAGGGGTCTGATTGACGGGTTCTGAATACTTACGTAAACATAGAATTTGTATTTTTAATATGCAAACATCTGTAAATATGAAAAATGTGTATTGTGTGTAGATTGATGAGGAAACATTTTAATTTCATATATTTTAGTGTAAAGAAAGAAATGTGGAAGAATTATTTTCGAATGTACTATATGTGCAAAAGCAACTTCAGTGCTATACAGTCAATTCAAAAAGTATTGGGACATTGTTGGCAAATTAAAGAACACAATGATTTATTTTGTTTATTTATTTTATTAATTTCAACAGAATAATTTCTTAAACACGAACGCAAAAGAAAATATATATATTTAAATTAACAAAATTGCAGAAATTCTATGCTTTTATTAGATGGTCTCAGGATATTTTAGCCCAAAACCTGGTTGCCCGGCCTGCCAGGACATTGAGACTTGGCCATGGTTGGATCATCCAACGTCTCCAGTGTTTTAAGTTGAATCTAAAATGAAATAGGCTATTTGGCCTGTAAGAGATTGTAAGTCCTCTTAGACCTGCTTCACTCTAGTCACAACCTAAGTGTTGCAGAAGTTTTTGTTTTATTATCCTGAACCATGTTGACATACAGTAGTGATCATTATAAATAATGTTTATTTCTAGAGCACTTTCTTTACAATGCTAATTATTTTGCCAAGCTTACAATCAAAATTGTAGTAACTTAAAGTGTGTCACAATTGTAATGTTAACCCTTATTAATACTGTAGACAATATAGGAGTAAAGTTTTATTCAATTCATAAAGTGCTTTTCATGACAACACATTTGTAATTTTGTAATTTTAACTCGGACGCAAAAAGATCCTTGCAGCAGATAAAAACTAAACATAAGAACATCATAAAAACAAGTGAATTATTAGTTGGAATGAATCACAAAGCAATACAAAGAGTTTGTATATTAGTCACAGCAAAACCACATTAGGTCACGCATCTGTGATTGTATACATTTTCAGTGAAGGAGATGTTTACTAGTATTAAAATCAATGTGTTGTACTTTGCTCAGTTATTAATTGGTAGTTATATACATTTAATAATGTTACAGAACAATAACTTTTGTCGACATCCAGACTCGACCCTGGTTAGAAACCCAGACAAAGTATTAAGATGGTAAGTGAAAACAATCTCATGGAAGTGAAACTTTGAATACTGAGTTATGGTTGCACTTTATTTTGAGCGCCTGAATGCCATCTGTAGATGCTCTGGTTTTTGATAATTCGTTGATAGTATGAAAAGCAACTGCTTGCTAATGTTTGGATTAAGTTTATGGTAAGAGTTAAAGTTAAGGTTAGGATATGGGTAAAGGTCAAGTTAGGGTCTTGTAATATACAGTATATTAGTAATTAGTCAGTAGATTGTAGACTTTTGGGACTCCCCAAATAAAGTGGTATCTCCATAATAAGTGAAAAGAAAAAGAGAATTATTTAAATTTCAGCCTGTTCACACAGTATTTTACTCCACTTCACAACATATCACACCGTGATCTCATTAAGTAATAGACTAATGACTTCAGCTGTGCTCAGAAGATCATATATAGAATGTCAATGGCAAAACATAAAACTATGTGTATACATGATTTAATATGTGTGTATATATATATATATATATATAAGTGTGTACATATGTATATATATATATGAAGATATATATATTATCATTCAGACATTTTTATGCTTCCTTTCACCAGAAGGTTTGGAACGATTAAAGAGGTTCTTGCTAAAAGAGCAGTGGGCCGGATTTGAACTCATGCTCCAGTGAACATGCCTCCACAGGCTTAAACTACTGGGCCAACCAAAGTCACATAAACAATAGTTTTTTATCATATTCACACACCAAAGATCATTAGACCCAATAATGTGTACATTTTATAATTTCAAAGACTGTATGTGCGCTGTAAGTAGATGACATCACCAGCTGCCTGTCACTTTGGATATCATGGACTATGTCAGGTGTGTGAGTTTATGTGCTCGTGCTGGATTAAAGTGGGATTACAGGATTACAATGTTCAGTTCAGAGTCATGTGAAATTACCTAGTAGACACTGACAGGAAACTTCACTTGCACGTAATATATTCTTTATCTTCTATCAATAATTTGGAATAAGGATTTATTTTTCCCCTTAGGTCTTCAGTTAGGGCTTATCCAGGAACAAGGTAAGGCATAAGCATTCGCCAAAACTATTACTGTAACCAGACTGTTGGATCTAAGATTGTGATACTTTACCCAATGCCAATTATCCAAAGCTACTGTAGTGTAATAAGAACTTTCTGTTGAGGAAGAGTGGAAGTGTATTCGATGAAGAGGCGTGTCTGGCCCCTCCAAGTCTCCAACACACCCTTGGTGATATTAATCAGAGGTCCTGCAATTAATTTGCATCTATAAAGATCTGGAACACCAGGTGTGGACCATCAGCCACACCTTCCTGGGCTCACCAGGAGAGGTGGGAAATTCTGAGCAAACTGGAATGCAAGTAAATGCATGATATCGTGAACATTTATCTGTAGTGTTTGTATTTCCCCTCTTCCCCATAAAGGACAGAATAGTCTGAAATGCTTTATTGGATTGTACGGGATATTGATCAAACTCCACAAAAACATTGTAGAAATGATTGTCCTTGTTGCATGTCTGACTGATAACAATTGGCAGCAACGCCCTGTCCATTTGATAATTCTGCATTGATTAAGTGGGACCGTTGCTGTCCTTTGGGTTCATTGTGTTTGCCAAAGTAAAGTTTTGCGAATGTTTATGTGGGGGAGTGTTTAGATATGTCTGATTTTAGGAAAAATAGCCATGTCTCCAAAAGGTTTTTTGAGTTTGTCATCGTTAAAGAAACCTCCCAACACGTTGCGTTGTAGTCATTTTTAGGAGTCTATCATTAACACACCTTCCTGCTATAGTGTGTCTTATGGTATGCTTAGTAGACTTTTATACTACTTGGGATGACATTGAATTGTGTTGGTACGTAACTATATTTTGTATTGTGTCTTTATTACTTGATTGGAATACATTGTATTACTTTGGACTATAGATTACTGCGGCATTCCTTGTTCATCTTCATTCTCAAGCTCATAGGGCTACTGGTAGGTACACACACACATAAGTAAGTCTAAGTGACCAGACTTGGAGTCCCTGAGTCCTGGATTCTCAAAGCAGTCTGGTTAGGCCCAGGAACGCATGACATTGTCTAGTCATCCCTGAGTCGTGGCCATTATCACATTCTGTGTAGCCCCAGGAACACATGACATTGTCTAGTCATCCCTGAGTCGTGGCCATCATAACATTCTGTGTAGCCCCAGGAACACATGACATTGTCTAGTCATCCCTAAGTCGTGGCCATCATAACATTCTGTGTAGCCCCAGGAACAAATGACATTGACTAGTCATCCTTGAGTCGTGGCCATCATAACATTCTGTGTAGCCCCAGGAACACATGCCATTCTACTGTATGATTTGCGTTAAACAACATACACCTCATGGGCGTTTATGATAACTGATATAGGCACACAGGCAATTCATCATCCACATGTGATCCTTGTGTGTGTCCTACATGCTGGGTGGTGACCCTCCTCCCCCTCTCTCCCAGCCATGGCTGTAGACGTTGTGTCTCACTGCGAGTGGGCCATGTACCCCTGTTGTACTTCTGCTGAGATCCTGTTCATGCTCAGTTATTATATAGCTGTAAGTGCATTTCAAGGCTTTTATATGTTTTGATGTTTAATTCAATTTGAAGCAACTAGGACAATGCATTGTGATTTATATGTAATAAAACATTTTCATGGACAATTATCTATTGTCAGCAGTGAATTTCTGCTTAAATCTGCATGACATCTCTATCAGCAATGCAGAAGGTATTTGTGTTATATTCTTCCAATATGTACAGCAGTATATGTACAGCATATATCTATACTATACATATACTATTTGACAGAGGAAGTGAGACTAAGCTCAAAGTACTGAATCAGAAAGCTACTTTCCTTTTACCGCAAATCATAAAAAATAGAAACTGTGTCATACTTGGTTGGACATGCAAAAATAAATGCAAAGCAAGGTTAAAGGGGGTTCCTATTCCTAGTGGTTTCGGATCCTTATTTTGAGAAGACATGCTGACAATGTTTCTAATCAGCTAATCATCACAGTGAAACCCTTCTGAGGTAAGTAGCACTGTGAAATGTTTTTGACTTGACCTAAAGTGAGAAATGTATTTTGGATAATTTATGGTCACACAGATTTATGAGTAATACCTTGTGCACATTGACATGGAAATATCTAAATAACTGTACATTCTCATATAAGACATACTGTAAATTGGTAATAATGTTACTTAATTGGATGATTATAGACATGTATAACATAATTTGTAAGGCATGTGTTTTAATATAGATTTGATATATCCAGTGACTTTGGAAAATATCCAGACCCAGTACATTTCCTGACATTTTGTTGTACTTTAGACCTAATTTATATTATTGGATAATCTTTTGCCATCATAATGCATACAATACCCGATAATGACAAAGAAAAAAGACGTTTTTAGAATATATTTAGAGCAACATCTAATGTATATAATGACCCTATATTCAGTATTTTGTAGAAGCATCTTTGGCAGTGATCACACATTCAAGACTTCTTGGGTATGCCTCTAACAGCTTTGCAAGCCTGTATTTGGGCACAGTTTCTCAACCTCTGTCTAAATTGATGGGAAGTGTCTGTGAACCATGATCGACAGGTCTCTCCACAAACATTCAAAACTGATTTAGAAGGCTGCATTTTTAAGAACCTTTTAATGTGATTTGTTAAAGAACTTTTGAGACTGGAATTCCCGAATGTATGTCCAAACTAAAACAACCTTCACTGCAATAATTTATGAGCTGTGTGTGGCATAGTGAGACAAGCAGCAAGAGTTCCGAGACAAGGGCAAAGCAGGAAGAAACCACAGTTGGAGTGATACAGAACACCTTTATGATTCTTATATTGGCAATAACATAATACCATAGTAAGTGTTTTTGCACTGATATGCCTTTCTAGACCTCTAAGTCATGAGATGGTTGTGTTGTTTATTGTCACTTTTGTTTTGGAGTTTTTATTTTACGGTGTCTGGCCACTGCAGTATAAGGCTCGTTCACATACACTGTCATTTAAAAGTGTGTGATCACTTAATATTTCATTGTTATCCATGAAATCATACATGAAATGAGGTTGAATAGGAAATGTAGCATAATATATAGGAAATATAGTCATTGACAAAGTTACAATTAAGGATTTTTTATTGAAATAATAATTGAAGATATTTCATCCCATGCTTCCTGAAGCACCTCCCACAAGTTGGATTGGCTTAATGGGCACTTCTTACACAACAGCTCTATAGGGTTGAGCTCCGGTGACTGTGCTGGACACTCCATTTTAGACAGAATACCAGGTGACTGCTTCTTCCCTAAACAGTTTGTGCATAGTTTGTAGCTGTGCTTTGGGTCATTGTCCTGTTGTAGGAGGAAATGGCTCTAATCAAGTGCCGTCCACAGGTTATGGCATGGCATTACAAAACGGAGTGATAGCCTTCCTTCTTCTTTTTCCCTATACAAATCTACCACTTTACCACCACCAAAGCACATCCAGAAAATGACATTCCCTCCATCATCCTTGACAGATGGCATCAAACAGTCCTCCAGAATCTTTTCATTTGGTTTGTGTCTCACAAATGTTCTTCTACGTGAGCCGAACACCCCAAACCTCTGTCCATAACACTTTTTTCAAATCTTCCTCTGTCCAGTGTGTTCTCTTTCCCATCTTAACTTTTTCTTTTTATTGACCAGTCTGAGATTTGGCCTTTTCTTTGCAACTCAGCCTAGAAGGCCAGCATCCCGGAGTCACCTCTTCAATGTTGATATTGGGACTATAATGACAATGACACACGTTGCTGTTTAACTAAAAACACAATTATTTTGATCATTCATTTATGTTTTAAATAGATGTTCCCAGAAACACTTACATCGCTTGGAGTGGAGGAAGCCAGGTGAAGGTGGGCTCTTCGTTCTCACTCACCTGTGTAGCCCAAGCCTATCCTGCCCCCAGTGGCTACACCTGGTACTACAGTAGTGAAGGACAGTCACAATGGACGGAACTCTCACAAACAGGCTGGACAAGGACACTAAGCTGGGAAAAAGTGGCCTTAGAAAACCATGGGTGTTACATGTGTAGTGTCACCAATGACATCGGCACAGGACAGCAAAGTAGCCAATCATGCATTGATGTTCTCTGTGAGTATAATCCACCACAGCTATTGACAATGCTTTTACTGTGTGGATGCATTCAGATGATCTGGTATCATAGCCAGCTCTTCAATGTTCTAGGATCAGCTACATGACTAATGGTTGAGTCATTCCTTTTATTGGTCACATATAGTCTGTGTGTTGTTGCAGGGGTAGCAATATACTTATGTCAAAGTTAGCTCCTAAAACTATGCAGTTGATTAAATAAAGTAAAACAATATTCAAGAAGGAGAATTGTATTCATGATTAACCTTTTGTACAAGTTCACATTTCAGATGTATATAGCTAGAGCCCTTTCTCACTGGAATTTGAAATGGTAACATGTAAACATTTGACAAGGTCCCATCCTGTCCTGTCCTCAGACGGCCCATCTAAACCTGTGCTTTCTATGGTGCATAGTGCACAAGAGGGACACCGAGTTAACATCAGCTGCACTGTGCGGAGTCTCCCAGCCTCGGGGCTAACTCTATCATGGACCCCCCGTCACTCCGTCACTCCTATGTCTGGCTCTCCTTCGCTGCCCCATTCTCACAAAGTTACGGGGTGCGTCCGACCATCTGACAACGTCCTCTGGTGTACATTCAACGCCACGTTGCTCCACGATGGAGTTTACGCCTGCACAGCAGAGAACTCCGAGGGGGCGAACCACACAGAGCAGGAGCTGGAGATCACATGTGAGTATGATGCGTGTGTGATCATCGCAGGTTAGTTCTTAACGTTTCACAAACATGGCTTGGGGGACTACTGCATGACAGAAAAAGGTCATTGCAAAATATCTTATTCTGCACATTGTTCACTCAATGATGTCAATGGTAATACTGATCAGCGATGAGTAAGGCTTATGATAACTACCATCTGCAGTGGCATTACTGTCCGAATGAACCGAACATGTTTAACATACAAAGACTACCAACTGGTGTCCCTGCGGACACCAAGAATAAACCACTTTAATAAACAACCATCATAGCAAAATGTTAACTTATTTCTTCTTAAAACATTATTAGTTATGTAATTAATGTTATCTGAAAAAGATAACTGATTATTATTATTATTTTAGGAAAGTTACTGTTAATTTGCATGTAGTGTAAAACTAAAATATAGACTTTTCTTTAATACAAATTGCAGTTTTGTACCAAGTACAATCCACATTAGTACTTAAAAGCTTATTTACTATCCTTTGATTCTGGTATCATTTAGTTTTCAGTAATTTCAAGTAAACATTCTTTGTATTATACAGTGGGTATGGGAAGTATTCAGACCCCTTTACATTTTTCCCTCTTTGTTTCATTGCTGCCATTTGCTAAAATCAAAAAAGTTCATTTTATTTCTCATTAATGTACACTCAGCACCCCATCTTGACAGAAAAAAACAGAAATGTAGAAATGTTTGCAAATGTATTAAAAAAGAAAAACTGACATATCACATGGTCATAAGTATTCAGACTCTTTGCTCAGTATTGAGTAGAAGCACCCTTTTGAGCCAGTACAGCCATGAGCCTTCTTGGGAATGATGCAACAAGTTTTTCACACCTGAATTTGGGGATCCTCTGCCATTCTTCCTTGCAGATCCTCTCCAGTTCCGTCAGGTTGGATGGTGAACGTTGGTGGACAGCCATTTTCAGGTCTCTCCAGAGATGCTCAATTAGGTTTAGGTCAGGGCTCTGGCTGGGCCAATTAAGAATGGTCACAGAGTTGTTCCGAAGCCACTCCTTTGTTATTTTAGCTGTGTGCTTAGGGTCACTGTCTTGTTGGAAGGTGAACCTTCGGCCCATTCTGAGGTCCTGAGCACTCTGGATGAGGTTTTCTTCCAGGAAATATCTGTACTTGGCCACATTCATCTTTCCTTCAATTGCAACCAGTCGTCCTGTCCCTGCAGGTGTCACAGCAAAGGGTCTGAATACTTATGACCATGTGATATTTCAGTTTTTCTTTTTTAATAAATTTGCAAACATTTTTACATTTCTGTTTTTTTCTGTCAAGATGGGGTGCTGAGTGTAAATTAATGAGAAATAAAATGAACTTTTTGATTTTAGCATATGGCTGCAATGAAACAAAGAGTGAAAAATGTAAAGGGGTCTGAATACTTTTCGTACCCACTGTATATTTATATGCTGAAAACAAAGGGGGGTACTTTTGACCCCAATTAAAATAATTGAAATTAGATTAGATCAGATTCAACTTTATTGTCAATGAACATGTACAAGTGCTGCACAACAATATGCAGTTATCATATAACCAAAAGTGCAAATCGAAGAGTGAAGAAAATTGAAAAAGTGAAACAATTCCCACCAATATATGTTATAAGTGGGATGTATAAATATGCAATGTAGGCAAACTGAAGGTGCAAGGTGACATGTGCAGCTGGAATGCAGGGATAGAAGCAACAAGGTTCCCAAGAGAGACAAGTACATATAACAACTGCAAATGTCCTTATCAGAGTTTGCAAAGCAATGTCAGAGTCCAGTAATAAAAGGAGAGTAGTGCAACAAGATCCTGAGAGGCAGTACTATGCGGTGGGCGGGCGGGTATGTTTAGTGATGGGTCACAGGGACCTTGTTGCACTACTCTCCCTTTGTGATACTTTAAATTATGACCTAGTAGAAACATGAACTCGATAAATAGTTCCATTTATTAACACTGCATAGGTGGAATTGGATGCTTTTGACTGGGGTCCCTGAGGACCCCAATATATTGGCATTTTTAAAAACTACTTCTTAAAACAGGAACAAAAACAATGAGATTAAGTCATTAGGAACAAAGTGAATGACAAAGTCATGAAGATTTGGAACGACAGAATAAAGCCCCTGTGAGATATGACAGAAAGTACCCCTCAGAGGCCTGCAGGTACCCCAGTCAGTAGGATGAGGGTCAAATAATGAAACATATTTGCCTTCCAATGTAAGAATTTAACTTTGTATTGACACAATTTGGCACCGACAGACAGCCCTAAAGATGTGTGGGCCTTGGTTCACCCTGAGACCGTCCTGAATGAGAACACCCTGCTGTCATTCATCTGCACGGCTCGTTCCAACCCTTGTGTGCCTACCTTCACCTGGGTCCAGACCATTGGAGGAGAGACCATGTTAAATGCTCTCCATTTGTAAATGTTTTGTCTCACAGTGGACTGATGGAGCTCATATTATTTTGAGATGTTTGTTTAGCATTTCTGATTTGGTCAAAATGCTATTATTTCCACTAGTTTCTCAGGAAGACCCAGACATCTCAGGGATGGCTTCAGGAATATTCTGCAAATGTCTTTGAGTGGCCCAGCCAGATCCCATACCCAACCCTGTTCAAACATCTCTGTAAGGAACTGAATGGATGTGCAGTGATGTTTCCCATCGTAAATATAATATATGTATTTTTAATATGCAAAAATCTGTAAATATGAAAATTATTATATTTGAATTAACAAAATTGCAGCTGTTGTGAAATTCTATGCTTTTTAGATGGTCTCAGGATATTTTAGCCCAAAACCTGGTTGCCCGGCCTGCCAGGACATTGAGACTTGACCATGGATGGATCATCCAACGTCTCCAGTGTTTTAAGTATATGCAAACAACATATTAGTGTACAAGAGTTGAATAATGTAATTACATTGAGTTTCCTGAGTGCCCTGTTAAAACAGATGAAGACAGTAACAACAAAAATGTTGCTTTTGATATTTTATTTTTTACCCAGTTTAGAAGGCACATTTAAACAATTGCAGATCACATGAAGAAGAATTCCGGATGTCCCCTTGTGTCCTGAGAGGACAGGATATTGATAGTTGAATCTAAAATTAAATAGGCTATTTGGCTTGTAAGAGATTGTAAGTCCTCTTAGACCTGCTTCACTCTAGTCACAACCTAAGTGTTGCAGAAGTTTTTGTTTTATTATCCTGAACCATGTTGACATACAGTAGTGATCATTATAAATAATGTTTATTTCTAGAGCACTTTCATTACAATGCTAATTATTTTGCCAAGCTTACAATCAAAATTGTAGTAACTTTAAGTGTGTCCCAATTGCAATGTTAACCCTTATGCATACTGTAGACAATATAGGAGTAAAGTTTTATTCAATTCATAAAGTGCTTTTCATGACAACACATTTATAATTTTGTAATTTTTAACCCGGACTCAAAAAGATCCTTGCAGCAGATAAAAACTAAACATAAGAACATCATAAAAACAAGTGAATTATTAGTTGGAATAAATCACAAGGCAATACAAAGAGTTTGTATATTAGTCACAGCAAAACCACATTAGGTCACCCATCTGTGATTGTATACATTTTCAGTGAAGGAGATGTTACTAGTATTAAAATCAATGTGTTGTACTTTGCTCAGTTATTAATTGGTGGTTATATACATTTAATAATGTTACAGAACAATAACATTTGTCGATATCCAGACTCGACCCTGGTTAGATACCCAGACAAAGTATTAAGATGGTAAGTGAAAACAATCTCATGGAAGTGAAACTTTGAATACTGAGTTATGGTTGCACTTTATTTTGAGCGCCTGAATGCCATCTGTAGTTGCTCTGGTTTTTGATAATTCGTTGATAGTATGAAAAGCAACTGCTTGCTAATGTTTGGATTAAGTTTATGGTAAGAGTTAAAGTTAAGGTTAGGATATTGGTAAAGGTCAAGTTAGGGTCTTGTAATATACAGTATATTAGTAATTAGTCAGTAGATTGTAGACTTTTGGGACTCCCCAAATAAAGTTGTACCTCCATAATAAGTGAAAAGAAATAGAGAATTACTTACATTTCAGCCTGTTCACACAGTATTTTACTCCACTTCACAACATATCACACCGTGATCTCATTAAGTAATAGACTAATGACTTCAGCTGTGCTCAGATGATCATGTTTAGAATGTCAATGGCAAAACATAAAACAATGTGTATACATGATTTAATATATATATATATGTGCATGTGTGTGTATATATGTATATATATATATATATATATATATATGAATATATATATATTATCATTCAGACATTTTTATGCTTCATTTCAACAGAAAGTTTGGAACGATTAAAGAGGTTCTTGCTAAAAGAGCAGTGGGCCGGATTTGAACTCATGCTCCAGTGAACATGCCTCCACAGGCTTAAACTACTGGGCCAACCAAAACCACATAAACAATAGTTTTTAATCATATTCACACACCAAAGATCATTAGACCCAATAATGTGTAAAAAATATATATTTTTAAAAACTGCATGTGCGCTGTAAATAGATGACATCACCAGCTGCCTGTCACTTTGGATATCATGGACTATGTCAGGTGTGTGAGTTTATGTACTCATGCTGGATTTAAGTGGGATTACAGGATTACAATGTTCCACTCTCAGTTCAGAGTTGTATGAAATGACCTAGTAGACACTGACAGGAAACATCACTTGCACGTAATATATTCTGTATCTTCTATCAATAATTTGGAATAAGGATTTATTTTTCCCCTTAGGTCTTCAGTTAGGGCTTATCCAGGAACAAGGTAAGGCATAAGCATTCGCCAAAACTATTACTGTAACCAGACTGTTGGATCTAAGATTGTGATACTTTACCCAATGCCAATTATCCAATGCTACTGTAGTGTAATGAGAACTTTCTGTTGAGGAAGAGTGGAAGTGTATTCGATGAAGAGGCGTGTCTGGCCCCTCCAAGTCTCCAACACACCCTTGGTGATATTAATCAGAGGTCAATTCATTTGCTTCTATAAAGATCTGGAACACCAGGTGTGGACCATCAGCCACACCTTCCTGGGCTCACAAGGAGAGGTGGGAAATTCTGAGCAAACTGGAATGCAAGTAAATGCATGATATCGTGGACATTTATCTGTAGTGTTTGTATTTCCCCTCTTCCCCATAAAGGACAGAATAGTCTGAAATGCTTTATTGGACTGTACGGGATAAGGATCAAACTTCACAAGAACATTGTAGAAATGATTGTCCTTGTTGCATGTCTGACTGATAACAATTGGCAGCAACGCCCCGTCTATTCGATAATTCTGCATTGATTAAGTGGGACAGTTGCTGTCCTTTGGGTTCATTGTGTTTGCCAAGGTAACGTTTTGCGAATGTTTATGTGGGGGAGTGTTTAGATATGTCTGATTTTAGGAAAAATAGCCATGTCTCCAAAAAGTTATTTGAGTTTGTTTTCGTTAAAGAGACCTCCCAACACATTGCGTTGTAGTCATATTTAGGAGTCTATCATTAACACACCTTCGTGATATAGTCTGTCTTATGGTATACTTTGTAGACTTTTATACTACTTGGGATGACGTTGAATTGTGTTGGTACGTAACTATATTTTGTATAGTGTCTTTATTACTTGATTGGAATACATTGTATTACTTTGGAATATAGATTACTGCGGCATTCCTTGTTCATCTTCATTCTCAAGCTCGTAGGGCTACTGGTAGGTACACACACACATAAGTAAGTCTAAGTGACCAGACTTGGAGTCCCTGAGTCCTGGATTCTCAAAGCACTCTGGTTAGGCCCAGGAACACATGACTTTGACTAGTCTTCCCTGAGTCGTGGCCATCATAACATTCTGTGTAGCCCCAGGAACACATGACATTGACTAGTCATCCCTGAGTCGTGGCCATCATAACATTCTGTGTAGCCCCAGGAACACATGACATTGACTAGTCATCCCTGAGTCGTGGCCATCATAACATTCTGTGTAGCCCCAGGAACACATGACATTGACTAGTCATCCCTGAGTCGTGGCCATCATAACATTCTGTGTAGCCCCAGGAACACATGCCATTCTACTGTATGATTTGCGTTAAACAACATACACCTCATGGGCGTTTATGATAACTGATATAGGCACACAGGCAATTCATCATCCACATGTGATCCTTGTGTGTGTCCTACATGCTGGGTGGTGACCCTCCTCCCCCTCTCTCCCAGCCATGGCTGTAGACGTTGTGTCTCACTGCGAGTGGGCCATGTACCCCTGTTGTACTTCTGCTGAGATCCTGTTCATGCTCAGTTATTATATAGCTGTAAGTGCATTTCAAGGCTTTTATATGTTTTGATGTTTAATTCAATTTGAAGCAACTAGGACAGTGCATTGTGACTTATATGAAATAAACAAAATTAATGGACAATTATCTATTGTCAGCAGTGAATTTCTGCTTAAATCTGCATGACATCTCTATCAGCAATGCAGAAGGTATTTGTGTTATATTCTTCCTATATGTACAGCAGTATATGTACAGCATATTTCTATACTATACATATACTATTTGACAGAGGAAGTGAGACTAAGCTCACAGTACTGAATCAGAAAGCTACTTTCCTTTTACCGCAAATCATAAAAAATAGAAACTGTGTCATACTTGGTTGGACATGCAAAAATAAATGCAAAGCAAGGTTAAAGGGGGTTCCTATTCCTAGTGGTTTCGGATCCTTATTTTGAGAAGACATCCTGACAATGATTCTAATCAGCTAATCATTACAGTGAAACCCTTCTGAGGTAAGTAGCACTGTGAAATGTTTGATGTTTTTGACTTTTGGATAATGTATTTTGGATAATTTATGGTCACACAGATTTATGAGTAATACCTTGTGCACATTGTATATTCTGTATATAAGACATACTGTATAATGGTAATAATGTTACTTAATTGGATCATTATAGACATGTATAATATCATTTGTAAGGCATGTGTTTTAATATAGATTTGATATATCCAGTGACTTTGGAAAGTATCCAGAACCATTATATTTCCTGACATTTTGATATACTTTAGATCTAATTTATATTATTGGATTCTTTTTTGCCATCATTATGCATACAATACCCAATAATGACAAAGAACAAAAACGTTTTTAGAATTTATATACATTTATAATGTATATAATGACTCTATATTAAGTATTTTGTAGAAGCATCTTTGGCAGCGATCACACCTTCCAGAATTCTTGGGTATGCCTCTAACAGCTTTGCAAGTCTGGATTTGGGCACAATCTCTCAACCTCTGTCTAATTTGATTGGAAATGTCTGTGAACCATGATCGACAGGTCTCTCCACAAATATTCAAAACTGATTTAAGAAGGCTGCATTTTTAAGATAATTTGAATGTGCTTTGTTTGGCCAGTGTCCAAACTAAAACAACC
Source organism: Esox lucius (assembly GCF_011004845.1). Classification (NCBI taxonomy): domain Eukaryota; kingdom Metazoa; phylum Chordata; class Actinopteri; order Esociformes; family Esocidae; genus Esox; species Esox lucius. The sequence continues at coordinate 11,741,113 of NC_047588.1, read as the reverse complement.
TTCACTGCAATCATTTATGAGCTGTGTGTGGCATAGTGAGACAAGCAGCACGAGTTCCGAGACAAGGGCAAAGCAGGAAGAAACCACAGTTGGAGTGATACAGTAAACCTTTATGATTCTTATATTGGCAATAACATAATACCATAGTAAGTGTTTTTGCACTGACATGCCTTTCTAGACCTCTAAGACATGAGATGGTTGTGTTGTTTATTGTCACATTGGTTTTGGAGTTTTTATTTTACTGTTTCTGGCCACTGCAGTATAAGGCTTGTTCACATACACTGCCATTTAAAAGTGTGTGGTCACTTAATATTTTATTGTTATCCATGAAAACATACATGAAATGAGGTTGAATAGGAAATGTAGCAAAATAAATAGGAAATATAGTAATTGACAAAGTTAGAATTAAGGATTCTTTATTTAAATAATAATTGTGCATTAGCGTGCTAGTAGTCAATATGTTGAGGTAATCTGGAGAGATTTCACCCCATGCTTCCTGAAGCACCTCCCACTAGTGGGATTGGCTTAATGGGCACTTCTTACATAACATACGGTCAAGCTGCTGCCTCAGCAGCTCAATAGGGTTGAGATCCGGTGACTCTGCTGGCCACTCCATTATAGACAGAATATCAGGTGACTGCTTCTTCCCTAAATAGTTTGTGCATAGTTGGGATCTGTGCTTTGGGTCATTGTCCTGTTGTAGGAGGAAATGGCTCCAATCAAGTGCCGTCCACAGGTTATGGCATGGCATTACAAAATGGAGTGATAGCCTTCCATCTTTACCACCACCAAAGCACCCCCAGGCCATGACATTCCCTCCAGCATCCTTGACAGATGGTGTCAAACACTCCTCCAGAATCTTTTCATTTGGTTTGTGTCTCACCAATGTTCTTCTATGTGAGCCGAAAACTCCAAACCTCTGTCCATAACATTTTTTCCAATCTTCCTCTGTCCAGTGTCTGTGTTATTTTTCCAATCATAATTTAAATTTTTTATTGACCAGTCTGAGATTTGGCCTTTTCTTTGCAACTCAACCTAGAAGGCCAGCATCCCGGAGTCACCTCTTCAATGTTGAAATTGGGACTGGTGTTTTGCGGGGACTATTTAATGAAACTGCCAGTTGAAAACATCTGAGGCGTTTGTTTTTCAAACTATACACATGTATTTTCCTCTTGGTCAGTTGTGCATCCAGACTCCCACTCCTCTTTCTATTCTGGTTAGAGACAGTGGACGCTGTTCTGTGAAGGAAGTAGTACACAGAGTGGTACAAGAGCTTCAGTTTCCTGAAATAGCCTTCATTTCTCAGAACAAGAATAGACTAATGAGTTTCAGAAGAAAGTTCTTGGTATCTGGTCATTTTGAGCCTGTAATCACTGATGCTCCAGATACTCAACCAGACAACAGAAGGACAGTTTTCTTGCTTCATTAAACAGCACAACGGTTTTCAGCGGTGCTAACATAAGCACAAAAGGGTTTTCTAATGATGAATTTGCCTTTCAAAATGATTAACTTGGATTAGCAAACACAATGTGACATTGGAACACAGGACTGGGGGGTGCTGATAATGGGCCACTGTATGCCTGTATGTAGAGATTCCAATACAATTTCTATAGTCATTTACTATATCAACAGTGTCTACATTGTATTTCTGATCAATTTGATGTTATTTTAATGGGAAATAATATGCTTTGCTTTTGAAGACATTTGTAAGTGACCCCAAGCCTTTGAATGGAAGTGTAACTAGAAAGCAAAATACATCTCAGATATTGAGATTCTTCTAACCCTGGCACTGCAAGAGCCAGGAACTGTGTACCAACTGTGCAACATGGGACATGCCTGCCAATGTATTACCATCAAGGAGAGTGTTTTGGGTGTGGCACATAGAAATTGTTATTCAAAGGGCCTGCTGAACCAGAGAACATTAGTCACATGCAGCTGTGATACGCTCTGCACACACACTCACTGAAATACACACACAACACACACTCAAAAACATGCACTAACACACACACTAATCAATTTTTTTTAACTCAGATATCCATTTAAACATGATACTTAACAGAGCAGTTTCAAGGATCCCTTCATTGATGGTTCTTCTGGCACTTTTAGATGGTGGGTGAACATTTCGTCATGTTACTACTTACAAATTAGAACTTTCAGGAGCACTGAAAACTATCATTTCCATATCTTGTTCAAAACTGGTCAAACTCAGAGCCTAACTATTTCAAATTCTAACCTTACTTTCCCCTTATAGTTTGCATTTGTTCATATCGACTCAAACTTTTCGAATTACCTAAAGAGCACTTGACTGCAAAGGAAGGGTCCTGCATTACAATTGAATGCACTGTCAATGGGATTATAAAAGATAAAAAAGAACCGCTATGGTTTTGGATGAAAAATGCACAGTGGGATGATGAAAAACAAAAATACAGCGGCACCATAATTGTAAGCAATAATCCTGAGGATCAAACGGCAGCCCCTGACTTGGCACCCAGAGTGAGGTTCCTTGGGTCTCAAAATTTTAAACTGGCCAGAAAAGGTGACTCGTGTGGCCTGTACATCCACAACCTGCAGAAGACAGACAGTGGAATCTACAAATTCAGATATATGGGAAAGAGAAAATGGATGACTCATCCAGGTCTGAATCTTACTGTTGAAGGCAAGTTCATCTCTGTCCTCATTGCCAAACAAACACAACTTAAATTCAGTGTTGTCAGTACATGTATGTGCCGCTTTGAATATATAAAACTGTTCACATTGCTCTTTGTAGCAGGGTAGTGACCTTGAACACTTGTACAGTACCTAGAACTGGCAAAGACACAAAGCTGCATTCAAGTTCCCTACCCTGTCTTTTATTAATATACAACACAGTGTTTATATGATTATCCTGTGCTCTGTATTTTTTATTAATCAGAACACAGTGCTCATGTAGTAATCCTGTGCTATGTCTTATATCTTTCTACTGCAGATGAGCCATGCCGGGTTAAAGTTAACAACCAGCCAGTGTTCAAAGAGTCTGACAGCGTGACCATTAAATGCTCCACATTTGGGTTATGTGGATCATACCCAGAGGTCACAGGGCTTAGTCAAACCATCCAACCTTCTCACAACGAAGAGGACAACATTAAAATCACTGAGGTCAGCTTTAATGCTAGCTGGATGGATGATGGGAGGGTGCTGTCCTGTCAACCACCGGGCACCAAAGATAATTGTATGGTCAGGGACATCAAGCTGACTGTTGAGTGTGAGTTCATTACCAACGTTTTTATTCAGACTGTTACCGATGCTGATTTAGCCTCATCCTGACTGTAGCGTTGTTCATATAGGCCCCATCCATTCTCCTATGAAAACCAGAAACTCAATATGATGTTTTATCCATTTCCTTGATCACTTATCTTTTTGTTTTCAAAAGATGCCCCCAAGGAGACCATCTCCTGGAAAAGTTCCTCTGATATAAAGGAAGACGACAACGTCATTCTCACTTGTTCCAGCAGAGGGCACCCTAATGCCACATACTACTGGTATAAAGAAAATTCATTAATACAAAACAGTGAAGCAACGTTTAAGATTTCTTCCATCAAACCTGAAGACAGTGGGAAATACCACTGTGAAGCTGTAAACAAACATGGGACCAATAAATCAGAAGCTATCACACTCAATGTTAAATGTAAGACGTGTAATTTTATCTGTAAACAATTGTATCTTTTAGTCCAGGCATTTTTTCGGCATGGCTTTAGTGATATTGTGTTGGGGGCAGCAACATTTTTATTAAAATCACATCAGTAGGCTACCGTCAGATTTAATTTATTCCTTATTAAATACATAACAAATCTTTAAAGTTGTTATGTATGAGATTTGTGTGAAATGGATACTTCTCTCTTTCAGATGCTCCAAAAGGAGTAAGTGTGGTTACTGATGACATGACAACTCAGTACAAGGAAGGAAGCAATTTCAAATTAATTTGTGAAGTGAATAACGGCAATCCATCAGTTTACATGTACTCCTGGTATAAAGACAGTGATATGCTGACGGGCCACGAACGTACATACAATTTCACCAAACTAGAACCTGAACACACCGGAAAATACCAGTGTGAGGGGACCAATGAAGCAGGCTCCAGACGATCACCAGAATATCAGATAAATGTACAATGTAAGTTTGGTTTGTGTCCAAAACACACAGGTAGGGTGTCTACTCATCAACCCTCTGGATGAATGTGATCATAAGGATATAATGACAATGACACACGTTGCTGTTTAACTAAAATCACAATTATTTTGATCATTCATTTATGTTTTAAATAGATGTTCCCAGAAACACTTACATCGCTCGGAGTGAAGGAAGCCAGGTGGAGGTGGGCTCTTCGTTGTCAATGACCTGTGTAGCCGAAGCCTATCCTGCCCCCAGTGGCTACACCTGGTACTACAAGAGAGGAAAAAATTACCAATGGACGGAACTCTCACAAACAGGCTGGACACTAAGCTGGGAAAGAGTGGACTTAGATACACACGGGTGTTACATGTGTAGTGTCAACAATGACATCGGCACAGGACAGCAAAGTAGCCAATCATGCATTGATGTTCTCTGTGAGTATAATCCACCACAGCTATTGACAATGCTTTTACTGTGTGGATGCATTCAGATGATCTGGTATCATAGCCAGCTCTTCAATGTTCTAGGATCAGCTACTTGACTAATGGTTGAGTCATTCCTTTTATTGGTCACATATAGTACGATTGTTGTTGCAGGGGAAGCAATATGCTTATGTCAAAGATAGCTCCTAAACCTATGCAGTTCACTCAATGATGTCAATGGTAATACTGATCAGCGATGAGTAAGGCTTATGATAACTACCATCTGCAGTGGCATTACTGTCCGAATGAACCGAACATGTTTAACATACAAAGACTACCAACTGGTGTCCCTGCGGACACCAAGAATAAACCACTTTAATAAACAACCATCATAGCAAAATGTTAACTTATTTCTTCTTAAAACATTATTAGTTATGTAATTAATGTTATCTGAAAAAGATAACTGATTATTATTATTATTTTAGGAAAGTTACTGTTAATTTGCATGTAGTGTAAAACTAAAATATAGACTTTTCTTTAATACAAATTGCAGTTTTGTACCAAGTACAATCCACATTAGTACTTAAAAGCTTATTTACTATCCTTTGATTCTGGTATCATTTAGTTTTCAGTAATTTCAAGTAAACATTCTTTGTATTATACAGTGGGTATGGGAAGTATTCAGACCCCTTTACATTTTTCCCTCTTTGTTTCATTGCAGCCATTTGCTAAAATCAAAAAAGTTCATTTTATTTCTCATTAATGTACACTCAGCACCCCATCTTGACAGAAAAAAACAGAAATGTAGAAATGTTTGCAAATGTATTAAAAAAGAAAAACTGAAATATCACATGGTCATAAGTATTCAGACTCTTTGCTCAGTATTGAGTAGAAGCACCCTTTTGAGCCAGTACAGCCATGAGCCTTCTTGGGAATGATGCAACAAGTTTTTCACACCTGGATTTGGGGATCCTCTGCCATTCTTCCTTGCAGATCCTCTCCAGTTCCGTCAGGTTGGATGGTGAACGTTGGTGGACAGCCATTTTCAGCTCTCTCCAGAGATGCTCAATTGGGTTTAGGTCAGGGCTCTGGCTGGGCCAATTAAGAATGGTCACAGAGTTGTTCCGAAGCCACTCCTTTGTTATTTTAGCTGTGTGCTTAGGGTCACTGTCTTGTTGGAAGGTGAACCTTCGGCCCAGTCTGAGGTCCTGAGCACTCTGGATGAGGTTTTCTTCCAGGAAATATCTGTACTTGGCCACATTCATCTTTCCTTCAATTGCAACCAGTCGTCCTGTCCCTGCAGGTGTCACAGCAAAGGGTCTGAATACTTATGACCATGTGATATTTCAGTTTTTCTTTTTTAATAAATTTGCAAACATTTTTACATTTCTGTTTTTTTCTGTCAAGATGGGGTGCTGAGTGTAAATTAATGAGAAATAAAATGAACTTTTTGATTTTAGCATATGGCTGCAATGAAACAAAGAGTGAAAAATGTAAAGGGGTCTGAATACTTTTCGTACCCACTGTATATTTATATGCTGAAAACAAAGGGGGGTCATTTTGACCCCAAATAAAATAATTGAAATTAGATTAGATCAGATTCAACTTTATTGTCAATGAACATGTACAAGTGCTGCACAACAATATGCAGTTATCATATAACCAAAAGTGCAAATCGAAGAGTGAAGAAAATTGAAAAAGTGAAACAATTCCCACCAATATATGTGATACTTTAAATTATTACCTAGGTGAAACATGAACTCAATAAATAGTTCCATTTATTAACACTGCATAGGCGGAATTGGATGCTTTTGACTGGGGTCCCTGAGGACCCCAATATATTGGCATTTTTAAAAACTACTTCTTAAAACAGGAACAAAAACAATGAGATTAAGTCATTAGGAACAAAGTGAATGACAAAGTCATGAAGATTTGGAACGACAGAATAAAGCCCCTGTGAGATATGACAGAAAGTACCCCTCAGAGGCCTGCAGGTACCCCAGTCAGTAGGATGAGGGTCAAATAATGAAACACATTTGCCTTCCAATGTAAGAATTTAACTTTGTATTGACACAATTTGGCACCGACAGACAGCCCTAAATATGTGAGGGCCTTGGTTCACCCTGACACGGTGCTGAATGAGAACACCCTGCTGTCATTCATCTGCACGGCTCGTTCCAACCCTCGTGTGCCTACCTTCACCTGGGTCCAGACCATTGGAGGAGAGACCATGTTAAATGCTCTCCATTTGTAAATGTTTTGTCTCACAGTGGACTGATGGAGCTCATATTATTTTGAGATGTTTGTTTAGCATTTCTGATTTGGTCAAAATGCTATTATTTCCACTAGTTACTCAGGAAGACCCAGACATCTCAGGGATGGCTTCAGGAATATTCTGCAAATGTCTTTGAGTGGCCCAGCCAGATCCCATACCCAACCCTGTTCAAACATCTCTGTAAGGAACTGAATGGATGTGAAGTAATAGTTCCCATCCAACCAGCTTGAGAGGATCTGCAGACAAGAATGAGAGAATCTCCCCAAATACAGGGGTGTCAAGTTTCAAACCCAAGAGGACTTGAGACTGCCAAAGATGCTTTAACCAAGGGGTCTGATTGAAGTGTTCTGAATACTTACGTAAATATAATATATGTATTTTTAATATGCAAAAATCTGTAAATATGAAAATTGTGTATTGTGTGTAGATTAATGATGAAACATTTGTGGAAGAATTATTTTCGAATGTAGTATATGTGCAAAAGCAACTGCAGTGCTATACAGTCAATTCAAAAAGTATTGGGACATTATTGGCAAATTGAACAACACAATGATTTATTTTATTATTCTTTAATTTCAACAGAATTATTTCTTAAACACAAACGCTAAAGAATATATATATTTGAATTAACAAAATTGCAGCTGTTGTGAAATTCTATGCTTTTTAGATGGTCTCAGGATATTTTAGCCCAAAACCTGGTTGCCCGGCCTGCCAGGACATTGAGACTTGACCATGGATGGATCATCCAACGTCTCCAGTGTTTTAAGTATATGCAAACAACATATTAGTGTACAAGAGTTGAATAATGTAATTACATTGAGTTTCCTGAGTGCCCTGTTAAAACAGATGAAGACAGTAACAACAAAAATGTTGCTTTTGATATTTTATTTTTTACCCAGTTTAGAAGGCACATTTAAACAATTGCAGATCACATGAAGAAGAATTCCGGATGTCCCCTTGTGTCCTGAGAGGACAGGATATTGATAGTTGAATCTAAAATTAAATAGGCTATTTGGCTTGTAAGAGATTGTAAGTCCTCTTAGACCTGCTTCACTCTAGTCACAACCTAAGTGTTGCAGAAGTTTTTGTTTTATTATCCTGAACCATGTTGACATACAGTAGTGATCATTATAAATAATGTTTATTTCTAGAGCACTTTCTTTACAATGCTAATTATTTTGCCAAGCTTACAATCAAAATTGTAGTAACTTTAAGTGTGTCACAATTGCAATGTTAACCCTTATGCATACTGTAGACAATATAGGAGTAAAGTTTTATTAAATTCATAAAGTGCTTTTCATGACAACACATTTGTAATTTTGTATTTTTTAACCCGGACGCAAAAAGATCGTTGCAGCAGATAAAAACTAAACATAAGAACATCATAAAAACAAGTGAATTATTAGTTGGAATAAATCACAAGGCAATACAAAGAGTTTGTATATTACTCACAGCAAAACCACATTCGGTCACCCATCTGTGATTGTATACATTTTCAGTGAAGGAGATGTTACTAGTATTAAAATCAATGTGTTGTACTTTGCTCAGTTATTAATTGGTAGTTATATACATTTAATAATGTTACAGAACAATAACTTTTGTCGATATCCAGACTCGACCCTGGTTAGAAACTCAGACAAAGTATTGAGATGGTAAGTGAAAACAATCTCATGGAAGTGAAACTTTGAATACTGAGTTATGGGTGCACTTTATTTTGAGCGCCTGAATGCCATCTGTAGATGCTCTGGTTTTTGATAATTCGTTGATAGTATGAAAAGCAACTGCTTGCTAATGTTTGGATTAAGTTTATGGTAAGAGTTAAAGTTAAGGTTAGGATATTGGTAAAGGTCAAGTTAGGGTCTTGTAATATACAGTATATTAGTAATTAGTCAGTAGATTGTAGACTTTTGGGACTCCCCAAATAAAGTGGTACCTCCATAATAAGTAAAAAGAAAAAGAGAATTACTTAAATTTCAGCATGTTCACACAGTATTTTACTCCACTTCACAACATATCACACCGTGATCTCATTAAGTAATAGACTAATGACTTCAGCTGTGCTCAGATGATCATGTTTAGAATGTCAATGGCAAAACATAAAACAATGTGTATACATGATTTAATATATATATATATATATATATGTGCATGTGTGTGTATATATGTATATATATATATATATATATATATGAATATATATATATTATCATTCAGACATTTTTATGCTTCATTTCAACAGAAAGTTTGGAACGATTAAAGAGGTTCTTGCTAAAAGAGCAGTGGGCCGGATTTGAACTCATGCTCCAGTGAACATGCCTCCACAGGCTTAAACTACTGGGCCAACCAAAACCACATAAACAATAGTTTTTAATCATATTCACACACCAAAGATCATTAGACCCAATAATGTGTAAAAAATATATAATTTTAAAAACTGCATGTGCGCTGTAAATAGATGACATCACCAGCTGCCTGTCACTTTGGATATCATGGACTATGTCAGGTGTGTGAGTTTATGTGCTCGTGCTGGATTAAAGTGGGATTACAGGATTACAATGTTCAGTTCAGAGTCATGTGAAATGACCTAGTAGACACTGACAGGAAACATCACTTGCACGTAATATATTCTGTATCTTCTATCAATAATTTGGAATAAGGATTTATTTTTCCCCTTAGGTCTTCAGTTAGGGCTTATCCAGGAACAAGGTAAGGCATAAGCATTCGCCAAAACTATTACTGTAACCAGACTGTTGGATCTAAGATTGTGATACTTTACCCAATGCCAATTATCCAATGCTACTATAGTGTAATGAGAACTTTCTGTTGAGGAAGAGTGGAAGTGTATTCGATGAAGAGGCGTGTCTGGCCCCTCCAAGTCTCCAACACACCCTTGGTGATATTAATCAGAGGTCAATTCATTTGCTTCTATAAAGATCTGGAACACCAGGTGTGGACCATCAGCCACACCTTCCTGGGCTCACCAGGAGAGGTGGGAAATTCTGAGCAAACTGGAATGCAAGTAAATGCATGATATCGTGGACATTTATCTGTAATGTTTGTATTTCCCCTCTTCCCCATAAAGGACAGAATAGTCTGAAATGTTTTATTGGACTGTACGGGATAAGGATCAAACTTCACAAGAACATTGTAGAAATGATTGTCCTTGTTGCATGTCTGACTGATAACAATTGGCAGCAATGCCCTGTCCATTCGATAATTCTGCATTGATTAAGTGGGATAGTTGCTGTCCTTTGGGTTCATTGTGTTTGCCAAAGTAACGTTTTGCGAATGTTTATGTGGGGGAGTGTTTAGATATGTCTGATTTTAGGAAAAATAGCCATGTCTCCAAAAAGTTATTTGAGTTTGTTTTCGTTAAAGAGACCTCCCAACACATTGCGCAAGTGACCAGACTTGGTGTCCCTGAGTCCTGGATTCTCAAAGCACTCTGTTTAGGCCCAGGAACACATGACATTGACTAGTCATCCCTGAGTCGTGGCCATCATAACATTCTGTGTAGCCCCAGGAACACATGACATTGACTAGTCATCCCTGAGTCGTGGCCATCATAACATTCTGTGTAGCCCCAGGAACACATGACATTGACTAGTCATCCCTGAGTCGTGGCCATCATAACATTCTGTGTAGCCCCAGGAACACATGACATTGACTAGTCATCCCTGAGTCGTGGCCATCATAACATTCTGTGTAGCCCCAGGAACACATGACATTGACTAGTCATCCCTGAGTCGTGGCCATCATAACATTCTGTGTAGCCCCAGGAACACATGACATTGACTAGTCATCCCTGAGTCGTGGCCATCATAACATTCTGTGTAGCCCCAGGAACACATGCCATTCTACTGTATGATTTGCGTTAAACAACATACACCTCATGGGCGTTTATGATAACTGATATAGGCACACAGGCAATTCATCATCCACATGTGATCCTTGTGTGTATCCTACATGCAGGGTGGTGACCCTCCTCCCCCTCTCTCCCAGCCATGGCTGTAGACGTTGTGTCTCACTGCGAGTGGGCCATGTACCCCTGTTGTACTTCTGCTGAGATCCTGTTCATGCTCAGTTATTACATAGCTGTAAGTGCATTTCAAGGCTTTTATATGTTTTGATGTTTAATTTAATTTGAAGCAACTAGGACAGTGCATTGTGACTTATATGTAATAAAACATTTTCATGGACAATTATCTATTGTCAGTAGTGAATTTCTGCTTAAATCTGCATGACATCTCTATCAGCAATGCAGAAGGTATTTGTGTTATATTCTTCCTATATGTACAGCAGTATATGTACAGCATATTTCTATACTATACATGTACTATTTGACAGAGGAAGTGAGGTTAAGCTCACAGTACTGAATCAGAAAGCTACTTTCCTTTTACCGCAAATCATAAAAAATAGAAACTGTGTCATACTTGGTTGGACATTCAAAAATAAATGCAAAGCAAGGTTAAAGGGGGTTCCTATTCCTAGTGGTTTCTGATCCTTATTTTGAGAAGACATGCTGACAATGATTCTAATCAGCTAATCATCACAGTGAAACCCTTCTGAGGTAAGTAGCACTGTGAAATGTTTGATGTTTTTGCCTTGACCTAAAGTGAGAAATTTATTTTGGATAATTTATGGTTACACAGATTTATGAGTAATACCTTGTGCACATTGACATGGAAATATCTAAATAACTGTACATTCTCATATAAGACATACTGTAAATTGGTAATAATGTTACTTAATTTGATCATTATAGACATGTATAATATAATTTGTAAGGCATGTGTTTTAATATAGATTTGATATATCCAGTGACTTTGGAAAATATCCAGACCCATTACATTTCCTGACATTTTGTTGTACTTTAGACCTAATTTATATTATTGGATAAACTTTTGCCATCATTATGCATACAATACCCAATAATGAAAAAGAAAAAGGAAGTTTTTAGAATATATTTGGAGCAAAATCTAATATATATAATGACCCTATATTCAGTATTTTGTAGAAGCATCTTTGGCAGCGATCACACATTGAAGACTTCTTGGGTATGCCTCTAACAGCTTTGGAAGCCTGGATTTGGGCACAGTTTCTCAATCTCTGTCTAAATTGATGGGAAGTGTCTGTGAACCATGATCGACAGGTCTCTCCACAAACATTCAAAACGGATTTAGAAGGCTGCATTTTTAAGAACCTTTTAATGTGATTTGTTAAAGAACTTTTGAGACTGGAATTCCCGAATGTATGTCCAAACTAAGACAACATTCACTGCAATAATTTATGAGCTGTGTGTGGCATAGTGAGAGAAGCAGCACGAGTTCCGAGACAAGGGCAAAGCAGGAAGAAACCACAGTTGGAGTGATACAGAACACCTTTATGATTCTTATATTGGCAATAACATAATACCATAGTAAGCGTTTTTGCACTGACATGCCTTTCTAGACCTCTAAGACATGAGATGGTTGTGTTGTTTATTGTCACTTTTGTTTTGGAGTTTTTATTTTACTGTGTCCGGCTACTGCAGTATAAGGCTCACATACACTGCCATTTAAAAGTGTGTGGTCACTTAATATTTCATTGTTATCCATGAAAACATACATGAAATGAGGTTGAATAGGAAATGTAGCATAATAAATAGGAAATATAGTAATTGACAAAGTTACAATTAAGGATTTTTTATTGAAATAATAATTGTGAATTGGGATTCTAGTAGTCAATATGTTAAGGAAATCTGAAGAGATTTCATCCCATGCTTCCTGAAGCACCTCCCACAAGTTGGATTGGCTTGATGGGCACTTCTTACACAACAGCTCTATAGGGTTGAGCTCCGGTGTCTCTGCTGGCCACTCCGTTATAGACAGAATACCAGGTGACTGCTTCTTCCCTAAATAGTTTGTGCATAGTTTGTAGCTGTGCTTTGGGTCATTGTCCTGTTGTAGGAGGAAATGGCTCTAATCAAGTGCCGTCCACAGGTTATGGCATGGCATTACAAAATGGAGTGATAGCCTTCCTTCTTCTTTTACCCTATACAAATCTACCACTTTACCACCAGCAAAGCACCTCCAGAACATGACATTCCCTCCACCATCCTTGACAGATGGTGTCAAACAGTCCTCCAGCATCTTTTCATTTGGTTTGTGTCTCACAAATGTTCTTCTACGTGAGCCGAACACCCCAAACCTCTGTCCATAACACTTTTTTCAAATCTTCCTCTGTCCAGTGTGTGTTCTCTTTCCCATCTTAACTTTTTCTTTTTATTGACCAGTCTGAGATTTGGCCTTTTCTTTGCAACTCAGCCTAGAAGGCCAGCATCCCGGAGTCACCTCTTCAATGTTGATATTGGGACTGGTATTTTGCGGGTACTATTTAATGAAACTGCCAGTTGAGAACATCTGAGGCGTCTGTTTCTCAAACTAGACACATGTATTTTCCTCTTGCTAAGTTTTGGACCCAGGCTCCCACTCCTTTTTCTATTCTGGATAGAGACAGTGGACGCTGTTCTGTGAAAGAAGTAGTACACAGAGTGGTACAAGACCTTCAGTTTCCTGAAATAGCCTTCATTTCTCAGAACAAGAATAGACTAATGAGTTTCAGAAGAAAGTTCTTGGTATCTGGTCATTTTGAGCCTGTAATCACTGATGCTCCAGATACTCAACCAGACAACAGAAGGACAGTTTTCTTGCTTCATTAAACAGCACAACGGTTTTCAGCGGTGCTAACATAAGCACAAAAGGGTTTTCTAATGATCAATTAGCATTTCAAAATGATTAACTTGTATTAGCAAACACAACATGCCATTGGAACACAGGACTGGTGGGTGCTGATAATGGGCCTCTGTATGCCTGTATGTAGAGATTCCATTAAACATAATTTGCATAGTCATTTACTACATCAACAGTGTCTACATTGTATTTCTGATCAATTTGATGTTATTTTAATGGGCAAAAATATGCTTTGCTTTTGAAGACATTTTTAAGTGACTCCAAACCTTTGAATGGTAGTGTAACTAGAAAGCAAAATACATCTCAGATATTGAGATTCTTCTAACCCTGGCACTGCAAGAGCCAGGAACTGTGTACCAACTGTGCAACATGGGACATGCCTGCCAATGTATTACCATCAAGGAGAGTGTTTTGGGTGTGGCACATAGAAATTGTTATTCAAAGGGCCTGCTGAACCAGAGAACATTAGTCACATGCAGCTGTGATACGCTCTGCACACACACTCACTGAAATACACACACAACACACACTCAAAAACGTGCACTAACACACACACTAATCAATTTTTTCTAACTCAGATATCCAGTTAAACATGATACTTAACAGAGCAGTTTCAAGGATCCTTTCATTGATGGTTCTTCTGGCACTTTTAGATGGTGGGTGAACATTTCGTCATGTTACTACTTACAAATTAGAACTGTGAGGAGCACTGAAAACTATCATTTCCATATCTTGTTCAAAACTGGTCAAACTAAGAGCCTAACTATTTCAAATTCTAACCTTACTTTCCCCTTATAGTTTGCATTTGTTCATATCGACTCAAACTTTTCGAATTACCTAAAGAGCACTTGACTGCAAAGGAAGGGTCCTGCATTACAATGGAATGCACTGTCAATGGGATTATAAAAGATAAAAAAGAACCGCTATGGTTTTGGATGAAAAATGCACAGTGGGATGATAAAAAACAAAATTACAGCGGCACCATAATTGTAAGCAGTAATCCTGAGGATCAAACGCCAGCCTCAGACTTAGCACCCAGAGTGAAGTTCCTTGGGTCTCTAAATTTTAAATGGGCCAGAAAAGGTGACTCGTGTGGCCTGTTGATCCACAACCTGCAGAAGACAGACAGTGGAATCTACAAATTCAGATATAAGGGAAAGGAAAAATGGATGACTGAACCAGGTCTGAATCTTACTGTTGAAGGCAAGTTCATCTCTGTCCCCATTTCCAAACAAACACAACTTAAATTCAGTGTTGTCAGTACATGTATGTGCCGCTTTGAATATATAAAACTGTTCACATTGCTCTTTGTAGCAGGGTAGTGACCTTGAACACTTGCTTGGCCTAAGCACCCAGCGTACAGTACCTAGAACTGGCAAAGACACAAAGCTTTATTCAAGTTCCCTACCCTGTCTTTTATTAATATACAACACAGTGTTTATATGATTATCCTGTGCTCTGTATTTTTTATTAATCAGAACACAGTGCTCATGTAGTATTCCTGTGCTATGTCTTATATCTTTCTACTGCAGATGAGCCATGCCGGGTTAAAGTTAACAACCAGCCAGTGTTCAAAGAGTCTGACAGCGTGACCATTAAATGCTCCACATTTGGGTTATGTGGATCATACCCAGAGGTCACAGGGCTTAGTCAAACCATCCAACCTTCTCACAACGAAGAGGACAACATTAAAATCACTGAGGTCAGCTTTAATGCTAGCTGGATGGATGATGGGAGGGTGCTGTCCTGTCAACCACCGGGCACCAAAGATAATTGTATGGTCAGGGACATCAAGCTGACTGTTGAGTGTGAGTTCATTACCAACGTTTTTATTCAGACTGTTACCGATGCTGATTTAGCCTCATCCTGACTGTAGCGTTGTTCATATAGGCCCCATCCATTCTCCTATGAAAACCAGAAACTCAATATGATGTTTTATCCATTTCCTTGATCACTTATCTTTTTGTTTTCAAAAGATGCCCCCAAGGAGACCATCTCCTGGAAAAGTTCCTCTGATATAAAGGAAGATGACAACGTCATTCTCACTTGTTCCAGCAGAGGGCACCCTAATGCCACATACTACTGGTATAGAGAAAATTCATTAATACAAAACAGTGAAGCAACGTTTAAGATTTCTTCCATCAAACCTGAGGACAGTGGGAAATACCACTGTGAAGCTGTAAACAAACATGGGACCAATAAATCAGAAGCTATCACACTCAATGTTAAATGTAAGATGTGTAATTTTATCAGTAAACAATTGTATCTTTTAGTCCAGGCATTTTTTCGGCATGGCTTTAGTGATATTGTGTTGGGGGCAGCAACATTTTTATTAAAATCACATCAGTAGGCTACCGTCAGATTTAATTTATTCCTTATTAAATACATAACAAATCTTTAAAGTTGTTATGTATGAGATTTGTGTGAAATGGATACTTCTCTCTTTCAGATGCTCCAAAAGGAGTAAGTGTGGTTACTGATGACATGACAACTCAGTACAAGGAAGGAAGCAATTTCAAATTAATTTGTGAAGTGAATAACGGCAATCCATCAGTTTACATGTACTCCTGGTATAAAGACAGTGATATGCTGACGGGCCACGAACGTACATACAATTTCACCAAACTAGAACCTGAACACACCGGAAAATACCAGTGTGAGGGGACCAATGAAGCAGGCTCCAGACGATCACCAGAATATCAGATAAATGTTCAATGTAAGTTTGGTTTGTGTCCAAAACACACAGGTAGGGTGTCTACTCATCAACCCTCTGGATGAATGTGATCATAAGGATATAATGACAATGACACACGTTGCTGTTTAACTAAAATCACAATTATTTTGATCATTCATTTATGTTTTAAATAGATGTTCCCAGAAACACTTACATCGCTCGGAGTGGAGGAAGCCAGGTGGAGGTGGGCTCTTCGTTGTCAATGACCTGTGTAGCCGAAGCCTATCCTGCCCCCAGTGGCTACACCTGGTACTACAGGAGAGGAGGACAGTACCAATGGACGGAACTCTCACAAACAGGCTGGACACTAAGCTGGGAAAAAGTGGACTTAGAAACACACGGGTGTTACATGTGTAGTGTCACCAATGACATCGGCACAGGACAGCAAAGTAGCCAATCATGCATTGATGTTCTCTGTGAGTATAATCCACCACAGCTATTGACAATGCTTTTACTGTGTGGATGCATTCAGATGATCTGGTATCATAGCCAGCTCTTCAATGTTCTAGGATCAGCTACTTGACTAATGGTTGAGTCATTCCTTTTATTGGTCACATATAGTACGATTGTTGTTGCAGGGGAAGCAATATGCTTATGTCAAAGATAGCTCCTAAACCTATGCAGTTCACTCAATGATGTCAATGGTAATACTGATCAGCGATGAGTAAGGCTTATGATAACTACCATCTGCAGTGGCATTACTGTCCGAATGAACCGAACATGTTTAACATACAAAGACTACCAACTGGTGTCCCTGCGGACACCAAGAATAAACCACTTTAATAAACAACCATCATAGCAAAATGTTAACTTATTTCTTCTTAAAACATTATTAGTTATGTAATTAATGTTATCTGAAAAAGATAACTGATTATTATTATTATTTTAGGAAAGTTACTGTTAATTTGCATGTAGTGTAAAACTAAAATATAGACTTTTCTTTAATACAAATTGCAGTTTTGTACCAAGTACAATCCACATTAGTACTTAAAAGCTTATTTACTATCCTTTGATTCTGGTATCATTTAGTTTTCAGTAATTTCAAGTAAACATTCTTTGTATTATACAGTGGGTATGGGAAGTATTCAGACCCCTTTACATTTTTCCCTCTTTGTTTCATTGCAGCCATTTGCTAAAATCAAAAAAGTTCATTTTATTTCTCATTAATGTACACTCAGCAACCCATCTTGACAGAAAAAAACAGAAATGTAGAAATGTTTGCAAATGTATTAAAAAAGAAGAACTGAAATATCACATGGTCATAAGTATTCAGACTCTTTGCTCAGTATTGAGTAGAAGCACCCTTTTGAGCCAGTACAGCCATGAGCCTTCTTGGGAATGATGCAACAAGTTTTTCACACCTGGATTTGGGGATCCTCTGCCATTCTTCCTTGGAGATCCTCTCCAGTTCCGTCAGGTTGGATGGTGAACGTTGGTGGACAGCCATTTTCAGGTCTCTCCAGAGATGCTCAATTGGGTTTAGGTCAGGGCTCTGGCTGGGCCAGTCAAGAATGGTCACAGAGTTGTTCCGAAGCCACTGAGGTTTTCTTCCAGGAAATATCTGTACTTGGCCACATTCATCTTTCCTTCAATTGCAACCAGTCGTCCTGTCCCTGCAGGTGTCACAGCAAAGGGTCTGAATACTTATGACCATGTGATATTTCAGTTTTTCTTTTTTAATAAATTTGCAAACATTTTTACATTTCTGTTTTTTTCTGTCAAGATGGGGTGCTGAGTGTAAATTAATGAGAAATAAAATGAACTTTTTGATTTTAGCATATGGCTGCAATGAAACAAAGAGTGAAAAATGTAAAGGGGTCTGAATACTTTTCGTACCCACTGTATATTTATATGCTGAAAACAAAGGGGGGTCATTTTGACCCCAAATAAAATAATTGAAATTAGATTAGATCAGATTCAACTTTATTGTCAATGAACATGTACAAGTGCTGCACAACAATATGCAGTTATCATATAACCAAAAGTGCAAATCGAAGAGTGAAGAAAATTGAAAAAGTGAAACAATTCCCACCAATATATGTGATACTTTAAATTATTACCTAGGTGAAACATGAACTCAATAAATAGTTCCATTTATTAACACTGCATAGGCGGAATTGGATGCTTTTGACTGGGGTCCCTGAGGACCACAATATATTGGCATTTTTAAAAACTACTTCTTAAAACAGGAACAAAAAGTCATTAGGAACAAAGTGAATGACAAAGTCATGAAGATTTGGAACGACAGAATAAAGCCCCTGTGAGATATGACAGAAAGTACCCCTCAGAGGCCTGCAGGTACCCCAGTCAGTAGGATGAGGGTCAAATAATGAAACACATTTGCCTTCCAATGTAAGAATTTAACTTTGTATTGACACAATTTGGCACCGACAGACAGCCCTAAATATGTGAGGGCCTTGGTTCACCCTGACACGGTGCTGAATGAGAACACCCTGCTGTCATTCATCTGCACGGCTCGTTCCAACCCTCGTGTGCCTACCTTCACCTGGGTCCAGACCATTGGAGGAGAGACCATGTTAAATGCTCTCCATTTGTAAATGTTTTGTCTCACAGTGGACTGATGGAGCTCATATTATTTTGAGATGTTTGTTTAGCATTTCTGATTTGGTCAAAATGCTATTATTTCCACTAGTTTCTCAGGAAGACCCAGACAACTCAGGGGTGGCTTCAGGACAATTCTGCAAATGTCTTGGAGTGGCCCAGCCAGATCCCATACCCAACCCTGTTCAAACATCTCTGTAAGGAACTGAATGGATGTGAAGTAATAGTTCCCATCCAACCAGCTTGAGAGGATCTGCAGACAAGAATGAGAGAATCTCCCCAAATACAGGGGTGTCAAGTTTCAAACCCAAGAGGACTTGAGACTGCCAAAGATGCTTTAACCAAGGGGTCTGATTGAAGTGTTCTGAATACTTACGTAAATATAATATATGTATTTTTAATATGCAAAAATCTGTAAATATGAAAATTGTGTATTGTGTGTAGCTTAATGATGAAACATTTGTGGAAGAATTATTTTCGAATGTAGTATATGTGCAAAAGCAACTTCAGTGCTATACAGTCAATTCAAAAAGTATTGGGACATTATTGGCAAATTGAACAACACAATGATTTATTTTATTATTCTTTAATTTCAACAGAATTATTTCTTAAACACGAACGCTAAAGAATATATATATTTGAATTAACAAAATTGCAGCTGTTGTGAAATTCTATGCTTTTTAGATGGTCTCAGGATATTTTAGCCCAAAACCTGGTTGCCCAGCCTGCCAGGACATTGAGACTTGACCATGGATGGATCATCCAACGTCTCCAGTGTTTTAAGTATATGCAAACAACATATTAGTGTACAAGAGTTGAATAATGTAATTACATTGAGTTTCCTGATTGCCCTGTTAAAACAGATGAAGACAGTAACAACAAAAATGTTGCTTTTGATATTTTATTTTTTACCCAGTTTAGAAGGCACATTTAAACAATTGCAGATCACATGAAGAAGAATTCCGGATGTCCCCTTGTGTCCTGAGAGGACAGGATATTGATAGTTGAATCTAAAATTAAATAGGCTATTTGGCTTGTAAGAGATTGTAAGTCCTCTTAGACCTGCTTCACTCTAGTCACAACCTAAGTGTTGCAGAAGTTTTTGTTTTATTATCCTGAACCATGTTGACATACAGTAGTGATCATTATAAATAATGTTTATTTCTAGAGCACTTTCATTACAATGCTAATTATTTTGCCAAGCTTACAATCAAAATTGTAGTAACTTTAAGTGTGTCCCAATTGCAATGTTAACCCTTATGCATACTGTAGACAATATAGGAGTAAAGTTTTATTAAATTCATAAAGTGCTTTTCATGACAACACATTTGTAATTTTGTATTTTTTAACCCGGACGCAAAAAGATCCTTGCAGCAGATAAAAACTAAACATAAGAACATCATAAAAACAAGTGAATTATTAGTTGGAATAAATCACAAGGCAATACAAAGAGTTTGTATATTACTCACAGCAAAACCACATTCGGTCACCCATCTGTGATTGTATACATTTTCAGTGAAGGAGATGTTACTAGTATTAAAATCAATGTGTTGTACTTTGCTCAGTTATTAATTGGTAGTTATATACATTTAATAATGTTACAGAACAATAACTTTTGTCGATATCCAGACTCGACCCTGGTTAGAAACTCAGACAAAGTATTGAGATGGTAAGTGAAAACAATCTCATGGAAGTGAAACTTTGAATACTGAGTTATGGGTGCACTTTATTTTGAGCGCCTGAATGCCATCTGTAGTTGCTCTGGTTTTTGATAATTCGTTGATAGTATGAAAAGCAACTGCTTGCTAATGTTTGGATTAAGTTTATGGTAAGAGTTAAAGTTAAGGTTAGGATATTGGTAAAGGTCAAGTTAGGGTCTTGTAATATACAGTATATTAGTAATTAGTCAGTAGATTGTAGACTTTTGGGACTCCCCAAATAAAGTGGTACCTCCATAATAAGTAAAAAGAAAAAGAGAATTATTTAAATTTCAGCCTGTTCACACAGTATTTTACTCCACTTCACAACATATCACACCGTGATCTCATTAAGTAAAAGACTAATGACTTCAGCTGTGCTCAGATGATCATGTTTAGAATGTCAATGGCAAAACATAAAACATGATTTAATATATATATATATATATATATATGTGCATGTGTGTGTATATATGTATATATATATATATGAATATATATATATTATCATTCAGACATTTTTATGCTTCATTTCAACAGAAAGTTTGGAACGATTAAAGAGGTTCTTGCTAAAAGAGCAGTGGGCCGGATTTGAACTCATGCTCCAGTGAACATGCCTCCACAGGCTTAAACTACTGGGCCAACCAAAACCACATAAACAATAGTTTTTAATCATATTCACACACCAAAGATCATTAGACCCAATAATGTGTAAAAAATATATATTTTTAAAAACTGCATGTGCGCTGTAAATAGATGACATCACCAGCTGCCTGTCACTTTGGATATCATGGACTATGTCAGGTGTGTGAGTTTATGTGCTCGTGCTGGATTAAAGTGGGATTACAGGATTACAATGTTCAGTTCAGAGTCATGTGAAATGACCTAGTAGACACTGACAGGAAACATCACTTGCACGTAATATATTCTGTATCTTCTATCAATAATTTGGAATAAGGATTTATTTTTCCCCTTAGGTCTTCAGTTAGGGCTTATCCAGGAACAAGGTAAGGCATAAGCATTCGCCAAAACTATTACTGTAACCAGACTGTTGGATCTAAGATTGTGATACTTTACCCAATGCCAATTATCCAATGCTACTATAGTGTAATGAGAACTTTCTGTTGAGGAAGAGTGGAAGTGTATTCGATGAAGAGGCGTGTCTGGCCCCTCCAAGTCTCCAACACACCCTTGGTGATATTAATCAGAGGTCAATTCATTTGCTTCTATAAAGATCTGGAACACCAGGTGTGGACCATCAGCCACACCTTCCTGGGCTCACCAGGAGAGGTGGGAAATTCTGAGCAAACTGGAATGCAAGTAAATGCATGATATCGTGGACATTTATCTGTAATGTTTGTATTTCCCCTCTTCCCCATAAAGGACAGAATAGTCTGAAATGTTTTATTGGACTGTACGGGATAAGGATCAAACTTCACAAGAACATTGTAGAAATGATTGTCCTTGTAGCATGTCTGACTGATAACAATTGGCAGCAATGCCCTGTCCATTCGATATTCTGCATTGATTAAGTGGGATAGTTGCTGTCCTTTGGGTTCATTGTGTTTGCCAAAGTAACGTTTTGCGAATGTTTATGTGGGGGAGTGTTTAGATATGTCTGATTTTAGGAAAAATAGCCATGTCTCCAAAAAGTTATTTGAGTTTGTTTTCGTTAAAGAGACCTCCCAACACATTGCGCAAGTGACCAGACTTGGTGTCCCTGAGTCCTGGATTCTCAAAGCACTCTGTTTAGGCCCAGGAACACATGACATTGACTAGTCATCCCTGAGTCGTGGCCATCATAACATTCTGTGTAGCCCCAGGAACACATGACATTGACTAGTCATCCCTGAGTCGTGGCCATCATAACATTCTGTGTAGCCCCAGGAACACATGACATTGACTAGTCATCCCTGAGTCGTGGCCATCATAACATTCTGTGTAGCCCCAGGAACACATGACATTGACTAGTCATCCCTGAGTCGTGGCCATCATAACATTCTGTGTAGCCCCAGGAACACATGACATTGACTAGTCATCCCTGAGTCGTGGCCATCATAACATTCTGTGTAGCCCCAGGAACACATGACATTGACTAGTCATCCCTGAGTCGTGGCCATCATAACATTCTGTGTAGCCCCAGGAACACATGACATTGACTAGTCATCCCTGAGTCGTGGCCATCATAACATTCTGTGTAGCCCCAGGAACACATGACATTGACTAGTCATCCCTGAGTCGTGGCCATTATAACATTCTGTGTAGCCCCAGGAACACATGCCATTCTACTGTATGATTTGCGTTAAACAACATACACCTCATGGGCGTTTATGATAACTGATATAGGCACACAGGCAATTCATCATCCACATGTGATCCTTGTGTGTATCCTACATGCAGGGTGGTGACCCTCCTCCCCCTCTCTCCCAGCCATGGCTGTAGACGTTGTGTCTCACTGCGAGTGGGCCATGTACCCCTGTTGTACTTCTGCTGAGATCCTGTTCATGCTCAATTATTATATAGCTGTAAGTGCATTTCAAGGCTTTTATATGTTTTGATGTTTAATTCAATTTGAAGCAACTAGGACAGTGCATTGTGACTTATATGTAATAAAACATTTTCATGGACAATTATCTATTGTCAGTAGTGAATTTCTGCTTAAATCTGCATGACATCTCTATCAGCAATGCAGAAGGTATTTGTGTTATATTCTTCCTATATGTACAGCAGTATATGTACAGCATATTTCTATACTATACATGTACTATTTGACAGAGGAAGTGGGGTTAAGCTCACAGTACTGAATCAGAAAGCTACTTTCCTTTTACCGCAAATCATAAAAAATAGAAACTGTGTCATACTTGGTTGGACATTCAAAAATAAATGCAAAGCAAGGTTAAAGGGGGTTCCTATTCCTAGTGGTTTCTGATCCTTATTTTGAGAAGACATGCTGACAATGATTCTAATCAGCTAATCATCACAGTGAAACCCTTCTGAGGTAAGTAGCACTGTGAAATGTTTGATGTTTTTGACTTGACCTAAAGTGAGAAATTTATTTTGGATAATTTATGGTCACACAGATTTATGAGTAATACATTGTGCACATTGACATGGAAATATCTAAATAACTGTACATTCTCATATAAGACATACTGTAAATTGGTAATAATGTTACTTAATTTGATCATTATTGACATGTATAATATAATTTGTAAGGCATGTGTTTTAATATAGATTTGATATATCCAGTGACTTTGGAAAATATCCAGACCCATTACATTTCCTGACATTTTGTTGTACTTTAGACCTAATTTATATTATTGGATAAACTTTTGCCATCATTATGCATACAATACCCGATAATGACAAAGAAAAAGGAAGTTTTTAGAGTATATTTGGAGCAAAATCTAATATATATAATGACCCTATATTCAGTATTTTGTAGAAGCATCTTTGGCAGCGATCACACATTGAAGACTTCTTGGGTATGCCTCTAACAGCTTTGGAAGCCTGGATTTGGGCACAGTTTCTCAATCTCTGTCTAAATTGATGGGAAGTGTCTGTGAACCATGATCGACAGGTCTCTCCACAAACATTCAAAACGGATTTAGAAGGCTGCATTTTTAAGAACCTTTTAATGTGATTTGTTAAAGAACTTTTGAGACTGGAATTCCCGAATGTATGTCCAAACTAAAACAACATTCACTGCAATAATTTATGAGCTGTGTGTGGCATAGTGAGACAAGCAGCACGAGTTCCGAGACAAGGGCAAGCAGGAAGAAACCACAGTTGGAGTGATACAGTACTCCTTTATGATTCTTATATTGGCAATAACATAATACCATAGTAAGCGTTTTTGCACTGACATGCCTTTCTAGACCTCTAAGACATGAGATGGTTGTGTTGTTTATTGTCACTTTTGTTTTGGAGTTTTTATTTTACGGTGTCCGTCTACTGCAGTATAAGGCTCACATACACTGCCATTTAAAAGTGTGTGGTCACTTAATATTTCATTGTTATCCATGAAAACATACATGAAATGAGGTTGAATAGGAAATGTAGCATAATAAATAGGAAATATAGTAATTGACAAAGTTACAATTAAGGATTTTTTATTGAAATAATAATTGTGAATTGGGATTCTAGTAGTCAATATGTTAAGGAAATCTGGAGAGATTTCATCCCATGCTTCCTGAAGCACCTCCCACAAGTTGGATTGGCTTGATGGGCACTTCTTACACAACAGCTCTATAGGGTTGAGCTCCGGTGTCTCTGCTGGCCACTCCGTTATAGACAGAATACCAGGTGACTGCTTCTTCCCTAAATAGTTTGTGCATAGTTTGTAGCTGTGCTTTGGGTCATTGTCCTGTTGTAGGAGGAAATGGCTCTAATCAAGTGCCGTCCACAGGTTATGGCATGGCATTACAAAATGGAGTGATAGCCTTCCTTCTTCTTTTACCCTATACAAATCTACCACTTTACCACCAGCAAAGCACCTCCAGAACATGACATTCCCTCCACCATCCTTGACAGATGGTGTCAAACAGTCCTCCAGCATCTTTTCAAATGTTCTTCTACGTGAGCCGAACACCCCAAACCTCTGTCCATAACACTTTTTTCAAATCTTCCTCTGTCCAATGTGTGTTCTCTTTCCCATCTTAACTTTTTCTTTTTATTGACCAGTCTGAGATTTGGCCTTTTCTTTGCAACTCAGCCTAGAAGGCCAGCATCCCGGAGTCACCTCTTCAATGTTGATATTGGGACTGGTATTTTGTGGGTACTATTTAATGAAACTGCCAGTTGAGAACATCTGAGGCGTCTGTTTCTCAAACTAGACACATGTATTTTCCTCTTGCTAAGTTTTGCACCCAGGCTCCCACTCCTTTTTCTATTCTGGATAGAGACAGTGTACGCTGTTCTGTAAAAGAAGTAGTACACAGAGTGGTACAAGACCTTCAGTTTCCTGAAATAGCCTTCATTTCTCAGAACAAGAATAGACTAATGAGTTTCAGAAGAAAGTACTTGGTATCTGGTCATTTTGAGCCTGTAATCACTGATGCTCCAGATACTCAACCAGACAATAGAAAGACAGCTTTCTTGCTTCATTAAACAGCACAAAATGTTTCAGCTGTGCTAACATAAGCACAAAAGGGTTTTCTAATGATCAATTAGCATTTCAAAATGATTAACTTGTATTAGCAAACACAACATGCCATTGGAACACAGGACTGGTGGGTGCTGATAATGGGCCTCTGTATGCCTGTATGTAGAGATTCCATTAAACATAATTTGCATAGTCATTTACTACATCAACAGTGTCTACGTTGTATTTCTGATCAATTTGATGTTATTTTAATGGGCAAAAATATGCTTTGCTTTTGAAGACATTTTTAAGTGACTCCAAACCTTTGAATGGTAGTGTAACTAGAAAGCAAAATACATCTCAGATATTGAGATTCTTCTAACCCTGGCACTGCAAGAGCCAGGAACTGTGTACCAACTGTGCAACATGGGACATGCCTGCCAATGTATTACCATCAAGGAGAGTGTTTTGGGTGTGGCACATAGAAATTGTTATTCAAAGGGCCTGCTGAACCAGAGAACATTAGTCACATGCAGCTGTGATACGCTCTGCACACACACTCACTGAAATACACACACAACACACACTCAAAAACGTGCACTAACACACACACTAATCAATTTTTTCTAACTCAGATATCCAGTTAAACATGATACTTAACAGAGCAGTTTCAAGGATCCTTTCATTGATGGTTCTTCTGGCACTTTTAGATGGTGGGTGAACATTTCGTCATGTTACTACTTACAAATTAGAACTTTCAGGAGCACTGAAAACTATCATTTCCATATCTTGTTCAAAACTGGTCAAACTCAGAGCCTAACTATTTCAAATTCTAACCTTACTTTCCCCTTATAGTTTGCATTTGTTCATATCGACTCAAACTTTTCGAATTACCTAAAGAGCACTTGACTGCAAAGGAAGGGTCCTGCATTACAATTGAATGCACTGTCAATGGGATTATAAAAGATAAAAAAGAACCGCTATGGTTTTGGATGAAAAATGCACAGTGGGATGATGAAAAACAAAAATACAGCGGCACCATAATTGTAAGCAGTAATCCTGAGGATCAAACGCCAGCCTCAGACTTAGCACCCAGAGTGAAGTTCCTTGGGTCTCGAAATTTTAAACTGGCCAGAAAAGGTGACTCGTGTGGCCTGTTGATCCACAACCTGCAGAAGACAGACAGTGGAATCTACAAATTCAGATATATGGGAAAGGAAAAATGGATGACTGAACCAGGTCTGAATCTTACTGTTGAAGGCAAGTTCATCTCTGTCCCCATTTCCAAACAAACACAACTTAAATTCAGTGTTGTCAGTACATGTATGTGCCGCTTTGAATATATAAAACTGTTCACATTGCTCTTTGTAGCAGGGTAGTGACCTTGAACACTTGTACAGTACCTAGAACTGGCAAAGACACAAAGCTGCATTCAAGTTCCCTACCCTGTCTTTTATTAATATACAACACAGTGTTTATATGATTATCCTGTGCTCTGTATTTTTTATCAATCAGAACACTGTGCTCATGTAGTTATCCTGTGCTTTGTCTTATATCTTTCTACTGCAGATGAGCCATGCCGTGTTAATGTTAACAACCAGCCAGCGTTCAAAGAGTCTGACCACGTGACCATTAAATGCTCCACATTTGGGTTATGTGGATCATACCCAGAGGTCACAGGGCTTAGTCAAACCATCCAACCTTCTCACAACGAAGAGGACAACATTAAAATCACTGAGGTTAGCTTTAATGCTAGCTGGATGGATGATGGGAGGGTGCTGTCCTGTCAACCACTGGGCACCAAAGATAAGTGTATGGTCAGGGACATCAAGCTGACTGTTGAGTGTGAGTTCATTACCAACATTTTTATTCAGACTGTTACCGATATTGATTTAAACTCATCCTGACTGTAGCGTTGTTCATTTAGATCCCCTCCATTATCCTATGAAAACCAGAAACTCAATATGACGTTTTTTCCATTTCCATGATCACTTATCTTTTTGTTTTTAAAAGATGCCCCCAAGGAGACGATCTCCGGTATAAATTCCTCTGATATAAAGGAAGACGACAACGTCATTCTCACTTGTTCCAGCAGAGGGCACCCTAATGCCACATACAACTGGTATAAAGAAAATTCATTAATAGAAAAAATTGAAGCAACGTTTAAGATTTCTTCCATCAAACCTGAGGACAGTGGGAAATACCACTGTGAAGCTGTAAACAAACATGGGACCAATAAATCAGAAGCTATCACACTCAATGTTAAATGTAAGACGTGTAATTTTATCTGTAAACAATTGTATCTTTTAATCCAGGCATTTTTTCGGCATGGCTTTAGTGATATTGTGTTGGGGGCAGCAACATTTTTATTAAAATCACATCAGTAGGCTACCGTCAGATTTAATTGATTCAATATCCCTTCTTCCTTATTAAATACATAACAAATCTTTAAAGTTGTTATGTATGAAATTTGTGTGAAATGGATACTTCTCTCTTTCAGATGCTCCAAAAGAAGTAAGTGTGGTTACTGATGACATGACAACTCAGTACAAGGAAGGAAGCAATTTCAAATTAATTTGTGAAGTGAATAACGGCAATCCATCAGTTTACATGTACTCCTGGTATAAAGACAGTGTTATGCTGACGGGCCATGAAAGTACATACAATTTCACCAAACTAGAACCTGAACACACCGGAAAATACCAGTGTGAGGGGAAAAATGAAGCAGGCTCCAGACGATCACCAGAACATCAGATAAATGTTCAATGTAAGTTTGGTTTGTGTCCAAAACACACAGGTAGGGTGTCTACTCATCAACCCTCTGGATGAATGTGATCATAAGGATATAATGACAATGACACACGTTGCTGTTTAACTAAAAACACAATTATTTTGATCATTCATTTATGTTTTAAATAGATGTTCCCAGAAACACCTACATCGCTTGGAGTGGAGGAAGCCAGGTGAAGGTGGGCTCTTCGTTCTCACTGACCTGTGTAGCCCAAGCCTATCCTGCCCCCAGTGGCTACACCTGGTACTACAGTAGTGAAGGACAGTCACAATGGACGGAACTCTCACAAACAGGCTGGACAAGGACACTAAGCTGGGAAAAAGTGGCCTTAGAAAACCATGGGTGTTACATGTGTAGTGTCACCAATGACATCGGCACAGGACAGCAAAGTAGCCAATCATGCATTGATGTTCTCTGTGAGTATAATCCACCACAGCTATTGACAATGCTTTTACTGTGTTATTACTGTGCATTCAGATGATCT
The DNA here is from genome assembly GCF_011004845.1 of Esox lucius. Taxonomy (NCBI): domain Eukaryota; kingdom Metazoa; phylum Chordata; class Actinopteri; order Esociformes; family Esocidae; genus Esox; species Esox lucius. The sequence continues at coordinate 11,712,182 of NC_047588.1, read as the reverse complement.
GGTATCATAGCCAGCTCTTCAATGTTCTAGGATCAGCTACATGACTAATGGTTGAGTCATTCCTTTTATTGGTCACATATAGTCTGTGTGTTGTTGCAGGGGTAGCAATATACTTATGTCAAAGTTAGCTCCTAAAACTATGCAGTTGATTAAATAAAGTAAAACAATATTCAAGAAGGAGAATTGTATTCATGATTAACCTTTTGTACAAGTTCACATTTCAGATGTATATAGCTAGAGCCCTTTCTCACTGGAATTTGAAATGGTAACATGTAAACATTTGACAAGGTCCCATCCTGTCCTGTCCTCAGACGGCCCATCTAAACCTGTGCTTTCTATGGTGCATAGTGCACAAGAGGGACACCGAGTTAACATCAGCTGCACTGTGCGGAGTCTCCCAGCCTCGGGGCTAACTCTATCATGGACCCCCCGTCACTCCGTCACTCCTATGTCTGGCTCTCCTTCGCTGCCCCATTCTCACAAAGTTACGGGGTGCGTCCGACCATCTGACAACGTCCTCTGGTGTACATTCAACGCCACGTTGCTCCACGATGGAGTTTACGCCTGCACAGCAGAGAACTCCGAGGGGGCGAACCACACAGAGCAGGAGCTGGAGATCACATGTGAGTATGATGCGTGTGTGATCATCGCAGGTTAGTTCTTAACGTTTCACAAACATGGCTTGGGGGACTACTGCATGACAGAAAAAGGTCATTGCAAAATATCTTATTCTGCACATTGTTCACTCAATGATGTCAATGGTAATACTGATCAGCGATGAGTAAGGCTTATGATAACTACCATCTGCAGTGGCATTACTGTCCGAATGAACCGAATATGTTTAACATACAAAGACTACCAACTGGTGTCCCTGCGGACACCAAGAATAAACCACTTTAATAAACAACCATCATAGCAAAATGTTAACTTATTTCTTATTAAAACATTATTAGATATGTAATTAATGTTATCTGAAAAAGATAACTGATTATTATTATTATTTTAGGAAAGTTACTTTTAATTTGCATATAGTGTAAAACTAAAATATAGACTTCTCTTTAATACAAATTGCAGCTTTTGTACCAAGTACAATCCACATTAGTACTTAAAAGCTTATTTACTATATTTTGATTCTGGCATAATTTAGTTTTCAGTAATTTCAAGTAAACATTCTTTGTATTATACAGTGGGTATGGGAAGTATTCAGACCCCTTTACATTTTTCACACTTTGTTTCATTGCAGCCATTTGCTAAAATCAAAAAAGTTCATTTTATTTCTCATTAATGTACACTCAGCACCCCATCTTGACAGAAAAAAACAGAAATGTATAAATTTGTGCACATTTATAAAAAAAGAAAAACTGAAATATCACATGGTCATAAGTATTCAGACCCTTTTGCTCAGAGTAGAAGCACCCTTTTGAGCTAGTACAGCCATGAGCCTTCTTGGGAATGATGCAACAAGTTTTTCACACCTGGATTTGGGGATCCTCTGCCATTCTTCCTTGCAGATCCTCTCCAGTTCCGTCAGGTTGGATGGTGAACGTTGGTGGACAGCCATTTTCAGGTCTCTCCATAGATGCTCAATTGGGTTTAGGTCAGGGCTCTGGCTGGGCCAATCAAGAATGGTCACAGAGTTGTTCCGAAGCCACTCCTTTGTTATTTTAGCTGTGTGCTTAGGGTCACTGTCTTGTTGGAAGGTGAACCTTCGGCCCAGTCTGAGGTCCTGAGCACTCTGGATGAGGTTTTCTTCCAGGATATATCTGTACTTGGCCACATTCATCTTTCCTTCAATTGCAACCAGTTGTCCTGTCCCTGCAGCTGAAAAACACCCCCATAGCATGATGCTGCCACCACCATGTTTCACTGTTGTGATTGTATTGGGCAGGTGATGAGCAGTGCCTGGTTTTCTCCACACATACGGCTTAGAATTAACACCAAAAAGTTCAGGGTCTCATCAGACAAGAGAATCTTATTTCTCATAGTCTGGGAGTCCTTCATGTGTTTTTTGGCAAACTCTATGCAGGCTTTCTTTCTTTTGTCTTGCACTGAGGAGAGGCTTCCGTCGGGCCACTCTGCCAAAAAGCCCCGACTGGTGGAGGGCTGCAGTGATAGTTGACTTTGTGGAACTTTCTCCCATCTCCCTACTGCATCTCTGGAGCTCAGCCACAGTGATCTTTGGGTTCTTCTTTACCTCTCTCAGCAAGGCTCTTCTCCCACGATTGCTCAGTTTGGTCTAGGAAGAGTTCTGGTCGTCCCAAACTTCTTCCATTAAAGGATTATGAAGGCCACTGTGCTCTTAGGAACCTTGAGTGCTGCAAGACATTCTTTTGTAACCTTGGCCAGATATGTTGTCACACCCTGATGTGTTTCACCTGTTGTTTTGTCCCCGCCCCTCACCAGGTGTTCCCGGTTCCCTATTAGCCCTGTGTATTTAAACCCTGTTCTCTGTTTGGCAGTTGCCAGATCGTCTTGTCCCGTACAGTCGTTTCCAGCGTTCTATGTGTGCATCATCCAGTCTACCTGTCCTTCCATTCCCCGGTTACGACCCTTGCCTGTCTTTCGAATTACGAGCCTGCCTGCCCTCTCCTGTACCTTTGACCATCTGAACGCCTGACGACAAACACTGCCTGTCCCCCACCACGAGCCTGCCTGCCCACTCCTGTACCTTCGACCATCTGATCGTCCGATAACGAACCCTGCCTGTCCACCACTACGAGCCTGCCCACTGCCTGGTTGTTTAATAAATACTTTGGACCGCCCCCCTCTGCCTCTGTGTCCGCATTTGGGTCCCCACTCGTTCATCGTTGTGTCATATGTGCCTTGCCACAATTCTGTCTCTGAGCTCCTTGGGCAGTTCCTTCGACCTCATGATTCTCATTTGCTCTGACATGCACTGTGAGCTGTAAGGTCTTATATAGACAGGTGTGTGCCTTTCCTTATCAAGTCCAATCAGTTTAATTAAACACAACAGGACTCCAATGAAGGAGTAGAACCATCTCAAGGAGGATCAGAAGAAATGGACAGCATGTGAGTTAAATATGAGTGTCACAGCAAAGGGTCTGAATACTTATGACCATGTGATATTTCAGTTTTAGTTTTTTAATAAATTTCCACATTTCTGTTTTTTTCTGTCAAGATGGGGTGCTGAGTGTACATTAATGAGAAACAAAATGAACAAAGAGGCTGCAATGAAACAAAGAGTGAAAAATGTAAAGGGGTCTGAATACTTTCCGTACCCACTGTATATTTATATGCTGAAAACAAACGGGGGTACTTTTGACCCCAATTAAAATAATTGAAATTAGATTAGATCAGATTCAACTTTATTGTCTATGAACATGTTCAAGTGCTGTACAACAATATGCAGTTATCATATAACCAGAAGTGCAAATAGAAGAGTGAAGAAAATTGAAAAAGTGAAACAATTCCGACCAATATATGTTATAAGTGGGATGTATAAATGTGCAATGTAGGCAAACTGAAGGTGCAAGGTGACATGTGCAGCTGGAATGCAGGGATAGAAGCAACAAGGTTCCCAAGGTAGACAAGTATAATATAACAACTGCAAATGTCCTTATCAGAGTTTGTAAAGCAATGTCAGAGTCCAGTTATAAAAGGAGAGTAGTGCAACAAGATCCTGAGAGGCAGTACTAAGCGGTGGGCGGGCGGGTATGTTTAGTGATGGGTCACAGGGACCTTGTTGCACTACTCTCCCTTTGTGACACTTTAAATTATGACCTAAGTGAAACATGAACTCAATAAATAGTTCCATTTATTAACACTGCATAGGCGGAATTGGATGCTTTTGACTGGGGTCCCTGAGGACCCCAATATATTGTCATTTTTAAAAACTACTTCTTAAAACAGGAACAAAAAGTCATTAGGAACAAAGTGAATGACAAAGTCATGAAGATTTGGAACGACAGAATAAAGCCCCTGTGAGATATGACAGAAAGTACCCCTCAGAGGCCTGCAGGTACCCCAGTCAGTAGGATGAGGGTCAAATAATGAAACACATTTGCCTTCCAATGTAAGAATTTAACTTTGTATTGACACAATTTGGCACCGACAGACAGCCCTAAAGATGTGAGGGCCTTGGTTCACCCTGACACGGTGCTGAATGAGAACACCCTGCTGTCATTCATCTGCACGGCTCGTTCCAACCCTCGTGTGACTACCTTCACCTGGGTCCAGACCATTGGAGGAGAAACCATGTTGGTGAGGCAGTTCCAGAACTTCACAGTGAACTCCACAACCCCTTCTCACAGCGGACTGTATAGCTGCACTGCCCAGAACTCGTTAGGAACTGGGAAATCCCAACAGGTTGAAGTCAAAGTCAAGTGTGAGTACACCCGAGTTGCTGCTTTACCATAACTGCTATCCACAGGAGCGACACCCTATCCAGATCTGAGAAGATTGGATAGGTGTTATCAGTGAAGTGACAATTCTACCTGGAGAATGGCATGATGGATCCAGAAAGGCCATACTGTCAACACCTATCCAGTCCTTTCAGATCCATATAGATTGCTGTGATCAGGGCAGGTTAATTTTTTTTTAATGGTGTCCGTCCCTAAAAGCACTTTATGGAATAAAGATACTAGAGATTATTTCTGTGGAGCCTGAAGTAAAACTAGTCATCTCCTGACAAAAAATGCAACAAAAGCCAATTTAACCCATTATAACACAATATGTCTTCTATAACAGACGCCCCGAAATACACAGAGATAATTCATAACATGACCACCATGTGGCAGAGTGAAGGGTCGATCCCCGTGGCACTGTCCTGCCACAGTCACAGTTACCCCCCGGTCAACGACTACAAGTGGTTCAAATTGATGGAGGACGGAGATATCATTGTGGGAAAACACCAGAACATCACTGTCAAACCAGAAACGCCCGGGACTTACTACTGCATCGCAACCAATACCTTGGGCTTGAAAGCATCAAACAGAATCCAGCTGTTTCTCAGACGTGAGTGCATAGCAAGCAAACAAGCAAGTTTATTTATATAGCACAATTCATACATCGAAGCAATTCAATGTGCTTTACAAATTACATCATGATAATAAAAAATAGAATAAGAAAATCGTGTGGTCCCCAAACCTCTTTGCGGATGATGTTGTCATGTTGGCCCCTTCAAGCCAGGACCTTCAGCATGCACTTGGATGGTTTGCAGCCGAGTGTGAAGCGGTGGGGATGAAAATCAGTACCTCCAAATCCGAGGCCATGGTCCTCACTCGGAAAAGGGTGGCTTGCCCACTTCAGGTTGGTGGAGAGTACCTGCCTCAAGTGGAGGAGTTTAAGTATCTTGTTCAAGAGTGAGGGAAGGATGGAACGGGAGATTGACAGACGGATCGGTGCAGCTTCTGCAGTAATGCGGTCGATGTATCGGTCTGTCGTGGTGAAGAAAGAGCTGAGCCGCAAGGCGAAACTCTCGATTTACCGGTCAATCTACGTTCCTACTCTCACCTATGGTCATGAGCTTTGGGTCATGACCTAAAGGACAAGATCCCGGATACAGGCGGCCGAAATGAGCTTTCTCAGCAGGGTGGCTGGGCGATCCCTTTAGAGATCAGAGTAGGAAGGGAGGAGCTCAGAGTAGAGCCGCTGCTCCTCCACATCGAGAGGGGTCAGCTGAGGTGGCTTGGGCATCTGTTTCGGATGCCTCCGGAACGCCTTCCTGGGAAGGTGTTCCGGTCCCGTCCCACCGGGAGGAGACCCCGGGGAAGACCTAGGACACGCTGGAGGGACTATGTCTCCCGGCTGGCCTGGGAACGCCTCGGTGTCCCCCCGGAAGAGCTGGAGGAAGTGTCTGGGGAGAGGGAAGTCTGGGCATCTCTGCTTAGACTGCTGCCCCCGCGACCCGGCCCCGGATAAGTGGAAGATGATGGATGGATGGAGAATAAGAAATATAAAAAGAATAAAAAGGGGATAAAAACATCGGAAGCTATAAGGCTAAACAGTGTGGTTACGTTTAGAAGCTCAGTCATTGGCACTTGAAAAGAGAAGTGATTTTAACTTGGATTTAAAAATGTATATGTTTGGTGCACGTCTCTGATCTTCTGGTAGTTTATTCCAGTTTTATACAGCATAAGTGCTAAACGCTTCTCCATGTTTAGTTTGGGCTCTACTAGATGACCTGTGTTCATGGATCTAAGAGCCCTGCTTGGTTTATATTCTTGAAACATATCAGAAATGTATTCGGGTCCTAAACCATTCAGAGATTCAAAGCACCACTTTGAAATCTATTCTGTAACTGACTGGAAGCCAATGCAAAGATTTAAGAACCGGAGTGATGTGCTCTGTTCTCTTGGTCCTGGTTAACATTCTAGCAGCAGCATTCGGAATGAGCTGCAGCTGTTTTACAAGTTTTTGGGGAGTCCAGTTAAAATGCCATTACAGTAGTCAACCCTACTAGAGATAAAAGCATTGATGAGCTTCTCTTGGTCTTTTTGGAACAACAAGCCTTTGATTCTGGCTATATTTTGTAGATGATAGAATGCTGTTTTGGTGCTTTGATATGACTCTTCAATGTGAGGACACTAAGATTATGCACTTGATCCCTGGTTTTAAGGGCCAGAGAATCCAGCTCTTTACTAATACTTGTTCTTTTATTTTTGTTGACAAACACAATAATCTCAGTTTTATCTTGGTTTAATTGTAGACAATTTTGGTTCATCCAGGTATTTATGTGCTCTGTACAGTGACACAGAGAGTCTATTGAGCTGTTGTTATACGGTTCGAGTTAATGTTTTTGTTCTGTAGAATTTGGCCCAGAGGTAGCGTATAGAGATTGAACAGAAGCAGTCCGAGAACTGATCCCTGTGGAAATCCGCATGTCATAGCCACCCATCAGATTCATTATTACCAATGGTGACAAAGTAACAATGGCCATGTAGATAAGATCTGAACCAATCAAGGACTGTCCTGGAGAGTCCTACCCAATTTTCCAGCCTATCTATAAGTGTTCTATGATTTACAGTGTCAAATGCCGCACTGAGATCTAATAGAACCAGAACTATATTATCAGAATCAGTATTCAGCCGTATACCATTTAAAACTTTAATCAGGGCCGTTTCAGTACTGTGGTGAGGTCGGAAACCTGACTGAAGGTCACAAGATTGCTGAGTTGATTGAAGACAACCTTTTCAGTGATCTTGGCTATAAAAGGGAGATTTGATACAGGTCTATAGTTGTTCATTCTTGATGCATCCAGTGTTCTCTTTTTTAATAGGGGTTTAATGGCAGCTGTTTTTAGAGACGTTGGGAAAATACCTGATTGCAGAAAGCTATTAACTATTTGCTGTAGGTCCATTGTTATAGAGTTACATTAAAAAAAAGTCTGATGGCAGTGTGTCGAGACAACATGTGGAAGCTTTAAGATGACAAAATGTTTCTTCTAAGGATTTTTGATCATTTGTATTAAATTGCGACATAGTAACCTAGTTATGTCTTGGTGGTCGTGGTGACGGAACAGAGTCCTTGTTAGAGTGTATACTTCTGATGGTCCGTCTAATACTTAAACATTTTTCACTAAAGAAACCTGCAAATTCATTACATTTCACAGTGGACATTAGCTCTGATGCTATCAGATTTTTTGGGTTTGTAAGCTTGTCGACCATGACAAATAGACCGCGGGTATTGTTGATATTCTTGTTGATCATTCCTGATAAATGTTGCTGTCTGGCCCTACGTAACTCATTGTTGAAGCAACAAGGCTTTGTTTATAGATGTCATAGTGAATTTGAAGTTTAGTTTTTCTCCACTAATGTTCGGCTTTCCTACATTCTCTTTTTAGGGCACTTACCATCATGGTGGTTCTCCATGGTGTTTTCTGTTTGCTCATAGTTTTCTTTACCTTTACTGGTGCAACACGATCCATGACATTCAATATTTTGGCGTTAAAATGGTCCAGGATTACATCAACTGACTCAGCACTTATTGTTGGAGAGATAGCTAAGGCTTCCATAAACTGAGCATTGGTACTCTCATTAATGTACCTTTTCTTAACAGAGTTTACTGGAACATTCAGGGTGATCAGTGAAAACATTTGCCTTGGTATTTCTATCTCATGTTAGATTCATATGATGCTGGATGTAGTATATACTGTCACTGATATGATTCAAAAGCTTAAATGATGATGATCGTGGCCTTGATATCATGATTGTTATAGCTGGCTATTGTTAAAAGAATTTAAGACAATTTAACAACTCAGGGTTTGGAACAGTTCTCAAAAGTCCAAAGACAAGCCAAGAATCCCTAAATGGTCCAATATTAACACAACTCTCCTTCTGGTCTTCTCTCACCATAGGAGTCTTCTTCCGTGTTCTCTTTCAAGTCTCAATTTTTGTTGGCTTACTGCTTGTTGCTTTAATCAGCGTTCTGTTCTATAGGTGAGTCCTCTCCACCAATCTCTGTGTATGACATGCCAAAGCTATCGATCATGTGACAACATTTCCATTTGAGGATTCAATAGTTCATTTGAAATCAAGGAAGTGAGGTTATTTTTGGGGGCTTGTGGATAGTTTCCCGTGATGAGCCTCTAGACACTGTCACTTCTCTTTTTTCAGATACAAGAAAAACAGTTTTATCCAGCAGGGGACGTCAAGGAAACTGCTGTGCTGTATTCACTTTGGTGTTCTGGTACTGTCCCGTTTCACAAATACCACATCCATCTCGTACAATTAGTCTATAGTGTGAAAATTGTGTGTGTATATGTGTGTCTGTGTGTGTGTATATGTCGCCATCAGGGCTGGCGTAACGGCACAACAGAGAACCTGGTGGAGGACCCCCAGGCCAGCAGCAGAGATGATCCGTGGCCTGGCGTCCCGTACCGCCCAGAACCCCACCCACAGACTCAGGATCCCCAGCCTAGCAGGGCATTGGGTCCAGACAGCACGTAAGACCTACGGACACTGTGTCGCACACTGCAGCCCCCACACACACACACACACACACACACACACACACACTCACACACTCACACACTCACAACACACTCACACTCACACACCACACACTCACACACTCACACACTCACACACACCACACTCACACTCACACGCATCACACACTCACTCAGACACACACTCACACACACGACACACTCACTCAAAAACACACACTCACTGTTTTTACTATACACTCTTTTTACTATACTCATGGGGACATTGTCTCCTATAGTTAGACCTAAAAAACACACACCACACAAACCACACACACACACACATTTAACAAGACTCACTCTACTATACTAGAAGACACCAAAGTCATTAACTGAAATAACTAAAGGAAGATGTAGTGACTGTCTGTCTTGGCAAGTTAATTTACTTTAATATTTCTTTAAATGTCAACCTCTAACTGCAGCAATGAGTATAGTCTTCTGAAGTTACCCCCTGGAATGCAGGTGAGAGATGTCTTTAAAATTGTTAATTGTGGAATGCTTCATTGCTGCATATTGCTATACTATATAGCCTTAAAAAATATATACTTTTATGAAAGAATTCTAAATGAGATGACTGAGCATAGCATATTCATGTACAGCTGGGGATGAAGAAACAAATTAAATTACACTTTCTTTAAATTGTTCACATTTTTCTCTTTAGAATAACTTACCAAGCGGTCCACAAAGAACCAAAGACGGACATACAAGACACAGGCATGAAGATACAGTCAGCTATGCCATGGTTCAATTTAAGGGCCAGGGGATGTAAGTTTGATCGTTACATTATTATTAGGTTGAGATTTAAATAAAACGATCAATACTGCTAGATCTATGGTGTCCATTGAAGTTGTGTTTCCTTAAAAGAACCCGTTATGTTGTACACAATCAGAAAAACGTGCTGCTGGGCACCAATTGATTTATTTTGATACTATATTTTTATGACAGAATGGCTAGCTATAGTAGACAACCTCTAACGTTACTTACTAGCTAGTTACTTACCAGTGAATGGTGATCTTCACTTGCTGTTGGGAACTGTCAGTGCCAACTTGAATGTTAGAACTGCATCGGATTTTGGCACAAGAAACTTGATTAATATCAGTTATTTTGCTGTTACGTAATGCATTGTGTTACAGAGCTCCCCTAATATAATAATATATGACTATTTAAATATAGTAATATAACCTGATGACACAAACCTACGCCAAAAAAGACACTGACACAGCTTGTCTTCTATAGGAATCGCTTGGGTACGACAGACAAAGGAGAAGAGTGTGACATCTATACTAAGGTTTCCAAGCCAAAAATCAAGGAAAAGGTCAGTCAACCTTAAAAAACATATTCTAAAACTTTGGGCACTACCACAGATGAAGCCCATAAGCCATGAAGTAACACTAATTACTTCCTACAAAGGAATCGCACATTTTCAAAGTTACTTTATTTCAAATCTACTAACAAACCAAACCTCCAACATAACTTAAACATGATATTGAGGTTAGAGTACAGTGTAACAACTTGTCAAGGTGTAGTGTTGGAGGGAACCAGGCGCAGGCAGTACTCTCGTTCGTGGGATTTATTAAAACAACAAACAAACCAAACACGAACGGAAAAACAATACTAATGACTGAATGAAATAAAAGTGCGCAACATGCGTCTTAACAATTAACATTCAAACAGTACATTCAATAACACTCACCGATTAAATGCACACACAGCAACAATGACAGCGACAGCAACAATGATCCACAATGTGGGGAGCAGAGGGGAAACATATATACACATACAAACGAGCTAGATTGGGACCTGGTGTGGAAGATGGGAAACATGTGACAGTCCGGGATGTGTTCGTGAGAATATGGGAACTTGTGGAAATATGGCACGGTGGCGCTGCTGCTCACCGCACCATGACAGTACCCCCCCCCCAAAGGCCCGGCCACCGGACAGGCCAAGACGAACCCCAGCCCAAGGGAGGGGGGGCGGGGCAGCACAGTACCCCCATCGGCACAAACCCGCCGAGGGGGCGGAACAGCCGAGACTAACCAGGGTGGCGGAGCCGTCGGGACAGGCCGGGGAGGCAGAACCGGCCGAAGATCAGGAGCCGGCGGAGGGTCAGGAGCCGGGAGAGCCGACGGAGGGTCGGTGGCCGGCGGAGGGTCGGTAGCCGGGAGAGCCGACGGAGGGTCGGTGGCCGGCGGAGGGTCGGTAGCCGGGAGAGCCGACGGAGGGTCGGTGGCCGACGGAGGGTCGGTAGCCGGGAGAGCCGACGGAGGGTCGGTGGCCGACGGAGGGTCGGTAGCCGGGAGAGCCGACGGGGGGTCGGTAGCCGGGAGAGCCGAGGGGGGGTCGGTAGCCGGGAGAGCCGAGGGGGGGTCGGTAGCCGGGAGAGCCGAGGGGGGGTCGGTAGCCGGGAGAGCCGAAGGGGGGGTCGGTAGCCGGGAGAGCCGAAGGGGGGGTCGGTAGCCGGGAGAGCCGAAGGGGGGGTCGGTAGCCGGGAGAGCCGAAGGGGGGGTCGGTAGCCGGGAGAGCCGAAGGGGGGGTCGGTAGCCGGGAGAGCCGAAGGGGGGGTCGGTAGCCGGGAGAGCCGAAGGGGGGGTCGGTAGCCGGGAGAGCCGAAGGGGGGGTCGGTAGCCGGGAGAGCCGAAGGGGGGGTCGGTAGCCGGGAGAGCCGAAGGGGGGGTCGGTAGCCGGGAGAGCCGAAGGGGGGGTCGGTAGCCGGGAGAGCCGAAGGGGGGGTCGGTAGCCGGGAGAGCCGAAGGGGGGGTCGGTAGCCGGGAGAGCCGAAGGGGGGGTCGGTAGCCGGGAGAGCCGAAGGGGGGGTCGGTAGCCGGGAGAGCCGAAGGGGGGGTCGGTAGCCGGGAGAGCCGAAGGGGGGGTCGGTAGCCGGGAGAGCCGAAGGGGGGTCGGTAGCCGGGAGAGCCGAAGGGGGGTCGGTAGCCGGAAGAGCCGAAGGGGGGTCGGTAGCCGGAAGAGCCGAAGGAGGGTCGGTAGCCGGAAGAGCCGAAGGAGGGTCGGTAGCCGGAAGAGCCGAAGGAGGGTCGGTAGCCGGAAGAGCCGAAGGAGGGTCGGTAGCCGGAAGAGCCGAAGGAGGCGCCGGGGCGGCCGGGACAGGAGAGGGCGGTGGCAGCCAAACCCCGGCAAGCTCAGGCGGTGCAGGCCACTCCTCCTCGGCCTCAGGCGGTGCAGGCCACTCCTCCTCGGCCTCAGGCGGTGCAGGCCACTCCTCCTCGGCCTCAGGCGGTGCAGGCCACTCCTCCTCGGCCTCAGGCGGTGCAGGCCACTCCTCCTCGGCCTCAGGCGGTGCAGGCCACTCCTCCTCGGCCTCAGGCGGTGCAGGCCACTCCTCCTCGGCCTCAGGCGGTGCAGGCCACTCCTCCTCGGCCTCAGGCGGTGCAGGCCACTCCTCCTCGGCCTCAGGCGGTGCAGGCCACTCCTCCTCGGCCTCAGGCGGTGCAGGCCACTCCTCCTCGGCCTCAGGCGGTGCAGGCCACTCCTCCTCGGCCTCAGGCGGTGCAGGCCACTCCTCCTCGGCCTCAGGCGGTGCAGGCCACTCCTCCTCGGCCTCAGGCGGTGCAGGCTGCTGCCACTGGCAGGAAGGAGGCGCTGGCTGCTGCTCCAAAGCAGCAGTGGGCAATCGGCGCCGTGGCGCAGGGACAGGGGCGGCGGAAGGCCGCGGAGCAGGAAGCGGTGTGCGCCTAATTGCCAGCCTACAGCCTGGCCAGCCTGCACGGGGTCGAGGAGGCACCAGACATAGAGGGGGCGCCGTCGGGACTTCCCCCGGGCACCCACTCAGCCCCCCCCTAAAATTTTCCTGGGGGGACCTCGGACCAAGTGTTGGGCACCTCGCCCTCTTCTTCCTCCGGCCTCGCCTGCGTCCTGTCCTTCCTGCCTCCTGCATGTCCTGCAGGAGACCCTTCACCAGCTCCCCTTGCTCTTTGGTGAGGGGCTTGACCACTCCATACTGGTCCATGCCCCACAGCGGCACCCCGAACCCGTCTTGGGGCAACCCCCAGCACTGCTCCCCAAGGGGATCCTCCTCCACTCTCTCATAGACCGCTTCGTCGTCATCTGAGGAGAGGGAGTCAGACCCCCAATCGCCCCTCCAGGTATATACCCTCTCTGGATGGACTGCCTGCTGGTTCCAGGTTTGGTGGATCATTCTGTAACAACTTGTCAAGGTGTAGTGTTGGAGGGAACCAGGCGCAGGCAGTACTCTCTTTCGTGGGATTTATTAAAACAACAAACAAACCAAACACGAACGGAAAAACAATACTAATGACTGAATGAAATAAAAGTGCGCAACATGCGTCTTAACAATTAACATTCAAACAGTACATTCAATAACACTCACCGATTAAATGCGCACACAGCAACAATGACAGCGACAGCAACAATGATCCACAATGTAGGGAGCAGATGGGAAACATATATACACATACAAACGAGCTAGATTGGGACCTGGTGTGGAAGATGGGAAACATGTGACAGTCCGGGATGTGTTCGTGAGAATATGGGAACTTGTGGAAATATGGCACGGTGGCGCTGCTGCTCACCGCACCATGACACACAGTCTATACATTTTATAATGCATCATATCTATTATAGTCATGTCTGTTTTGGATTTTATTTTAATATTTACGTTTTTGTTCATGCTGGTCATTCTGCCACACAAACTGCCTTTGAATTGATAGCCTGATGTCATTTATCTGCTCTGGGTGACATTATATAAGCAGTAGTCATGGCAAATACAGCTACATAGGTAATAATGACAAATGGCAAGAATTTAGGTGAAGATTTGACATGAACAATTGGATACCGTTTTTACATATTATGTAGTTTTTGTTTGATCTGAATTTTAATACTTATCAATGCTAGCCAAATGTAGCCAATAAAAATGTTTATTCTGAAGAAGCTTACACTGCTCAAAAAAATGAAGGGAACACTTAAATCACATATCACTAGGTCTTGACGAAGGAAATATATTAAAGATCTAAATTTTACTGTACATTGTGTAACTCGTTGAGGACAAAATGATGAAAAAACAGTCAGTGGAAACCAAAATCACTAACTAATTCAAATTCACATCGAAAATCTAAGTAAACAATTGAAATCACAGGATTTTCCAATTTGCGTGAATTTCATCACATCAAGTCATAATGTGACTCAGTAATGTGTATGGTCCCACGTGTCTGTATGCACTCCCGACATCGTCTGGGCCTGCTCATGATGAGACAATTGATGGTGACCAAGGGGATCTCCTGCCAGACTTGGATCAGGGCATCAGTGAGCTCCTGGACAATCTGTGGCGCTACTTGGCAGCATTGGATGCACCAATACATAACATCCCAGAGGTTCTTAATTGGATTCAGGTCTGGGGAACGTGAGGGCCAGTCAGTGGCATCAGTGCCTTTGTCATCCAGGAACTGCCTACACACTCTGGCCACATTGTCCTGCATCAAGAGGAACCCAGGGCCCACTGCACCAGCAGGTCTGACGATGGGTCTGAGGATTTCATCCTGGTACCTAACAGCAGTCAGGGTACCATTGGCTAGCATGAGGAGGTCTGTGTGACCCTCTGTGGGCTGTGAGCACAGGTCCCACTAATCTGTTTCTGACAGTTTGGTCAGAAACATGCTGGAGGTCATTTTGCAGGGCTCTGGTAGTCCTCTTCCTGTTCCTCCTCACACAAAGGAGCAGATACCGCTCCTGTGGCTGGGTTGATGCCCTGTCCAGTTCTCCTCATGTAATGGCCCATCTGCTGGTATCTCCTCCATGCTTTTGAGACTGTACCGGGACACACAGCAAACCTTCTTGTGACGGCACATATGGATGTGTCACCATGGAGGAGCTGGACTACCTGTGCAACCTCAGTGGGCTGTAGGTACTGCCTCATGCTATCAGTAGTGACAAGGACAGTAGCAAAACGCAAAACTAGAGAGGAATCAGTCAGGAAGGGCAAGGAGAGAGCAATTATCTGTGGCCACCACCTGCAAAACCATTCCCTTTTGGGGGGTTGTCTTGCTGTTGCCTCTCCAGTGCACCTGTTGTCACTTTCATTTGCACCAAAAAAAGTAACATTGATTCACAATTGCTTATGCTTCCTAACTGGAAAGATTGATGTCCCTGAAGTTTAAATGACTTGGACTCACTGGGATGATTACGTGTTCCCTTCATTTCTTTGAGCAATGTATGTTTTTCCTGTGGTCTTCCAAGTCATCCTTTTAACACTTAAATGTACAATCCCTTAAATGTTAACATTTGCAATTGTTTTAGAATTATTAAAAGATGGATCATTAATTAATTTGACATAAATTCTTAGGTATTTACATATTTTTGTATTTTTAATTGAAAAAATATCTTATATTTTTCTATTCTATTTTTACTTTACTGCTTTGCCAGACAATAAAGAGGGCACTCCCATGAAAGCGGACCATTTCATTCTGCCACATAAAACATTTTAATTGCAAAACATTTAGTCAAACAGATTTTTCCTTTGATGGAATGAATTACACCCTTAATCATTCTGTGTCTGTATGTGAAACTTCTTACAACCACATTACCAAAAAAGTTGGGACGCTGTGTAAAATGTAAAGAAAAACAGAAAGCAATGATTTACAAATCATTAAAAACCCTATAGTCAATAGAAAATAGTACAAAAATAAAACCAATATTGGATGGCCATGATCTTTGGGACCTCAGGCAGCACTACATAAAAAAAAAAAAAAACACGATTCTATAGTGGAAATCACTGCATGGGCTCAAGAACACATCCGAAAACCATTGTCTGTAAACACTGTATGTTACTGCATCCACAAATGCAAGTTAAAACTCTACCACGCAAAGAAAAGACCGTATATAAACAAGATTTAGATTCGCCACCACCTTCTCTGGGCCCGAGCTAATTTAAGAAAGACTGAGGCGAAGTGGAAAACTGTCCTGTGGTCTGGCGATTTCAAAATCAAAATAATGTTTGGGAATCATGGACGCTTCATACTCAGGACTAAAGAGGAGAGGGACGATTCAGCTTGTTATCAGCCCACAGTTCAAAAACCAGCATCAGTGATGGTATGGGGGTGCAATAGTGCTCATGGCATGGGTGACTTGCACATCTGTGAAGGCACCATTAATGCTGAACAATACACACAAGTTTTGGAGCAACATATGCTACCATCCAGATTACGTCTTTTCAAACCACATTTTGCTCTTATTACAACAGCATGGCTCCATAGTAACAGAGTTTGTGTGCTAAACTGGCTTGACTGCAGTCCAGACCTGTCACACATTGAAAACATTTTGTGCATTATGAAATGAAAAATATGACAAATGAGACCCTGAACTGGTGAACAGCGGCAATCCTAGAGTATATCAAACAAGAATGGGAAAACATTTCACTTTCAAAACTACAGCAATTGCTCTCCTCTGATACCAAAAGCTTACAGAGAATTGTTAAAAGAAGAGGTGTTGCAACACATTGGTGAATATGCCCCTGTCCTAATTTTTTTGAAATGTGTTGCTGGTATCAAATTCAAAATGGGCAGTCAAGCTTGCGTGTAGGAGGTATTTACTTCAATATCAATCTTAGATTGCAGTGTAGAACCTCGCAAACAGGAAGTGTGTGATGTACAACAACCATTGTACAGTCTTCAGCAGCGGAAGATATTTCTCCACTTCAAAGATGTGAAAATTACTTAATATGCTTTACTAGAAGTTGGTTTTAACACTTGATATTTTTTTCCTACCCTTAATGTGTGATTAAAAAAAGACAAATGGACTTGCAAAGCCTTGAGATATTAGGTGGGAATCATTTAGTGTGTACATTTAGGCCCCTTTGTTTGTCAGCTTTTTGTTTGTCTCTCTATATTCAGAACGATAAGCAGAATGACTATGAGAACATTACGGAAACATGTGCTCCAGAGCCCAACATGAAGGTAGAAACGGACACAGAGACAGAGACCAGTGGGGATGACGTCGAGATCAACTACTCTGAAGTGAAATTCAGAGCAAATCAAGGACAACAAAAGATCTGTGGTCCTCACCATCATCACCAAAAGGCATGCCACAACAGCAGCAGCTCTGATGAAGAAGACTACAAAGTCCATTACACTGATGTGAAAATATAAGACAACAAAGTTGAATTTGTAGATAGACAAAGAGTCTGAGGGTTTATTTGTAAATATCTGCACATATTTGTATCAGACCTGTAATCATGAGGCAATACAAGCCAACTCAAGAACTGGTAGTTGCTGTGGCTGCAAAAATTACAACAGTCAGTCAAGAAAGACACAAATGTCAGAAAAGAGAATTTGAACAGTGGATTGGAACATTGCGTTATACATCAGTGCAATCAGTGTTGTTTTTTAATCAAACCTGAACTTAATTTCCCATTATGCAGGATGCTACGCAACAGACAACATGTTGTAATTCTAGAGAGCATGAGATTTAAGAGGTATTACATAATGACTCATGCTAATGTTGTATGATTAATGACTTATCAACTGCTTGCAAAAATTTTACAGTTACCGTATTTTGTTTTAAACACTGTAAATACATGTTTCGATAAAAGACAAGACCAATAATACATGTTGAAAAGTTTCATTCTCTTCACACACACATTTTGTAAGGCCATTTTCCACTAAGAGAAAGATAAAATATCTTTTAATCTGTATCACATGTGTTACGACATTTTACTGTAGTCTTTATAACTCCCTTCACTGTGAGTTGAAAGGGAAATTATTTTATGTCTTTCTCCTATAAAAAACATTAAAAAGTTAGCATAAACATTAAAACGTTTAATAAGTTTGAATACAATGGCATGTAAGTAACACATGTTTTTTAGAATAGTTAAACACTTGTTTCACTTATATAAGGATGCATATTCTTAACCACAGTCTCTGGAAATTACAGTGTATTGAATCCCAACTGATAAAAACATGTTTTAGGAAAATGTAGTAGTGATTTTACAGCACTAAAGAGGATTTTTCTGCAGTGCGTTATGGATGATTCCTCACCACCTTATGCTCAGTCATCTGCATAAATGCTCACAGCATCAACTCATTGTGTCTTTATACAATACTCCTTATCTGTCCCAGGTTGTCCTCCATTTGCCTCTGATGTATCGAAACTGTGACATATGTTCCCATACGTCGCCTCCTCTTCACCAATAGATCCAGGTTTTTGCTCAAAAAGTATTGTCACCTCGTCCACAGCAGTCTCCACTGGGTCATACTGCTCATTTTGTCCCTGTGGGGTTTTCAAGGATGGCTGGACGGTGGGGGCAAAGCTAGTCACAACATGTTGATCTTTTAAACCAGAATCCTTTGCAGCTCCTGCTTCCACAACACCCTTGGGTTGTGTCTGGGTTCCTTCTACAGCTTTAGCTCCATGGTTTGCATTGTGACAGCCCTTCTCCAGGCCATCGTTGACCTTCCCTTCCCCGGCCTCTTTACCGATACTACCTGCGGAGACCAGGCGGATCATGGCATACTCCGTCGTCTTGGAGACTCCCCTGATCTCCCCCTCCCCCAGATGGGCCACACTGGCCTGGAGCTTGGAGAAATTCAGGTTGGCATAGTGGAGGTCTGTGTCCTCCGCGTCCTCTGTGTCCTCCATGTCCCTGTCCCCGGTCCCCTCAGCCCCCAGGGCCTCCTTCAGCATGGCGTTATTGGCATAGATGTTGTCCTCCTCCTGACTGAGGGGCTGAGGGGAAAGTTATCATGTTAGAAGGATTTACATGTTCATTAAAATATAATACTTAAGCAAAACTCACAAACTGTTTTTCAATCATTCACCAGGATGGAAAAAGTACTATTATAATAATACTCTTTTACTTGAACTAAGGGTTAGGGTTAGCCCTAACAGACCTACCAATGTTTCATTGTCATTCAAAATCCTTTGCTTACATTTGTGAGATTGATTGAATATATGATGTGCTCAGCAAAATATGTGTATGCAATATTTTACTCAAAACTCTCGCACCTTCTGTTGCTTATATTTGAATTGCTAAATGTAACCATCTGCAAACCTTAAGGAGTCAACACATAAGCATTTTTCAACACTGATAACAACATTCGCTATCATTTGTAACATTATTTAGTGCACTCCTTATGTAATGCAGGGGTTGTTGTTGTGAAGACCTACCCTCTCAGTCACTATGAGCTCTCCAGTTTCTCCCTGTCCTCTGACTGGTGACTGTCTGGCCCTCCTATGCCTGGAAGGATAACAGAAGAGATGTTAAGATGCTTTCTGTGAACAGAAATACCAGTCCACACAAATACTTAACCATGTACTGTGCAATTTCGTTTTTTTTTTTTTATTAATTTGAATTTTTTGCAGACAATTGCACAGCCAAAGACAATTGCACAGAAAATTGTCCCACAGTTTTGGAGGGGATACTCCCACAGCTGAAATAATTAGCAAAATATAATATGTACAGTAGTTACAGAATATACAGAATCAAATCCACATGTATACTATAGAAAATAGATACAGGAAAACATTTAAAGATTAATTAATGAACAATTCTGCAACAAAAGAATATAAGTAGATGATAGAGAATATAAAAATGTATACACTTTCATTTTCAGTCAGAAATTTGCGGGAGTTGCAGACATTGAATTGGCAGGTGTATATACTGGATGTTGAGTACAGGAACATATACAGAGATGTACAAAAATGCAATAAGCAAATATACTGTAACTGTTCCACGTTGGTAACTGTGAGCATGGTTACATAAAAAAAAGTTTCTCTGTCTTACTTGCATAGTTTATCCAAAGTTAAACAGCAGAAATTAAGTGCTATTTATGTACCTTTTCCAATTATTTATATCAAAACGTCTCAGCACAGGTTTAAGATTGGAGTGAAGATCACAGACTCAGTGAAATTGTACGCTTGGAAATTACCGGATACTCATCTTGAGACATGTCCTTTTTATCTAATGAGATGTAGGTACTCTCCTCTTATTTTCGCTTCCTGTTCTTACCTTTACCCTTTGAATACAACAAGAAAGTATTTTGTAGTAGTGTTATGTTCTAGCACTCAGAGAAACTTGGCCTCTCAGAAAGTGTCTGGTCTTCGATGAATTGAGAAATAACATTCTATGTCAATGTCAGATCACTCCTAAATTCTGCATATATTAAGTAGATGTTAAATTACTTGGCAGAATACACTTAATATAAAGTAATAAAAAGTACTACGACCGTTGTGTATGAGAAAAAACAGCAGAATGTTAAATGCACAATGTATCTACAGTGGATATAAAAAGTCTACACACCACTGTGAAAATGCCAAGGTGATGTAAAAGAATGAGACAAAGATAAATCATGTTCCTCAGTCTGGAGGGTACAAAATAATTTCCAAAGCATTTGATATACCATGTAACACAGTGAAGACAGTCATCATCAAGTGGAGAAAATATGGCACAACAGAGACATTACCAAGAACTGGATGTAATTGTTCACTATATTGGTCACATTAAAGGTGGAAAAGGTTCTGACATGATTTATCTTTGTCTCATTCTTTTACATCACAAGAACCTGGCATTTTCATAGGGGTGTGTAGACTTTTTATATCCACAGTATATTTGTATTTGGAAAAGAGACCTTGGCCTCAGTACGACTCTCTGTTAAAAGCATCTTGCCAATCAGTCTCCACTGGCCCCTTTTTCAGTCACTTACTTGCAGATGAGAAGCAGTGGGATACAGAGAAGCGTCATCACTCCAGCGCCAACACCAGCACCCACACCAGCACCGATGAATAGAGAAAAGGGGTGGAAACCTGAAGTGTGACAGCATAAACCAATGAGGTATAGGACTAGCACAATCATTCCTTCTTTGTTTCCGAAATTCTTCTTATTAGGCAATGTTTAATAGGACACGGGAAGCGTTGGGAACCCATTCTCGTTTAGAGCCCGGACAGCCTGGAGATCGAAATGTACCTTCATACATTTCCAATGACGTTAAGTTGAACGAGAAGCTGTCAGAACCATCAGAGTTGGTGCTGAGGCAGACCAGATTTGGAATTTCCTCCTCCTGTGACTGGCGGATGGTGAGGGAGCTTCTCAGGCCTGCTATGCCCATTGGCTCCTCCCTGATGAATGCATTAGAAGAGTGATTGACAGTCTCTCCAGCCAATCGCCACACCAGTGTGGGTGTGGGGTTTCCGTGGCTATCGCAGAAACATCGGATTTGCGACATGGCTGCAATCCTGATGCAGCGGGAGGTGTTCAGGATCTCTGAGGGAACTACACAGAGCAGAAAGGGAGAACAACATGATTCCTCATAGTCACTTCACATTCCAAACCAATGAACCCATTTGGATACCGTACATACAAGTCACATTGACACGGATGGCTTCAGAGATCTGCAGTCCATGGACATTCTTAGCTTCACAGTAGTATTGTTCATTTGGAAGTCTGGTCACGTTAAAGATGTTGAGATCCTCTTCAGAGCCTACAACGTCCTTCTCCCGTCTGTCGACCCTGTACCAGGTGTAGTTGATCACGGCTGGTTTGGCGTGGCTGTTGCAGGCCAGTGTCACGGTGCTGCCCTCTGTTACTGAGCCAGGGGGACTGACTGACACAGAGGTGTTCCTGGGCGGGTCTAGTAGGAAACATTGCTGTGTTGGGATCTTACATTAAGGAGCATTAATAATATTACTGTTGGTCAGTCTACATATTAATTCTACCTGTCTGTAATACTATGGGCAACTGCGGGCATGTCCATAGACAAGTCAGATCTTCTCCATAATGAGGCCAACATAACCTTGAATGTGGATTTGGCCCAGATAAACACCAGGTTTTTTATGACAAAGACCCAGATTTAGGTCGTAATAACTCCACCATCTTGCTTGTCTTTAGAAATCCTTCAACTGCGATAAAACATTGGCACACCGATCTTTACTAGCTCACCAGTGGTGAGATACAGTACAACAAGCAGACATATATACAGTAAACAGTGGACATATTCACACTTGCATGCAAACTGCACAACAAGCTTTAGTGATGGAGGTCCATTGACGCACACAGTAAAGATGCAGGGTTGTCACGCTATAGGACAATGGCACATTGTGGTTGGACCAGACAGTCTGGGCACTGCCGTACCCTCATGCCCCAGACATTGGCCACTCACCAGACGTGGCTGGTCCCGGCCAGACGTTGGCCACTCACCAGACGTGGCTGGTCCCAGCAGCTGGTCCCGGGTCACTGGTGCCTCAGCACATAATCAACCAGTCATAAATAGACTGCCTACAGCATCTTGGCCACACAGCTTCTTCTCACACTTTACAAACTATTTGTTTAGAAATTATCTCTCAGTATGTTGCTCTTTTAACACGGAAATGAGACAGGTAAATTACAATATTCAACACACAGAAATGCAAAAACTAAATGTTGACACGTTTTAACAATATGTGTCAGTTAATGTAGCCTTATTGTAAAGTGTTTTCCAGCTTCGCTGTGTTTCTGATTGGATTTTTCTTTTCATTTGACACTAGAAGCTAACCTCTAAACCCTGGCCCTGAAGGTGCCACAGGGAGAGTGGAATATAAAAACAATAACCAGTTCACACATGGGTATAATCCACCTGGTACACGTGTGAAATAGGACAAATAAAAACACCAGACAAATAATATTAATTAATAACCAAAATATTGCATCATAAAAGTAACTTACATTGAATGTCCAGGTGAACAACTGTGGCTTTTTCCATTCCTAATGCATGAAGAGCTTCACAGTAGTATTCTCCGCTGTCACTCGCTTTACCATCCAAGGTCAAACTCTCTCCGGATCCAACGGGGACTTCCTCTGTGCCCTCCATTCTAAACCAGGTGTAGTTCTTCACTGCTGGGTTGGCCACACAGCTGCAGGTCAGCACCACAGAGTTGCCCTCTACCACTGGCCCAGAGGGGTTGACTGACACTGTGGTGTTCATAGGAGGGTCTGGAGAATACATGTTGTAAGACTACAATTTATGGTACTGGCTATATCATAATACTGTTAATATATATTATTTGTATCATTTTGTACCTACACATTCCATTCAGTTGAATGACAGATGAGTTCTGGGTTCCATGGTTATTAATTGCTTCACAGTAGAAATAACTGTCATCTGCGGGTGCCTGAACAGTTAGCACACTTCCAGCACCAATTTGTGTGACCTGTTCTCCAATAACTCTGTACCAGTTGTAACTCAATACGTATGGGTTGGCAGAGCTGCTGCAGGTCAGAGACACAGAGCTGTCCTGTACCACCGAGAAAGAGGGACGGACTGACACTGAGGTGTTCTTGGGAGAGTCTGAAGGAAAGTGCACACAATGTAAACTCAATGGTAAATTCAATGGAAACCTTACCATACCAATGTTAATACGACAAAAACATAAAGACTTGAGTCTGCAGTGATCAAACATCCTGCACTGGTCCCCCCTCCGGAGCACATTATCAAGACAGTAGGTGAGGTCAGAGGTCTATGTAGGAGGCACTCCAATGTTCCTCAGACGGAGACCATAATTAAATGAACTTACAAAAAACGGTGACTGTGAGACTTTTTTGGGATGATTTCTCACTCATGCCAGGTTTTTGTTTGTACAGCGCGGTGCAGGTGATCTCCTCTCCATGGTGGACATGTGAAACGGTGAAGTTCATGACAGAAGTTAGAACTTGATTCTGAGGCTCTGGGAAATCCTGCATACTGCCAGTGAGTGTGGGGGTCCATGTCAGAGTTGGGGGTAGAGTGGGACATGGGGCAGCTGCAGAGCAGATCAAATTCACTGAAGTTCCCTCCATCACCTCCACTGTGGCTGGAGTTAAAGTTGGTTGGGATGGATCATCTGGGGGAGCACAAATGTAACACCTTTTATACATGAGGTGAGTGTGTAAAATTCAGTTTCAACCTGGGACTCAAATATTCCAACGCTATTGTACCTTTTGTCACAATTCGGACACTTTCACTGAAACTAAATTTCAGAGAGCTGCCACATTCAAGTCTGAAGTAAAAGTAGTGATTCAGATATGGGAGGTCATTCAGGACTGTGGTGCATTCCTTATGTTCCAAGTTCCCAGTTAGATTTCCTGGAATCTCGTTGAAGCCAGTTCCTGTGAGACTGGAATCAAACACCTGTGACCATCTTTTCATCCATATTCCTTTGCACGAAGCTGTAAGCCATGACTCATATTGAGGACTCAAGGTAAACGAGCAGGGAATGACCACACATAATCCTCTCAGAGCCTCGATTTTTGAGGGCATCCAAGCTGACCATTCCTGGCAGAGAACATCTGAAAAACACAATAAATTATGTACCACTGGGGTGTAAGTTGTGGATTACTGTTTGCAGGAATCACAGGAATCAATGACTTAATGCTTTTTTAAAACGTTGCTCTTTATTCACTTCACTATGTGGTTTTATTTCCTCCAAACCATTTTAAAATATCACCCACCTTGCAGTAGACATCCAAAGATTATGAGTTTCCCAGCTCCTGTTATGTACATAATGCTCGGTATCAGATAGGGCTAAACTGGATCCTCTGAGGACACACAGAAACACATTCAGTGCACTGACAACACACACATCATTGTTTTAGCTAAAAACAGTAAAAGCACATTTAAATTATTTTAAGGGGCACTGTGTAGAATCTGGCCTCTAACTTGTACAAGGCTGAATTTAAACAGTATGTGATTTGTCTTTTATTCCACCTCTTCCCTTACTGAACAAGAATTAAATCGAAGTAGTTAGTCCACATGGAAAATGAGTGGGTATAGGATGAGGGGGTAGTACCGCAAGCACCTAAAGGCAAGTGTGAATTTCTAACTTAAAACTCGTAACTTCTCGAAAAATCCCTGCAGTTGTGTCATGGTTATGTTACTAGTACAGTAAAAAATTTACAAATGGCCTCTTGTGAAAAAAGGAGAATTAGCAAAATGGGACATTTAAGCATTTTAATGTAACTTGTTTTCCACAATACTCAACAATTGCTCAGTTTACATTACATACTAATCACCTTGGATAAATAGTTACAGTTAATAAAAATTATATTTGTTGTTATTATTAGAATGTCAGCATTCATATAGGCAAAATAACAAAATGAATGAACCTATGATAAGTCATATAATTCGTTTTCATTAAACAAAACAATCAATAAAAATTTATTTTAAGATTTGTTCTGAATATGATATTTGTGCAAATGTAACCTGAACCTGACACACTAACTGATTATTATTGTAGGATAAATGAAATATCCTATCCATAATTTGATGATCTGAACTGTTCCCAAACATTCAGTTTAAAAAATTTTAACACGTTGGGATGTATTTACAAACTATAACATCCCGCATAGCGAAACAGCGACATGAATTTAATAGAAAAAATAACAAGCAACCTCTTACCAGTATTCAGTCGTTGGTTATCTGTTCAAACCCTATGAACAATTCAGTCTTTATAAATGACCGCGGCATCCGACTGTCTTCTGTTGTCTGTCACTGAGGGCAGTCGAAAGAAGTGGTATTGCAGTTTGCTCCTCTCACACGCGTTAAGCCCCAAGCGAAAGACTTGGACTGGTAGACAGCCTAAATCTATCTCTGATTAGTTTAATCGCAAAAATGCACAAAACTAAAACTAAATCAATATTTGTGTTCTGTTATCTGTTGGTTTTGTGAGTCAAACACATTAAATCATAACTCTCTACAACAGGAACCTTATCAATAAGAAAGTTCATGTAATTAGAAAGCAGAACTATTTTTGTCCTCCCCAGACTTACCATTTCAGCATATTAGGTGCCTGTTGGTGTATCCAAGTTCAGTCGTCTTGCAACTGCAGATGATGTGGCAATAACTGCAATTCTTATGTCGCAGATGGAAATTCCACGTTTGACAAAATAGTGGCATAGCTTGCAATGCATACTGCTTATTTAGCCAACTGCTATTGAAGTGCAGAAAATAACTGTAGACTGGTTGAACTTCGATAAAAACTGAAACAAAAACAATGTAGATACACAAATAGATATGACAAATGTAGAATATTTTATAGGCAAACGCAAAAAAGATTTGCACCAAGATTGCTCGGTTCATTACATTTAACCGGTCATTTTTACCAGTTATTTACCTTTTCTTTCAAACTATATTGCGTTACCAATATGTTTAACTAGTAACAGGCGGAGGACAATAAGAATTTGGAGGTGACCCATTATTGAAACTGAAATACACAGTTCAACATCCATAAGCCGGAAAAATCTACGCACCGCGTCTATTACACGTGGTAGATAATAAAGATGCATATTTTACAGACGTGCATCATAATAAGGATAGTCGCAAGACAAACATTTAGAAATCATGGGCAATCCATATAGAGAATTACCCTGATCAATACCCTGGTTATATCACAATTTACATAGTTATGGCCATCCCGACATAAGGAAATCTTAAAGATACTGAAATATAACTGGAATTTCAAACCAGATAAAAAACCAGATAGTTGTTTCAAGCCAGTGTGTGCAGTAATTAATCTAACCAAGGGAAACACAATGGGTGTTGTGAATCATCCTCTCCATTTGTTGTAGGGCTCTCTTTGGTGACATAATCCCCAGGCCACTGGCCAACACTTCACACCCTGTGTGGGTGACCGATGCTGCCAGTGGGATCCTGCCGGCAGAGGACTCGGGTAGCTTTCCGTCAGCAAATTCAGCAACTCTCTCACTGACTGGGGATCATGTTTGTTGATGGGGTTCTTACAGGCTGGATCTCTGACCTAACAGACTGACTCTATTTCACTGATGCCGGAGGAGGGCTGTCTTAATTAATATCTACAGGCCTGTGGAAGCAGGTCCTGAAAGGTGAATGGGGCTGCTTCGACCACTGCTTCCTTACTGAACTCCAAACCTGGAACTGCAGAACCTGAACCAGTACAGAGCTGACACCACAGGAGTCTAATCCGCTCAATCTATTTATGCAACGCTGCCACCACTGGGTGTGTGACATCCTGGCTCAGAAAGGACCTTGTGGCTGAGTTTTCAGAGTGGATTCCCTGGACCCAGTAAGTGACCAACCTTGAGTCCAAGCCATCTTAGAAGCTGCGACTGGTGTTCAGTGTCATGAGCGGCTAGCAGCGGGTCAACGCTCAGGAGATTAAAGAGCAACAATGTAAATTCAACACGATTCCATTTACCCTCCTCTAATCGCAGGGGAAAGAAGCACAGACCACCTAGATCAGATATAAATAAATATATCTACAATAATCAGTGTCAGTTTATATAAAGTTGCTCTAAAGCGTCTTGAAAGAATGAGAAGACAAAAATGTATGCATAATAAAAATAAGTAGACATGGAAGGAATGGGAATCAGCTGGGAGGGTTGTTTTCATAAGTCAACAACAGTTTAGAAACAACCTTTAATAATAATAACATGTAGTTATATAAAAGCATACAATTTTTCTGTTTATAGTGTCAAACATACAAACCGTCCATTTTAAGAACTAAATGCAGAGTCAGTATTTGTATTTAATCTGAACAGCCCTTTGACCGATGCAAAAAAAACATACCATTTATTCCATTTACACATACTACACAAAGCTGTAGTCCTTCAATACTTCATTCTGGCCCCAAGAGGGAGCTCAGCATCTGATAGAGAAGCACCATCCAGTAAATCCTGATTAGAGATAAAATGAAAATCATGTTTGGCAGTGACACTTAGCGGTCCAATTGTTTCTCCTGAAACGCCCATGTTTTTTTATATTCCTATGGCCTTGTCTCTTTTCCACCTTCTGAACCTCTGTTGATCAAAAACAGAACCTGTAACAGCACACCACTTAGTCCTGCAACAATAGAAGCTCCAGAGAAACTATCAAGACTTAAATGTAACTTCCTTCAAAAATAGCTCTTCTGAATATGTCCACCATCACTACTCACCAACAACATGTAACGGTCATGTAACGGTTCAGGCACCAGAATGGCTGCCAAGCTGTGTCCAAAACACATTGGCCTCTGTGGTTGAGAATTGCAATCCGTCAAACATAATGTAAACATCTGATACTGTAACCAGGACAGCTAGGTGGATGGACATTTAGCCCCAGGGGCGAGGGGGCAGAGGTCAGGTCATGTCAGTAGCGGCTGTGCTCATCTGTTGCCGTGACAATAACGTCCATCCAGATCCTCATGGCCTCGGCACTGGGGGCCACCAGGAAGAATAGACGCTCATACGTCTTCACACAGAATGTAAGGGAGGGCCGCGGAGACTGGAAGAGGGAATTGGGGAGAGAGAAGTAAGACGGGAAAAGAAACAGAAAGGAAGAGAGAGAACGAAAAGGTGTTAGACAAATGAAAATGAAGAGAAACAGAGTTGAACCTTGTGATTCGGTTCAAGTCTGACTGAACTAACTGGTCATCTCTTTAACACTTTTAATGTCATCTTGGGTACATAGTTATCTTTGATGTATGATACTGTCATCTTGGGTACATAGTTATCTTTGGTGTATGATACAGTATGATACTGTCATCCTGGGTACATAGTTATCTTTGGTGTATGATACAGTATGATACTGTCATTTGGGTACATAGTTATCTTTGGTGTATGATACAGTATGATACTGTCATCTTGGGTACATTGTTATCTTTGGTGTATGATAGAGTATGATACTGTCATCCTGGGTACATAGTTATCTTTGGTGTATGATACAGTATGATACTGTCATCTTGGGTACATAGTTATCTTTGGTGTATGATAGTCATCCTGGGTACATAGTTATCTTTGGTGTATGATACAGTATGATACTGTCATCTTGGGTACATTGTTATCTTTGGTGTATGATAGAGTATGATACTGTCATCTTGGGTACATAATTATCTTTGGTGTATGATAGAGTATGATACTGTCATCTTGGGTACATAGTTATCTTTGGTGTATGATACAGTATGATACTGTCATCTTGGGTACATATTAATCTTAGATCCATGACCTCAGGGCAGCTAGTAGAGCCCTGAGTCCAAACTGAACATGGCGAAGCTGCATTTAGCAGTTATGCTGCACATAAGTCCTTGCAAGGAGTCCTTGCACTAAAATAAACTACCTTAGACGTGCCCCAAATGAATCATTTTTTAAAACCAGGTTAAAAACACACTTCTCTTTTCACACGCATCTGACTGAGCACTTACACTTATCCAAGTGCTGGACAGCGAGGATTGAAATACCGGGGGTGGCTCAGTTAACCATTTTTATACTATTGCATTTATATATTTTGGTTAAGTATGATAGTGTCAATTTGGATAATTGTCTTTGGTGTATGATGTAGAATGGACTCACTGAGGTGGCTGTCCGCAGGTGATCATAGTATACTTCCTCTATAGCCTGGAAATAGATCACCCCCTTCAGCTTCCTCTCATCACAGTCTGAAACAATGGAAGTACACACCAGAGCATTAGAGAGAGCGATCAAGAAAGAGAGTCATTACCAGCTTAGGCATTGACACGTTTGCACCCAACACACATCGCCTCAGTGCACTCTCTCCTCGCCTGGCTACCCGAACACCTTACTCCAGTCCAACTCCAGGCTTTGAAACTCTGATAGGTATGAAACCCTAATTGTGAGTGACAGTCCTCACTTTGGCATCACCTGGACAAGTGTAACAGGAGTCTCAGACTGATGGACCCAACTAAACAGCAGCGGAAAATGTCATTGAGTGGTGGGGAAACAGCCGCCTGTTCATCCGTGTTTCTCAGCTCCTCTGACCTGTGTAGTAGGCTAGCCTCTTGTGGTCCATATCGAAGAGGAACCACCTCCTTCTCCAGGTCTTGACCCGGCCCCCCCGCTTGGTGAGGAAGCCGGCGCAGCGCCGCGGGGATATGCGCAGGCCCACGCAGCCCTCCACCCGGTGACCCAACGACTCCACATGGCCACGCAGGTCAAAGTTTGCAGAGAGGAAGAGAGGGAGGGAGCGCTGAGAGGGAACATAATCTATATGAATAGAGTATCAATATGGAGAACAGGTCAGTGAGCGACAGACTGACAGACAGGACTGACCTCAGTGGATCTGTGTACTGGACTAGTAACTTGAGACTGCTCCTCTGGATGTGTGTCTGGTCTTGTCTCGGGCTCTGCTGCTTCTCTGCCCTCTAGCCCTCTCTGCCTCCTTTCCTCCACCACACACCTCCTCGCTTCCTGGATCAAAATGCAGGCTCAATCAGTCTTTCTAAACTTACATTACTCGTTTGATTGGTGCACCCTGTGATAAGATCTAAACATGTCAGGCAGGTAGGAGAAACGGACAGGTTTTAGGATGCTGACTCTTTTGAAGTTTTGAGGGCCAAGTTAAATTGTGTTTAGAAAAATTCAACTTTCTCTGTAGATGATAAGGTAAAAAATGCATAAAAATGCAATGTAATTGTCATTGCTTTGCGGTTGCATTTGCTGTAGAGCAATCATTAACACATGGATTTAGTGGTAGTTCCAAAGCCCAATACAACGGCACCGCTCTGGGCACATTTTGGTTTTCAGCCAAATTAAGCAATTATTTGGAGGAGCCGAATTGTCGGATTTGTTTCAGAAAGGTGATGATCAAAAATACGAACACCATAAATCTGAAGAACCATCTCCGGGTCACCAGGTGTATTATTACAGTACTATTAGTCTTACACTATAATAGTGGCATAAAACCAACAAAATACACAATTAAATCGTTAATCGCAATTATTTGTGACAATTAATCGTCACCTAAAATGTCATAAAAGCCCTAACTTGCAATATTGAATTATTTATATTGCGCTAATTTTCCTATGAAGGAAGGTATGTTCCTAATGTTTTCAACCCCCACCCCCAAAAAAGAAAAAAAAATTGGTGTTGATGGTATCAAAGTTTATATTCCGCAATATCAATTGCTCAAAACAGATCCATATCTTTGTTTTAGTGCCTGAGTTTTTCTGAGCCAGGTTTACGGACCACAGTGGGGAGAAGAAAAATATGGCCAACCCTTATTACATAACAGACCTTAACACCACACATGGATTTCAGGGTCAAACTATCACTTCAAATACAGCCAACCCCTGCAAATATAGGTAGAAATGGATGAAGGGATATAATTTCAGTGTGTGAGCAGTTTAAATGGTATTAATTTAGCAATATACCTAACAGTATATATTGTAATTATTATATTGTTTTCAGACAACAAATATGATATGTATAGCATATAAGGTCTTGGTCTTAAAAATATTAAAAAAAATTGAATTGGTCTTTTGAACCTACTATAAAAAATAACATACTGTACAGTTAACTCAGGAAGTATTGGCACCTATCATGAAAATGAGCAAAAGTGAATGCAAAAAATAAACAACACAAACAATAATTTTGGGCTCATATTCTGAGCCCGGCCCTCAAATTGCAGTGCCTCAACTTTGCCAAGCATTATTAAAAATACAATTGGAAAAGTGTTCAGATTCAAATTGTTTTTGTCATGCACACCATCAGCATGTTTGGCAGCTACATACAAGGAAAAGGACCTGATATTTGATGTTTGGGTCTGTTTTGCTGCCAGTGGTCCATGGGCTGTTGTTAAGACTGGTGGCATAATCAATTCCACCAATTACCAGGACATTTTAGCCCAAACCCTGGTTGTCTCTTGCAGGGGATTGAGGCTTGGCCGTGGATGGGCTTTTCAACAACTGAATGACCAAAACACACATCAAAATGAACACAGAAATGTTTGCGGGACCACAAAACCAATGTTTCACAATGGCCATCCATTTGAAAACCTGTGGTCTGAATTGAAGAGGGCAGCCCGCTGGCGCAAACCGAAGACTTAAAAAGAACCTTGAAATGTGTGTCACGGAGGAGTGGTCCAAGATGCCTCTAAATGTGTGTCGCGGAGGAGTGGTCCAAGATGCCTCTAAATGTGTGTCGCGGAGGAGTGGTCCAAGATGCCTCTAAATGTGTGTCGCGGAGGAGTGGTCCAAGATGCCTCTAAATGTGTGTCGCGGAGGAGTGGTCCAAGATGCCTCTAAATGTGTGTCACGGAGGAGTGGTCCAAGATGCCTCTAAATGTGTGTCACGGAGGAGTGGTCCAAGATGCCTCTAAATGTGTGTCACGGAGGAGTGGTCCAAGATGCCTCTAAATGTGTGTCGCGGAGGAGTGGTCCAAGATGCCTCTAAATGTGTGTCACGGAGGAGTGGTCCAAGATGCCTCTAAATGTGTGTCACGGAGGAGTGGTCCAAGATGCCTCTAAATGTGTGTCGCGGAGGAGTGGTCCAAGATGCCTCTAAATGTGTGTCGCGGAGGAGTGGTCCAAGATGCCTCTAAATGTGTGTCGCGGAGGAGTGGTCCAAGATGCCTCTAAATGTGTGTCGCGGAGGAGTGGTCCAAGATGCCTCTAAATGTGTGTCGCGGAGGAGTGGTCCAAGATGCCTCTAAATGTGTGTCGCGGAGGAGTGGTCCAAGATGCCTCTAAATGTGTGTCGCGGAGGAGTGGTCCAAGATGCCTCTAAATGTGTGCACCGACCTTGTCAGACACAAAAGAGGCTCAGCGCTGTAATCTACTCCATGGGAGGCTTTACAAAATATTGTTTGTATGGGGGCCAATACATTTGAAACCTATGTTTTTCAGAAAATAATCCTACATCTCATTAAAATATTTTGTGTTAGAGAAGTTGTGTTGTAATCAAACGGCATCCCCCTAATGTTTGAGCCCAAAACATGACAATGTTTGTGATGCTTATTATTTGCATTCAGTTTTGCTCAATTAGAAGACGTGCCGTGCCAAAACATCATGAGCTGTCTGTAATAATAAAAGCAACTTAAAATGCAACTTACAAAATGTTCTCAGTACACAAACAATGCAGTATTTTTTGGATGCAATTCCACTTAATCATGTAAAAAATATGAGTCCATATATGTGTCACAAGGTATGAATTGGTCTGTGAAAGTCTGTGTATAATCTATTATATACACTGAGTTATTTTCTATTTTCTACTACCTGTCCTACCTGACAAGCCAATGTGTCACAGAGTTATCTGAGACAGGAAAGAAGACAGGTGATTTATTGTACACGGTGACAGTGCAGAACAGTTGAGAGGTTGGAGTGCTGATTGACGCATGAGCCTTGAGTTTAAAAAAACTATACAAAAACTGGTTTCTTGGGTCCCCAACCGAAGGGACAAATATTAAAAAAGACTTGACTACCAGTCGATAGCACGTATATGACATATCTGCTGCATACTCACCCTTTCTTTGAGCAGCCTCTCCCTCTCTGCCTTGGCCTCCCTCAGCTTCCTCTCTATCTCCACCAGGTCTATCAGTTCCACACTTGGGCTAGCAGGAGGATGAAGACACGGTCAACTCAACCTCCCAAACACTCATTCTGTTGGACAATACGGGCCGCATTCATCCTTCACATGCACAAACACTGACCCAATCACGTCTTCCACATGCAGCTCATTCTCTCCCCGCTCCTCCTGATAACCTATCAGATCCCTTCTCTCACAGTCCATGACTGAGGTTCTCCCCACTGACCTGGCTGCCCGGGAGCTACTGGCACTGTTGCAGGGGGTGAGGAACCCATTGCTGTTCCCAGGTCTGTGCCCGTTGCTGTGTCTGTGGGAGGGGACAGGAGACATGAAGTCCATCGGGCCCCGGCTGTCCAGTACCATTCCCACCAGACCTGTGTGACAGACAAGCAGGCAGGGAGAAAGAGAGACACAGACAGATTGACAGTGAGAAAGGATGAGAGAAAGGATGGAACACAAAAAACAACACACAAGAGATAAGGAGATGGAGAGATCAGAGAGAAGATAAGCAGAAGAAAGAGAATAGATGACACACACACTTTAGGAGTGGATATAAAAAGTCTACACCCCTGTTAAAAATCCAGGTTCTTGTGATGTAAAAGAATGAGACAAAGATAAATCATGTCAGAACTTTTTCCACCTTTAATGTGACCTGTAATGTGAACAATTAAATTGAAAAACAAATTTAAATCATTGAGGGGGAAAAAATTAAAACAAAAAACTCACAACAACCTGGTTGCATAAGTGTGCACACCCTTAAACTAATACTTTGTTGAAGCACCTTTTGATTTTATTACAGCACTCAGTCTTTTTTGGTAGGAGTCTCTTAGCATAGCACATCTTGACGTTGCAATATTTGCCCACTCTTCTTTGCGAGGTCATCTCCTGTGCACAGCCCTCTTCATATCACCAAACAATTGATGATGTGTGCTTTGGGTCGTTGTCGTGTTGAAAGGTGAACTTTATCTTCAGCTTTCTAACGGACGCCTGAAGGTTTTGTGCCAGAATTGCCTAGTATTTGGAACTGTTCATAATTCCCTCCACCCTGACTAAAGCCCTGGTTCCAGCTGAAGAAAAATAGCCCCAAAGCATGATGCTGCCACCACCATGCTTCACAGTGGGTATGGTGTTCTTTTGTGCCAAACATACCTTTTGGAATTATGGCCAAAAAGTTCAACCTTGGTTTCATCAGACCTTCAGCCGGGCTTGAATGTCTTTCTTTGTAAGAAATGGCTTCCATCTTGCCACAATACCCCATAGCCCATTCATATGAAGAATACAGGAGATTGTTGTCACATGTAGCACACAGCCAGAACTTGCCAGAAATTCCTGCAGTTCCTTTAATTTTGCTGTAGGCCGCTTGGAAGTCTCCCTGACCAGTGTTCTTCTTGTCTTTTCATCAATTGTCAGAACCTTTTCCACCTTTAATGTGACCAATAACGTGAACAATTACGTCCAGTTCTTGGTAATGTCTCTGTTGTGCCATATTTTCTCCACTTGATTATGACTGTCTTCACTGCGTTCCATGGTATATCTAATGCTTTGGAAATCCTTTCGTACCCTTCTCCTGACTGATATCTTTCAATAATGAGATCCCTCTGATGCTTTGGAAGCTCTCTGCGGACCATGGCTTTCGCTCTGAGATGCCACTAAGAAAATGTCAGGAAAAACCTTCTAGAACAGCTGAACTCTTAAATGATGGCTGGTGTGTAATGACTTCTATTTAACATGAGGTTGAATGTGATTGGTTAATTCTGAACACAGCCACATCCCCAGTTATAAGAGGGTGTGCCCACTTATTTAACCAGGTTATTATCCCCCACAAAGATTTCAGTTTGTTTTTCAATTGAATTGTTCACATTAGAGGTCACATTAAAAGTGAAAAATGTTCTGACATGATTTATCTTTGTCTCATTCTTATACATCACACAAACCTGGCATTTTAACAGGGGTGTGTAGACTTTTTTATATCCACTGTATACTGTATCATTGTGGGGCCACAAAAAAGAATTTCCATTCCAATTCTATTTACCATAACCCATAATTGCATGTTTTAGCCCAAACCTAACCCTTAAGTCAAAACAAGTAGTTTCCCTAGAATCTTCCTTGATTTCCTATCCTCTAACTATATCGTGAAAAACCTAACTTTAACCTTAAGTCTAATCCCTACCTATACATCTTAACCCTAACCCTAATTCTAAGCCTAACCCCAATAGTTTTACCCTAAACCTAACTCCTAAGCCAAAAAAAAGCCATTGTGCTCCTAGAGTGGCAAATGGCCCATAAGGTCATATAGATTCAGACTGAAGTGGTAGACTAGTAATGGAGCAGCCGCCCCGCTGTTTGGTCTAGTTCATACAGGTATATCCTGCTCACAGCAACATCTAGCAGAGCCACACCTAGTCCTGCAGATAGGAAGAGAAACACGGAAAACAAGAGAGAGAGACCTACTCTTTCATGTTATGTTGCTCTTTGATGAAGTAAATCAAAGGCACAAAGTACCTCATACTCAAACTCAAATCATAGCTCACCTTGTGACGAGACTGGCCTATCGGAGTGTTTGTTGTTGCGGTGCGAGCTCCGTCTCCGTGGCAAACTGACCGGTTCTTTTTGTTCCTTCAGTTAGGGGATAACACTGAGTTAGTGCGAGTTAGTGTTTCTGCACATTCCTGGGAGATACATCAATCAAATCAGAGCCTACTGTGTCCTGTTCAACTGTCAAAAACACCTGAGGTGATTTCTGAATGGTCAGCGGTGACAGTGACATCATGCAAGGGCTCGAGACGGGGATGTTGGACCAATCGGCAAGCGGCTTCTTCTCTGCCAAAACCTGATAGGAGATAGAGCAGTTAGAGAAGTTGTTTCATAAGCAGTTAGAGAAGACAGCGGTGACAAGTTGACCAGAAACTGCAACTATTTTGTTGTTTTCTCTGAAACAGACAGACATTTAGTTGGGTGTCCAAGTCATAAGACGTCCCAACACAGATGCTGAGTCAACCTGGATGTATTTTGACATAATGCCATTACACAGTGGGAGTGTCACTACAAGGATTCTGCACCTCACTGAGAATGGAAAAATCACAGCAGCTCCCAGTATCCACCCTAACGAGTTCAACATTACCCCTCTCTGACCCCCGCCCCACCACCCGACTCACAAACACATGAGCAATTCAGATATGGCGTTCATTCCCCCAACACCAATCAGTCCCTCTGTCTCAGTCTATATCTCTCCCTGCCTGGATGAGCAAAGACATCAATAGCTCTGTAACAAAATCAGTCCTCATCTTGTAATTCCCATATGACTACCCTGACGTATCATACAAACAGCCAAATTGTTTTCTCGCGGTCACACAAGAACACACGCTGCCTGTCTGTCCCTCCCTTCTCCCTGTACATGACACTCCCTTCTGCCCTCCTCCTTTCCCGAGCCCCTCTTCCATTTCTACATGAACCTGTGTACAGGCGGTAAACTGTCCAAACACACTTGAGGCATGCAGATTGAATGTGGTTTCTTATAGCTCACCGTGGCTGTCGGAGCGTTCCTATGGTCTCACCCGGCTAATCTTCTGTCATTCTGTCTCTCTCCCTGTTCTGCTATACTCCTCCCTCCCTTTCTCTCCCTCTCCGACTCTCTCCATGCTACATTCTGCTCTTTCACTATCTGTAATCTCCTCCCCCTTTTTAACTGGCTTTGTCATAATTCCAATTAAAGGCGTGTCATTGGTTCAAACACAATGCCATCACTGTCCAAGCTAACAAATGTTTTACCCTTATGAACATTGAATGAATTATATATATTATATATATAGCTTCCAAGCAATTCAGAACATTTAATTCCACATCATACATGAGCAAGCAGGAACATAAAAGAATGTCTACATAATTTGTATATAAAGAATGTGGATTTTAGAAGTTAGCTTTTGTTCCCACCTTGTGTGTTGTGTGAAGTAATTCTCTTCTCTGCTTTCTCAAGGCGTTCATCTCTCGATCCCTCTCTCTCTCCATCTCCTTTAGCTGTTTCTCAAGCTGCTGGACTCGCTCCTGTGCAAAACATGAAATACAAATCAATGTCAGCTCAAGAGTAAACATCTTGTCTTTCTTTTAATATGGATTGCACAGTGTCCAGAGATTCACAGCTGCATCTTGTTCATTACTGTAGCAAGAGATTTCACATCTTCCATCATTAATGAGTTAAGAGATGAGAGATGGTATAACAGAGGAGAGGAGTGAAGGATGACAGGGAAGAAAGAATGAGTAACGTCAGCTTAGCACAATAAATCTGTCAGAAAGAGGGAGAGATAGAGACAGAGAGCTGTCAACTCAAGGCCACAGTCCAGCTGAATCAACTCTAACACACTAACCTCTGTCACCATCATCACTCATATCTCTCCAGCTCATTACATGCTGTCATTCATCTCTCCCTCCCACATTACCTCCTCTCTCTACAGCCCGGTACCTCCTCTCTCTACAGCCCGGTACCTCCTCTCTCTACAGCCCTGTACCTCCTCTCTCTACAGTCCTGTACCTCCTCTCTCTACAGCCCTGTACCTCCTCTCTCTACAGTCCTGTACCTCCTCTCTCTACAGCCCTGTACCTCCTCTCTCTACAGCCCTGTACCTCCTCTCTCTACAGCCCTGTACCTCCTCTCTCTACAGTCCTGTACCTCCTCTCTCTACAGCCCTGTACCTCCTCTCTCTACAGCCCTGTACCTCCTCTCTCTACAG
This sequence comes from Esox lucius, assembly GCF_011004845.1. Taxonomy (NCBI): domain Eukaryota; kingdom Metazoa; phylum Chordata; class Actinopteri; order Esociformes; family Esocidae; genus Esox; species Esox lucius. The sequence goes on along the minus strand of NC_047588.1, from coordinate 11,674,273 downwards.
CCCTGTACCTCCTCTCTCTATAGCCCTGTACCTCCTCTCTCTACTGTCCGGTGCCTCCTCTCTACAGCCCTGTACCTCCTCTCTCTACAGTCCGGTGCCTCCTCTCTCTACAGCCCGGTGCCTCCTCTCTCTACAGCCCGGTGCCTCCTCTCTCTACAGCCCGGTGCCTCCTCTCTCTACAGCCCGGTGCCTCCTCTCTCTACAGCCCGGTGCCTCCTCTCTCTACAGCCCGGTACCTCCTCTCTCTACAGCCCGGTACCTCTGCTCCCTACAGCTCTGTACCTCCTCTCTCCAGCTCTGTACCTCCTCTCTCTCCAGCCCGGTACCTCCTCTCTCTACAGCCCGGTACCTCCTCTCTCTACAGCCCGGTACCTCTTCTCTCTACAGCCCTGTACCTCCTCTCTCTACAGCCCTGTACCTCCTCTCTCTACAGCCCGGTGCCTCCTCTCTCTACAGCCCGGTGCCTCCTCTCTCTACAGCCCGGTACCTCGTCTCTCTACAGCCTGGTAATTCTGCTTCTAACAGCCCTGTACCTTCTGTATCTACAGCCCTGTACCTCCTCTCTCTACAGCCCTGTACCTCCTCTCTCTACAGCCCGGTACCTCCTCTCTCTACAGCCCTGTAGCCCCTCTCTCTACAGCCCTGAACCTCCTCTCTCGACAGCCCTGAACCTCCTCTCTCGACAGCCCTGTACCTCCTCTCTCTCCATTCTCTCATTCACACCCCGACTACTTCAATCCCGTACTGTTCCTCCCCTACATCCTCAGTAAACCAGTTCTGGCTTTCCTTCCGCCTCCTGTTTCCCTCCCTCGTTACGTCACTCCTTTCCAGGACGGCCTCTGATGCAATTACCTCGCTTTTCTGCACAGTCACGTGACAGTGTACAGTAATGCAGAAAGTGTTCTTGAGAACTGGGTAGGGGCAGGGTGTACGCATGTGAGGCCCGTTTCCAAAATGAGTGACTACCTCGCATCCACTCCCAGATTGTGGTGCCCAGTTCAAATCTTTTGAGTCCTGGAGAAAACATCTCCTGCCACTGTGAATAAATGCATGTGATTTTTTGTATTTTTTCCTTCCTTCTAGCACTGACTCTGCTGACAGTTACTTCAGTGAGCAGGGTGTACTTACTACAACGGAGTTGTGTGGTTGTTCCACTTAGTTATCTTAAGTTGTATGCAGTAACTGTAACGTGTTGCAAATAGGAGCTTTACTACGGTGTGTTCGAATGAATACGGCCCTGAATGGAAACCCGAGAGAATAAGTCTGAATGGTGGCTAATCCAGCGTCACCCCTCACAGTGTAAACACTGACTTATCACATGTCACACTTTAAACGAAACCAGTCCAACAAGCTGTGAGATTCCCGGACAATTTTGCTGCCTTTTCATTTGGCCAACCTGGCTTACCTGTGCTGAGTTTACAGCATGCTGTTGGCATGAGATCTCTTTCTTTTTCTCCTCTTTGATCTCTTGTTCCCTCTCTTCTTTCTCCCTTTCGCTATCCTCCTCAATCCCGGCTTCGCTCTCCAGGACGCTAAACTCCCAGTCCTCAAATGCCCGGCCTGCTGCTTCCACCATCTCTTTCTCCTGGAGGACAGACAGGGATGATGGGAAAGAGAGGAAGTGGTGAATTTATAAAAAACAGAGGGACAGAGACAGAGGGAAAGGTAGAGAGGGGTGGAGAGATTTAGAGAAAGAAATGAAAGAGATAAAAGATACAATAAATAGGCAGGCAACTGAACACCGCTGTCAATTAGTATAGAAAGGGCCTCTGGCACAAAACGCTAAAACATGAAACCACTGACGGGACCAGACCGTTCATTAAACAGCCATAAACAGCCACCCAGGTTTCTGTCTGCATCCCAAATGCCACCATAGTTTCTATATGATGCACTACCTTTAACTAGGGACTATGGGGCTGTGGGCCAAAGTAGTGCATTATGAATTGCATCCTCGGTCATCCTAATGACACCACATGTCACTGTCACGGTGTACAATAAGCCCTCTGTCTACGTCCCTGTCTCAAATAACTCTTTGACACACTGACATGTCAAGTTGAACAGGTAGTGGAAAGACACCTGGTACAACTCTACACAGCGACAGGTAGGGACGCAACGCAAACAGCATGGAATGCATGTCCATTAGATCTGTGCGTCTGGATGGCAAGCTTAGCCAGCTTTAAACAGTCAACAATAAATGTAATACTAAATGCATAATTTGATTGTGTACACTTCTTTAATTATAAATCTTTTAAAATAACAGCTTTTATAATAAATAAGACTGGTGATTGGACTGGTCTTGGATCAGTCAGCACCTGTTGCAGGTCCATTAGTAGCTGCTCTTTCTGGTTCTCAGGCTGACTTGGGATCAGTGTCTCCTTCTCCTTCAACTGCTTCCTCAAATCTTCCACCCGGGCCCTCTCCCTCTCCAGATTGGCTCGCTCCTACAAACGGAGACAGACAGAGAGAGTGAGAGAGAGAGAGAGAGAGAGAGAAAGAGAGAGATAGGGAGACAGAGAGAGAGAGAGATAGGGACAGAGAGAGAGAGATAGGCAGACAGAGAGAGATAGGGAGAGAGAGAGAGAGAGATAGGGACAGAGAGAGAGAGATAGGCAGACAGAGAGAGAGAGATAGGGAGACAGAGAGAGAGAGATAGGGAGACAGAGAGAGAGAGAGACAGGGAGACAGAGAGAGAGAGAGAGATAGGGAGACAGAGAGAGAGAGATAGGGAGAGAGAGAGAGAGAGATAGGGACAGAGAGAGAGAGATAGGCAGACAGAGAGAGAGAGATAGGGAGACAGAGAGAGAGAGATAGGGAGACAGAGAGAGAGAGATAGGCAGACAGAGAGAGAGCGATAGGGAGACAGAGAGAGAGCGATAGGGAGACAGAGAGATAGAGATAGGGAGACAGAGAGAAAGAGATAGGGAGACAGAGAGAGAGAGAGATAGGGAGACAGAGAGATAGGGAGACAGAGAGAGAGAGAGACAGAGAGAGAGAGAGATAGGGAGACAGAGAGATAGAGATAGGGAGACAGAGAGAAAGAGATAGGGAGACAGAGAGAGAGAGAGATAGGGAGACAGAGAGATAGGGAGACAGAGAGATAGGGAGACAGAGAGATAGGGAGACAGAGAGATAGGGAGACAGAGAGATAGGGAGACAGAGAGAGAGCGATAGGGAGACAGAGAGAGAGAGAGATAGGGAGACAGAGAGAGAACAATAGGGAGACAGAGAGATAGAGATAGGGAGACAGAGAGAAAGAGATAGGGAGACAGAGAGAGAGAGAGATAGGGAGACAGAGAGAGAGAGAGATAGGGAGACAGAGAGATAGGGAGACAGAGAGATAGGGAGACAGAGAGATAGGGAGACAGAGAGATAGGGAGACAGAGAGAGAGAGAGATAGGGAGACAGAGAGATAGGGAGACAGAGAGATAGGGAGACAGAGAGATAGGAAGACAGAGAGAGAGATAGGGAGACAGAGAGAGAGAGAGAGATAGGGAGAGAGAGGGAGACAGAGTGAGATAGGGAGACAGAGAAAAACAGCAAAGAAAAAGTAAGTGGGGATGAGTAGGGAGGCAACAGTCATCTGTTCATATAAAAGTCCATTGGTGATGTCATTCCATAGCTCTATAGCTTAGACCTCTGTCTGCCTGCCTGTCTGTCTGTCTGTGGTTTGTATCCAGTACCACTGACCTCCTATCTGTCTGCTTGTCTGTTTTGTTTTCAGTACCACTGACCTCGTCTGCCTGTCTGTTTTGTATCTAGTACCACTGACCTCCTGTCTGTCTGCCTGTCTGTTTTGTATCCAGTACCACTGACCTCCTGTCTGCATGTCTGTTTTGTATCTAGAAACACTGACCTCCTGTCTGTGTGTCGGTCTGTGAGTCTCACTGGTACTGCCTGGTCCCTCCTGTAGTTTCTGGAGCTGCAGTGTGTTTTCCTGCAGCTGGCTCCTCTGTTCCTGCAGTTCTGCCTCTAACAGGGCTATCTCCAGCTGCACCTGGACCCAGACACACAGACAGGCCAGGAACGCCGTCACCCACCCACAGGGATTGTGAAGACGGGACAGACATTCATATGAATTTACAGACTGTCAGTGTTGCTCAACTCCTCACCTCTATCTTTAGCTCCTCCCTCTGCTGGTCGATCTCTGTGATTCGCTGTTGGAGTGAGGAGGTTGAGTGAGGGATCCTACCTGAGCCCCCCTCTGAACGCCTGGTGTGAGACTGAGAAATGAAATGGAGACCGAGGTGCAGTCAGCACACAGAAGCTTTAAAACAGGCTGTTCAGGCCAGGTGTAAGTCAAGCAGCTGGTTCAGTTGGTGACTAATGGCCGCGTGTTAAAGTATATAGTAAGTCCCCTTGGGCAGAAACATCTGTCTCTGACCACACTGGCAGTATACACCCCCGACGACCCTAAGGCCAGTTAATGTGAAAGCCACTCCTACTCACCCGCTCACTCTCTGTACTGCTGCTCTCTGTGTCCGACTCCGCCCCAGATGACGCGGGGCTTCGCCCTCCGGCCAATCGAGTGACCCACGGTGGCCGCAAACCCTGCTCCCACCGGCTCCTCGGGGTGTCCGTGTTGTCAAGGGGCATTTCTGCAGGACCAAAGGGGTGGGACGATGACAGTTAGCCTTGGCTAACTTGACTGAATACAGTGGTAACTCAATACACTGCAAGGCCACAGGAATCAGGTGACCCCAGGATTAGTACACCACTGTGTCAGTGTTAAGCACTTCAGAGAAGAAAATCCCACAGACTTTCAGAAAGTTGTTCTGGTCGATTGGGAAACCCCCTATGGAAGGGATAGTGAAAGAAAATAAGAGAAAGCATGATCTAGGGTGGTGGTTTGTGGTGCTATTTCAGGACAGGGTCTGTTAGCACAAGGCTTTGCTGTATGGATAGAGAGCACAGCACAGTAAACACTACCTATTTACCTGACAGCTTTCAAAGTGCATTGTGGGAAAGAATGGCACACAAGTTGTAGTCAATGCAATGACGCAGTCTTGCAATAACCCCACATATACAGAACACAGAAAAAATACAATTCAGCTTTGAAGTGGTATGTTCATTCAATCCCTTATAATATACTTAGCCAATAAGGCACAAGAGGGTGATGTATATAACCAATATACCACTCCTACCAATCCAGGCATAGTGCCTAAGAGCTGTTCTTAGGCACTATGCCTGGATACACATGATCAGCAATATATCACAAACCCCAGAGATGTCCACTGGCTATTATAAACCAGTTACCAACGCAATTAGAAAAGCAAACATTTGTGGGATGTCATACCAGTGGTATACAACGGGTATGACATTTTTACTGTTCTAATTGTGTGGGTATATTTTAAAGAGAAATAAGGCATCTTGGTGTATAGCCAAAATCCCATGGCGAAGGACAATGCATTGTGCCTATGGACAGCTCTTAGTTGTGGTATATTGGCCATACAACACACCATCGTGCTTTGTTGCATAAATACACCATGAAATTCTGCCTAGCAAATGTTCACTACTCTGTATATAATATACATTGTACCTTTATTATGCAATCCACATACCACTATATACCATTCAAGATACTATAGTAAACTATTTAATACACATCGATCAGCCATAACATTATGACCACCTGCCTAATATTATGTAGGTCCCCCTTTTGGCGCCAGAACAGCCCTGACCCGTCGAGGCATGGACTCCACTAGACCTCTGAAGGTGTGCTGTGGAATCTGGCACCAAGATGTCAGCAGCAGATCCTTTAAGTCCTATAAAGTTGTGAGGTGGGGCCTCCATGGATCGGACCTGTTTGTCCAACAGATCCCACAGATGCTTGATTGGATTGAACACCTAACACCTTGAACTCTTTGTTGTCTTCCTCAATCCATTTCTGAAATTTTTTTTCTTTGTGGCAGTGTGCATTATCCTGTTGAAAGAGGGCAATGCCATCAGGGAATATCGTTGCCATGAAAGGGTGCACATGGTCTGCAACAATGCTCAGGTAGGTGGTACGTGTCAAAGTAACATCCACATAAATGGCAGGACCCAAGGTTTCCCAGAAAAACATTGGCCAAAGAATCCCACTGCTTTAGCCGGCTCACCTCCTTCCCATAGTGCATCCTGGTGCCATGTGTTCTCCATGTAAGCGACACACACGCACCCGGCCATCCATTTGATGTAAAAGGAAACGTGATTCATCAGACCAGGCCACCTTCTTCCCTGACTGGTCTGCGGCTATGCAGCCCCATACACAACAAACTGCGATGCACTGTTTGTTCTGACACCTTTCTATCAGTACCAGCATTAACCTTTTTAGCAATTTGAGCTACAGTAGCCTGTCTGCTGGATTGGACCAAAAGGGCCAGCCTTCACTGCCCACATGCATCAATGCAGCCCATGACAGGTGCCATGATAACGAGATTATCTGTGTTATTCAATTAACCTGTCAGTGGTCATAATGTTATGGCTGATCAGTGTACATTATAGTTCATACACTATACTAGTTTACACATTCAATGTACAATATCATTAATTCATAATATAAATTGTTCTAAAATAACAAAAGTGATGACCTGTCTTTTTAGTTTTCAAGATGCAGGAATAGTGCAACCAGGAATGTTCAAAACTATATTTACAACTATAAATATAGTACCTTCCTCATATCACCCTCTCTCATATGAACACAGACACACTCTCACTCGCTTTCTCTTTTTCCATCCATCTCTCCCTGCTTTTCCTTCTGTCTCTCTCCTCTCCCAATCTCTCTCTACTCTCCTCTCCCATTCTCTTTCTCCTCTCCCAATCTCTCTCTCCTCTCCCAGTCTCTCCCTGTCTGTCTCATCTCTCCCTGTCTCACGCTCTAACCCTCACTCACCTCTCTTTCTCTCTTTCTCATCCTGTCTCCCTGTCTCTCTGGCTTGCCAGGCCTTATTAGGCAAGAGGGTGTGGAGAAGTGGGGACATGGAGATAAATATACAACTCTGATATGAGTGAGGCCTCCCGAACACAGAGGGAAGAGGGTCGAGGGGTAGGAGGAGGGGGAAGAGAGGAAGAGGGGTAGGAGGAGGGGGAAGAGAGAAAGAGGGGTAGGAGGAGGGGGAAGAGAGAAAGAGGGGTAGGAGGAGGGGGAAGAGAGGAAGAGGGGTATGAAGTGGCTCCTAAAACGTCAGAGGCCAGAGACATATTTCCAATGAGGAGATGGGAAACAGTCTGTCTGTGTGAAACGCAACTTCACCCAGCTGTGCTTGACATACAATACTGGGTTGTTTAGAAAACAATGACTGCATGCATAAAGTCTATTTATATATTATGTAGGAATGTTAGTGGGTGTATGTGCACGTGCATATATCCAGAGTTGGGGAGTACCAGATTACAAAAAAAAGAATAGGTACGCGAAATAATTATGACACGTTGCATGTTTGAGTGTGTTATCTAAGGTTTTAAAAACATCCTTATTTGAACCAAAATAACAAATGCGCACCTCAGTTGTGTGTGATAATCATGCGCGCAAAGGGGGTTCACTGGCATAACAAGTGACGGAAGAAGCTCTAGTTACATTTTCTCCGGTTTTGGTTGGTTGGATGGCTGGTAAAAACAGAGTATATCTACGATAATATTAGCCATGCCATATAAAATGCTGGCAATCTACTTGATGCATCTTTCTTAGAACAATGATATGTGATAGTCCTACCTGGTGTTATATCTATTTCAAGGTTTATTTGGCAAATGCAACAAACAACACAGCCAGGAAGAGTTGCACCGAATAACTTAGACAGGAATTGTTTAATAGATTAGGCAACTATTTGTTAGATATCTGTAACATGGCGCTGCCTTCAAGACAAAACATTTACCATGACATTTGAGGAGAAAAGGTGTGTTGGGAAGCACTCTGCCAAAGAATCATTATTAGCATTTGACTCAGCCACATCAACTCCGTCCAGTTGATGTGGCTGATGCATTGCATCTTTATAATTGGCTGCTGATGTAATTTACTTTAAGCTAAGAGTGCAGGTTTATAATCACAGTTTATTTATTTCATTTCCGTTTTGAAAATCCGTCACTGGTGGCCTTAATATTTGCAGGTTATTTGCGGATATCTACATTTTTCTATACAACAATGTACATTTTCCAGTAATTGCCATTTATTTTTCAACAATGTTTTGAAGCACTTATAAACATGAATAAAACACAAATAACAGAATAGGCTTATGCATCATTAGATTTTGGTTTATGCTCATATGAAAAGTCAGATTCTGGAAGATGGATGGTTATTGGATTAATTGGAATGGCTGAATATCTGACAGACCTTTAGCGTGTAATGTAGAGATGTAACCCATTCATATCGAAGTAGAAGGAATGGTTTAGAAACCCTTTCCAAAGGCACTGTACACAACCCATAAGGTAAAAAGGACAGCTATGTAAACTCTAACATTGATTGAAGCCGCAAAATGTATTCAATTGGTTATAGGCTATTTCTATTTCTTTCCCCAATGCCTCTTAATATGAAAGTAATCTATGAAGATTACACTACATTAGTTTAAATAATCTAAAAGTTACGTTACTGATTACAAATGTGAACAGGTAACTTGTAACTGTAACAGATAACATTTAAAAAGTTACCTACCCCACCCTGCATATACCTCTAATTATACATATTATGCTGAGAGTAGTTATGTAATAGTTTAATTATGCCTAAGGTTATTAGAGTCAACACCATAACAGTACATCTGCAATGCTTTACGGAGTGCATGCTTTGGCCTACAAAATGAGGGCAGAACCTGGTGAGCTTTGTTTCAGCCAAAACTGACTCACACACATAAGACCCAAACGGACATGAGCAAATGGGTTGGTGTTATCTGACCTCTAAGTAAAGTCCAGTTCATTCACCCTATCAAGAGTGGTGTGCTAGGGAGAGAGCCACGCAGGAGTAAAGTCCATCTATTCATGTCAACACAGAGGATATTTAGAAGCAACCAACAAAGGCTAAACAAACACTGTGGGACTGTGTGTGAAATGGCACCCTGTTTAATAGTGCACAGCAAACCACAGGCCCCTGGGTCAAAGCAGACCATGGCAGGTTAGGATACCATTCAAGACATCCCTGTGAGGATAAAGAACTTGAAGAGGGAGGAAACAAAGACTGGTCTTAAAAGCACATTTTAAAAAGAATCATAAAAGTGAGTCGAAAAGCAGAAAAAAGGGGGAAAAGGCCAACTGATAGAAAGGAAGATATGCTGTTATAATGAGCTGTAAATTGGTCTCAATTACAGAGGAGTGGCGGGAGAGATAAGAGAGGAATAAATGAACAGTAATCCCGGGGGGGGGGGGGGGGGGTTAATGTGTGTAATGTGGTAGTGTGTATGCGTTATAATTACTCTCATGTCCGGAGGTTACACAATGGTATGGCCCCAAGTACCAGGCCAGAAGACACTCGTACCGCAGTGCTAATCAATCCCAGACAATCAGAAACAACGGGTGACAACTGAAACGTCACACAGTACATTTAATACAAAGGCTGAGTTTACACAGACAGCACAGTTCAGATTATTTTCCCACTAAAGGATTTAATACGATGAGCTCTTTTCAAAATACCGAAATGCAGTCAAATAAACAGTACATGCTCTCCCAGGTAAGATCAGCGATCAAAGAGAGGCAAAAATTACACAACATTTCCATTCCACAATCCATAAGGTCAACACCTCAAAAAGACACAGAGTGACAGAGAGAGAATGACCCACTACATCCTATTAAGCATATATGCACATAGTGCAGCTCATTAAGGGCCTACTAGCCCTTCTCCACCCTGTCCAGTGACATGCCTGCATGCAGTTGTGCTCATAAGTTTGCATACCCTGGCAGAAATTGTGAAATTTCAGAATTGATTTTGAAAATATGACTGATCATGCAAAAAAACTGTCTTTCATTTAAGGATAGTGATCATATGAAGCCATTTATTATCACATAGTTGTTTGGCTCCTTTTGAAATCATAATGGTAACAGAAATCACCCAAATGGCCCTGATCAAAAGTTTACAGTCTTGAATGTTTGGTTACAGACACGCAAGGTGACACACACAGGCAATTAAAGGTGAAAATGGAAATTAAAGGTGGATTTCCCACACATGTGGCATTTTAAATTGCAATTAGTGTCTGTGTATAAATATTTAATGAGTTTGTTAGCTCTCACGTGGATGCACAGAGCAGGTTAGATACTGAGCCAAAAAATAACTGTCAAAAGACTTGCATAACATGGTAATGGAACTTTATAAAGATGGAAAAGGATAGCCTTGCAAATGCCAGTCAGTACTGTTCAATCACTTATTAAGAAGTGGAAAATTCTGGAATCTCCTGACACCAAGCCAAGGTCAGGCAGACCAAGAAAGATTTCAGTCAAAACTGCCAGAAGAATTGTTTGGGATACAAAGAAATACCCACAGGTAACCTCAAGAAATACAGGCTGATCTGGAAAAAGATTGAGTGGTTGTTTCAAGGAGCACAATACAACAATACTTGAACAAAAATGAGCTGCAAGGTCGAGTTGCCAGAAAGAAGCCTTTACTGCATCAATGCCACAAAAAAGCCCAGTTACAATATGCCCGACAACACCTTGACACGCGTCACAGCTTCTGGCACACTGTAATTTGGAGTGATGAGACCAATATAGCTTTATGGCCACAACTACAAGTGTTATGTTTGGAGAGGGGTCAACAAAGCCTATAGTGAACAGAATACCATCCCCACTGTGAAGCATGGTGATGGTTCACTGATGTTTTGGGGGTGTGAGCTCTAAAGGCATGGGAATCATGTGAAATATGATGGCAAGATGAATGCAGCATGCTATCAGAAAATACTGGCAGACAATTTGCATTCTTCTGCACGAAAGCTGCTCATGGGACACTCTTGGACTTTCTAGCACGACAATGACCCTAAGAACAAGTTGTTACAGCAGAAAAAGGTGAAGGTTCTGGAATGGCCATCACAGTCTCCTGACCTTAATATCATCATGCCACTCTGGGGAGATCTCAAATGTGCGGTTCATGCTAGACAACCACAGAATTTGACCTGGAGGCATTTTGCCAAGACGAATGGGCAGTTTACCACCTGCAAGAATTCAGGGCCTCATAGACAACTATTACAAAAGACCACACGCTGTCATTGATGCTAAAAGGGGTAATACACAGTATTAAGAACTAAGGATATGCAGACTTTTTATGTTTTTAGATTGAGCCATTCTGTTATTACCTACAGTTGAAAGTGAATCCCATAAGAAATAAAAGACGTGTTTTGCCTGCTCACTAATGTTTTCTTTACAAATGGTACATATATAGCCAATTCACCAAGGGTATGCAACTGTATCTAAAGGAGGGTCAATCTAATCCCCCACCTGCGTTGACATAATTATGGGACAAGAATTTACATCTCACTGTTTTATCAAGCCTTAAGGGACAATTGTGTTTACGTAGTGTGTGTGTGTGTGTGTGTGTGTACATGGCAACACGAGCCATGCTCATTTTCTCAGTCCCTGGTCCAGTTTAACTTCAGTGGATTGCATCATCGTCAGCTGCCTTGCTGGTGGTTAACACCTAGACTTTGGCTTACGTATCAGCCTGACATATCTGGACAGAACGTGCTGCAGCCAAAGAGATACATGTGCTGCTTGATAATGCTGGCCATTCCTGCACTAGAAGTTCCAAGAGAACGTCTTGTGTGCTGGATGTAATTGGTACAGTCATCATTTGGGACAAACACAAAGAATAATTTGCGGCTCCACTGCTAAAATAACAACACACTGTATCTCACAGGGTAATACTGACTGGGAAGTGACTTACTGGAATGGATTGCAGGCAAGGCACTGTGTAGCCCGCAATAAACCATATACTGTCCATTCTATGTAAGGCTGTGGCTGAATGCAAAGGGCTTGTTGTCGTCACTTTGTGCTCAATACAAGGGCTCCGGGAAAATATGTCAAACACACATGACTAGAACTGCCCTACTAAGGCTTGACCCAGTACTTTCCATTCAATTAAAGGGGCAGTCCACACACGTTCTGTCCCTGGTGGTCAGTCCAAGTGTAAACACAAACATACAGTCAGAGACAGTGTATTCATAACTAATATGGATGATGTCAAATAAGTCACCATTATCAACCATTGAGCTTTTCTAATGTCTACATATCTAATTGAATCAAACCGTTCACCCTCTTTAAAGGAGTATATTTGTGTTGGTTTTCTCATTGGGAGGTATACTATCAAAGATCCTCCCTCTTAGTACTCCAGAAAATATTGGGGTGGAAATATAATGGACTGTCTGTAACCTTTGCCAGGCAAATACTAAGCGGGAGCTGCTCTCACCTGACAAACATCTGTAGTAAGCATACTGTTACACTAGTCACAAGAGAGAAATCGGGAGTTACAGTGTTAGATAACACACAGGCAGTTTAAGTAGCTGAAGTCTCTTCTGCACTGACTGCATTGACAGCCGAGGAAAACATTTACATACTGTGCAATGAGTTTGTCTCAGCTAGCAACCCACAGGTGAATTCACTAATGGTAAGACCGTCTGCTAAATGATTAAAATGTTCATCAAATATTGGGGAAGGAGTCTGTAATCCACATACTGATTATAATTTGTCTGGAATTCATTCAGAGGCTGTGTAGTGAATCTGCTAACTCTACTGGCCTGCATACAGTTTCAACAGCTAAACCACTTGATCATTAACAATGAAATCAATTTCCATAAAAAAACAGTTATTTAATCGCTCAGCTCTTTTGTACTTTCCGGAGCAGTACAGCTGAACTAAGCAACTCCTCTTGACCTTTCCACCTCCAGCACATGGGGGGGGGGGGGGGGGGGGTCCAAAAGGACATTATGTTCCATGGGTACCATGACCAGGCTAGATAGAATCTCAGTGTGGCATCTCTCTGCCAGAGGAGAGGCGAGATATCGTGACCGGTCGAGTTGTGAGGCTGGTAAGGCCTATTGTTAGACTCCCAGAGTGGCACTGTTGCTTGGCCAGCATTTCTTAGCGCCAATATTGTAGATTAAAATACAGTCTAGAGTCGTTCACTGCCGGGAAAGGTGAGTTGTCGTATTATCTCACTGTGGTTTATGGGAATTATCCTTGACAAAACTAACAGTGAACACACAGGACTATTTCATGAATTGAATAATTCACATAGATGAGGTGTGCATATTGCAACAGTGAAAAATGTACTGTAGCAATCCAGAGACAGTAGTAATTACATGGATATTCGGAATATGTGCTAGTTCAACGACACTAAACAGAGCTAGAGATTACACTGCCAGATCAAATCTCTTAGATCTTAAGACAAAAAATAACGACCAACTAATGACAGGCTAAGTCTTAGACATAAACCAGTCGGTGCAAATGCAGCCCAAAAATTGGTATGAGAGAAACAGAAAGAGGACAGATTGAACATAAGATACACTCTGGCTACCCTCCGACTCAATATTTTCTCTCCCTTCGTTTATACACACTGTTGATGGACGTGATATACAATGATAAAAAAACACAGATATAGTCTGAGAAGCTTATGTGAGTTTACATAAACTAAGGAGAAGAGAGCCGTGCGACACAAGGTTTTGGACACCGATTTAACAGGTTTGGATTAGAAGCATATATGGTCCTGTCATAGATTCACAGCGAATATAACTCATTGGGTTATAGAATCTAAGTCCAATGTGTGCCCATAGAACGTGGATGCCAAGCAATACGCGTTCTGTAGGCTCAATTCATGTAGACTAAACCACTAAACTGGCGATAAATAATAAAAGATTTGCAACGGCCAAAACATGTTTTTGTTATGCAGCCTATTTGAATATATATAGAGAAATGTGTACATTAAAATGTATTCTCTGATAGTCTGTATTTAATTAATGTATATAGAGTTTAGATGTATATAAACATTTTTGCTTAGGTTAGAGTCCAATCACCGGTTAGCCTAAGTGACTACACAATTAAGAAAAACAAATAGGCTAACATCTTACCTGGCTGAGAATATCCAGTCTTCTCAATTCAAACACAGTTGTAGTTGTCTAGTAGGGGGCGGGTAATGTGTAGCTGCTACTGTTCCTGAATTTGAGTGAAATGGAAGCCCATAAACACAGAGATTGACTAAATAAAGAAGTGATGGGTTTTGGACCGTACTCGCGCTTTCGCTTTCAAGCATATCCAGAGGAGTTCCGGAGTTCTCGTGCGTACGTATTCCGTCTGAAGAGTTTTCATGACTTCATTTACCATCCCTCTCGTGTCTGTTTTTATTAAATTCCTCCTAATCGCTCCCACTGGAAATATTAGATCTCGGCAGCAACAGGTGAAATGGAATGCATGTAGACCGGGGTAGGCGGGCACATCGACAGACAAAAAGTCGGTGTGAAAATGCGGCTGTGATCTTGAGAACGCGTCACACTGACTACAGTTTATGTGTTCTATTATGAGCGGACTCCGCACCGACGTGAAAACTCTATTCTGGGCTTTCCTGCAATGAACCGACTTTCCTTTTGAAATGACCTAGTTCTAAGCAAAATAGTGTTCCTTAATTCAGCTCGGCTTGGCATTTGGTAACCTGCCAACCCACCTCGCGGGTCTGTTCGGCAGTTAATGTCACGGTGGCCCTTGAAAAGTGTCACTAGATGCCTTATAAATCTCTCCACTCTGTTCACTGTTCCCAAGGGATTTTATCATGCTGTCCCGCCCCCTTAATAGTATTCAATAAGCGATAGTATAATCATAGATTACTCCCTCAGTCTTCCCTTAACAAGACCATGTGGACAGGGTGGAAGAAAATGTCCTGAGCCAGAATGGGTGGCAGTGTTAGTCCAAAGAGAATGAGTGAAAGGGGTAAAAGAGAGCAGATGGAAGAGGCAGAGTACAAGCGGGTTGAAAGAACAGCTGCAGACTATATTCTATACACAAAAAAGTGAACGAATATGGCCTTTATTTGTGAGGCGAAACACAACAAGTCAAAAGCATAGCTAAGGCGTGAAAACCACACTGGTTACACCCCTGTATTTCAAAACAATGAATGCAGGTGTGTCTGTCAGGGAGTACAATAGTTGAGAATTGCTTAATCTGGATATTCTGTTCGTCTCAAGCGGAGACAGGGACAGTTGACAGATGAAGTGGTGCGTGTGGTGCTTGTCTGCCAGTAACTCATTGGCAACAACAACACAATGCAATCTTATCTTCTAACGTCTTTCTTTCTTCTTTCACTTTCAATAAATCTTCTGTATGTTCACCAGGCAGTTTGCTTAGATGCCTAAATTCAGTCATTTCTCTCAAGGTGTCCTGTGTGTTTCTCAATGCAGCCAATACCAAGCATGCTCTGGCAGATGGTCTTCTAGGATGACCGCACTCAAATGTGTAGTTGCAGAAGAAAGGAAAGGTTTCAGTGCCTTTGAAATGTGTCTGAGAAGTATGAGCTCACAACACAGCATCATTATTAAATGACCAGACAGGTTCCGACAAACACATACACACAGTTGAGTCAGCGCTAGACACTCCCTTCTCCCCAAACCTGTCTACCAGATTAAAAAAAAAGATTATATATATATATATATATATATATATATATATATATATATATATATATATATATATATATATATAGTACGTGAACATACGTATATGTACACAAACAGTATATCTCACCATATGGCAATGGTAAAGGCTGAGTTAGCCACACATCCAGGGGAAATCCAAGGGCTAACCGTCTCCTATACTATGCGCATGTTGTTAGGTCTTTACAAGATGGTCCTCAGTAGACAAGGTGAGAGTATAACAAATCTAATGATACTGGATGGATAGAAGACAGACAGGCATGTCCATGATGAAGATTGGCTATTCACAATGGAAACTTGGCTCACGTGATTTAAAAATGCAAATAGGGGAATTAGGTTTTCCTGGTATGCAAAAAGGCCACGGCTGGCAATAGTCATAGCAGTGTGTTTGTGTTTTACCTTGGCTGGGGGTTCTGGAAAAGCCATGTGGAAGAGCTCAATTGTATCGGTCCAGCATTCACGAATACTAAACCATGAATGGAACCTTCCATCAAAACATTTTCCACAAGTGCCACTGCAACACTGCAGTGCAGGTGATTAAACAGGTCATCTTATTGATCTAATAAATAGGCCTTATTTTTTTCCAGGACAATGTTTTTCATTAAGAATGTTACTTTGTTTTAGTATCCATGCCAAGTATTTATGATCATCTATGCCTATTCATCTTTTACTACATATTATGAATAAATACTAATGAAAGGTTTCATTTTTTCTTGGATACGAATGATTGTATTACAAATATTTTAGGTTCTGCATGTGTGAAAATGTTTTACCTCTTTCTCCCAAAATTGCGGAAAATAAAATCCTAAAACCGTTTTCTATTTGACATTCAAACTTTAATTCTTCTTTCCAGAGAACTTAAGATATTGGCACCACAATATCTGGGAGGAGGAAAATCAACATATTGTTTATTCATATCAGTGATTTAACAAGAGCAGAGACTATCACAGGGGAGGCTGAACTACTCATGAGAAAAACAGATGGATCTCCTCTCCCTGCGGTCATGAAGCTAGAGGGTAAGAGAGGTGGCCCTAGAGAATGTCCTCAAAAGTTTCTGAGGGAAACTATGAGTAACAAAACTGTTCAAGTCAGTTCAAGTCGCAAGAAAGTGGTTATGCTTATACACAAACCACACATGACATTATCTTTCTGAGCCAAAAAGGGGATGCGGGGGTGGGGTTTGAGTGTCTCAAATGTGGAGTAGATTTAATCTGCTGGACTGAACATGTTAAACAGTGACAATACAGTGGTTAGAGTTAGTCAGAGCCTCACTTCCCCTGGAGTTACAGAGGAGGCTTAGTACACTGATCACAAATGTTTGAGCTTTATGACAAAACCAAATGTTAAACTAAACACTGTCTACAAGCTTTATACAGCAATTTCAAGGCTTAAAACCGCCCTTTTTATTTTTTTCACCTCTCCATGATAACATTATTGTGTTTTAAAAGGTCAAATCGTGCTTATGATTTGAACTGAAACTGTATGTTTGGCTGTCCTGTACTCACTGCAAGAATAATACATTAAGGTTTAAAACCTTGCCTTAAGCACTCCTTGATAAACATGAAGTCTGGTTGGACTGGCCAGACCTCACTGACCTGTGCAACCAGGCCGAAGTGGAGTTGAAAAAGACACAGAATGACATGCAAGCTGAGTTACTCTCTCTGATGCAGTTGTGGCAGACCTCCTGTGTGCTTTGACATGTGGAATCTTTCTTCTGGAACATTTCTTCCTATCAGTACAAAACCTGGAGCTGATTTTGCTACAGAAGCAGCACAAGACTGGTCCCAGGCTGCAGGGGAATCTTAGTCACTAGTCTGGACTGTGCTGACCAAATTGTCCCATATTCTGTCACTCATGTATCGGAATTCTGTAGTTGGTGAGGACGTCCTCACCTTTAGTTATAATGCAAGCTTAAATGTTTTTCAAAATATGATCTAGCCCTCTGTTATCCTGCAAACCATGATCCACTCGGTACATACTTAGTTAAACATAAGGGAGTCTGTTGCACATGTGGAGTGGTTGGCACATAATATATAATATTACATGCACTAGAGTCCCAAAGTATTGGCACCCTTGTCCTTCATTCAAATGATGCAACATTTCTTGTAGATATCTGATTGTTGAAATTCAGAAACTTTTTGATATCAACTTATGTATTTATTTGATTTGCAGTCGATGAAAAACAAACAAATCAGAATAATTTACAAAATCCTATCCCACAAAGAAATCCTAAAATGTCCTGGACTATATAATTGGCACCTTCTGAAGTAGAAATTATTTCATTTCAAGCAAGTAATTCTCCTTCACTTTTGAGGTGAATTCACCTGTGGTGAGTTGCAGGTGCCTGCAATATGAAAAGCAATCATTCAACAAGTTTGAGTAGAGAAAAGGACTCTGGCTTTGTGTCTCGGTATGTACTGCAGTGAGCATGGAGAAAATAAAGAAAATCAGAGAATTGTCTTATGTCAGAAACAAGGTTGCAGCCAAGCATTTCAGGGCTACAAGTCCATCTCCAGAGACCATGATTTTCCTGTTTCCACCATGAGTACTGTTATCAACAGGTTGCAAGAGAAAACTTAATGGAAGATATCTGCAAAAGATTGTTCAAATGATGGAGAAATGACCTTGATCTGCCACACACATTCAAGCTGACACCAGGTACACCAGTTTCAACTCGAACCATCAATTGACAACTCAGTGAAAGGGGTTTTGTGGTAGGAGACCCAGCCACACTGCACTACTGAGAAACAGTCTGACTGCAGACAAAATAAACCTGAACATGCCAAAATCATTGTGGGAAAATCTTTTAGACCAAATTAGAGAATGTGGTAAAGAAACCATCTCTAAATTTACAGAAAACAAAATGAAGTCTTCAAATAAAAGAACACCTTCCCCACAACAAATCTAGGGTGTCAGTATTTGGCATCTTGGATTTAATTTTGTTGTCAACGATATTCACAAAGTTTGCAATGTCAAAATATATATATTTTTTAATGTTGAGGATCAATTCATGATAAAAAAAACTAATATTTGATTAGAAAAGTATTCACCGACCCCAGCCCAGTCTTTCTTCTTTCCAAAATTCTTCAGGCACCAACAAGCTGGTGAAGATCATTTTTCAAGTCATAGATTTTTCTGCTTATTGACACAGTGAAGCATTTATTCTTCTCTTGGCTCTGTACTTTCAAATCATGTTAATGACAGTGAGGATGAAATATACAGTCAACTCAAGAAGTATTGGCACCCTTAAACAAAAGCGAATGCTAAAAACAAAGACTCATATTTTGGGGTTCAATATACTTAATGTTCATTTTAACACAAATCCTCTTATTTAATACAATTCTGTTCAGCAAAACATATGTTTATAAAACTATTGGAACCCCTAAGGAATTTTTTTAAGAAACCAAACGAAGTGGCAACTTTCACAAAATTCTAAGCTTTTTAGTCGGTCAGAGTCTCTCAAAAACTGTATTGATGCCTTATACCTCTACCAGTTTTTCTAGGGTATAAATGAGGTTGCACGCATGAAAAACCCCTTTGTCTTCCATTACCATGGGTAAAACTTAAGACCTGTCAGATGAAAGGAGACAGACTGGTGTTAACCTACATAGATCAGGTAAAGAATTGAAAATACCACTAATCAGTTAGGGTAATAATCAAAAAGTGAGGAAGATGGTGGAAGGTGAAAGCACATTTTCACTGGGCTCATTTCTATCCTGTTGATTTTGTATTTTTAAAAACAACACCCTCCAGGCTTTTATTTTAATTAATTTCTATCTTTATAACGCAACAACATTTGAACAATACTTAAGCAATTCACACTAAAGACTTGTACATCTATTTACATTAGCGTATTGTCAACCTGATAGCCAGCAAGGTGAAAGAAGTAATACAACATACAGTACATATTCATAACATGATTGTTTATGAGGAAGTTGGCTTGATGTTGGTGATTATATACTGTACACCAGATATTGTTGCTGTCAGTGAGTCCAAGGGAAATGCTTGGACATGGGATGCCCATTTGACCTCTACATGCTGAAGGCCTTTGGTGACAAGTAACTGAAATACCAGCACCCTGTTCTGCACCTAAGTAGCCATGGCTATTACTGCTGGTTGTGTTGGTTTTTGGGAGTCATTTTAGTGGTTATGGACCGCATCAGTCCAGCATTCATGAATAAACCATGAATGGAACCTTCCATCAGAAAATGTTCCAGAAGTAACTCTACAATTTGTAAAGGTGTGGTCAAAGAAAGAGTTCATTTAGACATTTTAATTACAACACATTTGATTAAATATAAAAATGGGTCATTGTACTACTACAAAAAAAAGATTTTAGTAGAAATGTTACTCAGTCAGAATGTACATGTCAAGTATTTAAGATAATTTATAATAATTAATGTTATTTTACAAGTTCAGTATCTACTATTTACCCACCAAATGATGACCACAGATTTGTTCATAAGCAAACAACAAAGAGGAATGTTCAAATTGGAAAGAAAATGTATACATTGTATGACAATGATTTAAAATGAAAACTTCAATTTGGATATGACATATTACATATTGCATTTAATTGTTAAAATAAGTTTCCCTTTTCCTCCTAATATTAAGCAGAGCAAAATCATTAAACCATTTTCTAAGTGACATTCAAACCTCATGGAGTCCACACACCAAGTTCGCAGGCACCGCAATATCTGGAAGCAAGAAAAAAAATCTATCACCATATTGTTAATTTCTATCTGTAAGTTAAAAAGAGCTAAGACACACAGGGGTGAACTTTGAAGAAAACTAAAACAAACTATTTTCTAAAAAACTATTTTCCACTGATTTTGACCAAGATACCGACATCAACAAAATCGGTGCAGACCTCAGTTGATTTTCCCAATCATGATGTGGCCCTTGAGCAAAAAAATTATTCCATAGTCTTGCAATATCAAGTAATCAAATCAATGCAGAAAAGGGAATACAGTTTGTGAAACATACTGCAATCCAGTCATGGATAGCTTTGTCATGCTCATTCCCATGATCAGGGTTAACTGAGGTGAAACACCAAAGATAATAGCTCTTCTGTAATACAAGTTACATTCAATTTAGATAAGAGCCTTTTGTAATATATAAGCAACCAATAATAGATCAAATATTACATTGTAATTGACCTGCTGCCGAGTGCAGACAGCCTGGAAAAAACACTGAACAAAATTATAAACGCAACACTTTTGTTTTTGCCCCCATTTATCATGAGCTGAACTAAGACTTTCTCTATGTACACAAAAGGCCTATTTCTCTAAACTATTGTTGACAAATCTGTCTAAATCTGTGTTAGTGAGCACTTATCCTTTGCAAAGATCATCCACCTCACAGGTGTGGCAAACATTGAAGAGGAGTGGACCAACATTCCACAGGCCACAATCAACAACCTGATCAACTCTATGCGAAGGAGATGTGAAGTAGATGCACAGTGTGAGGCAAATGGTGGTCACACCAGATACTGACTGGTTTTCAGACCCCTCCGGACCCCCCCCCCCCCCAATACATTGAAACTGCACATTTTAGAGTGGCCTTTTATTGTGGCCAGCCTAAGGTACACCTATGCAATAATCTTGCTGTCTAATCAGCATCTTGATAAGCCACACCTGTGAGGTGGATGGATTATCTCGGCAAAGGAGAAGTGCTCACTAATACAGATTTAGACAGATTTGTGAACAATATTTGAGAGAAATAGGCCTTTTGTGTACATAGAGAAAGTCTTAGATCTTTGAGTTCAGCTCATGATAAACGGGGGCAAAAACAATAGTGTTGCGTTTATAATTTTGTTCACTGTACGTACCTATCTTAGCAGGCTTGGGGAGGTTCAGGTTGACCATGATGTCCACAAACTCCTCCATGCTCTTGGTCAGACGGGGGTTAAACCGCTTCTCCTCACCCACTGTGGAGGCGGTCTGACCTGAACGTTCAGTTAGAAAGTCAAAGACAGAAAGTAAACTCTGTTCTGAAGAGAATTCCTGACCCTGTTTATGAGTCAGAGGAGAAAATACTATAATGTTGAATAAGAAAACAGCCCTAGATGGAAGACAACAT
Organism: Esox lucius; assembly: GCF_011004845.1. Classification (NCBI taxonomy): domain Eukaryota; kingdom Metazoa; phylum Chordata; class Actinopteri; order Esociformes; family Esocidae; genus Esox; species Esox lucius. Next base: position 11,652,620 of record NC_047588.1, on the reverse strand, counting down.
TAGTTATTAAACTGATAAAATTGGGGATACACAAAAGGTTGCATTCATAACGTTTCGAAGAATTGTCCTAGCATTGTCAAGGTATGTAAGCCTTAAGGGAATGTTTGCACAAAAAGTGAGACATTAATACCCAAGGGCATTGATCCAAAAGAAGACCGCTAGATAGGACTGGCTGAAGCACAGAAATGGAATAGAACAATATCTTCATTATGTCAGAGCATGAAGAGTCTACCAACCTTTGTAGTCATGTGCAGGGAAGACGAGGCACTGGGGAGGTAAAGTGAAGATCTTCTGGTGGACTGATTCATAGAGCTTTCTGGAGCAGCCTGGAGAAGAAAAACATGCAGACCAGAACAATTTCCAGTGAACCAGTGAAAACTGAAGATAACCCAATGAAACAGATCTGCTTTGCCAATCAGCAGCACTGATTTTCCTTTTTTCAATTACAAAACCTTTCAGGTTGCCTCTTACTGAACATAACCTAGGAGTAGGTTACTGTGAAACACTGAGATTAACCAAGACTAAACCTCGAAGACGCTCTAATAGTGCCGCCTTCTGTCCTCTAAGCAGAGCTACAAAAACAATGCAACAAGTAGGAGAGGTAAACAAATGAGTTTTTTTCAACTTTTCAGAACCCCATTCCGTAACATTTGTGTACAGTAAAGATATATAGCCGCAGAGCAACTGTGGTGTCGTCACTGTGCTGGCCAAGATATATTTTTAACACGGCCCCATCCAGCATGAATACAGCAACTTTGATAGAAGCCTGGCCAGATGGGGGCAGTATGGTTTGGCTTAGTTTTTGTGTTACCCTGTTGGAAGTCAGTCCTGCCACAGCCCCTGATGAGCAGTGCATCCCCAGTGAAGGCCATGCTGTGGTCCTCGGTCACCAGCGTCACACAGCCGTCGGTGTGCCCCGGAGTCTCCCTCACTGACAGATGCTGTGGGACCACAGAACAGAGGGGTTAGACCCAAGGAGAGATGGAAAGAAGGCCGACAGCCTTTGAGCCATAGTCCCCAACCCTAGTTGTGCAAAGCAACAGTGCATTATTAAGTTGTTGGCTGACTACCGACTGAGGGCTATTCTTTATAGCTAGAGGACTATAGATTGGGCCCTCACGTGTTTGCCAAAGTGGATCTTGTCGCCCTCTGACAGGAGGATGTCTGCGCTGGCTCCACTGTGCCGCGATATAGCACTTTTCATCCCGAAAAGCCTGTTCTTTAGCAATCCGGTACCTGTGATGTGATCTGCATGGCAGTGGGTGTTCACTAAGAGGAAACAAAGGGCAAAGTTAGTTGTGTGTCATCTTACAATAAAAAAGAAAAGTGAATTGTGTTTGTATGTGTATTGTGTGGGTGTGTGTCACATTTTATTAGTCACGTACACACAGTTTAGAGCAGGTATAAAAGGGGCAGTGGAATGCTCCCGCAAATTTGCAGTTTAATAATAAGACTAAATCTTGTTTTGTTTATTTCGCAGAAGAGGCAATATCAGGGTATACTATAAAGACATACCTTACATATTTGCATTTGAGTGTTTTGGAGACAAGTTACCTGCCACTTTCAGATTAAACCCCAGTTCCTCTACCAGCTTCAAATCCCTTTCAACTGTCTCCAGTACTGGATCAATGAGGACTGCCTCCCTGCTCTCTTTATCAGCCAGTAGATAGGTGTAGGTGCTGCTCTCTGACTCGAACAGCTACATATTTTAGAACAAGCAAAGTCAGATAAGTGAGTAACCATACGTCAGCGCTAAACAACTCCAATCCCGAAGGGCACTTTTGTTTTTAATCCACTCCATTCGCTCAGGGACTGAATAAGACCTAGTACTCTAGGTAAGCCCAATTAACTAACAGGTAGAAATGAAAACAGGTGTTTTGACCCTCAAGGACACACATCGTAACGGTATGTAAGACAAGGGTGAAAATTAGCCTATATAAATTGGGTAGACTAATCTTCTGGGGTGAAAAGAAGTTGTTTGGTTTTTGGTTAGACTTGTCTTTTGTTACATAAGAGGATTGTTCTTTATATTAACAGGTTACTATACATCTAGCATAAGGAAATTCTATGCAGAAAATTGTAAAAACTGCATTTGACGGTTTGGACACGCACATCTACAATGCTAGTTGGCTGTTTTAAAAACAATGATATGGTGTCGAATCTAAGAAACTACCCAGCTTTGGTTGTGACCAAGGAATTGTCTTCATATCAGCAATTGGATATTATAAACTGAATATTCATAGTGGAATTCAGTGGCAAACTCACCTGCCTGAAGAAAAGTCCTTTTCCGAACTCCATCCTGGAGCAGTACGGTCTTATGATGACTGAATCCAGGGGCTGCTTGCTGGTGCGTAAGCCCGGGCCGATGTGCTTGATGTGGGCTGGAACTTTACGCGAATACCCTTTTTGGAAGCATAGCGAGTAGGCCAGAACGGGTTTCAGTCTGTTTACAAATGAACACATTGTTACTCCTCTGCTTATTCTCTGCAATTGCGATGATTCCGGCTTTCTATTGGCGGACAGGGACGGGTAGAATTCTCAAAACTTAGCAGACCGGTTAAACGAGGAATTTTTAGTCCCAATGCAATCAGATTGTGATCTCAAAAATCCGTTATGGACCTGCTGTTTAAGTCAACAAAACATAAAACAGAAGAACAAAAGAAACGGAACGGAACAGCATTAACCTTCGTTCCAGGACGGACAATGCTATTGTAGGCAATAGCTTAAATCACCATCCATAATGTTTTATGTCCTATTGTGTAAACTGCATGTAATTTACTCCAATACGCAAAGGAACGACGGCAGAATATAGCCTAGCTTCTTGCACGAACCGAGACCACACAAGACCAGGAAGACGTGCGTGTGTGGGTACATCACCACACAAAATAGTCGTTCAGGGTTAGTACAGGAGGTGTGTCACCATGACTATGCACAGAGGTGTATACAGTTTGGCACTGCTTTCTGACCTACGTGACTATCAGCAACTCTCAAATGGAACACAGACCCATAGCTGTCCCAGGAGAATCCATCTGATTTGTATTCTAATGGGTTAAGAAGAATGTAAGAATTAAGAAGCAATTGCGAGAAGGTCAGACACATGGCCAATACCACATGGAACCCTAAACCAGCGTTGCCAGATACGGAAAAATCATGCGCAATGACTGCTCAAAACTAGCCCATAATGGCAGTTAACAGATATATCTCCATATTACAATGTAGGGGAGAGTGGGGTAAGTTGAGACAATTTTTTTGGAAGTGACAGACATAAAACGTATACATCTACCTTTAGGTTAAGGCGCCCCCTGTGAGGTAAAATAACAATAAGGCACCTATGACAGGGCATTGAAAATAGGGTAGGGTTAAGTGGATCCTAGTCAAGGGGTAAGTTGAGCCATCTGGGTGTAAATTGACCAATCCCTTTTTTCAAATTGAAACCTGAAAACAATTTAAAATAATGTATTTGTATAAACTTGTATATACATATTCTTGTACTTGTACATTTTTCTGCACTCCTCTATTTGCACTTCTGGTTAGACGCAAACTGCATTTTGTTATACTGTACTGTTCAATGACATTACAGTTGAATCTAATAAAATTTATTTTTCTAATATAATTTAATAATGCATTCTCCCTTTCCAAACAGACTTGCATATTTTCTGTTCTCATTACAATGTATGAAATGACAAAAACGAATGACTGAAAATGTCCAGTTATACCCAAAAATATGATATGTGAGGTTTTACCATATTTGAGCTTCATATATATATTTTTTTGTTCTGTTTTTGAACCTTGACACCATGGAGACTGTCCCTAAGATTGGATAATTTCTCAGATTTTATTGTACACTGTTTCACTTCCTACCAACATTAAAATGTTCTGAGTAATAAAACCTCTGGTGATTTTTATATTGCTCAAAGTTACCTTCATGACTGTTAGAAAATTTGAATACAAAACATCACTATAATTTTACTAAAGGAGGAATCAGGTTATGTTGTAATCTATGTGCTTAGACACACAGCTGTGGATTAAACACAAGCACAAGACAGCATGTTCAACAAAAATGTAGTTGCAAAACCAGGAGCTGGAAGACCATCAAAATATATAGAAAACAGTCATATGAACAAACAATAAAAAAAAAACTAAAGTCCAAGAAATATGTTTCTAGGGATAGAAAGCTTTTGGCACACACACGGTCTAAGCATAACCTCTATTAAATATCTTCATCATCGGGCAAGTCACACACAGTCTATGCATAACCCATATTAAATATCTTCATCATCGGGCAAGTCACACACAGTCTATGCATAACCCCTATTAAATATCTTCATCATCAGGCAAGTCACACACGTTCTATGCATAACCCCTATTAAATATCTTCATCATCAGGCAAGATACCCACAATCTATACATAACCCCTATTAAATATCTTCATTATCGGGCAAGTCACACACAGTCTATGCATAACCCATATTAAATATCTTCATCATCGGGCAAGTCACACACAGTCTATGCATAACCCCTATTAAATATCTTCATCATCGGGCAAGTCACTTCCACTGGAACGGTTTCCTCTTTGGACTAGACTATAGGTTGGATTCAAAAGCAGTATGTTTTATGAATGCATTTACACAGGCAGTCCAATACTGATCTAGTCATTTTTACCAATCAGATCTGCTATTTTGCGCAAGATCCAAAAGTCGTAGAAGTAGCCAGCGTAACCTATCTTTTAGGTAAAATGTGTGCGTTACACTACCGTTCAAAAGTTTGGGGTCAATAAAAATGTTATGTCCATTAAAATAACATAAAATTGATCCGAAATACTGTGTAGACATTGTTAATGTTGTGAATTACTACTGTAGCTGGAAATGGCAGATTTTTTATGGAATATAGGCGTACAGAGGCCCATTATCAGCAAACATCACTCTTGTGTTCCAATGGCATGTTGTGTTTGCTAATCCAAATGTATCATTTTAAAAGGCTAATTGATAATTAGAAAACAATTTAGCAGTAATGTTAGGACAGCTGAAAACTGTTGTGCTGATTAAAGAATCAATAAAAATGGCCTTCTTAAGACTAGTTGAGTATCTGAAGCATCAGCAATTGTGGGTTTGATTACAGGCTCAAAATGGCTAGAAACAAAAAACCTTCTTCTGAAAGTCATTAGTCTATTATTTTTCTGAGAAGTAAAGGCTATTCCATGTGAGAAATTGCCAAGAAACTGAAGATCTTGTACAACGTTGTGTAGTAATCCCTTCACAAAACAGCGCAAGCCGGCTCTAACCAGAATAGAAAGAGGAGTGGGAGGCCCTAGTGCACAACTGAGCAAGTTTGAGAATCAGATGCCTCCCAGGTCCTCAACTGGAAGCTTCATTAAATAGTATCTGCAAAACACCAGTCTCAATGTCAACAGTGAAGAGGCGACTTCGGTATGCTGGCCTTCTAGGAGGAGTTGCAAAAAACCAAACATATCTCAGTATGGCCAATAAAAAGAAAGGATTAAAATTGGCAAAAGAACCCAGACACTGGACAGAAGAAGATTGGGAAAAAGTATAACACTGGACAGACAAATCTAAGTTGGAGGTGTTCGGACCACAAAGAAGAACATTCATGAGACGCAGACCAAATGAAAAGACGCTGGAGGAGAGCATGACGCAATCTGTCAACAATGGTGGAGGCAATGTGATGGTCTGGGTGTGCTTTGGTAGTGGTAAAATGGAAGATTTACACTGGGTAAAAGGGATCTTGAAGAAGGAATCACCTAACACTCCGTTTTGCAACACCATGCCATAACATGTGGAGGGCGCTTGATTGGAGCCAATTTCCTCCTACAACAGGACAATGACCCAAAGCACAGCTACAAATTATGTAAGAACTATTTAGGGAAGAAGCAGTCAGCTGGTATTTTGTCTATAATGGAGTGACCAGCACAGTCACCGGATCTCAACCCTATTGAGCTGTTGTGGGAGCAGCTTGATAGAATGCCAAATGTAAATAGAATGCCAAATGTAAATAGAATGCCAAAGGTAAAAGGCTGTAACTGCTGCAAATAGATGATTATTTGACAACAGCCAAGTTTGAAGGACACAATCACATTCGCTCAGGGACTAATCACAATTATCATTTTGATCAAAAATAATTACAATATTAGGTTTGGAATTACTGTAGTCTATCCTGCCTGTGGTATAACAATGGTGCCGGTCACACATAATTTATACTGTAGGTAGCTCACAGTAGCCAGCTTGCTGTTTATGGACAACTTACCTGGAGAAGAAATATGGCCAACAGCTACATTTTTAGGTCATATCAGCCTGTGTTTTTCTTCATTGCTTGAAAGCAATGTGCCTATATTTGAGTTGTCTCCTTACCTTTATCTACATTTCTTTGAGACTGGCAATGCAAAAAGACCGGATGACAATTAACAAGAGAAAATCATCAATCAAGAGTCTATGACCATGGTACACTGACAATAACAAACTGTTTGTGAAGTACTCCATTTCAAATAACAATGAACAAAGGACACACGTATATGATTATTTAAAAAATGTTTATTACTGTCTAAGCAAAAAACACATTTTCTGATCATTTCCAAGTTGGCAAAGGAACAAGTAAACAGAAAACTTTCAATTGGATCTTCCAAATGATTACCTGTCAGAATATACTCAGACAAGAAATTAATTACATTAACATCTGTATCACAGGGGATCACTTTAGTATTGGTTTAGCACACGTACTGGAGGCTACCGATTTCAGTTTTGGATCTATGGGATAATACTATTTGCCTGTTTTCCTGGAATTAAACATGTCATGGCGATGCATGAAATACAATATGCCCCTCACATGCGTGAAAACATAATTTACTGCAGTCCATGCAGTTTTGGCTCTGTACTTCAGCACTTTGGATTTTAAGTTATACCATATATAAATTACAGCTATAATGTCAGCATGTTTTCTACATAGTTCCCATTTTTTAAGGGTACCTGAAATATTTGGACAACTGGCTTCACAGCTGTCTCTTATTAGGCAGGTGTTTTCGTTTGCGTCATTAGTGCATGCACAAGAGAGCTGTCAGTGTTGTTTCTTGATTCAAGACTTTGCATTTGGTGTTGTTTCTTGGTCTTTGACAACATGAGGACCAAAGAAATGTGTCAATGCAAGACAGGATGTCAATCATGTTCAATTAATGATCAACGCAAAAAATTCCCAGAAACGCAACCAAGTACTTAGTATAATTACTTTATTATGTTGCTTTGTCAAATTACTTTTGGTCCCCTAAAATTGAGAGACTGTGTCTAAAAGTGGCTTAATTACTATTACAAAGACAACATATCAAATGTTGAAACTGAGAATCTTTTTTATTTTTAGAAAAATACATGCCCATTTTGAATTTGATACCATTTTCAGTGGGTGACAGGTCTGGACTACAGGCAGGTCAGTTTAGCACCCAGACTCTTTTACTACAGAGTAATGCCTTTGTAATACGTGCAGAATGTAGTTTGGCATTGTTCTGTGCACTGATGGGCCTTCTCCTCTTTAGTCCGGAGGACGTGGCGTCCATGATTAAAATTTAGTTTTGTCCGACCACCGTACAGTTTTCCACTTCACCGCAGTCAATGTTAAATGAGCTTTGGCCCAGAGAAGGCGCCGGCGTTTCTGGTGTATCTTGTTAATAAATGTTTTTTTTGCTTGGTAGAGTTTTAACTTGCATTTGTGGATGCAGTGATGTACAGTGTTCACAGACAATGGTTTTTGGAAGTGTTTCTGAGCCCATGCAGAGATGTCCACAACAGAATTATGTTTTTAATGCAGTGACGCACAAGGGCCCGATGATCTCAGCCATTCAATACTGGTTTTCAGCCTTGTCCCTTGAGTACAGAGATTTCTCTGAATTCCCCGAATCTTTTAATAATATTGTGCACTGTAGATGATGAGATCCCCAAACTCTTTGCAATTTTACATTCGAAGTGGGCATATATTTTTCAAAAAATAATGTCTCAGTTTCAACATTTCATATTTTGTCTTTGTACCATGTTGTATTGAATATAGGTTTTGAATTGCACATCATAGCATTCTGTTTTTCATTACATTTTACATCCCAACATTTGTGGAAATGGGGTTGTACTTCTGGACTACACTGTATATTTAATTGTGTCTGGCTATTCGCTGAGTCCTTTCACAGAGGCCCATGCCATGTGCACTAATGCACCCCCATGAAGTTTGTTGTTAACATAGAAGGTGGGTCTAGTTGTGGTGAGATCATGCCCCAATTGGACCACTGCAGCCTAGGTTCTGCTTCAGAAAGGTAGCATACTGTAGAAGAGGCAGGAATTATTTTGTCCAAATCCCTACACGTGAATTTAAAAGATTGTTTTATCTGTAAGGTAGTATGAAGAAGGCAATTCTCCAAGGTGCTGGATCAGGTTCAATATCAGAGCATGCTCTTAAGTCTTTTGGATAGAAGAACCCCCCACCATCTCCCAATAATTTAATGACTAACATACATACAGTACTTTGCCCTTCACTAAGCGTATTAACTCAGTAGTCAATAGAGAGAGAGAGAATTATTTCCAAGTATCTCTTGTTCTTCCTTCTGGTCTTGAACAATCTTTTGTGTCCACTGAACTTCATCAACAAATCCTTGACTTAAGTCCAGAGTCTTTTAAGTTCAAAACGGAGACTGCCTTGCGTGTCTAGCAGACATGGGTTGATTGACTGTCAGTGAAAGCATAAGAGGCCTGTAACCAGGACACTGTGACTGGTGGGTCTATTGTAGTTTATCTGCCTGTACGTAATTGTAGATCCAGGGGAGTAACTGGGTGACTCTGGTGTAGACTCCTGGTTTGTTGGGCTTACCACAGCCATCTCCCCAGCTCACTATCCCAGCCAGCCTCCACTCCCCCTCTACTGTCTCACATACCAGTGGGCCTCCACTGTCCCCCTTACAACCAGAAAAGACCACATATTATATAAGTATATATATTTCACTTTTGCCCTGTTTTTCTCTCCCATTTGTGACATCCATTTTTTGGTTAACATCCTGCTTCATCACACCAACTCCCTGCAGACTCAGGACAGTCGATGTAGACGTGTGTGTTCTGAAGAACATCTGATGACATTCTGGTTGGTGTTATACTGCTTGCTTAACCAGGACGTTAAGAAGGAACACACTCTCTAGAAGTCTATTGCGCAATTTTACTGTCCATTGCGCTGTGGGATAGTAATCACATTTTCTATTTTTTCAAAGCATTTATTTCGGTGCACTGCACATTATGTTGATGTTTGTTTCCTTGTCAAAAAGTCTTCTTTTTCACTGATAGAAGATATCCAAGATATCCATATAATGTACTATTTGATGTCAGCTAAGTAGCTTCTGACTTAAAAAAAAAAAGCTATGAGATACACTATGTGGATTAGAACTAAATAGACAAGTTGGTACACCATAATAAAACTATCCAACTTGGTACATTACTACTAAATACCTTAAATAATTGTTTTAATTGGAGGCAGTTTGGTATGGGCTGAAATATGTGCCACCAGAAACTGAATTTGAATTATTTATATTTGAATTTGAATTGCTAAACTTGAATAATTGCATTGAAAAACTGAATTTGAATCACATAATTTGAAATTGTATTGTTTAATTTGAATAATTGCATTGAAAAACTGAATCTGAATTTTATAATTTGAAATTGAATTTATTCGTTTGGATCCAAAGTCCAATAAAATGTGATCCTCACTGAAAATTAAACTCTCTATATATCTTCACATTCACTTCTCACAATTCAGATTCAGTTCTCAAATTCAATTTCAAGTTACTGAGACAGACATCCGGGTAGTTGGAGGATGAAGGAAGAGCAATCGAGCGCAGATCGATAGATAGCGTTCATTGGCGCATAGGACTCCTCTTGGGCCAATCAGCACATACGTTTTGGAGCATAGTACATGAAACAAGGAAGAAGCTCTTGCTTTGCCAGTGGCTGGCCTTGACCCAGAACGCCCAGACTGGTGTGACCACCATGGATTCGGCTGGGACAAATACGGTAATTACAATTTAACATATCTACGATCTAACGATCTTTTGTTTAATTGTCGTTAATGTTATAGCTGTTTTGTAGAAACGTTTCGTTTAGTCCGCGAGGATACACAAATCATGTTTAGAATTACATTAGACGACTAGCTAGCACCATTGTTCTATATTTATGACTAGCACGATAGCATTGTTTCAGCTATTATTTTAGCAACGCAGCAAGGAGCGCTGGAGCTAGTCTACAAACAGCAGTGCGTACAATATTTTTTTTTTCAAAAAATGTTTTACTGTCAGTGAATAGCACAGAGTGAAAGTCAATGATTTCTTTATATCTAGTGACAGTGATCATGTCGTTAGCTCAGATAAGTACCGGTTAACTTAGTAAGAAGATCTAAAAATAGAAGGCATCGTGCTAGCTAACTTGCCAGTCCCACCTGTGACTTAAAACATCCCAGCTGTTCTTTTGGAGATACATTTTTGACCAACTTATGCTGTGATCTGCACAAAGTTGAGCAAGGTGAAACTGTTATAGTGATTATGGGCATGATCCAACCAGTTACAAATTCGTTTTTACTGTTAACATGGTATAGGAAACCTATCTGGCAATATTGTTACATTCATAACTAGTTGGCTTGTAGTCACATAACAAATATAATTGGTTTGCTACTATTCCTTAATTTTGGTGGTTCCTCATCCATCGCCTCCATCACATTTCATATCAACTTGACATGAAATCCATAGCAATCAGTGATAATTGAATCTGTTTATGATTAAGCAATTACATTTCTTTGCAATGAAAACCTACTACTTTCAACCTTTACCACTTCTAGATTATGTTACCAGCTACCTCTCCGTAGCTCACATCTCCTATTTGGAATATTATTAGTCCCACAATAAATATTAATAATAATATCCTACTATTAATGTATGAAATGATGTCATCTAATACATAGTATGTCAGTGATATCCGAAAAGAATAGCTACAGCTGATGAAATGGGTTGCATTACTAGATGATGTATGTTAACAATTCATTAATACTATCTTCTGTTGGTTTTAGGGAATCCTAATTGAGGATATTGATTGGGAGAGCTCAGGGCTCTCTCATAACTCTGCCAACACAGGTGTTACCGTGCCAGAAATGGAATGTCCATTGAAGACCGAGAACTCTACGCCTTGCCATTGATCCCCTTTCTCATTCAAATAGTTTTGGAAAATATATTTATTTGACCACACTCGCACATGCCTTGTACCTACTTCACCATCATTGACAGTCATGCCTGTGCCAATCAGAGGACTAAAGGCTTTTAATAATTCATGATTGCTTAAGTCCAGTCTAGGACCCCATGTATCCAGGCACCTTATAGTCCACCAAATTTTTTAAATCGGACTTCTGTCTTGCTGACACAACCACAGGGAAGCGGGAAAGAACGTATTGAAGGACATCTTCTCTGACAAACATTGTAATGGTGCGATGCACATATGGAAATGCTTTTTGTGGTGTAACATTCAATGTGGCTAACAATGATTTATGATCAAAAATATCAAATCAATTAGCCATGCACACTGGGTCATTTAATACACCCATGAACAGTGAATTGGGTTAACATATACAAACTGGATTTGACAAAAAATGAAATAAATGACTGCACAAATATCTTATCTATTACTATTTGAGTCTGAATGTACAGGTGCTGGTCATAAAATTAGAATATCATTAAAAAAAAAAATCCCAGTAATTCCATTCAAAAAGTGAACCTTGTATAATGTATACATTCATTCCACACAGACTGATATATTTCATATATTTCTTTTAATTTTGATGATTATAACCGACAACTAATGAAAATCACAAATTCAGTATCTCAGAAAATTAGAATATTAATGAAGACCAATACAAAAAAGGATTTTTAGAAGAGTATGAACATGAAAAGTATGAGCATGTACAGCACTCAATACTTAGTTGGGGCTCCTTTTGCCTGAATTACTGCAGCAATGCGGCATGGCTTGGAGTCGATCCGTCTGTGGCACTGCTCAGGTGTTATGAGAGCCCAGGTTGCTCTGATAGTGGCCTTCAGCTCTTCTGCATTGTTTGGTCTGGCGTATCACATCTTCCTCTTCACAATAACCAATAGATCTTCTATAGGGTTAAGGTCAGGCGAGTTTGCTGGCCAATTAAGAACAGGGATAACGTGGTCCTTAAACCAGGTACTGGTAGCTTTGGCACTGTGTGTAGGTGCCAAGTCCTGTTGGAAAATGAAATCTGCATCTCCATAAAGTTGGTCAGCAGCAGGAAGCATGAAGTGCTCTAAAACCTCCTGGTAGAAGGCTGCTTTGACCTTGGACCTCAGAAAACACAGTGGACCAACACCAGCAGATGACATAGCACCCCAAACCATCACTGACTGTGGACATTTTACACTGGACTTCAAGCAATGTGGATTCTGTGCCTCTCCTCTCTTCTTCCAGACTCTGGGACCTTGATTTCCAAAGGAAATGCAAAATTTACTTTAATCAGAGAACATAACTTTGGACTACTCAGCAGCAGTCCAGTCCTCTCCCAGACGAGACGTTTCTGACGCTGTGTCTTGTTCAAGAGTGGCTTGACGCAGGGAATGCGACAGCAGAAACCCATGTCTTGCATACGTCTGTGCGTGGTGGTTCTTGAAGCACTGACTCCAGCTGCAGTCCACTCTTTGTGAATCTCCCCCACATTTTTGAATGGGTTTTGTTTCACAATCCTCTTCAGGGTGCGATTATCCCTATTGCTTGTACACTTTTTTCTACCACATCTTTTCCTTCCCTTTGCCTCTATTAATGTGCTTGGACACAGCTCTGTGAACAGCCAGCCTCTTTAGCAATGAACTTTTGTGTCTTGCCCTCCTTGTGCAAGGTGTCAATGGTCATCTTTTGGACAGCTGTCAAGTCAGCAGTCTTCCCCATGATAGTCTAGTTCTGTAGACTACACAGAGAGACCATTTAAAGGTCTTTGCAGGTGTTTTGAGTTAATTAGCTGATTAGAGTGTGGCACCAGGTGTCTTCAATATTGAACCTTTTCACAATATTCTAATTTTCTGAGATACTGAATTTGTGATTTTCATTAGTTGTCGGTTATAATCATCAAAATTAAAGGAAATATATGAAATATATCAGTCTGTGTGGAATGAATGTATACATTATACAAGTTCCACATTTTGAATGGAATTGAACTTTTTGATGATATTCTAATTTTATGACCAGCCCCTGTATATGCATATTTGAAACTGAAACATTTCACTTAAACCTGATGAAATGCCTGCCCTAGATGGAAGGCCTCTGTCATCACTTGTTTGAACTCAGAAGTTTGCATGTGCTTAACAGGTAGGTGGATTGTTTTACAACATGCAGCGACTGTTGGGTGGCAAACTGTATGTGAACCATACAGGATGTCACAGGTGTGGTTGAACTGCACAAAGACTGAAGTTTTTCTTCTGGTAAGACAGGAATGTGGCCCTGTCCTGTGAGCCACTGCAGAAACGTCCTGGGGGACAGGTGACCTGGATAGTCTACTGTGTCATCCGCCTCTGGATGTTCACCTTTTCAGAGACAGAAAGCAAACAATCATGTTGAATATTTGGTTTACCTTTACCAGCACAGAGGTACATAAGTACTCACAATGATAATGAAATCTACATGGAAACTTAATTACCAAATAAAAAATTACAAAGTGGGATGTTTTCCATATTCAAGTAAATGGCAGGCTATATCAATATAAAACAAAATATTAATACAACAGGCACTATATAGACCACAATACCATATGCACTATTACATTTAATATAAACATGACTGTTTTTACACTAAGTTGACAAAGTATGATGTTATTATACAGTGGCAAGCACGGTTTTCTAGCTACTAGCCCATATTTACTGTAGCGCTAGCTAGATAATGCTCACAACAAAATAATGAAAGCACTACTGGATTGCTAGTTTTAAAAACGATCCCTTTTTATTTTCCCTGCAAATACGGAGAACAGCCAGCTTTCTTTCGAAGAGTAAATGTGCTATTTTTGTGTTCAAGTCAACCGGAATTAGCTATACATTCAAGTAAAATGAATAGGGCTAGTGCTATGTTGTAATTGCCCTGAAGTTTATGGCCTTACATTATGCTAGCACCTGCCAAATACAGCGACACAGTCACGCTTACTACTCTCCCTCCCTCCCTCTCAGTAAGCAATACCCTGACGGTGTCAATGACAATCACAAGGAGTAGTTAAACAATCACGCTGAAGACATGACCAGTCTACTTGGCGGCGGCTAGCACTAGTTACGTTTGCAACAACATTTTCACCGAAAGAAGAGGCAAACGTTTAGAAATAATAAACACCAGGCAAAGATGTTGTTACCAGAGCTAGTAGGCTACCATAAAAACCCGGGATATTAGCTACTGTGTTTGCAACGTCGAGAGAAAGATTTAATTTCCCCTGTTTCTACAAAACAGATATATCATTAACGACAATTAAACAAAAGATCGTAGATATGTTAAATTGTAATTACCGTATTTGTCCCAGCCGAATCCATGGTGGTCACACCAGTCTGGGCGTTCTGGGTCAAGGCCAGCCACTGGCAAAGCAAGAGCTTCTTCCTTGTTTCATGTACTATGCTCCAAAACGTATGTGCTGATTGGCCCAAGAGGAGTCCTATGCGCCAATGAACGCTATCTATCGATCTGCGCTCGATTGCTCTTCCTTCATCCTCCAACTACCCGGATGTCTGTCTCAGTAACTTGAAATTGAATTTGAGAACTGAATCTGAATTGTGAGAAGTGAATGTGAAGATATATAGAGAGTTTAATTTTCAGTGAGGATCACATTTTATTGGACTTTGGATCCAAACGAATAAATTCAATTTCAAATTATAAAATTCAGATTCAGTTTTTCAATGCAATTATTCAAATTAAACAATACAATTTCAAATTATGTGATTCAAATTCAGTTTTTCAATGCAATTATTCAAGTTTAGCAATTCAAATTCAAATATAAATAATTCAAATTCAGTTTCTGGTGGCACATATTTCAGCCCATAGTTTGGGACCACTGTTAGTCAACCAAGGCGGACATTTTGATAAAATGGCTGCAATTCAGGTCTCCAGTTGGAAGAAAATATCATAAATGTTGTCTACAGACTAACAAAACTCATAAGTGATATAGAAAATAGTAGTAAATAGATAGTATTCGAAATGCACATGACATGTCCAGTAGAGAGACAGGTAACTCACTTTAACTAAAGTTGTTATGGTGAAATCTTTCAGCCTTTACAAAATAGAAATAAAAGCGTAATTACACATGTCTACCTTTAGTGCCATTGCAGACTGAAACTATTACTGTTGAGTAAGCCTACATTGGTACAAGCTTCCTGGTCTTTCTAGTTGAAGATGTTGTTAACATTTTATACTTGACTGAGTTAAATACCAAGTCATTCTTCTTCTTTTTAAACTACTTGCTAAACCATCAAGTTATTGCCTGCACATAAAGAGCATTCCCAACTTATAACCACGATTGAGCTTGCAGCCTGACATACCAGCAGGAGTCGCCAGAGTGCAACAAGACAATACAATCATCCACCCGTCCATTCTGGACTGAGCCGGTCAGTGCTGCCCTCACCATTTCCCCTGGGTACTTTTGGTATGCCATGACCAGGATTCAAACTGCATGGTATTTGAGCTTGAGATTTGTACATGGAAAGTGTCCTGTTAAAATGAGGAACTCTAAAATGAGGAACTACATGTAAAAAATACTTATTTACACATGCCCTATTTATGTGACAGCTTTGGGAACTATTTATAGACTATGGCATCAACATGACCCTTATCATGGTGTTAAAAGTACTTTATGAGTAGAAATGTGTCTTAACTGTGGGGTTTATTAAATGATGGGTAACATTTGTACTGATTTTACCATAATTTATTCACACAGGAAATCCGCCTGCAGACATTTTATGAAAATGGCCACTACTGGTTGACTGACTGGCTTCCCAGACGGCAAGGCCGGAAAATATGAGGCATACTTCGATCAAATACACAGTGTGTGTGTGTGTACCTGGCATGAGTCCACCCCTCCATCCATGTTGCCAGCGCAAAGCATTCTGGGAGTGACGTAGGACCCGTAGCTGCCTGGATGGGAACACTTGGACTGAGCTATCACCTGCACCTGGGCCTGTCTCAGCTGCAATGATAAAGTTCCTGAGGGAGAGGAAGAGAGATCCTAATTATCATACATATAAGACTGCTAGAACTGGAGGAGGATAAAGAGACAGCTGTCTAAGATGGAAATGAAATGAAGGGAACGTTCTAAGACTATGACAAAAAGTCAAGCAACTTGATGTGACTGTGTTAAGGTGTGAAAGTGGAGAGGATCAAAACAAGTTTGCATACATCACATAATATACAATTATATATTATGTGATGAGAGCATGAGGATGCCAACAGGGCAGGGAGAGCAAGTGACATGGAGGTGAGAAAAGGAGCAAATATTGATGACTGATCTGTTATCGCCGCATTGGTGTTGTTCCTAGAACTTCATAATTAATGTTGGCACAACTGAGCTTAGGTTTAGCCACAGGTGCCACTGTAGTTAGGTTTAGGGACAGGTGTCTCTGAGGTTAGGGTTAGGTCAAAGGGTGGGGGGCAAGGGAATATTATTTCTTTGGACTGGGTTAACCAACTACCTACAGGTAAGTTGCAATGATGATCCTGGAGCAACATTAATTATAATGTTGTAGGAACCACACCAACACAGCGATGTCAGTCTGTTTTTCTGGGAGGGGTCCCCCCTCCCACCCAATGTTGACTCCATGGCTATGGCCTTGTGCTAATGTAGAGAATATACAGTAGTATGGCAGTACACTGGCCAGTCGGGAAAGAGCCGGACAAGAGCCAGGCAAGAGCCAGACAAGAGCCGGGAAAGAGCTGGGGATAAGATGACCAACAGTGACCTCTCCTGGGAGCTTTTAATCAGAGTAATCGTAAATCACCTGATGAGTCCACTTCATGTCTGGTGTCTCTATTTAGAGATTCAGGTGCAACTGTGATCGGCCTCTGAGGAGCAGTTACGGGGAGAGAACCCCACGCTGAGCAGTCCAGAAAGACCAGTCTGTTCTCATTGCAATTAGACCGTTGAAAGCCAAGACAATGTGTGGATGTAAAATGCGTGTCGTTGTAATGTGTGTGTGTGGATGTAAAGTGCGTGGTAATAGAGAATGTGTGAATGTAAAGTGTGACTGGATGTAGTGTCGGACTGGATGTAGTGTGTGTGGATGTAGAGTATTTGTGGATGTAGAATGTGCATGGATGTAGAGTATTTGTGGATGTGGAGTATTTGTGGATGTAGAATGTGTGTGGATGTAGAGTATTTGTGGATGTAGAGTATTTGTGGATGTGGAGTATTTGTGGATGTGGAGTATTTGTGGATGTAGAATGTGTGTGGATGTAGATTATTTGTGGATGTAGAATGTGTGTGGATGTAGAGTATTTGTGGATGTGGGGTATTTGTGGATGTGGGGTATTTGTGAATGTGGGGTATTTGTGGATGTGGGGTATTTGTGGATGTGGGGTATTTGTGGATGTGGGGTATTTGTGGATGTGGGGTATTTGTGGGTGTGGGGTATTTGTGGGTGTGGGTATTTGTGGATAGGACTCACCCCATTCTTTAGTGTAGCCCCAGCCAGTGACCCAACAGGGGGCCCCTGGTAGGAAGGACTCCCTTGGACTGGGCATACATACTGGTCGAACCCCACCTCAAACAAAAATTGTAATCATTAACAATATAAATTGAAACAGGTAAAAAGTGAAAGGTGCAACAATACATATGTGATATCATGAATAGTCCTTCATGGGTAGTATAATTCAGTCAAAAATCTTTACAATATCTTTGCATGTTTACATTCAGTCATAAAATGCAGCGAAACATTTAGAGGTCTCTTTCCCAACTGTTAAACTAAATGTTTTATCCACCTGACATAGTGTCTGAAGTATGTAAAAACTCCTCTAGTCATGGAACAGCCCAGGACCTTTTCCTCCCCTAACAGCCTCAGTCTCTTACCTCCCATGTTCATGTCAGGCACGGTGCGTAGCAGGCCCAGGTCAAAGTCATAGTTATCCTGGGAGAAGCTGGGGTGATAGAGGATCTGCAGCACTCCATAGCGTTGGCCCGCAGACGTGTCTGCCAGACTGAGCGTGCCCACAGCCACCTGCCATTCTGACTCCAGGAGCATGTTGTACCTGGGGGTGGAGAATGTAGGGAAATGGGAGGCGCACTGGTAATTTTACACAGAGGATGTCCTGATATGGGCACCGTACATTCCAAAAGAGAGTGTTCACCCCTCCCACCATGTTTCCTCTTACTGGATGAAGCAGTGGGCGGCAGTGATGACCCACTGCTGGTTGATGATGGCTCCTCCACACGTGTGTTTTCCTCTCCACTGTAAGCTGCACTGCCAGGCCGACACGTCTTCCACCAATGTCCCCCCAATGATCCTCTCAGAACGGACCGGGTTTGAGCAACCTGAGAGAATAATGGGGCAGGGTTTTCAACGAATACAGAGCCAACACTTCATTTGTAAATACGTTATTTGATCAGTTCCGCCAGTTGTTTGGCTGGATGCCTGCGGATTGCTTATGTATTTCAACCTGGTAATGTTTAAGTTTAACCCAGTTCAATATGTATTACCTGCACTGTTGTTTGCTGTATGGTTGATAGGTTGTTTGGGCAGCAGCCCTGAAGCACTGCAGTTCCCTTTACCGCCACACATCGGCGCTAAATTTTTTGGTCTCGACTGGAAACAAGAAAACCTGACTGAGGAGACCGAAGATACGAAGGAGAATGATAGTCAGGAGAAGTGTCATGTAAAAAAATAAGAGGTCAGTTTGTTGGATGGTTGTACTATTTTCACTATCAAATGTAGCTTCCAATAATTCAAGGCCTCTTCTTCAGACCTCTTGTAATTAGAGAGGCATCGAGTGCCGAGAGCATAGTGTGGATTTAACAGACACAGCTTAAGTCTACGATGTTATGCACTTCTGGCGACGTTCACACAAACAGGTACATTTTGATTTTTGATCTTTTTCGAGCTTATCATTCATTGTATTATTTATTTCTTTACCTATGCTGGCGAGTAAGATGAGCAGCATGAGGACTACCATGACGAAGGTTGTCAGCAGGATCAGTGAGGGGCAGGTGCACCGCGGCGCCTCTAGAGCTCCAGTAAAATGAATGGAACGGAATGAAAAATCCATTGTGTTATTTGTGATAAATTCCGGCATCACAAGGTCAGATATGGCAAAAAGACCTATAGGACGTCAGTTCAATTGTCCTGGCATATGGTTTTTAACAAGCGAGTGCATTACATCTATAGAAAAGCACAAGTTTTGAGACTGAGAATATTTTACCCTGTGTGGTTGGCTAGCATTTATGGGTGGCCACATTGTGTACATAACGTTATGCAATCAACGATGCGTACAGCCTCGGGAGTGCCAGGGCGAATGTGATGCCAAGGCACAGGTGTGTTCCGGAGCCTTGGAATCATTTCAGCCACTTATTTTAACAGTCCACATTGCACAGTTGCCTACCTGGCTCTTCATCGGGGCAGTCATTGGGGATCGTTAGACCAATGGATCCCTCATCTACTATGGGTGGATTACTGTGTAGGATCTCCAGAGGGCCGTCACTGGGAGGAGGAGGCAAGGAGGAGGAGGTCTCTGGGTTCGGGCCCTCAGAACCTGATACGTTGGTGGTTTGGAGGGGCGAGGGGTCTGCATCTGGCGGTGGGGCCTCCATGGGTACTTCAGACGAGGACACGGGGGTGTTGAAGTATGTTTCTGTTTGGGGCTTTTTGGCTTTCAGGGATACTCTCGCTTCTCGGGGATTAGTGGCCGCTGGGGAAAAAGAGGGGCAGGTTTCCAGGGACGGGGTGATGGGCTCAGTGTGTGGACTCTGAGCGCGCGGAAGGTAAATGGGGGTCTTGGTATCTATACCTGTTAGGTCTGGGTACAGGATGTTCTGAGGGGGTGGTGTCAGGAGTGGTTGTGCTGGGGGGTTGATTGTCGACCAGTGCTGTAGGGGTTGGGGGCCAGTGTTTGGGGGTTGAAGATGGATCTGGCTAGGGGTGGTGTTTCCCGAGTGGGATTCTGGGAAGAAGGGCTGAGGCTGGGAAGGGGAGGAGCCCAGAGAGGTGGATTTTTGGTCAATCCCTGATGAATTGTTATTAGAAATACCAAAGGTGCCCTTCAGTAGAGACACAGAAAAGCTTTTTAGGAACATAAAAAGAGTGTGTACACACACAGGACATATTCACAGAGCTGTAAATCCATTTTGTGCAGTCAGTTCTGAATGAGACAGAGCATTAGAAGCATGATGATTAGAAATGTGAAGATTCATGGGAAATATATCAAATACCCCACAATGCAGTTTAGGCAAGGCAACATGCCATTCATACGAGTGTAGATACTGTAGATAGTGACTTGATCTTACCTGAATGTGAGCCATGGAGCTGTATCTCTACTTCCTCAGGGATTATCATCTACTATAACTCCTCTCAAAGGTGGGTAACACAGTAACAAGAACAGCCAGCGCCAGCAAGTCTGTCCATCTGTTCCTGGCTTCGTCAGTTATGTTTTTTTGCCTCTTTTATAACCCCCTCTCTTCTTTTACCACTCCTGCCTATCTCACCAAATTTGCTCTTCCTCGTTTCATGGTCTCATCTCTCCTTTTCCTGCTGTGACTTCCACTCTTTTACCTCTCCTAATCTTTCTCTGCTCCTCAGAAGGGGGGAAGGTTGGTGCTGGCCGGACACAGTTCAGGTAGGGCAGTAATGGATACATGCACTCCTGTCATCGGGGGACCATGAAATATGCATGTAGATAATTGTGAGCAAGGGTCAGTTTTGAACAACAAAGGGTAATGTATACTCTACCACTGAGTCATTATCACTCACAGGTGCACAGATACATACACAGTGAACTGAATGAAAACAAGCATAGAACATTTTAAATGTACAGTGAATCCAGTGCTGATTCATTGTAAATGTTTCACATGGTTGGTTTGCATATCATGACTGTGTGTGTGTGTCTGTGTGTGTGCGCGAGTGTGTGTGTGTGCGAGTGTGTCTGTGTGTGTGTGTGTGCGCGCGCGAGTGTGTGTGTGTGTGTGTGTGCGAGCCTGTGTTTTACTTAACATAAGCAGAACAGGATTCCACAGTGGGCATGCAGGGTACGGTTTTAATATATATTCATTTTATATTCTTTTTTTATTATATATTCATTTTTTGTATTTACATTATTTGAGCAGGCAGACCCAGAAAGCATGTGTGGAATTGCAGGAATTGGTTAAAAAAACTATTTTCTGTTTTGATCCAAATTGGGTTTTTGTCAGGTGACGCGACACCATGAACCAAACGTATGTAGTTGAATATCCTCTGTGGTGTAAGCATCCTGCCAATGAATACATCCAATCGATAGGTTAACAAGAAACATTGCAATAACAATTACATAGTAGATATAAAAAAACAAATATGCTGAGCTAGAAAATGTGTTCAGCTAACAGGAACCTTCTGTGAAGTTTTCAATCAAATGTTACTACAGGACTGATACAATGAACTGACTGTCTATTCATTTTTACCATGTAATTGTTATTTGTTATGTTACATTAACCTATCTGCATACTTAATTAGTGATGCACATCCCTCATAGGTTATCTAAGTAGGTGTGGCTAAAGGTGTTGGATGACATGACCAAGAGCCGAGTCACGTCATTGATCTGTACCTTTCCTACTGAACGAAATCACCATGGCAGCAACAGGAATGTGGACATTACTCTTTACTATAAAAGTTTACTAAATTGTCTCGCAGCTTCATGACACAATGTTATCAATAGGATTAGATGAGATTTTAAAGAGCACATTGTGTTCTCTGCCCAATGGGAAAATGTGCAACACTGCTGTAAATTTGCTTTCCCTAAGTCATTTTTTTTTTCTCTCCCGCTGATATGAAATCATGTGGCTGTAGAAGGTGGACAATGATTTAGGTCAGACAAACTGACATTTAGGTCAAGAGTATGTATTTTGTGCTGGGAATGCAATTTTCTTAACTCCTGAATTGATTTCCCATGTGCTGTGAGCCCCACCCTGCAGCACGGCTGACTTGAAATAGACCAGAAACGACATGACTAAAATAATGTATTACCTCCATCTGTACAATAACAGTCCGTTTATTATAATAAAGATTTGTACAGACATTTACAGCACAGCTCCTATAAGCCCACTGAACAATTTGCACAAACACACAATTTGCACGAAAAACAAACCTCCACTGGTCGTAATGTGGCGTGATATTACTACGTTTACACAGGGACAAAATGAGAAACCATGCCCTGCTCTCTACAGGAAAAACACTGACTGTGCAGGAGTCCACGGCTGGTCGTCTGTCCAACATTTCCAATTGTATCTTGTTTAAAGACACCTCACAACGTCTGTAAACGCTGTCTCTGTGTAAAAACAGGGCCATTATCTGCTGAGGCTTTGACACTATGCATTTCAGAGCACTATCAGAGAGGGATTGACACACTGAGTCCTCGTCATCCAGAGTGAGACACTTGAGCCACTGTAGCCAGTCTATTGCCTGTTTGTTCCCTGCCTCAGGGGAACTGTCGGCCTATAGACGAGAGCCACGTTTTACAATGTCTCTCTGTTTTCCATGTACAGTAGTGTGCCTCCCTTCAATTCCCATGGCTTTTTTTATAATGTATTTTTGTCTAAGCTTTCTTCGGTTTAAATCTTGTCTTAGATTCTGTTTAAATTGTCTACATCCAGCGATGATTGTGAGCAAGGGACAAGTCTCCTTGTCACCTTGTCAACTGTTACCCCACTTTTCCCTTTTTAGTTTGTAGTCTGCTATATTTGCTAGGGATGCATCAATAAGAAAAGTGTTGGACCATGCCGATAACTGATATCCATATTCCACAATCGGCTGATATCGATACCGCTACTGATGTTTTGTCATTTCTGTAGCTGTGTAGCCTGGCAAAAATGAAATAAAAATCTTATTTCAACAAATGTAAATGTAATCATATAAAAGTTATCTTCCCATGTATTTCAGTAAAAACAGCTCTCCAAAATAAGTCTGATAATGGAAAATGTATAAATGATACAATAAATACAAAGTCCCTTTCTCTGCCTGTTTATAAATGTAGTAAATAAGTTAGGTAAGCTATTTAACTCTCAAAACTGCTTGTTGTTGTTCTTTTGGTAGGGATTAATATGTTTAAATTAGCTGTGTGTCTGAAGATTTGTAAATAATCCCACAGTTTGCAGCCTGAAAAACACTAAATTCTTCTAGGAAGGACATCAAGTTAACTTTTTTGTTTCACCTGCAAATGTGTAAGGTAAATCTACCAGCCATTCATTGTGGCATCCAATCCCCATCCCTTTACACCATATAACACAGGAAGAACGAGTACGCTGTACAATGATTTATTCCTAGTAACAAGTAGCGTTGTATATTGCTGCCAAGATCCACTCCGGGAGGCTACGGTACTGCACAGGTTGTTGCGGCGCGCCCTCTCCCTCCCCTACTGAATATCATGCACACTCTGAAGTTGCTTGCACAGCTGGTCTGCATAGAGTGTGCTGGATTCATTGGCTCCAACTATGAGGACAGTGTGCTCTGTGTTTCTCAAGTCGCAAGGACAATAGCACCAGGAGTTCAATAACCTTGAGAACAGTGCTGTAACAAGGCAGATTCTCTACACACCAGGAAAATGAAATCCATGTGCGTAATAAAAGTTAATGCCTGGAATAAAAATGTTTGTTGCTGTGGCAGCTACGGTTGCCATGCAACCAGCCGATCACGATTTAAAGCAATTGGCTGATAGCGATTATTACACTGTAACTCCCAGTCCCCCGACACAGACTGCTGGCCGATACATCAATGCATCCCTATTTGCCTCTCCACTTGTGCTTCCATCCTCCCTGCAACTCAGCAGTGTAGGATCTTGATGAAGGCCTTCCGGAACTCAACGTTGAAGGTGGTGTAGATGACGGGGTTGACAGCACTGTTCAGGTACCCTAGCCAGGTGACGGCGCTGTACAGGGAGGGCGAGATGCAGCAGCTGCCACAGTGGGCTTTCAGCACGTGGGTCAGAAAAAAGGGCAGCCAGCAGATGATGAACACACCTGACAAGGGGGAGAAGAGGTGGGGGAGCGGGGGGAGGGGGGGTGAGCATGTCTTTTCAACTGCTGGTTCCACCACCTTGACTCGGAGAAGGGAGCAAATTAACTATATTGTCAGGTGGTGCTGAGGCTGCAGTTAGAGGCAACTCTCTGATCGCTTTTAGGAGAATGTTTACAGTCCAAAGCGCACACAGTAATGGAAAAAGACTAATAAAGCAAGACAGATACAGGATCCGTGAAAAATAGGAGCTGGAAATAAATGAGCCAATCAAGCCCTGCCACCACAACAGTACCTACATCCATCCAGATTCATCAGCTATTTTAACTTTAAGTTAAGTTGTAGAGAGTGAATTGGGACTAGCTAAAACACTCGCTTTTTAGTCTTCGGTTTCTCTTACCTAGCACGATAGCCAGCATCTGCGTTGCCTTCCTCTCCTTCTGCTGTGACAGCCTCCCCCTCACCCTTTCCTTGGCCAGCGCTCCCTTCTCCCGATCTGCACTGCGCTCCCTCCATCCCTCACGGCCCCTCGTGCCATCCCCAAAAGTAACCGCGCGGGGCGTGAGGACGGGGCGCGGCGCCACTGACGGGGAAAGGGTCAGGTAAGGCACGGGTGCCACCGAGATCGAATGGGAGATGTTGTTGGCCTTCCCAGAGGATTGAAGAGGAGCGTAAGGCCGGGGGAGGCTGCGGTCTGACTGGGATATTAAACCATGCCCCGCTGGCTCCACCTCCAGGGGGTGAACCGTCGCCTCCTTCACTAACGTCTGAAGTAGTGGGGACGTTGGGAAGGAGAGGAGGGCGAGGGGGGAGGAAGAGAGAGAGATGATGGAAGGAAAAGAGGGTACAACAAGGAAACAACAGCTAAACTGTGACTGATGTAGATGTACAGCTCCGGAAACAATCACCACTGGACCTTTTTCTTTCCTTTCCAAAAAAGTCGAAAAAAGAAGGTTTTGAGTGAGGAACAGAAGGGTTCAAATTAAGAGACCACCGCAAATTGAACGCTTCTGTTCCTCACTCAAAACTTTCCTTTTCAATTTTTTTGGAAAGGAAGGAAAAAGGTGCAGTGGTCTCTTCATTTTCCCCAAAGCTGTATGTAGAGGCTCATCGTATAACCAGATTTCATGGTGATAGTAGGTACTCCGTACAGGTACTCAGCATGTTCCAGCAACGTACCACTTGAGGGGCTGTAGCGGAGGGCTTCATTATTAAAGTGCACAGCTGCACATCTTCTGGGTGGGTACACTTAGAGAAGGGATGAAGGGACAGAAAAAAGATACGGAAGATTAGAAGTAGATGCCTTCATTCCGTCCCACTACCTGGCAACAGTCAGCTTAACTGAATTCCACTTTCTGCCTCCGTGATTTATTGGCTCGCTGTTTCCACAAATTGACGTGTTGACTGGCTTGTTAGTTTATTGCTAAATGACACACCTTCCTGTTCTGGTGGTCCCCCCCTGCCCGGGCCCCTCCTCGGGGGTGCAGACCGTGTCGGCGGGGGACGGTGCGTCGGCCACGCCTCCGCAGCACCACGCAGATCTGGGCGTACACCAGGAGGGTCACGATAAAGGGAACATAGAAGGAGGCCACGGACGAGTAGACCACGAAGGACGGGTCGGCGAAGGCACACTTTGTCTCTTCCCGACTCGCTGATGGACAGAGGAAGAGGGCGGGAGCAGGACGGGGGGGGGGGGGGGTGGGCTGGGGTTAGATCTTTGATCACCAAAGAGAGTCTACAAAGGTCAGTTTCAGTCTAGACGCTGCTCCTCTGACTGATTTTTTATTGTACCTATATGTCCCCTTCTGAGCAAAGTGGGAGTTAAAGGTGATTATGAGTGTGTCCTCAGACACCTTCCCACTAGTGAACACTTGGAGTTGGCAGCACATGCCTTCATCCAGTCAACCAGCCTGTCTTAGAAACATGTTGATCTATTGGAAAACACATTGCAGAAAGCTGTTGGTAAGCCGTTGATGTAGAAGATTTGTGTCCTCCCATTTCATCGGCAACACTCAGAAGCGTGTGTGCGCCAACTCATCCTGCATATTTGCCTTGCTCAGCATTGGGATAAAACACATGTCGGCCTGTCTAACTGATCATTTATTCACACCAACTGAAACATTGATTTGGGCTTCAATCTTCTTTCAGGCTTAATGCAGATGGGTGGAAATGACAATGATCGTTTTACAGTGCTAATAACTGTGCTGTCTTGTATAATTTGTCAATTACGGATCTCCATTTGTTAGGTTTTCTCTGTTATGCATCACCCCCTCCCTCCCTCCCTCCCTCCCTCCCACCCAGAGGACCGGAGCCTGAGGACCATGTCTTAGGACTACAAGGCCTGACAGTTCCTTGATGCCCCTGTCCAAAGTCCCTCTGATCATGCTACTGATCTACATCAGTGGTTCTGCCTGTGGCTATAAACCCATTCTGTTTTCTGGAACCCCCTCTACTAGACCCGCTGTCTTAACCTCTGAATGCCTACCTCTGGAATTCCAACTGTCTTTCACATTCACTCCAGAAGAGCTGACTTCTGCACCCTCAGCAACCACCCTGCTGGTCCTCTCCAAGTATTTCAACAATGCAACCTTAATGGCGTAGCATCAAAGGGCCACGCAATCTGTACAACCAGCAGAGGATCTGCCACCATTAGGTTTCTGCATTTCCTAGCCACTGTGCTTCCATGTTCATGTGATTTACTTATATATTTGAATTAAGAGACAGAGACAGACACAGGGTCACACACACGGTGACAGACAGAGACAGACAGACAGACCTGTGTTGTTGAGTCCAAACAGCAGAGGGCAGGAGATGGCAAACGAGAGGAACCACACCACAGCAATCATCAGAGCCACCCTCCTCCTGGAGCTGTACCTGGTGTTGTACAGCATGGGCATCGCCACCGCCGTGTACCTGCAACACACAGCGCACATCAACCTACACCCATGTGCACGCACACACCCGTGAACACCACAGCCAGTCGCAACTAACTACAACACACAGATATTGTGCCCTGTTCCTGTCATTCAAACACACACAAACGATGTCCAAGTCAATTTGACCATGGTGAAAAGCATGACAAACCATACCCCAGGTGAGAGGAGACACAAACAGTGCCATCTGTGGTTGTGATAGCTAGATAGCTTGCCGGTAAAAGCATAGGTTCAACAAGTCATGGATGTTTAACCCCAGGCTACAACCCTGTATTTGGATCACAATGACAATGGTTTGATGGGCAGAGAGGAGAGAGAACTGCAATGGCTGGTAGAAGTAGCAACTGAATTGTGAAAAGCCACTACGGCCATGTGCATTGAGTTGTGACCTTCCAGCGATCTTAAGGCTACTCAGTTAGCACCAAGTGGTTCCTACACAATGTCAGTGGAGTGGCTATTTTGCTAACCCCCCGTTTTTTCTAGTCACTGTGTATTAATTCTGCATCAAATTAGTTGTTGCTTGCTTTTGAAGTTTAAAGGGTTTTATAAAAATCAGTGTGATGGGTTGAATTTGATGTGGAGTTGTGCTGCTGTGTTTAACACCTACAGGCTAGTTTGCTTAAACTAGACAGTCTAGAAAATATTATTTCCATCTCTTGACCACTTGGTGACCAATGTGCATCTTGACAAGCAGCGCTGTTTCTTATCACACTGCTCGCTCCATCAGGAAGCATGCACTAAGAATTAAGCGAACACTAAGAGTTGATGGAGTGTGACAAGAAAAGGCACCCCAGTCCCGGCATCCGCTCCATGAACCCAGGAGAGCCCTGAGCCTCTACAGGACCTGCTGGCACTTTCGGTAAACTGTGACCAGGATAAAAACTCTGGGACGTGAAGATACGGTTCTAGTGCGAGGTAGTGACACTGAAACTCTCAGGGGCCACCATTGGGACCCTTGTACCCGTGTTTCTTTTTGTGATGGGATAGGAACGACTGATGGGGGAAAGCTAGACAGACAAATGGATAGATAATACATATAGATGCATATAGACAGATCCAACAGATAGATATGGTGTGGCCACCTGTCGATGCTGATGGCACAGAGGTTGAGGATGCTGGCAGTACACATCATGACATCCAAGGTCAGCAGGACGTCACAGTGGATGAGACTGAAGCGCCATTCCCCCACCACCTAGGAGAGAGAAGGCATAGACTTCAACCCACCTGAGCAGCTATTACATGTGTTCCAGAAGGACGATGACTTCAGAGATGGCCAGAGTCCCAAATGGCACCCTGTCAGAGGTATAGGGAGCACAGACTGTGTGCTCAATGGGAGACATCATAAGTCCACCAAAATTATGGTAATACCATGGAAACGGATGGCTGTAAGATGCCTACTGTACATTTAGGCTACGATTTGTAGGCTTATTTCATGCTATGTTGAAATAAAAAAAATGTATGAAGCTTTTGTGAAAACTGTTGATGTCATTGCCATTATGCACCTGTGAACTGCATTACAACAAACAGTTACTTTGATCATGTCCTTGCTGTCGAGAGGAAAGCCAGAAAGGCTTTAAGAATTAGGTTATCCGGATTACCAATTTGTTCCTCTATTATGAATCAACACAAAAATTGGAGCCTGCAATTGTGACTCTAAAATTGGCAACAATATTCCAAACAGGACATTGTAACCCTGTTTGGAACTGCAGCTTTGGGCCATTCATTTGTACCAAACTTTAATTCCCATCTGCGTCTTCACCATGTTGTCACTGACAACCTCACAGACATGGTGCAATAACATGCTTCCCTGCTCCCAATGTACTTTTTTGGTGTGTTCCTGTAACAACCTCTCTCTCAAAAGTTATTTTCTGGGTTTTGTTCTTTAATTTTTTAAGTGTTTATGCAAGTTAATAATAATGGTAATATATACACACCACCAATGTCCACCAAATTTACCTAAGGGAAAACTAAACAAAATAATTAACAACACAAATAAGGATTGGGTTAATGGAGATAACGAGACAGTTCTAAATAATAGTTTTAGGGTTTGTATTATCCCAATAATAAGCAGAAACAACTGAAGCTGTTGTTTTCTGAGTCTCATTCCCAATGAAGCCAGCAGCTCAAAATTAGCTGTCCCAGCCAAGGTAAAAATAAAATAACAAGACCAGCAGAGGTGCAACATATGCAGAGGAAAAAGATGACTGGAATCAGTGCCAATATCTGAATCAGAACACAATCTCAAAATTTTGTGACAAAAAACATTGCCAGAAACAGTAACATTACATTAAAAAGTAATATGGTGGACATTAATACAACAATCATACTCAGATATTTACCTCAACCCAGTAAAAACAGTAGAGTACGAAACACAGATTACAAAAAAATAGTCTAAATGTTGACACCTTTTGTGCGGCAATAAGGATATTCAGGTTATTTTCCACATGGTATTTTCCCTCCACGTGTTTCCATGGTATTTCCATTGTTTTGACCAAGGTCAATTGACCTCAGTATCAATTCTATTCTGAATGAAGGGCACTTCTGTTAATTATCATGCTCTCGTCACATTATCTGAGAGTGCTATTGAAACAACTACACACTAACTAGAATGAAGAGCAATAAAAAATATCAATGCAAGTAAGACAGAAAGACACACTGTGTGCCAGACAAATAGAAACACACAAACACACTCTGCCACCTTCAACCATCCCTCCACCCAGACCCACCCACCTCCAGATAGACGCCCCAGGGCATGACCAGTGTAGCCAGCAGAAGGTCAGACACAGCCAAGGAGACGATCAGGTAGTTGGTGGTGGTCTGGAGAGCACGCTCACGCGATACCGCCATGCACACCAGCACATTGCCAAACACCACGCAGAAGATCAGCAGCACCAGGAGCACCGCGTAGAAGTTATAGGGAGGTGATGAGGGTGGCGGGGAATCGGAACAGTTGGATGGAGAGATGGTGGCGTTAGAGAGGGAGAATACCAAGGAGGACAGGGGGGGTGATGGGTCGGAGGAGAAGGAGATGGAGGGGGCTCGTGTGGGCAAGAGGGAGAGAGAGGGGGAGGATGACGGAGAGAGGGAGAAGGAGAAGCCTGTCTCATCTTGGTCGGGGAAAGTCATTGTCACACGTCTCTCGACCAAGAGTGTCTGGAAGTGAATAGATAGGAAAAAGAACGAGAAAATATTAAGTGGGAGCTGACACGCAAAATGACTCAACCTGTAAGCCTACATACAACATATGCATTCCTGTTCAACTGTCAACTATCTGACTGCAGGTTTTTACTTCTTTTGCCAAGGGTCAAAAGAAATGTGATTAGTTGGTGGGATGTTGAGTACTTAGTAGACTGAAGCACTGCTCTTATAAAACCAGTTATGGACCTCACGAACAGGAGGCCTTATTACGTGTCAGTCTATGCCCATATTTTTGTACTTTAGCCATAAGCCCATTTATCTGCTTGTAACACATCTGCTTTGGGCATAATCAAGGTGATTTTCATTTTGCTCACCAACTACATAAGCAACCCTACCTAGACCGTCCTGTATAGTACATTATCTGCATGTGTTTCATCCATAGCAGCTACTAATGTGATTAAAAATTCCTGACAGCATCACCTTTTCAATTTATCCCAAAATGTGTGCTAAAGCGGAGTCTAAACTGAAAGGACGCACGGGCATGTATGGAGTTATTTTTAATAAACAAACACAGTGATTTGTTGGACATACACTGATGATTTCACTGTATGTCATGATTTCATATTCGAGGACAATTACAAACACTGTATGAGGGCTTGAAATAGCTTAGAACCGCAGGACACTGGAAGTCAAGGATCAAGGGTCAATAATTGAAATGACCTTCTTTCAGTGAGATTTTCCCTGGCTTTTCCATTAATCCTTTGACTGACAGGAAATCTTTACGTCTAAAAGCAAAGGTAAACTGCCGTTATACAGTTCAGCAGTTGTTGTGAAGAGAATAACATAGCAGAAGTTCCCAAAAGAAATCCCAGAACAAAGATACAAAGGGTGTTTGAAGATTTGTTTTCAATAGCATTTTCTTCTTTCTGTCATTCCAGAAAGCATCATTTAAATTGCATCTGTACAGTGCCCTCCACAAATATAGGCACCATTGGTGAATATGAGCAAAATGGGCTGTAAAAAAAAGGCTGCTGTTTATCCACTTGGTCTTTCATTCAAAATCATTATAATAATTAAATCCTTAAATTAAGTGAAAAAAAATTGAAAATATAAATATTATTCTTCAAAACATGTGACACATCTATTGGCACCCCTAGAAATTCTTATGAGTAAAATCTAACTGAAGCATATTCACTTTCATATTTTAAGTTTTTTGGGTCACCAAAGTGATTATAAACTCTACAGTGGTTAGCCATGACTTTGTGTTTCACTGGGGTATAAATATGAGGTAACACACAAGCCAAATTCCCATAGTCATCCATCCATATGGGAAAGCCCTGAGAATACAGTAATGATGTGCAACAAAAGGTTGTTGAGCTGCCCAAATCAGAAAATGACTAGGAAAATAGCTCAATGATTGGCCCATTTTCTCTATCAGGGCAATAATAAAGAAGTTTACTGGAGATGTTAACAATCATCCTGGAAGAGGATGTGTGTCTGTATTGAACCCACACACAGTGGGGAGGATGGTTTGAGTGCCAAAGAAACTACAGTGCCTACAGTTCCCATAAACCTTACTGTAACTTTCAATGGCACCAGGTTCTATGGTCAGATGAGACCAACATTGTCTTTCAATTTAGTTACTTTAATTACAAGTTACATTTCTGAACTTATTTTGAATGTTTACTTTCATATTTACCAAGGATACCAATTATTGTTGGAGGGCACTGTAAATCCACAACAGACATGCTAATTAAATATATGTTTGAGTAATAAATGAATAGGTCTACAAAATAAGTTAACATAAATTACAGAATACTGTAATTTATTATGAGAAAAGCTGTTGGTCTGTCAGTTGCAACTTGCAATAAAGAAGTAGGTGGTTTCAATGAACAACATACAGTAACACCAAGATCTGGATTAAAAGAATAATCAGAAAATCTCATACAAAAAGAGACAGCATTTTCACAACAAATTCAGAGCTGACATTAAGATTGAACACATCAAGGTTAAATACTTACATACATCATCCGTTGACTAAAACTACCTATTGGCGTGAATCGTTGTACTTGGTTAAGCTCTGGCCATCGTCTTTTAGGTAACATAAAACTAAAGCCCCAAACTAATTTATTTTGTGGTAGGCAAAACTTATGCATTATCTTAAAGACTCATGAATTATAAAGACTCATGAAATATACAGTGTAGTAGATAATGTAGAGATTTCCATTAAAAAGAAATGTATTTTCATGTCTTTTTCTCTGAAGCCTTTCTCCCTTTAGTTGGATCTTAATTCTGAATGTGAAATTTATTTGAAATATACTACTTGTGCCTGTTTAATATGTGATCTCAAAAAACTCAAAAGTGTCTATCGTCCATCTCAGTCCTTCTTCACCCTCCGTCTCATGAACTCTAGAAAGGTCAATCACAGCTTTGTCCTTCCTATCCGCAGTAAAAACACATTTTAAAACGTGTCGAACCTCGTTCAAGGCAGGGTGCCATAAATCTTTTACTGGGAGGCAGCAACCAGTGGAGGAAATGGCAGATAATTAAGAGTCACGAAAAGGTCCTCAGTGCTGAGAGAGAATCAAACATATACTCAGGGGGCTGGCTGTCTGCTGCATGTGCAAAATCAGACCACTGAGAATGTGGTCAGAAAACTAATCAATGAATGAATAAATAAATGTCTGAATTAATGAAAACATTTCAGAATCACTACTCTGTGGGATTTAATATTCCCTTTACTATGACAGTCTTCAGAAATGTCATCATTATCACCATATATGCCGGTTTGATGTGGCAAAGGCAACAGAGAGGCGTTTGTTTTCAGATATTCTACCATCATGCCCTTGAGCAAGGTATTTAACCCTTAAATAGCCCAGGGTTAAGAGTTCTGTGACTGACCCCATGCTTGACTATCATGGGTAAAGACATTTAGAGAGAGGGACAGGGGATCAAAAGCAAGGGAAAACTCATGGAAATTGCATCTATGTGGAGATACAATGTTAGAAAATAAAGATTAAACAAGACAGACATGATAACTACCAGTAAGATCAAACCCCACAAGAGAGAACAGCAGAATGAGAAGTAGAAGTCAAATGGACAGTTCAGGACATCTAGTTACCCGGCGGAAAGTATCCCCCAAAAAATGTTCAGTAAGCAACATCACAGAGAGATTGAATATTACAAAGTGATTATTCTTAGACACACAGATAGACAGAGATGGACTGACACACGTACAGTAATACCACAAAGACGGGTAATACCAAACAACATATTTCTGGGTAGCAGAGTTTACCCAAATAGACATTAAATCAGTCACGGATATTTTCAGTGAAAACATCACTCACCCTCACTTGGCTACAAAGGGATTCAGTTCCATTCCATCCAAACCGAAAACAGCAATAGGCTTCAGAGTGGATCCGTCACCACTCCGCTGTGCTTGCTATTCCTCTCCTGTCAGTCCTCACACCTGAAACCTCTGTTACATGCAATGCACTCACTCCCCTTCAAGGTCCCAAAATGATCCCTTCCTCTCTCCACCTCTCTCCTCTCAGATGTTCACTGTCCATTCCTCCCCATGATTTAGCACATTCTCCTGACTCGCTGGCAGTCCTATGGATCAAAGCCAGTGTGAGCGGTGTTCGTGTGTGTGCGTGCATGCAAGCATCTGTGTGAGCAGTCTTTGGAAGATGAGACCTCACTTGTCTTGATGTAACCTATTCAGAAAGACAGACAGCGATGAAAAATGAAATGAAACCTTTCTAAAGCAACAAATTATATTTGGCAGCTCGAGCAATTGTGCAGAAGCAAGGAGAAAACCTTGTGAGAGAAAAATAAGGAGAAGATAAATTAAAGGGTACATTTACAATATACACTTGATAATCAAATGAAGAGCAGTGTGCCAGGCAGGGGCCTGAAATATCTTATTTTTTGGATACAAAAACCTGTATGTGATTGTACACTATTAGGAACAATTGTTCATTTTCTCATTAATGCAATTATCTAATCAACCAATCACATGGCAGTTGCTTCAATGCATTTAGGGGTGTGGTCCTCGTCAAGACAGTCTCCTAAACTCCAAACTGAATGTCAGAATGGGAAAGATTTTGATTTAAGCAATTTTGAGCATGACATGGTTGTTGGTGCCAGAAGGGCCGGTCTGAGTATTTCACAATCTGCTCAGTTACTGGGATTTTCACACACAACCATTTCTAGGGTTTACAAAGAATGGTGTGAAAAGGGAAAAACATCCAGTATGCGGCAGTCCTGTGGGCGAAAATGCTCTGTTGATGCTAGAGGTCAGAGGAGAATGGGCCGACAGTTGCAAGCTGATAGAAGAGCAACTTTGACTGAAATAACCACTCGTTACCACCGAGGTATGCAGCAAAGCATTTGTGAAGCCACAACATGCACAACCTTGAGGCGGATGGGCTACAACAGCAGAAGACCCCACCGGGTACCACTCATCTCCACTACAAATAGGAAAAAGAGGCTACAATTTGCACGAGCTCACCAAAATTGGACAGTTGAAGACTGGAAGAATGTTGCCTGGTCTGAAGAATCTCAATTTCTTTGGAGACATTCAGATGGTAGAGTCAGAATTTGGCATAAACAGAATGAGAACATGGATCCATCATCCCTTGTTACCACTGTGCAGGCTGGTGGTGGTGGTGTAATGGTGTGGGGGATGTTTTCTTGGCACACTTTAGGCCCCTTAGTGCCAATTGGGCATTGTTTAATGCCACGGCCTACCTGAGCATTGTTTCTGACCATGTCCATCCCTTTATGACCACCATGTACCCATCCTCTGATGGCTACTTCCAGCAGGATTATGCACCATGTCACAAAGCACCATGTCGAATCATTTCAAATTAGTTTCTTGAACATGACAATGGGTTCACTGTACTGAAATGGCCCCCACAGTCACCAGATCTCAACCCAATAGAGCGTCTTTGGGATGTGGTGGAACGGGAGCTTCGTGCCCTGGATGTGCATCCCACAAATCTCCATCAACTGCAAGATGCTATCCTATCAATATGGGCCAACATTTGTAAAGAATGCTTTCAGCACCTTGTTGAATCAATGCCACGTAGAATTAAGGCAGTTCTGAAGGCGAAGGGGGGTCAAACGCAGTATTAGTATGGAGTTCCTAATAATCCTTTAGGTGAGTGTATCTCAATGTAATTATTGTATGTAAGGTATATCATTATTGTATAAATCATTATAATTATATTTCGCCTCTAGCTGAACTTTATTTGTGATTAATCAGAGTCACTTTAAATGATTGCAGTTGTGTAATGACTTCGGTTTAACATGAGTTTGAAAGTGATAGGTTAATTCTGAACATCCCTAGTTATAAGAGGGTGTGCACACTTATGCAACCAGGTTATTGTAAGGTTTTTATGTTTCCACCTCAACGATTTCAGTTTGATTTTCAATTGAATTATTCACATTATAGGTCACATTAAAGGTGCAAAAAGTTCTGACTTGATTTATCCTTGTCTCATTCTTTTACATCACAAGAAACTGGCATTTTAACAGGGTTGTGTAGACTTTATATCCACTGTACCTTACTAAGCTGTGGTGCAAAAAACTATTTAGAAGTCAATAATTAGTTAAATGCCCAGTTCAGTGCAATTCAGATGTTTTACATGATTTCAGGTTAAATACACCTGTCACTGGGAGGTCAGTCATTTGGTAAATAAAATTGCTAATGAAAACATTATCATGAAGACTAACAAACATTCCAAGCAAATCCGGAATAAGGTTCTTTGAAAGCACCAATCAGAAAATTATAAGAACATTAAAAGGCATTGAAAATGTGAGTATCTGTGTGAGAAGGGCACTAGTCAGGGAGCCCAAGAGGCCTATGGCACCTCTAAAGGAGTTGGTCTTCCACAGCTGAGCTGAGAGGCACTGTGCATACTGCAACAATAGCCCGGGCAAAAAAAGCCATTGTTGAGAATAACTTAGAACACTAGACTTTGCCAGAAAGCATGTGGGAGACTCAGTGACCAAGTGGAAGAAGATTCTATGGTCTAATAAGACCAAAATATAGTGTTCTGGTCTCTGGACTGGTGTATTTGGTGCAAACCTAACACCGCACATTATCTGGACAAAACCATCACTTCCGTGAAGCATAGTGGTGGCAGCATCACGCTATGGGGATTTTTCAAAGCCTGGGAAACTGGTAAGTATAAAGAGAAAAATTGATGCACCAAAGTACTTAGGACTCAACTTACTGCAGGACAATGACCCCATAAAATACAGAGAAATCCACACTAGAGTGGCTTATAAACAAAAAGGTTAATATCCTGGAGTGGCCCAATCAAAGCCAGGTCCTGAATCCAATTGAAAATATGTGGACCAAGGTGAACATTTCTGGAATTTCCCCATTCAACTTGATTGAGCAATGGACAGAAATTGATGTGTCCAGTAGTGCAAAGCTGAAAGAGATACATCCAAATTAACTCATGAATGTATAATTGGCCAAAGGAGCCTCTATCAAAAGTAAAAGTGTGTGAATACTTATGCAATCAATTATTTTCTGTATCATATATACAAAGAACTTAAAACAATTTGTAGATTTTATAATTCACAGGAAAAAACCCTGATTAAATGCATTTTGATTTCATGTTGTAACACAAACTGTGGGAAAGTCCAAGTCCCTAATATATCCTTTCTCTGGAGAGCAAAAGACTCAAATTCTCCTGGGAGGAAACAGGGACAACTAAATATCATTTTAGATATTTAGCATATGCCACGCTACCTGAGTTACTGGAAGAGAGAGGGCAGTTATGGGGAAATATAGGGGGAAATTAAAAGATGAAGAGAGGAATACAAATGATTCAATGTTAAAGATACTATGAGTACAGGAGCATTCAAACAATCTCAATTCTACATGGTTGAGTAGTATGGGGAATAAGGAAAAGCCTTTAGAATGGACAGGTAGGAGAATTAATGCAAATGAGAATCCATGACCTATGTGATAATTTAACATCTAATAATCTGACTCCATATTCTTTGTAAACATACACAGTCATAGATGACCATGATATGTTGGAAGGTAGCTAATCATTCATCACAAACCAAACATTTAAAAGATAATGTGTTTCACAGCCTATGTCATCCTCAATGCTCCTCCTCAATCAAGTCCAGAAGACAAGGGACCGTGTAGCATCACAGAACTCAGAGACGATCAGTCTGGTCACCTCGATTTACATATGTGTATGTGCCTATCTCAGTTATCATAATGCAAATGAGAATCCATGACCCATGTGATAATTTAGTATCTAATAATCTGACTCCATATTCTTTGTAAACACAAGGTGTAGGTCGTTTGACACAAACCATGGGCACACATGCCATTGTACTGAAGGTTAAATGCCCACGACTCAGGGATGACCAGACAATGTTGTGTTCTTGAGCCTAACCAGACTACTTCAAAAATCCAGGACTTAGGGACACCAAGTCTGGTCACTTAGACTTGTGTGTGTGTGTAACCACCAGTAGCTATACGAACTTGAGAAGGAAGATGAACAAGGAATGCCGTAGTAATCTATATTCCAAAGTAATTAAATGTATTCCAATCAAGTAATAAAGATACAATACAAAATATAGTTACGTACCAACACAATTCAACGTCCTCCCAACTACAGTAGTCTAACTGTCTACTAAAAATGAAGAGACCACTGCACCTTTTCCTTTCCTTTCCCAAAAAGTCAAAAAGGAAGGTTTTGAGTGAGGAACAGAAGGGTTAAAATTAAGAGACCACTGCTAATTGAATGCTTCTGTTCCTCACTCAAAACATTCCTTTTCAACTTTTTTGGAAAGGACAGAAAAAGGTACAGTGGTCTCTTTTTTCTAGAGATATATCTAAAACACTCCCCCAAACAATGTTCTTGTGAAGTTTGATCCATAACCCATACAGAACAATAAAGCATATCAGACTATTCAGCCCTTTAAGGGGAACAGGGGAAATTCAAACACTACAGATAAATGTCCAAAATATCATGAATATAATTACATTCCAGTTCACTCACCTCAGGTGAACTCAGGAGGGTGGGGCTGATGGCCCACACCTGGTGTTCCAGATCTTTAGAGAAGAAAATGTTATGCAGCACCCTGATTAACATCACCAAGGGTGTACTGGAGACTTGGTGGGACCAGACGCGTCTCTTCATAAAATGCACTTCCACTCTTCCTCAACAGACAATTCTTATTACAGTTCAGTTGAAGAATAAAAACATTTAGTGCAATTTAATTTAAAATCAATTATTTTAATTAATTCACTTAATTAATCAGAAACAAACAAAAAATAAGAATCTGAAAGCCAAGACTGTAATAACTCACATCGAGGTCCTAACATATTCCCTAAATAACCAAGCAAAAACTAAAACAAAGTCACATTGAAAATGAAAGAAAATCGTATCTTTATAAGATTCAAACAGCATACAACATGAATAAAACAAAACACACATGTAATACTACAGTACTAATCTACAAATTAAACTATAAAGCCATTTATTTATCTAAAGTTGCTTGTAAAAAATAAGTTTGAAAAAGACCAACCAATCCCTGAAGCTCATTTCACATTCCTACCTAGCAACAGGGATGAAAGCCATATATTCTATGAATCTACTGTGGTCCTGAGTGTCAGCGCCCTTAAATAACTAGCTAACTCTAATGTCAGCGAATGGCATCCTATGTACTGGTGCACTACATTTGGCAAGGGATCCAGTCAAAAGTAGTGTACTACAGCACTTTAAGGATTAGAGTGCCACTTCTGACGCACCTCAGTCAAAGTTCTAACACCCACCCCACTATCAAAGACAGTCACTTATCGGGACATGAGTGGTGACTGGAACTTACATGAGCCCTGAGGTATTGGAGGTGGAAACGACCACGTCAGTGTAGGACAGAGATGTCTTTATGTACACCGGTAATAACAGTCTAACATGCGCCATCTCTGGCTGGGAAAACATTTCATTTAGCTCTCTGGGTGGCTAACGGTAAAATATAAAGAGTTTGACACAAAAGCCCAATGGCTAAGCAAAGAAAGTGTTTATGGCTTCAACACACGCCATTCATACCATTTTGACAATCCTGCTGTTTGTGTGAAAGAGCAAACTTGCAAAGTCTCAAGGGACAACAGTGTACGGCTGATATGGAAGCATCTTCTGTCGATCATTGATGGCAAATATCCATGTGGGCTTGACAAAGCTCAAATTACCATTCTCCATCAGCGCCTGTGGCAGAGAGAGACACGAGAGAGAGACAGACACGAGGGAAAGAGGGGCGCGAGAGAGAGAGAGGAGCGAGAAAGACGTGTGTGTGAGCGGTACATAATTAAGGAGTACAGTGTTTTTCAGAGACTGAACCCAAATGGCTCAACGCAAATTTCAACAGCCCAATACTTGGAATAGGCACTCTGCATTGCAGATGAGCTGGAGTGCAATACAGATGCCCCTGCCGCAGAAATACATCAAAAGGCACTACTGAACGAGTAATATTTCATCACACAACAGTGTTGCACCAAAT
Source organism: Esox lucius (assembly GCF_011004845.1). Lineage (NCBI taxonomy): Eukaryota > Metazoa > Chordata > Actinopteri > Esociformes > Esocidae > Esox > Esox lucius. Next base: position 11,612,792 of record NC_047588.1, on the reverse strand, counting down.
AAGGGTCTGAGATAGGTAAACAATTTATCAAAAGATTTCCCTGAAATATGCCACTACCTTGAAGCCATTGTAAATTATGATTTTAAAGTGAAACTTATTCCAATATATAAAGTGCTAGAGAAACAACCTGGTTCAGATGTTGATCAATGTTTATCACTGTATTAGTTATTTTTTTAAATCTATTCGGGAGCACATTTCTTATTTCCGTTGTTGTTTATGAAATCCTTTTGACTTGACAAATTCATTTAAACCCAATAACACTATCCCTGTACTAGACGATCATCTGCTGCTACTACTACTACCAAATATGATCATTTGGAAGCTGGGGCGATGTGATTTCATTTCAATCCTAAAAGTGGATGAATCTGTTAAACCATTACAGTGTTTTTCGTAGTTAATGGCACCTAAACGGGCTCTGTCCTTACTTTTTTGCAAGCACAACTAAGACGGCACCTTCTAGTTTAGAGGTCAAACTCACATCTTCGAAGGAGTCATGCCATCCCTCGCCAGTGACAACAAACTGGACCTTCTCACTCATGTAGTCCTCCACCTCCCTGGAGAAGGAGAGTCAGAGATATTGGGAAGGGCAAAGTGAGCAGGAAAGAGTAAGAATAAAATCACACGTGAGTATTAATATCACAATCAATTGTATTACTTCCACATAACATTAAAGCCAGTGACTGAAATGTATCACATAAAATGTATATAGTATGTACTCCAACCAATTGGGGTTCCACACATTTGTGTTTTTACTGTAGATTATTGTTAGTTCACAGAGTTCTAGCAAATCCCATTAGCGGAGGGACAGCAGTGTAACCCTCTGATAATGCACTCCTGCCAGCTCGCCCCTGATCTCCCTGAGTGAGAGGGTAGAGTGCATAGAGACAGTCCTACAATTACTACAAGCGATTAATAAACTCAGAGATATCTTAGTTATTTGCCACTATTCCCCTTTAAGTACTACTGTTAAAGGAGAAATGTCCCCAATTCTCATTTTGTCTTTCCTTCCTTACCCATTAAAAGCTATGATGTATCGCAGGAGCAGTCGGCGGTCATTGTTGGGGAATTTGCCGTAGAGAAAGAATCGCTTTCCAGTCAGGAAATCTGAGTCCGAAAAATTATAGAGAACACAAAAGACAACTGGATGAGACCCACTGCATAGTATTGCTGTAATTATTGCCTAGAGAAAATTGGATTGCAATTTTACAGAGGCAGACTAGTTACCTGACCACACAGACAGAGAGACTGGTAAACCGGACAGACAGGGAAAGACAAGAGAACGACTGAGGGAGCCAGACACAAACCAGACCAAATATGCTAGACGCAGAGATGTCAGATTGACAGAACATACAAAAGCAAGACAACAGAATTAGCCGGTCAGTTCAGGGAATGTAGACAAGTTTGGAAAGAGTCAGATGGAAGGACAATTGACCAGCTGAAAGACAGCCAGATGGAGGGACAACTGACCGACTGGAAGACAGGCAGATGGAGGGACAACTGACAGACTGGAAGACAGCCAGATGGAGGGACAACTGACCGACTGGAAGACAGGCAGATGGAGGGACAACTGACCGACTGGAAGACAGCCAGAACAGAGGGACCAGACAGAGAAGCAGGCATGGGTAAATAGAAGGACCTGGTAGCTCTGGGATGGGCTTGTCCTCCTCGGCCTCTGCGTCTGTGTTCTCATCCGTCGACGCCCCATAAGGGTCCTCCTCCTTCATTTCCTTCCTCTCCTTCTCTCCTTTCTTCTGCCGACTTGTGCTTTCTACCCTGCAGACGAGAGAGAACACTCGTTAAACTGCTGACAGATGCTCTGCTGGTGTCATTGAATAAAAACACCACCCCTGAAAATTGTGATGCCACAAAGAGAACTGACAGAGTCAGACATTTCTGCCAACAGAACAAAGCAAACAAACTTTTAAATTACAGGAGGCGCTTGAGTGCAAGGGTTATGTTCGACTCAAGACCATTTGACTATGGACTTTTCCGTGTGGAGTGAATTATTAGATTTTGAATTAATGTACTACACCACAGTAACTACGGATTCCCCTTTCCTGCACTAGTACATTTCTATATACACATCCAGATACACGTTGCAATAAGAAAATAAAAGCATTTTTGTTGTAAATAATTCAGTTTGACAGTTATCAATTTAGAAGACCTTTGGCATGCTAAACAAACCCTGACAATATCAGCAAAATTGCAAAACGTGCACAGCTTTGAATAACAAGTAGGCACATTTCTGATCGTGCCCTTTTTTCTCTCCATTTAAAAATGTGCGAGAAAAGATAGCATTGTCACCAGACCTTGAGCACCTTGTGCTGTTGCCTGAGTTACTAAAGGACCAGAAAACAAAATACTGCTGATTTGAATCCCAGAGCTGAGTGTCCTTGAGCCAGGCTTATGCCGAATAGCTCGAACAAATCTAACTCATAAGGCCCAAATAATCAAACTAAGCATTACTAAACATAAATAAAGACTTAAAATAACAGCAGCATTGCAAACATTGCACAAACACTTCCAAGGTAAAACAGTCCCAACTTCACCCGATCCTCCAAAAAACAATGATGTCAGCCTGTCCCAGGCTGATCCCCACCAATCACAATCCACAACAAAAAGAGGTTTACGTGTGTAGTTTGGGGAGAGGGACACACTCCTGTCTGTTCCAATGGACTAGAATCAGCTGTCGCTGACATTTTGTCTTCCAACCAATTGCTTGTTTGCAAGGTTGGAATTCTGTCTTAGGATTTCCAATGGAGCATCATGTCTCTTTAAACAATTGAACCAGGGTCTGAGGCATATCGGTTTATCATTATCTCCAGGAGCAACGCAGATCCATTTCAGAAACAAGCCTCTGCAATTCACTGACAAAACCAGCTGGTTTCGTTAATCTATATCTCAGAACGATTTCTGTCATTGATCATTATTGAAGCACAACCCAGGTTGTAAAATTACAAAAGAGCTCATTTGCTGTGGTTATATAGCAGGAAGACACTGTCTCAGAACCACAGTGGGAGGACATGGGTTGGACCCACGGCACAGCATGATGACTTTCCATTGGTCATGGGTTGGACCCATGCCACAGTATAATGACTTCCCATTGGTCATGGGTTGGACCCTTGATGACTTCCCATTGGTTTCTTACCTTTTCAACTCGTCCTCTGTGTCCATGCCAGACTCATCATCTGTGGAAGAGGAAAATAATAATGACATGTTATTGATCTGCACTAGGACAAAAACATTTGGCAGAATCAGAAGAATAACATGTTATTAACCTGCATAAGAATGACCCATAATTTACCTGCTTCAAAAGAACAACATTACTTTTTTTTTTTATTTAACCAGGAAAGACTCATCAACATTAGAAATCTCTTATCAGGGGTATCCTCGCCCAGATAAGAAGCCTGTCCTAAGTCATTATTTCAGAATTACAGACAGACAACATACAACAAATTTAAGTAATTTAATAAAAAACAGAGATCCCAAAACAAGACAAAAATATTGACAAGTCAAGGAATCAGCTGTAATGTCCTTGATCAATTAATTAAATGCACACAGTGGGACAAGTTCTTCCAATTTAGAAAAGTTTAAGGTGTTCCAGCCAATGGAGCTGAGCACACAAAATGCTTTATATTCTAATTCAGTTTGGGAATTTAGGACAGTGTTTACCCAACACATTACAGAAAACAAAAAATGCAGAAATAAGATGGTAGTAAACCCCAAATGTGAATGTATACCAGTGACTCAGCCTATGGGTGACTAAAGAAGGCCAGCTAAACAAGGCATATAGAGTGCATTAAGATTAATTAACCTGCATCAGCAAAATAATATGTTATTAACGTGCATCAGAAGAAGTTGAATGGGAGACAATCCCCATATTCTTAATTAAGCACACTCCAGTGCTTAGGCCCTTGTTTAAGGTTAGTTGCCTCATACAAGTATTTTCCAATCAGTAAGAAAGGAAGCAGGAGAGGAAGCGCCTTCTACATTATTGAGGTAGACCTATCCGTTCCTCCCTCTTTTCCTGGGAAGGTGCCTTTGGTTAAAGGGGACCAGAAAAGAAAGCTGCTTGTAGTCGATTGACAGAATTCATCCCTCCTCCATCTTTTCTGACCTCAGGAGTGAAAGTAGTTGGATAACACACTCCTGTCCTAGCATTACCATAGAAATGAGAATCATGCACAAGTCTCTGGGCAGCGATTCTCTGCACAGGTACCACTTATTATGTCCCACTTGTCCTCTGAAAGTCAATTCCTCTCTCACAGTACTTTTAATGACCGTCGTCAAACCGATTATACCTCCATGCACTCCATTAAAGCAGTCCTTCCCTGCTTTATTTCTACATCCCCTTGCTCTTTCCCTCAGTCCCTTTTACCCTCACCTTTAATTCCCATTGTTTTAAGTCTTGGTGGTTTTGTCCTTCCCTCCATCGCGCCCTCAGCCAGCGACAACAGCTAATGTATTAAAGCCCATCAAGCTTTTTAACTCCTAACCTTTTCTGTGCTCACTTAAGTAAGAACTGGGTCAAACGGAAATAATATCAACGTGAATATCGGCGAGAAAATACGATGGAACAAGTTTCTGGAAATTTGTGTCAGCCAGACAATGTCTCTTCATCATCACTTTTTCAACCATAACTCAGAGGTCTTTCATTCATCTACAATAAACACTATCTAGTAACCTCGAAAGAGGCAACAATAACTGTATTCAGAACTGCATTCCGTATTTCCGTTGTTCGCCGTAAACGCACTGTTCTACTGAATATCTGAAGAAATCTTGACTGTTCTGGATAATCAAAATGTCAACCAGAGAATCATCGTTCATCAGTCAAAGGTACATGGTGTCTCAACCCTCTCTATTTCCTCTCTCCATTACTTCTTGGGGGAAGGCTATCCCTTTTACCACCTGCTCAATCTCCTCTTCCGTCTGTCTCAGGTGTAGCTCAGCTATCTCTTAATCAAGCAAGATGTCTGAAGACTTCTCCACAAGCACCCTTTAAGTGCACCTCAAAGATATTGCCTTAGCAACGCTTAGGCCTTTCTCTTATGGCAGTTAGTTGGGAGTGACCACGAATTAAAGAAGTAGGGTCAATAAACATTGAATGAACAACTGAGTGAACAGATTCTTGATTCTTAACAAGTTAATACTTTACCGTCCTCTGTGTGTTGTCAAAGAAACATCACTATTGACGTTACCACTCATTAATTCATATAAACAATGCAAAACCGGGACACACTAAATGGGATGCTTTGAGATATACAGTATATGGGCCATTCCGCCGAATCAGAGCATTTTCCGTCCCCAGGACATTACATGTATAACTATGCATGAAAAGTATCTGTTTAATACATTATATTATTAATCAGTGTCCTGCACTTTGTCCTAATTGCAATTTGAAGATACATCATGTAGAACTTCAATAAAAACTACCTAGAACACAGAACAAATAGGATTTTAGCCCATCCCCACTCTCTAACACTACACCCCACCAGGAAATATAATGATTAGAATCCTCCAGAAATATGTTTTTGTATTATTGTGTGACTATATCCAATTTAGACATAAAAAATATTTTCTCATCGGAAATTCATAATATGTTAGCTAAATTTTAAACAACTGTTGTGTCCCCAGGTTTTCACACAGTCCTGTTACCCAGACAAATTCCTCTTTATAAAATTGTGGGACATTCCACAAGTCGCAAGAGCAACAAGAAGTAGCATAATGAGTCTCCTGAAGGCCATAGGAAGACCAAAAGTTACAGTGGATATAAATAGTCTACACACCACTGTGAAAATGGCAGGTTTTTGTGATGTAAAAGAATGAGAAAGATAAATCATGTCAGAACTTTTTCCACTTTTTAATGTGAACAATCCAAATGAAAAACAAACTGAAATTTTCAAGGGGGAAAAATGAAAAATAAAAACCTTACAATAACCTGGTTGCATAAGTGTGCACACCCTCTTATAACTGGGGATGTGGATGTGTTCAGAATTAACCAATCACCTTCAAACTTATGTTAAATAGAAGTCATTACACACCTGGCATCATTGAAGTGACTCTGATTAATCGCAAATAATGTTCAGTTGTTCTAGTAGGATCTTCCGGACATTTTCTTAGTTGCATCTCAGAGCAAAAGCCATAGTCCACAAGAGAGCTTCCAAAGCATAAGAGGGATCTTATTGTTGAAAGATATCAGTCAGGAGAAGAGTACAAAATAATTTCCAAAGCGTTAGATATATCATGGAACACAGTGAAGACAGTAATCATCAAGAGGAGAAAATATGGCACAACAGAGACATAACCAAGAACAGGACGTCCCTCCAAAATGTCTGAAAACTGGTCAGGGAGGCTTCAAGGGGCCTACAGCAACATTAAAGGAACTGCAGGAATTGCTGGCAAGTACTGGCTCTCCTGTATTCTTCATATGAATGGGCTATGGGGTAGGGTGGCAAGACGGAAGCCATTTCTTAAAAAGAAAAACATCCAAGCATGGCTGAAATTTGCAAAAACAAACATCAAGTCCGCCAAAAGCATGTGGGAAAATGTGTTATGGTCAAATGAAACCAAGGTTGAACTTTTTGGCCTTATTTCCAGAAGGAATGTTTGGCGCAAAAACAACACTGCACATCACCGAAAGAACACCATACCCACAGTGAAGCATGGTGGTAGCAGCATTATGCTTTGGGGCTGTTTTTCTTCTGCTGGAACTGGGGCCTTAGTCAGGGTGGAGGGAATAATGAACAGTTCCAAATACCAGGCAACTTTGGCACAAAACCTTCAGGCGTCCGTTAGAAAGCTGAAGATGAAGAGGAAGTTCATCTTTCAGCATGACAACGACCCAAAGCACACATCCAAATCCACAAAAGCATGGCTTCACCAGAAGAAGATTAATGTTTTGGAATGGCCCAGTCAGAGTCCAGACCTGAATCCAATTAAACATCTGTGGGGTGATCTGAAGAGGGCTGTGCACAGGAGATGTCCTCCCAATCTGACAGATTTGGAGCGCTTTTGCAAAGAAGAGTGGGCAAATATGTGCCATGCTAATAGACAAAAAGACTGAGTGCTGTAATAAAATCAAAAGGTGTTCAACAAAGTATTAGTTTAAGGGTGTGCACACCCTTAAGCAGGTTATTTTGAGTTTTTTAGTTTGTTTTTTTTGCCCTCAAAGATTTCAGTTAGATTTTCAATTGAATTATTCACGTTATAGGTCACATTAAAGGTGGAAAAGGTTCTGACATGATTTATCCTTGTCTCATTCTTTTACATCACTAGAACCTGCCATTTTAACAGGGGTGTGTAGACTTATATCCACTGTAGTTCTCACAATATGATAATAAAAAAAATGATAAAAAAGAATGTCAATCTCAACATTCAGTCCTGTTACCAAAATGATTTCTTAGATGTTATTATGTCTTTTTTTTTTAAGATAGTTTTGGTAAACCATTTGAAAGTGCTAAGTGTTCTCATGATATTATCATTGATGCCATGTGGCTACATTTCATGTATATAGGAATATTATGCTAAAACCTCGAAGGGTAACATAATTGAGGGAAAAACAAAGAAACAAGTCGACTTTTAATTTATATTTAAATAGTTGTAAGAGTTTTGGGAACTTTTACAACAGGACTGAGAAAATCTAGTTTGTCTGAACCAGGCTGGGCGTAGACATTTGTAATCCGAACCTGGTTCATCTGCGTCTGTGGAGCCTCCATACTCATCCTCATCCTTAATGGGGGTCTTAACCAGGGTCTTCTTGGGGGTTGGTAGCCGTTCATCTTCTCTTCTTTTTTGTGGAGTCTGTCGAAGAGGGAATGGAACCAAAATAATGAAGCGGGGGTGTACTGCTAGTCTATTAGTAACAGGACAGAAAAAGACCCTCATCCTCTAGTCAGTTACTAACAGAAGAGAAAAAGACCCTCATCCTCTAGTCAGTTACTAACAGGAGAGAAAAATACCCTCATCCTCTAGTCTGTTACTAACAGGAGAGAAAAATACCCTCATCCTCTAGTCTGTTACTAACAGGAGAGAAAAATACCCTCTTCCTCCTCTACTCTGTTACTAACAGGAGAGAAAAAGACCCATATCCTCCTCTAGTCAGTTACTAACAGAAGAGAAAAAGACCCTCACCTTCTCCTGTTCCTCCTCACTCTCTTCATCCTCTCCTGCATCGCTCTCCTCTGAACTGGACTCTGCTCCATCCATCAGGTACCTTGTGGAAACAGAAAGAGTGGAAATGCAGACAGAGATAATTGAACATCTTGTAGTATTTTATTACAATCACCATTAGCTGCAGCTTGTTGGACAAAAAAATAAATAAATAAATGTGAACAACAGTGATGAAGAAATGCCAATATCTGAAGCTGCAACATTTTACTCTTTGGTCCAAAATTCTTTCAAGGCCACGAAAACATAACATTTGCAGCTTTACAAACTTGTTGGATGCATTAGGACATTTTTCCAACTGAATTAGGTCCTGTGCCAGTTTGGAGTAAATGTTACTTTAAGTAGGAATAGAAGATTTGTTTAGGAACACTTGCAGAGTTTTGTGGATGTTACCAAGAAATACAGAAAATGCCCAAGGCTTCCAAAACACTCAGGAGTGATTTCATTTGACATTAAGTTAGTATACTTCAAGGGTCAAACTATATTGCCTTTGTGGACATCCTAGCATAACAACATCCATCAAGCACGAAGACGACCAAGGTCCTTTTGAAAGTGGAACCCCGGCCATGACACCAGTAAATAGGTTATGAGACACTTATCAAAGGGGAGCCAGCATGTCACAGTACCTGGAGCCACCCCACAGAGAAGGTCTGTTGACGGGAGAGTGAGCAGTATGGAGGGAGCATGCCCTTGAGGAAAGTCCTTAACCGCTCAGACATGACTGAATATTGTGGTTTGTTTTACAAGGCTTGTATTTGCCCTGTTTCTCCATCTGTCAACGAAGCATGTACACATAGAGGAGGGTAAGTCCCTACTTTTTTTAAAAGAATGTACGCGTATACATGAAATTGGGCTTTTATGAAGCAAATAAATGTCAGAATTAAAAATTAAGTCTGGTAAAGGGAATGGATGGGGTGGATTTGGGACACCTTGTTGACGTGGCTCTGAGCTGAAATGGAACCTCAAAAGTGGCAGAGCCAAACTACACACACACACTCACACTCGACTCTCAATCAGAAGTGCATTACTTTTTTCCGCACCTACACCCTCCAGCCTGTCTAGTCACCAAGACGACAGCTGGAAGGTAACGGCACAGGTGAGGGTTATCAGGCCAACTCACATGGTGGCTGCTTTACTCCGTGCTTTGATTTCTTATATCCTACAGCACTGTTTAGATTGGAAAATTTCCACTCACACCACTATATGCTTAGCGTACCGAGACAGGGCCGTCCATATCACTCTCCCAGCACTTCATCACCTCATATTCAGTATGGTTACGAACAGGAGCTTCAGAAAGTATTCAGACCTATTCACTTCCTGCACACTTAAAAATAATAATAATAATAATAATATTTTTTCTTTTTTTAAACACGCAGTACCCCAAATTAAAAAAAACGTTTTTAGAAATCTGGCCCAATTTACTGGAGGAAACGGAACAACTGCACATGGTAATAACGACATTTCTTTGTGTGTGTCTTTGAGACTTGACATGCAAATGGAAATCCTCTCTTGCAAAATGTTTAATGGTTAATGTTAATTGTTTATTTATAGTGGACCGTGAATTGCTTTATTCATATCAAGAGTGTCCGCTGATGCTTTTAAAACACCTAGCCACTCAGCGGAAGTCATCGTCTGAGTTTCGCCAGTAACCCGCCACCATGCTGAGCACAGGGGACTCAGCACCCAGAGGTTGCTAAGACTCAGAATTGAGTGCAGAAAGAATTTTGTTTTGACATCCAGACCAACGTAGAATAAAAGCAGACAGTACGACGACGAAAAAAGTTGCTCAACCCTGTAATAGAGCAGCATTGTGATGATGAACAACAAGCTACTAAATGCAGAAGTGAACAGCGTCCTCAAAGGCACCTTCATTGGTGACGTAACCATAAGAATGTCATAGTGACCCCTTCACGGTCAACACATCAACTGTGACAATGATTAGCAGTTACTCAGTCTTAGACATAAACATTTATTGAACGGACTGAATCTATCGACTCATTCTTAGATTCCAATTATGAAAAGGTCAAGGGCTTTTGAAGAGAAGAACATGGTTACAAGGCAAACACTGGTTCTTGGTTTAATTCTCATTTGCCTAAGACAACGTCTTTGTGTGGGCTTTCCTATCACCACGCCTTATCATAATCACGTTGAACAACAGAGATCCACTCCCAAATAGAACTCTACTCCTAATGAGCCAGGGCTAAGATATACGTACTAAATAGTGAAAAGAGCGCCGTTTCGTACGCACCCTGGGTCAGTGATTGCTAGAATGTTTACATAAGACACTTCAGATGTTACGGATGGATCCTTCATTAATCCAGGCAATTACTAAGCCTGTTTACCCATTTACTTCCCATTCATTCCATTGTGGCCGCTAGTTCCTCGTGATGCTACTTGAGCGTGGCGTGTCAGCACGTGCCCCTTCCCTCCTCTCCTCTGTCACTCACTTCACTTTGAAGCATTCGCTCAAGGGCAAAGGTAAAAAAAAATGCCAACTAGTTCAGTGTCGTAGATACTGTATAGAAGTATAGCTGTGTGTCACCGGTTTGCACTGGCTGGGCTGTGTGGTGTGTGTGTGTGTAATAGGGTGGTGGGCGCGTGCCTGCATGTCTGTGTGAGCACTCAACTTCTTCAAAGGAAGTGGTCATATTAATTACCCATAGCAGATGTGGCTTTTAAATAAGGAACAGACACTCAGAGCTCTCCAAAACCAGAGCCTCACAATAGACCCGGGGTGGATGAGGAACGAGGGATGAGAGAAGCAGGATGGATGAGTGGAAGGAAAAAGGGATCCTCTGTACTGAAAGTAGAGTGACTAAGGAGGTGGGCGGAGAGCTGTCTAGAGCAGACAGGGTTGCTGAACAGTGATTGGACGTGGAAACCAAACAAGTGTGCCCTGAAGTAGGACACTAATCCTAACGTACATCCGTGCAACACACAAACCTTCACGTTACGAAGACACCATCAGAGTCAATGAGCTTATTGTGAGGAACGGTTTAAAACCCAGTGTTAGAAAACATAGTTTGTGTGTTTTGATACACTGATACACATCCCAAAGACTTTAAATACAAATAAATGCTAACATACGCAAATGCATTCCAATATTGCCACTGCTACTTTATTGGCAAAGTAAGTAAGATCAAGCTTTTGAACACGTCTTGAAGCAAGTATCCAGGTCAGTGAACTCATTGAAGCAGTGACTGTAAAGAGAAAACTCAGCTTTGAAAACCTCAACAGTTCAACAGTTACTTACTATCAAAGGCCTGGCTTTGATGAACACGAGATTCAGTTATGTAATTTGAAGAAGCCATTGATCTGACTGAACATAAGGGCTCTTCACTGGGCTCATAAATGAGGACGGTCATCATTCTAGGATAACAGGAGGCTGAACAAACTATCACAGCGGCCTTGACTCAAACCACGCGGGCACAGGTGAAGCCTTGGCAAACTGCGCTAAGAAATGTCATTCAGTGCCAACTTCAATTAATTTGCTTGATTCAAAGACCTTTGAAGTGAATGCCTTCAGATAGTGCGTGGATGGCAGAGACTGAAAACCCATTCATTTGAAACATACTTCCTATTCGAAATGTACTTGGTCCCAATAACCATTCACTGTCCTTTCTCTAGCGGTTTTTCCACCTCCCTCTCCACTTACTGTTTAAACGAGATGTTCTGCTTCCTCTTGTGGCAGTCCAGCACCCACTCTTTCCTGACGATGATGCCTCCTGCTGACTTCACCTGGCTGTACTTGGGGGTGTTGGAGAAGGCACAGCTGGAGAAAGGAAATAAGATTGCTGCTTAACCCCACGCATCCCAAATCCCCAAAGCAACAATCCTTCTCATTGCAATCAGGGACCAATTTAGACCTGGTACACTGGGTGGGTGACAGTAATGATGAGGTAGGACAGAAAACCAGCAGGCTCCGGACCTCGGAGGATAAGAGTGGAGTACCCTGATCCGTTTGGTGCACTACTTTAGACCAGGACTCAAAGGGACAGTGGCTGCAAACATCCTCCTATCCCCTCTACATTGTTGTGGACTAAACTGAGAAAAGACCTGCGTGAAGTTGCCCCCCGCCCCCACCCAACACAAAACGTTGGCAGAATGGGCTTAATTGTTTGTGCTCTGTTTGTGCGTTAACATTTTCATTTGTGCTGCTATATTTTTTTTAGATATAAATAAATATTTTATAGGTCATTCTGAGGTCACTCAGCCCCCCAACCAGCTCCAAATTCACTCAAAATAGGCTCAGTCATTTGTGCTCTGTTGGTGCTGGTAAAGGTTATGTTTTTGGTAACATATATGTTTTTGGTAACATATATTTCTACTGAATAGTAAAGACAATGCACTCTCTTTCCACTATAGCTCTGTCATTACATATTTAACTGTATCGGTAGGAAAGACAGTGGCAAAAACAAAACTTTAACCAGCACAAGCGATTTGGCTTAATTTGAGTGGATTTGGAGCATGTTGGGGGGCTGAGTGACCTCAGAATGATCTATAAAATATTTAGACTAATATCAAAAAAATTACAGCAGCACAAACAAAACGTTGACCGGCACAAACGGAGCACAAATGATAGAAGGCATTTTACCGGTGTGAAGTTGCACCCCCCAACGCAAAAGTACAGCGAAAAAGGCTTAACTGTTTGTGCTGTGATAATTTTTTTGATATTAAAGAACATTTTATTGGCCAAATTCCCTCAAAAAAAGCTCAATCGTTTGTGCCAGTAAAAGTTTTGTTATTGCGACTGCCTTTCTTACGGACACAGTTGAAGACGTAATGACAGAGCTATAGTGGAAATAGAGTAAAACCAATGCACTATCCAGAAGGGGCGTTATTAGGCCTGAGAGTCCGGGGCTATAGCCCGGATCTATTCATCACTAATTCCCATAATGGCCTTAATTAAAGCCCTCAAAAAATAATATAACGCCAATGTTTTGGGTCCTCTGGGTGTTATTCAAGCAGCAGATCTACTTCACACTATTAGGCACGTGCGCATTTTGTGCAAGTCCGCCGAGAGAGAGTAAGCCCTCCGGTTACAGGGCGTGTCATTGTTGGCACCTGATTCTTGCGCCTATAGATATACAGAATTTTTTTTGAATCATTATTTTAAGATAAATATAAGAAGTGCAGCTGAAGAGCTGATGTCTGAATGACAATGTATAAGTGTAGGCAGCTGGCATGTACATTCAAATGTTCTTCCACCCACTCTTTCTGCACAGGGGTGAGGCTAAGCTTCCAATGCATTGTGATCCTAGCAATGCCTCTGGTATCCAATAGAAATGTAGCTAATGTACCAAAAATGTTGTAGCCCAAATGAAACTTGTGTGTGCTGAAGGATATAGGAAGAGTATTGTGAAGGACACATATTGGACTTTTGAGCGTTTTAATGGAAATCATTGTGTCCCACTGACAAACTACTCACCCTTCTTGATAATACTATTCCTGATTTCCCTACAAATATTACTAATACTTATAGTACAAAATACGAGCCACACGCTTTGTCAAATTCCACACAATACCTGTTAAGCGGTTTCCAACGCCTTCACGTTTTCAACTCATTCAACAGAGAATTTACCTGAACCAATTAAGATTACAGTGAAAACACAGCTAGAGAGTACAACCTAAACTACCAGCTCCCTATCCCTGCATTTCCTCCATCCCCACTCCTCTACTCACATGAGATGCGTGGCATCAGGGGTCCAGTCGGGACGGTACTTGGCCCCCATGGCCAGGGCCTTGTCCCTCAGGTCTGCCCGGAAAGGGTTCTGGAAGCCACTCAGCACAAACACCACTCCCTCCATGACCTTGTTGAGGGGGACTGGGGCCTCTGAGGAGCTGGACCTGGCTTTGGAAGATCTGCTTTTGGCTTCTGGTTTGGACTGGACATCCCTCTTCTTTTTTTCAGAGGTTTTCTGAGCAGGGGAGGCTTCAAGACAGGACAGTCCGTAAGACTAAAGGTTGGAATATAATTTGGTCGTACGGCAGAATGAATGATTTCTCATCCGCATGCAAATGTTTTCAGCATGTATACTCCTATTATGTTTTGTCAAAAAAAAAGTGGGTGGAAGAGGGGAAAACAGCAATAATACTACCCTAATGTGAGCCTATATGACCCAAAAAAGCTAGAAAATTATTAGAGCACAATCTGACGAAAGATCCAAAAAAATGCACAAATTGTGAACCTTCCTGCAACAAAAAGTGAAAGTATACATTGGCCTTTAGGCTGGTGAATTCATTTATTAACCCAAGGAGAAGAAAGGAGTGAATCGTGTTAACACATTTTTATATATTTTTGCATCCAAAAATTCTGAACAGCTTTTCACATCTTAGTTACCCAGGAAGTTGCCTGAATTATAGGAATTGAGGAAGTTGCTCAATATAAAGTTACACTCTGTACACCCGAAAAGTAAAAAAACTGCTAAATAAAACTGACATATAAGTCTCCAAAACCCTAATCTTGCAAAGCCATACCCAAAGCAAATGCTGTCACAAGGCTTGTAAACCATGTATTTGCTGTATTTGATAGAGCAAACAATACACTTGCAATGTACAATACTTCACCATCATGACAGATATTGCTTTATTGGATTTGAAAATAAATAATAAATATAATCTACATTTGTAAAACATCCCAAAACAATAGCTGTTTGAGTCTGGTTGTGTGTATGTGGGGGGGGTCAGTGTTTTGGACATCTTTTTGACAACCATAGTAGTGTTGTTCATTGGTTATGCTTAGGCTGGATGTCTGAATGGCTGGCTGCATGACTGGCTGGCTGACTGCGTGACCGGCTGGCTGGCTGACTGCGTGACCGGCTGGCTGGCTGACTGCGTGACCGGCTGGCTGGCTGACTGCGTGACCGGCTGGCTCTGTGTTTTTTACCTTTGGGAGTGTTGAGGCTGGGGGGACTGGGTTTGGTCTTTGGTTTGGGGGTGGTAGAGCCTCGTTCAGGGGAGCCCATGGGACTGGGTTTCTTTGAGGGGGGCGGAGCAAGGGCAGACTGGCGCTCCTTAGTGAACTCAAACTTCCTCTTAACCGGGGCCTGGTAAAGACAAGATAAGGAACGAGAGATACAGAGTTACCCTTGGAGAATTCATAATATATGTACCATTTGTAAAGACAACATGAGTGAGCAGGCAAAACACATGTCTTTTTTTTCTTATAGGATTCACATTCAACTGTAGGTCATAACAGAATGGCACAATCATAAAACAAAACATGGCAACACATTTTTTTTTTACTGACCTCTGTTCAGAAGTCTGTATACCCTTAGTTCTTAATACTGGGTATTGCCCCTTGTCTGCCAGTATTTTCTGATAGCATGCGGCATTCATCTTACCATAAATTTTCACAAGATTCCCAGTGCCTTTAGAGCTCACACACACCCAAAACATCAATGAGCCACCACCATGCTTCACAGTGGGGATGGTATTCTGTTCACTACAGGCCTTGTTGACCCCTCCTCAAACATAGCGCTTATGGTTGCGAGAATAAACGAGAATAAAGCTCTATTTTGTTCTCGTCACCCCAAATTACAGTGTGCCAGAAGCTGTGATGCGTGTCAAGGTGTTGACAGGTATATTGTAACAGGGATTTTTTGTGGCATTGGTGCAGTAAAGGCTTCTTTCTGGCAACTAGACCATGCAGCTCATTTTTGTTCAAGTATCGTCGTATTGTGCTCCTTGAAACAACCACACCGTCTTTTTCCAGAGCATCCTGTATTTCCCCTGAAGTACAGGCTGTGTTTTTTTTGTGTGTCCCAAACAATTCTTCTGGCAGTTTTGGCTGAAATCTTTCTTTGTCGGCTTAGTATCAAGAGATCTCCAAATGTTCCACTTTTTAATAAGTGATTGAACAGTACTGACTGGCAAAGCTTTGGATATGTTTTTATATCCTTTTCCATCTTTATAAAGTTCCATTACCTTGTTAAGCAGGTCTTTTGACAGTTCTTTTCTGTTCCTCATGGCTCAGTATCTAGCCTGCTCAGTGCATCCATGTGAGAGCTAACAACCATTTATACGAAGACACTAATTGCAATTTAATTAGCCACAGGTGTGGGAAATTCACCTTTAATTATCATTTTCACCTGTGTGTGTCACCTTGTTTGTCTGTAACAAGGCCAAACATTCAAGGGTATGTAAAATTTTGATTTGTGCCATTTGGGTGATTTCTGTTATCATTATGATTTAAAAAGGAGCTAATAATAATAAATGACTTCATATAATCACTATCCTTAAATAAAACACTTTTTATGCATGATCAGTCATATTTTCAAAATCAATGCCAAAATTTCACATTTTCTGCCAGGGTTCGCTAACTTATGAGCACTACTGTATAAAGTAAAGCGTCCTAATGGTCAACATAAGGAACTGGAGGTAACATTAATCCACATTAGTTATTAGGGCCCAGTCAACCATACACTATTGTATCAACAGTAAAAATAAACACATGGCACCTGATTTTAATATGGCTGCATAAAGCACTGGTCAAAACAGCCCACTACAGAGACAATGAGATGACATTTGAAACAAGCAGCATCATGCTAGGAGATGAAGGTCGTTTAATGTTAATTAGGAGTCATGCTGTGCCCAAAGGTATATTTCCTAAAAGAGCCCTGAATCTTGAATGTGCACCAGTCGGGTCCCAGAAACACCATGCCCTGCCTCTTACCTGTGGTGAGGGAGAGGTGGAGGATGTCGGGGCTAAAGAGGACCCAGACCCAGACACTGACTGCAGTGCTGCCGCTGCATAGCTCAGCTTCTCAGTCTGTGGCGAGACTGTTGAGGGAGGACATCACACACCCCATCAGCAGACCTTACGTGGCCTACCATTCAGTCAGTACACATACATGTCAATAAGGAACGTTATGGAGTACCAGCAGGCTTACCTTTGAGGGCTGGGCTGGGTTTGGAGGTGCTCTCTCTGTTGAAGAAGAGGGCGCCCGGCTGTAAACTAGGGCCGACTGAGGGGGAGTCATCCTTCACCCGGAACTGGCCCAGCTTAGTCAGTTTCTGTCATAGGTAAAATTTGTGTTGGGAGAGAAGATTTTTGGAAATGACAGTGCACTTAAAGCTGTTCACAGTATAAACTCCAAATTCAAAATAAATGCAGCAGATTTTTTTTTTTTTTTTATGTGCTGCTCAAATGTGGTCTAGACTACAGCCACCCCACCTGTGTGGAAGCAACAAGGTACATTAATCTGTTGGAAAATATTCCAACATCAGTCATCAACCCAAATGAATACAAAAAATGGGCAACTCTCAGGGCTTCAAGAGGAATAGAAGCAGAGTTTCTCTTACTGGAGGAGTTGTGGGTTGTGGATCACTTTTGTCGGGTGGTGAATGGAACTTCACAAAGGCCAGTCCATACGCTATTGTCTGACAGTGAAAATAAAACAGTTTGTTCAGTCAAATTATTATTTGACATGTAAATAAAATACAATCACATTTACAGTGCTGTGGAAAAGTATTTGACGCTATCTTATTTTACTGTTAGATTTTTTACCAAAACCTTACATGAATGGATCCAGAATGATAAAAGAAACTGTACATACTGATTTCATGTACTTAAATATGCAGTCTATGGATGAGTGAAAAGAGTAGCATTTTGGACAACGTTTTTCTTGTTATGTCTGCCAAAAACCAAACGTTTTGTGGGTTGTCTCGATGTCTTGAGAAATGTTTTGGGAGTCACTGAATGTAATATATTCATATGTGAAAAAGCAAGTAAACCCACTGGAAAGCTGTCTTTTTTATATACTTGAAGTCTGACAGATAAAGGTAAGCAAAGTTAACAAATGACAAAGATTATGCTTATCATTCATTAAATACAAACAAACGCAATTCCATAGTGCTATGTTATAAATTAAAGTTTTCCCACATGCGTGAGTGTGGATTCCTAATAATAATGTAGCTGTGCTGCTATTTCATTTTACGAGGAGCAACTAAAATGAAGCATATGCTTTAACTGAGCTCTAATCTGGGTCATTCTGTCTGAAGCACATGCAGTTCTTACATGAAAGGCTTCAAGCGACTATCTAATCAACGCATCAGCAAAGTGAAAACCTAACAAGATATCTGGCAAATCAATGTTCAGCAACATGTTAATGCTTTCCCTGTCAGTGGTTGGATCATCAACTAATAGCAGCTACTGAGCTTGCCTTTACAGTACCTGCTTTCCTAGAAGAAACACCTTTAATGCCATTGGACAAATGCATGCCAGTCGTCATCACAATGCTGTCTGACCACATGTTCTTGGTGGCGTGTGACTCACCTTGCTGTATGGCTGGCTGCATATAATCTTGACACGGTCCCATTTCTCCTGGGCATGAGCCTTCACCAGCTGGTTAGGGCCAAAGAAGCGCACTCTGTTGGTGTTGGTCCCGTTGCGACTCTCTGTTGGGGACATGAAGGAGGACGTGACCAGCAGAACCTGTGAGAGATAGAAAAATAATTGCATGATTTGGATAAAATATTTAACTTTGTTTCTTTTAGCCAAAAATGCAATTACGATGTATTATTAGGATGATGCATAATTTCCAAACAGTGTAAACAGCAGAGATTACCTCAATTCAGAATAGGGATTGAAAAAAATCACAGTGTGTTAATAAACTGAATAAAAAACAAGTTAAATTGGAGACGTTAAGTGTTTTTAACACCTTTTACTGATTTGAAGGTACAGCCTGTGTCAGAACACTGAAGAATATATTCATGTCACGCAATGGCGTTTGCTATGTTTGTTCCGTTACCATAGCTAGTTTTTCTCAATATATTAAGTATGTTGGTAGGCAATGACATAAAAGCCGAAACTACTACAAACTCCACAAAAAATACTACAAACAGGAATATGGTGGCATACCTCAAAGTCCTGGTCTTTCATGGAGGTTGAGTGTCCCACCAGGACCTCAATGAAAGCAGAACCTTCATTTCCCATGTCTATGCTGTGCACCTGCTCTTCTTTCTCAAACTGAAACAACAGGAAAAACGAAAGTGGTTAGAAAGTACAAAATAGTTCAAATCACAACAAGGAATTCAATTGCACTACATAAAATGCTGGAAAATATTTCATACTGTCTATAACAAAGTTTGAATAATGCTGTATTTAAATTTACTACTGAACATTTAAATCACATCTATTCATATTTCAGCTACTGGATAGAGTTGAATGCATCCAAATGGAATGACCAAAAAATTATGAAGTAATACTATTAGTATACATTCAATGCCATCTCATAGGCAAAATACTTAAGGATTAATCTAACTAGTTTTTTTACTGTACGCTGAAAACTGGAAAAAGTAACTTTATTTTGTTGTGCAATGATTGGTTTTATATAAGAGGTAATCTGAGACAATATCCACTTTGAAGTCAGCTGGTCTGTATATTGTTTGGATGTTTCCATTTCTGGTTTGCATTTTCAAAACAATGGCAGAGTAAAAAAATCTCTGATTCTTCCCACATCCCATCACATCAGGAGTATGAAAATCCAAACTAGAAATAAAAGCACCCCAAAACATAAAGTTAATAAAACTTTACTTTGGACAATTAATCTGCACTTCCTACTACCCAAATAACAAACCAGACAGATATACATTTAAGGATACATTTTTTGTACTATTTTAGTCAACATTCTGGCTTGTCGATAAAAGTATTTTCTCTGGCAACATGTAACAGATGGATAACCCATGGAACAAAAAATAAAAGCCTGATGTTTAGGCACACCTGAATAATAACTGAGGTTTGTTTCTCCCCAGGTCTCGCTGCTTTCCATTTCCTGTAGGTGTCAGAACTCAGCAGGTTATCAGCCTTGTGAGTCTGTAATACAAGAAGATCAGGACTAACTACACCAAATTATAACACAAACTGCTGCTGTTACCACTGACAACTGTAGTTGGCTACTATTTGCTTTCACTAAGACATCAGATTCAAGAATGATTAAACGGTAGCGCATGCAAATACAATGCCGTACTATTACAACGATTATTTGAAATCGGTGTGCTACAATAAAGTAATAAACAGTGACTGTACATACAGGACAATAGAGTCAACATAGTCTCTCAATCAGAAGAAAACTTTAAAAACTATGTAGCTAGCAAGCTAACAAGTTATTATACTGGAAGTAGGAGGCTAACAATTTAGCCTAGCCAATTGGACAACTTACATTGTCTTCGGTGCTGCAAGACACGATGTGCTTGAGTTTTATCTCCGGCATGTTGCGTACGTCACTTGACTTGTGTCGAAAAAGTGCAGTGACAAGTTATTTGTGTTTTGAAGCTATATAGCCTAGCTAGGTAGCAATTGGTTAGGTAACAAGTAGCAGACAATGGAACACGTTCATAGTTAGCTGGCTAGTCCATAGCAAGTAAAACGCCTCTAAATGTTCTATACAACCACACTGTTTGACACTGTCTTTGTCTCTGCATTGTATTTTACTTCCATGTGAATGTGATTATAATGTAAAGGCGAAGAATAAAAGTAAACGTATTTTAGGTTGAAAATGTGACCACTCTAAATTTCACATCAAAATCCCTCTCGATTCACAACTTTCGACGTAACTTCCGGTAAATTATTTTAACCAATCAAAACAACAGT
This sequence comes from Esox lucius, assembly GCF_011004845.1. NCBI lineage: Eukaryota > Metazoa > Chordata > Actinopteri > Esociformes > Esocidae > Esox > Esox lucius. Next base: position 11,592,034 of record NC_047588.1, on the reverse strand, counting down.
TTGCAAATGGTATCAGTCTCCTCCAGCCTGGGCTGTGTTCGGTCGTTTGTCATGTCTGTGCTTAGAGAAGGAACATAGCAAGGCGGGGGAGGGGGGGTCCTGTTTCTCCAGGACCATCATTGCAACTTACCTGTAGCTCTGCATACTTCTATCATCTGACTAGTACTCATTTTCTCACTGCTCTCAACTTTTATTTTCTGAGACTGCCCAAAACGGATGAATATCACTGCCATCCTGACACTCACTGTGAATGAAAGCTGACTAATAAAACTGCTTGCACTTTAATCAAACAAACACTAATAATGCAATTTATTATAAGCAAATACAGCTATACAGTATACTATAAGAATATGCAATCAATGAAAATGAATACTGTCTGCACAAATAACACATGCAGCGCAACATAAATGATTGACACTTTAGGCAGACTTCACCTGGGCTTTCTGAAATTTCTAACCAAATCATTAACGTAAGACATTAACGTTAGTTGAAAACACACAGGAGCACCAATGTGGTGGTTGACTGATTAGCACTCGCAAATCAGCCCATTTTCACCCAAAACCTTTGTTTACACTCCAGGCAATTACTGACGCTTTTTAGCCAACTATTATTCATTTCCACAATTACAGTTCCAGTGCAAAATGACGTGTTGATGTTTAAACAATCACAATCGACAGGAAGATATACGTAACACTCATATTACATTTTAGTTTTCCACTTTTTAATACCTTTGAAAGTAATAAGAGAGTACAGTGTTTGTCATAGAATGTACGTACCAATAGCAATTGACCTACTGCTTCTGTGGTACAGCAACAACACTTGGACAAACTACACCCAGAACTGCAGAAAACCGTAAAACTAGAACCAGTAGTAATAATGTCAATTTGTTACGTTTAGTTATGATTATGTTTACATATGCTAATGATTATTTTTGGACGGCGGTGCATGGTTGCCTCTTATAGCATAGCACATTTTTTATTTTATTTATTTGTCAATATATTGGGGGGAACATTTTGAGCGTATCTGAATATTGGGGGGGATGTGTCCCCCCCAACATATATTGTGATTACGGCCTTGGAACATGGTATGCGTTCTTATCCGAAGTAGAAGCACAGGGAAAAACTTTATTGGTCAAAGCAGTGTAGGACCAGAACATATGTATTGTAACCAGTTATGCATCTGTATTCATATTGCATTTACAGACTTAATTGATTTCATTATATTGGATAGTTCGTGTAGGTGGAATGACTTTTTTGCTTCAATGACCACCAATCAATCCTCTGTTATGGGTAGCAAGTGAAGAGGCACCTTTGTATCTCTTCATGTACAGTTGTTGTTCCACAGTGACAGAGAAATATAGTTCTGCATTGAACAATTGCATGAAATACATGCAGTTATTGTTTTATAATAGAGGAGAATAAAACAAGAATTATTGTAAAATACCATATGGTACAAGGTTATTATACAGACATAATGCATAAAATACTGTAACATCATACCATATGAAACAACTGATTGTCAGGTAAAGTACATTCAAGTTGTTGTCCACCACCATGCATTTATGATGTAAAGGGCAGCGAAGTGTGCACTTCTCTATTAAATGTACTGCAATATTTCATGGAGCACATACACTGATCAGCCATACCATTATGACCACCTGCCTAATATTGAGTATGTCCCCCTTTTGCTGCCAAAACAGCCCTGACCCGTCGAGGCATGGACTCCACTAGACCTCTGAAGGTGTGCTGTGGTATCTGGCACCAACACTTTAGCAGCAGATCCTTTAAGTCCTGTAAGTTGCGATGTGGGGCCTTCATGGATCAGACTTGTTTGTCCAGCACATCTCACAGATGCTTGATTGGATTGATATCTGGGGAATATGGAGGCATAGTAAAGGCCAATGCCATCAATACCGTTGCCAATCCTTAGGTAGGTGGCACGTGTCAAAGTAACATCCACATGAATGGCAGGACCCAAGGTTTCCCAGCAGAACATTGCCCAAAGCATCACACTGCCTCTGCTGGCTTGCCTCTGTCCTGTAGTGCAACGTGGTGCCATGTGTTCTCTAGGTAAGCGACATGTTTTTTGATGTAAAAGGAAACGTGCTTCAGACCAGGGCCTCTTCTTCCATTGCTCCATGGTCCAGTTCTGATGCTCACATGCCCATTGTAGGCGCTTTTGACAGTGGACAGGGGTCAGCATGGGCACCCTGACTGGTCTGCAGCTACACAGCCCCGTACACAACAAACTTTGATGCACTGTGTGTTCTGACACCAGCATCAGTACCAGCATTAACTTTTCAGCTATTTGAGCTACAGTAGCTCATCTGTTGGATCCCACCACACGAGTCACTGTTTTTCCTTCCTTGGACCACTTTTGATATGTACTGTCCAATGCAGACCAGGGACACACCACAAGGGCTGCAGTTTTGGAGATGACCCAATTGTCAAGCAATCCCTGTTTGGCCCTTGTTTACGTCGCTCAGATCCTTACACTTGCCCATTTTTCCTGCTTCTAACATATCAACTTTGAGGACAGAATGTTCACTTGCTGCCTAATATATCCCACCCACTGACAGGTGCCATGATAACGAGATTATCAGTGTTATTCACTTCACCTGTCCGTGGTCATAATGTTATGGCTGATCGGTGTATGCAGTAATCATCTTGTCATGAATAATCATGTGTCTTATCCCATTTGGTATCATTCTACAACATAACTTCATAAGTGTATTAACTCAAATTATTAAATGGATAGGATATAATTAGGTATTTATTGTTATCAGTCAAGCAGTTGTGCACATTGCATTTTGTCTGATAACACAGACACTGTCTTCACTCCATGATGTAGCTTTGGTCTCTGCAAGCACCGGTTTTCCAAGCAATAACAATCTGGACCAAAGACACTCATGATGTGGATCCCTGACAGATGAACTCAGAGGATCTCCAGGTAGATAGCTGTTTCGGTGTTAGTATCGCTGGTCGTAGGGCTCTGTCTGTCTCTCAGTTCTCTGTCCGCCATGCCCCCTGGAATCTCTCCTCCTCTTCTCTCCACCCCTCTCTCACCTCGCCTCTCTGCTCCTCTTCTTTCCCCTCCCCGCCTCCCTATTGGACGAGTCTGGGACACAAAAGGACTGGGGTTTAATGAATCACTCAATGGGAAATGTCTGTTTCTATGGGCAAATACCGTTAATGTACTGGATTGTAACATTCCCATATACAAGTTATATGGACTTTTTTTTTTTTTACAGAACAGGAGGTTCTACCTGTTTGGTCCTGACGAAGCAAGGAGTGCAGTTCTGATAGACCAGCTGGTAGCTGCCATTGGTGTAGATATGTGTGACCTCAGTGCAGTTGATGTAAAGGGGCATCCGATCCTGGTATATCCCCATGCCTTCGGGGTGTACTGAAGGTCTGCAGGTCAGCCTACGTCTTTAATAGACCAAAGAAGAAGAACAAAGACTTTGGTTTAGAGGACTTCCTCAGGAAAACATTTCCTTGTAAGGTTAAATGTTTCTACCATTAGAATTCTTTACAATTTTGAGAAATAGGTCCTCTTTCATGTTTCTATTCCAAGTTAAGTAAAACAAGACACGCCTATTCTGGCAAGCCATCAGATGAAAGTGAAGCTAGATTGGTGGCAGGCGTTAGGGAAGACAGAGTAAAGTAACTCTCACGAACGAGATGTCTCTTACTTTCCCCTCTTTCGTCGACAGCAGAACAGGAGAACTAGTAAGAAGAGGAAGGCGACCAGGGAGATGCCCACTGCGCGTATCACTCTCCAGGGAAAGAAACCTGTCAGTCAACCACAACCACAAAGATAAGGAAACGAACACCCTCCTCCAGACTGCATCAGTTTTTTAGCTAACCATTCAAGTATTTGTGTACTTCAAGTACAACAAGGTCATTCTTAGTAACCATAGTGGACCAAGGTCAGCATCAGTATATTTTACTCTTTTCAATATTCACAGACAATACGGCAGTTCTTACCCTCCTCTGTGTGAATCAGTGTTTGCGAGTCGTTGCCCAGCGCATTGATGGCAAAGCAGACCACCCTCAGTGGGGCATGCACGTGCCCCCTTAGCTGGGCTGTCAGGGTGCCATTTTTCAAACTCACTGATGTGTTATAATCATATGGTGGAACACTCTCGTTGACGCTCCAGGTGACCGCAGACTGCGGGTTGGAGTCCACAGAACAGCGACACAGAACCACCAAGCCCTCAATGACACAGGAGGAGGAGACCGGAAGGATAACAGGCTTGTCTGGGGGAAGGGGAGGGGCAAAACATTCACATTAAATCCAAGGTCCAACCCAAATTATGAGTTTGACCCTCTGTTACATTCAAATTAGTCGTCTGTGGGTATTTTGCTGAAAGAGGGATAGAGAGGGGAATACTTGGAGACAGTACTGTGAAAAATGACTACATGAAGAACGCAGGAGCGACGGACGTACAGTAGCCAGGCTCTTATCTGTGCTTATCGTATTTGCGATACTATTTTTTATATATTTTAGTTTCCCTATTTAAAATGTGATTATTTTATCCAAATATAAAATAAAGATGCATTCTTTATCAAGCAAGAATGGGAAAACATGTCACTTTCAAAACTACAGCAATTGGTCTCCTCAGTTACCAAACGTTTACAGAGTACACTGTATACAATACAGTAGTAAACATGGCCCTGTCTCAACGTTTTTGAAATAGATTGCTGGCATCAAATTCAAAATGTATTTTTCCAAAAACAAAACAAAAAATTATCAGTTTCAACATTTGATATGTTGTCTTTGTACTATTAACAATTAAGTACGGGGATAAATGATTTGAACATCATTGCATTTTGTTTTTATTTGATTATTATGCAGCGTCCAAACTTTATGGGAAAAACAGGGTTGTACAAAGAACAGAGAGGATGTTTTGTTTCATCCTGAGAGGTGCAACTGGCCCAATATATTTGCTTGTCATGGTATCTGTACACAAAGCTGCCATTCAAATCCATTTGCCGGAATAGGACGCAACTTTAACTATCGAATAACAGGCTTACATTTAATGTTTAGGGATGTAGGTTTGGACTCTGCCCGTCCAATTAGGTTCTGTGCCGTGCAGCGGACCGTCATATCACGGGTCACGTTGAACACTCGGACCGTGTGCGTGCGCTCGGGGAGGTTAACAGTCAGCCCATGTTGGGTGTAGGACCACTTATACTGTGACACGGGAGGGTCTGCTTTACAAGAACAGGACAGCAATGCGTTTGCCCCCTCCTGGACAGTAAAGGTATGGATGTGGACCAAGACGTCTTTTGGAGGAACTGCAGGAAAGAGACAGTAGCAAGACCCCTGATCATAAAATGTCTCAAGAGTACTAGTATTGACATAGGATCAGTTCCCCATGCCGATCTTCCGTTACTTATTTATTATTTATACTGTAAATAATGTTATTATTGATTGTCTGTAAGCACTGTAATGCAAAGATATTTTAAATATGTTTTCTAAATCGTAGAATTAGCACGGCACACTTCAGAAATGTACTTACATGACACATGGAGCTCCATTAACACAAACGATTTCTTGTCTCCTGGATATACTGCCTCACATTTGACTTTGGATTTGATTCGGTGGGATGCGGTGAAGGTGAGAGAGGACCATACGTTAAGACTCTGGTCATGGGGCTTCGGGGCCAGTGCCTCCCTGTACTCGCTGTGGTTCACTGGGGTCCCTGTCTCCCACTGCCACTGAAGGGTGGGGGCTTTTGAGGGACAGGAGTAACTGGTGCTGCAGTTTAGGGACACCACCTGTCCATCTGTCACCGGCCCCGTACTGCTGATAACTGGGGGATCTGGGGATTCTGTCAGGGAGGGGGACAAAAGAAATGGAGAACTGGGCGGTTGGATTTAGTATACATTTAAAAATGGTTGGTCCGTTAGCAGTATAGATAATCCAACTCACGTGTAAAAAATAAGTATAGAGGTGTTAAATTAACTAGAGCTACATAAAATCACTCTTGCACAATTCACAATGTCTGAACTCAAATAAAATGTATGCAGTTCGAGAATCTCAGTGAAATGAGTTGATTGGAGATCTCTCTCACTTGACACAATAAGGTTGACGCTCCTGCCCCTCCCCCAGTCCTTCTCCTCACGGCCCTTCAGGGACAGATCATAGACACGGGAGTCATCCAGGGTGACCTCCTTGATCAGCACAGAACAGTCTCCCTTGGCGGTGTCCCCCAGTGGTGACGCAGATCGGTCCTGTGTGCTGAAAGCTGTAGTCCACAGCGGGAAGAAATGCCTTGTCCAGTGGCGCAGCCTCACGTCCACCACCTCTCTATGCCTGGGAAAGGTGGACTTAGGGGGAGTGAAGGAGCAGGGTATGACTGCACAAAAGCCTGCCAGGGCACGGACATCCTCCACTGGGATGGAGGGAATGGGAGAGGTGGCGTGGGTGTCTCTCCATAAGCATGCTGGGAAGGGTTATTAGAGAGATATGAGCTACACAGCTGAAGCACAATGACGCAACTATGTTGCTGTCTGCTATTTGAGTGTGTTGCTATGGAGGAACGACAGGTATAGTTACATTGCATGAAATGAACAAGATAGAATAGAAGTATATCCAGTTGATAGTCTGGGCAGTCTGGCACCATGTCACATGTAGGAACATTCCACAATGCAGTTAAATTTAGAAAAGGGGAAGAAACATGCAACTTCTCAGCTTGAATTGTCCAACTAATGTACTAACATGGTCTCTGTAATTTATTGACTTATTATTTCACTACTAACAATATTGAATACACAATTGTAGGTTAGCATAAATGAATGAATAGTACAGTACAGACATTTTCTCAAATGTTATTGTCACAGTAGGCCTGAGCCTCAATGCATATTAGATCATGTTCTTCAGCTCAGCTCAAACATTGTAAAATGCACCATACTCAACTGTATATCTGGTGAAAAAGACACAAGGGCTAAGGTATCCCATGTACAATGCACCATTCTCAACTGTATATTTGGTGAAAAAGACACGAGGGCTAAGGTATCCCATGAACAATGCATGGTGGAGTGCATGGATAGTTATCAGTCATATATTCGCCATATACCACATATGCCAAAGATACCTTATTTCCACTATAAACCAGTTACCAGGGCAACTAGAATAGTAAAAGTTATGTGATGTCAGAACCAGGGTATGTAGTCTCCTATAAAGCCGTTTATTTTAATCCTAAATGCTGATTTGCTGACTGCCATGGTATTAAGATCGTACACCACTAGAATGACATCACAATATTTTTACTGCTCTAACTGGTTCATACGAGCTATAAGACATCTTGGGATTGCCTTACTGTCATAATACATCCTTTCATGTGTTATATTTCTTACATATACCATGACTTTCAGCCAATCAGAATTTAGGATTCAAAGTACCCAGTTTAAGCAGGGTGAACGTTTACCTGTTAAGGAGATGCATTAAGATGAATAAAATGATACCAAGCCTTTTGATGGGGCACTTCACAGGTTAACAATAAAACTTGACTAAACCTTTATTCTAGTGATTAATTAAAAAAAAATCATAACCAACTCACCAAATATCACAGTACACCGCAGCAGAAGCATTTTTCCCAGACACATGGATAGAAGCTCAGTAGACAGAGCAGAGGAAAGGATGACCTGATGGAATAAGAGTAAAGAAGGAAGTTGGATTGATTTCATAATGTCAAGAACACACATGGTTTCCTCAGAGGTTCACAATACAGTTAAGCTAAGCTAACACCTGTCTAAACCTGTCTACTGAATTTGCCTGGTAGTACATTGACCTATAGTTCAGCCCTTGGCTGGCACGCCACTTGCAATTAGCTTATACGTTGTGTGTGTAGAATTTAACAGACTGAAAGGAAAACACAGTAAGTGGCAGTAATGTTTGTGAGGAGGCGCACAAGGATTTTAGTGACTCACACTCATGCCGTATGCGGTTTCCTCTCTCCACAACATTTCTTCTCACTGACTTCCTTCAATATTAGCTGTGCACATTTTCTTTATGCAGCTCATGCTGTATTCATGCATGAAAACCAATCTTAGATTGATATAAATGAGATTGAGATTCATACACTGATTGTAAAACAGAATAGGAAGCTAATTGAAATAATTTGTCCAATCTGTCCTTCATGTCACTATTTGAGTTGTTAATCTTTATTGCGCTGGCTGGATCATACGGGATCACACTGAACACAATGCAATCAATTTTGAAGTGGGTTTAAATCAGAGGGTGATTTCAAAATTACAAATTTAGTTTCATTGATTTACTCACAAATACCAATCCACAATGGTACATATGATGTACATATGATGTGAGCTTTTACTATTGCTGCATGGAATTTTCTTTACATTTTCTAACATAAAATGCCAACTAAAAGTTTACTACAGTATTAAAATCTTCTTAGGTTTGCAATTTTCACTTTAGAAAGGCTTGATATGCCTTAACACGCATATCTTTACACCCAGCAAAAACAATATTACATTTAATTATTTTAATTTCACTGCTGTGAAAAACATGTATGTTTCCTCAACCTTTGCCTCACCATAGTACTACTGAAGCCATGAAAGGCAGTTAATCTAACCCAGTAGTACAGTTACTGTACATAACAGATTCCCAGACGTTTGAACTCTGGACTTTGGCCTCCTTGGGCAGCTCTAATCACAGTTCTGAAGATGCCACACCTCTTTCCGTCTCCACGCTATGCCCGTGTCTAGAGAATTATCAAAATAGTCAGCAAAACTACAGACTGTTGCTGGGACCTTAGGAATATCTTCTGTGTCAGGTAAGGTTTCCAGGGCACATTTTAAGAATATTTGTGCTTTCTCTTGCTGTTTGTTTGTAGAGGTTTTGCCATTTCTTACTGGGAGTTCACTTTTTGTTCTACAAAATATATTTGTTATTCAATGGCAAATTTCAGTTTAAGAATTCATACCAGTTCTAACTCTCAGTGAATCCTTTCTCTCTCATTATTTTTATAATGAATGGCGCAATATACAGTATACAATAGAGTTCATGAGCTCTGCAGCCCAGCAGCTCCTGCGCTCCCAGCGGGATGTGCTCCTTGTGTGGACCTGTGAGCACCCGACCCCCCTGCTGCGCCGGCTACGTGACGCCGGGGTGCTCTCCCACGTCCACTACTTGTCCCTGCTGGAGTGTTCCTCCTCTAACGCTGTGGCCCAGGCCCTGGAGACAGTGTGCGCCACTGAAGAGAGCAGCCGCGGCTTCCTGCAGGTCCTCAAGGAGGTACAGTACCAGTGAAAAGTTTGGACAGACCTACTCATTAAAGGGTATTTCTTTATTTTTAATATTTTCCACATTGTAGAGTAGTAAGACATCAGATCTATGAAATAACACACATGGTAACCAAAAACATGAAAAGCAGATTAAAATGAAATTCATATTTTAGATTCTTCAAATTAGCCACCCTTTGCTTTGATGACAGCTTTGCACCCTCTTGGCAATCTCCCAACCAGTTTCATGAGGTAATCACCTGGATGAATTTTAATTACCAGATGTGCCTTGTTAAAGTTAATTTGTGGAATTTAATTCCTTCTTACCTCTGATGCAGAGAATATATTCATTAGCCTCAGAAATCGGCAATCAATTGAACCTCAAATTGCATTCCAAAAAAAGCTTCACAGAGTTCAACAGGCAAATCTCCACATTAACGCCAGAGGAGACTGCATGAATCAGGCATTTAAGGTTGAATTGCTGCAAAGAAAGCACTACTACAGGGGAATAAGAAACCAATAAGAAGACACTTATACGGGCCACGAAATTCAAATTTGAGTCCAAATTTGAGATTCTTGGTTCTAACCTACGTGTCTTTGTGAGAAGCAGAATGGGTGAATAGATGATCTCCGCATGTGTGGTTCCCACCGTGAAGCATGAAGGAGAAGGTGTAATGATGTGGGGGTGCTTCGCTAGTGACATTTAGAAATCAAGGCACACTCAAACAGCATGGCTACCACAGAATGGCTACCACAGCATTCTGCAGCAATTCACTATCCCATCTGGTTTTGCATTTAATGGGACTATCATTTGACCAAGAAGTGCAGTGATGCTGCTGCATCAGATTACCTGGCCTCCACAATCACCAGGCCTTTAAAACAATTGAGATGGTTTGGGAGGCGTTGGACCACAGGGTGAAAGAAAAGCAGTCAATAGGTGCTCAGCATATGTGAGAACTCATTCAAGAGTGTTGGAAAAGCATTCCAGGTGACTACCTCATTAAGCTGGTTGAGAAAATGGCTAGATCATCCAATGCTGTCATCAAGCAAGCAAGCAAGGAAGTTTATTTATATAGCACAATTCATACATCGAAGCAATTCAATGTGCTTTACAAAGAAAAATATATGAAAGTATAATAACATAAAAACAAATACTCAAATGAAAACATCAAAGCAAATGAATACATCATAATAAGAAAAAATACAATAAGAAAACATACAAAGATTAAAAAAGGGATAAAAACATAGGAAGGCTATAAGGCTAAACAGTGTGGTAAAGTTTAAGTGCTCAGTCATAGGCACATGAAAAGAGAAGTGATTTTAACTTGGATTTAAAAATGTATACGTTTGGGGCAAGTTCTTCTGGTAGTTTATTCCAGTTTTGTACAGCATAAGTGCTAAATGCAGCTTCTCCATGTTTAGTTTGGAGTCTGGGCTCTACTAGCTGACCTGTGTTCATGGATCTAAGAGCCCTGCTCGGTTTATATTCTGCGAAAATGAAATGTATTTGGGTCCTAAACCATTCAGAGATTTACAAACTAAAAGCACCACTTTGAAATCTATTCTGTAACTGACTGGAAGCCAATGCAAAGATTTAAGAACCGGAGTGATGTGCTCTGTTCTCTTGGTCCTGGTTAACATTCTAGCAGCAGCATTCTGAAAGCTGCAGCTGTTTTACAGTCTTTTTGGGGAGTCCAGTTAAGAGGCCATTACAGTAGTCAACCCTACTAGAGATAAAAGCTTTTTGAGGCACCAAGCCTTTGATTCTGGCTATATTTTTTAGATGATAGAATGCTGTTTTGATGACTGTTTTGATATGACTGTTAAATGTGAGGTCTGAGTCTATCAGAACACCAAGATTACACACTTGATCCCTGGTTTTAAGGACCCGAGAATCCAGCTCTTTACTAATACTTGTTCTTTTATTTTGTTGCCAAATACAATAATCTCTGTTTTATCTTGGTTTAATCGTAGACAATTTTTGTTCATCCAGGTATTTATGTGCTCTATACAGTGACACAGAGAGTCTATTGAGCTGTTGTCATATGGTTTGAGAGCCATATATATTTGAGTATCATAGGCATAGCTGTGGTAGTTAATGTTGTTGTTCTGTAGAATTTGGCCCAGAGGCAGCATATAGAGATTGAACAGAAGCGGTCCGAGTACTGATCCCTGTGGAACTCCGCATGTCAAAGCCACCCTATCAGATTCATGATTACCAATGGTGACAAAGTAACACCAGCCATCTAGATAAGATCTGAACCAATTAAGCACTGTCCCGGAGAGTCCTACCCAAATTTTCAGCCTATCTATAAGTGTTCTATGATCTACAGTGTCAAATGCTGCACTGAGATCTAATAGAACCAGAACTGTTATATTATCAGAATCAGTATTCAGCCGTATATCATTTAAAACTTTAATCAGGGCCGTTTCAGTACTGTGGTGAGGTCAGAAACCTGACTGATATTTTTCTAAGAGACCGCTTGAGGTCACAAAATTGCTAAATTGTTTGAAGACAACCTTCTCAATGATCTTGGCTATAAAAGGGAGATTTGATACAGGTCTATAGTTGTTCATTATAGGTACATCCAGTGTCCAAACCTTGGACTGGTACTCTGTGTATTGTAATGAACTACATTAGCCTATTTATAATGCCCCCGGATGGTGCCAGCAAAAAATCAGGTAACCTTAGTAACTGTGCTCCTGAAGCAGCTGTAATGGTGGGCTGTGACTGCTTGTTATCAACACAAGGTGCAGGACTACTACTGTGATGAGCTGCAGGTCTGGGTGGAGAGGCATTGCAGTAAGAGGGAGGAAGGGAGACAGAAGGTCACGGCTGTCAAAGTGAAAGGTAAAGTGGGCTACAGGGGAACTGTAAATTGGTTTTAAACAACTCCTATGGGCATTGGTTGGCAGAGCACAAATAGACCTGGGAGTGGTAATGTATGTTCAAATTGCTGGCAGTTGAAGTCGTGGTGTCATTAATGTTCATTATTAATGTTTTATCCAGGCTTCCAATCATGCTTGATTCAAAGATAAGATGTTGCCCGTGTGAGCCAAGCATGGGTAAATAGTTGGAATATGTCTGATGGCAATGTAACTACGTTCTGAAGTCTACACCTGTTGTCCTGTGTTTATCAAGCTGGGGCCGACTCCATTTTCGGTGTATATTAATGATACTGCTCTTTCTGCTGATAACTGCCATTCACCTTTATAATGACACTATCCTGTATACTGGCCCCCAATTGCTTGTAGTATACAATAGTAAATCTAGCACCTTGTAAAAAATCCTTTAATGTATTGCCTTTAAATCCTTTAATATATTGTAACAAATCCTTTAACAAATCCAAAGCCAAGGTTTCAACTGACATATTCGTGGACCGGCAAGAGATTATTTATTGTGGCCTGTGTCAATAAAACACTCTTCCTGTGTGGTAACATGTGAAGTGTCCATGATCAAAGTCTGGGATACCATCTCATCTAATGCCTAGTTATGTTTTCTTATTTGTATCTATTTTTCTTATTTGTATATATTTGTATCTCTCCTATTTCAACAGAGAACTCGAAAAGCTTGATTTCAAAACTGTTCAAAGGCAAGAGGAAATTCTCTGTGTCCCCAGAAGTCAAAGGTAATGCATTATGTCATCATACAATTAATTCTGCCCCAGTTCAAACACTGAATCACCACAACAAATGAAACAATTACAAAGTAATTTTGTTTTTGGAAAATAGGGTCCTGAAAGGATTAAGTTAGACTTGTTTTCAATGCATTGTGGGTAAAGCCCTCATTTGTTTCAAACAATGTACTGCTCTGCTTGGGGCAGCTCTGGCCTACTACACACACCAAAGTAGATGAAAGAAGGCTCACTGAAGGCGCAATGGTCTGAGGCACTGCAACACAGTGTTCTAAGGCACTGCATCGCTGTACTGAGGCCTCCACCACAGTCTAGATCTAAGCATTGCCTGTGCCACTTGCTAGCATGGGTAGAGGAAGGCATTTGTTCTGGGTAGAGGAAGGCATTTGTTCTGGGTGGAGGGAGGCATTGGCAGCAGGGATTTTCTTGACATAATGTACAATAGTGATTCCCTCAGGCAGGTTGGGTTGAGGGAGTACAGTACATCCGGCATGTAGACTATTTCTGCTGATACTAAAAATGATTAATTAAATCATCATATGGATGTATAGTGTAAATGTAATTATATTGTACCAAATGTATAATTTAAATATTTGTCTTGATAAATCAATAGTGGAAGACTTGCAAAATGTCTTGCAGAAGCCATGGCAAAGTGTTAAATCATCTCATCTCAGAAGTAAGTTGAAAAAAAATCAAGATAAGTGTACAACTGTGATAAACTTGGTTATAATATTTGATTATACAGATATTGTGAATCTTTAATTCCAACAGTGAAAAATTAGCTACGTTACTGGGTTTAGTATGAATGCCTAAGTTGCATGTAAATAACTTGCCCTTCCTTTATTCTACTTCTAGCTCACAAAAATACACTTCTGGAACGTACAGAACGACTTACATCTTACGCAGAAGGAGGAAGGCAGGTTTTCAACTCTGCTTCTCATATTGAGATCCGCTACACTGATCTCTTTGTGACAGAGGACAATGAGTCATTTGACAACAGCCAGCATGAGTACTTCACCCTGGCCAGTCGACGGGCACGCATCTACGCCCACCAGGCCTGCCAACGCATCCACCCATGCAGCCTCCTGAGCCCCCAAGGCCCCACAGGGTGCCGCCCAAAGCGAGTGAAGGTGAAGGGCATTGCCGGGATCGGCAAGAGTGTCATAGTGCAGAGGCTAGTCTACGAGTGGGCCCTGGGGAAGCACATGCGTGAGTTCACATGCATATTTGACCTCCGCTTCCGTGAACTGAACATAATCAAAGACGCGCTAAGTTTACTGGACCTGCTTGGAGACCGCTTCCGATACTTCAAAACTGTCCTGAAAGACCTTCTGGCCTCACCAGGGTCCTTGTTATTCATTCTGGATGGCCTGGACGAGTTTAAATACCAACTGGACTGGAACACTACTGACAGGGACATCGACGTGGACTCCAAGGTGTCCATATCAGAGCTAATGATGGCATTGATCAAGGGGAGTCTACTACCAGAGTCATCTGTCATCCTGACATCTAGGCCATCCACGGATGCTCCTAAGCGGTTCTTCCAGCGTTGCTGCATGGTCTTGGGTTTTGAGGAGGACCAGCTGAAGGAGTACATAATCAAGTTCTACAAGGACCATAAGGTGTCTGGGAGAGTGTACGACTACATCCTGGGCAATGATAACCTCTTTGTGCTTTCTTTCATCCCTCTCTACTGCTATATCATCTGTACCGCTTTGGCTGAGTTCTTCTCCATAGAGAACCAGGCAGAGGATGAATCCCAGTCTCTGGAGCAGAACCCACCCACCACAGTCAGCGAGGTATACTACTGCTACTTATTTACAGCCGCCAAGCACCATGCGCTGAAAGGAAAGGCGGAGAGGAACACCCCAAGATCGGAGGTACTTTCTCTAGTTAGGCAGCAGCTAATTAACCTGGGGAGGTTAGCATACGAAAAACTTCTGAAGAGTAAGATCATGTTTGAAAGACAGGACATGGAACATTACGGTCTTGCGCCAGAAGATATCGAGAACACTTTCCTCAGTCAGATGCTGGTGCCTCTAAAAGAAAATACAGTGCAGATGTTTTCCTTCTTTCACTTGACCGTCCAGGAGCATCTGGCTGCCCTGTACTGTGCCATAAACCTCTCAAAGCAAGAAGACATTATCCAGGCTCTAGACCTTTGGTGTTTTGGGGAGATCCCACCACCTTCCACCTCCCTGTCTCCACTACTGAGTCATGACCTCCACCTTGGCAAGACAAGAGTAGAGAATCTACAGATGTTCACCCGTTTCTTCATGGGGATTCTCCGGACCAGGATAGGGGGCCAGCTGAATGGTCTGATGCTGGCCCCTCTGGAGGTGGATGTGAAGGAAGAGGATCTTCCCACTAGGTTGGGTCTCTGGTTCCAGGCCCAATTTAAGGAAAGGAAGCTGGCTAACCAGACAGCTCTGAACTTATTACACTGCTTGATGGAGTTGCACATGGAAGCAGCTACCAGCAGGGCAGCATCAGAGATCAAGAGGCTGAACTTGTTCAAGATTAAGCTCCGTGTTGTGGACTGTGCAGCTTTGCACTATGTGTTGCAGTTCTCCCCTCATAAACTCACAGAGCTTAACCTGGGCTACTCCGACATTGGAAACAGAGGTCTTAACAGATTAGCTCCAATACTGCACCGCTGTGAATCTCTCTAGTGAGCATTTTTTCATAGCATTTTCTTGACTTTTTAAATTGCAATCTTTAAATGGCTTATCATTCATATGCTCCAGTATTTTTTGTGGGTGGTAGCCAGTCTAGCAGTTAGGGCATTTGACCAGTAACTGAAAGGTTGCTATATTGCCAGCAAGGTGAAAAAATATTGGCCAGAGCAATATAGTTAACCCCAATAACTCCCAGGTCAGTTCTGTAATGAGAATGGGTTCTCAGTCAACCTGGTAAAATAAAGAGTAAATGTTTTAAATATGATACACTCCAGCTAATGAAAAGTTTAATAAAAATCAGAAAGACATTTGACCTACAACTAACTTGAATTTGTATATTATATAGTTTGAGATACAATCGTCTGGACAGGGAGGCAGCCACCCTGGAATCTGCAGTGTTGAAATCAAACAAGTGTCAGGTGAAGAAGCTGTTGTAAGTAATTTGAATTAACATTTTTCACAACTATTGGATCTCTCAATAGTTTCATAATTCCTATATCACCAACTAAGCTCTAGATGTTTTCTACAGTATGTGTGGTAACAACTTTGGTCCAGATGGAGTTCTGGAGTTGTGGAAAGCCCTGGAGCAGAACACCACTCTGGAGGAACTTTACTTAGACATCACTGGCATCACAGAGAGAGGAACAGAAAACATGGTCGACAGTCTCAGCAAAAACACCTCGTTGAAAACACTGACGTAAGGGAAATAGAGAAAGATAGAGACAGAAAAACATTCACATGTTTAGATGTTTGATCTGCACTTACAAGGAGGGTTGACATGCTGCCCTTGTGTATTTCACAGTTCTTATCTGACCCAGTTTTATTTTCTCCTCAGCATGGTAGGGAATGACATTGGGGAAGTGGGGAAAAGGAGACTGAGGGAGCTGAAGTGTCGACGCCCAGAGCTCTGCATCATCGGAAACTTTGTTGATGACCAAGGACTTCTGCAGGCCTACCTGGACTGGGTAGAGGAGATCCGGGCTGACCAGGACCAAATGGATTCAGTGAAGAATGCAGACGCCCTGCATTCTATCCTGAAGGGGCTACGGGTGGAATCAGGTGGGGAGCGAAAGGAGGGATGTAAAGAAGACAATACAACCAAAGCCCTGGAACTGGAGACCAAGATCCTGGAGCTTTTGAACTGTCCCGCTCACCTGGCTGGAGTGAGATGATCAATCAAATGAGGCAAGGAGAAGAAAGCTGGAATTTGTCAAAATATGAATTTAGAATCTATGTGAAAATGAAGTAGACTGATTACATTCAAAGTTAATTTGATTGTAAATGTAATCTCTGTTAAAATAAAGTATGTGCCTTTTGTTGGTTCTGTAATTTTAAAACAAACAATCTTGAATAAAGTTATTAGCCCAACTGAGCAGTAGTTAAAAAAACCACAAAGGTTATTGTAGGAAAATTAAAATTGAATTAAATACATTTCTGGGTCTCTAGATCAGGTGCTCAACAGATGGTGCTAAAGATCAAGTTGAAAATGACTTATAATATAAAAATATTCATACATGTGGCCTAGGCTGGTCTAGCAGTTAAAGCCACTGCTGGCTTAAAGTACAGTAGCAGCATGACTTCAAGCCCAAAGCTTTTAAGAAATAAAGGAGACATGATCCACCAGAAACCTGAATTCAATAACCAGAAGGAAAAAATATACTTATAACTACTCTGGTACCTGGTATGAAAAAAAAATGCTGTATATTGTATTCTGTTCATCAGCTCATGGACAGGACTGCACATTTTATATCAAAACACAAATGTCTGACTTAATCACTTTGTAGAATGTGTACAGAAACAACAAAAGCAGAGAACATCTTGAAAGCTCACTAACGCAATCTATGGTAGGCTAAGTGTGAACAGCAACACAATTAGATGAAGCCTGCTATGTATTCCTAAACACAACCTATACGTTGACAGTGTTGTAGTAACATATAATGAGAGTTTGAGAAAAATTATTACACTAAAGTTGTGTGTTGGTTTCATTCATTCTATGTAATCCAACAAGCAATCTTCAGGTTTGAAATAATGGATGCTTTGGTAAACAATCAGGTCCGTAAACAATTGTTGATACATATCAGTCTAACAAAGCAATTTCTAGGGCTAGAGGGTCCACCGGACTCTAGTCAGAGTCATAATGTGTAAAGAGAGAATGTTTGGGACAGTAGGGAATATTCACAGGAATTGTCATCTTGACAAAATCTCTCCAAATTAATCCAGGATGTCAGAAAAACCCTGGAACATATCTCGCCTCAGCTAAGGTCAGTGTTCATGACAACACCATCAAAAAACTATGGGTAAACATTATTGGATTTATGGCAGTAGCAAGGAAGAAACCACTGCTCGGTAAGCATTACATGAATGCTCATCTTGAGTTTGCTGAAAAGAACCTGAGTGATCCTCAAGAATTCTGGAACAATGTTCTATGGACAGATGAGTCAATTGGTTAACTTTTTGAGCCACATGGGCCCTGTCAACAAACACTGCATTAGTCATTAAAACCCTGTGGACAAAAAGCTAGGAGGAATTCCAGATGCTCTAGATGCCCTCTCAGGTACTTAAACGGCCATTTGAATATTTCAAATCGATGCATGTTTACAGTTTTTAAAAAGTATATTACTGCCATTCTTGCCATTTCTACAACATTCAATACTACTACCACTATTGCTGCTAATCTACAGTACTCTTTTTAAACTTCTGCTATGTACAGTGTTATGTATATTATCACTTTATCCTCTTGATATTTTATTTTGCTGTGTGTACATTTTTCTTATCAATTCTCACTACGTTGTTGTAGTAGGCTATTCCACCATTCATGAGTTTATTGCGCTTATATGTATCTATAATATTCAATAACTCTACCAATTGCTGTGAGAAACATTAGCATGTATCTATGTATATTTAAGTTGTGTTTATCAGATTCCCTCGGCAGCAATTTAGTCGTATTTGTTATTATGCATGCTAGTGCAACCTAGTTACTGTATGCTTGCTTGCTCCGTTTGTTGGATGCTATAATTTTGGATGTTCAACTACAAATTTGAAAAAGAAAATGTCCTTCAGTACTTTGTTGATGAATAGTTTTGTTTGATCACTCATGAATAGTTTTGTTTGATCACTCATTTTCCATTTTATCTAGTTAGGTTTTGGTTTAAAGTTGTGCTACAGTTAGTGTAACAGTGAGTGAAAACATAATCCAAAGATGTAGAAAACAGACAGTTGGTAAATGTCATGGCACTGTAACTATCTGTGTAAAATCTTAAAATAAATTACTGACATTCTTTTCAAATAGGATTTACAGTACTTTGTTGGAAAACAAATGTTGGCCACATTGAAAAGTAAAGTTTTGAGTGAGGAACAGAAACATTCAATTTGCAGTGTTCTCTTAATTTGAACCCTTCTGTTCCTCACTCAAAATCTTCCTTTTCAACTTTTTTGGAAAGGAAAGAAAAAGGTGAAGTGATCTCTTAATTTTTTCTGGAGCTGTATATTATTATACTTTTCATACCATATGATTTGAATAATTTAACCTTTTAAACCTTTACCTTAACTATTTCAAAAACATCTTCAATGCTCTTTTAGATAGAATAGTTAAAGACTAACATATTTCATTGGTTCATACCCACAGAACCAATTAATCTTATATTTGTCTTTTAGCATAGTGTTAAGCATAAAACATTATCTAATGTAACATTTATCACATGAAACAACTTTGATGGCTTCCATAGCCATCCTAACTTTAAACTTTAAGTAAAGCCCCAGAGTGCTTCCTGTTTGAAAATAACAAAGATGAGTGTGATGTAAGTAGTTTGCCTCTGTAACAAAAAACCACACCACCACCAACAGATAAAGACAAGACAGAAAGATAATCATAATCTCCTCTTAAGGTAAGACATGGTGTTAATCTATGGTTATATGGGAAATTGCAACAGCATTTCAATGACATATATAAATGTTTCAACAACCTGTTTCTTTTGTAAAAGTTGTTCCCATTTCTGTTTTGGAAATGTACATACAATATAACTGTAATGTTCTGTAAAATAAGGTCTAATAAGAAATATATATTTTCTGAAGATATGTACATGTTTAGCTCTTTGTGTGTCAAAATTAACATGTTACATAATGCTATCTGATGTGTCAAATAAGAAACTGATTATAGAAGTATCCTGAAAACAATGTCCTGCAACTGTGGTTACCTAACTTTGAATGAATATTTAAAATCTCTAATAAGACTAACATAATTTACTATGAAAAGCCATTTTGTGCATAAAGGATATATTACACAGAAAATTATACTTATTATAATTGATTTAACCAATGAGTTGGCATTTGTACTATTAGGCACTAGTAGTTAAAACACATATGTAATGGGTTTGTAACTTCAAATTTCAGGGTGTATTATTGGCCTGTAACTTTTCTACATTTTCATTTAAGTTCTATGCAATGTTTTTGCCAATTACTATATTTTGTCCAGAAACTGTATCAGTAACATTGTTGCAACTTGGGTAACTGGGTCGAAAATAGTAACAAGTGTTGAGAGGACAGCAAATGCTATTATCAGTAATCATCAAATTATTTATTTTGTATTATATTTAAAGGTTTTCATTAAGATTTTGACATAGAGTTTGAGTATTTTTAAATAAGATCCCAACCTTTTAAATAAGACCCCAACCAGGAGAGTCAGAACATCCTAATCCTGGTTAATTGAGCTGAGAAAGTGTATGAAAAAATATCATGTTTATTTTGTTTTGTCAAATTCAAACCCATAAAAACAATAAATTCATACAGTTGCAACCAGGATTTTAATTCACTTTTCCCCTATGAGAGACACATTCATTTATTATATACTATAAGGAAATAACATATGTACAGGGTAAAACAAACAGAAAATGTGATTATATAACATCAGAACTTTTTTTATGTAATATATAACATCATAAAACATTAAGAGACCATTGCACCGTTTTCTTTCCTTTCCAAAAAAGTATTTGATACACTGCCGATTTTGCACGTTTTGCTAGGCCACTCCAGGACCATGAGATGCTTCTTACGGAGCCACTCCTTAGTTGCCCTGGCTGTGTGTTTCGGGTCGTTGTCATGCTGGAAGTCCCAGCCATGACCCATCTTCAATGCTCTTACTGAGGGAAGGAGGTTGTTGGCCAAGATCTCACGATACATGGCCCCATCCATCCTCCCCTCAATACGGTGCAGTCGTCCTGTCCCCTATGCAGAAAAGCATCCCAAAGAATGATGTTTCCACTTCCATGCTTCACAGTTGGTGTTCTTGCGGTTGTACTCATCCTTCTTCCTCCAAACATGGCGAGTGACGTTTAGACCAAAAAGCTCTATTTTTGTCTCATCAGACCACATAACCTTCTCCTATTCCTCCTCTGGATCATCCAGATGGTTATTGGCAAACTTTAGACAGGCCTGGACATGCGCTGGCTTGAGCAGGGGGACCTTGAGTGTGCAGCAGGATTTTAATCCATTATGGCTTAGTCTGTTACTTATGGTTTTCTTTGAGACTGTGGTCCCAGCTCTCTTCAGGTCATTGACCAGGTCCTGCCGTGTAGTTCTGGGCTGATCCCTCACCTTCCTCATGATCACTGATGCCCCACGAGGTGAGATCATGCATAGAGCCCCAGACCAAGGGAGATTGACCGTCATCTTATACTTCTTCCATTTTCTAATAATTGCACCAACAGTTGTTGCCTTCTCACCAAGCTGCTTGCCTATTGTCCTGTAGCCCATTCCAGCCTTGTGCAGGTTTACAATTTTATCCCTGATGTCCTTACACAGCTCTCTGGTCTTTGCCATTGTGGAGAGGTTGGAGTCTGTTTGATTGAGTGTGTGGACAGGTGTCTTTTATACAGGTAACGAGTTCAAACAGGTGTAGTTAATACAGATAATGAGTGGAGAACATGAAGGCTTCTTAAAGAAAAACGAATAGGTCTGTGAGAGCCGGAATTCTTAATGGTTGGTAGGTGATCAAATACTTATGTCATGCATTAAAATGCAAATTAATTATTTAAAAATCATACAATGTGATTTTCTGGATTTTTGTTTTATATTCCGTCTCTCACAGTTGAAGTGTACCTATGATAAAAATACAGACCTCTACATGCTTTGTAATTAGGAAAACCTGCAAAATCGGCAGTGGTTCAAATACTTGTTCTCCCCACTGCATCAAATGCTGAAACAGACATTTTATTGTTGCTTGAAAAACATAAGCCCACTTTGATTTTGATGCCAGCAAAAATTGGGGCATAGGCAACAAAAGACTGGAAGATTTGTGTTATGCTAAAAACTAAACCTGGTAGAATATCCCACAACTAATTAGGTTAGTTGGCAACAGGTCAGTAACATGATTGGGTATAAAATGATAATTCCAGAGAGGATGGATCTGTCAGAAGTAAAGATGGGGAGGGGTTCACCACTCTGTGAAACACTATGCGGGCAAATAGTGCAACAATTTAAGAAAAAAATTTCTCTATGTAAAATTGCAAAGCGTTTGGGGATCTCATCATCTACAGTACATAATATCATTAAAAGATTAAAAAGAAAATCAGAAGAAATGTCTTCATACAAGGGACCAGGCCGAAAACCAATATTTGATGGCCATGATCTTCAGGCCAGCATACATGATCAAAAGCCAACATACATGCGTTAGTCCATGGGTGACTTGCACCTCTGTGAAGGCACCATTAATGCTGAACAATATATACAGGTTTTGGAGCAACATATGCTGCCATCCAGACAATGTCTTTTTCAGGGAAGGCCTTGATTATTTCAGCAAGACAGTGTCAAAAACAGTAAAAGTTCTCATTTGATATGTTGTCTTTGTACTATTTTTTATTAAATATAGGGATAATTGATTTGCACATCATTGCATTTTGTTTTTATTTGCATTTTACACAACGATTCAACTTTTTTGGAAACGAGGTAAAGTAAACTATTTGATTATGTCTTATTTTTTGTTGGGGAGACTACCGTACACATTAAGCAATTACATGAAGAACTTCTTATTCAACTGCTGATTGTCCAATAAACTTATTTGGCGCATTAACAGTGTTATATAACAACTTTATTAATACCCATACAGTGTTCCATATCCAAGTCCAAATGTAAGCATTTCTTTTAATTTAATTCCTCTGAAACAATTCTGCTGCCTCATTATAAGGAAGTATCTGTAGGTTTTGAAGTTTTACATTCCTTTGCACATTAGGAGGCAACATCCTTGTCTGGTCAAATATAATGTTCAAAGTGTCTGCAGGGATGCAGAACAGTGAACTATTTTCTATTGAAAATATTTCATTTCAAAACACAATATATTTTGGATGTATTCGATTCCATGCACAGGAGGCATCAATCAATAATGCCACCCTACACCTGTTACAGGCCAAGCAGATTATTGCAGAATCACAATGATATATCTGCATTAATAGTGGGATAATGGTGTTTCACAGTATTACTTACCAGCCGTGTTTTGATTGGCTGTGGTATTTGTCTGTTGACTTTATACCATAATCCACATAGGTATAAACATCCACATCCTACATCCCACATCCTTCTCATGGACATCCAGAGACTGTTTGGACTTTTCATCACTGGTAGGTTATATACATCTTACTATTAGAAATGTGTTTACATGTTAAAAGTAGCATGTACTGTATATGCACTATGTACATAAAATACAAATTTTGTTTAGGACAAGTTAGTGCTGTTATCAACCCAATTATTCGACATACCATCACTCTTGTTAAAGCTGCCACTGGTCTTTATATAGAAATAGAGACAACAAAATAACCATACTCAGTATTTTCAACCTGTGACAAAATGTGAGAAATGAGCATACTGGCTACATATAGCTAATTTGGTTCTGATGCAGTGTTTGTGCTATAGTTATATTTGGCATGAAATTTATCTTGCTGTCTAAATGTTGTACACGTCTGACTATTCATAGACCTTGGAGCTTGCTGCTACTTTCATTGAGTTTTAACAACGATGCATCTTTGCACCAATTTAGCACTTTTTACTTTTAAAAGTAAAAATAAAAGTCCAAAAATTACAACATATGAGGTGATACATACTGTATACAGATGGATAAGGTGCATACTGTATGTGCTCGATGTGAGAGACAATTTGTTTTTAAATGTGTACGAAGACATAAAAAGATTCAAAGACTTTTGAAATTCAACAACTGAAAATTACTGTAATTTGGTATTTCCCTAAAGAAGAAACCAGGCAAGCCTAGTTCAGCTGGCCCGCTACAGAAAGTGGTGAATCGTGGCTGCCCTCCTGAGATGAGAACACCGGTCACCCACGTGAAAAGCTGTGTCTTTAACCACTACTCCACAGAGCTGATAGTTCAGTGTGTGTCAGTATAGCATATTGACATTATATAATATTGTCATGCAAGTTTGAATATTTTGTTAGACACCATTGACCATTGTGTTAAACTGAGTAACGTTTCTTATTAAGTTTACCTCCACCACAAATACCATCTATGAACTGCATGACTTTTGCCACTAGCCGTTTTAAAAGCTTATTAGCCAGTAAGACGCTAGACGCCATTACGCATTGTGTTAAACTTTCTAACATTTCTTATTAATTTTACCACCACCACAAATACCATCTATTAATTGTATGGCTTTTACCACTGGCCATTTTAACAGCTTATTAGCCATTTGTGAATGACATTGATACAATAACTACTGTATCAATATAGGTGACGATAACTGACTTTTACTTCAAGTGAAAAGACGAGAGAATCATGTAGCCATCGAAGCGTTTGACTATCCTGAAGAAATCCTAAGACATTCGAAAATCCACCAGAAATTGTTGCAATGGCCGTTCTTCTAGCAGCAGGATATTATGCTAGCAGCTCTAACTCAGATTTTCTTTTTTCAGTCAGGGATGGATGGACTCACTCACTCAGTCAGTAAGAGACATTCGCTCCTCTTGGCCGGCTCCACTTACACGGTCCGGCAAAAGGACTATTAGATAAGCTGGTACCTAAAAAGGACTTTTAAATAATAGCTGGTAGCAGTTACTTTCTAGTGTTTCAATATAAGTAAAACATATACACAGATTTATTATCTTTTTTACTTATAATTATTCTTTAAGCTCCCCATAATTAATCAACAAGGCACAAGCATGAGGCAGTACTTCATGAATACAATCACAATTGAATAGCTTGTTTAAATACTTCAGCCCAATTCGGAGGTCTGGTCAAGACATTTTCGTGTGACTGTGTTCATATGACACAGCACTTCCTGGCACAGCATTTTGGTTATATAAGACCAATTGAAGGGGCAAATATACAGCTCTGGAAAAAATTAAGAGACCACTGCAAAATGATCAGTTTCTTAGTTTTACTATTCATGGCTATGTGAAAAAATGAACAGTTTTGTTTTATTCTGTACACTACTGACAACATTACTCCAAAATTCCAAATAAAAATATTATCACTGAGTATTTATTTTCTAGAAAATAACTAGTCAAAATAACCAAAAAAGATGCATTGTTTCCAGACCTCAAATAATGCAAAGAAAACAAATTAATATTCATTTTTAAATACTGTGAATAATACATTTGTATTATTTTAATTAGCTTCTTTGTTACACATCGGAGCCTAACTTTTTGTAAGAATTATTTGACGTAGCCTACTTTTCTCTCAGAATTATTCCTTTGCATCCTCTCGCACTACATCGCATTTTTAATTGTCATTGCGTTGTGTGCAGAGCAAAACATTTTAGCTAGCTGTATACACAAAATGCCACTATCAAAGAGTCTAAAATAGGAAAGCTGACAGCGGAAATAGGGCATTCAAAGATGAATGGAAAGACAACTATGCCTTCATCCTACCTAGTTTCGTGAATGCAAAGCCGGTGTGTCTCCTTTGCACTGAAGTTGTTGCTGTTGCGAAGAGTATAACGTTATTGTTAGTTTTTTTATACCATACATTTCCCGACCTCTATTTCAACTGCAAGCAACAGTCGAATGTACTTCAGAACTTTTCAGTGTAAAAACTCAATTCAACTCCAAATAACGCATTGTTGCAAAAAACGTTCTCGCAATTTAATTTTGTAGGAAAAATCCCTAAAAAGGAAGTGTTTATGTGAATAAATGTTGCTGTCATGACTAAGATCTATTTAAGCACCAAATAATCATGCTGCGGGCCAGATATTATTGCTTACGGGCCAGATTTGTCCTGCGGGCCGTCTTTTGACCAAAACCTGTAGTGCATCTGTATGGAAGCATCTGGATTCATTATGTTCCTCCTCTTATTCATTCAGGTTATTTTTTAGTTTTTCACCCATCTGCATCTATACAGGGCCTTGCAGAAGTACTCAACCCTGACCAATCCTATCACATTACGAAATTACAGACGGTACTGTACACTGACATTCTGTTTAATTTTTATTTATTTTTTTACTGAATTTAAAGAAAATCTATTGATTTTATAATGGGAAATATTTCTAATAAAAAAAAATTTACTTGCATAAGTATTCAACCCCCACACATTAATACTTGGTGGAGCCCTTTCACTGCAATAACCTCTTTTAGTACTGAGGTAACTAGAGTATGTACCAACTTTGCACATAGTATTGGAGTTAGGGGTGTGCCGATCTCATCATCCACATATCCATAATCTTATCCCTATGTCATACTTTACACACAATTGTATAAATGTGATCGGAAAACCCAGAAGTGCATTTTTAAATGATGGTAAGGCCTGTATCTGATCTGCATGTTATTGCTCCATTATTCAGAGGGGTTACCAGTGCAACTCTGATATGCCTTTACTCACTCAAAACATACTGATAGTTTAAAAACAATTCTGACAGCTCAAATGGCCAATGCACATTGCTTATTTTTACAACCCTTATATTAACAATACATTCTAATAAATGCATGGATGCCAGTTCGCCTGAGTATTTGTCTAAGTTTCAAGAGAGGAAAAACGTTTCTCTTTTAAAGGATAGCCTATGCCACAACATTTGTAGAATTGCCATTCACTTTTACATTTCTTATCTTCTTATAATCTGTAGTTCATAAAACATTCTGGGATTAGTAATAACAGTATTCATGCATTGTCTTAATTAAATCACAGCCACATACAGTTAAATTATAAGTAGACATTACTCAAGCAATCGAACCACCGGCTAAACATAAAATAGACTAGTAAACTATAGTAAGGTGAAATTGGATTACTACAGTAACTATGGATTTTAACTGGTGTATTTGCACTGGAGAAAAGGTTAAATACTGTGAGTGAAGTAATACAGCTGACCGCATGTGTGCATCTATAAAGACTTGAGGCGAGTGAGAGAGGCATTAACCCTGTGTATGAAAATAAATTATATTGCAAGAATGTGTGTTGTTCATTATGGATAGGGGGCCCCATGATGCTCCACTAATATGTTGCTCAACCCTGCACTAGCTCACTGTAGTGGAAAACAGTTCATACACTGACTACTTTCTTTTGAGACAGTACTCAGAGATCAAGAGTTATCAGCGGACATCTTTATTGATGGATATCAGAGTAGCTCTGCCAAACAAGTAACACAGTAATCTACATTACTTTTTTCATAACGAATGACATATGCATCTTAATCAGACCTGCAACAGCTGTACCGGAGGTTTCTCCTAAACTACAGGCTACCTTTAAACTTCCTCCTGCAATCTTGCCGAAACCAGATAGGTTTCACAGTTAGTCTTAAACTAATTCCGGAACGGTGTCTGACTGCCCTATTCTCATCAACCACTTTCCTGTGGTTTTGCAAACCCATCTCAAATATTATTATGCACACACATTTTACATGCAGTGAACATGTTTATGCATAACACACAGAATAGACAATATGCATTCTGGATGTTGCAATAACATTTCTCCTTTTGTGTGTTACAAAGCAGACCACAAAAAAAAAAATCAAGAATATGCACAGATCAGGCAACTCAATCAATCCAGTAACATCTACATGTGTCTTCTTTATTAGGTTCCTGCTCAGGGGTGGACAGCAATGGCATAGTTAGAACAGTGACAACAGTTCTCATATAGTTTAGCCAAACACATCAATGTTTAATTAGTCATATAATGTCCAAATTCGCCGGGCCGGGCTCAGCCCGAACGGGCGACGTGGGGCCGCCCTCCCGTGGGCTCACCACCCACAGGAGGGACCATAAGGGGCCGGTGCGAAGAGGATCGGGCGGCAGTCGAAGGCAGGGGCCTAGACAACCCGATCTCTGGACACGGAAACTGGCTCTAGGGACGTGGAATGTCACCTCGCTGGCGGGGAAGGAGCCTGAGTTGGTGCGTGAGGTTGAGAGGTTCCGATTAGAGGTAATCGGGATCACCTCTACACACGGCTTGGGCTCTGGAACCACACTCCTTGAGAGAGGATGGACTCTTCACCACTCTGGAGTTGCCCATGGTGAGAGGCGGCGGGCTGGTGTGGGTTTGCTCATAGCTCCCCAGCTCTGCCGCCATGTGTTGGAGTTTACCCCGGTGAACGAGAGGGTCGTTTCCCTGCGCCTACGGGTCGGGGATAGGTCTCTCACTGTTGTTTGTGCCTACGGGCCGAACGGCAGTGCAGAGTACCCGACCTTCTTGGAGTCTCTGGGAGGGGTGCTGGAAAGTGCTCCGACTGGGGACTCTATTGTTCTACTGGGGGACTTAAACGCCCACGTGGGCAACGACAGTGACACCTGGAGGGGCGTGATTGGGAGGAACGGCCCCCCGGATCTGAACCCGAGTGGTGTTCAATTATTGGACTTCTGTGCTAGTCACAGTTTGTCCATAACGAACACCATGTTCAAGCATAAGGGTGTCCATCAGTGCACATGGCACCAGGACACCCTAGGCCGCAGGTCGATGATCGACTTTGTTGTCGTCTCATCTGACCTGCGGCCGTATGTCTTGGACACTCGGGTGAAGAGAGGGGCGGAGCTGTCAACTGATCACCACCTGGTGGTGAGTTGGATCCGATGGCGGGGGAGGAAGCTGGACAGACTCGGCAGGCCCAAGCGTACTGTAAGGGTCTGCTGGGAACGTCTGGCCGAGTCTCCTGTCAGAGAGATCTTTAACTCCCACCTCCGGCAGAGTTTCGACTGGATCCCGAGGGAGGTTGGAGATATTGAGTCCGAGTGGACCATGTTCTCCACCGCCATTGTCGAAGCGGCCGCTCAGAGCTGTGGCCGTAAGGTCTCCGGTGCCTGTCGAGGCGGCAATCCCCGAACCCGGTGGTGGACACCGGAAGTAAGGGATGCCGTCAAGCTGAAGAAGGAGTCCTATCAGGCCTGGTTGGCTTGTGGGACTCCTGAGGCAGCTGACGGGTACCGACAGGCCAAGCGGGCTGCAGCCCGGGTGGTTGTGGAGGCAAAAACTCGGGCCTGGGAGGAGTTCGGTGAGGCCATGGAGAAGGACTATCGGCTGGCCTCGAAGAGATTCTGGCAAACCATCCGGCGCCTCAGGAGAGGGAAACAGTGCCCTACCAACGCTGTTTACAGTAGAGGTGGACAGCTGTTGACCTCAACTGAGGATGTCGTCGGGCGGTGGAAGGAGTACTTCGAGGATCTCCTCAATCCCGCTGACACGTCTTCCATTGAGGAAGCAGAGGATGAGGGCTCAGAGGTGGACTCGTCCATCACCCGGGCTGAAGTCACTGAGGTGGTCAAGAAACTCCTCGGTGGCAAGGCACCGGGGGTGGATGAGATCCGCCCTGAGTACCTCAAGTCTCTGGATGTTGTGGGGCTGTCTTGGTTGACACGCCTGTGCAACATCGCGTGGCGGTCGGGGACAGTGCCTCTTGGATGGCAGACCGGGGTGGTGGTCCCTCTTTTTAAGAAGGGGGACCGGAGGGTGTGTTCCAACTATAGGGGGATCACACTTCTCAGCCTCCCCGGGAAAGTCTATGCCAGGGTTCTGGAGAGGAGAATACGGCCGATAGTAGAACCTCGGATTCAGGAGGAACAGTGTGGTTTTCGTCCGGGCCGTGGAACACTGGACCAGCTCTATACCCTCTACGGGGTGTTGGAGGGTTCATGGGAGTTTGCCCAACCAATCCACATGTGTTTTGTGGATTTGGAGAAAGCATTCGACTGTGTCCCTCGCGGCATCTTGTGGAGGGTGCTTGGGGAATATGGGGTCCTGGGTCCTTTGCTAAGGGCTGTCAGGTCCCTGTACAACCGAAGCAGGAGCTTGGTCCGCATTGCCGGCAGTAAGTCAGACTTGTTCCCAGTGCATGTTGGACTCCGGCAGGGCTGCCCTTTGTCACCGGTTCTGTTCGTAATTTTTATGGACAGAATTTCTAGGCGCAGCCAGGGGCCGGAGGGTGTCAGGTTTGGGGACCACACAATTTCGTCTCTGCTCTTTGCAGATGATGTTGTCGTGTTGGCCCCTTCTAACCAGGACCTTCAGCATGCACTGGGACGGTTTGCAGCCGAGTGTGAAGCGGTGGGGATGAAAATCAGTACCTCCAAATCTGAGGCCATGGTCCTCAGTCGGAAAAGGGTGGCTTGCCCACTTCAGGTTGGTGGAGAGTGCCTGCCTCAAGTGGAGGAGTTTAAGTATCTAGGGGTCTTGTTCACGAGTGAGGGAAGGATGGAACGGGAGATTGACAGACGGATCGGTGCAGCTTCTGCAGTAATGCAGTCGATGTATCGGTCTGTCGTGGTGAAGAAAGAGCTGAGCCGCAAGGCGAAGCTCTCGATTTACCAGTCAATCTACGTTCCTACTCTCACCTATGGTCATGAGCTTTGGGTCATGACCGAAAGGACAAGATCCCGGATACAGGCGGCCGAAATGAGCTTTCTCCGCAGGGTGGCCGGGCGATCCCTTAGAGATAGGGTGAGAAGCTCGGTCACCCGGGAGGAGCTCAGAGTAGAGCCGCTGCTCCTCCACATCGAGAGGGGTCAGCTGAGGTGGCTTGGGCATCTTTTTCGGATGCCTCCGGAACGCCTTCCTGGGAAGGTGTTCCGGTCCCGTCCCACCGGGAAGAGACCCCGGGGAAGACCTAGGACACGCTGGAGGGACTATGTCTCCCGGCTGGCCTGGGAACGCCTCGGTGTCCCCCCGGAAGAGCTAGAGGAAGTGTCTGGGGAGAGGGAAGTCTGGGCATCCCTGCTTAGACTGCTGCCCCCGCGACCCGGCCCCGGATAAGCGGGAGAAGATGGATGGATGGATGGATGTCCAAATTCATATTTCATTAGCTACGTCTAGTTGTACCAGGAAAATATGATCAGAACCTCCCTGCTAAGTTCAGTTGCTTAAGTTTTTAAGTATAAACCATTTTGGGAAATAAACATTATTACTCTTAATCTAGGATTACAAAAGCTAATGTTCATCTTATTTTCCTTCTGAATTTCTTTTCACATGCATATTCAAAAAATCAATCCTGTATAGCCATACATTTTTTTACTTTCTGTACATACCAGTCAAAGCAATGTTCATATAATGATTTAATTGTATTCCTTATTAGTGTCCTTTGTTGTTTCTCTAAACACATCCAATGTTTCTCCACTATCACCCAGTATCATGCTCAAATAAAGATCAAACAACATTTTATGTTCATTAAACACAAAAACACTGAACACAATCAAAACATCTATTATTGTCATCCTATGAGCCTTG
Organism: Esox lucius; assembly: GCF_011004845.1. Taxonomy (NCBI): domain Eukaryota; kingdom Metazoa; phylum Chordata; class Actinopteri; order Esociformes; family Esocidae; genus Esox; species Esox lucius. The sequence goes on along the minus strand of NC_047588.1, from coordinate 11,560,839 downwards.
TATCCTCCCACTTTACACCACCAACGGCATTCAACTCCTCTCTTTTTGTTTAATTTTGGATCACTGACCCACAGTGTCAACGCCACTAACCTTATGGTGAATACTGGCCTGTAACCCTGATCCATAAAGTCACTGAGCTACTGTGCACATACACCAGGTAAAAATGTTTTCCTGGGAACCAACTAGTCATATTTCACTTTTAATATGTACCTGGTTACTTATACCCCTGTGTAATGACATTACGTGGAGCTTTTGCTCTGAGCGATAGCCCGCTGGTCATGTCCTACTCATATGCTCATTCGAACTAGAGCCGACGGAGGGTCGGTAGCCGGCGGAGGGTCAGAGGCCGGGAGAGCCGACGGAGGGTCGGTAGCCGGAAGAGCCGACGGAGGGTCGGTAGCCGGAAGAGCCGACGGAGGGTCGGTAGCCGGAAGAGCCGACGGAGGGTCGGTAGCCGGAAGAGCCGACGGAGGGTCGGTAGCCGGAAGAGCCGACGGAGGGTCGGTAGCCGGAAGAGCCGACGGAGGGTCGGTAGCCGGAAGAGCCGACGGAGGGTCGGTATCCGGAAGAGCCGACGGAGGGTCGGTAGCCGGAAGAGCCGACGGAGGGTCGGTAGCCAAGAAATAAACAAACACCGAGCACAAAACACACAAAAGCAAATGCTGACTAAAGCAGCAAAAACGACAATATACAATGGAACACGTACTTACAAACAACGGCAACACACACACACCATCCAAACACGACAAGCACAATGAGCCACAATGTGGGGAGCAGAGGGGAAACATATATACACATACAAACGATTAAAATTGGGACCTGGTGTGAATGATTGAAAACATGTGACAGTCCGGGATGTGTTCGTGAGAATATGGGAACTTGTGAAAATATGGCACGGTGGCGCTGCTGCTCACCGCACCATGACAGCCCCCTAGAGGGGCTTTAGCTCCTAGTGGTTTACCCTGGCCGCATCTGCGGCTGTACTGAAAACTCATTATGCAAGATGCGATAGCCAATCAGGGCAAGTCTGCCCCTATATAGTACCCGTAAGCCCAGATCTACTGATTACTCTATTTCTGCTTCAGACTGAGAATATTTGCCGTCGACATTCTTCAGTTCAACGTTTCACTATGAAGAAATTTTTCGCCCACACTTGCCGTTGCGCGGACCTGTCTCCGAATCCTAACCGTTCATGTGTTTCCTGCCTGGGACCGGCCATGCGAGGGTCTCACCGATCCCCCGGCTTGCTCCTCCTGTGCTGCTTTGTCCCTCCCTACACGTGTAGGCAAACCTTTCGAACAGGAAGTGGACGTCTCCGCTGTGTTGGATTCCAGCGGCGACTACGAGATGTCCGAGGAGGACGCTCCTACGCAGGACCCGACTCCTCTGACTCAGACAGTCCCGCTCCCTTTCCACGTGGGTTGTGGTGGCGGGTCTCGCGCTTTTCACTCTCTCCGGGGAGAACCGGATGACGACCTCTCTTCTGCTGCTCCATTCGGCCTCACGATCCTCTGCTCATCACCCGGGCTTCTGTGCTAAGCGCCGCCAGTGCTGTCTCTGCTGCCGCGGCGCCTTAAATGAACGCCTGTATATGAGCAGTGGCGCGAATGAGCGGCTTTTCCCTTATTCTCGGCCTGCAGCCTACAGGTCTTCTAATGTTTTTGCTTGTGCATGCTTTGTTCCTTTCCCTATGCAGTGTAAAGGTAAGAGTTATCTTAGCTATGTTCAGGGTAGTGAGTGTTCTCAGGAATTTATAGGTATAACTACTCTCCCCTCTCTACCTGCCACCTCTAATAGAAATCAGCGCCGGCTAGCGGGTTCAGAGGCCTCCCGGCCCTTGCCGCATCAACCTGCTTGAACTGGACACAGACTTATTGGTGCTCACGCACTTCTCGGACCTAGTCAAGGGCCGCAGTGTCCTGGTTCGCTCAGACAACTAGGCTACAGTCGCGTACATCAATCAGGTCTCCTGCTCTCCACGATCTGCGACACGTCTTTGGTTATGGGTACATGCCCCCTTCTGCTCCCTGACTGCGAATAACATTCCAGGCCGTCTCAATGTGGGCACGGACATGATGTCTCGGGGTGGCCTTCATCACGACGAGTGGCGTCAACACCAAACATCGTCTCCCTCATCTGACAGAGGTTTGGGCTCCTTTACGAGTTTCCCCCGCAGCGTGGTGACGTGGTGCACCCAGAGGTCCGCGGACCCTTCGTGTTGCCCTGTGGAAGAGATTCTGTCATTTCTGCAGTATCTCTTTGATATGGATAGGTCTCCTTCGACCATCCGCGGATACGCATCAACCATCTCTGCATGTCATGAGGGCTTTGCTGGAAACGCGCTGTTGGCGCCCGGGGGCCAGGCTAGGCATTCCACAGTGGGACATTGCTAAGGTGCTGGGCACTCTTTGTGAACCCCCATTCAAGCCCTTCCAGCAGTGTTTTCTTAAGTTGCTCTCCCTTAAAGGAACCGTATGTAAGAAATCTATTTCAATTAATCATAAAATGGCCCTGATGTGTCACTAGACATTAAGAAATCATGTTCATTTCAAATACTTATATCACTGACAACAGTAGTCTGGCCAGGATATTGTCATTTAAAAGTGAGAGTTGCAGCCCTCAACTGATGTTGATGTTGTCATGTTGTGTTTTGGCCTGATGCGCCACCCTCCACCCAGTAGGCTACATTCATTTAAAATTAAACTTGCCGTTGGTGATATGTAAAGCGTCTGTCACACTGTGATTGGTTATGTCGATGTTAGTGACAGCGACATAACCAGTCACCTGCTCCGGGTGCTCCCTATCCACTAATCACAGCGTTTCTCAGATGAAAAAATGCCACTATCAAAAACTCGTAGCAGAAATTAGGGAGAACTCCCAGAAACTATATGTGTAGTTTTTTTTAATCGATATTTAGATAATAGCGCAAAACATTAATTTCCCACGAACTGATCGCGGTTAGGCCTACGTGTCAGTTAAACTTTTCATCTCCAATCCTGTATTTGTGATAAGTGGTACATTTTGAAAGATCTACTTTACGGCTTTATTAATAAGTAAATGAATAGGTGTGCGTAGTGCGTTTATATATGTATATATAGGTGTGTATATATAGGTATATAGGTGTGTGTGTGTATATATATATAAATGGCGTGCGCCTATGAGCACCCACGGAGGAAAACATAAATCGGCGCCTATGCTACCAATCACAAAGTCAGTAGTGTTTCGGGATCCGGGTTGCCAGCTCTGCTCTAACCTACCCTAACTCTAGTCGGATAAATAATGTCTAACGTTACAAAATCTAAAGGACCTCGTTATATTTCCGAAATACGTCGTGACAAAGTCCGAAATAAAACAATAATTTGTATAGGAGATGCTTTTGAAAGATAGAGAAGAATTTGAAGACAGACGCCAACGTTGCAAATTTTCTCCTGGACAGGTAAGATTCATCTATGTTTGACTAACTTGTACTTGATGTCAATGGACATTTCATATATTCATGACAGTCGAACAAAGTTATGCATGTTCGTGCAAAGTAACGTTACGTTAGCTCAGATGGACGTATGCTAACATTAGCAATGCATTACCAGAGCCCGTTTCTCTGTCCTTATGCTGAGACCCTGAGGAAAACAACATTAGCACACCCATTATGGCAATTTGAAACGTAATTAAGACAGAAGCCTAACTTTACCTTGGAAAAAATTATTCCTCATTCGTTCTTCGCGTATATTGTGGACTAAGTTACACATGCTGCAAGTTGACCTGTTATGGCCATTGCTAATGTTATTTAGTTACTCTAAATATTTTCTGATGGGACTGAAAACAACCCTGTGATAACCATTGGTGATATTGAATTTGTCCCGCGTTATACTTGCTGTGGCAAATGTTTTCGTTATTTGTTAGCCTACTTATGACAAAACCTTTTGTACTTGTCTGAATTAGGCTGAAACAAGTACTAGGCGGAATTCCAAGGTAAAATAACTTTTTCTAATGTCCATAACACTCATGAAAAGCACAGTGTAGCCTATGATGTTAAAAAAATGTGGCCCACTTGGAACGTTTTTTGTAGCCTACTTGTTTTTCATGCATGTTCTACAGCCAAAAATATTGGAATGTCATGTAATCTTTCACATCACATATTTTAGCGTTATGGACGTGTGCTGCAGGGTAAGTAAAAAAATACAGCTGGCCGCTTTCACTTATAGCGTCAGCAAAATGAATAGCTGTATCTTTGATATCGGTTACACATAGTGACATAGGCTTGTGCTTGTGCTTGTACTTACGTTAACAATGTACTGTCACATACGAGCATACATCTTTACGATTATATTTGACTAATGACAATTAGTAAATTTTTGCAATACATAATTACTTCGCAATAATTATTTACTTCGCAAATAATTACTATCTCTTTTTCTGTTAATTAAGCATAAACATAATTAACTGAAAAAAACTTACTGTGTACGACTCGTCGTCACTTGCCATTGGAAGCTCGTAGAAGCAGCCTTTCGCAGAGCCCCCCCTTAGTTACTGTTGCTACGTCCGACAAACAAATGGTCAAACACGACCATCACAGACTCTGTCTGCACACACGTTTTTTACATGAACATCATCACCCTTTAACTTATTTACAGTAACATATAAATGTAACATGTTGATAAGCACTATTACCATTAGTGCTTATCAACATACATGTTTAAAAATTGGCCTACCGTTTTTTGGGCGAGCTTCGACACCCTTCAAGCTTCTCCTTAGCTGGGTTAAGCCCTTGCACAGCATTTACAGGATTGGGGAACTCAGGAGTAGGTTTTCCGTTCATAAAATGCTACATGAAAGATAAAAACAAAATTATTTAAAGTTGCTTGTTGGAGCGCTATGTTCGCCTTTGTTGTAAACTGATGAAAAATAAAGTTGGGGAGCTCAAAGACCCAACACAACAGCAACTAATGTAGCTAGCGTTAACTAACATGTTAACTAATGTTGGCTAAAGCTAAAAGGCTCGTTAAATTTAGCTTAGAGAGTTTGTTAACATTCTGGCAATGATATCCATGGTAATCATAACTTTGCTCCAATTTGAGTTCTTGCCTCTAGTTAGTAGATCTAGACAACACGGTAACTAGTTAGCTGTTAGCCTTACCTTTGAGCAGACGTATTTATGCTTCGTAATGTTTGACACATTTAACTGGGAGTGGGGCACTGTTTTATCCGTTGTAGGCACCGCTCACGTTGTGTTTTCGGCTTTGGGAATGGAAAGAACACAACTCCTCCAGACAATCTCTCTGGGTATCTAGTGTCCGATTTACACACTCTGTGGGCACACCGCGGGCGCACCGCTTCACCATCTTGCTTAGAGTCAATGTTTGTCGGACTTGCTCACATAGTAACGGTTGCTATGATGTGTGATTGGACAATGGCCGTTTTGGGGGAGGGGCGAGAGGTCAATTGTAGTGTAAAACAATTAATTCACCAACTACTTCCTTTTGAGACAGTAATCAGAGATCAATAGTTATCAGTGGACGTCTTGATTGGGGATCATCAAGAGGAAACTTTTCAGACAGGATATTGGGGTCCCATATGTCAGAGCAGCTCTGCAAACCACAAGTTACACAGCAGCTTATACTTCTTGTTTTCATCCACCCTAATGACATACACAGCTCAATCAGCCCAGTAACAGCTCTGCCTATCTCAGTTCTTGGAAGTGGGTCTAACAGCCCAGTTCTCATCAACCAGTTTCCTGTTGTCTACCAGCATACTGCTCTCTTTGGTCTTGTGGTTTTGCAAACCCAGCTTAAATATTATTTTGCACACACATTTTACAAGCAGTAAATGTGTCTATGCATAACACAAAGAGGATACAACATATATTCTTGACTTTGCCATAATATTGCATACACCCAGAGCTGACCAAGAAATGCCAGGGTCTAAAGCCCCAAAAGCCAAAGTCTTGTGACGCCCTTGTTATTTCTTACTAGTACTAATAATGTGATAGTTACATTTTCTTGTGTCTTTCCCAGTCTGCAAGGCAGAAAAATAACTATGTCGTAAAATCCAAAAGGGGAGATTTGAATCTTATGTCATCAAATATACTGGTCACTTTATAACCTTTTGTTTGTCACTATGGTTGTTACATATTTGTAAGCTGACCCATGACTCTATGTTAGAGAGAATTTTCTCACCATGTGCTTTATGAGACCTGACCGTGCCTTAGAGGCTTCCTGCTGACAAATTAGATTCCTGACTGAGGGTGCCAATCAGTGTCAGGTTGTGTAGGAGAAACCAGGTATAGGGTCTTGTGTTCAGAAATGTATTCCAGAAATGTAGGAGTAATGCTTTATGCGTAAGATACTTGTTGAAGTCCATATAAGCAAATACGTAACGTACCATTGACGAAAACAGAATGAGGGGCAGAGGAGACATATATACACACACTGATGTGTGTGACGATGGGGACAAGACAATTAAGAGACCAGGTGTGATTAATAGGGACGGTGGCAGCTAGAAGGCCGGTGGCGTTGACCGCCGGAGCCGCGACTGACCAGATGGATCAGGAGGATTGTGTCATGGTGCGGTGAGCAGCAGCGCCACCGTGCCATATTTCCACAAGTTCCCATATTCTCACGAACACATCCCGGACTGTCACATGTTTCCCATCTTCCACACCAGGTCCCAATCTAGCTCGTTTGTATGTGTATATATGTTTCCCCTCTGCTCCCCACATTGTGGATCATTGTTGCTGTCGCTGTCATTGTTGCTGTTTGTGCATTTAATCGGTGAGTGTTATTGAATGTACTGTTTGAATGTTAATTGTTAAGACGCATGTTGCGCACTTTTATTTCATTCAGTCATTAGTATTGTTTTTCCGTTCGTGTTTGGTTTGTTTGTTGTTTTAATAAATCCCACGAACGAGAGTACTGCCTGCGCCTGGTTCCCTCCAACACTACACCTTGACAAGTTGTTACAGAATGATCCACCAAACCTGGAACCAGCAGGCAGTCCCTCCAGAGAGGGTATATACCTGGAGGGGCGATTGGGGGTCTGACTCCCTCTCCTCAGATGACGATGAAGCGGTCTATGAGAGAGTGGAGGAGGATCCCCTTGGGGAGCTGTGCTGGGGGTTGCCCCAAGACGGGTTCGTGGTGCCGCTGTGGGGCATGGACCAGTATGGAGTGGTCAAGCCCCTCACCAAAGAGCAAAGGGAGCTGGTGAAGGGTCTCCTGCAGGACATGCAGGAGGCAGGAAGGACAGGACGCAGGCGAGGCCGGAGGAAGAAGAGGGCGAGGTGCCCAACGCTTGGTCCGAGGTCCCCCCAGGAAAATTTTAGGGGGGGGCTGAGTGGGTGCCCGGGGGAAGTCCCGACGGCGCCCCCTCTATGTCCGGTGCCTCCTCGACCCCGTGCAGGCTGGCCAGGCTGTAGGCTGGCAATTAGGCGCACACCGCTTCCTGCTCCGCGGCCTTCCGCCGCCCCTGTCCCTGCGCCACGGCGCCGATTGCCCACTGCTGCATTGGAGCAGCAGCCAGCTCCTCCTACCTGCCAGCAGCGGCAGTCAGCGCCCCCTGCTGCATTGGAGCAGCGGCAGTCAGCGCCCCCTGCTGCTTTGGAGCAGCAGCCAGTGCCTCCTACCTGCCAGCAGCGGCAGTCAGCGCCCCCTGCTGCATTGGAGCAGCAGCCAGCGCCTCCTTCCTGCCAGAGGCAGCAGCCTGCACCGCCTGAGGCCGAGGAGGAGTGGCCTGCACCGCCTGAGGCCGAGGAGGAGTGGCCTGCACCGCCTGAGGCCGAGGAGGAGTGGCCTGCACCGCCTGAGGCCGAGGAGGAGTGGCCTGCACCGCCTGAGGCCGAGGAGGAGTGGCCTGCACCGCCTGAGGCCGAGGAGGAGTGGCCTGCACCGCCTGAGGCCGAGGAGGAGTGGCCTGCACCGCCTGAGCTTGCCGGGGTTTGGCTGCCACCGCCCTCTCCTGTCCCGGCCGCCCCGGCGCCTCCTTCGGCTCTTCCGGCTACCGACCCTCCTTCGGCTCTTCCGGCTACCGACCCTCCTTCGGCTCTTCCGGCTACCGACCCTCCTTCGGCTCTTCCGGCTACCGACCCTCCTTCGGCTCTTCCGGCTACCGACCCTCCGTCGGCTCTTCCGGCTACCGACCCTCCGTCGGCTCTTCCGGCTACCGACCCTCCGTCGGCTCTTCCGGCTACCGACCCTCCGTCGGCTCTTCCGGCTACCGACCCTCCGTCGGCTCTTCCGGCTACCGACCCTCCGTCGGCTCTTCCGGCTACCGACCCTCCGTCGGCTCTTCCGGCTACCGACCCTCCGTCGGCTCTTCCGGCCACCGACCCTCCGTCGGCTCTCCCGGCCTCTGACCCTCCGCCGGCCACCGACCCTCCGTCGGCTCTCCCGGCCTCTGACCCTCCGCCGGCCACCGACCCTCCGTCGGCTCTCCCGGCCTCTGACCCTCCGCCGGCCACCGACCCTCCGTCGGCTCTCCCGGCTCCTGACCCTCCGCCGGCTCCTGATCTTCGGCCGGTTCTGCCTCCCCGGCCTGTCCCGACGGCTCCGCCACCCTGGTTAGTCTCGGCTGTTCCGCCCCCTCGGCGGGTTTGTGCCGATGGGGGTACTGTGCTGCCCAGCCCCCCCTCCCTTGGGCTGGGGTTCGTCTTGGCCCGTCCGGTGGCCGGGCCTTTGGGGGGGGGTACTGTCATGGTGCGGTGAGCAGCAGCGCCACCGTGCCATATTTCCACAAGTTCCCATATTCTCACGAACACATCCCGGACTGTCACATGTTTCCCATCTTCCACACCAGGTCCCAATCTAGCTCGTTTGTATGTGTATATATGTTTCCCCTCTGCTCCCCACATTGTGGATCATTGTTGCTGTCGCTGTCATTGTTGCTGTTTGTGCATTTAATCGGTGAGTGTTATTGAATGTACTGTTTGAATGTTAATTGTTAAGACGCATGTTGCGCACTTTTATTTCATTCAGTCATTAGTATTGTTTTTCCGTTCGTGTTTGGTTTGTTTGTTGTTTTAATAAATCCCACGAACGAGAGTACTGCCTGCGCCTGGTTCCCTCCAACACTACACCTTGACAAGTTGTTACAGATTGGAAGATGTGATCAGTCTAAGATCAGTCTAAGAATATATAAAGGAATATATAGAAGGGCATCAAAGGGGAACCCTTAGATCACAAAAAAATCTGAAATTAAAGTACATTAAATAATTACATCATATCCGTATCTGGCAAATTGCTCTTTTTTAACAGTACTCATTTTGTCGGAGTACTCAGCATACCCTTAGTTGGAAAAAATGCGGCCCATTGTTCTTGGCAAATTGCTCCAGACTGTTCAATTTAGTGCCACAGGTCCTGATTGAGATCAGGTCCTGATTGAGACAGGGCCACTGTAGGACGTTTACCCTTTTGTTCTTGAGGCAATTCAGTGTTGCTTTTGCCTATTGCTTGGTGTCATTGTCTTGCTGAAAGGTACATTTCCTCCCAAAATAGTATTTATTTCACAGACAGAAGCAAGTTCTGTTGTATTATTTCCCTGTATTTTGTCCCAAATAATCTCTATTCTAGTCTCACTTGACCACAACCTTGGTCAATCTCTTGATTTCTGGCAAACTCCAGACTTGATTTCAGGTACTTCTTGTAATGGCATCTTTCTTGCCACCCTCTCATACAGACCAGTGTGGTGCAGAGCTTTTGACTCGTTGACTGGTGCAACATTACTTCACTACAGCCACTGAACTCTATAGCTCCTTCAAAGTGATCGTTGGCCTCTTACGAGTCTTCTCTCGAGGTTTTGAGTTGTTCGCAACAGACTTCTTTTTTTTACAAGTGCCTGGTGGTGTGATGCAGCTTTCACCTAATAATTATTGATCCAACTTTTTTTTTCTTAAAATTCACAGCCTGACCAATGTTTTTTCTACAGTCAGGTAGTTACCAGAATATGACAGCAATTTTAAATGTTCACTGATGGAGGACAATAGTAAGTTATTTGTGTCCTCATTTCCCTCATCTGTGTAAACTGAGATATTCTATATTCTAAGGGTTGAATACAGCATTTCATTGTTTGTATTTTTCATACAAATATTTCCCAACATAAAACAAATATACAATAATTGATTTGGAGTTAATATATAACTCCGGAAAAAATTAAGAGACCACTGCACCTTTTTCTTTCCTTTCCACAAAAGTTGAAAAGGAAGGTTTTGAGTGATTAATAAATTAATAAAATTAAGAGATGATTGCAAATTGAACGCTTCTGTTACTCACTCGAAAGTTTCCTTTTAAATTTTTTGCAAAGTAAAGAAAAAGTTGCAGTGGTCTCTTAATTTTTTCTGGAGCTGTATATATATCAAACAGAACTAAATGTTAATGCACTATTTGTAATTAAGTAGGGGTATGAATTCTTTGGAATGGTTATTTTTATTTTAGTCTTGTTGCCACAGATGTGACACAGTCATTAGTGATTTTGCGAGGACTGTAAAAAGACTTGCTGTCTGTTCCCTCAAAAATGGTTGCCTTGCAAGCTAACAATCTTTGGTCACTGCTAAGTTGCTAGCCAACCTGAGCTAACTCAGTTGTGTCAAAATAAAGAAATGTAATGACAGTGAAGCTATATTTTTGAACATTTTAGATTTTCTATTGGCATTTATCTGGATGAATTGTGTGATGGCAATTCCATCGATCAGAACTCTTAAAGGAGGAAGTACCGAGACAAAATTCTCTTCTCTTGGCATAATTAACAGTATATTTGCAAATAGAGAGAAGCGTCAAACGCTTACAAAATAATCAGAGGAGTCTCTGAAGTACATGAACAGTCTGTATTTATTACAGTTAAAAGGGGAGTGGTAAGATGCTGCCCATCTGTCTTTGTCAATAAAACACATTCCCTTTGTTCTGTCAATACCTAGGCTTCACACAAGGGGCAAGCTGTCCTCCCCACATGGGTAACCTCTTGAACTCTAAAGAGCTCTTACAGCATCCAGATTGACAATAGATGCCCTGATGAGTTGTACAGATGCGCAGATTAATGAATAACCTTATAATCTACCGATACCAGTCAATGATCCCCCCTAGGTAAATACCAGATCCCCCTCTCCTACATTCCTAAGGAGCAAAGGACAGATACACTTCTTGGTTTAAGCAGAGGAACATGGTCAGAGTAGCTAGTGATGCTCTGATATTTATACAGACATGTGTCTCACAATCAAAGAAAAGAGTTACATACCAGGCAATAGAAAAGCAGACATTTCTCAAATGCACCTTAGTTCTGAATTTCCATAACAATTGCTGCTGACTTGTATTTACCCAGTCCCTTACTGTGACTTGATAAATGCAATATTATTGAGATGACTTGAACTGCAAGTCAGGATGCTGACCAGCATTCACTGTCTACCACCTCTGAATGTTCTTCCATTCTATGTGATCATGTGACTGCCAATTCCACAAGACATGGAATGCTGGTCAGCATCCTGGATCTACGACCAGTTTTATAAAATGCATTAAAAAAGATGGATACAATGCAAACCAATTGGTTCTGCTTTTTTCCTCAGGGTTGCTACTTGGCTCGCTTTGTCACAGTTGGATGGTGAAGGTCCCAGACACTGTGATGGCAGTGGATGGCAGCTGTGTAGAAGTCTCCTGTCAGACCGCTCCCCATTACCGGGTCATCTGGTATGAGTACCATAGTATATCCTACCCTAAGGTCTATGACGGCAAGGACCCGGCCAGCGTGGGGACCAACTTTAAAGGGCGTACATCAGTGGGTAATGCCAGCGAGGGTGACTGCACACTAAGGATGGAGCGTGTGACGTGGACAGACGATAACCTCTGCCTTTATGTGTGGATCAACCCTGAAGTGGAGAAACAGAAGTTCTATGAACAGAAAATTCGAATAAAAGTTACTGGTGAGCACTGTCTTGTAGAAGTGAATAACACTGTGTAGTTTGTGTTTGTGTTTTCGGGATAAAGAAATACATACTGACCAAGTACTACATTCATGAAACCTTCTCAGAAAAGATCTCAGATTCAAGTGTGGGGAGAGATGTACGATCATTTCCAAGAGTGATTTACAAAACTGCCGCACCTCTTCCAAATGAGTGTAGATGTCATTGCAGTTTGATAAATAGCCGTGGACATCAGAACGTGCTGCACCTGTCCTTATTTAGCATGGAGATCATAAAGGCATGAGTGACTTAGGAAAAGCAAGACAAATCAAGTTAACTTGTCTAACACATTACATACACAAAGACAATACAAACGTTACAAATGCATGAACAGAAGCAGAAACAAGAAAATGCAGCATAAAGTGAAAGGAATAAATTATACATTAATAAGGTAGCAATACATTATTAAATATGTTGATACATTTGGATGTGCTACATTTCTAGTCATTTTATTTTATATTGCCCATTATTATTATAATTGTGGTTGTTGTTACTGAGACTGTAGTTTTTCATGATAATGATGGTCTTTATGCAAATTAAGCATCATTACATTTTTGGACGTTGGCTTACACGCTCTCCACACAGAGATAAACACCTGCTCTGTCGCTGAAACGATCTCACTATCATTTTAAGGTCATACACGTTTCATGAATGAGGGCCTCTGTAACTACTACACATGTGTAAATAAAGAACTGGCTAGCAAAATAAATGCATTGTCATTTTATTACCGATTATGATAAACACTGCCCCTCGCTATATTAAAAGAGGGTTTTCTTTCTCAGATGTTTTTCATTAGGTTTTAAGCAATTCTAACTGAAACAGTATGTATTCCAAAAGGTTGGAGGATTTGAACAACACTGAAACTAGTATATACACTATGACCACATTTTTGTGGACACCCGACCATCACACCTACATGAGGTTTTAGACATCCCATTCCAAAACCATGGGCATTAATATGGATTTGGTCCCCCTATGCAGCTGTAACAGCCGCCACTCCTCTGGGAAGCCTTTCCCACAAGATTTTTGATTTTCTCTGAGGGAATTTGTGCCCATTCAGCAAAAAGAGACCTTGTGCGGTTAGGCACTGCTTTTGGACGAGAAGGCCTGGCTCACAATCAATTCCAAAGGTGTTCAGTGTGGTTGAGGTCAGGGCTCTCTGCAGGCCACTCAAGTTCCTCTACACCAAGCTTGTTCAACCATGTCTTTATGGACTCCATTTTGTGCATGGGCACAGTCATGCTGGAATAGGACAGGGCATTTCACAAATTGTTGCCACGAAGTACCCAATTGTCTAAAATGTTTTTGTATCCTGTAACATAAAGATGACCCTTCACTGGAACTACTGTAAGGGGCCTACCCCACTCCCTGAAACATAGCCCCATACCTTTATCCCTCTTTACAGTAGGCACTAGGTATTCCGGTAGGTAACGTTCTCCCGGTAGGTAACGTTCTCCTGACTTGTGAGCAATGGGTGTGGCTTAAACACCTGAACTCAATAATTAGTAGTTGTATCCAGATACATTTGGCGATATGGTGTACATGTAGCCTAAGCCCTGCTGTTTGACAGAGTTTTGGTGGCTAATCGGTGGCCTTACACTTTCATAAGTAGGTGGCCTGGTGCTTATAAGTAGGTGGCCTGGCAATTGGTACGTGCCGTTTAGTTAGCCAGCATGCAATGTCCATCACTTTCTAGCTACATTGAATTAATGCTTTCCAAAGATAGCATTATTGTTACAAGGATTCTGTCTAATGATTTGCATAAAACCTGATCATAGTGCAGTCTTGTAACATACACAAATTTTAACAAAAGCATGTGTACATAAAAATTTAAGCGAGCTGAAGCAAACACACATAATAATTAAGTGAGGGTAAAATTACGTGTCAACCTTTCAACATAAATGATCCCCCCATTTGAACATTCATAAACACCTTTCACATACGTACACACACATGCATACAACCACACATTATAAAGACCCCTCCAACTCTCACACAAATTCATTATGAAAATCTAGGAACTCATTACTGTAATGCACTCTAGATAAGATAATTTGTCTCCTAAAATGTACATTTACTGACAATAATAATGTATTTGCAGAAAGAAAAGCTCCTGTGCTATCCATTCAGAATTCAGTGGTGGAGGGAGATTTTTTCCAGGCCAACTGTAGCATCATTCATTCCTGCCCTTCCACTCCTCCATCCCTTCGCTTGAAACTTTTGCCTGAAAACTTTACATCTATGACTTCACTGAAGGAAACGGGAGGTCTGTGGATATCAACAAAGACAATACAAGGAATAGCAAAGCGCCAACTGCACAACAAAGAGATTAAATGCACATCAAAGTTTTCTACGGTCTACGCTGAGAGTGAACAACTACTTTTTAACATCTTATGTACGTTTCGGGTCTTGTCCGTTTTATTGTCAATTGATTAACTTTTTTGTTCATGCAGGTTTACAGTGTAAATACAGAGGTTTCATAAAGGTTTACAGTGTAATATACAGGTTTCATACACGTTTACAGTGTAAATTACAAGGCATACAGACTGGGAGTCACACAAATTCTGCATGTTTGTCTGCTTCATCAACAGATGCACCTGATGGTGTAACTGTGAAGGTGCAGGAACAGCCAATCATTCTTGGTAGTAATGTCCACCTGGAATGTGTAGCTGACAGCAACCCTCCGCCAAGCAGATATTTGTGGATCATACGACAGGGTGGCCAAAGCTTCCAGGAGAATTCAACCCAAAGCAAAATGGTCTATAACAACATAAGCCAAGATACCTCATTCTCCTGTATTGTCCAAAACCATATTGGATCAAAGCAGTCAGGCTGGCTGTTTCTGGATATGAACTGTAAGTATTGTCATGTTCCCGCTTTTATCTAGTTCCACAGTTTCAAATGGAACTGAACATTATAGTTGTTCACATAAAAAAAATTTATTGCAGGAATACATTATGGGTGTAAAAAAACAGATATTTTCACTTTTCCACCATTTTATGTTTTATTGGACTGGAATGGTGTGAAAGACAGGAGAGAGTTTTTGCTGAAAGAGCAGTAGGCAAAATTCAAACCCATAATGAAGCAGTACGCGCACCTGAGTCAGCAGCTTAGAATGCTAGACCACATTAGGCCAGACAGAGTTACATTTTCATTGTTTTTCATCCACTTGGAACAGAAGACAAATGTTCAGTGTCACACAACAATTTCGGTAACCTGTGAGTTTAAGTTTGGCATCTTCCCCAGTCCCCCCGGTCATCCTCTCTGACTCCTCCTGCTGCTTGTGGGCCGGGGTCCTCCACTGTGTGTGTCGGGCAGAGGCCCGCCCTAATGCCAGTCTGCACTGGAGGATCAATGGAAGCACCACTCTCCCATCATCCTTCACATCATCCTACATTATCACAGCTAGAGAAAACCTGGTGTCAGCAGAGTTCACTGGACCGGTGGAAAGAAAACTAAATGTCTCCTGCATAGCTACTAACTCGCTGGCCATGGAGAACCAGCTACTGCAAGTTGACACTGGAGTTGAATGTGGACAGTGTAAGCTTTCAGGGAGTAGTTTATGTTGTTAAAGGAGACCTTTGTGTATGATTTTTACCATAGAAAATAGGAATAATTCTAATTATACTATAAAAGGTATTGATATTTGAAGTGTCAGCGTATTCATGCATGGTTTTTCCCTATGCCTTTCTGTTGTTTATTTATGTCCAGTCATTGTGTAGTCACCAACTGGAATAATGTCTTGGAGAAAACTTTAATGAATGTAGACATCACTTTTTAGAGATAGAGGAATACACCGACTGATATGAACCTGAAAAGCTAGCTGATGGACATTTTTCTTCTTGACATATATCCTACACAGTACATCCAAGTAGTATAAGGCGAAAATAGAATTTCACTATTATGGCTAACTTAGTATAGGTGCGACCTCATACATTGCTGTCCATGGGCAGGACAGACTTTTCTGCTGAAATTAACATTGTCTCTTTTCTGACATAATCTGTACACAGCGACAGTTATTCCTCCAATGTTTTCCCACTTTTTTCTCTCTTTTTCTTTCTTTTAGTTCTTCAATGGATGTTGACTGCTTTGGCTTTCGGATGCATAATTCTATTTGGAGCTGTATCTTTTATTTGCAGTATATGCTGCAGAAAGAGGTGTGTGCCAGTGCTCTCCATAATATAAAAAATGTAACCACTAGATTTCATCTGGAATGATGTCTCCCTTTTACACTTTATTATCTGTAGACAAAAGGCCAGATGTGATCGCCCTACTTTGGATATTCCATTAAGGTACTGTCCTTTTCTCATACCTTCATAATGATTGCCATCTTTAATAGAGATGAGAAGTAAATGCTGCATAGAATAACACAGCTTATTAGATATGTTGTAATTTTCAACATGTGGAATATATTGTGGTTTATTAACAGAAATATATTTAAATTGCACATTATAATGTGTACGCAAGTACAAATTCTTTCTCAAATGTATACTACCATTCAAAGGTTTGGGGTCACTTAGAAATGTCCTGGTTTAAAAAAAAAAGAAGCTTTTTTTTGTCCATTCCAGTTGATCAGAAATACATTGTAGACATTGTTAATGCTGTAAATGACTATTATAGCTGGAAACAGCTGATGTTTAATGGAATACAGAAGCCCATTATCAACAGTCGTCAGTCCTGTGTTCCAATGGCACATTGTGTTTGTTAATCCTTTTAAAGGCTAATTAGAAAACACTTTTGAGATGGTTAATGATGAAACTGTTGCGCTGATTAAAGAAGCAATAAAACAGTCCTTCTTTAGACTACATCAGTATCTTCAGCATCAGCATTTGTGTGTTTGATTACAGGCAGAAAATAGCCAGAAACAAAGAACTGTCTTCTAAAACTCACCAGTCTACTCTTGTTCTGAGAAATGAAGACTATTCCATGTGAGAATTTGCCAATAAACTAAATATCCTCAACTGGCAGCTTCATTAAGTACCTGCAAAAGGTCCTGCAAAAAGTCTCAACAACAACAGTGAAGAGGTGACTCCATGATACAGAGTTGCAAAGCCATATCTCAGACAGGCCAATAAAAAGGAATTGGTGGGCAAAAGAACACAGACCCTGGATAGAGAAAGAACTCTTGATGTTGACCCCAAAATAGAACTAATTGTTTGTATTTTAAATTTTTTGCATTCACTTTTTCTCAGTATCATGAAGGGAGAAAAGGCAGTTAACAAACCATTGTAACCTTTAACCATTGTAACCTTTAAAAGGGTAGGTCTTTCCTTTAAAGAAATAGCAAAGAAAGCAGAGGTGTCAGTGAGTTCAGTTTTCTGCACCATCAAAAGGCGCCTAGAAATTGTATGAACAACAAGAGTCACCGACTGCAATATACAGTACACATAAATACACCTAATAAACCAAAACAATGGCATAATAAGACTGATGAGACAATAGCGCAATGAGCAGGGTATAAAGGGTGATGGAAATAAATATTTTTGTCCAGGTATTATTATTTACATAATGACGGTGGATGTAATCTATATATATATAGTTTAATGAGTGCAACCGATGCTGTAATGAATAAATAAGACATTTTTGTGCAGTTGTAATGTACATGAGGTAGGTGTATATGATATATACAGTATATATACAGTGGGGCAAAAAAGTATTTTGTCAGCCACCAATTGTGCAAGTTCTCCCACTTAAAAAGATGAGAGAGGCCTGTAATTTTCATCATATTTCACATTATATATAGTGTCTGCAAAAAGTGGCTACTTTGATGAGTCAAAACTGTAGATTAGATTACATTATGTTAAACAAAATGATTCAATTTTTTTATCCAATTGTTTATTTGTTCTTTGGTTTAACTTCAGACTACATTAAGACATTTAACTGTGTGAATTTCAATAAAAACTGAAAAAGCTGATGTGTTCTAAAACTTATACGTGCATTTGTTTGTGTTTGAAAGAAAGATAGATATAGATTGAGTGTGAAGTGAATGTGCGTTTGTGTACCCCCACTTAAAGGAACACTTGACCCAAAAAGCACACAGAATTACATCACTGTGTGGATTGAAGTGTGAGCGAGACCTGTAAAATGAATATTGACATGTTTTGTTTACTTTAGCTAAGACTCCATTTTGTACACTGTTGTATTGTGCTACATGTCAATTTTATATGTAGTTGAGGTTGTCCTTGACTGATGGAGCCATCAGATGTCTTTCGACAATGTTCCTATCAACCGAAAGCCTATAGTGGTACATTTACAAGGTGTCAACCACTTAGGGTGTTGACGCAGGCTGTTGAAAAATGACGATGCGGTATATACACATGTAAAGCCAATCCTGACTTTGATTAACCTCACAGCCGACATGAATCTGATAACCACATGGAAAAGGGTTAGGGTTATGGTAATGTGTTCTGATCTCATAAAAATATGTTTGGGAAAATGTTTGTGTTATTATCCTTGCAATGGGAAGGTACACAACCAACTGAAAACAAGGGCGCCAATAATTTTCACACAACATGTTTTGGATTACATTTATAATTCGAAAAATGGTTATGTAAAAACTGATTCCACTGGCTCATTAGTGCTGTACAGTATACTCTGTATGCTCAAATTTGACCTTGTTTGTCATGTCCTGGCAGGGCTGGTTCGTTTGCCCTGTCCCACATTTGGATCACGGACACTTGGTTGTTTATCACCCTCACTTGTTTCGCTAATCACTGTTCCTATTTAAGTATGTTTTTCCCAGTATATCTTGTCGGTCTTTGTTTGGCCTTTTGTTTCGGGTTGTTCTTTTCAGTCCAGTCTAGTTGCGTAGTGTTTTTTTGGTTATAATTAAAGTTTTGCTTTTGAATGTCCTCCATTATCCCTGCACTTGTGTCCATGCCTCCTCAATCAGGACAATAGTGTAAGTAGCTTTGTATCTTTTCTTTGTTAATTCTTTTTTGTCATGTTTATTTTTTAACACAACAGATCTGTTCTAGATCCTCCTCTCCAGCCCAGCTCACAGCAAAAGGCTAAGTGGACAAAGCCTAAGGAAAAAGGAAAGACAGAAAGGCAATCCGACATCTACGAGAATGACTTTCTGCCCAAGAAGCCCAGTCAAACCACAGCAAAAAACAACAAGAGTTATCCAAAGATTAAATTACAAAAGGACACAGAGATAATGTAAGTTCAGTTTGGTTTATAAAAAAAATCAATGATATATCACTCTAACATCAAGTATAATCAGGTTATGCATTTTGTTGGCCTAAATATAAGAATGAAGAAAAACGTTTAACAGACTTGTACCCCTCTCACAGGTTGTGTCCAGACATGGATGACATCTACCAAAACCTTTGAACTATCAATAATGTTGCCTTCACAAATGTGACACATGCCAAGTGCACTAATGCACCCCCATACCACCACAGATGTTGGCTTTTGAACTGTGCGATGATAACAAGCCGGATGGTTCCTCTTCTCTTTAGTCTGGAGGACGCAGTGTCCATGATTCCCAAAAATAATTTCACATTTTGATTAGTCAGACCACAGAACAGGTTTCCACTTCGTCTCAGTCCATCTTAAATGACCTCGGGCCCGGAGGAGGCTGTGGCATCTTTGGATCTTGTTTATATCTGGTTTCTTTTTTGCATGTTAGTTTTAACTTGCATTTGTGGATGTAGCTACAAAGTGTGTTTACAGACAATGGTTTTCAGAATTGTTGCACTATTTACCTGCACAGTTTTTTATGGAGTGGTGAACCGCTCCACATTTTTACTTTTTTACTCATCCTCTCTGGGATGCTCCTTTTATACCCAATCATGTTACTGACATGTAGCCAATTAGCCTATTTGTTGTGAGATGTTCCACCAGGGTATTAATAAGGTACAACTGTGGCACCTTAACCCCTAAGTCAAACCAAACCCTACGGTGGCAGTTATGCAAAATGTCACTGATAAGGCAGAGTGAGTTTTGTCTGTTTTATAACGTTTGCTTAAGTCAGTCAAAGATAAATAACCCGCCCAGTGACTGTTTGCTTGTGCTACTAAAATGAAATAAATGTCCAAGCAAAATGAAGAGCATGTAAATTGCAAGAGATGGACAATCCTTCGCAACAGCTAAGGAGAGAAGTAACAACAATCCAAAATCTAAAGACAACGTTCCATAGCCATCGGTTTCATCCATTAATGATGTGAGTAATACTGCAGTAGCTTTTCATACTTGTTAACTAATCATTAGGTATGACAGTGCAGTTCAAATGTTTAGTTAATAGCCTACAAATTGAAGCTATACACTCTCTTCAACCTTTATGTTTATCAGCCGCTACAATAGACCTTAAAAGGTTTCATTTCGACATGGCTGACTTTGAGTTTGAACTATAGAAAATTAAATGGGAGATGATATCAAGGATGGTTTAATTTTCTCTTTAATATTCAATCAAAAGGCCTCATGCACTATATCAATATTTAGATAATGGTTGATCTTAATTTAAAGTTGAATGTTATTCACATAAAACAATCAAATGTTTTATCTGACAATGTCATGGACGATGTCTTTCTCTGCTTCGTAGCCATAAACCATGAAGGTGATTAATAAGGTGATTCTGTCTGTCTACATCATCACTTTTTTACTGGGCCTGCCTGCTAACCTCCTGGCCCTCTACGCCTTCATCATGAAAATACACAAAAAGCCCACACCCACAGACATCCTCCTGCTCAACTTGACCGTGTCTGACCTGGTCTTTCTGCTCTTCCTGCCCCTCAAGATACACGAGGCTGCCTCGGACATGGTTTGGACCTTCTCTAGATCTTTGTGTAAAGTCACCTCCTTCCTGTTCTTCTCTACCATCTACACCAGCTCCCTCCTGTTGATGGCGCTCAGTGTTGACCGTTACCTGTGTGTGACCTTTCCCGTCCAGTACAGGCTACAACGCAAGCCGCTGTACGGAGTGGTGAGCTGCCTGGTGATATGGGCCTTCAGTATGGGCCACCTCTGCTTCATCTACATCGTGGAGGGCAAGACAGGGATGGAGGAGGGCCTTGAACCTTTTGTCTGCTACAGCAATTTTACCCAGGACCAGATGAAGCTAGTGCTGCCTTTTCGTTTGGAGCTGTGCGTGGTTCTGTTTATCATTCCCTTGCTGGTCTGCACATTCTGCTATCTTAACTTCATCCTCATTCTCAGTAGGACCCCCAACCTTCGAGCGGAGAAGAAGAATCGGGCCATTGGAATGGCACTGGGGACCCTACTGGTCTTTTTAGTGTGCTTCCTGCCTTATAATGTCTCCCATGTACAAGGTTATATGATCCAAGACAATGTAAGCTGGCGGCCCTACGCTCTTCTCCTGACCTCGGTCAACACTGTCCTAGACCCCGTGACATTCTACTTCTCCTCTTCCTGTTTCCAGGCCACTGTGAAAAGGATTCTGTGTGGAAAGAGAAACGCCTCCCGTGGTCTCATAACAATGCCTCAAAACAACACCAGAGACACAGAGGGAAGGGGAAACCTTCCCTCAACCGAGGGAGTTTTGTCTGACCACTGATTACTTCCAAACAGCGGGGAAACGTCAGAGCCTTCTATGCCTTCAGATGTTTTTTATTGATTTTAATCTTTCCAACATTTTAATGCCTTTCTTATTACATGAATTCAGTTGCTGTCGGAAAAAGAAGAGTTAACACTAAGGACTAAAGAACATCCAAGCAGAATATTCCTTTGATGTCTCCAAACAGTTCAGCCAGAGATTTCAGGGTCTTGACAGAAGGCAACTGCCATTCACTTGCATTAGAAGAGCATTTTCCAATGACAATAGAATCAACCAATCACCGTTTGACTTGCAATGGGTTGGATTGTTCTGGAGGGGGGAAATAACACTTAAGGACCTGAGACACACCATTAACTAAGAGCAAATAGCTGGCAGTTCACTTGTTGAAGAAGGCTTTTTGTGTGGACTGATACTGGTGGCAAAAATTAGCAACATGTTCATGAACTCACTCACTAGTTTACAATAGATAAACGTTCCCCACTGCTCCCTGCAATGTATAGTGTCAATAAGTCATGGTCTAGATGCAATAGCTAACAAGGCAATCTGGTTTCATAACCAGACAAAGCTAGCAAACAGTGTTTCTTCGTTCATTAGTGGTGAGTTGTGAATGTCATGACATAATATCATTGACCCCGACTTCACATTCTGCTGGTATGACGGCAATGTCCAACAGCAGTTGGTACAGCTGTTTTAACATATTTTTTTTTAACCAAATATAGCTAACTTTCCTATTTGCGTTCCGTGGCATTGCAGTATCCTGCTTGTCTTTCTCTCTGCTTTCCTGGTTTTCTTAAAGTCAAATTATTGACTGGTGACTATGCAGGTTGTAGAAGTGAGTTTGATATGGGGTGGGGGCATTTTGATAACATAACAAATATTAATTATAAAGCTATGCATGCTCCTCCTGACACATCTATACGTTTAAAATTATATAATCTCACGTTTATAATAAAACAAGTTTATCCTTCATAAAAATATCAGACAGGGCTGTCCGGAGGAGTGACAGTAAGGGACAGGCAGTTAGTCAATAGGGTATAGCCTGGAAAAGACTGGGGAGTCTTTTTGACTTGGCATAGTTAAATCCCAAATTGACAGTGTATTGTGATTAACTTTTCAGTGTTTATTTTGTGTTTTTTGTGTTTTTTCTTTTTTTTCTGGGTTTAAATTTAACATTTAAATCATAAAGGCTAGAAAGCATTATAGGTAATATTTCGTTAACAGATCTTGTTTTTAACTTCCATACTTTTAAGATTATAATCTACTCTTGTCTGCACACATTGTAAGTCTCTCTCTCTCCCAGATATCGTGGAAGACATTACAGGATAATTTCCCCTCCCCACTCACTGAGGGTTCATATAATATAACTGTTGTTAGAGCAAATGTGCTTTCTGTCACAGCAAACACATTACATTTGTGAAGTATAACTGATCATAAGATTTGACATATACATTTTGTGATATATTTGGGTTTAATGGGCACAATTTTACTTTGTCATTCTGAAAACAACAACAGGGCTTAGGCTACATGTACACCATATAGCCAAAGGTATCTGGACACACCTACTAATTATTGAGTTCTGGTGTTTAAGCCACACCCATTGCTCAAAGGTGCATAAAATCCAGCATATAGCCTTGAAATCTCCATAGACAAACATTGGCAGTACAATGGGTCATACTGAAGAGCTCAGTGACTATAAATGTGGCATTGTCATGTTTGTCTATGGAGTCATGAAATTTCTGCCCTGGCCAACTGTAAGTGCTATAATTGTCAAATGGAAGCATCTAGGAGCATCTAGGAGCAATAACAGTCCAGCTATGAAGTGGTAGACCACGCAAACTCACAGAGCGGGGCTGACGAGTGCTGAAGCGCATAGCGCATAATAATCACCTTTCTACTGTTGAATCAATTTTCCAACTGACATTTTTGTCATGTGAAAAGACAAGAGAATTGTGGGAAACCCTACTCTTTTACTGCCCAAGTGGCTGCGATCTAAAAACATGTATGGATAGATACTTGGAAAATCCACCAGAAACAATTTTAGTCCAGTAAAGTTTCTGTCTATCGTGAACAAATCCTGATAGTTTTGTACTATTTCATTCCATGGCACAACAACCCAAAAAGCATGCATGGATGCATACTTTGAAAAACCACCAGGAATAGTTGGAATATGACTGCAAACAGTTTTATTTTAGGCTTACTATAACGTAGCTACTTAAGGTTGTTGCCAGTAAAGTTTTGTCTATCCTGAACAAATCCTAATGCATAATTTGCACTAGTCCTTTTGCTTGGAGATGCGTGTCTCCAACCACTATGCTATTTACCAAGAGTCAGTCAGTCACTCACTCATTCACTCAAAGAGACATTGGCTCTTCTTGGCCATCTCATCTAATGTACTGTCCCCAACTTAAAATCGTCTAAGTTACCACTAGCACGTTTCCCCCACAAATGAAACATGACACCACGTTTTACGTCCACAGCAATGGAAACACAAACATGAACCTATGAGGCTGATTCGTGTGACTATGTGCATGAATAGTTCCAGTGGTGGAAAAGCAGCATAGATGTTAGGATCTTAGTACCCTGACAACATTTACATGACTGTTCTCTTGGGCAGGCAATGTCTGTTTATACAAAGTAAATATTGAAATTACCCCTTTATTTTACTCCCTACAACTATCTATCTATAACGTCAGATGTAAATACCCTCACATTTGTCATATTAGTTAATCATTACCATGCTCTCTCACTGGGTGTTTTGGTTCAATGTGTCTTCAGTCTTATTACAGAAGACCTCCGACCAATCCATTATTTCAATTTAGAACTGTATTTGCACGTAAGAACAACTGTTTTAACCAAAAAGAACAATCTCTTCAAGAAGACTGACTGCACTTGTCTGATATCGCCAATTACCCATTTGAATAAAAAAATACAACAATAAACTTCAACAACAAGGTAGGTTATGGCCATCTGAAATTAAATGTTTTGTTTAAATTATGTAGCACATTTAATGTGGGGAGAGTGGAGCTATAATCAGATTATGATTTGTTTATTGGTAATTAGAAACTGGCTGAGATTTTGTAACAAAGTACTTAGGAAATGTGAAAACAACCATTTTAATAATTGCAAACAATGTTTAAAAATGTGATTACATCTTCTTGTCAGAGCAATGGAAGAGGTGAAAAGTGATGTGATTCTGTCTGGCTACATCATCACTTTTCTGCTGGGCCTGCCTGCCAACCTCCTGGCCTTCTACGCTTTCACTGTCAAGATCCGCAAAAAGCCCACACCCACAGACATTCTCCTGCTCAACTTGACCGTGTCTGACCTGGTCTTTCTGCTCTTCCTGCCCCTCAAGATGTACGAGGCTGCCAACAACATGCATTGGGACCTGCCTGAGTTCCTCTGCTCCATAACCTCCTTCGTCTTCTTCTCCACTATTTATACCAGCTCCTTGCTGCTGATGACTGTCAGTGTGGTGCGCTACATTGGGGTAGCCTTTCCCATCACCTACCATCAGGTCCACAAGCCTGTCTATGCTATGGTGGCCAGCACAATCGTGTGGCTTTTCAGCGCAGCCCACTGCAGCATTGTGTTCATCGTCCAGCACCACCCGGGCATTTCCTCTGGAAACAAAACTGTCTGCTATGAGGGCTTCACTGATGAACAACTGTACGTGCTCTTAAAGGTGCGTCTAGGGTTCTTCTTTTCCCTCTGCTTCATACCTCTCCTGGTCTGCATCTTCTGCTACCTCAGCTGCATCTGGATCCTCTACACACGCCCCAGGATCAGCCATGGCCAGAAACGGAAGGCCATTGGGATGGCGCTGGGTACTCTGGCCGTGTTCCTGGTCTGTGTCCTACCCTACAACATCTCTCACGTGACAGGTTTTTTGGATGGAAATAGCCCGCATTGGAGGTACTATACCCTGCTGCTGAGCACCTTCAACACCTGCCTGGATCCCATTATCTTCTACTTTTCATCCTCTGAATTCCGCAACACTACCAAGATACCTATCAGTAAGATACTAGTACTAAAACAGGATCCGGCTGCACTCCAAAGGGAAAGCACAAAAGATGATTTGAGCATAGAGGATGAAATGTAGTTGAGATTTTTACTTCTTATTACTGGATTTTGTGTCATGACATTTTGTAAAGAGAAACTTTATGAGACAAAATACAGAAACATGACTATAAAAATAACTGTTAAAATTGTTTTTAGATTACTTTAACATATAACCTTTAATCAGGTTTGGGGAGTAATGGACTACAAAAAATCTAATCCGTTCCATCAAAAGCAAAGAAAACTGTAATTGGATTACATATACTTTTGAAAAATGTATGATTACTTCTTGAATTACTTTTAAATAAAAAAAAAAAAAAGAATATGTGCGCTAAATAGTTATGTCACTTTGCATGTTAGATTTTTTTTTTTTTATTGTCTTGAAAACATTGTTATTCACACCCAAAAGTTTTGGTGATCAGCATGCGGGGAAAAGTTACCACGGATAATCAGATAAATAAGATTAGTGACTGAAGCTCTTGATTAAGTATCTCAGGTTTGGGCTGGTAAAAACTGAGTATGCCTACCTTAATATTAGATTACCCATAGAATATGTGGTTTAGTAATCTACTACAACACATATTCCTCAAAACATTAATAGGCTATACATGGTATTTCCCACGTTGCAGACTATAATGTTTTATTTTTTTCAGATAGGACTGGTTTAGGAGTGTTGGCTACTATTAGCCTACAAATAGCTGTAGCAAATAGCTGATTTGTGATTCTGCTTGTTCTGGACCTCAGAAAAGTAAGAGCATTGGCTGCTGATGACTTTAAGGTGAAATGCAGGGGTTAAATCCCATATTATTTATGAATATTACTTTTAGAAAATCGCCCTTGGCGAAGTTCTGTTCTCATCAATAAAACCTATTTGTGACCATGTACATGTTTGCACACGTGCACGTGCACGTGGATCCCAGGGATTTCTGACAGTTTTTACAATGAACTTTCAGTTGTGGGTCAAAACATCTTATAACTCAAAATGTACGCTTGAAAAGTTAAGAATATCTTGGTCTTTGTGTCCCTTAATATGAAAGTAATACAAAAGGTACTGATTACTTTTACGTTCGGTACTGAGTTTGAGTAATGCAAAAGTTACCTTACTGATTACAATATTAGACAGGTAACTTAACTGTAACGGATTACATTTAAAAAGTAACCTACCCAACCCTGCTTGTAATTACATACAATAAGAGTGAAATGGTCTTTCTTTCAAATATTTTGTTATCTACTGTATCTTCAAAAGCAGGGTCTGTGAAGGAATGCATGTACCAGCCATGATATATCAGTGTGAGTTGACTGCTGATCTCTAAACTACCGATCGACCATTGTGAACTATTTAGGAGCATTTTTCAGTCTAATTGAGATAGAACTTTTAGGTAATTTATTTTTATATTAATATATTATGAATATATAGTAACTATGAATATAGGTCTATAACATTTGGGTGTAAGTGAACAAAATATTAACTTGGTTATTTCACTTGGTTGTTAATGTTAATTAGCTATAGAGGAGACATTTAAATTTAAGCTCATATACTTTTATTTTAGGGTTTTATTTTAGGATTCAGGGTTATGCCCAATGCACTTGATTGTCAACCACATAACATCGGCTCACTTGCTTTTACAATATGATATACAATGTTTAATGTTTCTTTTGTAAACAGTAAATTAGAAACAATTGCTTGGAAATACAATGACGTTATTACAATGATGTGGTAGGCAGCTCAATTTTAATTAGTCTCAGTTGAGAATGTATTAAGAAAAACATTTTGTCTGACACCAATCCTACATCTTCCATCAATTTTTTTAAGTTCCAACTGAAAGTTGGGTGTAGTCCATACATGATTGATTTGTTAGCTTACAGAAGCTTGTGTTATCATTTGAGTTGAGGCAATAACATTGAGGTTCTTTTGTTTAGAAAAATAAGATCGTTTGGTTACACTGGCTTCTGGGTTACCAATGTGAAATGACACATTATGCAAAATCTCTAGGCTTATTCCATTGTATGACAGAATATCTATTTATTAATAAATATATGTATTATTTCTCAAGGTTGAATGAATGAAACAGTAAATGCTTTATATCACATTTTAAAGAGAGCTTTATCAAAATGGCACATAAACCACAAAGACAGAATCATAAATGTTTATTTATCATTGGTTCTCATTCTTCTAGCATTACTTCTATATTACAGAGATGACAATAGTTTTTGTAAGCTTGATTCTTCCATCATGGGGACTTGCTTTGGTAAAACTCGCTGGGTTTTCATTTCAGTCTTTCTTTCTCTTTTAACGTGGGCCCGTCACTCTTCTACATTCATGCATTCTATAAGCACACATGTAAAATATACCTGTAAAAGAAAAAGAAATCAATTTAGCAAATCATGACTTTGTCCAGCATTCCTGCTCTTAAAGGGAGTCTCCATAGAAATTGGTGTGTTAAAATGTTTGTGATGTCATTGCTATTGAAGTGGTTGTTATTTACAAAATAATTACTTGGAAAACCAAAACTAAAACATAGCATAATTGCATTGGATGCTCGATAAAGTTCTGTGGGCAGATGTCTAGAACCAGGACATTACAATGAGAGTAGAAGAAAGAGAAGAATCATAGTGGGAGCCAAACACCCTTAATTTGTAAGTTACAAACATTTTTAAAATGTCTCCTAGCCTTCCTTGCTAGAATTGGAAAGATGCAATCTCCTGCAAAACTATTATTTATTTAAAAAATTACACTTGAAGTGCCATGACAGTAAAATGACCTAGAAACTATTTCCCTGGATAGATCACAAACTAAAGTTCCTCATTAATGTTTTAGTATTTGGCTTGATGACAGTAAATAATTAAAAAAACACGTTGCTAATTTAGTAAAGAAGCTGAAGATCAAAATTGGATTATGTTACATAAATAGGTTGGGACGTTGCGTAAAATGGAAAATGAAAACAGAATGCAATGATTTGCAAATCATTTAATCCTTATTTTGAATAGACAATAGAACAAAGACAACATATCAAATGTTGAAAGTGAGAGATGTTATTGTTGTTGGAAAATATATGTTTATTTTGAATTTGATGCCAGCAACATGTTTCAAAAAAGGTCAGATTGGGGAATCTTTACCACAGTGGTGCATCACCAATTCTTTTAACAACATTCTGTAAGTGTTTGTGAAATGAGGAGTACAACTGCCATAGTTCTGAAAGTGAAATGTTTTCCCATTCTTGCTTGATATAGAACTCCAGCTGTTCAGGGTCTCCTTTGTCATATTTTTCATTTCATTATGTGCCAAATGTTTTCAATGGGGGACAGGTCTGGACTGCAGGCAGGCCAGTTTCACACCGGCACTCTTTTATTATAGAGCCATGCTGTTGTAATACGCAGAATGTGGTTTGGTATTGTCTAGCTGAAATAAGCAAGGCCTTCCCTGGAAAATACATAATCTGGATGGCAGCATATGTTGCTGCAAAACTTGTATGTATTGTTCAGCATTTATGGTGCCTTCACAGATGTACTAATGCACCCCCATACCATCACGGATGCTGGCTTTTGCGCTGTTTGCTGATAACAAGCCGGAAAGTGTCACTCAGTGGTTAATCACTCAGTGGTTAAGTACTACCCATCTTCTGAAAGACTCATCCTCGGGGATGCTCTTTTTATACCCAATCATATTACTCACTTGTTGCCAATTAACCTAATTAGTTGTAACATGTTCCACCATGTTCTGCTTTTGTATTACACAACCTTTCCAGTATTTTGGTGCCCTTGTCCCAACTTTTTTCAAACATGCTGCTGGCATCAAATTCAAAATGGGCATATATTTTTCAAGTAACAATAAGAATTTTCAATTTCAACATTTAACATGTTGTCTTTGTACAATTTATTATTGAATATGGGGTTTAAATGATTTTCACATCTTGCATTCTGTTTTTATTTAAATTTTTCACAGCATCCCAACCTTTTTGAAAACAGGGTTGTAAATATTATGCTAACATTTTATTAGTCACAAATATGGGTGTGCTGAGTACTTGGACAAAAGCTAAACAAAATTCATGAAATCCTTAGATTAGGGCCTAATTAATAAATTTCAACTGACTGATTCTATTAAATAAATTGTAAAGACGTAATATCTTTCAAATTGTTGCATGTTGCACTTATATATTAATTCAGTTTAGATAGTAGTAGATAGTTGTCTGTCGAAATTCCATTGCTGAGAATTTGTAATTATTTTGTAAACTAAGCCCATGCTTGCTTGCAAGTATTATTATTCATGCCCATGCATATTAAAAAGAAAATTTTTACTTTACACATGTTGTGGCATACAGCGTTGGGATCAGTGTTGGAGAATGTTACATTTAAAAGTAATTATTTACAGTTAGTAGTTACAGTTCCCATATACACTAGTAACTAGTTATGTGTCTAAGTTACTTTCTGTAGAAAGTTACATTACTTAGTTACTTTAAAATAAGTCATTTGATTCTATATTCATCTGTTGTTCAATTTGAATCCGTATATAGTCAGGTATAGTCAGTGTCAGTCACCTGTATTAGCAATCATTAATCATTATACAGCAAGAGTGACCAATCCTATTATCTCAAGTAATCATATACCATAATCAGAAACAATATTTACATTTAGGTGTTTAATAAAGAATCTTTTAAAAATCACGATTTTTTTTTGTATTGCAATTAATTCCACATTTTCAGGCCAGGCTTATTCAACAGCCTATATGTACATATTTTAATACTAGATAGATCCATTGCAGTGAACAGTGAAGAACAAAATAATAGCTGTGTTATTGTACACTGATAAACCACCTCTAAAAGAAAACATTAGGCTCATTGCAGTTTGAAACCTCTTTGCAATAATGTGCATAGTCTATTAATGTTTGATTACTTTATTAAGAGGTGAAATATTACTAAGTCTGTTTTGAATCGATTCAGAATAATTGCTTTTATAAACAGAACATGTACAGTGGGGAGAACAAGTATTTGACTGCTGATTTTGCCAGTTTTCCCACTTACAAAGCATGTAGAAGTCTGTAATTTTTATCATAGATACTCTTCAACTGTGAGTGACGGAATCTAAAACAAAAATCCAGAAAATCACACTGTATGGTTTTTAAGTAATTCATTTGCATTTTATTGCAAGTATTTGATACATCAGAAAAGCAGAACTTAATATTTGGTACAGAAACCTTTGTTTGCAATTACAGAGATCATACATTTCCTGTAGTTCTTGACCAGGTTTGCACACACTGCAGCAGGGATTTTGGCCCACTCCTCCATATAGACCTTCTCCAGATCCTTCAGGTTTCGGGGCTATCGCTGGGCAATACAGACTTTCAGCTCCCTCCAAAGATTTTCTATTGGGTTCAGGTCTGGAGACTGGCTAGGCCACTCCAGGACCTTGAGATGCTTCTTACGGAGCCACTCCTTAGTTGCCCTGGCTGTGTGTTTCCTGATACATGGCCCCATCCATCCTCCCCTCAATACGGTGCAGTCGTCCTGTCCCCTTTGCAGAAAAGCATCCCCAAAGAATGATGTTTCCACCTCCATGCTTCACGGTTGGAATGGTGTTCTTAGGGTTGTACTCTAATACTTCTTCTTCCTCCAAACACGGCGAGTGACGTTTAGACCAAAAAGCTCTATTTTTGTCTCATCAGACCAAATGACCTTTTCCCATTCCTCCTCTGGATCATCCAGATGGTCACTGGCAAACTTCAGATGGGCCTGGACATGCGCTGGCTTGAGGACCTTGCGTGCCCTGCAGGATTTTAATCCATTACTGCGTAGTCTGTTACTAATGGTTTTCTTTGAGACTGTGGTGCCAACTCTCTTCAGGTCATTGACCAGGTCCTGCCGTGTAGTTCTGGGCTGATCCCTCACCTTCCTCATGATCATTGATGCCCCACAAGGTGAGATCTTGCATGGAGCCACAGACCGAGGGAGATTGACCGTCATCTTGAACTTCTTCAATTTTCTAATAATTGCGCCAACAGTTATTGCCTTCTCACCAAGCTGCTTGCCTATTGTCCTGTAGCCCATTCCAGCCTTGTGCAGGTCTACAATTTTATCCCTGATGTCCTTACACAGCTCTCTGGTCTTGGCCATTGTGGAGAGGATGGAGTCTGTTTGATTAAGTGTGTGGACAGGTGTCTTTTATACAGGTAACAAGTTCAAACAGGTGCTGTTGATACAGGTAATGAGTGGAGAACAGGAGGGCTTCTTAAAGAAAAACTAACAGGTCTGTGAGAGCCGGAATTCTTACTGGTTGGTAGGTGATCAAATATCTATGTCATGCAATAAAATGCAAATTAATTATTTAAAAATCATACAATGTGATTTTCTGGATTTTTGTTTTAGATTCTGTCTCTCACAGTTGAAGTGTACTCAACATGCTTTGTAAGTGGGAAAACCTGAAAAATCGTCAGTGTATCAAATACTTGTTCTCCCCACTGTATTTAAATGTTAATTTGCGAACAACTTTGGTTTTCCAACAGAGAATGATTTGAGATCAGACTTTGGTTGTCCAATAGGCGAAAGATTCCACCAAAACCTAACAGCAACTGGTCATGGGTGAGTGTAATAATAACGTAGTTGAAATAGTAAACTGCTTCCCAAGCCTGAATCGTGTAGCTCAGCCTTCCACTGTACCTTTAGCAAGGAGAGCTGGTGCTGCCATCTTAGGATCCTTTATTGCTGCTTGGAACTGGAGAAAATAAATGCTACATAATGCTACATTGGTTGCAATTGAGTAACGCCTATTAAAAAAATAACTAGTAAGGGATTACTTAAATTAAAAAACTAACTTGTTACGTTATTCATTACCGTTATGAAGTAGTCTCACTTTTGTACCGTGTTACCCCCAACACTGGTTGGGATAACCTGTGTGATGTTGGTCCCTCAACCAACACAAAACATTGGCAAAATAGGCTAAATCGTTTGTGCGCCGTTTGTGCTGTTTTTTGTCATTACAATTCTAGTTTGTGCTGCTATCATTTTATAGATATTAAAGAATATTTTATAGGTCACTCAGCCCCCCAACATGCTCCAAATTCAACCAAAATAGTAATGTTTGTTAGTGCTCTGTTTGTGTCTGTTTGTCCAGTTAATAGTTTTGTTTGTGCTACTGTAATTTAGGTATTAACTCAACCCCCACATACTCCAAATTCAACCAAAATAGCCTTGTTTGTGCTCAGTTTGTGGTGTGCTGGTGTGCTGTTTGTGCAAGCCTCAGCTTCTGTACTAAAATTTCTGGATGCTGTTTATCATTCAGTCTTGCGTTTTGTCACTAGTGCACAAGTGTCTTATTTGTATGTATGTTTTATTGTTGAAATGTAGGGCTCAGCTGTGTTGATTTCTCTGTATAATTAAAGGCAAAATAAAATAAAAAAGTTAAATATATAGGCCTCAATTGCAAGTGTTCTCCCTGTCTAAATAAAGTTAAAACAAGTTATAAAAAGGGAATGAGCTCTTTTTTTGCATGTACCATGCGTATCTACAGCTTTATCATGCTTACCTGCAAAAAAGGTCATGAGCAGTGCCACCCAGCCCAATATGTAGGACCAAGAGAAGCGCCAGTCACCAAAGCGCTTTCCCAGGAAGTTCACTGTCACCCCAGTGTAGATGGCCATTGCAAGCAGAACAAAGAGAGCTAGCGGTGGTTAAGAGAGGACACATTTAAATTAGGTCTAATTAGGTCTACAATAGACATAACTGTAGAAAAAGCAATGGAATCAGGTATGTTCTGTGAAGGACTAAATTTGATATTTGACCAAATAATGAACAGGCCTTTGTTTATGGGTCACAATATGAAAGAATCTTGCTGTGTCTTTGGGCAAATTAGTAAGTATTTAACAGGACAGGGGGCTCTGTTAATCTGTATGTTGTTTTCTCTTTGTTCTCCAAAGACACAGCCCATCTGTCCTGACAGGATAGGGCTCTGTGAAGAGGGGTGGCCTTCTGGGAAGAGGGGTTGGCTAGAACCAGGGCTAGCTCCCACCTTTTGGAGGCCCTAAGTAACATTTGATTTGAGGCCCTCTTTTCTAGCAGTCCCTAGTGGTCTGGAGCCCCCTAGCGATTGGGGGACCTAAGCAACTGTTCATGTGGCTTATGCCTAGTGCCGGCCCTGTTTATAGCTTCAGCTGGGCAAGTAGCCTTCGATTGGGATGGGTGCTTCTTTCATATTATGCTGCATTAATATAGGTTAATTTTGGTCATTCAGACTTCTATTTTCATTTGTGGGAATTTCCACAATAGTTTTTTTTTTAATTTGTGTATTGTGTGTTACAATGTACACCAATCAGCCATTACATTATGACCACTGACAGGTGAAGTGAATAACACTGATAATCTTATTATCATGGCACCTGTCTGTGGGTGGGATATATTAGGCAGCAAGTAAACATTCTGTCCTCAAAGTTGATGTGTTAGAAGAATGAAAAATGGACAAGCGTAAAGATCTGAGCAACTTTGACAAGGGCCAAATTGTGATGGCTAGACGCCTGGGTCAGAGCATCTCCAAAACTGCAGCCTTTGTGGGGTGTTCCCAGTCTGCAGTGGTCAGAACCTATCAAAAGTGGTCCAAGGAAGGAAAAGCAGTGAACCGGCGGCAGGGTCATGGGTGGCTCATTGATGCACATGGGGAGTGAAGGCTGGCCCGTGTGGTCCGATCCAACAGACAAGCTACTGTAGCTCAAACTGCTGAAAAAGTAAATGCTGGCATAGATATAAAGGTGTCAGAACATCGCAGTTTGTTGCGTATGGGGTTGCGTAGCTGCAGACCAGTCAGGGTGCCTTTTACGTGGATGGCCGGGTGAGTGTGCATCGCCGGGTGAGTGTGCATCGCTTACTTGGAGGATGCAATATGGGAAGGAGGCAAGCCGGCGGAGGCAGTGTGATGTTTTGGGCAAAGTTCTGCTGGGAAACCTTGGGTCCTGCCATTCATGTGGATGTTACTTTGACACGAACCACCTACCTAAGCATTGTTGCAGACCATGTGCACTCTTTCATGGCAACGGCATTCCCTGATGGCATTGGTCTACATCAGCAAGACAATGCGCCCTGCCACAAAGCAAACTTTGTTCAGGAATGGTTTGAGGAACACAACAACGTGTTCAAGGTGCCTCCAAATTCCCCAGATCTCAATCCAATCAAGCATCTGTGGGATGAGCTGGACAAACAGATCTGATCCATGGAGGACCCCACCTCGCACCATACGATGGTGATCTGTTGCTAACCTCTTGGTGCCAGATACCACAGCACACCTTCAGAGGTCTGGTGGAGTCCATACCTTGATGGTTCAGGGCTGTTCTGGTGGCAAAAGGGGGACCTACACAATATTAGGCAGGTGGTCATAATGTTACGGCTGATCGGTGTATATCTCTGTTTAATGTGTAGCTTTGTTAGCTTTGCAATGTCCAGTGGGACTCACTGGATACGAAGAACATGATCCCTGCAGCAAAGGAACGGTTAAACCTCTCGAAGGCGGAAAAATGTGCGAAGGAGAGAATGCCTGCAATGATGCCGGCAAAGCACGACATAGCTGACAGGATCATGAAGGCACGGGTGGCATTCCAGTAGGCTAAGGACAAAGAAAGAAAGACACATATGTACATTTATTTCCTGACACATTTAATGAGCCTAATTGAGTCTAATGAACTTTGTTATGAGACCTCATCAATAGTCCTGAACATGGGAAGACAGGAATACAGCTTCCGCATTAGACTCGATTTGACTCTGTAATTTGAGAAAACTGACAATGATTGAGTTGTCTGACCATATAGGAACTTCCTAATATGGATGTTGTACTACAACTTCTAGTGGTTTTATGGGTTCTCAGTTGTCACCACTCACCGATGCTGTCTGTCTGCATATAGCACTTGCCCGACATGCAGTATCTCCAGAGGCCTTGGTGGGCAAAGCTGCCCGACAGGCGGTACTGCATCCAGTAGTCAGTCGCTGTGGAGACTACTAGCAGGATGTTCCCTACTATGGCGCAGAACAGGCCCCCTCCCATAAAGCTGTGCATTCTGAGTGACACTGCAACGGCGTTGTGGCTCTACGCACTGCAGAGTACAGCGAGGCAGAGGGGCAGGATCGCTTCACACTATACAGTTAGAAATGATGAAAAACAACAACAAACAACAATGGGCTATAGTCAGCAACGGGCCACAATGACACAGAAGATTTCCATTAAGTGGTCATTTCTTTCATTGACTATTTAGAATGTTTTGACATTTAGAGAACAGATATGAAAAATAAATGAAATAAAAAAGAAGAATTATGAAAAAGAAGACATCTATGGATAGGCTGATGTCATAGAGTCCCTATGCATTAGAATGCAAAACGTTGGCAGCCATCTTACGTGGAACCTGTTCTAAGCCAGGTACAATAGAAACGCATGGCATTTCAAGTTTTTTATAATGGTTCTATTTACTTATTACAGTATCTCACAAAAGTGAGTACACTCCTTACATTTTTGTCAATATTTGATTATATCTTTTCATGTGACTGAAGAAATGACACTTTGCCACAATGTAAAGTAGTGAGTGTACGGCTTGTATAACAGTGTCAATTTCCCCTCAAAATAACACAACACACAGCCATTATTGTCTAAACCGCTGGCAACAAAAGTGCGTACACCCCTAAGTGAAAATGTCCAAATTGGGCACAAAGTGTCAATAATTTGTGTGGCCACCAGTGGCGTCGTTAGGCCTGGGCGTCCGGGGCTATAGCCTCGAATCTTATGAATAGCCCCGGAACTCAAACTGAACAAAGATAGTAAAAAAATAACCCCTTGATCTATTCATCCATAATTCCAATCGTGCATTATGACAATGTAGACTTGTAGGCTGCTAGCATGTACATTGGAATTTTCCGCGTGTACATTCAAAACCCTGTACTTTCTGTCCCGTGCGGGGTGGGAGGGTGGGCTAAGCCCTGAATGTATCATGATCCTAGTGACGCCTCTGGTGGCCACCATTATTTTCCAACACTGCCTTAACCCTCTTGGGCATGGAGTTCACCAGAGCTTCAGAGGTTGCCACTAGAGTCCTCTTCCACTCCTCCATGATGACAGAGCTTGTGGATGTTAGAGACCTTGCGCTCCTTCACCTTCCATTTGAGGATGCCCCACAGATGCTCAATAGGGTTTAGGTCTGGAGACATGCTTGGCCAGTCCATCACCTTTACCCTCAGCTTCTTTAACAAGGCAGTGGTCGTCTTGGAGGTGGGTTTGGGGTTGTTATCATGTTGGAATACTGCCCTGCGGCCCAGTCTCTGAAGCGAGGGGATCATGCTCTGCTTCATCTTTAGATGACATCCATGCAGACCAATTTGATGCAGTGTGCAGCATATGGTCTGAGCACTGACAGGCTGACCCCCCACCCCTTCAACCTCAGCAGCAATGCTGGCAGCACTCATGTCTATTTCCCAAAGACAACCTCTGGGTATGACCCTGAGCATGTGCACCCAACTTCTTCTGTGAGGCGAGGCCTGTTCTGAGTGGAACCTGTCCTGTTAAACCACTGTATGGTCTTGGCCACCGTGCTGCAGCTTAGTTTCAGGGTCTTCGCAATCTTCTTATAGCCTAGGTCATCTTTAGGTAGAGCAACAATTCTTCTTTTCAGATACTCAAGAGAGTTCTTTGCCATGAGGTGTCATGTTGAACTTCCAGTGACCAGTATGAGGGATTGTAAGAGCGATGACACCAAATTTAACACACCTGCTTCCCATTCACACCTGAGACCTTGTAACACTAACGAGTCATATGATACCGGGGAGGGAAAATGGCTAATTGGGCCCAATTTAGACATTTTCACTTAGGGGTGTACCAGTGGTTTTGACATTGATGGCTGTGCGTTTAGTTATTTTGATGGGACAGCAAATGTACACTTTTATACAAGCAGTGTACTCACTACTTTACATTGTAGCAAAGTGTCATTTCTTCAGTGTTGTCACATGAGGGGTGTACTCACTTTTGTGAGATACTGTTTGTCCTTTTTGTGGAGCATATTGCTGCTGCACAAACCACCAAGTGTTAAGTGGCTTTACTTTTCCAAACTGGTGCCAGGTAAGATGACAGACCTATTGGGATGGCAGATAGAACTATGGCAGGACTGTCAAAGCTATGATGAATTTCCATTGAACTGTATTGTATCAATGAAAACAGCAGAATGACTACAACAATAACACAAAAGTGTTTTTACATGATCTATTCAGGCAAATTCCACATTAATAAACTGGCAACAGTTCATATGCCCTCGCACCGGTGTCATGTCTCAAGTAGACCACAGGATGCCAAGGCCAATATGGAGATAATTCTTGCCTATTTTAATCATTCTCTAAATATTGCCACCCTGTGCCATGGAAAAACGTGCACTTCCGTAGATCTGAAATACCTTAATGTCAAAGCCATCCAGGTATTATGGCTAGGGGCACACAGTTTTATTAAATGCCATGTCAATTGGCCATGTGGAGGCGCTATTACAAGGGGTTTAGAGTGCGAACTGTGTAAACCTCATGTCCCTAATCCCACGTCGCTGTCAGGTCATGACAGTCGATATATAGGTCCCTCACCTCACAAGGAATTAATTTGCCCCAAGAATTCATAAGGTCTGCCATGATCACTTTTTGGTAATTTGGAATTCTGTGAAAAACAACAAAAACACATTATTTTGGGAGATTTGTTTCAATTTTCTGAGATAAAAATGGGAATCTCTCATTTCCATAAGTATTCATTTCTTTGTAGAAGCACATTTGGCAGCGATTTGAGTGTTCTTGGTTATGCCTCCACCAGTTTTGCACACATGGATTCGGGATGTTTTTGGTATTTGCCTGCATTTATATTTCTCTTAGTCTTCCAGTCACTGCCTCTAAGCATCCCCATCAGTCACTGCCTCTAAGCATCCCCATCATAAATCCCGGACCAAGGTCCTTCTTGGCGGTTATTCTGTTTGGCCCGACAGCCAGCTTTAGGAAGAGTCTTGGTGGTTCCAAACTTCTTCCATTTCACAATGATTGAGCCCACTATGCTTCTGGGAACTTTGCTTCCCCAGATCCATGTCTTGCATAGACAGAAATCACAGAGGGGGCGTGACCCCCACATCCTGGGGGAAACTATGATTTGTCCCCCCAATATATCACAGTAAACATAACTATGTAATTTCAATAATATTAATAAGATGCAATGAAAGCACTTGTGCTGATTATAGATACTTAATAGCGTGTTTTTAAGTTTTAAAAAACTGCGCCCCACCGCCTTTTGACTTACAATGTTTTGATCCACTGCCCCCCAGCACTCAGCAGTGGCACATCGTGCAGGTACTGTGCATGTGTGGGAATCTGACAGTCTTGAGTCTGTCAAAGGATATGTTAGATATTTCTTTCCTTCTACCACTCGGTACAATATAACACATATATAACCGTCACCAGCCTCCATTTTCCCTGCATTGAATTACAGGTCACAATTTATGTTAGCTAGCTGACATAAGCTAGCAAGCTACTGTAACATCAACCAGCATTTGTAGCTGTTTGAATTTGAGTCAATCAGAGAAGTTTACAATGCTCTGTATGTATAGTGCACTCAAGATGTTCTGTACAGACTTACTCCAACTACCGTGTACAAACAAGGCTACAAAGATAACCAACCTAACTATAGTTAATGTATAATCATCAAAATATGGGGCTTTAACTGGGGAACCTTTCAATACTTAATTGACATGGAAATGGACCAATAGCATTTGAAAGAAATCTGAGAAACTGGACCTTCTGATGCTGTACAGTACACCGTGAGATGTGATGGTATACCGTGAGATGTGATGGTACACCGTGAGATGTCATGATGTGCCGCAGAGTGCTTGTCATGTAACTCACGGTGTTCCATACAGTATTTTTTCACACATGATTAAGACGACTGTCATGAATTAAGACAAATTTGACCAAAAAACATACAAGAGACCTTATTTATTCTCATATTATTCTCATCAAGGTGTGTGCCTTTCTATACTTATGTAAATGTGATATTTAAGTTTTTCCATTTCAATAAATTGGCACAATATATTGTGTGTTGATTGATGTTAAGAGCCAAGGATTTTCATTGACTTTGTTCATTAAAAAATTTAGGTTATTGATCCTTTGCTAGCTAGACACTAAGAAAACCATAGGGACTGATACAGTAGATTAGGCTTGGTGGTCAGTGCTTCACCAACCTTGAAGCAATGATAATTGTATTTCAGATAATATTAATTTCAGGGTTAATACCTAAAGTTTGGCAAACTGCTCATGTTCTCCCACTGCATTAAGGTGGAGACTCTAGTGTCCTCTAGAAGGACCAGGCATTGGTGGATATTGTTATAGAAGGCTTTCATGCTAAACGTTCCTGACAATCTAACTGAAAAATTGTGTTGGTAAAATAGCAGTTACCAAACATGCTGTTGGCTTAATCAGAACTGGGTAAAACTGCTTTTGAAAATGTTGCCCCAAACAAATGGAATGATAAAAGTTTTAGTGCCAATAACACAATTTATATTTCTTCTAAATTACCTTTTTATTTTCAGTTGTAATATTATTCTCTCACATTTATCATCTCAACTACCTAACTAGCTAATATGAGTGTATTATCCAAATACATACATGTAACCAAGGACCACCATTAAGTATAGGAGAGACTGGCAATGAAGTAACTTATTCATAACCCTCTAAGTTACACTAGTTTACTCAGTGTGATAATGCTTGGTTATACATTCATAGAAAGTGTTTGATAAACCTAATTTTGGGTTCTATAATTCAAACATAATACAAGTTTACCATTTATGAAATGATTATATATTTAGCATTTTTAAACAGAGTAGGATAAAATGTGTGAAACATGTCAAGTTATCTGATAAAATACATGATAATCGGCCAGTAAAAAGAATGGATGCTAAAATATATGGCAGGTCAGCCATGTAAGCTACAGCAAAAAGCTGTTTGGCTGTCACGACTTGTAATAAGGAGTTAGGGGTTTGATCAATAAAAACCTAGATGCTGGTGTGTGGGGACACTGAAAAAACCCCAGCCCTGAACCTAAATGTAGGCTGACAATTAGGTAAGAAAAGACCCAAGATCAAAATAAAACTCCATCCACTAATATTAGCACCCTTAAATAAATATGAGCAAAACAAGCTGTGAAGAAAATGTCTTAGTTGTTTATTCTTTTGGCCTTTCATCCAAATACTCACAAAAATAGAACCTTTAAATGAAGCATTGATTTAATCAACTGAATTCAAACAGAACTGACCCGAGGCACGTACTAGACCTAGACAAAAGCATAATTTGTGCATAGAAGCAGACAAAGCAGTCAACTCTTTTTACTCTGCAACATTGCAGAGAAGTGCAACACACTCAGCACAAACTAGATGAAACAACACAATCATTCATTATTTGCAGAAACATGCACACACACGTTACTTTCAGTAGCACATTGTGGCAATCATCTCAGTATGGACCTATTTTGAGCTATACATGGCCCATACTTGAGCACTACAAAAGGTTAGGTTTGGTTTATGTTTCAGCCAAAGTCGTTGCAAATTACACAAACCTACACTTTAGTGATTACGCCTGGTAACAAAACTGGTTTCATCAACAAACTACACATGTTGACCTAGCTGAACATGTTGGAAGACTCTCATTGCGATGTGTTCAGTACTAGTGCTCACATTGCCCTTTTTTGTAGAACACTTATTGTGGGCAAAATGGCATATTTTTTCACTTCATGAATGAGCAACCTTTCCGGAATTGCCCACCAGATACTATATTTAATGAGCTACATTTATCTTTAGACACCCACAGCTAATGTGTTCATCATGAGGATGCAAAGAGCCAGCGTATTGGCTCTCTAGATGAGGTAGCCATAGGGGAAACATAATCCTTGGTTTAATAAATGCCTCACTTATGGCAAAGTTAACATATTTTCAGTAATGCCATTGGTTTGGGGACATTGGTTTGGGCACATCGGTTTGTTACCGGACATGATCAAGGTCACCAGCTTATGTTGCATTAGGGCTAAATGTGCATAGTTATGTCGTTTAAACAGCTAACAACGTGTGACCTTTGATCACATGCAAACAACATGCAAACTGCAAACACAGGCAGACAACTAATCACAAATGCC
The DNA here is from genome assembly GCF_011004845.1 of Esox lucius. Classification (NCBI taxonomy): domain Eukaryota; kingdom Metazoa; phylum Chordata; class Actinopteri; order Esociformes; family Esocidae; genus Esox; species Esox lucius. Next base: position 11,519,179 of record NC_047588.1, on the reverse strand, counting down.
CCAAAGGTGAGATCAATGGATCCTTAACTTCAGCATCCATCTTGACTCTCCATTCTATGTATTACATGCACTTCAACATGTATTATTTGCTACTTGATGTCCAGCACGGAGATCAATATCTGAAGAATGCTAAAACAAATTGTTTATTTTTACTTATGATTGGTAAAACAAAATGGTTACAAAGGCACCGATTGAAATTACTTAATAAGTGGGGGAATAGAGGGATTTAGCCTACCCATTTTAATAGCAATAAGAAAAAAGCCACCTCTTATAATATTTTGCTTATTTATCTTTCTCCACAGCCAGAAGTATCTCTTTTGGCCCACCTGTGCCCTGCATGGCTGCAGTTCTTTACTCAATGTAGATTTTCTGTACTCCTGTGGATTAGTCCATTCAGTATAATCTGGCAACACAACAGTACAGGGTCTAAAGTACCAGGATGCATGCGTCTTACCTGAGTTCTTCAGGATTAATTAACCCCTCTTAAGTGTAAAACTTTCCGCAGGGAAAGGAGGAGAGTATGCAAGCCCGAAGTGAGCAAAATGTCAAAGAGGACCCCCTAGGCTGAATTCCAAAAAGTTATTCCCTCTGCTTTTTTGTTGATGGAGGCAAAATCCTTTAAAACAATCAGCAGAGAGAACAAATGCACTTGAGCTGGTGGGCATAGAGGCACGTGGTTCTTTCCCATTGAGTCCCATCGGGACGGTATGGTGGGGGGATGGGGGGGCTGGGTTGATAATGTGGAACAGTGGGTGTTGGGGGGCAATGAGGCGGCCAGCAGTGTGGCCTGGTCCCTTTTCTGTTGTTTCTGGAACATTGGATGTGCATAGCCTTGCAGTACTAGGGGCGGTCAATACAACATGCTGAAACGCACACTTTCTTTCAGTTGTAGGGGCAGAGTCATCTGTGGGCTGAGTGTGGCCATGGGAACAGACACACACTTAGAGAGCCTACACATGACATCGTCAGGCTGGTTTAACTCTCTCCTCTCCACTTTTTCCTCACACACAAACAGACATTGCTTGCTGAAAATACAGAATTCTCTAGATAGGTTTAAATGCAGGAAGTTAGCTTATTTTGCTTAAAACAAATGCCACACACATTGACATCCCATGTTTAATTTTGATTTGTCAGTGTCAGCTAACACTGGGATTTTAACACTAACGTACACTATGCAAACAAAGATGTCCACCGATTAATGATGCTAGCTACAGGGAACTAAGTGCTGCTGTAACAGGTAAAGCAAAGGATAGTGGCAGACTGACATATGTTGATAGCAATTAGTTTTCTCTGCAATTCAAAATTCATGAAAGGTATATTCTCAGGCTAGCACACAGACATGCATTCACAACAGACAAAATTAGACATATGACACTGATACTAACACTAATGTAATTAATTCAAAATTATCTTTTGCCAAGTACCTGCAATATTAATATATACAGATTATGTTTATGCATGTGCATTAAATTACTTGCAGTTAGACACATTATTAAAGAATCTGGTTTCACCATTACTGCCATTATAGAGCTTGATTAGATAATAACATTCATTCCAATAAATAAAGGAACAAATAAAATTGTAAATTACTGATACAAACAGAGAGTGAACAGTAATTGATTATGTACCCATTGTCCTCCAAGCCATAGAGATATCAAATCCATTGATTTCATTCCTCGGGGCTGTCTGAACAAAGAAAATAATATGAGCATTCAGTGAAGATTACCTCATGTTCACAGTAAAATAATTTCATATCTTTTGGTCTTGAGTGTTGGTGTGTTTCTCCAGTATCTCCGATCTCACAATATTTGCCACGCAACACAGTAAAAAGCAGGAGGTTGAAATTTGTAAGTTATCTCGTGTTGGAGTGAATTACCTAGACAGTGAGTTAGGATACATGGAGTGTCGCCTTCAGCGCCCCCTTCAGGTAAACCTCCTCCAGTGCAAAATGGCTATCATTGTGTCTGTGTAGGTAAAACCACAGTCATTAATGTCATTACAGGGTAATGTCCAGAAGCTGGTTAGTGATAGAGCAGCTGCCTACTGATGCCCCTGGAAGCCATGGTTCAATCTACTGTTCTGCATGAATATTTAGTGATTTCCTATTGTCATACAGAAATCCAAATTACCCAGAGCAAAATATATGAAAACACACAAAAGAAAAAGCAACTGTTAAGCCTGCAGGTGTTATATTGTTCATAATGTTGCATTATATAAGGCATACATTAAGATATATACAGTATGTATCAATATTCCAACTCAAACTCCTAAATGTAATCAAATGCAAATATATCTACATGTTTTAGGTAAACTGTTACTAAAAACTGTCTACTGATCTGTGGTAAATTACATAGATATAGATTTTCTGAGTAACTGATGTGTCATGTTCATGCCTCAAAGACATCTGTCTTATTAGTTTTAGCTTTTGAACACAATACATTCAAATTAAACATCAGCTTGTTATAATCATGTTTCAAATATACCTAAGGGAATGCCAAACAGTAGAATTACATAGGATGAACTAAGCTTAAGAGTTGTTTTTTTACACAAAAACGTGATGGGACAAAGAAAATCTGCAGGCCCTTGCCCTATTGCCTTCACTCAGACAAGACCAAACGCACCAACAAACTGGAGTTTGATGGAGGCACTCCTGTGCACATTGGTCGAATTGCAGAAGACGTCACCCATGTCATCCATTCTGGGAGTGATGAGAAAAGACCTCAGGATCTTTCAGTTGAGCAGTTCAGTGTTTTTGTGACTTTGGTGGTCCCCAATGGTGTCCGAGATGGTAGTAGAGTCCATCACACACTCACACCTCAACTCCCCGTCATGCACGAAGCACAAGGAAAATGGAAGCATAGCTGGTGCATCTGAAAGAGAAAATTCTTTAAAGAAAGTATGCTGTAATCATCCAAAGTTTATATATCAGTGATGCAGAATTTTTTTTAAATGCTTCATGGTCATTTTCAGAATCTTTAATAATAAAATTAGTTGGTGTCAAAATGTAAGTAGTTCTCTGAAACCCAAATTAACAACTTGGCCCTTTTGTGCCTAGGGAGGCGGAGCTGTTCGGGATTCATTGATCATGTCAATCACAGCAGATACTCTACAAATATAGCACATACACTCAACATTCACAACAGTGGTGGCTGAACTAGTCTCTCCCATCTTGTTCACAGCAGAACAGCAGAAATGACCTGCGTATCTGGTCGCAGAGAAACTCAAACTCTCAGAAGTCTTATCTGAGCCGGACCGCCCGCTCGCCAAACACATTGTACCACCTGTATTATGTGACTGGCTGGGAACTGGCAGAGGAAAACCTTGACAGGGCGGGCTAGTGAACATAAAACAAGGAAAACACTGCTATGGGAAAGTGAATCCAATAGCAAACAGTGAATTTAGCTCCAATTACAATAAAAGCATGAGCATCACTGTTAAAAAAAAGTGAAGAATATTATATGTATGATAATATTATATGTATGATAATATTATATGTATGATACAAATATAGCACATACACTCAACATTCACAGCAGTGGTGGCTGAACTAGTCTCTCCCATCTTGTTCACAGCAGAACAGCAGAAATGACCTGCGTAATTATTTGTAAGTTATATTAAAGTGGCCATATATAAGATTGTTACTGTATTACTAACATACATTTTAACATAAATGACTAGAATACATTAGCAGTTAATTTAAGCTATTGCTTCAAAAAAGCGCCAGAGATATTCTCCACTGAAACTCTCTCGCCGGTCAGTCTTGGAGTTTGAATTGACTTATGGTATGCTAATACACACAGTATCATCCCTCCCCCCCTTAACCTCCCTGCACTAGCTAGTGCTTCAGTGATGGAAGAAAGATTACGTTATTGTTTAATTGTTTAGTCTTGTGAACATTAGAGGCAGGATTCAACACAGTGACCTCGTAAATGATCCTAAAAGGAGACCTATATATACCCACACACAATACACTGACTCAATGTTTATACCTTTCGCAAGTACACTCAACGTGTTCATCATGGCGGTGAACATTGTTGACCAGACAGATGACAGACACATTTTCATTGGTGCCCTTGGCAGCCCAGATACCCACAGTGTGGTTCTGCTTCAGGTGGCAGGTTGTTGAACCAGAGCCAGGAACTAAGATCCTCCATCCATCTTCAACTGCATTGTGGCCACAGGGCGAGACTGAGTTTGGCACCTGCAGATGATTTGGTCAGCATGGAAGAAGCTGGAGAAAATATATATGATTAATCTGGAAAATAAAAAAGTGTTTGTATTGGAAAGTTCTCCAGCATAATAGGCAAAGCTCCTACACTAGGATACAGCGCCATCTGCTGTAGAGACTTAGAATCTCACCCGTTCGAACCATAGACATCATATATAAAGGCTAGACACCTTGTCCGCGCTAAAGGCTAATGGAGGTCGACGTCCGCACATGGCGGCCATCTTGCCACAGGCCGCTCGCTCACTTGTAACATTGTGTTTTATGGTGCATGTACTTTTAAATAACCATAACTTGCACATTTTTCTACTGATTTTCAAACGGTTTGGTTTGTTATAAACGTCAGAGATAAAGTTATGACACTGCATACATATGAACCATTAAAACCATGGACTTCCATATGAAAATATCCTTGAACAGAACCAGATAGGTGTAATGAATATACAAACAAGGTAGGTATGTTAAATCAATAAATAGGCTACAGAATGGCAACAAAACATACACTTTTGTACTATTATAAAATAATTTTAATTACTACATGTTTTTTCTTTATGCCAGATAACAAGCATCTCTGAACTGACCACATTTCAGCCCTCTAGGTCACTTGATATGACTTTAGAAACAACTGAGCCCTAGCACCAGGTCCTGTGAAGCTGTGTGCAAAAGCAGATCAATATAGAATGAAATTGACCATTATTTGCCAAGGTATGGTCATGCGTATTTATTTGCACACAAAAAATAGGTACATGATTCCCCTTTACAAATATAAATGAATCATTTATATATACACACAAATAAATAAATGCTGTAGAGAGCACTACACTACTGTTGAAGTAAAAGAGGACAGTACCTTGAAAACATACCTTGGGCTAATGCCCTTTGAAAAGGACAGTTTTATTAAGTTTCTGTCACATGATGTTGCTCTGTAAGCTGAGGATTGTAATTCTGGCGATGTGGTGCAGCCTTAACTTAAAAAACAGGGACAGAATTATTTTTAACAGCCTATGGTGGTGGATGTCTATCCCAACACAAACATCCTCTGAACCGATCCTTTTTCAGACAATGTAAACAACCTCAAGCAGTTTGATGGGCTGTGATCGTCTGGTACTGCCTGATGACTGCCGAATGACCCACTCTGCTGCCCTGATGACACTCATGGTTCCCTCTGATGGAATCACCAGACCTCCATTGTTTTTTAAATTCAGCATGTGGTAGCTCTGGTCCTTGATGGCAGATGCAGCATGTCACCAGGCTTGCACGGCAGACATCACACGACAGCTTCTTCCGAGCCTGTTGCACAACAAATCCTGAAATTTTAGTTAGTAATATCATAACTAATAACAATAATCATTAATAAGCATGGGGAAATTAAGGGAACACTTCCCTTTTTGGACAATGGAGATTGTTTTTCCCCAGATTGTGACTATTGGCACTTTTGGTTATAGGGAAAATCGACTTTCAGTTAGCCTTCACCTGAAATGTACATGAGAGCGTTGTCCACAAGACCATCGAAGTGGACGGGAAGGTAGCTGTGATCATGTACTAGGGCAGGAATGTCAGCAAACGGGGATGGAAGATCTTCTCCTCCTGCTGCAGAGGACACATCTACAGCTGACAGGCTTGTAGAGGTGTCGATGACAACTGGTAGGGACTCTGTGTCATCCTGTGCCGTCACATTGCCTCTGCATGGTTTAACAACCCCACACTGGGCCATCAGCTTTACATCCTAAAGATGTACTTGAACTGGCTGGCATTAGGGTTGTTATTCGTTTAAGGAAAAAAAAAAGATATAAAAGAATTGTACACAGATATTCAATACATGCTTTAAAATGTTTTATGCTTAAAACATTTTTACAAAAAAAGACTAATTAGAACTAGCCACCTCTGAATGATCTTTCCACATAAAATAGGTTGAATGACATTATCATACAATTCAGACTGTATTAGTGATGATAAGTTCTGCAAACAAATAGACAAACACAGGCATTTTTCTAAATACTCAAAATGGTTTGTGACACTTCCAGGTATTGTGTATGTCTTAGGGTTAGGGTGTATGTCTGCAGAAAACACATGTTACCAAAAGTAAAAAAACATATGGACCGACAAACTGAAAACAATACAAGTCACTTAGTGTTGCGGCTGGTAAATATAAATGATGAACCCTACCAGATACTCTGATGGAGTTGAAGAGAAGCTCCAAGTGGTCCTGGCTGAACCTGTAGGTCAGGACATATTGCTGTCCTTCAAGCAACAAAGGAACCAACCGGATTGACAAGCATGTGCAACTTTGCTGGTTAGCAGCTAAACTGTAACGTTAGTTGCCATAGGTCTCACTCAAAGCTTATTGTTATTAGCCAGCAAATAACTACAACCACATCCACAAATATTGTAATTTAGACAAAAGATTAGTTGTCATAAAATCGTTATTGGTGTCAGTAAAACCTCTATAATCGAACAGCTCGTTTGTGATAACTGCCTTGATAACTTGCGCAAGTAGCCGTGATCCAACTATGCTGCACGATTTAGACGTTTTTAGAATAGAAAAGCTGTAATTTCAACATTTTCAAGCATTCAGAATTATAGCCACGTTAATAACATTTGTAAGAAACCAAACTGTTTGTAAATCCGTCAAGGTTTCAGCGAGATAAGAGTATTTTTGTTAGTGCTGATCACTCACCTTATATTAGGTACCACAGAGCCCGACAGGAAGCCTGCCTGTGACAAGATGGCCACAGGTGATGCCGGAAGTGAGTGCGCCATGAGACGTCTAGCCTTTAAATAGGATGTCTATGGTTCGAACGACATGACACAGAGCGAAGGGAAACAACTTGTAACAGGAGGATGAAGTGATTTCGGCAGAGACTCCCAGCTCGAACATCACTTCGCCTGTGGCATTCCGTCTCGCACCATACACTCCTCCACACTCCTGAGGATGTGCCAAGGCCCCTGTACCTCCCCGACGTGGCTTCTCTGTACCGTCCCCCAGTACACCCCAAAAGAGAGAGAGGGAGGGAGGGAGGAGCGAAGAGGAGGTGCAGGTGTGTAGGGCAAAACAGGAAACGCTGACGACACCCCTCTCTTTCGGCTCCTCACATGCAGACTGCAGATCTGTGGCCTCAGTGCTGAATCTAAACAAGAAACCAGGCAAGCCAAGTTCAGCCGGCCTGCAATAGGAAATGTTACCTCAAGATTCAAACCCGGGTCGCCCACGTGAAAGGCTGTGTTGTTTACCACCACACCACAGAGCTGTACAGGTGCTGGGTGTCAGTATAGCCTCTTGTCTTTATCCTGAACAAAACCCTCTTTTGCCACTGGCCATTTTAATAGTTAATTGGCCATTCATGAATGACACTGATACAGTAAAACTGACTAACGTTTCTTACTAAGTTTTCCTCCCCCACAAATAGCGGCTGTGTATTGCGTCTCCACCTGGCCGTTTTAACTGCGTATTAGCCAGTAATAAGCTTTATCGGTATCTACTAATGTACTGGAATAGTCATACAAATTGAACAGTTGCTAGCAAGTCTGCCAAAGCTATTTCATTTCATGGCCTATGAACGTATTTTTTTCTTTCATGGCAAAACAACATACTTTTTTCTTTCATTCGTGAAATACATTTATACGATAACTGTCAATAAAGGCGAGGATAACTAACTTTTTCATCAAGTGACAAGATGAGAGAACCGTGGAATCTACCGGAAATAATAAATGTCATTGCATTCAATAGATTTGAACTTAAGTTCCACATGGGAGGCACTGTCTTTAACCACAACGCCACGGTATTACACGTTTCAGCAGTCGCTGGACTCCACTGAGGATTGTGTTAAACTGACTAACGTTTCTTATTAAGTTTACCTCCACCACAAATAGCATCTATGAACTGTATTGCTTTTGTCACTAGCCGTTTTAACAGCTTATTAGCAAGTAATAGGCTTACTAGTATCTAACTTCCAAGGAATAATCATAAGAATTGAGCAATTTCTAGCGACACTGAAGATGAACTATTCCATGCCAGAAACAGTCGCAATATACAGTATCTCACAAAAGTGAGTACACGCCTCACATTTATGTATATATTTTGATTATATCTGTTCATGTGACAACACTGAAGAAATGACACTTTGCTAAAGTAGTGAATGTACAGTTTGTATAACAGTGTACATTTGCTGTCCCCTCAAAAGAACACAACACACAAGCATTGATGTCTAAACCGCTGGCAACAAAAGTGAGTACACTCCTAAGTGAAAATGTCCAAATTGGGCCCAATTAGCCATTTTCCCTCCCCGGTATTATGTGACTCGTTAGTGTTACAAGGTCTCAGGTGTGAATGGGGATAGGTGTGTTAAATTTGGTGTCATCGCTCTTACAATCCCTCATACTGGTCACTGGAAGTTCAACATGACACCTCATGGCAAAGAACTCTCTGAGTATCTGAAAAAAAAATGGTTGCTCTACCTAAAGATGGCCTAGGCTATAAGAAGATTGCCAAGACCCTGAAACTGAGCTGGAGCACGGTGGCCAAGACCATACAACGGTTTCACAGGACAGGTTCCACTCAGAACAGGTCTCGCCTCACCAAATTGGGCCTGTCAGTGCTCAGACCATACGCCGCACACTGCATCAAATTGGTCTGCATGGCTGTCGTCCCAGAAGGAAGCCTCTTCTAAAGATGATGCACAAGAAAGCCTGCAAACAGTTTGCTGAAGACAAGCAGACGAAGGACATGGATTAATGGAACCATTAGTCTGATGAGACCAAGATAAACGTATTTGGTTCAGATGGTGTCAAGCGTGTGTGGCGGCAACCAGGTGAGGATTGCAAAGACAAGTGTGTCTTGCCTATAGTCAAGCATGGTGGTGGAAGTGTCATGGTCTGGGGCTGCATGAGTGCTGCCGGCACTGGGGAGCTACAGTTCATTGAGGGAACCATGAATGCCAACATGTATTGTGACATATTGAAGCAGAGCATGATCCCCTCCCTTTGGAGACTGGGCCGCAGGGCAGTATTCCAACATGATAACGACCCCAAACACACATCCAAGACGACCACTGCCTGGCTAAAGAAGCGGAGGGTAAAAGTGATGGACTGGCCAAGCATGTCTGCGGACCTTAACCCTATTGAGCATCTGTGGGGCATCCTCAAATGGAAGGTGGAGGAGCGCACAATGCATACTTTGCTTCGCCTGCAAGGAGATATGAACTCGGGACCTATAGATCACAAGTCTGCATCTTTAACCACTACGCTATTTAACAAGGGGTGGGTAGTAATTCAATCAGTCAGTCAGTGACATTCGCACTTCTTAGCCGACTCCACTTATGCAGTCCGACAAAAAGTACAATAAGAGACACAGAGAAGGAACAGTGGGTGTATGGGATTCTGCTTTGCTATATTCTGCACCACAAAACTGAAAACATTTCAAAATGTTTGCATATTTTATTTTTTATTTGCCTTTTGACAGTAACTGTTGTTGCATGACTGTTGATGATTACCTGTAACCTCCAGTGTCACCATCCGCTTGAAGGCTACGATAGAAGTTCTGCACCCTGACCAAAATGTGGGTAAATGTTTTCCCCGTTATGTTCCAGTATGGTTCCGTTGATCAACAGGCTGCAGTCTCCATCGGTGGCCCTGCCAACTAGTGCAGTTCTTCCTCTGAAGCTGTCCACATCCACTGGTTTGGTGAGGCTGACCAGCACAGCGAATTTAGTCGATATCTTAATACAGGTACCAGGTGATGCCACTGGGGGCATATGAGCTTTTACAAGGGAACATAAATCACTTTGCAAACCTTCCATCTATTGGCCTATTTGATCTGTCCATTCACCAGTACACTGACTCAGTTGTTTAAGTAGACAACGTTTGATAGTAACAGCTTTTCTCTGCCTAATGAGACATGCGATAAATGTGACATATGCAACCAGTTAACAGACCAAATATTCACATAGTCCTTTGATCACCCAGATGGTTATAGTTTTAAAGTAACCAACAGTTGTTTGTTTAACTAACAGATTGGTAATGACTCTTAATTGTATCCTAATTTAGTTACTTGGTGTTTGGTAATGAAGGGTCTACTTTGCCTCAGCAACACTGACTCAATGAGAAACAAGTCATTCATAAGACAACTGATGGCACCTTTATTCATAGCAACTAGTTTCTAAGTAATTAATAATTGTTCATCATAAATATAATAAATGATGCCAGGCAGTCATTCATGCAATGGTACACAAAATCATGATCCTAATAAACTGCCACTTCAATTAGGGTACAATAATGTACCCTATTTTTGTGCACAACCGATGAAAATGTAACATAGGCTGAAAGTAGCACGCTAATGTTAACTGTGAGGGTAGCAATTTGGTGTAGAATATTTAGCTAGAACATTACGTAAATTGGTAAACGATTAAGCCTAGGCTACTCAAACGAACCCAAAAACATAACATGAACTTAAGAATTGTAGCAATAAATGGTTTAAATCGATGGAAAGCTGGCAAACCACACGGTCATCACCGTGACTCTCGGGTATGAATTAACTTTCGGTTCTAATCTCAACAAATCTGGGCAAATGTTCCAACCATTAAACAATAAAAATCTGAGAAACATACAAATACAATCCACAACAAAGGCACCAACCTTAAAGATTTCAGTCTGCACTTCGTTTGATAAAACCGCAGTCTTGTTGGGTTATCAAATGTGACTTAACGATCTTGGAAATCGGATAAGACACTGACATCTGACCACCGTTTGCTTTCACAAAGGCATCGGCGGCCAAAGTAACCACCCATTCACCACAAGAAACCACAGACATACATTTCTAGAACAGAATGGGTGGGATATAAAAATTTACCTGACATTTTTCAGTTCCTTCAGTGGTAATACCTTTAGATAATTGTGAGTAAAAAACTGAAGTATTTGAACATACATACTACCTAACTAAAAATAGCAAATGTCTTAAAATATGCCAGGAAGGCGTTCCGGAGGCATCCAAAACAGATGCCCAAGCCACCTCAGCTGACCCCTCTCGATGTGGAGGAGCAGCGGCTCTACTCTGAGCCCCTCCCGGGTGACCGAGCTTCTCACCCTATCTCTAAGGGATCGCCCAGCCACCCTGCGGAGAAAGCTAATTTCGGCCGCCTGTATCCAGGATCTTGTCCTTTCGGTCATGACCCATAGCTCATGACCATAGTTGAGTGTAGGAACGTAGATTGACCGGTAAATCGAGAGCTTCGCCTTGCGGCTCAGCTCTTTCTTCACCACGACAGACCGATACATCGACCGCATTACTGCAGAAGCTGCACCGATCCCTCTGTCAATCTCCCGTTCCATCCTTCCCTCACTCATGAACAAGACCCCTAGATACTTAAACTCTTCCACTTGAGGCAGGCACTCTCCACCAACCTGAAGTGGGCAAGCCACCCTTTTCCGACTGAGGACCATGGCCTCGGATTTGGAGGTACTGATTTTCATCCCCACCGCTTCACACTCGGCTGCAAAACATCCAAGTGCATGCTGAAGGTCCTGGCTTAAAGGGGCCAACATGACAACATCATCCGCAAAGAGCAGAGACAAAATCGTGTGGTCCCCAAACCTGACACCCTCCGGCCCCTGGCTGCGCCTAGAAATTCTGTCCATAAAAATTACGAACAGAACCGGCGACAAAGGGCAGCCCTGCCGGAGTCCAACATGCACAGGGAACCAGTCTGACTTACTGCCAGCAATGCGGACAAAGCTCCTGCTTCGGTCGTACAGGGACCTGACAGCCCTTTGCAAAGGACCCAGGACCCCATATTCCCGAAGCACCCTCCACAGGATGCCGTGAGGGACATAGTCGAATGCCTTCTCCATACCCACAAAACACATGTGGATTGGTTGGGCAAACTCCCATGAACCCTCCATCACCCTGTATAGGGTATAGAGCTGGTCCAGTGTCCCACGGCCTGGACGAAAACCACACTGTTCCTCCTGAATCCGAGGTTCTACTATCGGCCGTATTCTCCTCTCCAGTACCCTGGCATAGACTTTCCCGGGGAGGCTGAGAAGTGTGATCCCCCTATAGTTGGAACACACCCTCCGGTCCCCCTTCTTAAAAATAGGGACCAACACCCCGGTCTGCCATCCCAGAGGCACTGTCCCCGACTGCCACGCGATGTTGCACAGGCGTGTCAACCAAGACAGCCCCACAACATCCAGAGACTTGAGGTACTCAGGGCGGATCTCATCCACCCCCGGTGCCTTGCCACCGAGGAGTTTCTTGACCACCTCTGTGACTTGGAAGACGTGACGGTGGGATTGAGGAGATCCTCGAAGTACTCCTTCCACCGCCCGACGACATCCCCAGTAGAGGTCAACAGCTGCCCACCTCTACTGTAAACAGCGTTGGTAGGGCACTGTTTCCCTCTCCTGAGGCGCCGGATGGTTTGCCAGAATCACTGATCTATTGCAGTGTTTCTCAACCCTGGTCCTCATGACCCCAAGTGGTGCATGTTTTTGCCCTAGCACACACACCGGTTTTACATTTTGTCCTACCACTTACACAAATGATTAATGTAAATCCACCTATCAAGCCCTAATCTGAATCAGGCGTGTGAGAGTAAGGGTAAAAAAAATGCACCCCTTGGGGTCCCTAGGACCAGGAAACACTGGTCCATTGCTATATAATTTGACATGATTTTACACAAAGACCCACCGGTAATAATTGTGCTTAAATGGCAACTGGAGCAAACCAATAACCTATTAACTTTGTGGCCCAACACCCACATGCCATCCAACTCTGAGCAGAACATAGAGCGCAGCCGCATCACAAAGCAAGACCAGAAACAAGCCTACATTAGACAAGTTAATGAATAATGTCCAAACAGCCTAGTCAAAGCCAAGCCCTACTCAAATAATGAAAAATATCACTGAGCTAAAGCCATTCTGCATAGAGTGGGCCAAAACACCTCCAAGGCATTAGTAGGCAGCATAAGGGGATAATTACTTTCTCCACATGAGGTTTTGGGTGCAGCATTAAAATAGATAACTGGATCAGTTGGGTTTGTTTACTATGGGTGCCTTTATGATATTATTAAACCATACAGACATAAAGCACAATGGGCCATTCAAGTTTATTGAAAACAAAAACAAAAGTGGTTGATCACCACTAGAAAATGTTTTACAAAAACACTAAGGAACAGTTTTCGCAGACACAGATTAAGACTAAGTGAGACTTAATTGCTGTCTGAACAGTCCAAAAGGAGTTGAGAAACTTCATTAAAAATTAAGTGCAGTTACAGAGGGAAACTTCATCATATTTCAAAAAGTGCTGACTGGTGTGATCTTTGTATTTGTGCTAAAATATTAAGAACATATAAATGATTAGGACATCATAGATCAGTGAAAATAAGACAAGAAAAATGGTGACATTAGAAGACTTAGTTATTACTCCTCTGGTCTTGGCACATTACACAATAGTGGCAGTTCTCACATGGGGAGGGGAAACAAATCTGGGGATAGGGACGGACCGCTCCGTGGGATCCTGGAAAGTAAACACACAAATCAACCTTATGGTATAGATTCTCTCACCAGATGTTAGTTCAGGCCATGACATGGCTCAGTGAATTACCATCTGTGGGTTTTTTCGGTCATGATCAGGCTGGGGTTTGAGTCCTCCAGTCAGTAGGTAGCTAGGAGCGTTAATATTCGGTTGGGTTGTCACCACCTGCAGGGGGGACAGGGAACATGAGTTCTACAGTACTGGCAAGAACAAGACAATTTACAGCCCCCACCCCCCCTTTCCTACATTACCTTCTCCACCACTCTGGCCACAGGATATCTGTTTGCTTTGCCTATGAAATGGAGACAGACCCTTTCACAGTGAAAACCACTTGATTACAAGGGTGCTCATGAAAGGAAGGTTAGGGTGTTGAGAGAGGTACACCTACGTTTCTTCCTGGAGCAGCAGATGCAAAGGCAGATGAGGCCAATGAGGAGGAGGAGGAAGATTACTCCACAAGGGATCCCAGCAGCAAGCCCTATAATCTGTGACTGGCTCAGACCTTCAAAAACCATGAGGATTTTTGGGGAGAACGATGTATCCCTTTTAAAGCCCTTTCCAGCAAAGTGAGGAATGGGAAAATCGACCGGAATACTAATGTTTTCTAGTCAGTTCTATTACCTGGTCCAAGGCTCTGTACCTCAGATGGTTTTCCCTGAATTCCGCCAGCAACAGGAATGACCCGGAATTGGTATGTGGACTTGGGATCTAGAGTTGAGATGTTGGCGCTCCGGGAAGTACTAGGTTTCTGCTGAACAGTACGGAAGTTGTCTGTGGCCTTTTGCCCTGGTCTTACACTTTTAGACATAAGGTCTGGCCCGCTCATCTGGATGTCAAACCCTGTAAAGCAACATAGACAATTATGTGAAACCGAACCAGTACTACTCCCTCTGCTAATGGCCACCATTAGGTATGCCTGCGTGTTAACACAAATAGCCACACAGCAATTCATGTGGCAGCAACTCAATAGTTCAACAGCATTCAGTCAGGGTCAAGAGGTTTACTCAACCAAACATTAGAACGGGAAGACATGCGACCTAAGCAACTTTGAACTCTGTAAGATAGTTGGCGCCAGATGTGGTGGCTCAAGTATCTTAAATAACCGACCTCCAGGGATTTTCTAGCAGTAGTCTCTTGAGTTTAAAGAAAATGGTACGAACGCCCAGTTCCATGGGTGAAAACTTGTTAATGACAGGCCAGTGGAGGATGGCCAGACTTGTTCCAGCTGACAGAAAGGCCACAAATTCTCATAACCACTCCACCACAAAAGGTTTGTCTAAAGACTTCCTGTTTATCCTTAAAGAGGATGGGCTACAGCAGTAGGTGACAACTCTGGGTTCCACTCATGTCACCTAAGTACAGGAAGATGAAGCTACACTGGGCACGTGATCGCAAACCGAACAATTCAAGATTGGAAAAAACATCTCCCTGTCTGACAAATCTCAATTTCGGCTGCATTACACAGATGGCAGGGTCAGAACTTGGAGTAAATGGCCTTAACCCATCCTGTTGTGGGAATGGTACAGACTTGTGGTGGGGGGAAGTTCTCGTCGGACTTCATAGCACTGAATAAAAATAAAAAAATAACACTTGAAGGAAACATTTCTGCCAATTGGGGTGGGAATTTCACTTGTAACAGAATATAAAAATATGCTAAAGTCTTGATAAAGCACAACTTCATTCTTAGACAAGATTTAGTCCCAAAACAAGACTCAATCCTGTATAGATTTATCATTGTCTGGTGTGTAGCTTATTTTTAGAATTTACGAGCTTATGTCAAGCTTCGCCCTTCATTTCAAGTTATAATTATTTTTGAGTAAGGATTTTTGCAGTGTAAGCATTATTCCAGTGGCCTTTGGGTTGAGGTAGAATAGGAGGTTTATATATGAATGTGCAGCCAAATAAACTGCAAGCACTGCACGATGCGGTCAAGGTAATACGGATTAAAATCCCTAAGCAATGTATCCAGGACCTGGAATCCAATGCAGTGAAGAATTCAGGTTGTTCTGGAGGCAAAAGGGGGTCCTATCCGACACTAGATAGGTGTAGCTAATAGCAGTCAGACTGTACGCTACATGAAAACCATTGAAATTGCATTCTGAAGTTCAAATTTCTGATAATATATGGTATACAAGGCTCTCAGCCACCAACTTAATTAAAGCTGTATATATACACACACAAACCCAAAAGAATTCTCTCATTTAGGTCACAACAGGTTTGCTCAAGGCCAGGTGGTGAATATGATCTCAGGCAGTCAGCAATATTTACACCCCCATCTCCTGTATTTGGTGTAGCACCCTCAGCAGTATCGTTTAGACAACTCGTTCAGCAGTCAGATTAAGAGCCATTTAACAAAAGGGGTCAGGGCACAATGTTGAACATTTGCAACTCTACAGTTAATTGTAAGATTATTTTACAGAAAACGGTATTTTACAGAAAACAATCTTTCAAAAGATTTGATGAGAACACGTTAGCAGCTTTACCTGTAATCACAGAGGTGGGAGGGACTTCCCAGGTGATTGTGACGGCCGTTCCATCTCCATTAGGAAACAGATGGGAATATGATATGGTGGGGCCTGAAGGAGAAGAGGAATGAGAAGGAGAGCTTTGTGTAAAAAGTCCTGTCCTTACAGTCCCATAACTTTAGAAGTCTCTAGTAACCCAATTTCCCAGTTCAGTAAATACAATCTAATCCAACCAGTGCAAAGCATAGGGATCACGTTACACATCTTTAACCAGATACGGTACTGCAGTCTTCAAGGACAAAATACTGAGTACCAGACATACAGCTCAAATTTCATTACGACTTGAGCCTCAAAAATAAAACCCACTACATTTTGCAAGTGTTAGAGGCAGTTAACCAGCTGGTTAGAAACACCAGTCTATATACAGAACAACAATACCCAGGAGCTGAGTCTCTTTTGCAGTGTTGCCCAGGGGGTTGCTACAGTTACAGGTGTAATTGTACAGACGAGCCACGCTGCTGTTGAAACCGTGAACGCTGAGCTGGGTGGTGTCCTCGTTAATCTGGTACTGCATCCCATTGGCTAGGATCTCACTCCCTTTTAACCATGTGACCATAGCCTTGGGCATGGCCTGGCTGTGGCACTGGATGTTGACCACTATTTGACCACCTTGGTCGACAGCGGTGACCGTCAGGAGGATTTCTGCAGGACCACCTACGGAGGGACAACACTAGTTTCACCAGTTAAATACTGTGTGGAGACCACAGAGGAAGACAGATCTGGCAAATGTCCTCTTGCATGGATATTGGAATTGCCACTGAGGCCTTCTACCACATGAATATAGTCAAGTGGCTGGGATGTGACTTACCCTGATGACCCGTAATAAGTCTCAAAATAAATGTGTAATCGGCATAGACAGCGTAACGATATGGATGAAAGATGTTCAGTAAAAAGGAAACACTAAGGCATGATTTATCAATAAAAGGTCTGGTAAATATGGGTAAAAAGACAGCACTAGTGACTCACCTAAGGTAATACTACATTGCGTCTGAAGGAGAGGGTGGTCGACCCTGCAGAGGATCGTTTTTCCATTAAGGCCCTGGGAGGCAGGCCTGGTCAAGCTGAAGTCTCCGGCCCCGCTGGTGGTGGTGTTGAAGAATGGGAAGGACAGCGAGGCCTCAGGGGTGCCCCCTGGCCAATGGCAGTTGAACTGCAGGTTAGCATTTCCATGTGCTGCATTGACTGAGCATAGTGGGCTGCCAGCCGGCCTCTCTGTCAAGTAAGGGAGGGGTTAAATTGGCACCCTACACTGAAGCAAGGCACTTGGTTTGGCACACACAGGCTGTTCTTACCATGTGTATGTACACCAAACCAGGCTTTGTGGATTAGTTTTACCTCAAGATTCCTTTCATTGGTATACAGTAAAGTTATGTTGTTTTAATCATGTGAATAACATTTTGTGCGGTGCTTAAGTCCTGGATGATGCACAACGTGATAAAACTATTTCCCAACTTGGGATTAATAACACCATTCAGGTGTTAAGAAACTCAGTAAGATCAATGATCCCAAACATCAGAAAACAACACTAATAAAAAAAAAAGAAAAACACTAATAATGGGTACCGTAAACATTGATGGTCAAGTTCTTCTTGCGACGTACTCCTGTGTTTTCATTGAAAAGCTCACAAGTGTATATGCCCCCCTGGCTGGTCTGGACACTGGTCAGATTGAGACGTCCTCCTTGGGAACCAATGGTGTGACCCTGAAACAGCCAGGAGGCCGAGGGCAGCGGTACACCCTCTGCCCGGCAGGACAGAGCGAGGGATTCTCCAGACACAAAGAAAGTCTGCGACGGACTGACACCAAGAACAGGCTCATCTGGTCCATCTACAGGAGACCACAGATAAAGAATCAAGTATGAGTTTGAGGGCATATCAGATTACACTTTAAATGGAGTGCATCACTTAACATGCAAGTACATCATTCAGCACGTTTACCATGCATGCACGGTGATGAAGTTAAGGGGACGTTTGCCATCTTAAAATGTGAATGCTATAGAGCAGCTGAAGGAAGCGCAGTGGAAAACTGGAGTCGACAGGAAAACATTCCACAAAGGATTCAATTCAAGGGTTCAACAACAGACCTAGAGATATGTAACAACGGGTGCAAAATATGTGGTTAACTAAGTCTAATAGAAGCAGAGCAAATCAGAAGAGAGGGACATTCAGAGAAACCCCTTCTTACAGAGAACAGTGATGTTCCTATGAGCTGTGACGGCACTGAAAGGGTTGGATAGGACCAAGGTGTAACGTCCCGTGTCAGTCCGGCTGGGCTGATGGATGACCAGGCTCTTCTGGTCTACTGTGTAGTGGGAACTGTTCCGTATCAGCACACTGTTGAAATACCACCACCACTGGGATGGCTCTCCCGGCACTGAGCTGTACTGCAGAGTATACTTGTCCGCTCCCTCTATGGCGTCAGCAGTCTGAACGGTCACAGAAACGTTGCGGATGTAGTCTGTAGAAGTGGAGGGCACAGGGAGGTGATGATTTGGAATTGTAATCAGCGTAACGGGCAAAGACAACCCTTAAAACGAGCCTTCAGGTACCCACCGTAGACATTGAGGGAGAATTTGGCCGAGACAGTGACCATTCCAACCTTAATTATGTCCAGTGTGTACGTGTTACTGTAGGCAAACGACAAATTTTGAAAGGTGAGAGAACCATCAGCCTCAATTGTCAACACATCGCGGTTAGAGTCCGATATGGCTGGAGCTTCACTGGAGCCAAGGGTCCAGATCACCACAGGTAAACCCCCCATCTTCCATGTGACCATAGGGTCAGGCGCACCAAGGATTGTCACTGCCAGAGTCACATTGCTGCCAACGGTGGCATTGACCAGGGACGGTCCCCGGAGAGAGATGGACAATGCGCAGTTAACACCTATAGTTGACAATAAAAGAACAATGGAATCAATATAAAAATATAGCCAGAAATATGGGACACAAACAAACAATACACTATTTAGTTTAACTTAATGGCTAAGTATCAAACAAGTGGGATTATTAGGTTTACAAAATAAAACAATGACGACAAATGGAAACTTACCTTCAATCATGAACATTAATAGTGTGACTTTGAAAACAAGCAGCTTGAGAACACCAAACTGATGTGAGGGCATATCTGCAAAACGCCTTAAAAAAAAAAAAGTCGAAATCGAAAAAACATAAAATGCCCACTGCACCCTACATAAAATTAATCAACATTTACAATGTCATAAAAAGCTCGAAAACGTTCTCTAAAACTTAAGTAGGTAACGAATTAAGTAGGTAAAATAGCTCGCGTCTTGTAGCCTTATTTCTCTTTCAAGCTCTCCAGCCGTCTTTCATCAGCATTCAATGGCAGATCACCTGTGTGATGTCAAAGCCTAGATTGTACGAACGTGAGGACCACGCCTTTGAAGTTTAAAATGTTAGTGTTAGTCTGAAACAATTAGTAGCATAATTAATAATATTGGTAACATGACGGCTGTTTATACAGCAATCTTTTTGATTTATTTTTTATCGTGTAATAGTTGTACTTCTAAGTGGGACAGTTCACATCTTCAAGTCTTTTCCCGACTGTTTCTATTTGAACACTGATTTGTTTTATACAGAAATTAAGTTTTATAACTGTATTTAAACAGCTAACATTGAACTGACATGCGTGTCAGTAACGTAACATAATTACCATAATGAAAAGTAACTAATATAACTGCATTCCTATATATGGGTGATCTTGCCCTCTGGGAGATACACGACCTTGGAACTAAGATAGGAAAACCAACCACACATATCAAGCTCTGAAGTTACTGGTTTGCCGCTAACAGAACAGTCATTACAGATTGTTTCTACATGGCAGTTAGGAAAACATAATCCACACGTTTTGGATCTTAGAAGTTCACTTACTTATAATGTATAGTAGAATACGTAGTCTTTGTGACTACCTGAATACAAATTTGCACAAAATTAAGCAAAATATTATTTCACCTTAGTTTTTTCATCTACTTCTATACATTTTCTCAGGGAAATTCATTTTGGGCTTGGCACTCCCAGCAATATAACTATACTCAGTCCAACTTCTCTTCAATGTAAGAGGGAGATGGAATACCACATGACTCTGGAATTTAGCAGTTTGGAATGTGTAGGATGCTTGCAGACAAGTAATGTCTACTTCAGATATTGGTTTGTGAGAAACACACATATGAACCGACAGAACACAGAAAAACACAATGATCATTAAAAAACACTGATGTAGATATGAAAGAAAGTTGTTTATTGTAGGATGCTGTACAATTTAAAAAGAACAGAGGCCCTTATGGTAGAAAGTCAACTGTGCATGGTTTTGATCATTCTTCCGTCTACTGAGAGGCACTGTCATCTGAAGCTGCCACCTAACCCACAGAAAACTATTTTCAGATAAACTTTGTACACACCAATTTGGCTGACATTTGACACCAAACATGAAATGCACATTCAGCTCTGTAGCGTTGGGTTCATTTACATATAACATCCAACTCATACTACACAGCCCGGATGTGACACTGAAGGTTTAGGTCCATGGTGCAGTTCAAAATATTGTGACACTTTGTTGACCCTTAATGCAACTCACATTAACAAAGGTGAGTAAATGTTGCCGGCCTGGAAGTAGTGCATTTTAAATACCTGGTCACCTACACTCACAGAATATACTATACATTAATTCAAATGTACCATGTGGATTAGGATTCACAGCAAAACAGGCCCTCCCATCACCCTGTGGGCTAGGAGGGCTCCTGGAGGACAGTATTTCTTAGTAGCCCTTCAGTTCAGCCAATGGACTACTGTCATGGAAGTCAGTCACACACAGATGGCCGGGTGGAGATGGGTTCTGTCTTAGGAAACCAGACCTCCATGTTCACTGCTACTTTACCGTTGTTCATACAGAGACCTGCCAAGGAAATGGGGGACATGCATATTATAGTTATTTAGAGGGAGCGAAAAACAAAGCTAGACAAGTACATCTGAGACTCTACAATGGTGAGATGTATGACAGTTAAATCTCCCTATTCCCCAAAATGTACAATTGTTGTTAATATTGACATTGGTTTGTTATTACATGGCTACTGGGTTACCAGTACTATGTAACAATTAATAATGGTAGACATACTGTTTCCAGGTAAAAACTTACCACGTGTGTCCCCTGCACTCCCACTCCGACCCCCACAGGGCCTCTATATTGTTCCACTCTCCTTGAGTTTGGCCACCAGGTCATCCACTGTCTCCACTTTAACCCCAGCCAGTCTGGTTGGGGGCTCATCCACCCTTAACACCTCCAACCTGGACACAATGTCCACCCCAAGGTCAGCTGGCTTCATGTTGGCTATCTTCTTCTTTTTGGCTTTCTGAGAGAAAGGAATTGAACGAGGTATGAGAAATGGAAAATACATTTGTCTGTGGACACTATTTGGGAAAATACGTGTGAGTGTGTGGTGAGGGGGGCAATTACCATGATGTTGGGCAGGGTGGCATATCTGGGGGTGTTGAGTCGAAGGTCTGCTGTGACAACAGCAGGCATATTGATCTTGATGGTCTCTAGACCACCATCAATTTCCCTCACCACCTTCACCTTATCCCCCTCAATCTCCACCTCAGAGGCAAATGTGCCCTGCAAGAATAGAAGGTCCATTGAGTAAATGCTCAAATCCACACTGAGATGAAGTATTCTTTAAATGTATCAAATGAACATATAGCAAATGATTGGGGTAGAACTATGTACGTTATCATGCCTTAGGGCATGTTTTCAATCCACCAAACAAAATTATTCTGACAATGAACCGAGCTTCTACTGGTGACAATGAAAACATGCTCAAATTGGACTTGACAAAATTGGGAAGAGAGAAAAAAAGGGTTCTGAAATTTAATGAACTTTGACTAAACATTTCGCAACAAAAAATGTTTTTGGGCAGAGTGAATATACCCTGTAAATATTGTAGGTCACAAAGTATTCAAATTGTGACATCTGGTGTACACCCTGATGTTGCCCTTTGGTCAACATTTCAGAGTAGACCAGAGTACGTGAGCGTAGATGTGTTGACTGAATCTGGCCAAGTCAATCAAGCCTTGTCTAACACCGATGGCTCCTTCAGGCTGGTGAAAATATCCACAGCTGGCCTCTTAAACCAGCCTTGAAAGGACCAAATGTCCTGGTCCAGGGAACCTTTCTATTCAAGGCGGTAGTTAAGGGTCAACCAGACCTCAGTACCCTCAGACCAGCTAAGTGAGTCCTACTGATGTGGATTAAAACAAGACAAAACCTTAACTAACCTGAGGCCAGTCCAACAAGGCCGCAGTCATCTGACCCGTCTGGTTACAATCATCATCTATGGCCTGTGGAAAAACACCCACACAAACTCAGCGATGACTGCATGAGATTTCACGTCAACTGGCATTGGTGTGGCGGTGGCACAGCGCTGATTACCTGTTTGCCTAGGATGACCAGGGAGGCCTCTTCCTTCTTGGCCAGAGCCGCAAAAATCTTAGAGACCTGTAGGGGTCCAAGAGACTCGTAGTCTTTCCCTGTGACCTCTACGTGGATGCCGCGGTCACAGCCCATGGCAAGAGCAGTGCGGATGGTCTCCTACACAAACACATTACCAACAGGTTCTGAAAATGACAGAGGAGGATCTAACAACACAGACAGACTAACATTTCCACATTCAAGATGATGTTGACCAACTATAGCATTTGGCTCTTTCGATTTTAATCACAGCAAGCCTAAACCACCAAAAGGTTCACCACAAATGCATTTGAAGACCTGTTAAGGGGGAGCAAAGCCAATGCTACAGAATATTCAGAAATAAATTGAGTAAAACAGGTTATGCATAATGTAATAAGGAGACCTCAGTTCAGTATATTTAATCTAAAATGTTCAGAACATTTTGCATCAGTGAATACACACAACTTGGCCATTCTAGGTCAGAGAACTCTTGACTCTTACGGTTGCTTGTGCAGGCCCACAGCTGACAGCCACCACTTCTTTAAATAACTTCTTCTCCTTGAGTTTAACTGCTTCCTCCACAGCAATCTCACAGAAGGGGTTCATGGAGTGCTTGACGCCATCTGTCACCACCCCGCTGTGGTCAGGCTTCACCCGGACCTGAGGGCGAGAGCAGGCTTGTGTTCATTAGGTCCGAAAAGAAGAAATCAGACTGAAAGCAGCTGGACAACAACAAGAAATGCTTACTAGTTTCTCACTTCAAGCCAACTACTGTCCTACTGGCTAGTCACTCACAACTGGTGACATTGAAAGAAAGACGAAAACAGACGGACAGAAAAAGGGCTAGGTGTGCACATAGGCATTCGATGTTGATTGTGGGGAACTGGACAGTCTTGGAAATGCAGTAGTTACAGTGGGCTGAACATGTGTGCATTTAAAAAAATGGCAACCCCATATTATGGAAGAAGCCATTGTAAATAGACTTTACACTGCCATTCCTTGTCGCATTCTAAGCATCCCTCCCCTCCTCTGATGGACATGGTTAAGCTGGGGCCATCGTATCAGCCAAGAAAGCTTTACGTAGGTGTACTCATATGGAAAAGCTGGTAACAGATATTGCACTAAGGTTCCTTTACAGAAATCAATATTACATTGGAATACAGCCGACTGATAAGAAAGGCTGTAGGCGCTATAGCAGCCCTCCGGCAGTGACAACAAGTTTGTCATGATGATCGTGTTAATGGGTAATATTTACGAGCCTGAATGACTAAACTTTAGCATATGCAGTACAATGCAGACACACTGTTGCACTCACACAAATAATTGCTATTATTGTATATTGTTGTTGACAGTTCTGTGGTGTTTCAACCCCAGAACAAATGTTACTAGTTAGCAAGCATGCAAAATAAGCAAGACATTTAATAACCCTGCCATGACCTTGGTATTTCCCTATTCCTTTCCATAACTATACGCTAGTGAAAATAATTGACATGCCTGGACTTACAGCAAGCTAGATATCAAACCAGTCCTTTGCTCAGACGTAGCTAGTCATTCCCAACTCGAATTAGTCACGTAACGTTTGTTACCTAGCTTACTACACTTCAGTAGTTAGCAAGCGACGTCTTGAGAACAATTCGGCAAACATCATAATGTATTATAAAATGGATTTTAAATACATGAAACTGGACGAGTAGCTACCTTGACAGCATAGTCAATGACACGTTTAACTCCAACAAGAACCCGCGACATTGTTAGCGAATCTTCAACTCAGCAATGCTATTATGTCACCACAACGACCTTTCACCCCAAAAGAGGTAGGAACGATTTAGAGTGTTTCCATTGAATCGAAAGAAAGCGGGTCTAAACCGGGCACCCATTTGTAGAACCAATGAAATCACGTAAATCTTGAAAAAACTACATCGAAATTCACCAATAACCAATCAAAGAGAACAACCCAGTCCATCAGCTATTTCAGTCAGAAACAAAGCCAAGGAGATAAAATGTTCCTCTCGCGTAAGCTACCCGAAGCTAGCTAACTAATGGTAACTGGGGTAAAGTTCATTTTATACATTCTGGTTGACATGGTGACCTTATGAGAGCCTAGGCTGCTCTGCTATTTTATTAACATAAAAAATTACTTCTTCAACTCTGAATCCAAGAGAAAAACATTGAGGAACATTTGGGGTTGCAGGAAATTAATTAAATGCCAACAGTGTCCACAAAGTACTCTACATTTCCCTCTCCACCAGGTCTATGCAGCACATTACCTTACTCCATGGAGCCAATTCCAATATCAGCTTTCCACCTCTTAATCAGGCTACTGTTTAACTCGCTATCACTAACAAACAAAACTCTATATTATTTGAGTTTATCAAGGACAATGTCCTGGGACTTCTTTGCTTGAAAGAAATGTGGCACAGAAATGGTGGGCCTGATTTACTACATAAAAAAATCCCCAACTAGTTATACCAACCTAGATAGTACCTGTGCCCATGGCAGAGGTGGTGGTGTGACTCTTTTCTACAATGTTTTTTTTAAATCTTATGTTGAGTAAAATGTTTCCAGTCACAGCTTGTTTAGCATTTGAGTGCAAGGCTTTTAAATTGAAGCCTCTCTCTGGGATTTGTCTCTTTTTAAATCAAATGCAGTCTCTTTCAGTGCTGTTTGCTGAGCAGATCACATTCCTGTCCCACTGAAATGTAATTTTCATTCATATTAATTCAAAAAAAAAATCCTCTGCCATGTCTTGAAACTGCTATACTGGTACAACATGTCAGAGTTCCTACTTACAATCTTCGATAAAAACATCACCTTATCATCACTGGAGAAGCCCCTTCCTCAGACCTGCATGTATACTAACATAAAAATGTTGGGGTTACTTAGAAATGTCCTTATCTTTGAAAGGAAACCAACATTTTTGTCCATTAAAATAACATTAAATTGATCAAAAATACAGTGTAGATATTCTTAATGTCATAAATTACCACTGTTGCTGGAAATGGCAGATTTTTTATGGAATAACATAGGCATACAGAGGCCCATTATCAGCAATCATCACTCCTGTGTTCCAATGGCACGTTGTGTTTGTTAATCTAGGGGCCGTATTCACAACACATCTTAATGCTAAAAGTAGCTCCTAACTTGCTGGTTTACAATTAACTCTTAAAAAAGGGCGTGTCAAGTCCCAACTTTAGGACTCCTAAATGTTTGGTCTAAGAGTATTTCACAAAAAGTTTTAGCGCTATAACCAGCTCCTAAATCTGGGTCAACCCTGCCCTTTCTTTTAGCTCAAGACTTCTCTCCGTTCCTTAGTAAAAGTTGGTCTTAGCAGCTTTGTAAATAGGTTTTAAGAGGAAACTCTTAGCTAGGAACTTTTAGTGCTGTTTAAGAGACCTCCTAGTGGTAAGATAAAATGTTTTGTGAATACGGCCCCTTGTCTATAATTTCACAAGGCAAATTTATCATGTTGGTTGCTAATCCAAGTTTATCATTTTAAAGGTCTATGTGATCATTAGAAAACCCTGTTGCCATTATGTTAACACAGCTGAAAACTGTTGTGCTGATTAAAAAAGAAATACAACTGGCCTTCTTTAGACTAGTTGAGTATCTGGAGCATCAGCAATTCTGGGTTCGATTATGGGCTCAAAATGGCCAGAAACAAATAACTTTCTTCTGAAAGTTGTCAGTCTATTCTAGATCTGAGAATTGCAGGCTATTCCATGCGAGAGCCCACCAAGAAACTGAAGATCACGACTACTCCCTTCACAGAACAGCACAGACAGTCTCTAACCAGAATAGAAAGAAGGGGGAGGCTCCAATGCACAACTAAGTAAGAGAACAAAGACATTAGTGTGTCTAGTTTGAGAAACAGATGCCTCACAGGTCCTCAACTGGCAGGGTCACTGCTGGCCTTCCAGGCAAAACTGTAAAGAATAAGGCATAGCTCCGGCTGGTGAATAAAAAGAAAAGCTTAAGCATGGCAAAAGAACACAGACACTGGACAGATGAAGATTGGGGAAAAAAGTCAGATGTTTGGATCACAAAGAAAATGTGTGAGACATAGACCAAATGAAAAGATGCTGGAGGAGTGCTGGACACCATCTGTCATGGTGGAGGCATTGTGGTGGTCTGGGGGTGCTTTGCTGGTGGTAGAAGTGAACGATTTGTACAAGGTGAAAGGGATCTTGATGAAGTAAAGCAATCACTCCATTTTGCAACCCAATGACATACCCTGTTGACGGTGCTTGATTGGAGCCAATTCCTGCATACAACAGGAGGAAAACCTCAACAAATCGACAACTAGAATGCCAAAGGTCTACAAAGCTGTAATTGCGACAAATGGAGGATTCCTTGACGAAGGAAAGTTTGAACCACATGTAGGACGGTTGTATACATGATCTAGTTGTGTCAAACATAGGGCTGTGACAATGTTTGTTACTACCCCTGCACTTCACCTATGCCCCAAGTGGACTAATAAATTCAGAAACATTGAGTCCTTTGGAAGGTCGGTCTTCCAGGAGACACTACAACTTGCACTACTAGCTGACTTACACAAGTCCACACAATGATGACATGGCTGACCTGTATAACAGGATACGATGACACGGCTGACCAGTATAACAGGACACGATGACACGGCTGACCTGTATAACAGGACACGATGACACGGCTGACCTGTATAACAGGACACGATGACACGGCTGACCTGTATAACAGGACACGATGACACGGCTGACCTGTATAACAGGACACGGTGACACGGCTGACCTGTATAACAGGACACGATGACACAGCTGACCTGTATAACAGGACACGATGACACGGCTGACCAGTATAACAGGACACGATGACACGGCTGACCAGTATAACAGGACACGATGACACGGCTGACCTGTATAACAGGACACGATGACACGGCTGACCAGTATAACAGGACACGATGACACGGCTGACCTGTATAACAGGACACGATGACACGGCTGACCAGTATAACAGGACACGATGACACGGCTGACCAGTATAACAGGACACGATGACACGGCTGACCAGTATAACAGGACACGATGACACGGCTGACCAGTATAACAGGACACGATGACACGGCTGACCAGTATAACAGGACACGATGACACGGCTGACCTGTATAACAGGACACGATGACACGGCTGACTTGTATATCAGAGAGAACTTTGTATCCTCTCACCGTAACCTCACTTGTGCTCCTACCCAATCAGCCCTTTCACCAAGTGACTTTGCTCTGGTGGCACCTGCTGCTGTGTTAGAAACCATTAAAAAAACTACCATTGGCACCATTGACCCTATTCCAACATCTATATTAAAAACATACTCAGCCACAATAATTTGTTCAACAATGCCACCCACACTGGACAGGTACCCTCACAAGCCAATTCAAGATGGCGGCCATCATCCCATTGCTCCATAAACCATCAATTGACCCAGTCCTCCTTTCAAACAACAGGACTATATTCAAACTCCCATTTTTATCTAAAGTCAAATGGAGATTAATGTCTTCTTTGAGCTGACGATTAAATTATGTTCAACAGTACAAAACTGTCTCTCTAGCTGTCCCTTTAAGGGTTGGAGTGTTATCGAGGGAAAAGAGCAAACTGCTTGTGTGCCGTCACACAAGCTTAAATCGGACTAGTTGCAGCGATAGTTCTCTGTAAGGAGTAAACATACGTCTGTACTAACTGTAAAGGGGAACTGTGTATCTTGACTCTGAACAATAACATTTGTCTCCCTGTCATCCCTAACTAAATGAGACCGGAATAGTATTCGCTTTTCCAGGGTGGTTAGGGGCAGGAAGGAAAGAACTGCAAGTGTCTAAAACAAGTATAAGCTGATAACCAGTGAATGCAAAATGATAGACGGAGGAGCAAGAAAGTTTAACCTGGGAATATCTCAGGCACTCTAATCCATTTTGTAGGAAAATATTATTTAGATTATTAGGATGATCGTTTTTGCTTGTATAAGCTAGTAATACTCTTAAACCATTATTGCCACTTTAAACTCAAAACTAACATTCAACAAGCATTAATGTTCACAAAACAACGTCAGTAGTCGAGAAACATTAGAACAAAGTGGAAACGTTTTTTGAAATATGTACACATTTATTAAAAAGGAATTTACATAAGTATGCAGACCCTTTGCCATAACAGTTCAAATTGAAGTCTGAAACATTCTGAGGCTTTTGAGATATTGGTACAAACTGTTCGTAGTCAAACTGTGGCAAATTCAGTTTATTGGACATGACGTAGAAAGTCACACAACCTTGGGAGAATGATGCAACCTTTGTTCCCTGAGGTAGGGCAATAGGTGGCGCAATAGGGACACTTGTCCATGAAAACAAATATAATCACCTTGTCATAAGACCCTACAGGTGTCTAGCATTCTCCACAGTGAACAGCATGGGGCCCTAAATGTGTAGAACCTTGTTCAGTCATTTTTTGAACACACAAAAACTTTTTGATCCAAAATTGATCTTTGTCAGATCATACACATCCCGCAAAACACAAATGACCCATGTAAAATCAGTGATCCGCTGTCAAAAATCCACTTTGTTATGGTAGGCTACACAGGCATGTGCAAGAGCAGGGCCATGGACAAGCCTTTTGAAGGGCATGTGCTGAAACTGAAAAAAAGTTCTTCCCCAGATTTCTTGTTTGCTGGGTTTTGGGGAGATTGTTATTGTCTTTCTCAGTTGTTACACTTTGCATGCCAAACTGGCATGTTCTTGTCTTCAGACATAATATCCTCATGCAATCATCTGCAAAAGCCACTGACTTTTAAAAGCATGACTATATATGTAAGCCTTCATTAACAAAAAAATAACACTGAATGGTGATCTTGTTTTTTTTAAACATTTTGATATATTAGAGAGGGCCCCTAGCAGCCAGAGGTCAGTAGGCGACCGCTAATGTCTCTTATGCCTGGAAGTGGCGCTGACTACTGTGGCAAACAAGATTCAAGTCCTAACTATATTACCCACTATATATGTTTGTTTCCTGATGTGTATTTGATTCAATGTCAACAAAAAGGCTAATTATATGAAACAATTATATTAACAAGTCTAGATTTCTTCCACTTCTTTTTTTTTATAGATTGTTCACAAAATGCTCAATGGAGCATAGTTCAAAACGATATTGCAGCGTGTTTGCCGTTTTGTTAATCCATCACTATTCTTTGACAGGGCATTAAGGACAGTCATGTGGTTCATGCAAAAACCCGGATTGGATCTTTGCTGTCACCTGGGTAGACCAACGTGATCAGTCGCATAGTAATGTATGTCAGTTATAACACGAAATAGATTTTTAACCTGAATATCACACGATAGTGCTGCATGTACACAGAAATAATAGCCAGATGTGTAATTACAATTCTTTTTCGTTACAAATTATGGAATTAAAGGTTGGAATAAAATCTGTTTCAATCTGGAGCACATATCAAAACTGTCTGATGTTTATCCTTCACGAGATAACATTACACCCCTTTCAAGATCAAAAGCTGCACAAAAATAGTCAGAGCGCAGGACGGGGAATCAAATGAATAGTCTAGTCCACTCCATATTTTGTGAACCACGGACGTTGGTTTGGTGCATGTTTTGAGAGAAGAAAAATCCGAGCGTTGCCAAACATTGGCCGAAATTACTCGACGAATTACAGTGCAATTACGTTAAACCTAAACTAATTCGACAATCCAAGTTGATATCCTATCGATACAGACTAAAATTTATATTGCAAGAGGCGCGAGTAAAAAGGTGGAGAGTGAAAGCTTCGAGAGCGACATTACAAGTCAGCGACAGCGGTCTCCATTTTAACTTCGAGTCCGATATATGTCTCACGTGTCTTGGACTGTCTCTCTCACATGACCCGGGTGTTTGTTCCCGTGATCAGCACTTCCATACACGCGTCCGTGTCACTGAATATCACATTTTATTCTAACCCTGATGGATATGCACCTCGAACAGAGTCTGAACACCGCAACAAGGTAATATGCGCGTTACTTCCTCGTCATGTGGATTGTCTCCTCAGCTAATAAGCGAAGGCCTGACCTCCATTTTCTAGTCTAGAGTATAGAACAGAAAATCTTCCATGTACAGTATGTATAAACTTACGACGTTGTTAAATAGCAACAAATTGTAGCTAGGTAACGTTAACTGTCAGTGGTTTCAATATGTTGGTCATCTTATGCACAGCTAAGCTAACTACCAGTTACTGTATTATATAGTTTATTTGGTTACAGTAGCTAACCCAGTACAGTACTGTCCTGCAGTCTGTAGTGTAGTACGGAGTCGCTGGGAATCTCAAAACGATATAATCGTCATGCTTTTGATACCCACTGTATATTAATCGTTTTACCCTGCTGCAGTCGGCTGGCGAAATAAAGTAGCTATACCAAGGATTATCTGTTAGCTAACTGTTGTTACTAGATGAAAGTTAGCAAGTTAACGCGTTACTGTGTTTTCTAGCTAGCTTCCAGTAAATTCAGGTGTACAACACATAGTAGACGTTATAGTTATTTGTTGCCTCAGTGGGTTTTGCAGTTAGTAGTAGTAAATTGATTTGCCACCGCTAGCTACTACTACGCTATATTTGTGATTGCATAATTTGTAGCTTAACTTAGCTAGTACACTTGACTTACCTAGTAGGCTAGATCATCTTTTTTTGACAGTGTACAGTAATTCTATGGAATGTAGGGTAGCAAGTAATCCCGATTCTCAGCTACTGTACTGTAGATAAAGTAGGTAGCATGCACTTACCACATATAGCTAGCTAGTATATCCGTTGCATATATTGTAGTCGCTAGGCTGGTCTCTCCCAAATTTCTGCTTCAATGTCAGAAACTATCTACAGTAATATAACCTTAACCGTTTTCGTGATTTGCTTATATTTAGAATTTGTCCTTGTTTTGTGTCTAGTCACGAAAAACAAGAGGAGGACGAAGTTGTCCAATTAGAAGGTAAAGCTGTAATTGTGTTTAAATGTATTGTTTATGTAATTTTTCTGTTTTTACATTCCAATGTAGGGTTTTCTGTAATTATTGGGACATTAATTTATATAATTATTTGGCCCTGAAATCATACAATTACCTTGCATTTTAATTATAGATTCTCTGCTTTCATTTGAAGGTTGGTTTCACCTTTTTATTTACACTGGTTTCACCATTTAAAATGGCAACTATTTTTATACATACCTTTGGTGCCACAAATAGGTGGCACAAAGATTATTGTGGCTATTGACATAACAGGTACTTCTGGTTTGGCTTGTTCCTTCACATTTATGCAGCCACCAGAACATAGTCAATGTCTTATCTTGGTTCTGCACTTTTTGTTTAGGCATGAAAAGTAAATAATGAATACTTAACATTAGTGCTTATAGATTATATTAATCCATTACACTTTTTAGTGCTCTGAGATGAACACATAATGCATTAGGTGTTAACCTTTTTGAATGGTTAAAACAAAATGTAAACAAGTGTCCTCAGAATCTCTACTTCAACCTCATAGTAGCCAATGGTTACAGTGGACACTGGATTTGACATACTATAGAAAAAAACTGGCCAAAATACATTTCATGTCGCAATCTTAAGTAGTTTGAGTTTTATTCCCCTATGTCCTTCTACTCATCCTGTCATTTTAGGTGACTGTACAGTGGGAGGGGAACAGACTGCGGTTACCATTGCCAGTGTTCAGCAGGCACAAGCATTTGCGGACCACAACATTCAGTACCAGTTCCGCACTGAGGGGGGTCAGGTAGGTCTCCTCCAGACAGTTGTGGCCAAATTGTTTTGCCAGTGGTAGTTTCCTAGTATAAAGAGTCTAAGAACCATCCTTATTGATACAGAAATAGTCTCACTTTGCTGTTTTTAAACTTTGGAGCGGATATAACCCTTATGTTAACATTTTGGTTACACTCATTGTTAGCGGATCAAATTGACACGGGCTGTTAAATCACTACCCAGTACGCACTATTGATATTTTAGCCCCATACAAATGTTTGACATCCATAACCAACTCATATAAATTATAAGATTTACTAGTTTTATTTTATTATATAGACCATTTAGACCACATTTACCTTATGATGAATGCTAATTTTTTTCATCCCGAAAACAGAAATGTCTCTATTTGCTATGATGGACAAAATTAACCAATACTTTTTAAAGTTCTAGGCAATATTCTGCTTAATAATGTCTAGATACAGTATTGTCATCATAGTGACGACATCAGTGTTTCAGGTCAAAACATGTTACACACAAATCAAAAGTTAAGGAATCAGATGGAGCAGGGCAGGTCATCTCTGCATGAAAATTCATGACAATGTTCAGAGGCTTGGTTTCTGGGCAGGTTCTCACATCACATGTTGTTTGTCTCTCACATGACGGGCTGATTGTGGGTCAGTTATCGAAGCGAACTACTCTGGAGAATATCTGAAATCGCTCAAGTGACATGGTTGCACGGAATGTATCTCTCCCTGTCTTTGTATCCCACAAGCTAGCCGCTGATTAGCCACTGATACATTTTTGGACTTGTAGTCTGTGAAGTAACATATGGACAGGGTCCTTAGCAAGCCCTATAAGTAATAAAACCCTGGGAAAGTTATGAACAGTACTTCCTGGGTCCTCCCACACACTACACAACAAAGCCTTTCCCGCGAGAAAAGTTCAGTTCCAATAATAACAAAGATAATAATAATTGTGTTTGTAAAAGGTGAGGGGTGCTGTTAGACATTACAAAGGGTCTCAGTGGGTGTAATATCTCTAATGTGACAATTCCTCACTTCATTCGACCTGGTAAAGAAGTACTGCTACAGTGGGTGTGTAGGGGTGTGGGGGTGTGTGTAAAAGTGTTTTGGTGTAGTTTCCACTCTATCTGCACTCAACAAGCATTTTTATCGATTCTCCACCACCGGGTTATTTTGACGATAACATTACGAATGTAACTATTTTTATTTAGAGGCCCTTAACATTTTTAAATTTGGTTGCCTTCCATTTTATATGTTCATAAACACAATGCTGACAATATCATCAAGTTTCATGCAGATCAAAATAACCTACATGGTATTTCAGACATATCGAAGTCTTAAAACGGGTCAATTTGACCCTAACATAACTTAAGGGTTAAAATAGCCTACAGGTTTGGGTGTAGCATTGAGTGCCCTAATTGGATAACCTTAAATACCTGTCAACACTTTTAGTTTGGCACGGTGGACGTTACAGTACTTCTTCACAGAAATGCATTTTCTTCAGCGAGCCAATGAACTGACCTTAAGCTGATTTTAAGCCATTCAATCAGTGTAGGCTCTTCCCCAGATTCGCATGCAGCTGCTGTCACATGTCAGTCAAGTGGCGAGTCACACGTGAATGGGACTGAAACACTGATTATTTTGAAACAAATTGTTTTCGTATTGAATCAACCCTGTTCTGCATACTTGAGACATCATGCATTGAGGGAAGGTTTTAAAAATGTAGCCTATGGTATGAAGACAAGTATGAGAGAAATAACCAGCACATTTATAGAACACACATACTGGAAAAAGGAAAAAGAAAAAAGAGGTGGAATCACAAAGGCCTTGGCCAGAAACCAATATATTTTTGTGAGAATGAATGACCATTCTTTCTCTGTCTGTCCTTCTGTTTTGACCCGCTTTCTTGGTCTCTCTTTGTTCCTCAGGTGACTTACCGTGTCGTCCAGGTAACTGACCAGCAGCTGGAGGGGAGAGACGACGGAGGAGCAGTAAGCGTCGTGTCAACAGCCGCTTTTGCCGGCGCTCCCCAGGCAGTGGCCCAGGTAGGTACCGGAACAAGGGGACACTCCCCAGCCCAGAGAACAGTTAGCCAGCCGCTGTCCTGCCTTCCATTAGCACTCTCGCTAATGGCTACATAATCGATTATTATGGTTCAAGCAAGCTATTAACAGTAATGCAGGCTGTGTTTTCATGTTTTACACGTGCCGTGACATGTCAGTTAATAACATGTTGTAATGACGTAACGTGCCGTGTTATAAGCCTGTTATCGGTGAGGCTTGCTAACTTCCTGTCCCGTCGCTGGTCTCTCAGGCTGTGATCCAGAACCCTTTCAGTAATGGGGGAAGCCCCGGGGCGGAGACGGTGGCAGGGGAGACACGCTTCGCCTACTTCCCCGCGTCGGCTGTGAGCGACGGCACCGTGTCCGTTCAGACCACCGCTGACCCCACTCTGACACAGGCCGGGGGTGAGTCCACAACGCCTTCATTCTAATGCAAAGCTATCCATCCCGTGAGGGCAAACATCCTGTCAATGCAGACGTAAAGAAGTTTGAACGCAAATGGTCATTAGAGTACCATGACATGGCGCTGACTCGGTGGGAATAACCATTCTGCACGAGGGCTCTGTGTCACACGGCTAACTCCAATTAGACGGCATGTAACAATAAAGGCATTGGGATCTAGGGCCCATAGTGACAACTGCAACCTGCCACGTAAATGTCTCTGTCTTTGCCTCTCCTGCCTCTTTCTGTCCCCCTCCCCTTCTGTGTCTTTGGTTTCTATTCCTCTGTTCCCACAGGTCAGTTCTATGTGATGATGACCCCCCCAGATGTCCTGCAGGCTGGCACCCAGAGAACTATAGCCCCACGCACCCACCCCTACCCTGAGTGAGTATACATAAGGCTGCCTCATACTCTCCTCTACGCTTCACCCGCACACAGCAGTCCGAGCCCCCCCAGAAACCTACCTCCACACTCCTTACATTCCTTTTCCACAATCCTGTTCAGTGTATATAACCTATAGGTCAAGGTCATGTTTCAGAGTAGTTACTCACCTATAGGTCAAGGTCATGTTTCAGGGTAGTTAATCACCTGCCAGCTAACTTTAGCATTAGCATTACTGGCAAACACCGTGTATTTTGGCTACAACTTGCTTTCACAATACAGATGAGCTGTTCGTGGTAGTTTGGCACAGAAAGTAAATCATAGAGCATGTGTGGTTTATATTAAATCAAGAACATGGGTATGTGTGATCATTTCACCCCATAATGAGAGGCAAGTCTCAGCGGGTGACACTATACTGTTATCTGATTTAACACACCAACGGTTAAAATACAATTCTGTAAGGTAAAATAGGACCTGGTCCATGCATCCAGACCAGGGTGTATGGTAGATAAACCCTCGATATGCCTCCCTGTCCTGATTCCCTTCCAAAAACATGGAAGTGCAGTTTTACTGCCTCACTCCTGTTTCCTGAGACTTGGGTTGGGCCAAAGCCTCACCTGGATGTGTCTCAGACAGCTGTGTGTGGTGTGGTGTCTCCTGGGTCACTCTGCTGTTGGTTTGGGATGGGCTGATGCTCTCTTAAGGGTGCTGGGTTTGTGCATGTCCCTTTTTCTCATTGGTTTATCTCTCAGTCACGACCATCAATATTATTACCATGTGAAACCACTCAGATTAACACTGAATCGAAACCAAAATGTTAAATCTGCTTTATTCTTGCTAAAAAAAGTTAGAAATCTTGTACAACCCTGTTTCCCAAAAAAAGGACGCTGCGTAAAATTCAAATGAAAACCGGAAACAATGATGTGCAAATCATTTATCTCTGTATTTAATTGAAAATAGTACAAGGACAACAACAAATGTTGAAACTAAGAAATTGTCTTTGTTTTTGGAAAAATACATGCCCATTTTGAATGTTGGGACAGTGTTGCATCACCTCCTCTTTTAACTATACTTATTTGGGAACTGAAGAGACCAATTGCTGTAGTTTTGAAAGTGGAATGTTTTCCCATTCTTGCTTGATAGTGGGTTTCAGCTGCACAACAGTTCAGGGTCTTCTTTGTTGTAGTTTTTTCATAATGCGACAAATGTTTTCAATGGGTGACAGGTCTGGACTGCAGGCAGGCGGACTATTTTACTTCAGAGCTTGTAATACGTGCAGAATGTGGTTTGGCATTGTCTTTCTGAAATGAGCAAGACCTTCCATGAAAAAGACCTTGTGTTGATGGCAGAATATGTTGTTCTAAAACCTGTATATATTGTTCACCATTAATGGTGCCTTCACCGATGTGCAAGTCACGCATGCCATGTGCACTAATGCACCTCCATACCATCATGGATGCTGGCTTTTGAACTGTGTGCTGATAAGAAGCCGGATGGTCACTCTTTTTAGTCAGGAGGATGCAGTGTCCATGATTCTCAAAACTCTTTTCAAATTTTTATTTGTCACACCACAGCACAGTTTTGCACTTCTCCTCAGTCCATCTGAAATGAGCTCGGGCCTAGAGAAGACAGCAGCGTTTCTGGATCTTGTTTAT
Organism: Esox lucius; assembly: GCF_011004845.1. NCBI lineage: Eukaryota > Metazoa > Chordata > Actinopteri > Esociformes > Esocidae > Esox > Esox lucius. The sequence continues at coordinate 11,482,143 of NC_047588.1, read as the reverse complement.
ATATGGTTTCTTCTTTGCATGGAAGAGTTTTAACTTGCATTTGTGGATGCAATGACGTATAGTGTTCACTGACAATGGTTTTTGGAAGTGTTCCTGAGCCCATGCAGTGATTTCCACTGCATAATCAAGTCTGTTGTTAATGCAGTGCTGCCTGAGGGACCAAAGATCACGGCCATCCAGTATTGGTTTTTGGCCTGGTCCCTTGCATAGAGAGATTTCTCTTGATCTTTTAATGATATTATGTACCATAGAGGATGATATCCCCAAACTATTTGCAATTTTCCGCTGAGGAACGTTATTCTTAAATTGTTGCTCTATTTGCTTGTGCGGTGTTTCAGAGTGGTGAAAGTTTCAAGGTTTATTTGTTAAATGCAACGAACAATACAGCGTCATCCTGCACAATGAAACTCTTGTGACATGAACCCATCCTCTCTGGAAAAATCTTTTTATACCCAATTATGTTATTGACCTGTTGACAATTGACCTAATTAGTTATGTGATATTCCACGAGGTTTAGTTATTTAGCACTAGACCTCTTTTCCTGACTTTTGTTGCCTCTGTCCAAACTTTTTTGAAACTTGTTGCTGGCATTAATTCAAGGTGGGCATGCATTTTTCAAGAAACAATAAAATGTCTCAGTTTCAACATTTTGTTATGTTGTCTTTGAACTATTTTCTATTGAATGTAGGGTTTAAATGATTTGCACATCATTGCACTCTGTTTTCTTTTACATTTTATGCAGCATCACAACCTTTTTGGAATGGGGGTTGGAATTCTAATGTAGAGCAGAATGGTATGATCTAAGTGTTAATCTAGCATATGTGAAGTCTTCTTCATGAAGACATACTGATGCCAGAACCAAGGGATGTACTGTAAACATGCCTGACACACAGCCTTTATATCTTTAGTTTACGTGCAAGTGTTTGTATATTAAACAAGATAGGTGTCTGTCATAGCATTTAGTTTCAGTGATTTGTGCACTTTAGGGAAATGGTTTGGAAGAATAGGTCCAAAGTGTTTTTCATTTTACATAATTTCCTGTCTAGGAGAAAATACATGGCACAGTCAGTGAATTGTTTTGCCACCCGGAATGAACACATGATCGTCTCTCAAATCAAATTAGCGTTAGTTATCCCTTGTATTGCCATTTTTCTGCCTGTTGGCCTATGTGATTATCCCCTTATCTCATGCCTGTGAAACAACATTGAGATCTCTGTTTTTGCATCGGGAAAACAAATGTAAATTACAGCTTTAGGTTAAAGGAATTTCCATAGGTTTGCTGGTCCCTGAATAAACACTGCTTTATTTTGCTATCCAGGCTGACCTAGTTTTCTCTAAAGTACTTTAGGCTGCTTGGGGTTTTCCTGTGGCACCTTGGTTTATGACTAATCTAGCTGTTGTCCCCTGCAGTGAGTCCTCCATTGTTTTTGGTTTTCTGTAAAGCTTTTGTCTACTTCACTAATATATCTTACCTGTATCCAGTCAAAATAGACCGATACCATTGCAGTGTGTGCTTCGGTTCAGGGAGGACCCCCCCCCCCCCCCCCCTTATGGTTTTCCATTCCAATTCCACTTACCATTTTGATATGTATGATATTTTTATGTATTATATTCATCAGCAATGTATAATCTAATTCATGAAAAGACATTTGATCTGTGCTAATAAATGAAATGAACCCTGCCCCCGCTTACCTGCTGTTTGCAGAGACGAAAACGAGATGCTGCAACATGACGGGTCAAACTGGTGAGGACAACTTCCACCCCCTCCTCCCCCCACCCCCCAACTTGCAACCAATAAACAAATCAAATCAGCCCTATAAGGACAAAGGAGAAGTCACACCACCTCCCTATTCCTCCTTATTCACTAATCCAAACTCCCTGGTGATTAGTAAGACCCTTGATGTGAGATACATTTAGAATTGGTAGATGTGTGTACCCCTGCTTTGATGTTAGTCCTCACACGTTATTGCCATGAGGTGTATTTCTCTCTGTTCACTTGTGTAAAACCTCCTGAAATAAGTAGGCCTACGCAACAGCCGCCCATTTTGATTTAGCCTTTTTTATAATTTTTTTATTACTTTTACTCATTAGATGTTGAGAAGGTAAGTGCTCTGCGTGAACATCAACCATTTTCATTCATTTCCTTTCAAGTTACACAATTCATTAGTTGGATCAAAACGTTGTCAAAGTAAGTGCTTTTGAATTGTTTTGCCTTAGCAACGTGGCCCTGCGCTTCTCATCTCCAGTGGCTTGATGAGCTCGTCTCGCTGAACTTAATTATAAAATACCTCAGGGAAGACACACACAGAGGAGAAACAGTTGTGTCATTAGCTCCACCCTGGGAACCGGGGTGACGACATCTGGGTTTTTTAGCATCACAATTTACCGCCCCGATGTAGGCCATACCTTGAACTCCCCCTGGGCACACACCTTTAACACCTCTAAGAAATCTGCCCATCGTTCCAGGCGGCTGTCAAACCGCCCGTAATATAATTCACCATACAGCTGCTTCATCTCAGCGCGGCCGCCCAGGGTGGTGCATTGTGGCCCCCTTTCAGAGTACAGATCTTTTGCCTGAGTGGTGGAACTATGCTGAGGTCAGGTGCTTCAAGATGGTAGTTCTGGTGGTGGAGTTCTGTTGTATTCTCAAGTGTTATACATTTTTTTGTTATTGTTTTTATATATATATTTATTTTAAAAAAGCAGTTGCGAGAGCTTTTCATCTGTATGGTGGTAAATTGAGGACTCTGTATTTGGAAAATGCTTAAGTGTTGAATTTCTTTATGTTTGTAGGAAAATGGATGGGCCCCGGACTCCCAGAGATGAAAGGAGGAGAGCTCAACACAATGAAGGTGAGGATATGGAAAGGCCTACATTGACTGGTTGACCTTCTTTCCAAAATAAAGGGTACTCCAGATGGGGACTTTTTTTTGGCCAGTACAGACTTTCATCCATATCAGATTGATAATTTAGAAATGCCAACAGATTTGCATTGAAAATGAATCCAATGTGTTAAGTGATAATTTAATCTGGTAAATCTAAATAACCCCCCCCACCACCTTTATAAGAGCCTGTAGAGTTCAGAGAAAATGTTTTATTGACAGATTAGACTAACACCTAAGATCCACAACATAGCAGGTCATGCACCTTGTCTGTGAAATATAGTGGCGCTGTGGTTATGGCTTGGGCATGTATGGCTGTGTATGGCAAATTCTGAGCAGTACAGAAACCTCTTGTCTGCTTAGATACCACTGAATGCCTGTAAATTCAGTGGAAGGTGCTTTGTCTTGCAACAGGACACATGACTTTAAACACACTGCCATAGCTACAAAGGGGTTTTTCAGGACCTAAAAGTGACTGGCTTACTTAGTCACCTGATGGGAATCCAATGAAGCATGCCTTTTACAGTAAAGCATCACTGGGGAAGATACCCAGCATCTGGTGATTGGAAGCCCATTACAGGCAAAGGTTATGGGACCCAGTCCTAAACATGACTACTTTATTGTACATAATGTTAATCTAATATGTTTGTTGCCCTAAAATAGCGGGAAAGTGTTTTTGGTCCCGAATACTTGTGCACACCAGCTTTGCAATTCTCAGCTTCCATATCTCGTTCCATTAAAGTATATTTACAATATGTTGTTATCCTAAAGTCTCCTTTACAGTTCCTCTTAAACTGATAAAGAACGAATGTTGTATATCCCACAACCAGTAGAGGCTGCTGTTGTTATATCAAGTCCACCCAATGTGAAATTTCAGAGGTATAGAGAATTTTACATTTACATATATAAAAAAAAACATCAACAAAAAAACAGGCATATGAGTCATTCCGCAAATGCTGTTTTCCAGAGCAATTTACAGGTAGAGGTCTTTTTTTATTTTATTTTTTTATGTGGGTGCCCACAACACGGGCGATGCACGTGCCTCGCTTCACATACTGAGCTCCATGATCCCCGGACTCTGTAGCTTCCTCTGACCCACTGGTGTCCTTCTCTGAGCCTGTTCTGTGTGTCAACAGTTGAGAGGCGGCGGAGAGACAAGATCAACAACTGGATCGTCACTCTCTCCAAGATCATCCCAGACTGCAACATAGACAGCACCAAGACCGGGGCGGTATGTCTCTGTGTGTGTGTGTCTGTGTCTGTGTGTGTGTGTCTGTCTGTCTGTCTGTGTCTGTGCGCAAGTAAATCTTCTAAACCCTTTCCTCATCCCCCAGAGTAAAGGGGGGATCCTGTCTAAGGCGTGTGACTACATCCGAGAGCTGCGTCAGAATAACCAGAGGCTCCAAGACAGCGTGAAGGAGGTGGAGAGGGTGCAGGTGGACAACGAGCTCTGCAGGCAGCAGGTACAACCACCTTGAAGGAACACTTCCACACAGGCTGCAGCTTACCCTGGTCCCGGCCATCTGGTCCAGCTGTCTTGCCAACTGCTTCAGTCGTTGCAGGCCGAACACAGCAGTTGGTGAAAGGGCAGAAACAGATCCGGTGATCACATAGCATCTCATGCCGGCAAATGGCAAGGATTTTGGCTCAAACGTTCCATTCGCAAACCCCATCCACTGAAGATGAGCTTTTCTATTTGATTGTCTTAATGCAAATGCTGCCGTTCAATGACATGGTCAGAATGAAGTAATGGCATAGGTTTTTAAGGAGAGTTTTGCCATTAATTCCCTACTGAAGCTCATTCTAATGCTGAGAAGCAAACTGTATAGCGCTGTGCAGGAGAGAGGCCGTGATTGTGTTGCCCAGGGGAGAACTGGGAGAATGGCACAGTACCGTGAGATATGAGAACCATGGAATGTGTGGCCAGGATTGTCAAAACTTTATTTTGGGAATCTTGTATAATGTAGCAGTATTATTTCCACATGAAGACAAGTTTCTGTGTAGCTCTCGAATCATTAAAAGGAGATGTGAGGCCTGGAAGTAGATGTGGCGTTTTGCATTTCATCTACGTTGCACTAGGCGACACTGAAGGCGATTACTGTCGTTCGTTTATGAGTCATCTGCTCTTTGTCTCAGATCGAGGAGCTGAAGAACGAGAACGCCCTTCTCCGAGCACAGCTCCAGCAGCACGGCATCGAGAGCGTGGTGGAGACGCCGCCCCAGTAGAGGAAGGTGTTGGGTGGAGAGAACGGCGTGGGAGGAAAGAGGAAGCAGACACACAGGATCAGAACTCAACCAACCAGAAGGATGACTGGTTTTCAGTGGCAGACAGTGGCTGTTTTCCTGGTCTTTTTGAGGCTGCGTCCAGATCCCTTGCCAGCCCCCTACTGCTGCCTTGATGGCACTTGACTGATCCAGGACGAGTCAACATGACAAAGCCACAGTGTAGGAAATAGAAATGTGCCTCTGGCAGAGACAAGGGCACAACCACAAGAGTAGAGCGCTTACTTCTTATCCCAGATACACCCACCCCCCTTTTATATTTATTTAGTTCATCACCTGTGGACTGTAACAGTGGACATTTTGTTATTGTGTTACATTGTGGTGTTTTCCAATTAATTTCCCTTTTTTCTTTCATGCTTTTCTTTTTGTCTGTATCTGTGGTTTTATAATAATAAGTTGGGATGTTTACTGTTAATCTTTTTTTTTTGTGTGTACTGCTTAAAATATTCCCTAAATCTCATTTATCCTAGACAGAGAAATAGATTGGTGTATAAAAGGGTTGTTGGCTAAAACCGAACACGATAAACACCTGTAAACCGACTCAGCATTATGTGACAGAATGGCTTGATTGTTGGCAACGTTTTGGATGTTTTTAGAAAGTGACTTGGATATTTCAAGGATGCAATTTTGGTCTACCCAGAGGAGTAGCTGCCAATATCCTGGCATTGATGGGTAGAGAAATGGTAATTAATAACTCATTTTCTCTGTATGCTGGCCTTTTCTACAATTATGACCATTAAATGCACATACTCTTTAAGGCTGGTTTCAGACTCTGGCTGGGTGAGATTTTAGACCATCTGATGTGGCCTCAGATAAGGTAGAGGTTTTAAGTAGTGCACTGAGACTAGGCCCATGGGGGTGCGGTCAAAAGGAGCCAGTTCTGGAGCCGGGGTACCATTCGGCATTGTGTTCACTGCTAGGCTAAATGTAGGGGCTACATAAACGTTTGGATGTCTTTTGCTAATGTGTGTATGATATGTCTTGATGTGTACGAATAACCACATGTTTCATTTCTGACTTTTGCTTTTCTTTTTGTAACAAAGACATCAGATGGAGCCCAATTTACCCAGGGAGCAATACTCTGGGGAGAATAATTGAACAGTGAAAATGTCCTATCCTTGCACTTCTAATGTGTGCTCTGTATATCCCCTCCTTGCAAACAGGGGTGTGTATGCAAAGAAAGACTTGGAGAAGATTTATTCTGAGACACACACTCTCACTCTGCAGGACAATAACCAAATTGAAATGCTATGAATGCGCGGACAGGTGATGATAATGACAATAACAATGTGGATGGGGATTTCTTTTGCATCATGTGTTTTGTTCTGTGGTTTGGTGGACCCAGGAATAGCTAAATAAGTGTTGGAGAGCCTTATCCAAGCATTTTCGCCATGTACTGTTGTGTCCGGCTCAGGAAGCAGCAAAGCGGCACCAATACCCAAACCCTGCGACAGTCCTACGTACGCAATAACACCACCTTGACAAACTCTCCTCTCGGACCTTGGGCTTTGGAGGCACAGAATATAGGTTGTTTCCTCTTTTCGCTTGATACAAACACAGTATGCATAGTGTAGACACGTTGGTTTCTTCTGAATATAGTCTAAATCAACTGGCCTCATTTAGCAGTAGACACATTTAGTGGGAAGTCTGCTAAATCAAGTATGAAAAGGAATAATTGTTCCCAGATTAAACATGTGGTTCATTTGATGATTTATGTTTTGAAATGGCAAAAACCGTAACTACCAACTTCTTTCCCCTGTAGCAGCCTTGCTATTCTCAGGTTAGATTATAATACTTTTCTAAGTAAAATGGCAGAAAAATAAATGATCGTCTTGCTAATAACCTTGTCAACATGTCTTCTGGGTCTTTGTCTGGGTTGTGTGTTCCATTCTGATGTATGCATGGTTAAGGTAATTAGGATGACAGTACTAATACTGTATGTTAATAACAAAGGTAGAAGATAATTAATAGTGGTAAAAGAAAAACTCAGAAGGTGCATTTAACCTTCATTTAAGCAGGCAGTCCCATAGAGACCAAGGTCTCATTTTTCAAAGGAGCTCTGCATAATGGGTGAATAATGTAGCTTAGGCGCTGGTTTGTTTCTTCTTGCCCACTCACAAAGTTGTCATACAAAAGCAAAAACATGTCTCAATGACTGTAATGGTGTATGCTAGAGCACGACCAGATCTAAGATCAGGCCATGCGTAACATTAAGGCTACAGGTAAAACCTGCAGTGCTAAAATTAAAACATACAGGTTTCCGCAGCTTGTCTTTCCTCCACCAAAGAAGTAGAAGTAAAATCAACAACCTCATAGAACAATGCTGCTGATGTTACTGTTGTTCAAATTTGAAATCTTTAAAATGACTTCTGGACATCATTAATAAGAAGGTGGTTATTTTTCTGTTTGGTTAGGAGCAGGTCTATCGGGGGATTTGGTGTCACATTCAGATTATTATATATTTTTTCATGAACACATTAGTGGGCTGTTTTTCTCAAACCCCTCCTTGCGGAACCCCGAACATTTCACAGTAGTATTATAACCATGATTCATGATTGATGTAGTCAAAAACCACCTTTTTAATATATAAATCCCACTTTTCCATTTCTTTCTTAAATGCTGACTTTCACTCTTTCTGCTGGCCCCATCATGACTATATTTACTTTTGGTGAAAAGGTTTTGTTATTAAGTGATTTCATGACGATTGTTTTTGTTCAGAAATCAGTAAACAACCAGTCCGTCTTTCCTTGTGTCCCTCCATCTGTGCCTGTCTCTTGGCCAGTCTGACAGCCGCCAGTCAAACACAACCAGGCCAGCAGGCGTCTATGTGTCCCCTGCTTTGTTTGAAGTGGATGATCTCTGATCCCATGTCCTCTCAGATTGGGACATACTCGATTTCTTTCAATACCACAGTTGGCAAGGTGCTTTTAACAGACCTTTGCATACAGGCTGCTTCAATGAATGACTGGCATATGGAGTTATGGTTATGCACTGGGTTGCTGGACACTTCATAATAATCCTTGGAAATATACTCAATATACAGTAGAACATTTAAAAAAATTAAAATGCTCTTAATAGTTATAGGGCTGTTTTTGCAGACACAGATTAAGCATAGTCTAGGACAAAAAACAAGCTCAATGGAGTTTTCTCCTGAAAACTCCATTTGTCCTAGTGTAGTCTTAATCCGTGACTGTGAAACTGACCCATATTATTTGGAAATTGGGATTTTCTATTTATATCCCATTGTAGTTATACTGTATGTCATCAAGGCTGTGTCACTTATTTTATAGCAGCCTCTGGACAATTTCTGAGGGAACAGATGGTGGGGGGCTGGAATGTAACTCCAAATATGCGTACAGTGAAAATGAGTCACTAACTAAACACAAAATAGATTGTTTTTAATAGAATCTTGTTATTCCTGTTTAAAATTGTGACAGTCAAATAAGTATTTTCTTTTACTAGAAGGAATCCTTGGGAACAGATTCCCTCAATTGAACACAATTTAACTGAATTATTGATAATCTTTCAATTGCTGTCCCCAAACCCATCATGTAACAGTAAATGATGTAATCATTGAAGAAAGTTTCCTTTTTTCAGATTGAAAAGTATACAGATATGGAGTATTTTCTTTTTATCTAGTAGAAAGGAATTAGGAAATTTAGACTAACATGAGATCATTAGGCAATTCTTTTGTATAATCTAGAGAGAAAAAAAAAAGATATGTAATACGCACCCCTCGTATTTTACATTTTCTAAATGATACATTGCATATTTGACCATCTTAGCCATCAAAGTTAGTTTAATATACATGCATTATAGTCCGGGAATATTCTGTCATACAGAAATAACTGTAAATTGCTTCATAAACACCGCCTTATATTTGTCTTCTTACTGATCAGATCCAGATGCCTATAATGTTCACCCTGCATTTATATTACATGCTTGTTGGCATGCCAAGATGATTTGGCAGTATTCCTTGAAGTCTTTAACATAGCACTGTCATATGAAAAAAGCTCAGGTTATTAAATCAATGATTGTTTCAATAAAAATATATGTTCCTCCAATCTATGCAATTTATGCAGACTTCAAAAACAACTAAAACCTTTATTTTACTATTAATCAAAAGTGTACTTAATATCAGAAAGATTTTTAAATCCCTTTTGGATGATAACTGAAAATAAGTCAAGATTCTTTATGTTATTTACATGTGATTTAGAATATTTTTCCCCCCAGGTAGTGCTACTAAAACAAGAGTTGTCAATCTATTTTCATACTCTGAGTACAGATGACATCATGAAACTCAATGAAAAAAGATGGACGACTCTTAGTTGCCCTAGCTGGGAAAATAATGACTATGGGACAAATTCAACCTCACAGATTGAGATTATACACATGCCTTAATTGATGAGATTTGTTTTGCCAAGTCTTAATGAATGTCGATGTGATTAACTTTTCTGTCAGACTGCCTGCCTAAAGTTATATTTTTGTTAGGCAGACAATATTTATTTTTCATTTTTACAGGTAAGTAACTAATGAGCATCGTGAGGGATTTCAATATGGTTTCAAATAAACAGAAAATGGGAAAATGGGAAAAGATTGGTCAAATAATGTAGGCACATATACACTCACCTAAAGGATTATCAGGAACACCTGTTCAATTTCTCATAAATGCAATTATCTAATCAACCAATCACATGGCAGTTGCTTCAATGCATTTAGGGGTGTGGTCCTGGTCAAGACAATCTCCTGAACTCCAAACTGAATGTCAGAATGGGAAAGAAAGGTGATTTAAGCAATTTTGAGCATGGCATGGTTGTTGGTGCCAGACGGGCCGGTCTGAGTATTTCACAATCTGCTCAGTTACTGGGATTTTCACGCACAACCATTTCTAGGGTTTACAAAGAATGGTGTGAAAAGGGAAAAACATCCAGTATGCGGCAGTCCTGTGGGCGAAAATGCCTTGTTGATATTAGAGGTCAGAGGAGAATGGGCCGACTGATTCAAGCTGATAGAAAAGCAACTTTGACTGAAATAACCACTCGTTACAACCGAGGTATGCAGCAAAGCATTTGTGAACCCACAACATGCACAACCTTGAGGCGGATGGGCTACAACAGCAGAAGACCCCACCGGGTACCACTCATCTCCACTACAAATAGGAAAAAGAGGCTACAATTTGCATGAGCTCACCAAAATTGGACAGTTGAAGACTGGAAGGATGTTGCCTGGTCTGATGAGTCTTGATTTCTGTTGAGACATTCAGATGGTAGAGTCAGAATTTGGCGTAAACAGAATGAGAACATGGATCCATCATGCTTTGTTACCACTGTGCAGGCTGGTGGTGGTGTAATGATGTGGGGGATGTTTTCATGGCACACTTTTGACCCCTTAGTGCCAATTGGGCATTGTTTAAATGCCACAGCCTACCTGAGCATTGTTTCTGACAATGTCCCACCCTGTATGACCACCATGTACCCATCCTCTGATGGCTACTTCCAGCAGGATAATGCACCATGTCACAAAGCTCTAATCATTTCAAATTGGTTTCTTGAACATGACAAAGAGTTCACTGTACTGAAATGGCCCCCACAGTCACCAGATTTCAACCCAATAGAGCATCTTTGGGATGTGGTGGAACGGGAGCTTCGTGCCCTGGATGTGCGTCCCACACATCTCCATCAACTGCAAGATGCTATCCTATAAATATGGGCCAACATTTCTAAAGAATGTTTTCAGCACCTGGCTGAATCAATGCCACGTAGAATTAAGGCAGTTCTGAAGGCGAAAGGGGGTCAAACACAGTATTAGTATGGTGTTCTTAATAATCCTTTAGGTGAGTGTATAGCACTCCTACCAGCAGATGTCAACTAATGTAGGCACGTATAGCACTCCTAACAGCAAATGTCAGCTAATGTGGGCACATATAGCACTCCTACCAGCAGATGTCAACTAATGTAGGCACGTACACTCACCTAAAGGATTATTAGGAACACCATACTAATACTGTCTTTGACCCCCTTTCGCCTTCAGAACTGTCTTAATTCTTCCCCATACTTGTGAAACCGACGTCAAATATGTTGTTTCTTACAGTATAGCTTCCTCTCTGCCTGTTCACCTTGCCTGACACTGGAATTTAGGTATTCTGCTTCGCAACATAAGTGGCCACCATCCTTGACAACATCACAAGCGTTTGAGCTATAGAAAAGGTACCACTTGTTTAGCTCCATCTGCAACATTTCAAGCAAGTAGACTGAGCTTACAGTAGGTTAACTCTTTTACACTCATCCCTTTTAAACTCGCTGCACAGCGAGCTACCCCAGTCACTGTGCTGAACTCAACTTAAGATCCGGGTCACGCCACCAGTGAACCCAATGTTAAATGTGCTATTGCTAACAAAATAGCTTCCTCCATGACAGTTGCCTTGCCCCACACTAGGCGGATCTCTGTTTCACAATGTTTTAATGCATCAGAAGCAGTTACAGCATGTTATCATGTTATTCCCTATTGGGACAGCTACTGAAAACTACTGAGTTCTGCCTGCCCCCACCTGTCTGTTGTTGTCACACCTGCCCATGTATATTGGGTGTTCTGTATTCTTTTGCACTGGAGATGATAGTCCTACCTAAAATATTCTACTAGATAATTTTAAGACATGTTTTCATATTTACTTATTTTTTCAGTTTCCTGTTATTCTTTTATATTAGCATTCTATCTTACTTATTTCTTGCTAATTCGTCTTTCTGCCCTGGAAGCCGATGGCTTATCTAGCTAGCACATTTTATTTTTTACTCTGGGGGCAACTATACAACCTCTTTCAACCTCTTTCTCTGTGAAAAACTATGATTATTTCTACAGCCATCTTATGCTTCTTCTGCCCTTCGGGCAATTGTTCAACCTTGCTGCTCCAAGAGCAGCTATTAACATTTCAATAGCTAACTCTGTCTTTTCTTCTGCTTGATGCAACCGTAAAGCCTTTCTATTTTGAGAAAGACTATGAATATTTCTATATCTTTCTCATAGAAAACCATACAACATCGCTGCTTTGAGAGCAACTATGTCTATTGCTAGCTTATGTTTCTTCTGCTTTGGGAGCAACTATTTAACATTGCTGCTTTGAGAGCACCTATACAAAATTCACAAGTAAGTAAATTTTATTTTCTGCCCCGGGGGCAACTAATACAGCCTTGTTGTGTTGAGACCACTTATGAAAGTTATTTTATTTGTAATTAATTTAGAACTTTTGTAGATTTTTTTTTTTCACATTGACCATGTGGTCCTAATGTTTTTGTTATCATTTGGTTGTAGGTTGTTCTAAATAATTTTTTGCAATTGCTATGTGAAAAGACAGCATGTAGGTAAGAACATGAAGTGTATGCATTAGGGAGCAATATGTACAAGAATTTTAAAGGGAACTTTACACAGTGATATTTTTCAATATGAACAGAAGTCCAAAAGGGAGCTTTACTCAGTGAATTTTTTCAATATGTACAGGAATTTAAGTCACCTCTAGTCAGTTATATTAGTTTTTAATACATACAGGGATTTAAAAGTGAACTGTAGTGTGTGATATCTTTTCAATATGCATTGGAATTTAAAAGGGAACTGTTGACAGGGATATTTTTCAATATGAACAGGAATTTCAAAGGGAACTATAGTCAGTGGTATTAGTTGATTTGTTAACAAATATTGTAACATCTCTTTAATCTTGTCATCAGTTTGATATTTTTGCAGATACTTTGATATGCACAACTATTTGACATTTACAGTTTTCTGTATTCCAAACCTAACTTGTCTCACAACACAATTGAATGGCTCAAACGCATTAAGAAGGAAAGTAATGCCACAAATTGACTTTTAACAAGGCACACTCGTTATTTGAAATTAATTCCAGATGACTACCTCATGAATCTGGTTGAAAGAATTCCAAAAGAGTCCAAAGATGTCGTAAAGGCAAAGGGAGGCTACTTTGAAGAATTTTAAATATATTATGATTTGTTTAACACTTTTTTGGTTACTACATTATTCCATATGGGTTATTTCAGTAAAAATAAAGCAATACCCTTGATTGAGTAGGCGTCCAAACCTTTGACTGGTACTGTAGGTGTTTATAAAAATTATGAGGATTGTTATAATGCTGTATTTATGGCACCAGGGGGTGTGGTATATGGCCAATTTACCACAGTTAAAGCCTGTTTTTTGGCACAATGCCTTACAGAGTGCTTGGCTACAGCACTTATGAAATATTGGCTATATACCACAAAGTCCAGAGATGCTTTAATGCAATTATATACCAGTAACTAACAGGAATAGTAAAAAGAAACATTATGTCATACCTATAATATAATGTCTCATATCATAGTCTTCAGCCAATCAGTATTTAGGATGCAAACCAGCTAATTTACAGTGATCAAATTAACAGTAACATATTAAAAGGAGTCATCAATAGATAACTAAATGATTCATTTTAACCTATAACTAGGCCACATTATAAATAATGTTATTTACAATCAAAATAATGTAAACAGTCACAGCAATAGTTTCCTATCAAACTCTATATCTAACCAAATGACACAAAGGTCTTTAATGATCTAGGCCACTTCTTTAGCTGTAGCACTGCACAGCTTTGCTGACAGCGCTAACTTTTTAAGAAGAAATACTAAAAACAAATAAATCACAGATTGTGCAATCAGGGGTGGAACGCAGAAAGGATTGCACAGTGAAATAGAAAGTTTTGTTTTATTTATTAGAGGGCAGGAAGGAGACAAGCAACAATATGTTTGGTCAGTACTAATATCCGCACTTGACTACATCAAAAGCACATTAACCTATTGATGTTCAATACAATATAACAGAGGGACAAAACTGGGAGGCTCATTTCTATGAAGTGGTGGGTTTGGGTTTGTGCTAATTATGCTATGGTGCTCAGAGATTTTTTAGTGTGTGTTTTGTTTAGCTCACATAATTTGTTTCGATTTGATGACTGACTGAACCAATCATAGCAGTGACTGCCCTCAGGTTGTTTTACAATAACTAAAACTCCTACAAGCTTAGGTTGAGTCTCTGTTCATTGTTACATTGATTTTCCTTTCCATCCTCACTGTTTTACACCCTGACAATGAGAAACATCCCCATAAAATGATGCCACCACCATATTTCACAGAAGGGATGGTATTTGGGTTTACGGGGGTCAAACATAATGCTTTGCATGTAGGCTGCAAAGTAACATTTTAGTTTTGTCATACTTAAAACCTCTAGCTGCATACAGTGGGTAAAGAAAGTCCACCACCCCATTTTAAAATGTTCCCCACTTCATGCCATACAACTTGAAATGGAAACAAAAATACAACTAGAAATACAATCTGACTTTTTCATGCTTTATTTAAACACTGCAACCCACAATATCCAAGTGGGTAAAAGTGTATTTCTTTCTTGCCACCCTCCCATAAAGGACAGATTTGTGGTGCGCTTGTAATATTGTGCTCACAAGCACACACACACACACCTTTGAATTTTTTTTATATCCATCCCCTGGCATGCATTTCCACAACTTTATCTTTTAGATCTTTTGAAAGTACCCTTCCGCCCATTGTGGATGCTTTGCTTTGAATTGCTCTGCTAAGCAGTGGAGTCCTCTATGAACAACCCAGTGAGCAATCAATGGCGGCCCACCAGCGTTTTGCGGCAGCTAGCCGCGGAAGAGAGGGCGTGCGCTGTGATCTGTTGTATCTGCTTGTGTTGCCATTTTCTTCCAGCAGAGATGCTATTGTACCCCTTTTATTCTTGTACTGATCATTTGATTTATTTTAATATTGTTAAATCTAAGTGTACAGAATTTTGGTCAACATTGGTAGTTTATAAATAAAACAGACGTTGACTATCGTACTATTGCTTCTGTAAATGACCTTTGTTTAGACATGACCTTTGTTTAGTCATGTACAGTAAACACATAGAAACAGCCGTCTCTCGCCATTGCTTACCATAATAATTTCCCAAACGAATTGCCATTTTTCACTCAACAACTCGCATATAGCCTCGTCTTTAATGCTTCATGGAGTTTTTTACTGTGTTTAAACACCGCCGTGTCCGTAGATGGCGCTATAGCGAATGTGAATTGCACATGTGTAAGGGAATCCCACGCTGTACTACCGTGAAAACTAGTAGGATCATTCATTTTAGTGACTTGGTTCTTTCATCAACTCTTGTTCAAAGTTTATAAGATTTAAGCTATATGCTCTGAATTGGACAATACAACAAGTGGATTATCACATTGTTTTACTACAAATTGATGAACTCCCGAAACAATGAAGATCAAGGATTTTTGGACATCAGACGGAAAATTGTTGAACACCGAGTCACCTACATAACTATGGTGAGTTCTGTTCTATTATAAATAACTAGCGGTAAGTGTTATTAGGTTACTGAGTAAGAACGTAATGACTTTTTGCAATATTATATTAACATTTGAATTCTTTAGTCAAGTTATTTGTAGCTGAAAGCAAGTTCTAAACCATTGGCGGGAAAACAAGTTATAGAAACTGAGCTTGAAAAAAACTGCGTTGGCCTGAGATTAAATACCTATAGTAACCCTTGTTTCTTTGTGTGTCCACAAGTTTGGTTGCTTACTATTTTTTGTTTCTTCAGTTATCCTCAAGTTTGGATGTTTTGTGCTTCTTCGCATATCAACAGTTGAACAGGTATGGTAACATCGTGAGCTAACTTGTCTAAATCGTGTGTCTTAGGGTATCAACAAGTTATAATTTTATAATATGTGCTTACTCCTTGTAACTTTTATCAACTGATATTTAACGTTAGCTAAAATGTGTTTCTTTGTGTAACGTTATCCACATCATGTGGATAACGTTACTCTTGGTAGTAAATTTAGATAGACTAGCTAAACCTGGACTTGTTGCAATTCCGTTACTGAGGTGTCTTTGTGTATCCATATTGTTCTTAGCTAGCCTGTGTGTGTCTTATGCTTTAAATCTCTTTTCTAAACATTGCTTTCAGGTGAGGTTTTCTGTAGTTTTGTTCCCGGAGGAGGATGACTGTGTGTTGTTCACCACCTGAAGACACCAGGGAGGCTGTCCCTTATAAGCTCATCAAGCATGCAGGTGAATTTGAAATCATAATAACAATTTGAAATGAATGAAACTATGTTTTGCAGGGTAAATGCTTACAAAACCTTAACATTTCCTAGACACAGAGGAGCAAAAATAATTTCAGCATGTGCCCCTACCACCCCATGGATGCACATCTACACCACAACACCCTGTGGATTGCAGCCCTGGAGGTATATGAATTACATGTTGATCTTGTAATTGCTGCAATGTTAACTTGGTTTCACCATATTTACCTGTTCACCAACTTTTATGTTTATTTTTAAAATGGTGAAAGCACAGTACTCCATGCCACCATGTTGAGGATTGCTACATAGGTAAGTGTGGGTTCATTCACTTAACCCAGATGCTTAACATGTTATTAAAGCAAGTTGCTTCCAATTTTATTTGTCAATTTCTAATTATTTTTAAGGGCAAGAAGGCAGAGGTTGGGGGAAGTTTTAGCTCTGCACATGAAGGTAAGAATGAACATTTTGGCGGACACTGAGATTTGAGTTCTAATTGTAAAATAACCAGATATTTAGGACTGAATAATTTACTGTCTGTCTTTACTTTCAGAACATTTGGAGAAGATCAAGCGGCTGACTGAAGAGAAGGTCGAGCTGAGGGCACAGCTGGCTCTACAATCAGGTAAAAACAAGACAATAGTTACGCTAGCATCTTGTCTTAATGAAACTGCATTTGTTTGAACGTGTGCCCTTTACTAAAATGCAATACTGCACAGCCTTTCTGAAATTGCATGTATATGGCAGTTTTGTTTATTTCACTATTAAGCTATTGACATTTCATTGTGCTTTTTAGCTTCTGATAAACGTCTGACTGAAGAGAATGTCAAGCTGAGGGCACAGCTGGCCCTACAATCAGGTAAAAACAAGACTATAGTTGTACAATATCATTTAAGTACAATGTCTGATTACTGGAGCCATAAGGAAGAATCCTTCCAACCAGGATGCCACTGATGAGGCTGTCCAGAACCAGGTCCCCAGGTACCAGAAATGGGCAGCTGACCGTACAGGTGGGAGAAGATGTCGCGGCAGTACAAAGGGTACATGAATGACATCTCCAGCACAACCAATATTGCTGCTAAGCTGTAGTACAGTAACTGCTGCTATGTACAGTGTTTTATATATGATTGCATTATCCTCTTGATATATTTATAGCTCTGTGTGAATGTTCTTAATTCTGACTGTAGTTGTAGTGTTATGCCACCATTCATAAGCTTATTGCACTGATGTATCTATGATTCAATAACTATTGATTGCTGCTAGGTCATACTTATGTATATAACTGCCATTCTAGCCCTTGTTTATTTTGTATTGTATTATGTTTATTTTGTACTTTCACATTCAAATACTGAAATTTACTATATCTGTTGCTGGACACGTTTTCTTGCACCATTTGATTTTGTAAAAAATGTATTTCAATACATTTGCACATGTTAATTTTGTATGCTTGCTGTATAATGCATGTTTTTTTGTATGCATCTTGCACTATTTGAAATGCATTGTTTGGATTATATTCGGTTCATTGTTATTTGTGATATTATTGTGACGTGAGGCATTATTATTATAAAGGATTATTATAAATAAAACCTAATATTGTGACGTGAGGCATCCCGCTGGGTTTAGTGCATTAAAGCGGCTAGCTGCCGTCGGGTCGTCGTCGAGCCGCTGATCAGGGTATTATTAGAAGGCATTGTAATGAAAGCGGCCAGCACGACTGCAACGTGCGCTATAAAAAAAAAACTGGCGTGTTGCTTGCTGGGAACTGCTTTTATTCTGAACAAATCAAAATAATTTGTAATCTGAAAGGTGGTTGATTAAAATTCAAGTTTGTAATGCAAAGGCTTTTTTTTTTTTTTTTTACTTTTACTTAGTTTTACTGTTCAGATTATAAATCATTTTCAGACTTTTTTGTATTTTTTCCCCCCACTTGGATATTGTGGATTACTGTGTGTAAATAAAGGAAATAGTCTAAGTTCATGTGTTTTCATGAAAAGTTTATGGGTTTGTGTATAGTTTCTGTAGGGACTGTCGTATACTAACTTTATTGGTATCCAAAAAACTTAATGCTAACAAAGTCCTTTGGAAATTGATCAAATTTTTATGTCTTAGCTGTCTCTAGCACATTTTTCTGTAACCATGAATAAAAACTGTTGTCATTTTGAAATACCCTCAGTCTATCAAACTGTTTGATTTCAAATCTTTACATTGGAGTATACACTCACCTAAAGGATTATTAGGAACACCATACTAATATTGTGTTTGACCCCCTTTCACCTTCAGAACTGCCTTAATTCTATGTGGCATTGATTCAACAAGGTGCTGAAAGCATTCTTTAGAAATGTTGGCCCATATTGATAGTATAGCATTTTGCAGTTGATGGAGATTTGTGGGATGCACATCCAGGGCATGAAGCTCCCGTTCCACCACATCCCAAATATGCTTTATTGGGTTGAGATCTGGTGACTGTGGGGGCCATTTCAGTACAGTGAACTCATTGTCATGTTCAAGAAACCAATTTGAAATGATTAGAGCTTTGTGACATGGTGCATTATCCTGCTGGAAGTAGCCATCAGAGGATGGGTACATGGTGGTCATACAGGGTGGGACATGGTAAGAAACAATGCTCAGGTAGGCCGTGGCATTTAAACAATGCCCAATTGGCACTAAGGGGCCTAAAGTGTGCCAAGAAAACGTCCCCCACACCATTACACCACAACCACCTGCCTGCACAGTGGTAACAAGGCATGATGGATCCATGTTCTCATTCCGTTCATGCCAAATTCTGACTCTACCATCTGAATGTCTCAACAGAAATTGAGACTCATCAGACCAGGCAACATTCTTCCAGTCTTCAACTGTCCAATTTTGGTGAGCTTGTGCAATTTGTAGCCTCTTTTTCCTATTTGTAGTGGAGATGAGTGGTACCCGGTGGGGTCTTCTGCTGTTGTAGCCCATCCGCCTCAAGGTTGTGCGTGTTGTGGTTTCACAAATGCTTTGCTGCATACCTCAGTTGTAACGAGTGGTTATTTCAGTCAAAGTTGCTCTTCTATTAGCTTGAATCAGTCGGCCCATTCTCCTCTGACCTCTAGCATCAACAAGGCATTTTCGCCTACAGGACTGCCGCATACTGGATGTTTTTCCCCTTTCACACCATTCTTTGTAAACCCTAGAAATGGTTGTGCGTGAAAATCCCAGTAACTGAGCAGATTGTGAAATACTCAGACTGGCCCGTCTGGCACCAACAACCATGCCACGCTCAAAATTGCTTAAATCACCTTTCTTTCCCATTCTGACATTCAGTTTGGAGTTCAGGAGATTGTCTTGACCAGGACCACACCCCTAAATGCATTGAAGCAACTGCCATGTGATTGGTTGATTAGATAATTGCATTAATGAGAAATTGAACAGGTGTTCCTAATAATCCTTTAGGTGAGTGTAGAGTTTAGATGAAAATAAATGCTTACAGTGTAAACTGTACATATAGGCCTTCTAGGCAGAGTTGCAAAGAAAAAGCCATATCTCAGACTGGCCAATAAAAAGAAAATATTAAGACTGACAGAAGAACACAGACACTGGACAAAGGAAGAACTCTGCCTATAAGGCCAGCATCCCGAAGTCGCCTCTTCACTGTTGACGTTGAGACAGGTGTTTTGCAGGTACTATTTAATAAAGCTGGCAGTTGAGGAGCTGTGAAGCGTCTGTTTCTCAAACACTCAAATGTATTTGTCCTCTGGCTTAGTTGAGCACCAGGGCCTTGCACTCCTCTTTCCATTCTGGTAAGAGATAGTTTGCACTGCTCTTTTAATGGAGTACTACACATCGTTGTACAAGATCTTCAGTTGCTTGCCAATTTCTCACATGGAATAGCCTTCATTTCTCAGACTGACAAGTTTCAGAAGAAAGTTCTTTGTTTCTGGCCTTGGATTAGTAAACGAAATGTGCCATTAGAACACAGGACTGATGGTTGCCTGATAATCAGCCTCTGTACGCCTATGTAGATATTATATCAATTACAGCATGAACAATGTCTACACTGTATTTCTGATCAATTTGATGTTATTTTTATCTTTCAAAAACAAGTACATTTGTAAGTGACCCAAGACTTTTGAACGGTAGTGAAAACAAAGAATCATGTTGAGGGGTCAAACAAAATCCCAGATGAAACGACTTTGGTCGGTGGGCTGCCTGATGCCAACTCCTGCTTTATAGTGTTTGAGAAGAATTATGTGTATTTGTTTAAATTGTTTGGAAATGTATTGTACTAAACCTCAACCTTACAGTTGTTTTTCCACTAGCTAACTCTACTATTTATATTCCTACATGGTTTGAATAACACTGCACAACATAACTGTCCTCAATTCATTGAGGTGAATCGAAACAGGAGGTCTTTATAATTACAATGCTTACCCAGTGAGAGTTGCTGGCTAGTAAATGACATGCATGGTTGACTCCAACAAATGCCACAGTCTTTAATACGCTAGCTCTTGTACTGTAGACCCAATGAACAACACTTAAGACTCAAGAGTTGGAAAACTTTGGCTGAATGTCTGTCTTTTTCATTTGTGCACAGTGATGTTTTGTACCTTACAGAAATAGCATTTCAACACTCAGTATTGTCTCCTACCACAGCCTCTCCAGCTGACTAAGGCTTGTTTTGTGTCAAGAGTGCATGGCAGAGCTTTAGTGACTCACAATGCCTCCAGTACCTTCATTCCCCATAGACTCTCATCTCTACTGTAAGCACTACAGGAGACATCTTTTCTTATTTATAACAAGAGACTGAGCAGCAAGCGTTGGGAGGAAGAAGTCATGCGCTCAGGGGAGCTGGGTGGCACAGAAGGACCAACAAGAGAGGTTACTTTGCACTTCTTAGGTACTTATTTCAGTTATTCTCTGGTGTGTCCTGCACATTTAGCTTGGTCTGTATTTCTCATCTAAAAGGAGCGTGGTATTTTCCAGGAGTGACAATATATATTCTGGGACATTCCCAAAGCGGGAGTTAATTTTCTGACCTGTTACTATGGCCTACTGAAACAGTTAGGGCTCAACAATGCCCGTTGAGGCAGAGAATGTCTCAGAAAAGGTGTTACTAGTTGGACAGAGTATCTGTAGTCAGCTGCATTGCCACATTTCTTTAACAATCAACTCTATTTGATTTAGACTACTGTTTTTTGTCTCTATAAATAGTTCATAGGAATAGTTCATCCACATGATCCAATAAGACTGGAAAAGGTGGAGATTGTGTGGTGGTTGGGTATTTGTTCCTAGTAGCAAATATTGTGTTCCTCAGGTTAAGTTTTGAGACAATTGGCCTCAAGTGCCTGGAAAGAAGAAATACATGTGAGATGGGAAGAGGGGGAGAGCCTTGTGGTTAGGAGAACTGAGGGGCCAATGCCCTAGTGCAGGAGGTGCTAGTGGTGGACTGGCGCCTGTCTAGGTGACACTGTCTCTATGTCCACCTGACTGGAGCCTAGCTCTGTTTGACCAGAAGATTTCCAAAGATAGTACTGGCGACTGGTGACACAGCAGAATATTCCTACCTTGCTCCCACATTCACTGCTAGATGAATGGAGCTGGCCGTGTGGATTCCAATGAGGAGTCATTCGTGGTTATATTTGTTGACACTGATGTTACGGTCACCCAAAATCAACAAGTGATGGGAAAGGGTTATCAATACACGAGACAGACAGACGCAGAAGTCCCCTGAAAATGTTATGTCACTTGGTCACAGCCAAGTTGAGCACAGCCTATAATATAATTAGTGAATGGATTCAAATGTAATAGTATAATCATTATCATATCAAACAAGTTGAGCCCTGGAGAGAACATACAATAATTATTATTTAGACTTGTAACCACAAATCAACTATTCACTGATGCTTTGAAGACGCAAATGAAGTATTCAGAAGTGTGCATTTTACACAGGATAATTTTTTGTGCATTAATATGAAAAAGCAGCATGGCATGATATTACATTAGTTAGTGTGTAGTAGCCAAGCCTACATACACACATTTTTTTTTTCTCAACAGCAAAATACATAAGTGAACTTATACACACACATAATGTTCAGTCATTTTATCTTAACAGCTAATTTTATTTAAAATCACATTTTGTACTAAAACATTCATAGAGATAATCTAGCTGAGACCTAGGCCTCTTTTTGTTGGTTACTGGGCCTTTTGACTCCTTGGTAGCTATGAGAGTGTGTTTCGGTCATTGTCATGCTGCATGTAGAAGTACCTTTTCTACTGGTGACCCAGTTCGAGTAATATCCATACATGGCCAAGCCATAACACTACCTCCACCATGTTTCACAGATTGTGGTACAACCTGGATCAAGGGCAATAACTTTTCTTCTACATACATTCCTGTTTCCATCAATCTGGTACTGGTTGATTTTCATGACACATGCTTTACCTTCTGATCTGTTCCAGATCTTTTGGACTTTTGTTCGTTTTATTCCAGATTGAAAATAACAATTATTTCGTCAACAGTGGCTTCCTTGGTCTACCATGTTTTTTTTTATTGCTGAGTATACCAACGCTTCATTTTTCTTAATGTACCAGTTAATTTTGGCGTACATAATGTTTAGTTATCTGATCGATTTATTTTGATTAAGCTTGACTCGATTTATTTTGAGTACTGTAAGCTTGACTTGCTTTTGATTAAGCTTGAGATGAGGACCAAGTCTACGTTCCTCATGTTGTCATACCCGAGTAACAGACTCGACAAAAACCCTAGAATCGACATATCTGTCATCATGAACTAACAATAGCAACAAACACACCAACCTAATAAGAAACAGCTATGAAGCCCATAACCCAAATAATTTAGGTACCCTGAAACGTAAAGACTATGTACAAAACATGCTTACATTTCTGAATGGATCAGCTAATATGGATATAATGAAATACCCTCAAATTAAACTGACAATCTGCACTTTAACTGAATAGTTATTTTATTATCTCAACTCCGAAGTGCTATAATACAGAGCTCCAAAAAAGTTAGTTAATTGTTTCTATGAATGTTTCATGTGTATTTTTTTCTACGTAAACCTATATCGTTGGTTCACATTTGACTGCGCTATTTGGCCCGTGTTATAATCATGTCTGGTGAGGAGAGATAAATGAATTTGCACATGATGTCTGTTTAGTCAGCTCCCCTACATGAGTTGTACTGCCTTGCCATCAGTATCATGTCATTCTAGCAACTACACCAGAAACCAACTGAAATTTTATTCTGTTCCTTCTGTTCCTCACTCAAAACTATACTTTTTAACTTTTTTGGAAAGGAAAAAAAAAAGGTGCAGTGGTCTCTTAATTTTTTCCGGAGTTGTATTTCCATTCACCATTATAAAATGAACATATAGGTCAAGCATTGAGAATCAATCCTTGGCGATATGAGCTTGGAAGCAGCCATTGGACAGAACACAACAAATCTGGTTCCAGGATTTGTCTTTTCACTGAACAGAAGACATACAACTCTGAGACACGACCCCATTATATTTTGACCAAGTCTGGCCAAGCAGGAAGGGATTCTGGTCTGCTTGGATGAAAAATAAAACTAATGAGGACTGTCTTGCTTTGTGTACTTCTCTGATATAGAGGCTCTTTTTATTAAGACAGACAAACACTACATAATGCAATGCATTGTAATATTCACATATTCTTTCATTCATAATAACACCTGAAACACCTGAATTAAGTGCTGTATTTGCACTTCTTTTCAATGGCTCAACCTTTTTAAAAACGATTATATTAGACTGGTTCCTCACATTATACCACATTGTACGTCAAACGAAAGCCTTGCAAATGGACGGCTAATTATTCCATTGGAGGGAATATAATAATGTCCCTTTGACAGAGGCATAGATACTGTAATGGCTCACTCCCTCATGTGGGGTTTTCCCAGGTCAGATAAAGGGCTGTGCAGCCAGCCTTACTCTTCCCATAACAGTTCATTCACAAATCATGCTGGGTAATTTCCCGTAATACTAAGACTTCTGCAATAAAATATTGGAAAGAAATTACAAATTTCTACCCAGAAAAGAGTAATGGGCGTGCTTAAAAATCTATAATATTTTTTGGAATAGACAATAGCAGTTGGTGTATATCCCCACTAAATGAACTAAAAGCAACCCATATGATTTAATGATGTAGGCCAATCTGTGTGCAGGTTTTCATACGATTATTTTTGTATTTCATATTATTTTGATGATGTCAACTAGGGCAGTCTTCCATGAAGGCTACCAGTCAACTCAGCAATGAGGTGTTACCTGAAGATTCCCATGTTTGAATACCTGTAAGTGATCTAAAAAAAGTTCCAACTGTGATTAAGTAATAGCTGACGGGAATGTGCTCTAGTGACGCGGGGATCAGGATTGCACAACGGTGGCTGAAGTTTGTATAAATACTGGTACAACACAGTCTGAACCTCAAAACAGGGACGTCCTTCTATTGCTGACCGCAAAGGACAATTAACCAACTTGGTTTTGGAATCTTCTGTATTGAGAATTGTGCTTTGGAAGGTGTGTCTTTTCACAAAAGTATTTTACAATCTAGAAGTTCTTGCTGAAAAAGTAGAACAGTTCCAACTGAATTGGAAAGGGTATTGAAAATAATCTACACTTCTCTACCAAAACCAAAAATGAAGGTCTTCAGTGTTGCAGTTACAGTGGCGGTGGTTGTAGTATGCATCTGCATCCATGAAAGCACAGCTGTTCCTTTCTCTGAGGTGAGTCTAAACTCCCAACACCAAATATGATGTTCTTTCTGCACTCAGTGTTCATTGATTTCAGAGGTTGGTCTTGACAAATTTGTGCATCACGTCTTTGCAGGTGCGACCAGAGGAGGCGGGAAACATTCACAATCCAGTTGGGGACATGCAACAGCCCGGCGGCGAGTCCATGAATCTGCCGCCGGTACGTTCAATCCAGTGAATGAATTACACTAATTACCTTCAGCAAATTAAAATCTAAGTGGTTGCGTTTCCCTAGAGGAATAGGATGAGCCTACCAGTGCTGCCTGTTAATGTTTGATTGTGAGTCGTTAGGGAGGGCTACAGGGTGTGCTGTGTGCACTGTGGTTTTGAAGTGAGGACTTAGACGAAAATACTTACCTGTGTTTTTCCCCCCATTTTGGATTTTAAAGTTTAATTTCAGAATCAAGCGTCAGAGCCATCTCTCCCTGTGCCGATATTGCTGTGCCTGCTGCTACAACAAGGGGTGTGGTTTCTGCTGCAAATCCTGAGGACATTGTCAACACCAAAAGCATCTTACTAACTTAATGCCACTATTTCCTCTTTTTGACATTTTTTAGAGAAGAATCAATCTCAAAGACTACTTTCTCAGCACACACGTATCCTGTACATAAATGTTTACTATCATTTTCCTGAACTAATGTATAGCCTATTTTTTCCTTTTATATTTATTTTGCACATTTTCCAATGTTTTTATTCGAGGATGTTGTTTTTGTAGCAATTACAATGACTTTTTAAATCCTTACTAATATACATTTTTTGTAATATGAATAAACTTTTTTGAATAGCAAATGTGGTTATTTCTGAATTGTAAATGTTTATTAGTGTACCTTGTGGCTAATCGTTCAGGCAGTCACTGCTTCATTCAAATTAGCCATGTGTCTAATGACCCTGGGGTCTGGGAATAGAATCTACATGGAATTTTAAACAAAACAAATCCAATACACACACAGAAACCAAAAGAAAAATATTGATTTGTGTGCAGTTCTGAAAATCTATGTTATCAGTGTTTCGAATGTTTTACCATCAGGCCATTGTACCTGGTAACCCTTAATTAAGTGGGTGGTGGATGTTGTTGCTCAGTATTCTGTGTAATACAGTTATCAGCCTATAGGGAGCACTACAAACCATAGGTTGTGGAGGTTAAATAGTCCAACCATTCAATCAATCGACATAATGATTTGTCATTCATCCAAAGTCACTCAAGTGTGACTACACATGTCAAACATTCAAATAAACATGGGCAAAATAGGACCTCCTTTTGGCTGGCGTGCCCGTATTCCATCCATTGATCAAGAATACGTAAAAGCCACAAAGTAAGTTAATATTGACGGGCAGGAGCTGGGAAAAAACAGAGTAGGTCTTCCACAAACATGTTCCCTCTAGGCTCCCACTCTTTCTGCCTCTCCCCCCGGTGTCAGACTCAATCTGGGATGGCCTGTCGTACAACAGAGAAAAACAGACAAAATAGTCACTTTTTAATCAGTCAGTCCTCTCTCTTCCAATGACTCTCTTCTTTCAGTTGCTACCTCTTCTTTCTTTTCCTACTTATCTCAATTGATTTTATGTACTAAGGCCACAAATGGGTTCATATGAACAGGGACGAGTGTAGAAATACTCTCCTTCACCTAGCCTACAGTCCGATGACCCAGTTGCAGTTGTGTATCACATGTAGAAACTAACTGATGGGATTAATTGAAACTGTGGACAAACTACTCTATTAGCCAAGTCATTACAGTGACATCAACATTTCAAAATGGACTGCATAATTAAAGTTATGAGGTATAGTTTCCAACCATGACATGTTCTAAAACAAACAAATACAACTTTAGATCCATTTGTATTTCTCCATTTACAGAAATATGTAGAAATACTTTTTTATGGATATCTGGGTTGGTAGATTCTCTTGGTAGATTCTCTGGAACCCTAATCACTAGAGTAAGACAATGTTATACTTCCAAAAATGTCAATGTTTTTCTCAACTGTGGGATGAAAGCAGTATGGGGAAACAATTTTACAGCATGAAGAATTCAGTGTTAGCATATTGCATTGTAATGCAAGCAGGAGAAAGCAAATAATATTATCAAAATAAGATTAGGGCATACAGGTTGAATTGCTCTATGAAATTGAAATATATTACTGGAATTGGTAATCGCTGTATAGTAAAAAAAAAAAAAAAAGGGGCAAGCATGTAATATTACATTTCAAATTGTAAAATGGAGAAATGGAGAGGTTATATGAAAGTATCTTCATATGCCTTCTTGCTAGTATGATTTACAGTGGGGAGAACAAGTATTTGATACACTGCCGATTTTGCAGGTTTTCCTACTTACAAAGCATGTAGAGGTCTGTCGTTTTTATCATAGGTACACTTTAACTGTGAGAGACGGAATCTAAAATACAAAAATCCAGAAAATCACATTGTATGATTTTTAAATAATGAATTTGCATTTTATTGCATGACATAAGTATTTGATCACCTACCAACCAGTAAAGAGTTCCGGCTCTCACAGACCTGTTAGTTTTTCTTTAAGAAGCCCTCCTGTTCTCCACTCATTACCTGTATTAACTACACCTGTTTGAACTCGTTACCTGCATAAAAGACACCTGTCCACACACTCAAACAGACTCCAACCTCTCCACAATGGCCAAGACCAGAGAGCTGTGTAAGGACATTAGGGATAAAACTGTTGACCTGCACAAGGCTGGGATGGGCTACAGGACAATAGGCAAGCAGCTTGGTGAGAAGGCAACAACTGTTGGCGCAATTATTAGAAAATGGAAGAAGTTCAAGATGACGGTCAATCTCCCTCAGTCTGGGGCTCCATGCAAGATCTCACCTTGTGGGGCATCAATGATCATGAGGAAGGTGAGGGATCAGCCCAGAACTGCACAGCAGGACCTGGTCAATGACCTGAAGAGAGCTGGGACCACAGTCTCAAAGAAAACCATTAGTAACACACTACGCCGTCATGGATTAAAATCCTGCAGCACACGCAAAGTCCCCCTGCTCAGGCCAGCGCATGTCCAGGCCCGTCTGAAGTTTGCCAATGACCATCTAGATGATCCAGAGGAGGAATGGGAGAAGGTCATGCTAAGGGGACAGGACGACTGCACCGTATTGAGGGGAGGATGGATGGGACCATGTATTGTGAGAAGGTCATGCAAAGGGGACAGGACGACTGCACCGTATTGAGGGGAGGATGGATGGGGCCATGTATTGTGAGATCTTGTCCAACAACCTCCTTCCGTCAGTAAGAGCATTGAAGATGGGTCGTGGCTGGGTCTTCCAGCATGACAACGACCCAAAACACACAGCCAGGGCAACTAAGGAGTGGCTCCGTAAGAAGCATCTCAAGGTCCTGGAGTGGCCTAGCCAGTCTCCAGACCTGAACCCAACAGAATATCTTTGGAGGGAGCTGAAAGTCCGTATTGCCCAGTGACAGCCCCGAAACCTGAAGAATCTGGAGAAGGTCTGTAAGGAGGAGTGGGACAAAATCCCTGCTGCAGTGTGTTCAAACCTGGTCAAGAACTACAGGAAACATATGATCTCTGTAATTGCAAACAAAGGTTTCTGCACCAAATATTAAGTTCTGCTTTTTTGATGTATCAAATACTTGTTACATGTCATGCAATAAAATGCAAATTAATTACTTAAAAATCATACAATGCCATCCATCCATCATCTTCCGCTTATCCGGGGCCGGGGTCGCGGGGGCAGCAGTCTAAGCAGGGATGCCCAGACTTCCCTCTCCCCAGACACTTCCTCTAGCTCTTCCGGGGGGACACCGAGGCGTTCCCAGGCCAGCCGGGAGACATAGTCCCTCCAGTGTGTCCTAGGTCTTCCCCGGGATCTCCTCCCGGTGGGACAGGACCGGAACACCTTCCCAGGAAGGCGTTCCGGAGGCATCCGAAACAGATGCCGAAGCCACCTCAGCTGACCCCTCTCGATGTGGAGGAGCAGCGGCTCTACTCTGAGCTCCTCCCGGGTGACCGAGCTTCTCATCCTATCTCTAAGGGATCGCCCAGCCACCCTGCGGAGAAAGCTCATTTCGGCCACTTGTATCCGGGATCTTGTCCTTTCGGTCATGACCCAAAGCTCATGACCATAGGTCAGAGTAGGAACATAGATTAACCGGTAAATCGAGAGCTTCGCCTTGCTTCACCACGATAGACTGATACATTGACTGCATTACTGCAGAAGCTGCACCGATCCGTCTGTCAATCTCCCGTTCCATCCTTCCCTCACTCGTGAACAAGACCCCTAGATACTTAAATTCCTCCACTTGAGGCAGGCACTCTCCACCAACCTGAATTGGGCAAGCCACCCTTTTCCGACTGAGGACCATGGCCTCGGACTTGGAGGTACTGATCTTCATCCCCACCGCTTCACACTCGGCTGCAAACCGTCCCAGTGCATGCTTAAGGTCCTGGTTAGAAGGGGCCAACACGACAACATCATCTGCAAAGAGCAGAGACGAAATTGTGTGGTCCCCAAACCTGACACCCTCTGGCCCCTGGCTGCGCCTAGAAATTCTGTCCATAAAATTACGAACAGAACTGGCGACAAAGGGCAGCCCTGCCGGAGTCCAACATGCACAGGGAACAAGTCTTACTTACTGCCGGCAATGCGGACCAAGCTCCTGCTTCGGTTGTACAGGGACCTGACAGCCCTTAGCAAAGGACCCAGGACCCCATATTCCCGAAGCACTCTCCACAAGATGCCGCGAGGGACACTAATGCCTTCTCCAAATCCACAAAACACATGTGGATTGGTTGGGCAAACTCCCATGAACCCTCCAACACCCCGTATAGGGTATAAAGCTGGTCCAGTGTTCCACGGCCCGGACAAAAACCACACTGTTACTCCTGAATCCGAGGTTCTACTATCGGCCGTATTCTCCTCTCCAGAACCCTGGCATAGACTTTCCCGGGGAGGCTGAGAAGTGTGATCCCCCTATAGTTGGAACACACCCTCCGATCCCCCTTCTTAAAAAGAGGGACCACCACCCCGGTCTGCCATCCCAGAGGCACTGTCCCCAATCGCCACACGATGTTACACAGGCGTGTCAACCAAGACAGCCCCACAACATCCAGAGACTTGAGGTACTCAGGGCGGATCTCATCCACCCCTGGTGCCACCGAGGAGTTTCTGGACCACCTCTGTGACTTCAGCCCGGGTGATGGACGAGTCCACCTCTGAGCCCTCATCCTCTGCTTCTTCAATGGAAGACGTGACAGCGGGATTGAGGAGATCCTCAAAGTACTCCTTCCACCGCCCGACGACATCCTCAGTTGAGGTCAACAGCTGCCCACCTCTACTGTAAACAGCGTTGGTAGGGCACTGTTTCCCTCTCCTGAGGCGCCGGATGGTTTGCCAGAATCTCTTCGAGGCCAGCCGATAGTCCTTCTCCATGGACTCACCGAACTCCTCCCAGGCCCGAGTTTTTGCCTCCACAACCACCCGGGCTGCAACCCGCTTGGCCTGTCGGTACCCGTCAGCTGCCTCAGGAGTCCCACAAGCCAACCAGGCCTGATAGGACTCCTTCTTCAGCTTGACGGCATCCCTTACTTCCGGTGTCCACCACCGGGTTCACCACCAGGTGGTGATCAGTTGACAGCTCCGCCCCTCTCTTCACCCAAGTGTCCAAGACATACGGCCGCAGGTCAGATGAGACGACAACAAAGTCGATCATCGACCTGCAGCCTAGGGTGTCCTGGTTCCACGTGCACTGATGGACAACCCTATGCATGAACATGGTGTTCGTTGTGGACAAACTGTGACTAGCACAGAAGTCCAATAACTGAACACCACTCGGGTTCAGATCAGGGGGGCCGTTCCTATAAGCAAACCCACACCAGCCCGCCGCCTCTCACCATGGGCAACTCCAGAGTGGTGAAGAGTCCATCCTCTCTCAAGGAGTGTGGTTCCAGAGCCCAAGCCGTGCGTAGAGGTGATCCTGACTACCTCTAGTCGGAACCTCTCAACCTCACGCACAATCTCAGGCTTCTTCCCCGTCAGCGAGGTGACATTCCACGTCCCTAGAACCAGTTTCCGTGTCCAGAGATAGGGTTGTCTAGGCCCCTGCCTTCAACTGCTGCCCGATCCTCTTCGCACCGGCCCCTTATGGTCCCGCCTGTGGGTGGTGAGCCCACGGGAAGGCGGCCCCACATCGCCCATTCGGGCTGAGCCCGGCCGGGACCCATGGGGAAAGGCCCGGCCACCAGGCGCTCGCATACGAGCCCCAACCCCGGGCCAGGCTCCAGGGTGGGGCCCCGGCTGCGCCATACCGGGCGACGTCACGGAACTCAAAATCTTACGCATCATTAAGGGGGTTTTGAACCGCTCTTAGTCTGACCCGTCGCCTAAGACCTGTTTGCCTTGGGAGACCCTACCAGGGGCATATAGCCCCAGACAACAAAGCTCCTAGGGTCACTTGGGTACTCAAACCCCTCCACCACGTTAAGGTTCATGGTTCATGGAGGGGTGGCAATGTGATTTTCTGGATTTTTGTTTTAGATTCTGTCACTCACAGTTGAAGAGTACCTATGATAAAAATTACAGAGTTCTACATGTTTTGTATGTGGGAAAACCTGCAAAATCGGCAGTGTATCAAATACTTGTTCTCCCCACTGTATATGCTTACCAAAAAATAAGGTAGGTTGAATTGCAGGCGCATGGGTCTTTTGGATCAATGCCTTTAGGAACCTAATTCTCATCATTAAAGAAGATCATGAATCCCATTTGTTCTTTCTCTGCAGAGCCTTGTTGTTTGAGACCCCACGATAACAGCATGCTGTAATAGTCATACCAGGTGGTAAGCACACCTGCTGCCTTCTACCCTCTGTAAATCAGCCAAATTAGAAAGTAAGGACTTGATATTCAGGAATATACCTTTGTTTTTCTGTGACTTAATCAACTGCATTGCTTGCATTACAAGTCATAATCTCTAAACCTTCCATAACCACCAAAATAGCCATAACCTAACAATTTGGCACTTTTTAGTAGCTAAGGAGGATGTTCACTCATCCAAATAGGGTATTTTACTGTTTTTATTTGAATACATTTTCATATTTTTTAAATTTTTTATATAGAATAAATATATCCGGATTAAGTCAGATTTCATGTGTTTTCATTTCAGGCAATGCTTCCCAATCCTGATCCAGGGGACCCCAAGGGGTGCAATTATTTTGTTTTTACCCAAGCACTGACACATCTGATTCAAATGTTGCCCTACCACTTATACACTTGATTGATGTTATCAACATATCATCTTTAATTTGAACAGGTGTGTTAGTGCTATAAAAATGAAATGAATCATCTGAAAAGTATTTCAATTATCACATCATCTCAAAATCATGTGTGTTGACATTTCATTTCATTACTAACCATTGTCTTTTTTTACGTGTCTCTATTTACTTATTCCATTATGTAATGACCATTACAAACAATCACATGGCATCTCTGTTGTTTACTTTTCAGAGAAATCACTCCACCATTGGTGCAGCAAGGGAAAGTGATCAAATGTATCTCTACTGTAACAGCAGACAAAAACTGTGGATAATTTTCCATTGCCTCAAAATCATGTAACTGGCTTGCATTGTCCTATGGACTAATGCATAGAGATTCAAAGTACAGAAAACAGGGTGGTGAGCACAGTACACAGATAAGTTCCCTTTAGGTCGGTCACTTTGGTGGCACAATGGGGATGCACATGCATCAAGCATTTCCTTGAATACAAATACAATTATACCTGATAAGGCTTCAGGGGTGTAGCAATTGGGAACCACACGTCCCATGCTACAAAATAGCTTCCGGAAGTTTGGGTTCTTTTTGCCATGTTCTCCCTCTTGTTCTCCCTCTTTGCCCTAGTCAATGGTTTCACATGCAAGTTCTCTTTGTTTTACAGACGTTTTGCAGTCAGATGGAGCTAGTTGTACTTGTGCTGCGTTTCCATGAGCGGTCTTTGCTGGTTTCGTGTTGCTGGTTGCTGCCTGGGCGTGTGACTGTTCTCTGTTACCTCCCAGTTTGATTGCTGGCGATCTGCTCTGAGGGGTTTCTCCCTTTCCTGCACTGGCATGCTGCTGTACCTTGCTGTCCTGTTTGATGTGATGGCAACCACTTGTTTAAATTCTGCAGTGTTCAGTTCTGCTGACGTCGTCTCTTCTGGGGCCATTGCTGTTTTCTGTATGGTGGAATTTTTTTGTTGTCTTGGTTATGTCTCCTTGTGCTTGACTAACTTTGACGGGTCTATTTCTCACACCCATTTCTTCGGCTTTACGTTGGTTACAATGGCCATACTTGTCTGGAGGAGTGAGTGAAGCGATATTGAGCACTCCGTTCTTACGTCTTTTCAGGCTCAGCGGCATGTCGGGCTTCTCCTTTGTGGGTGCTGTCTCTTCCGCTGTGAGTAGGTCTTGGCCGGCTTTGCCGTGTTGAGCGTGCAACTGCCTCTTCTGCCTATGTAGAACAGCACAAGTCAACATAGGAGCTTCCTCATTTGAGGAATTTGGAGGCCTAGTTCGTTATCCAAGTGGATGTAATGGAGCCAGGTTGTGTTATACTGCCTCCAATAGACAAGAGGTTGGCAAGCTACAAGTGTTAGTTTCTGTTGCCTAAAAAGGCTAGACTTATGTGTCCTCAATGAGTATCTTAGAGTCTACAAGTTCAAGATACTTACAATACGCAAGCTGTAACACTCAGAAAGTCTGGAAACTCAAGATATTGCTTTATATCTGTTGAGGCAATGATTACATTTTCATTAAAGATTATTACAGGCGGAAATTGAATAATCAAAGGTCTGAGGGTCAAGCCATGTCTGGGTCTCATTTGGGCCATTAATTCTATAACCCCCATTCCCTAAAATTGGGAATGAGATAAAACACTTCCTTTGTCCTACACAAACATATACAATGAAGAACTACTCTAGATAAGATAAGAGTTAGCAGAGAAATAATTTAGAACAGTTGGAAGATGTGGCTTCCGGCTTCCATCACTTAATTTGGCCTTGTCAAAGTGTGATTATATTTAAGTGTTCAGTGATTAAAGGTGTGTCAAACTTACAGTGTCCTCCCTTTCTCTTTCCTTTAAGCTGCTAGAGTCATAGACATTGTTACATTGTAGTTTCAAGATTAAAAACTGAATGTATGTCTATCACAAAGTATATGTTTGTTAAATTATTGTTTTTAACAAAAAAAATGATGTAATATAGAGAAACAGCTATTGTCCTATGAGAATTAGGTGAGTTTGTGAGGAGTGGGAAAAATAATGTTGAGTGCCCAGAGCTATGTACAAGAACTGTTCTGTCATACAGCTCTGCTCACATTCTGTGGTCACTGCTCATCACGTACATGCAAAATGTTATAATTAAATATTTAGAGGCAAACATTACATGACTCCTGATTTGAAGATAATGAATAGGCCTAAGAAAATTGCTGCTGATAAAAATGCAGAACCTAACCAATGTGATACACAAAACAGAAGACAAACAACTGTATTAGGCAACTAATGACAGTGTCATCTCAATTTCGAAATGTACTTCATCAAAGTTTGGAAATATAGTTTCTTCCCATGACGAGCTCATGAAATGAACATTTGGCCTTTTCACACTGCATCGTTCCTAATCCCGGGCACTAGACTATTTATCTATGACAAGCTACACATTATTTTTTAAATTCTTTTTTTGTGATCCATTTCTTTTTTTATTACGTCTAATGTAATTCAATAACAAACCTCAACATTCAAAATACAGCCATATTAAATCAAGTCAACAATTGGTAAAACATAGAAAATAATACACAAAACACAGGGGCCAGGGGTAAATATTACAGAAAACAACAGCAAAGGAGTATAATACAAAGCATGTCAAACAGAAACCACAGAGTCAATAGATTTCATACCTTTTTCATTTTTTGAATACCCAATCACTTGCAAATAATGATCAAATTCAACTCTGAATCCATAAAAGACCGGTTTGGAGTTCCTAAATTAACATTTGTGTATGTGAAATTTGGCAAGTAGTAAAATTTTATTTACAATAAAAAAGTGATTTTCTTTTTCCTTTTCAAAATCCCAAAAACCAACAATTTTATTTTTAAAGGAGAAAGCAAAATCCTCTACAATGTGGGTACACACAAAATCTAAGATGTCAGTCCCAAACCTTTGGGTGTGGGTACAATGCCAAAATAAGTGCAGAACATTTTCTGGACAATATTTCAACAGAAGAGTCCAGACCTTCATCCATGGAATATCCTGAACAAACCCATCCCCATAAAATGTTATATATGGTACAGTCACAATGTCTTTCTGTAATAATTTCCTAATATATATATATTTTTTCTTTTGGTAACAATTAGAGAAGCAGAGGTTACCAATTGCTGTATCAAAAAGATCCAAAGATGAGATAACAGGGAACGGTAGTGGAGTCCCTTTTAATAACATCAAAGAACTTGAAGAAATGGCATCAAGTACAATTGCATATTCTTTTGGAGAAACAGGAAACTGAAACTTAGACAAGAATTCAGGGTAGCTAAGCAGAAGACCTTCTACATTAAGCAGTTGGGCAACTATAATAATATTTTTTGTACCAATTTTCAAAGAATAATGATTGGTTTCTGTAGAGTATATCCTTGTTATTCCAGATGAAGTATGAATGAGGGGAGAAGTTATGCTTGAATAATAGACCCTCTCTATAAGGATTGTTTATGGAAATTCAACAATTGACAGAATCCTCTTTTGTAACAACAACATCTTGTAAGTCACCTGCTCTGGAATATTACAGATCGAAAGAATAGGAGTACTTTTAATGGCCATTAACTCACACTTATTCAGATTCAGGTGGTGGCCAGAAGCCTTGGCAAACCTCTCAAGTAGAGTCAGAGCAAAGGGACTTGAGCTGCATCATTAAGAAAAAGGGCAGTGTCATCAGCCAACTGGCTTATGACAATATGCCTGCCTGCCACAACAACCCAATAGTAATTCACTATTGGAAATGTAAGAGGCAGGAAATTGGGCATGCTATGGAAATTTTGAACTAAGGTGCATTTGAGAAATGTCTGTCTTTCCATTGGCTGATATGTAAATCTGTACTTTGATTGTGACACACATGTCTGTATAATATCAGAGGATTATTAGGTATTTGGGCCATGTCCTCCTGCCTAGAAGAAGGATGTATTCTTTGTCATCCTATACATGTATGAATGAGTTACTAGTTAAAGATGCCGAGAGGGGTGTTGTTTGAATAGGAGACATCCTTGACCGGCATGGGTGGATTAGAGGGGTACTCGTAAATCTGTATAACCCTTTGGTGTCTCTGTTGACTATCCAGACATTGTGTCTCCTCAGGAGTTGAGAAGGATAAACAGATGGCAGCATCTTAACACACCCCTTTTCTATGTAATAAATACGGATTGTTCATGTATGGAGTTAGAGACTCCTCGGATGATTATGTCTGTATGCGTTTGACTCGTCTCTCTCATTTGCAAATTATTTAATAAACTGATAATTTGTGCCAAGAGTATTTCGTCTCTGTACTTCCCTCTTAAAGAGTTCTGATCGATAAAATTGCCATCACAATTTGGGGGCTCGTCCGGGATCCTATTCCTGCTCGGTTCGAGTCCTTTTCCAAACAGGTTAACCATGCACGGCCAGAGATAGGTCTGGAACTTTAGTATCCCCCGGGGAAGAGGCTTATCCTTTGACGGGCTGAGAAAGAGTGCCTGACTGGAGCTGTGACTCGTGCCTGATCAATACCCGGGCTTAAATTTCAAACTCTGGAAGTACGTGCACATACAGTACAGTCAGCGCTTAAGGAAAAACTGTTAACAGTATGGTAGACCACTGTGTAAAACACTGGTGTGAGGTATATCTCGCGTAAGGGCTGACGAGCTTATCAACGCATGCTGGGCACGTTGATCGAGGTACCAGGGTGAAAGGTGGCGGCTTGGTAGCCCCATTTGGGTTTGCCCTGGATCGGTTCGGTTTGATGGGTATGTGCGGCAGTACGTCTTTACCGGTCTCTCGTCTTTACGATGGGCCGGCAAAGATTATGTCTGCTATTTATGGTGCATGGACATGTGAACAACTGTTTCTTTAAGTTTTATTAGGTTTTCCGGTGGCTGGCGTTTTCATTTGGATGCGAGGCTTGCCGGGCTGATTGGAGGTAGATGGCCGTGGTAACGTATGGAAGTTGCAGAAGGCGTAATGTGAAGTTATTTGGAAGGCGTAGGCTACGGTATGTAGGAGGTGGTGATTGATGGAAGCTTTGGGAAAGTTTGTGTGGAGTGTATTGATCTATGTGTTGTGGTCCTTTTGGCTCAGGTTCGAAGGATCGTCCCCTCTGACCGCCCTCACCCTCCCGCTGTGTTTCCGCCGATCGCTGGGACTCATCGTCCCATCAAGCCCGGTGGCACTGCATCGTTGGAGTCGTACAGGCGAAGTAGCCAACCCCGCTGGTGGCGGAGATGGGCCTAATTTGGACCTTTTCGTTGTGCACGTGATAATGCTGTGGGCCGTCTGGAGGCCGTTTTTTGCTCCGCTTTGGAAGTGTTGAGCGTGTCTACACGGGTCAAGAAAATGTCCAAAAGTGGGGAGTCTGCCTCTTTGACCTCACCGTGAGTGATCCCACGGGAACACGCAGGAACGCTGTACCGCCTGACGGAGGGGTGCGGACGGTCAGACAGGAGACCGACCAGAGGGACCATCGACCGGTGAGATCCTTCCTTGATACAGCTTTCATATGCTTTAGTAAACTATGTGGTTGGTTTTTGTATGTCGGATTTGATGGTTTTGTGGAAGTTGATAGATGGATTTGGGTATGTATGGTGACTAGGAGTTATTTTTGGAGTATTGCAGTCATGGCGGCTGTAGTTAGTATACGGTCGTTTTGTTCCATGTTCTGACTACCATTCCCATGCAGCTAACTTATCGCGGGGTGATTCGTGCAGGATTTTAAGCAGCTCTCTGTTGGTGGAATTGGTTTCTGTGCAAATGTATGTGCGACGACAGTAGGGGTTATTGTGCCCCTATGTCTCCCCGTGGAACCTGTATTATAGGTAGGGGAGAATCGGTCCTATGGGCTAGCAGTGAGCAGGTCTCGGGTTGATTTCCAACAACGTAGGTAAGGCACTGATGGCTTAGGGGCTATATCTGTTGCGAGTCTCTGCCTACTGCTGTGCTCAGGGAACCTCGCGGATTTTGTCAAAGCTCTATGTCCACCATTTTCAGAGACTGTAGGAAGGAGTAGGGATTGCTCCTGTCAATTGCCAAAATTGTTGGTCAGCTTATGGTTTAAATCAGTAGTTGTACTAATGAATTTGTATGTGTGCGCACACCGATTGTGTTTGTTCTGTATGTGATTATGGGCCGAGTCACGGGCATTTGTCAATATCTGTTTGTGGTTGACATCTAGTAAATGCATTTGTCCATTTTGGTAATCCCTGTGCACGAGGGTTCCGATTGGCTGCATTGTGTTCCTTGGTGGAATATTTGTGTATTTGTTCGAGATTGATGTTATCCTGGAAGTGTTGCCTTTGCCAGGTTTTGCTTTGTTGGATGTACAATGGGGTGAACGCGTTCATTGCGTCGTTGTTGTGGTTCTTTTGGGAGGCCTACTCTTTCGGCTTTTGCCTTTGTGCTGAAATTGCGAAATAGAATTTGCCTTCTAGTGTTGTGCTGATGGCTGGCACATGTGGGAGTGTTAGCCTGATAACTTCAGTTTGTATATGGAAATAATGTCCTAAATTTAATTAGAGGGATAGATTGGAAATTGGTATAATGATGCTTCTCTGATTTGGTAAACTATGGTCTTGTGGTTTCGTAATGAGGGGTTAAAATAGTGTTTTCTCTCTCCTTGTATGGGGTGGGATGGAGACCATAGCGAAAGTTTTTAATTTTAAGATAACTTGTTTTCCATGAAGACTGGATTCAGCCAATATTGTCATAGCCTGCAACATAGGGTAAAATGGCCAAATCCAGTTTATTCCCCGAATAAATAACCCATAGGATTAGATGTCCTATTTTACATCAATTGGATTTGGTTAATTATTTACTTTCGCTTAGTTTGTATTTACAATGATACCTGGGATAATGCTTGTGTTTTCAAACCTACGCCTGATGCTTGTTGCTGGCGTTTAAATTCTAGCCTGGTTAACTGACGAATGGGGTAGATTGATGTGACTGTGTTTAGAGATCTAGGTTGGAGTATCCTGGAGATCACTCACTGATTGTTCCTTGATTTTGGTAACTTCATGCGTCTGTTTTCTGTTGACTTGCTTTTATTTTGAGAGTTTTCCCCCCTACTGTTGCTGTGTTGATGAGATAAGCGATTTTTTTGCGAACAGCAACGATATTAGATGGGTGGAGCTATAACTCTGGACTTTTAGTTAATGTAGGTTATCGGCTAAATCCAGGCAGTCTGAAGACCATGTCACGTTTTTGTGTGGGGACTTTCATTGGCTCCAGGAAGGGGGGCACACCCCCTGGGTTGGCCTTTGCTCTAAGTTTTCCGTTCGTGTTTTCTGCCTGTCCTCACCTGTGGTAATTTCCCCTACATGAGTATGTTTAGTTTTGGGGATAATCAGAGGAAGCTACATGCGTTTTCCTCTCCATAGCCTTAATGTTGACATGTATGGTTTTGAGACGGATTGTAGTAAGGGTGGATACCTTAAGTCATCCAACATTGTTATTTGCTAGAACAAATTTGATGTCTTTGCATGACTTATACATGGAAGTAGCGATTTTGGCTGTCCGCCACTATTTTGAGTAAGACATACATCTAAAGTTGAGTATATTCCCTAGACTTTAGGAGGTAAATTGAGTCATGATGTTTGTTTGGTCTCAACTTAGTTTGGCCATTGCCTGTGGAAATGCTAATTTTGATATGCTAATTTGGGAGTTGTTTCAATATGCTTACTTCACACGAGCGAGCGTGTGGTACAGTTGTTTTTTATTTCCTTTATGGATGTTTATTTTTATTTGTGGGTGTTTTTATCATTTTAATGTTTGTTTTGGTTGCATATTCAGTTTGCAACGTTTTACTGAATGAATGTTAGATTCCTCCCAACTATCGATTTTTTTTCATGTCTGTCCTGTAATGGTTCTGCTTTCACTTGGAGTAATTTTCCGTTGACTCTGTTGTGAAAGCAAGGGGGGATTGTATGAAATGATTATCTATGATGATAAAGAGTTGAACTTAGAGGTCAAAGTGAATTAAATAGGTGTTTAGAGAGTTACATGAAGAATTTTTGTTTTTCTGTTTCCAAAAGTTATAGCAGAAAATTGGCATCTGTTAAAATCAACATCCCTTTACAGTGTTTGTCTAATTAGGTTTTTTGAGAAGTTTGTTTAATACAAAATCTAACATGGTTATGGTTGAGTGGAATACTTCTTACTATTTTGAAATGGTTTAGCTAAGCAATAACTAATTTGATGGGAGTGTTAGTGTTCAGTTTGATTAATATTTGATTAGAAGTAATCATATTAATCTCATGCATTATGGAATAAGTGGGTAAAAACGTGCAGGGAGCATATTTTGTTATTCCTTACATGTTTACAAAATGTTGCCATGTTTTAATTGATACTGAGGAAGTAATTCTGCATCAGGTTATGTTTCTAGAAAACCAAGTTGAGAAGTCTTACATAGTCTAAATTGTATATAGAGGTACAGACCCCCTGGAGCGCTCAACTCACTGATGAAATAACCAGTGTGTTGGGTGGGGGGGCTGTTTGAACTCTTTTAGAAGAGAAACAGACTTATTGGTGACATTATCAAAATTGGGTATTCTAATTTAATTTCTGTCCTAGTAGACAATCATTGGAATGTTGATGGTTAACAGATGTTTCTGTGAGGTGAATAATGAGACAACATTTTTTGTTTACTATTGTCCGGCCTCAAGATAACACTACTCTGTCCTATGAGATTGGACTTATCCTTTGGTTAGTAGACCACCCCCCACTCCAGGGAGAGCTCTGGAGAGATGGGGGGGGGTCATGATTTATGACAGGATTACAGAAGTGTCTTTTAGGTGCTAGAATTATAGGAGACTTGGAGACATTCACACTGAGTTTCATCTTGTAGAGAAATTAGGCTAAATAGCAGTTATGTTAGCTGACCTTCAAGATGGTGTGAAATGTTTTGATTATGTGAAACAATGGTGAATTGGAATTGCTATTTTGCTACACTAACAGAACAGAAGCACCAGAGATGTTAATGTTTTAATGATACTGTTATTGATTACAACTGTTCTAATCTATTTTGACAAAGGAAGTAGAGAGATATTGGAAATATAGGGTTTAGTGTTTGATAGTGTGTGGTTCTAATGTATCAGCGAGATGCAACAAGCTAACGTAATGGACATTCTTCTCAAGGATAATTCACACTTCAGGTACAGGACACTTGAAAGCGATTCGGCAATAGAGGACTTGTTGGAGCCCACAGAGAGACTGAGTTTGACTTAAAGGACAACTGTGAGGTGGGCTGAGATAAGATGGATCTCATACACACACGCACACAGACTGTCCTGTCCTACAGGTTTATTTTGGGGTGCCGCACGTCTACAGGATGCCAGGTTCCTGTGAGCTGGACTAATTCTAGTCCTGACGATTCTGCCATGTGATGGAGAAGGCTACCTCCTACCGAGAGGATGGAGGCGAAGGAAAGCTCTGGTTCTGGACAACATTTACAGGACCTGCGGAAAGACCAGCTGTACGACATCATGCTATGCTGATTGTGTCCATACCAGGTAACATCTCATCTGCTGTCAAGGTAGCTGAGAGAGGAACCTGGGGTCGACGACACACGCCACAATAGTGTGAAAGCTGCTCTACCGACTCCCATTGAAGGCCCGCTGTATGACATCAAGCCTGGAGACTGGGTAGTTATCAAGGACTGCAAGAGAAAGCACTGGAGCAAGCCACGCTGGTTGGGTCCATACCAAGTTCAACTGGTCACTCAGTCTGCGGTCAAAGTTGCTGAACACCACACACTGTAAGAAGGCTCCATGATTAGAAGATACGGCGAAATAATAGGTAAATTGAAGTTACCTAAGGGTGGCGTGGGTTGTGGTGCTAGTAACTATCAACTCCAATACAGCCTGCGACCATGGAGCCAGAGAGACAAGAACCATGGAACTCCTTCAGGAGGTCTGGAGGAATGACATGCACCATCGGGTGCCTGCTGAAGTATTATCATCGTCAAACCGATAGTGTGGATTTCTAAACCGCACTGTGATGATCATGGACAGATTGTATATATGACACCTGATGAAGCAAGGAAAGAGACATTTGTACACCATGAGAATCTCTTGTGACAGACATTTCAGATTTGTTCCGTTCTATAATCATTAAGGGTAATGATATTGACTGGGTCATGTTGTTAAAGAGTACTGTTTGTTGCATTCTACATCCTAATGAGTGAACTGTTTAAGGATTTATACCAAGGTTTGACATGGTATCAAGAGGATGGAGGGTTATGGAAATTTTAAACTAAGGTGCATTTGAGAAATGTCTGTCTTTCCATTGGCTGATATGTAAATCTGTACTTTGATTGTGACACACATGTCTGTATAATATCAGAGGATTATTAGGTATTTGGGCCATGTCCTCCTGCCTAGAAGAAGGATGTATTCTTTGTTGTCCTATACATGTATGAATGAGTTACTAGTTAAAGATGCCGAGAGGGGTCTGTTGTTTGAATAGGAGACATCCTTGACCGGCACGGGTGGATTAGAGGGGTACTCGTAAATCTGTATAACCCTTTAGTGTCTCTGTTGACTATCCAGACATTGTGTCTCCTCAGGAGTTGAGAAGGATAAGGTGGGGGGACAGCCCGCCCTTTGGAGTAAACAGATGGCAGCATCTTAACACACCCCTTTTCTATGTAAT
Organism: Esox lucius; assembly: GCF_011004845.1. Classification (NCBI taxonomy): domain Eukaryota; kingdom Metazoa; phylum Chordata; class Actinopteri; order Esociformes; family Esocidae; genus Esox; species Esox lucius. The sequence goes on along the minus strand of NC_047588.1, from coordinate 11,439,217 downwards.
AAATACGGATTGTTCATGTATGGAGTTAGAGACTCCTTGGATGATTATGTCTGTAAGCGTTTGACGCGTCTCTCTCATTTGCAAATTATTTAATAAACTGTTAATTTGTGCCAAGAGTATTTGCCTCTGTACCTTCTTAAAGAGTTCTGATCGATAAAATTGCCATCACAGGCAGCAATTAAAAAGAGGTAGGGCGAGACTGGGCATCCTTAACCAATCCCCAGAGAAAGGGTGAATTTAGGAGAAGTACCATATTTTAACTTAATAGAGCTAGAGCCATTTTCATAGAGGGTCTCAGCAAACTTGCCAAAGTACTGGCCAAAACCAATTTTTGACAGAGCTTTCAATGTAAAGCCATGCTCTACAAAATCAAATGCCTTATAAAAACAAGTTTATAAAAACATCAACAAGATCATTATAGTCTAATAGGTTTAAAACCAGTCAAGTATTGTTGGAGATAAGACGATTCTGCATAGACTCCGACTGATTTTGTCTATGATAGAGTCTAACACACATTTCAAACTTAGTACAAATAAGAGGGCAATCATTTTATAATCGTTATTAAGGAAGGTAATAGGGTTCCAGTTGTCTAAAAACAATAAGTCTTTTAGGCTTAGGAATCAGCGTAATGATTTACTGAGTCATAGTGCGAGGGAGAGTTCCTTTTTGGATAGTTTCGGTGAATACATTAACCAGGAAGGGGGATAACAAACGTCTTATAAAATTTGACAGTCAGACCATCATTACCTTGCAACTTGTTCATATATACTAAGTTCTGACACAGAAATGTTATAGTCAGAAAAATCCCTGTCATCATTAGATAGAACTTTACATAGAGTGACAGAGTCCAGATTAGAGGTGGCCTCTTCAGAGAATTCAGATTTGTAAAGGTGACTGTAAAAGTTAGAACAGAAGGAAGCAACCTCTCTAGGGTCATTAACGATCTTATTATCAATTTGTTGTTGTTTCTACAGAGGAATTAACAACATTGTGTTTTTCTAGCCTAAGAAAGTAAGACAAATTCTGTTCACCCTCCTCTATCCATTTCTTTCTAGAACAAATAAAGGCTCCTTCTGCTTTATATCTCATCTAGTTTACACTGTAATTTTAAGAACACTGTCGGTTAGATTTTTTCGCTGAGAATAATCTGACAATTGACTAAAAACATCCTCTTCTTTAGCCCTTCTTTTCTTAGCAAGATCACTTCCAAATGTACAAAGAAATGTTCCCACTTCAAATTTAGTTCTCAATTACAGGAATACTGAGTAGTAGCTTTAGACAGATATGCTTTGATTAAACCCTTGATTTTGTCTGGCACTTCTACTAACGAAAGTAATGAGTTGTTGAGTTTCCAGAAAGGGGCTTTCAAAGGAGCTGGAACAGAATTAGATGTCAGCGAAACAGAGATGCATATAGCTTTATGGTCTGGTGAGGGGGAAGCAATAATAGAGACACACATAACATCACGAGCCAGACACCAACCAAAAATCTATCCATGACTCTTTTGAGAGGTCTTTACTGCACCAGGTGTATTGCCGGGAAGCTACAAATGTTACGTATACAAGTAATGTTACAAGTACATCACTGATCAATGTTACGCAACCATGATTCAATTAACGACTTTCTGGCATCGGTTGATCAAGAAAACTTTGTTAAAACTACGCAAAAAAAGAGAAAAACAGCTAAATTAAAAAATGAACATGAGTCAGAGAATGTGACTAGTCAACCTTTATTATTTGACATATTCGCTAGATTTACATCCAAAACAAGCTGCAATAACTACTTCACTAAGATTTAGCAGGTATTATGAAACAAGAAAATGCTGCAGAGTGAAAAGACTGAAACAGAAACACATTGTAGCAGTTGGTAACACTTGCACGTCAAGAGTATATGTAAATTAAGTGAAAGGGCAGGTTTTGTGAGGGCAGGTTTCACACTGGTTATTTTGTCACTGTGTTTCTGTGGCTAGCACTGAAAAGTTGATGCTAACCCTACTCCAGAACAGAGTCAGTTAGCCTCAGGCTAAGGGTGGTGCTAGCCCAATTCAAAATATGCAAATATGAACACTAGCTTAGCTCTGGGCTTAGGAGGCTTTTAGCCCTAGGCTTAGGTGCAGGGTGAACCCACCTATAGTCTATTTTGGATTCATTTGTGTACTGCTAGGCCTGGTGTACCACTTAGAAAGTTTAAATCCATAAAGAATCTAAGAAGGAACCAGAATAGAATATAAAAAGGAAGATTCATTATTCTACTTTCTTTTATGTTTAACAAAAGCCTGCACACTAAGCTTAAAGGTGACTTTTGCAAAACGTTTCATATAAAAACCCTTAGATATCAATTAACATAAAAAAGAGTTACTGTCATGGTTGAAAGTAGAACATAGTAGGTCGGAATGCTCGTACTTACAAGAAGGTATATGAGAGAACAGCCAGTGACAGACTTTGGGTGCAGGTACACTGAGCAGACAAAAGCATGCCTCAATTATTTGTGCCCGTCAGCAGAGGAGATTCCAAAATGAATAAGAAACAATAATATATGGATGCAAACAATCATCAGACAAAGCATGGGAGAAAGACAAGGGTAAGTCTGGTTTTGGTATTACATAGTGACAGCTGAATTTGGAAAGATATATGTACAGTGATGCAGATTTTGCCACCTTCCTAGTGGACAAGTAAGGTAACGTTAGATACCTCAATGTTAGCTAGTTCGTCAAGAAAAGCTATGTGTAAGATACTGCTAGATTGTTATATTGCTAGAAATAAAACTGTATGACGGAATTCTGCTAATTTTGACTAGCTTGCTGAAATAAATCATTTTACAAGATGATGTTCTTGTTTATACGTTTTAGGAATGTTTCTGAAAAGCAGGGTTGTGGCTAGGCCTTTTTATGGGGGCTTTAGCACAATACTAATTGTATAGAATCATGTTCATTTGGCAGCATGTTCGGTTGTGTTTGATGCTTTGAACGTAACTTCTGAAGCGAGCTCTCTCATGTAAATAGTAACAAATGTCTCCCAACTATTTACCACCCCCATTAATGGACGTTTCTAGTGGTCAGAGAAGTTTAACTTCTCAAGTTCAAAATGTAAATGCAATGGTTAGTATTTTTTAGGTACATCACTAACCAACTACTGAAAATATTGATTTCCCATTAATGAAATGCTAGCTAACATTTGTATGGCACTAATAATCAACATTCATGACTTGATCAAATGATTACTCGATACTGTTGAGATAAATGAAGTTTAAATAATGCTGATTTAATAACCATGTATTTTTATGTTTTTGTTTTATTAAATTGTATGCTGCAGTCAAGTTAGGAAAATGATTGAATACAATAACTTTCTATGTGTAAAACCCATACATTCTGTTGTAATTTGCACACCTTATCTCTGGGAAGAATAGGTCAAAACCGCCTTATGTCTCACACTCACTCAAACTTTTCTCCTGTCTTGGTTAGAGAGACAGGATGAGAACCCAGCAATTAACATATAGAAGAAACCTTCTGTCTCCCACCCCCTGATGTTCTAGTCTAGGTTAGGACAATAGAATGCTAGTTCCAGTAACCTTGTTAAGATTTCATATCTGTATGCTAGAACCTGTTGATCTGCGACAGAAAATAACCCCAAATGGGAAGAGTTCAGAGCATGCCCTTCTTCATTGGACAGCGAAAACAAAGGGATTCGTCCAACATGTCACCATGCCAACGAAGAGCCAATAAGGATGGTTTTTACTCACGAGAGTGAAAAGTAGCCGCCCCTGTGGCGGGAGAAACAAAACCAATGGTTAATTTTGATTCGGGGCGAATATTTGTGGAAGCTTGAGGGTTACAACAAGTATTTGACCGCTGCAGCGTATTTCATGTATTTTGACTTATCATTTCCTATTAATAAATCTTTGTGTTAAATTCTCATTCAGACCAAAGCCTCGTTCTTCTTCAGAGATTCTGATACACGCAAATTCTTAACAATACTAGATGTTTTAAATTAAATGTTGGATATACGATAATAGGGGGTTAGGGTTAGTTATGTTCAATTCTTCGGTTCAACGGAACACAGTTACAAAACAGTGTGTTTCACAGATTTTGTTTTTTTGGGCTTGAAGTTAACGTATTGCAAAGTATTCTGTTCAGAGGAAGGGAGATCGGTTTTTGTGCCTTTTGCTGGTGTTGAATGGATGAAGACAGAGCGGACTTTAGTTTCTTTACTTTGATAGAATTGAAGTCATATTAGATCAGTGTCTAAAAAACTGAGACATTATACTTTTAGCCAACCTTGACCAAAAATAACTTCTTTTTTTTATATGATGAAAATAAATTTGGGGGAGTATGCCCAGACCCCCCCAAAATGAGGCTTAGCCCCCCCAGCCATTAATTTCTAGTGATGTCCCTGACTAAAAAGTATTTGGGTTGAGACGATAAGCTAACATTAGCCAGCTAAGTAATGTGTCTGAGCAGACACTCCTTGATTCCATGTACTGCTAATATTTATTGTGTTCTCTGCAAAAGATGTAGAAAAAATAGCATGCATTGTGGCTTGTTTGCAAAAACCTAATGCATAAGCGACTAATGCTCAGAAGAAACAATTCCATTGCCTTTCATCTAGGTTTAGCCTTGTACAAGCTGGTCAAAACGTGTATACTATTGTTTCCCCGTCAGTGGTCTACTGTCACGTAGAAAGCTCTAGAAAGTTAGCACGATTATGCTTTCAGGCTCACAAGCTAGTCATCAACAAGTCTTTGAAATATGGCAATGCCTCTAACGTAATAGATAGCCCAGACAACTTTGTGATTGGTTTAGTTTTTTACTTTATGCTCTGACAAATGTATGTTGCACATCAATCCTGACTGTTGTCTCAACAGTCTGACTGCAGCCTGTAAGCAGAAAAATGGCTCAACCGAAATGGGGTAGGTTTCCTACTTATTTCATTTCAGACTTGGGGAGAGTTTAAATGTTTTTATTAACTCCATTTCCCTCCATGTTTCATCATGGCAAATATCCGATCCCTCCCTAAGAGAATAACATCTGTCACACTGAAAGATGATGCAGGATACAGGCGCAGGGAGAACAGAGGACATTTAATAAAGAAACCAAAACATGACGAAACCAAAATAAAATGACAGAAACAAACAGAACAACGTAACGTCTGGGGTAAACAAAAAAAAAGACAGACAGAATTTGAGAATCAGGAACTTAAATAGGGTCCGTGATGAGGGAAAACAGGAACGTGATGAAGTGAGGGAGAGGAGGCTTTGGATTCACGTGACAACACCTTGCTGAATAAGGAAAATATAAAACGTTGATTACAATTGAAGACGCACCTGTTTAGATAGGCCAAGTAAAGGAAAGAGTTAGATCGACAGAATTTGGCAGATCACTTCACTGTCACTTCAAACTCAACTTCCCCTGCTATGCCGACGACACTTAGATTTACCTTAGCACCAAATTTCTTACCAACCCACCTCTGGTCCATATCGAATCCTGCCTGTCAACAATAAAAACTTGGGATGCAGCAAAACTTCCTCAAGCTTTTCAACAGTGATAAAATGGAACTGGGAAGGAGAAGAATGGGAAACAGCGTTTAGCACTTATGTCGAGCTACTACGAATATCTTGGAAGGCCGTAAGGCTTAGACAACGCGCCTGCGGTGTTCCAGGCATTTCTAAAGGAGGTGTTCTGGGATATGTTGTGCAGGTATGTAGTGGTTTACATTGATGACATCTTGATTTACTCCCATCATACCCAAAACAAGTGGCTCACGTCCATGCTGTTCTGCAACGTCTCCAAAACTACCACCTTCACGCTAAAGGGGAAAAGTGTGTGTTCCCCATCCCTAACGTCTCCTTCCTAGGATACCACATTGCTCCAGAGGGTGTGCGGATGGAAGAGCTGAAGGTGGAGGCAGCCCTTCACGGTCGAGGTAGATGCTTCCGAGGTTGGGGTGGGGGCGGTCCTCTCCCAGCAGCATGGTAACCCCCCCCCGGCTACACCGATGCACCTATTATTCCAAAAAACTGTTTTCTGCGGAGAGGAACTGCAACATGGGTGACCGGGAACTACTGGCGGTGATGTTGGCCTTGGAGGAGTGGAGACACTGGCTAGAGGGCACCTGGGAGCCGTTCACTGTCCTTACTGACTACCGGAACCTTGAGTACGTCAGGGCAGTGCGGTGCCTCAAACCCCGTCAGGCCTGGTGGACGCTCTTCTTCAAGCATTTCCAGTTCACCCTGACATAACGACCTGGACACGACCCGGGGGGCGAACTCCCCAGGGACACACCCTTACTACCTGCCTCTTGCATCGTGGGTCCTGTCCCCTGCGACATTCATACGGACATTCATAAGGCAGAGAGACAGGACCACACACCAGCAACGTGCCCCCCCGATAAGATCTACGTGCCCTGGAGAGTGCGGGGTCGGCTGGTGACATGGGTGCACACCATGCCAGCTACAGGCCATACGGGCATCAGTCAGACCCTGGAAGCACTCAGAGAGAAGTATTGGTGGCCTCGTGTGGGGAGGACTATGTGGCACCATGTTCTGTCATGCACTGTTTTTGCAATGTCTAAGGCACAGCAAACAGCTCTGATTGGGAAACTACATCCTCTCCCAATGCCTCAGCGGCCCTGGTCACATCTGGCAGTGGACTACCTCACTGACTTACCGCCAGCAGAGGGGAAAACGGCCATCGCCGTGGTAGTGAATAGGTTCTCCAAAATATTCAGGTTCATCCCACTACCCGGCCTCCCCTCTGCTCTCCAGGCCACTGTTGTGCTATTTCATACGTTTTTCTAGCTGTATGGACTTCCGGAGGACATCGTGACTGACCACGGCCCTCAATTTACATCTCGGGTCTGGAAAGCCTTCATGTCCAGGCTAGGGGTTGCGGTCAGCCTCACATCCGGGTATCACCTGCAGGCCAATGTGCAGGCGGAACATACCAATCCAGAGCTGGGAAGGTTCCTTCGGTCCTACTGCATGGACGGTCCAGGTGAGTGCACCCGTTTTTTCCCCTGGGTGGAGTATGCTCAAAACTCCCTGCGCCATTCCTCCACAGGTCTGACCACCTTCCAGGTGGTGCTTGGTTTCCAGACCCCACTGGGTGGGGGAGCTCTATGGCATCACATCAGTCTCAAAACTCATGCGCATGCACTTGCCACTTCAAGAAGAAAATATTCAGTCGAGAGAGCCATACACACCTACACGTAACCTTAGATCGCAAGATGCAGGCCTTTTAATTGTACCTAGAATTTCTAAACAAACAGTTGGCGGCAGGGCCTTTTCTCACAGAGCTCCACTCCTGTGGAATGATCTGCCAATTAAGGTTAGAAATGCAAACTCAGTGCAAACTTTCAAGTGTCTACTAAAAACTCATCTCTACAGCACGGTTTATAATTAGGTGTAGCCTGGCCCAGGGGCGTGAAGGTGACCAGTAGGCTTGATACTGTCCACCCTTGCTGTCTTGCCAGGTGGGCTCTCGTCGCCCCTGGGATGCCCTCCCTCCAATTCGGGGGAAGAGTCACTGGCTTGTTGTTGACTCTCTGTTGCGCACTTGTGCAATTGGGCTGTACGCCGCTAGCAATACTCGGCCCTCATTCAGGGGGGTTGCGGTTGGTGGGTGTCCCTTTGGTTGATGCCTGGCAATGTGGTTGGATTGATTTCCTGCCTGTTGGGCCCTGTCCGGGGCCTCCCCCGGGTAGGGCCACAGTGTCACCGGACCCCCCCGTCTCAGTTTCCAAGGTGTTACGCTGCTATATTATTGTGCTGGGGGATATGAGGGATGTACTACTAACTTTTCTCAGTTTCCTCCAGTTTTACATTTTAGAAGGAGATGAGGTCCTGGTCCACACCTGCGGATTACCTGGTTTGGGGGGCCCGTTGCTGTCCTTGTCCTTGTCCACCTGGTCATACTTTTGACCTAGTCTAATTTCAAATAGACTCTGGATTTAGCCCAGATAAATGTATTTATTATTCCAATTGGACTCTTAATATCTCACCCGGCACAGCCAGAAGAGGACTGGTCACCCCTCTGAGCCTGGGTCCTCTCTAGGTTTCTTCCTAAAATTCAACCTTAGGGAGTTTTTCCTAGCCACTGAAATTCAACACTACTGTTGTTTGCTCCTTGGGGTTTAAGGCCGGGTGTCTCTGTAAAGCACTTTGTGCTGCTGTTGTAAAAAGGGCTTTATAAATAAATTTGATTTGATTTTGATTTGATTTAAAGTGACATTGAGAGAGCAGCAACACAAGCTGCGTGAGCGAAGGACCAGTCATGCGAGAGTATAAACATTGGGAGAGCACAGATATTGTGGCGTAGAATTTCTCTGCAACTTCTCAAAATTCACCTGTGCCTTCTCGAACCCCCCACTTGCTCTCACTTGACACGTCTTTGCACTCACGAAACAGTACATGGTACCTCAAATATGATTGGTAGACTTATTGCTTTATCACATCTTCTTTTTGTTACAATGCCGTTGATTGGCTAATTTAAAAGCCCGGGACCTGTACAACGTGACCGAGCTATCATTGGTGATTAGTGCAATGTAGTGATGGGCATTTTGAGTCTTTTTAGTGATCCGGCTCACTTGGACCAGTTAAAAGATGTTCATTTTGGCTCTCAAAACGGCTCTTCGTTCAGTATTTCTTTTGTATCACCCTTTGCAAATTTTGCCAATATTATTATGCACATTTTTCTAATCAGACCAAATTATCTAACAGCCATAATAACATGTGCTGGCCTAAGTAAAGCTGTAGAAAGTAACACTTTTATTTGTTAATTTTTATTTCACTGAAATTATGCATTTTAATCCTAGCTCGTTCCATGCATTAAAAAAAGTGCAAAATCTTGTTAACCATTTACATAATAAGTTAATGTGTGTTACAATGTTTTGTTATTGTGTTCTATTGTGATCTGTTCTATTGTTCTTTCATTATTAAATATTTTTCAACATTTCACTCTCTATTTCACTCTTCAACACAATGAAGAGGTATTAAAGGAAAAAATTACTAAGTAATATAATTATTACCAGTTCAACATGGCATTTGTTCTAATCGTTGGCCAAACTATGAACATGTCTCAAGGTTCAACAGATGAGGAACTACTGTGTAAGATAGGGTTGTCCTGCTTGGAAGAACATAAGCTGGATTTAGAACATGACAGTAGTTTCTGAATCCCTTGTCCTCAACAATGATGTGGTTGGAAATCTCTGGCAACCATATTAACCATTTCTTTATCAATCATCTTGTTCTTTGATGAGGTAATGTCCTCAAGGAGGTCTGGTTGGCAGGTTTTATTTTTTTGTCTGTTAACTGTATGCACTTGCAGCACTGGATGTAGTTGCAGAGGTTGTAGCAGTGGTCCCTGACTCAACTGTGGTAGAGGCATTTGCTAGCATCAGGTTACACACTAACAAAAACTTTCAGACTGTTAGGTTTTTTGTTTTTACGTGCCTGTGGAGATTGTTGGTGGAGCCAGAATGAATTGCAAGTGTTGCTTTGCAAATACTGCATACTGCATTTTCCTAGTTTTTTTGGAGAAATCCTAATCTTTTAGGAGTGTCACTCATGTTGGTATCCTAGCTTCTGAGTCTTTTCGCAGGTGCCACACAAAAATATATAATTTAAAGGATTCACAGATAGTGTATATTGCAAGATGGTAATATGAATTAACATTTTACAAAAGTGTTTTACACATTTTTTTTAATATTATTTGTTAATAATATTATTAACATTATTATTAAGTTTATATGTACATTTATAAATACTCTATTGAATTCCGTCATTAGCCAATTACAACATCAGTCAAGGGTTACGTCTTACTTAAAGGGTTCACGGTTCAGGCTATTCCTTTGGAATTATATTTTTGTTCAACATTTTTTATTAACAGTGGGCAACATTTTGTACAACATTTTATTGTGGCCAGCCTAAGGCACACCTGTGCAATAATAATGCTGTCTAATCAGCATCTTGATATGCCACACCTATGAGGTGGATGGATTATCTCAGCAAAGGAGAAATGCTCACTAACACAGATTTAGACAGATTTGTGAATAATATTTGAGAGAAATATGCATTTTGTGTACATAGAGAAAGTCTTTGATCTTTGAGTTCAGCTCATGATAAATGGGGGCAAAAACAAAAGTGTTGCGTTTATGATTTTGTTCAGTGTATATCGGTTCTATAACGCCATTAGGATTTGACATTGTCATTACAAACTATGAGCATACTGACCTGTGAGGTGGATGGATTATTTCGGCAAAGGACAAGTGCTCACTAACACAGATTTGGACAGATTTGTGAACAATATTTGAGAGAAATAGGCCTTTTGTGTACATAGAGAAAGTCTTAGATCTTTGAGTTTAGGTCATGATAAATGTGTTGTTAAGTTGCATAAGGCATCTTTAATGTTTTTATAACGTCTGTATAACAAATTTATATATACACCGGGCACTCAACATCAGAGAGATTCAATTGCAAAGGGAGGTTAAGTCTGGAGTTCCTAATGTTAGAAATCAGCCGTTTCATATAGTGGTTGAAATAATGATCGCGTACCCGTTCTTCAAGAGAGAGAGTATTTAAATTATTTATTGCAGCATTAGATAGTCTTATTCATTAGGTTACAGATCCGGTCTTCATACATACTTTTTCACGTATCGTCGTATTGTGCTTCTTGAAACAACTACACCGTCTTTTTCCAGTGCAGCCTGTATTTCTCCTGAGGTTACCTGTGGGTTTTTTGGCTGAAATCTTTCTTGGTCTACCTGACCTTGGCTTGGTATCAAGATCCACAAATTTTCCATTTCGTAATAAGTGATTGAACAGTACTGACTGGCATTTGCAAGGCTTTGGATATCTTTTTGTTTCATTTTCCAACTTTACAAAGTTCCATTACATTGTTACGCAGGTCTTTTGAAAAAAAATTCTGCTCCCCATGGCTCAGTATCTAACCTGCTCAGTGCATCCATGTGAGAGCTAACGAACACATTGACTATTTATACACAGACACTAATTGCAATTTAAAAAGCCACAGGTGTGGGAAATTCACCTTTAATTGCCATTTTCACCTCTGTGTGTCACCTTGTGTGTCTGTAACCAATCAACTATGTGATAATAAATGGCTTCATATGATCACTAACCTTAAATATGAGACAGTTTTTGCATAATCAGTCATAGTTTCTAAATCAACGCCAATACTCTCAATTTCTGCCAGGGTATACAAATATTTGAGCACACATTAATTACACTTCTCTACATTCCACTTGTACATACATATTCTTAATCCTTGTAAATGTTCTGCCCTCTATTTGCACTTCTGGTTAGACACCAACTTTAGTTTGTTCTACTGTACATTACTTGTTCAATTACTATAAAGTTGAAGTCCCAGGGGCCAGAGCTTACGAACAAGCTTAGCAGGCACAATAGTGTTGAATGCAGCGCTGTAGTCAGGAAGGTGTCAGGAAGGGTGGAGCAGGTGTGAGTTCTGACCAGCCGTTCGAAGCACTTCATGATGGTGCAGGTCAGTGCCACAGGGCAGTTGTTGTTTAGGCAGGTAATGGAAGATCTCTTTGGTACCGGGGCGATCATGGTCTGTTTGAACAGAAAGGGACTGCAGACAGAGACAGGGAAAGGTTGAATATGCAGGTGAAAACCTCCACTAGTTGTTCTACAAAGTATATTTATGATATGTTGTAGTCTTTTATATGATTTAGGAGGACATTGAATATTGCTGGCATGCAACTATGTGATGTATTGTAACTTTATTACTTGATTGGAATAAATTGCATTACTTTGAAATGTATATTACAATGACATTCCTTGTTCATCTTCAGTTACTCTGGTGGAGTAATTGGGAACCTATGTTTATGCCTATGGCAGTAGAGCTAGTAATTATTACACATACATACGTAATTCTAAGCGACCAGACTTGTCATCTCTGAGTCCCAGGAACACATGCCATTGTAAAGTATGGCTTGTGATACCCAACCTGCATGTTATGGTCACTTACAATGATGTATATTTACAGACAATATGGAGTCAGATTAGAGACTAGATTAGCACAAAAGTTACATTCTCCTGCACTAATTTATCACTTCTTAATGATAAACGATTACCGTCATACTCCACTCTTATCTAGAGTCGCACTTTATCGAGTATCATCGTGCAAGACAAAATAAGTGTTTTATCTCATTCACTCTTTGGGAATAAGGGTTATACTAATGATCAAAACGAGAGTCAGGAATGGCTTGCCTCTGAGACCTTTGGTTATGCAATTTCCAACTACAACAATCTTTGCTCAAAATCTAATCATCTACTCAACAGATATTATGAAGCAATATCTTGTGTTGTGTTTGCAGACTTCCTGAATGTTACAGCTTGTGTATTATGAGCATCTTCAACTTGTAGACTGTAACATACTTGTTAAGGACACATACATAGCCTTTCTTAGGTGCCAGCAAATAACCCTTGAAAACAGGCCCTGCTTGTAGGGAAACAAGGGACTCAGGTATACGTTTTGGTTAGCATGAGGAGCCAGGTAGCTTGCCAACCTCTTGTCCATTGGAGGCAGTATAACACAACTTGCCTCCATTACATCCACTTGGATACAAACAATGACTCTAACTTCCTCAAATGAGGAAGCTCCCATGTTGTCTTGTGCTGTTCTACATAGGCAGAAGAGGAGATTGCCTCAGCCCTGACATTATTAGGATCCCTGTGAACCGGGCATCATTAATAATAACAATAATTAGTTTTAAACAACTTATACAAATCTCTAACTTAAACGCAGTTTTCAAAACCGCACAACATATGGACAAAACCCCTGACATCCAACACAAATGGTAAAGTTCAGTGGCATAAACCTTAGCAAAGGTCATTATTCTTCATCCTCTTCCTCATCCACCCCCTCTCATTCTTCCTCTTCCTCTCTCCTTGATGTTGACATCCATTGTTTCAAAGCACACTGAGCTTACCTGTGGTACGTTTTGTTAATGCAAACATCCTGATTGGTTGTTGAATAACTATGATTGTTAGTTTACACCATGACAATTGTTTGTTGAGTGTTAGAATTGCAATTATTTGAATTTGGGTTGTAAAAGGCAGTGTTTTTATTAGTACAATAGTTTTTTTAATGAAAGACATTTGTGGCCTGATATATGTCAGATATTGTTTTTTATGCAGTAACAGGTGAAGATCTTAACTGTCGCATGCTACCTTCCCAAGGTTATGTGGTGCTTATTCCTGATGGTTTCTGCCCTCAGATACTGAGGTCTCCAGGGATGAGGTGAATAGTGCTTATGGTTGGGGTAGATGGTCTTCCACGTTTTGGACACAATTATATTACTAGTTCCTTGCTATACATCACAATATATGTCAAATCAAAACCTTGCAAAAGAAGGGGTTGTTATTCCATTTGAGGGAATATAATTATGTCCCTTTGACAGAAGCATGTATACTGTAATGGCTCACTCTCTCATGTGGGGTTTTCCCAGGTCAGATAAAGGGCTGTGCAGCCAGCCTTACAAAAACAGTTTATTAACAACTCATGCTAAATATTTACACTTCTACAATAAAACGTAGGAAATCTGAAGAATTTCTAATGTGCTATTGGTATTATGAAATACATTATTAAAGAAATGGGCATGTTTGATAATACTTTGTACTCCCCCAGCAAACACAGCAATGTTGTGTTACCTGAATGAAGTGCAGCTGTGAACTTGATTTGTTTTGGGGAATTATTGAAATTTGCTTAAAATCTGGTATTGTCAAATAGGCTATACATCAAACAACTATCACATTTTTTTTTGTGAATGTTCTTCAGTGACCTAGGGATCAGGATTGCACAACAATGACTGGAGTTTATATAAATACCAATGCAACACAGTTTGAACCTCAGAACAGGAAAGTCCTTCTATTGCTGACAGCAAAAGGACAACTAACTCATTTTGGGCTCATCTTCTGTATTCAGTATTGTCCATTGGAAAATAATTTACAACCTGGCACAGAATAGAACAATTGCCCAAAATCTTCACTTTTCTACCAAACAAACAATGAAGGGCTTCAGTGTTGCAGTTACAGTGGTGGTGGTTGTAGTATGCATCTGCATCCATGAAAGCACAGCTGAGGTAAGTCTAACCACCAAACACCAACCCTTCATTTGTGAAATATTATGTTCTTTCTGTACTCAGTGTTCATTGATTTTAGAGGTTGGTCTTGAGATATTTGTCATATCTTTGCATGTGTGACCTGAGGAGGGACCTTTTTACGATCAGCGTGTGGAACTGGAAGAAGACGGCAGCGGATTCATGGATGAGCACGTATGTTCAATCCAGTGAATTAATAACACTAATTACCTTCAGCAAATTTAAATCTAAGTGGTTGCGCTTCCCCCATAGAATAGCAAGAGCGCACTAGTGTTGCCTGTTACCTTTTGATTGTGAATTGTTAGGGAGGGCTACAGGGTGTGCTGTGTGCTTTGTGGTTTTGAAGTGGGGATTTCAATGATAATACTCACGTGTTTTTCCTTCCATTTTGGATTAAGGTGGATCCGAGAATCCAGCGTTCAAGCAAAAGTTGCTCTTGGTGCTGGAACTGCTGCCACAAAAAGGGGTGGACTTACTGTTGCAATAAATGAGTACATCACCAGGACCAAAACCATCCTATTGAATCAATGCCACTTTCCACTCTTTCCTATGTAGCTATGATAATGATTTGTTCAATCCCCATTAACAATGCTTTTTCTGCAATTCATTCTGCAATTCAATAAATTCTTTGAATAACAAATGTGGTTGATCCTGAATTTGTACATTTGTGCCTTGTAGCTAATTGTTTTCTAGCAGCCAGATCTTCATTCATATTAGCCATGTGGTTAGTGACCCAGGGAAATAATCTACATGGAGTTTTAAACAAATAATCCAATACACACACGCATGCATACATGTCCAAGGGGCCAATAAAGCAGCCTGTTATTTCAGATCCCCAAGAAACCGCTCCGGCACCCCGTACTGATTTGGGGGCGGAGCGTCCCCTCACTCCGGCACCCTGTGCAGGTACGAGGGCAAAGCGTCCTCCTGCTTTGGCGTCCTTTCCTGATTCGGGGGCGGAGCTTCCTCCCTCCATCCCTTCCCCTCGTCCTGCTTTGGGGGCAGAGCCTCCTCCTGTCCCGGCACCACAGGCAGAACTCACTCCAGACTGAGCGTCAGCGTCCCTCCCCGGCGTCTGTCCGTATGTTCTAGTTAACTCTGTTACTTCTGTTATAAAAACACATTAAAATCTCCAAAGCGTTCATATTAAAAGCATGTGACGTTGATGTCACTTCCTCTGAGGGCAAAGACCTGGACGGCAGTGAGGTCATAAAACATTGAGGATACACTATCAGTAGATTTATTATTTGTCATATCTGTTTTTTGTGATATTGCAGTGAATCTCTCATTTAATTTTATATAAACAATAATAAGATGAAAATCTATGAAATTCTGTTTTTAGACATGTCATGTGGTATCTGGTTAGCACATGGAGTTAAGGTCAAAACAATGGTGGAAAATGTCAACTCTGGTTCACTAGCCCTTGACTAATAGGTTGGATCCTTTAGATGACTGGTTAGCGTGCTTACATATGGTCTGGGAAAGCTGGGTTCAGTTCCTGGTTGCCCCTGAATTTGCAAAAATAAGATGCCCATCAGTCAAAAAAAATGTTGAAACATTTTCCAGATTAACAATGCATTAGACACTTGCAGTATTGTACAAATGCAAGTTAAAACTCTACCATATAAACTGCATATAAACAAAGAAGAAACCATATATAAACAAGATCCAGAAGCACTGCTACCTTCCCGGGGCCTAAGCTCATTTAAGATGGACTGAAGCGAAGTGGAAAACTGTCCTGTGGTCTGACAAATCAAAATGTTACATTCTTTTTGGGAACCATGGATGCCCCCTCCGCCGGGCTAAAGAGGAGAGGGACCATCTGCCTTGTTATCAATGCACATTTCAAAAGCCAGCATCCGTGATGGTATGGCGGTGATTTAGTGCACATTGCATGGGTGACTTGCACAATGCTTTAAAATATATACAGATTTTGGTGCAACATGCTACCATACAGAAAACATTTTTCAGGGAAGGCCTTGCTCATTTCAGCAGGACAATGCCAAACCATATTCTGCATGTATTACAACAGCATGGTTCTGTAGTAAAAGAGTCCAGGTGCTACAGTGGCCTGCCTGCAGTCCTGACCTGTCACCCATTGAAAACATTTGTCACATTATGACACAAAAAACACGACAAAGAAGACTCCAAAAGGGCAACTTAAAAAGGGTCCCAAAATAGACACAGCTAGGTCAGGGCTTACCACAGTAACATGAGTTCTCACTCAGAATGCTGGGACATGGAAAGACCATTCCCACTAGCGCAGCATGGTGATTCCGGGCCGGGGTGCAAGGTGTCCTTATAGGCTTATGAAGCGGAACATACGCATGAGAAGCCGATCCTGACGTAGTGCCGGGACACCTTGCATCAGGCCATTGTACCTGGTAACCCTTAATGGGTGGTGGATGTCGTTGCTCAGTATTCTGTGTAATACAGTTATCAGCCTATAGGGAGCACTACAAACCATAGGTTGTGGAGGTTAAATAGTCCAACCATTCAGTCAATCTACATAATGATTTGTCATTCATCCAAAGTCACTCAAGTGTGACTAAACATGTCAAACATTCAAATAAACATGGGCAAAATAGGATCTCCTTTTGGCTGGCGTGCCCCTATTCCATCCATTGATCAAGAATACGTAAAAGCCACAAAGTAGGTTAATATTGACGGGCAGGAGCTGGGAAAAAACAGAGTAGGTCTTCCACAAACATGTTCCCTCTAGGCTCCCACTCTTTCTGCCTCTCCCTCCGGTGTCAGACTCAATCTGGGATGGCCTGTCGTACAACAGAGAAAAACAGACAAAACCGATATCGCTTTTTAATCTCTGTGTGTCCTCTTCTCCTCTCTTTTTTCTTTCACTACCTCATCTTTCTCTTCCCACCTATCTCAATTGATTTTTTGCTATTATGCCACCAAATGGGTTTGTGTTGGGGGAACTGGATTTCTCATCTTATAGATATTCCAAAGTCATCAAATTAATGTAACAGATTAATTTAATAAGTAAATAGAGTTTACAATTGCATTACAAGTATCAAAGATAGCAGTTCTCATGAGATTTGAGGTTTTAAGCGCAAAGATGGCTGGAAAAAAAGCAACAGAGACCGTACTCAGAAGACAGTCTGACTTATATCCTCAAAACTAAAGTTGTGAAGGTTGGATAGCTAACCTAAAGAAGTATCAAGAGACTAGCCCTGAAGAATACCCCCACTTATCAACTAGGGACACATTCCAATCTATGCTTCCTGGCACAATATCATAAGACAGATAGGTCTAACTCATGGGTAGAGCTAGGGTCATTAACGAATGACATTTGGTCATGTATTCAGATGTGAAACAAACACCTGTAACACCTAAACATTCCAATGGTTGCATATAACCAGACACACAGGGTGTAAGCCAGGGCAGAAAATTAGTACATACACACGGCTCAAAAAAATTAAGAGAACATGTAATCATCATAGTATAACACCAAGTTAATTAAACTTTAGGGATATCAATCTGTCCAGTTATGAATCAATGTCACCTGTTTTTGTGCCAATGAAAGTGACATCAGCTGTACTGGAAAGCAAGACAACCCCCAAAAAGGGAATGGTTTTGCAGGGGGTAGCCACAAACAATTGCTCTCTCCTTGCCCTTCCTGACTGATTCCTCTCTAGTTTTGCGTTTAGCTAGTGTCCTTTTCACTCCTGGTAGGATGAGGCAGTGCCTGCAGCTCATTCAAGTTGCACAGGTAGTCCAGCTCCTCCAGGATGGCACATCCATATGTGCCGTTGCTGTGTCTCCCAGTAGTGTCTCAAGAGCATGGAGGAGATACCAGGAGATGGGCTGTTCCACGAGGAGAGCTGGACTGGGCAGTAGATGGGCATCAATCCAGCTGCAGGACCAGTATCTGCTCCTTTGTGTGAAGAGTAACAGCAGGAGCACTGCCAGAGCCCTACAAAATGACCTTCAGCGTGCTACTGGTGTGCATGTTTCTCAATTGGCATTCACCAGAGAACACCAGAATTGGCAGGTCCACCATTGGCACCCCTTTCTCTTCACAAATGAAAGCAGGTTCACACTGAGCACATGTGACAGCCATGAAAGAGTCTGGAGACGCTGTGATGAATGTTCCGCTGCCTGTAACATCATCCAGCATGATCGGTTTGGCAGTGGGTCAGTGGTGGTCTGGGGAGGCATATCCTAGGAGGGTCGCACAGACCTCCAAGTGCTAGACAACGATACCCTGACTGCTGTTAGGTACCGGGATGAAATCCTTAGACCCATTGTCAGACCTTATGCTGGTGCAGTGGGCCCTGGGTTCCTCCTGGTGCAGGACAATCCCGGCCTCATGTGGCCAGAGTGTGTAGGCAGTTCCTGGATGATGAAGGCATTGATGCCATTGACATGCCCTCTCGTACCCCAGACCGGAATCCAAATGAGAACCTCTGGGACATTGTGTATCGTGCATCCGACGCAGCAAGTTGCATCACAGACTGTCCAGGAGCTCACTGATGCCCTTATCGAGGTCTGGGAGGAGATCACCCAGGACTCCATCTGCCATCTCCTCAGAGCACGCCCAGATTTTGTCAGGAGTGCATACAGGCACGTGAGGGCCATACAACCTGTGATTTCAATTGTTTACTTTGAATTTCAGTGTGAGTTTGAATCCAGCCCTCAATCGGTTGGTGATTTTGGTTTACATTGACCGTTGTTAATTCTCAACAAAAAAAAATCACACATTTCAAACAAGATATAGCACAAAAACTAAGAATAAATAAAAATTACAAGTTAACTTTGTTTTAAAGAACACATCTTTAATTTGACACCACATCCATGTAACTTTTAAAAATATATACATCGTTTTCTCCCATTTTGTAAAAAAAATAGAACTCTCACTCCTCTCCCTCTGCTAGCGTAGCACCCGTTTACTACAACACAATTTCTCTAATAGCCTGATAGTTCACGACCTGGTTAGTCTAACTTCAGCAAGCAGTTGTGGTTGTTTCTATATGACGGATCGGTAGAAACAAGAACGAACATCTAAGTTTGCATAACAAAACCCTGCAAATCTTTTTGGTCGAGATTGAGCAAGCAATCACTCGAGATACGCACAACTAACGTGATCATAAAGTTATGAACAAGGCACACATCTCAAAACACTGAAAGTAGCCTAAGTGTAGGCAAATGCAGGTCATTATCACGATCAAGTGACGACGACGTCAGAAAATCACAACATTACAGGTTAAGTGACAGCTCATCGCCTCACAATTGAGAAACCCATTTGTGGCCACACAGTTTTTCTATAGTCTGACATACTAACAATACTGAGCCGGACAATTAGTTGTCTAGTTAGCTATTGCAGTTTGCATATATGAATGAAATCGGAAAAAACGCGACAAAAAATTCAGTTAGTTAGCCGACTACACAGCTATAATACTGCAACGTTTTCCATTACAAGACTGAGCAAGCAACCACTTGAGCTCCACAGTTGATGCGCTCGCCTATCAAATTATCACGACAATGTTGCCATTGCCATCTAAAAGGTATCAACATTTCACCGCATCAAATATAGACAACACCAAACATATCTGCTGTGTATTTGTTACTTACCACGACATCATCTAGAGCAAGGTTGCTTCCAACTTCCAACAACACACAAAGCCTCTGAACGTAAAACGTGGCGGCCGCTTTGCTGCTAGGAATTTGAGTAAATAAATTATAAAAACCAAAAAAGTCAAAAGTCAAATGATAACATACCCTATTTCTGTTTTATGATTAATGACAACATCAACGGGAATACAGTAACACGTTTTCATCATGTATATTTTGTGATACAAATATTATTGTCAAAGAAACACTGCCTTCAGCGGCCGCTACTGAAATCTAAAGGAAGTAATGGGATTTAATATAATTAGTTTATCCCATAGACTGTATATATAATGGACGACGCCCTTTCGCTCTTTTCCATTGGTGAAAAATGAAGCCACCAGTGTCCTGATACGGCGCTGACATCTTGGACTTGCGTCTGCGCAGATAGCGATCTTGGGACCAGTTCTGCGCAGTAGTTATGCGCAGTAGCGAGAAGGAAGTAAATCCCTAAAGCCGCGAAATCAACAGCCCCACCCCTGTGCCCCGCCCTCACTCTCCCTGCATACCGTAATCAATCGCAAGTCCAAGTACAGTACAACCTTTGCTTGTTAAACCTAGACGATATGTTATAGCCTAACTTACATCATGTTTAACCTTAATTTAGAATAGGCCTAATACAAAAATAATTGGTAACTTCTAGCTAACGATCACCTGCTAGCTATTAACATGGCTATTAACGAGGCTTGTTGTCTTTTAGCTAACGTTAGCTAGCCCATTACATTTATTTACTAATTAAATAGCTTATAAATTTAACTTACCGAAAAAAATTCAAAGATCGATTGGAAATGCCAGATCGGTTAGCACAATGTACTGCAGAACAACCCATTATGTCCGTGTGAAATTATAGACATTTAGAGATTAAATGTAAAGTTCCAATCTCCTCAGTCCTCCGAAGATTCAGTGGCTCCTCGGCTCAGATAGCTGTCAATCACAGCTGTGAATCACGACGTCACACCACCGTTTTTAGAGCATTAAATAACTATAACTAAAAACAAACTTATTTTAAAAACAAACTCTTGAATTTACATTAGGGTGATACAAACTACAGTAAATGACAGAAACCAGCTTCGGAAAAAATATATTTGAAGGGTAATTTAATTGTTTAGTTGGTCTCGCGTCCCATTGAATAACATGGGGAGGGCGGGTTTATGACCTATACTGGGACCACTCACCAGGGGGCGATCGAGACGTTTTGGCTTCACTTTTCAGGGCTTGTGCGGCACGCTTGGTTTATCCAGACACGGTATCCAGATGTGTGATTTCAGTGTTCCCTTAATTTTCGACCGATATGGGATTTTTGTACCCGATACCGATTTTTGAGTAGACCTATACCAAAACTGAGCATATCTGTCAATTAATCTATTATTATAGCTGACATTTTAAATATAACATGTTCTGCATGGATTGTGCATAAAACTTGGCATAAAAAGATACTCAAAGAAGATTTCTTAAATTAAAATATAATTTATTAAATTACATTTTTCTTCATCCATTCTCTGTTACTCTGTAAATATGCTCTGAATTGGACAATACAACATGTGGATTATCACATTGTTTTACCACAATTTGATGAACTACCGAAACAAACGAAAATTGTTGAATGCTGATCACCTACATGGGGAGTTCTGTTCTGCGCTATTATAAATAACTACTGTTAAGTGTTGTTAGGTTACTGAGTAAGTAATGACTGTTTTGTATTAAACAATTACTTTTTGCAATATTATATTAACATTTGAATTCTTCATTCAAGTTATTGGTAGCTGAACACAAGTTCTAAACCATTGGCGGGAAAACAAGTTATACAAACTGTAACAATACCTACAGTAACACTTTTTTCTTCATGTGTCCACATGTTTGGTTGCTTACTATTCTTTGTTTCTTCAGTTATCCTCATGTTCGGATGTTTTGTGCTTCTTCGCATATCAACAGTTGAACAGGTATGGTAACATTGTGAGCTAACTTGTCTAAATTGTGTTTCTTAGGGTATCAACAAGTTAGAATGTTATAATATGTGCTTGCCCCTTGTACCTTTTATCAACTGATATGTAACGTTAGCTAAAATGTGTTTCATTGTGTAACGTTATCCACATCTTGTTCAGGACAGACAGAGGTTCAGGACAGACAAAAATGTTGCTGTCTACAACCCTACGTAGCTACGTAATAGGAAGCCAAAAATAAAACAGTTCTGGTGGATATTAGGATTTGTTCCAGATAGACAAACACTTCGCTGGCTAGACGATTCTCTCGTCTTTTCACTTGATAAAAAAGTCAGTTATCGGTAGTGATGGCCATTCGAGGCTTCATTACAGTTTGTCTAGCAGCAGGATATTATGCTGGCAGTGTTAACTCAGATTTACAAACCCGATTCCAAAAAAGTTGGGACACTGTACAATTGTGAATAAAAACAGAATGCAATGTTGTGGAAGTTTCAAATTTCTATATTTTATTCAGAATACAACATAGATGACCTTTCGAATGTTTAAACTGAGAAAATGTATCACTTTAAGGGAAAAATAAGTTGATTTTAAATTTCATGGCATCAACACATCTCAAAAAAGTTGGGACAAGGCCATGTTTACCACTGTGTGGCATCCCATCTTCTTTTTATAACTGACTGCAAACGTATAGGGACTGAGGAGACAAGTTGCTCAAGTTTATGAATAGGAATGTTGTCCCATTCTTGTCTAATACAGGCATCTAGTTGCTCAACTGTCTTAGGTCTTCTTTGTCGCACCTTCCTCTTTATGATGCGCCAAATTTTTTCTATGGGTGAAAGATCTGGACTGCAGGCTGGCCATTTCAGTACCTGTATCCTTCTTCTATGCAGCCATGACATTGTAATTGATGCAGTATGTGGTCTGGCATTGTGATGTTGGAAAATGCAAGGTCTTCCCTGAAAGAGACAACGTCTGGATGGGAGCATATGTTGTTCTAGAACTTGGATATAACTGTCAGCATTGATGATGCCTTTCCAGATGTGTAGGCTGCCCATGCCACACGCACTCTTGCAACCCCATACCATCAGAGATGTAGGCTTCTGAACTGAGCGCTGATAACAACTTGGGTTGTCCTTGTCCCCTTTAGTTCGGATTAGCTGTTAAAACGGCCAGTGGCAAAAGAGGATTTGTTCAGGATAGACAGAAAACTTTGCTGGCTACAATCTTGAGTAGCTACGTTACGGGAAGCCTAAAATGACACTGTTTACTGTTTCTGGATTCTCTAATTATGTCTCAGGATTTGTTCAGGATAGACAAACACTTCGCTGGCTAAACAATTCACTCGTCTTTTCACTTGATGAAAAAGTAAGTTATCATCACCTATATTGATACAGTAGTAGCTGTTAAAACGGCCAGTGGCAAAAGCTATAAAGTTCATAGATGCTATTTGTGGTGGACATAAAATTAAAAAGAAACATTGCTCAGTTTAACACAATGGTGTCTAACAAAATATTCAACTTGGCGTGATGTTAATAAGTGTCAAAATTATATTGTCAACTGGCTATACTGACACCTGTCAAATGTACAGCTCGGTGGCGTAGTGGTTAACAATACTGCCTTTCACATGATCAACCCGGGTTTGATTCTCGAGAGGGCAACCATGATTAACCCTCTCTATTGAGGGCCGGCTGAACTAGGCTTGCCTGGTTTCTTGTTTTAACCTATCGTTAGTAATAGGCAAATCATTGAGCCAAATTAATGGATCTTTTCCCCAATGCGATTCGGTTATCAACGTTCACCAAAAAAAGAAGTTTGTTTGCAAATGATCCATCACTAAACTTAACCATATTGAAAACATAAGTATTGACTTGAATGGTACGCTTTCTTCACTATTTGTTCTTAACTTTTTGCAGATTTTGTAAGATTATTTTTTAAGTAGGCAAATCATGGATCAAATTAACAATTCTTGACACTGATGCAATATATTTCCCAATGTTCAACAGAAAAAGGAAATTGCTATTGAACAACCGGTTGCTCCTGCAATTGTAGCACATAACTACACATGGATCTAACGCTGTATTTGCTCTGCGATGCCTTGCATTAGCCAATTCGACAAAAACTAGATGACAAATATACAATATGTTGTTATGTCGCTATGATTTTTTCAACAGTAGGAATGTTGCTAAATAAGGCTGATAGTCATAATTTAAAAGGGAATTCACAAAATAAACTGGTGTGCTGGTGACACAGTGTTGTTTTCGTCCAACTCCCCAAGACAGCTAGCTAGTTAGCTAACGTTAGCACTATGATGAAACTACAGTACTTCAGTTAAAGCTAAACATTCCCCATAAGTGAATGCTGTGAAATACACTTCCCCAGCCCCTCAGAGCTAACGGTAAATAGCTAGTTTGAAATAAGGTTACACAAGAGTTGACTTTTTGAGAACTCATACTGTACATCACAACGTTAATACAAAGGGGGTCCATAACAACGCCCCATTGTTAAGTCTATAAAAATATTTTAATGCCAGAGCTTGAGTAGTACAAAAGCTTTGCAGGCTCTTTACTAAAAAGAAGTGGGGTACTTTTTGGTGCAATTTCATGAAAAATGTAGCTACAGTACCTACGGTAACTAGGTCATCACCTGATGTAAATGTTTGTGTGCATATTGTGGGACCTTTTTGTACTGGAAAGCTTCTATTTAAACTCACCTTAAAAGCAGTTTGTCCTCTTTCCTCCCACTGCTTCAAGGTTGTGGGTGTTTAAATAGAAGATTGTTGGTGTTTTTAATGTCCTTTAGTAGAGTGCAAACTTATATTCAGTGAAAGAGCACCCTCTTCAGAACCTATAATGAATTGCCAACCAATATATCTGTCTCATATCGGTGAAAATATCGCCGATACAAATATATCGATAAACTGCTGATATTGACCGATAATATCAGTCAGCCGGTATATTGGGCGGGCTCTAATATATATATATATACATGGCTATACTAAATACTTTTAAATAAGTAAGTAAACATAGAAGTCACATTTTTCAGTTCCTTCACTTTGAACAGAGAAGGGTGTAGAAATACTCTCCAACAGTTGGCCTACAGTCAAAGGGTAATAACAGACCTACAGACAGAGCGTAATAACAGACCTACAGACAGAGACTAATAACAGGCCTACAGACTGACTGGGATGCACTACAGAAAATCTGAAAGTAATTAAAAAACATCTTCTGTCTGCCTATCTATATTACAGTTGAATCACCAGTATAATGCATCATGCCATATCATTTGCATTTAGATCACCGCTTGACTTGGTATGTATACCGGATTGCCAACTGTATGTCGGGTGAGGTGGAGTCGATAGTGAGAAGATTCGTAAAGAGAATAGATGAGGATTCTAATGAAGGCCAACCGCCAATACAAACACAGCCCGCCTGGCCCCACTTCTCTCTGGCTCGGTGCAGCACCTGGAGTCGTTAGTTTTAATTAGCAGAGGGGAGTGATAGGGGTTTCTCTCTCCTCCCACCTCTCCCTTACCCCAGTACGCTCAGGAATACTGATATTCGGTATGCTTTACCTGTACTTTAGCCCACACTCAGGATTCCACAAACATGTTCTAAACCGATGACTACACCATCCTCAACTCAGCAGGTGTGCAGTGAATGAATAAGTTAACTGAAAAAAAATCTTTTGAATAGAATTCTTAATATGTTGTTAACTTATTGCATCATTATAAATGCAAGCTACCTGATTGGAAACATGTTGGAAGTATATATTTAAAAAAGAAATAACTCACAGATTAAGTGAATGACATGCTGAGGTATTATGGGAGAAAATTATTTTCAAAAGAAATGCAAATAAATAAAATGTTTTAACTATCTTTGGGAAGATTCATTTTCCATACTACAGACCATAAAATGTATGTGCTCTGATTCCACTGAGTCAAGGACTGGAATTGCTCCTGTTCTTAAAATATCGCAATACTCATGGCCAACTATTTTCTTTCTTTTCTTTTTATTCACGTCTGTATTTGAAATGTTCTGTTTGATAGGACCTCTCTTGGCATCACACACACACAAACACACACACACTCCACTGAAGCCATGATTTACATTACCCATCACCTCCTCCAGTCAGTCCCTTAACACCCATTTAGTTGGCCACAACAGTCAACAGTCAACATTATTCAAAACGTTCAACACCAAACTGATTACTATCTGAAGAGGGATCTGGTGCTATTGAGGAAAAAGTCCATTGTTTTTTAAACTTAAGACACCCAACTCATTGATATGCAAAGTCTTATCAAGACCTAGGCAAGTGGAACCTGTCGCTTTTCCAAGGCTAGTGAATCCCTGGAAAACCGTGGAAATGTATACAG
The DNA here is from genome assembly GCF_011004845.1 of Esox lucius. NCBI lineage: Eukaryota > Metazoa > Chordata > Actinopteri > Esociformes > Esocidae > Esox > Esox lucius. The sequence goes on along the minus strand of NC_047588.1, from coordinate 11,413,145 downwards.
TGTGAGTGCTTAGTTGTCACTGTATGCTTGCCGTGTCTGTCCTCATTGCGATATCAGCGCTGGCAGTGGTGGGGAGAAAAAAGCATTTCAGGTGAAGCGCTGCATTGGGGACCATCTTCGTGATTCTCACCCATGCTGTACACCAAACAAGCCCATAGGCAAAATCCTCTTATTATTTACCAAACCACGCAAGCACTGAACTAGAAACATGCAGCAACCACACACACACATGCCAACCCAGCCCCCCCCCCCCCCCCCCCCACACACACACAAGTTACTTCTTCCCCAAAAAGCTGGGGGAAATAATACACGCCATGTTCTTTCACACGTAATATCTCACATAGCATGTGTTGGATCCACATAAATCATGTCAGTGTTATTCAGACTTATATCACCCTTGGGAGAGCTGTGTATTTGAGTGCAGCGGTAGTGTGCGTTACCCTGAGGCCCATGCTGATTCTATCAAACAATATGCAGCAGAGACTGAATACATAAAGATGGGCATCTCTCCATCTCTACTAGCTCTCCCTCCAGTCAAACCGTGTTGGAAGGTATTTTATCTCCAAGCTGGGTTCATACAGCCAAGTTTCCCAGAGCCACCCTGAGGTGGCTATATAGGGCTTGTTATTGTTTCACTGGTTCACACCTAAACACGCTGGCTGGAACATCCCATGTAAGCCATTGGTCTCATCCACTATCCTAATGGCATCACTAAGTCGCAAGCTGGGTATTGGTTATTCCGCCAGAAAAACTCCTAATATGTTTATGTAGAATGTGCTCAAAGACACCTAGGATAAGTAAAGGGATATTGAAGAAACCGCTAATAAACCAATGAAACAGAAAGAACGATTAAGAAGCGTATTATATTCTGAAAATCAGAAGTAGGTTTAAAGTAGCAACATGCCTGGGTGCATTTTAATGTTCACATTTAAATATTTGGTATCAAAAGAGGTCAGTGACATAGAATTGCATAAAAGCATAACATGTAAAATAAAATGGGACAGTACTCAGTGTTAAAGCTGAAATACGTAAGTTATTTGCACTAACACATCGCTATTCTATTCATCTGGATCGTGGATTAATTTCTACCATATCAGATGGTCCTGGACCCGCATTGGAAAAGCCTCTGTATATGGCGTGGTCGGCTCTTGCAGTGGTGGGAAATGTTATCCAGCGCACAGGAAGTTATGCGTTTTACATATCAAACAAAAAAGCTGAGGCTGGACAAAATAAGGAAGTGGCTACTCTTATTTTGTGTATGAAGCAACAAGATATGTTAGTTGATTTTTTTTTGAAGAAGAAGAAGTTCAGAATGTAATGGTCACAAAGAAAATACGGTTTGGATCAAAAGAAAGCAAATCTGGTAAAAGAGAGGCAGATAGACGCCATTCAGCATGAACATTGGTGCAGCTGCCTATTCAGGATGGATGGAACTCATGGAGCAAAATGCTTTAAACTTAGACGCAGATGTGGCAATCCTTTTAAATAAGTGAAGTTAGCTTGATATTTAGCTAACCTCACGCTGTTGTTAGTAATTGCACAATTGGCATTAATGTGGCTAGCTATACAGAATTTGCTTTCAAAGCCTCCAATGACAAGAACATCTACCTTTCAAACACGTCCTTGGCTAGTTAGAGTGAACTGACAATCTTGCTTGCTATGACAGCCTGGAGTTTGCGCATCAACACTTCTAGTGTATACGTAGTTCCATCTGTGAGGATAGAGACTTCTTTTACTTCACAATGACTGTCAAATTTGTTTTTGAAAATGTGAATTGGAATTAATGTAAGAAGCGTGCTCTTTTATTGGAGTGAAAAGTTCTAGTAAAACAATGACATTTACATTACAGAAACGTGCTCCCCAAGTTGCTCAAAACAAATAGTATTAGTTGATGGATTTTGATGAAAACCAAGGAACATTTTCTCACCCAAACCAAAAGGGGAGCTTTTGAGAGTAGAGATGTTTATTTTTATGAGGTTCAATTGCTGATACTTACTAGTATAAGTAGGTATATATGATAAGAATTATATATTGTTCTTCAAAATGACTTCACCACCATCGTCCTTTACAAGAATTTGAATTTCTATATAGGAATTTGTATTAAAGGCCACTATAGCTGTATAAAGTATTTTTATGGCAGCAGGAGTCTTAAATAGTTAATTAGTTTTATTACGAGCACTGTAAAACAATTTAAAATGTTAGTCCATTACATATTGGAGAAAAAAAAATCTGTTTATTACAGATTTTGGAGGGTGAAATTATTAACTGAATACAGAGGAAGCATGACTGCTACTATAACACTTGTGTTGCTATGTGCCAAATGCAAACAGCCCTGTGCTCTGAATACTGACAGCAGACTTCAGGGTTGATGTCCTCTAGCTGTTTAAGAATACCTCTGTTATATCTGGCTCACCTGAGCCCAATTTTAAGCAATAATACCAAATTAAACATAATGTTTTGAAGCTCAGATCTCAGACTCTGTTCTCAGAAGTGTATAGAGCTTGATGATTTCAGGACACTGAGCTTTGTGATGTCAGGAAACAAAGCTTCATGTAATATCAGGACATTCTGGAGAATTATTGCCCTTAAAAGGTAAAGACCCAAGCCTTCCCACCTTTGCTACCCCTTCCCAACCCCGCACTCTCCAGTCCCACTTTCTCTCCATTCCCCCTCTCTCCATTTCCTCTCTTCCTCCACACCACTTCTGTTAATTCCTTTTCTAAAACATCCCTCTGAGAGTAAGGCCTTGAATCAACGTCCACAGCCCTATAATGGATGGGTCTGATTAGCAGAGTCTATGTCTATTACAGTCAGACCCTAGGTGATTTCAATGGTGTAATGCTGGGGTTTCTATGGTCACATGTGGGTGGACGGAAGAGAGGAGCGATATTGCCTAGTGTTTGTGGTTCACAGTGGACCAAACAGCTCCTGCTGACTCCGTCTCTTCCATAGGCAAACACTTTCACCACGCACTCGTTGTTCGCCGCTCCTCCACAGCCACGGCTTCTGCACTAACAGCTGTCAAAGGATTAAAAAATGAATTGCGAGTAGGCCTAGCCGGGCTGCACAAGCCAGCAACCCACCCACCACTGCCCTTTCTCTCTCTCTCCATCCCTCCCTCCCTAACCCCCCCTTCCCTTCCTCATTGGGACACTTCAGTCACTGCGCTATTCCAATTCCCTAGGAGTCATTTGGATTGGTTTGACTACATAGTCACACACATTGCCCTGTTTTCATATCCTCATGTCAAATACAACACTGAACACAACGTTTCTTGTTCTGGGGAATAAACTACCAAGGCTTCTGTGGAAATTCGATGGATACAACAAAAGACTGCCTCTTTACAAAACAAGCTGAAACGGTAAGAATTACTTTTACCTCAAAATAGGTCAGAAAACAAAAATAAAATGTACGATTACTATATTCCAGTAAACAACACCTGCGGTGAGTAGCGGCGGCTAGTGGATGCTAACACAACACACAAGGGTCTTTGAAATTCTCTACTCAGCTCTCTGAGTGAAGTCTCTCATAGGAGCCTGCACACTAAGCCATGTTTGTGGGAAGCTTAATTGAAAGGGTTGCTGCTGTAGACAAACGCACACACATGCATACACACACACATCCTAGCAGGCTTCTTAATTTCCTGCTTTACTGAGAGACTCAGTTCACTCGCAACTTCAGCATATCCTCTTATGTAATACTCTACTGACTCCTAAAAGGCCTGGGAGGATTTTGTCTGAGCCTGTCTTCAAAGCATCACAACAATGACAACAACACACAGCATACTGAACAATCAGCAACTCAACAATGACAACACACAACACATTGACCAATAAGCAACTGAACAATGACAACACACTGACCAATAAGCAACTCAACAATGATAACAACACAACACATTAACCAATCAGCAACTCAACAATGACAACATCCAACGTATTGACCAATAAGCAGCTCAACAAGGACAACAACACACTGACCAATCAGCAACACAACAGTGACAACACACAACACATTGACCTATCAGCAACTCAAAAATGACAACACACAACACATTGACCAATCAGCAACACAAAAATGACAACAACCCACAACACATTGACGAATCAGCAACACAAGAATGACTACAACACAAAGAACATTGAACCATTAGCAACTCAACAATGACAATAGCACACAACACATTGACCAATCAGCAATACAGGAATGATAACTACGAACAACACATCGACCAATCCGCAGCACAACAATGATTACAACACACAACAAATTGACCAATCAGCAATACAGGAATGACAACAAGGCTCAGCACATCGACCAATCAGCAACATTTAATTTAGCCCAGCCTCAGCAGTACCACTTCTGAGGCGTGGTGATCCATGCTCTTCCTTAATCAACCAATTAGATTTTTTCTCCATTACTTGTTTGTGTGTGTGTGTTAGTGTGTGTGGACAATGTTAACTCAGCATTATAATGACGATTGGAATTGATCAATACACATTTGCATAAATGTCATCTTCTACTGTCCCCCAGGGCTGTAGAACCAGCAAAAAATGCTCTTTAAAAACTCATCACATATGGATCTGGTCAGAGGGCAGGAGGGCGACCCCCTTCCTCACACACACACACACACACACCTTCCTTCATATCCCCCACGCCTTTCAATAAAGACAGTCAAGACACTGATTAGGTGTAATGTTCAGGAATTCAGCAGTACAATGCAACAGCTGACTCAGCTCTGGTGGCATCTGGATGCATAAATCAAGAGTCCCAAACTCAACCCGCTTTTCTAAACCAGCATTACTCTTCCCCTCTCTCCCTCCATTTACATTTAAATCATTTAGCAGATGCTCTTATCCTGAGTGACTAACAGTTAGTGCATTCGTCTTAAGATTGCAAGCTGAGACGACCACATATCAGTAGTAGTATTTACATTTCTCAGTGCTACCCAGTTCTGGATAAGAGCGTCTGCTATAAATGACTAAAATGTAAATTTAAAGTGTAGTCAATTAAAGGATCAGGGGCTAGGTGGTTCTCCATTGGGTTTTAAGGAAAGAAAAGAGCTTAGACCTGAGTTAGACTTTTCTCCCTGCCTTTCTCTCTTTTTCTCTGTCACAAATGATCCACTCATGCCTCACGCTCTGTTTCTTTCGTTCTCTCTTTCACTCTTTCCCGTCTCTCTATGACATTCTAAACCCCAACCTGTTTCCTCTCCCTTTCGCCCCCCTCTGAGCGTTGGTGCAGTGGCGTCCTAGCTGTCAGAGGCATCTGTCAGCACCTCCATCCACCCACTCCAAGGCGCATGTGTTCCCCGTCTGGCCAGGGACAGGGACATCCACTGACTGCCACAGCTGTGGGGTCCCCTCATCCCTCTCCAGAGTGACTTCCCCCTCCAAAGCACTCTCCGTCTGTGCTCACTGCTGCATGACTCACCAAATGGAGAGGAACACAGTTTGGTGAGTGTGTGTGGGGGGTTTGACTGTGTGCTGAGTTTGTGCTTCTGTGTGTGTGTGTGTGTGTGTGTGTGTGTGTGTGAGAGTGAGACATCCCCAGCTGTTTGTATTTACCCAGCATACTGTGCCCCTAATCTCTAGTTAGTGTATCCTGTAATATCCTGTAATACTGCCATAATGCACCTATCCTCAAACGTTCGCTAACCTGGTCCCAGATCTGCTGGTGCTGTCTTCCCAAATCATATGGTCATTCTCAATGAACTCTGCACAAACAGCTCAGGCAGCAGGCTGTTCACTGCGTCACCCAGGTGACCTATCTTCTAGACAATCACTGGGCTTTATTGAAAACCCTCCACAAGGGGTTCTCTTAAACACCTTGTGGAACATCGGAAAAGCCTTTTCATTTTCAGGTCCTTGGCCACGGTTGGCTTCGAATAGCACAACTCCACAGGGAAGGCTATGTAAACCGACTTCCTCATCCACTCCCTGTTTACGCTCTCCGAGAGTCTCAGAGGCTCTACGAGGACAGATAAAATTGACTATTCCTCTTGTAAACCATCATGATCTTTAGCTGTCTTTCAATAAAGCTTGTAATTTATCATTACGAAAACAAAGACAAACAAAGTCATTTCCCATACACAATATGCTCTTTGACACAATATTAACATGGGCATTGAAATACAATTTACATTTAGTATTGCTTAGTAATTATGAGACACATCTGGAATTCCTAATGTCAAGGTTGAAACATCTTTAAATAAATGTGTAATGAGAAAACAAAACCATGAACTGACGACTGGAAGTCTTTGTAGTTGTGCATATTTTTTGTTTCTGTTGGGAATGTTTAGAGTGGATCAATAACAACTACAGTGGGGAGAACAAGTATTTGATACCCTGCCGATTTTGCAGGTTTTCCCACTTACAAAGCATGTAGAAGTCTCAAGTTTTCATCATAGGTACTCTTCAACTGTGAGTGACAGAATCTAAAACGAAAATCCAGAAAATCACATTGTATGATTTTTAAGTAATTAATTTGCATTTTATTGCATGACATAAGTATTTGATACATCAGAAAAGCAGAACTTAATATTTGGTGCAGAAACCTTTGTTTGCAATTACAGAGATCATACACAGGTTTGCACACACTGCAGCAGGGATTTTGGCCCACTCCTCCATACAGACCTTCTCCAGATCCTTCAGGTTTCGGGGCTGTTGCTGGGCAAAACAGACTTTCAGCTCCCTACAAAGATTTTCTATTGGGTTCAGGTCTGGAGACTGGCTAGGCCACTCCAGGACCTTGAGATGCTTCTTACGGAGCCACTCCTTAGTTGCCCTGGCTGTATGTTTCGGGTCGTTGTCATGCTGGAAGACCTAGCCACGATGCATCTTCAATGCTCTTACTGAGGGAAGGAGGTTGTTGGCCAAGATTTCGCGATACATGACCCCATCCATCCTCCCCTCAATACGGTGCAGTCGTCCTGTCCCAGTCCCAGACCGAGGGAGATTGACCATCATCTTGAACTTCTGCCATTTTCTAATAATTGCACCAACAGTTGTTGCCTTCTCAACAAGCTGCTTGCCTATTGTCCTGTAGCCCATCCCAGCCTTGTGCAGGTCTACAATTTTATCCCTCATGTCCTTACACAGCTCTCTGGTCTTTGCCATTGTGGAGAGGTTGGAGTCTGTTTGATTGAGTGTGTGGACAGGTGTCTTTTATACAGGTAATGAGTTCAAACAGGTGCAGTTAATACAGGTAATGAGTGGAGAACAGGAGGGCTTCTTAGAGAAAAACTAACAGGTCTGTGAGAGCCGTAATTCTTACTGGTTGGTAGGTGATCAAATACTTATGTCATGCAATAAAATGTGAATTAATTATTTAAAAATCATACAATGTGATTTTCTGGATTTTTTTTTTAGATTACGTCTCTCACATTTGAATTGTACCTATAATAAAAATGACAGAACTCTACATGCTTTGTAAGTAGGAAAACCTGCAAAATTGCTAGTGTATCAAATAGTTGTTCTCCCCACTGTATTTAACATGATCATTAACATGATCGTATGTGCGGATGTTGAATTGAATTGCCAATAAAGAATCGCATGTATCACATTTGGGTAATGGCATGTAGGTGTTTCTTCAAGTAGTTCGACATGACAAATGCTTAGAATACATTACCAGAATCCTATTCAATGACACACAAACTGAAATTACAATCATCTGTGGCTGCATTTACACACAATTCTGAGATGTTACTTAATTACTGGCAAATATCAAATCAATGAAATTAGGTCCGCCTGTGTAAATGAAGAATCTTAAAAAATTTATAAATAAAAAGGTTGTTGTCTTCAATACAACTAATAGCCTAGGTCCAAGTCAAATAAGGACTGGGGCCTAGGCTAAAAATTTGGCCGAAAAACGTTCCACCACTGACTTGGCCAATGATTAGAGGTGATGAGTAGAGGTGATTCATGGCTCATCAGTTTGTGCCAAAAGCTTTATCTCTCAAGAAAGATAATGGAAACAGTTTTGTTCTCCCAATGCAGTAATCATATTTGTGTAGACTAAATTATATCCAGGGTCTGATCATAGAATTACATAGATTTCATTTCATCCCTGTACATTTAGTAGTCTAGTTTGTGTCTGCTGGCATAGTAGGCTTTCTAACATAAATATTTATCATATGTATATAACCTTTTCATTGATTGCCTTGTAGTTTGGCAAAAACACAACCAGTTAAGATATTTCTGCCTGAACACTTTAAAGTGTTGATCAATTTTGTTTTCAGAATTTTCTATTTCGTTTTTCAAACTGTCACAATGGTATGATTGATGTTATTCAATTCAATTAAAAACAGAACAGTTGAATGTACAGAAGAACCATTGTTTACACCATTATCAAGGGATCCTCCTTGACACCCATCATGCTTTCTCAAAGTCTGAGTGGATTGGGCTACTTTGACTATCCACCTTGTATGTCTGTGCCCAAGTAAGCGAATGGCCCAATTGTGTTGGTGACTTAATATACGTTACCACACCAGTTTGATAAGCCTGACGCCTCTTCGTACTTTCCTCCAAAGACATAATTTTATTACAATGCAAGCTAATATTTTGTAGTCTAAAACACCTCTCAGTCAAACAAAAAGATGTAAGGAGACTAGAAAATCTCGGATTAAATAATGCATGACTTTAATGATGTAAGATTTCATTTGAATAGTTGTGATAAGCAAGCCTTGCACTGGGCGGGCATGACAATTACCTGGTTCTGACTGGCCTAATTGTTTTATTATGTGTTGTTACAGCAATAACCCACTGACAGTGTCAGGAAAAAGACAGGTGATGTCTGAGGGAGGAGAGAGAAGGGCCCTGTTTGCATCAAGTAATTATTTTGCAGAGACAAAGGAAAACTGCAGTATGAAGTGTTTATATAACTGAAATCAAGTGCTTGTCAGGAAACAATCAACACGACAGTCGATTTATTGTCTTTATTTCATAATAAATTTAATGTAAACATATTAAAAAAAATTAAAAATTGAACAAGTAATTATTTTTGTATGATGAAGCTGTAGCTGGAAATGCCCTGATCGGTCAGCCCCACTAGCTAGGCCTGTAGCCTACAGGAACTCAATCACTTTATTTTTCCTCACATCAGATGAGCACTATGTGTAGCATAGGGAAGTTCATCGCCATTCATTTACTTTACATTATCCAGTCCAGGTGTTTGTCTACAGTTGCCTTGTTTTATTTATGTGAATTGCTTCCCATTGTTTAGAACATTGCTGGTGGTCTTTTTATATAATGTAAAATGGATAGTTTTTTTAAATAATAAAACAATTGTATTTGTTTATTTGTTTAGTTCTGAACTAAAAATATTTTTTTCTGCCATTCAGTCAAAATAAATTAGTAGTAGCGTGCTTTAAACAATGTAAGTGTGTTACTGTTAGACATACAAATAAAGAGTATTGCTTTTATATACACTTCAAACCAGGTTTAGTTGAGGCTTTTGCTTGACTGCTGGGAGTGTGACAAGAATAAATCCTTTGTGAACTGTAGCAGCCAAATGAACAATTCGATGCTGTTTGTAGGATACTGTATGTTTTCGCTCTACAAAGCGATCTTAATTAGAACATTCAATAAACAATTAATTGCATCCATTGTTGCCTACAGCTTGATTTATTTGTCTCTCATGTAAAACCAGCACTTTTGGTTGGAGCAATGAGTTGGAGGTGTCACGGTCGTGGGGTGGAAAGGACAGAGGCGCAGACTGAAGGTCACAAGGGTAATCCATGTTTTAATGAAAAGGAAAGAAGGACTCCAACAAAACAAAAAGGCAGCAACCAGTGACGTGGGTATTCCTTACACAGGACAAACAAAACCAAAATGAACCACGCCTTGGGGCCTACAAACTAAACTTAAATAGGGTCCCCAATTGGAGGCAATGACTAACACCTGCCTCCAATTGGGGAAACCAAAAAAAGGAGTAGAGGTGGCTAAAGGCCACCTCCTGTCCTGTCCTGGCTATGCCCCGAGCCCAGCGCAGAGATGGCTAGGGGCACAGCCAGGACGTGACAGTACCCCCCCCCAAAGGTGCGGGCTCCCGACCGCAAGACCGGGGCGACCACACCCGGACCGGCGGAGGCTCAGCGCCCGGAGCCGCCGGCACAGGCCGGGGAGGCGGAGCTGCAGGGACAGGCCAGGGAGGCAGAGGGTCAGGAGACGGGAGAGCCGGCGGAGGGACCGGAGCCGGCAGGAGAGCCGGCGGCGGGTCGACAGCCGGCGGAGGAGCAGGAGCCGGGGGAGCCGGCGGAGGGTCGACAGCCGGCGGAGGAGCAGGAGCCGGGAGAGCCGGCGGAGGGTCGACAGCCGGCGGAGGAGCAGGAGCCGGGGGAGCCGGCGGAGGGTCGACAGCCGGCGGAGGAGCAGGAGCCGGGGGAGCCGGTGGAGGAATAGGAGACGGGGAAACCGGCGGAGGGTCAGGAGCCGGCGGAAGAGCCGGCGGAAGAGCCGGCGGAGGAGCAGGAGACGGGGGAGCCGGCGGGGGAATAGGAGCCGGCGGAGGAGCAGGAGCCGGGGGAGGCGGCGGAGGGTCCGGTGCCGGCGGAAGAGCCGGCGGAGGAGCAGGAGATGGGGAAACCGGCGGAGGGTCAGGAGCCGACGAAAGAGCCGGCGGAGGAGTAGGAGCCGGCGGAGGGTCAGGAGCCGGCGGAAGAGCCGGCGGAGGAGCAGGAGACGGGGGAGCCGGCGGGGGAATAGGAGCCGGCGGAGGAGCAGGAGCCGGGGGAGGCGGCGGAGGGTCCGGTGCCGGCGGAAGAGCCGGCGGAGGAGCAGGAGATGGGGAAACCGGCGGAGGGTCAGGAGCCGACGAAAGAGCCGGCGGAGGGTCAGGAGCCGACGAAAGAGCCGGCGGAGGAGTAGGAGCCGGCGGAGGAGCAGGAGACGGGGGAGCCGGCGGGGGAATAGGAGCCGGCGGAGGAGCAGGAGCCGGGGAAGCCGGCGGAGGGTCCGGAGCCGGCGGAAGAGCCGGCGGAGGAGTAGGAGCCGGGGGAGCCGGCGGAGGAATAGGAGACGGGGGAGCCGGCGGAGGGTCAGGAGCCTGCGGAAGAGCCGGCGGAGGAGTAGGAGACGGGGGAGCCGGCGGGGGAATAGGAGCCGGCGGAGGAGCAGGAGCCGGGGGAGGCGGCGGAGGGTCCGGTGCCGGCGGAAGAGCCGGCGGAGGAGCAGGAGATGGGGAAACCGGCGGAGGGTCAGGAGCCGACGAAAGAGCCGGCGGAGGGTCAGGAGCCGACGAAAGAGCCGGCGGAGGAGTAGGAGCCGGCGGAGGAGCAGGAGACGGGGGAGCCGGCGGGGGAATAGGAGCCGGCGGAGGAGCAGGAGCCGGGGAAGCCGGCGGAGGGTCCGGTGCCGGCGGAAGAGCCGGCGGAGGAGCAGGAGATGGGGAAACCGGCGGAGGGTCAGGAGCCGACGAAAGAGCCGGCGGAGGGTCAGGAGCCGACGAAAGAGCCGGCGGAGGAGTAGGAGCCGGCGGAGGAGCAGGAGACGGGGGAGCCGGCGGGGGAATAGGAGCCGGCGGAGGAGCAGGAGCCGGGGAAGCCGGCGGAGGGTCCGGAGCCGGCGGAAGAGCCGGCGGAGGAGTAGGAGCCGGGGGAGCCGGCGGAGGAATAGGAGACGGGGGAGCCGGCGGAGGGTCAGGAGCCTGCGGAAGAGCCGGCGGAGGAGTAGGAGACGGGGAAACCGGTGGAGGGTCAGGAGCCGGCGGAAGAGCCGGCGGAGGAGTAAGTGCCGGCGGAGGAGCAGGAGCCGGTGGAGGAGCAAGAGCCGGGGGAGCCGGCGGAGGGTCCGGAGCCGGCGGAAGGGCCGGCGATGGGTCCGGAGCCGGCGGAAGAGCCGGCGGAAGAGCCGGCGGAGGGTCCGGAGCCGGCGGAAGAGCCGGCGGAGGAGTAGGAGCCGGGGGAGCTGGCGGAGGAATAGGAGCAGGCAGAGGAATAGGAGACGGGGGAGCCGGCGGGGGAATAGGAGCCGGTGGAGGAGCAGGAGCCGGGGGAGCCGGCGGAGGGTCCGGAGCCGGCGGGAGAGCCGGCGGAGGAGTAGGAGCCGGGGGAACCGGCGGAAGAATAGGAGACAGGGGAGCCGGTGGAGGAACAGGAGCCGGCAGAGGAATAGGAGACGGGGGAGCCGGCGGAGGAATAGGAGCCGGCGGCAGGTCGGCAGCCGGCGGAGGAGCAGGAGCCGGGGGAGCCGGCGGAGGGTTGACGGCCGGCGGGGGAGCAGGAGCCGGCGGAGGAGCAGGAGACGGGGTAGCCTGCGGGGGAATAGGAGCCGGTGGAGGAGCAGGAGCCGGGGGAGCCGGCGGAGGGTCAGAACCCTGTGGGAGAGCCGGCGAAGGAGCCGGAGACGGGGAAGCCGGCGGAGGGTCAGGGAGAGCCGGCGGAGGGACAGGGAGAGCCGGCGGAGGGACAGGGAGAGCCGGGACAGGCGAGGGCGCCGCTGAGGCCGGGACAGGCGAGGGCGCCGCTGAGGCCGGGACAGGCGAGGGCGCCGTGGGACGATGCGGGGGCTCCTGGGCAGGTGAAGGCGCTGCGGGACAAGGCGGCCAGTCAACCGCGGGCTCGGGCGGCGGCGGCCAGTCATCCGCGGCCTCGGGCGGCCAGTCAACCGCTGGCTCGGGCGGCGGCGGCCAGTCATCCACGGCCCCGGGCGGCGGCGGCCAGTCATCCGCTGGCTCGGGCGGCGGCGGCCAGTCATCCGCGGGCCCGGGCGGCTGAGGCCACTGGGCAGCGGGTGGAGCTGGCGGCTGAGGCCACTGGGCAGCGGGAGGAGCTGGCGGCTGAGGCCACTGGGCAGCGGGAGGAGCTGGCGGCTGCGGCCACTGGGCAGCGGGAGGAGCTGGCGGCTGCGGCCATTGGGCAGCGGGAGGAGCTGGCGGCTGAGGCCACTGGGCAGCGGGAGGAGCTGGCGGCTGCGGCCACTGGGCAGCGGGAGGAGCTGGCGGCTGAGGCACCTGGGCAGCGGGAGGAGCTGGCGGCTGCGGCCACTGGGCAGCGGGAGGAGCTGGCGGCTGCGGCCACTGGGCAGCGGGAGGAGCTGGCGGCTGCGGCCACTGGGCAGCGGGAGGAGCTGGCGGCTGCGGCCACTGGGCAGCGGGGGGCGCTGGCTGCGGCTCCCAGGCAGCGGGGGGCGCTGGCTGCGGCTCCCAGGCAGCGGGGGGCGCTGGCTGCGGCTCCCAGGCAGCGGGGGACGCTGGCTGCGGCTCCCAAGCAGCGGGGGGCGCTGGCTGCGGCTCCCAAGCAGCGGGGGGCGCTGGCTGCGGCTCCCAAGCAGCGGGGGGCGCTGGCGGCGCTGGCTGCGGCTCCCAGGCAGCGGGGGGCGCTGGCGGCGCTGGCTGCGGCTCCCAGGCAGCGGGGGGCGCTGGCTGCGGCTCCCAGGCAGCGGGGGGCGCTGGCTGCGGCTCCCAGGCAGCAGGGGGCGCTGGCGGATCTGGCTGCGGCTCCCAGGCAGCGGGGGACGCTGGCTGCGGCTCCCAAGCAGCGGGGGGCGCTGGCTGCGGCTCCCAAGCAGCAGGGGGCGCTGGCTGCGGCTCCCAAGCAGCAGGGGGCGCTGGCTGCGGCTCCCAGGCAGCGGGGAGCGCTGGCTGCGGCTCCCAGGCAGCGGGGGACGCTGGCTGCGGCTCCCAAGCAACGGGGGGCGCTGGCTGCGGCTCCCAAGCAGCGGGGGGTGCTGGCGGCGCTGGCTGCGGCTCCCAGGCAGAGGGGGGCGCTGGCGGCGCTGGCTGCGGCTCCCAGGCAGCGGGGGACGCTGGCTGCGGCTCCCAAGCAGCGGGGGGCGCTGGCTGCGGCTCCCAAGCAGCGGGGGGTGCTGGCGGCGCTGGCTGCGGCTCCCAGGCAGCGGGGGGCGCTGGCAGCGCTTGCTGCGGCTCCCGGGCAGCAGGGGAAGCAGGGCGCCGCGGGGTAGGCCGCGGGGTAGGCCGCGGGGTAGGCCGCGGGGTGGTAGTAGGCTGCGGAGTAGGGAGTGGGGCACGCCGACTGGACAGGGGACCACTCGTACCATCCAACCCGTGGCTGGTAGGAGGCACGGGCTGCTGCTTCCTCCTCTGGCCTTCTCTCCTACGGCCCGTCCTCTCCGTCCTCTGCATCTCCTGTAGGAGCTCCTTGACGACCCCCTCCTCCTGCCGGCTGAGGGGCTTGACATCACCCCACTGGTCCACGCCCCATAGCACCCCCCCAAAAAAGTCTTGGGGCGACCTCCGGGTTTGCGCCTCCGGGGGGTCTTCCTCCACTCTCCCATACACCACATCCTCGTCGTCCGGGGAGAGGGAGTCAGCCCCCCAATCGCCTCTCCAGGCATACTCCCCTCTCAACGGGTGTACCGGAGGGGCGTAGCCGGAATAAGCGCAGAGACGCCGAGCTTCCTCCTCCGGCGTCTCTGGCTTCTCCCACAACCACAGGGAGTTGTCCCTGTGGCCATGGCGGGTCTTCCTCGTGCGTCTGCGGTTCCTTTTTTGGTGGTTCATTCTGTCACGGTCGTGGGGTGGAAAGGACAGAGGCGCAGACTGAAGGTCACAAGGGTAATCCATGTTTTAATGAAAAGGAAAGAAGGACTCCAACAAAACAAAAAGGCAGCAACCAGTGACGTGGGTATTCCTTACACAGGACAAACAAAACCAAAATGAACCACGCCTTGGGGCCTACAAACTAAACTTAAATAGGGTCCCCAATTGGAGGCAATGACTAACACCTGCCTCCAATTGGGGAAACCAAAAAAAGGAGTAGAGGTGACTAAAGGCCACCTCCTGTCCTGTCCTGGCTATGCCCCGAGCCCAGCGCAGAGATGGCTAGGGGCACAGCCAGGACGTGACAGGAGGACCTTGTATGAATCCTGCCAGTGATTCTGATGTAGAACTCAGTGCTACTAGCTGTTCAAATAAGCAATTAAATTGAAGTAAAAAATAATTGTGGGTTTCAAGTCAGAAAAACAGTAGAAAAAAAACATGTTTTGCAAACTGCAAATCACCAGCTAAGGAGTTCACTGTGTACAGTATTGAGAAGGTCAAAACTCCTAATTTCTTTGCATTACTGCATTTCTTGCATATCCAAACTAAACCAGAATCAACGGCCAGTTTATTATCAGTAAACCAGAAAAAAACGCATGGAAGTAGCCGAAGTAGGTACACAGAGATTAAGCCTAATCCTACAAAGCGTGGTACATTTACTATTTAAAGTGCTTCTTTGTCTGTGACTACACAATCTTTGTTTAAGAAACTGGCCTTAACAAATTAAGAAAATGTAGCATTAGAAATAAGGTCTGCAGCTATATGTCGGGCCAAATCCTCTGTAGTCCGAATTCACATGAATGCTTTTCCTGCCTAGCAGCATACTCTGTTACAACATAATAATTAATAAATGAACATGAATCATAAAGTACAGCTTATTATAATGCAAGGCTTCTTTATTCTCTTATATCCTCGTCTGAGTCCCGAATGACACCTCATTCTCTAAGTTGTTCAATACTTCTGACCAGGCCCATAGTGCACTATAAAAAGAACTGGCAGTCATTTGGGATGCACCCTTTGTCTTCAACACTTGAGGGTTTTATAGAGTACTTCATTTTCAAAAAGCAATATCTATCTATTTTCCACCTTGTGAGGCTATCTTAGAACACAAACCCACTCTAAATGGCATGTTCCGCAGTCTGCAATGCTTCTTCTGTCTCTCAGATTAAAACAGAGTGATCTACACATTTTGGCAACACTTTCCCTGACACTGCAATCCTTTGTAAATTGATCCAACGACATGTCACTTTTTCACTGACACAAATGTAACATGAAGACGGGAAAGAGTGAATGGACAAGGTAAGATGGATGTAACATGAAGACGGGGAGATTGGTAAGTAGCAACCGAGGATGGATGTTACAATGAGTGGGGGGATTGGGAAGGGACAATCCAGGATGGATGTAACATGAAGTGGGTGAGAGTGTGAAGGGACGATTGAGGATGGATGTAACATGCAGTGACGCCGACGGGTGGGACAACCATGAAGGCTGTCCCAAGCCCAGGCCTGGGGGAGCCCATTTGGTTGGCTTAAATAATTATTAATTATAGTAGTACTCAGTATTATCGACAAAGTTACACAGTTATTAAACAGAAGAATTGCATTGATGAAGGGATTCATGTTTTTCTCTTCGCAGTTTTTTTATACAGCATTATGATTCAACCTTTTTCTGTAAAAATGTTTTGTTCTACCAACAGCCAATCAGTGATACCCTAACACCAGCGCTAACGCAACTTTGTTGTCCATTGGTGTGACGACTTCACCCTCTGCTGCCTCTCAGTTCAGGCAGGCTCCAGCGGTCGACGTCACCGGTCTTCTAACACCACCGCCCATCTCATTCATTCAGTTCACCTGTTGTCTTGTTTAGCACACCTGGTCCTCATTCTAATAATTCCCCCAGTATATATGTTTCCTCTGCTTCCCCTGTCTTTTTGTGTTATTGTCTCGCCTGCTAAGACCATTGTTTGGCTACGCCATTTTTCTAACTATTAAATAACATTTAACAAGTACGACTTCATCTTCCTGCTCCTCATTTCCACTCCAGCCTGACAATTGGGAGCGAAGTTCACTTACTGAAAGAAACTTTAATGGGAGCTTGAGACCAGGACCTTCCTCCCTTGTTTACTACAGCACACACTAGGAAAAAGGCAAAGAAGCGGTCTAAGACTTAAACCAACTCTTAATAGTTAGCTACCAGGAACCCTAAGCTAACGTTAGGCTAAGAAAATGTCAAACTCGTTATCGTTTTTTGGAACAGATAGGATAATGGTATTTTTCAAATTTTTATTCAGAACGTCATTCTCTTTCGAGCATTGGTGCGGATCTGCTTTCTAACCCGTGAGTAATGGCTAAATTATATTTAAAAAATTGCAGAAATATTTCTACGTAGTACAAGATGAAAGAAATCTAATTTAACCAACATAAATTTGTCGAACTACAGTAACTACCTGGCTAAAACATTGCCACCATGCTACAAAAAATAAGTAGCACAGACATTATAGAAACATGAAAATGTGTAGCAGGAAAGTAATGACTGAGTAGGTTATGAATTGAAAAGATGTGACATAGGTTAATAAATTACCTGTGTTGAAAACAGTGATTTGAATGTGGCCTAGTTATGAATTAAAACATTAAACAATAAAACCTTTATGACCTGTTTTTTGGACAGTAATATTACTATTTATATATTCTTTGGCCTGTGGTTTGGGTCCTTATCCTTCAATTCTGTCCCAGGCCCCGGGATTCCCGTAGGGACAAGGGAGCATGGATGTAACATGAAGAAGAAGGGAGAGAGAAGGGACCAGGGAGCATGAATGTAACATGAAGAGGAGAGAGAAGGGACCAGGGACCATGGATGTAACATGAAGAAGAAGGGAGAGAGAAGGGACCAGGGAGCATGAATGTAACATGAAGAGGAGAGAGAAGGGACCAGGGACCATGGATGTAACATGAAGAAGAAGGGAGAGAGAAGGGACCAGGGAGCATGAATGTAACATGAAGAAGAAGGGAGAGAGAAGCGACCAGGGAGCATGGATGTAACATGAAGAAGAAGGGAGAGAGAAGGGACCAGGGAGCATGAATGTAACATGAAGAAGAAGGGAGAGAGAAGGGACCAGGGAGCATGGATGTAACATGAAGAGGAGAGAGAGAAGGGACCAGGGAGCATGGATGTAACATGAAGAGGAGAGAGAGAAGGGACCAGGGAGCATGGATGTAACATGAAGAGGGGGAGAGAAGGGACAAGAGAAGATGGATGTGACATGAAAAGGAACCAGGGAGCATGAATGTAGCATGAAGAGCAGATGGAACCTGGACTCAGAGAACCTGGCTTATTAGGGCAGTAAGGTGTCTCAAGGGTTTGTGATATATTGTCCATATACCACACCCCATCAGGTGTTACTGTTGACATATATTGTACTACAGCTATTATCCAATCAGCACTTATCCCCCCGTTTTATAAGTAAGCAATAAGGCACAAGTATATGACCAATGTACTACAGCTAACAGCTGTTGTAAGACGCATCGTGGAGCTACACTGAACAAAATTATAAACGCAACACTTTTGTTTTTGCCCCCATTTATCATGAGCTGAACTCTATTTACACAAAAGGCCTATTTCTCTCAAATATTGTTCTCAAATCTGTCTAAATCTGTGTTAGTGAGCACTTCTCCTTTGCTGAGATAATCCATCCACCTCACAGGTGTAGCATATCAAGATGCTGATTAGACAGCATGATTATTGCACAGGTGTGCCTTAGGCTGGCCACAATAGAAGGCCACTCTAAAATGTTCCACGGAGGGCCCTATTTTCCGACTTTATCGGCCAACAGCCCACGGCACTTAACGTTGGTACCCAGGCACTAATCACCCCTCACTGAATGCATGATGTCAGTGGATGGATGTGCGATACTCCCAGATGAATGATACTCGTGGTTGAATTTGAATGAACTTACAAATGAAATACAAGATTTCCAAGACCATTCAACAATTTAATTAGGCTATTATTGAAACATAATACAAACAATATAGACTACTTGACAGTACAACTTATGTATCACGTTACCGTTTTTCAATAGGAGATTCAGCATTCTTGTGTAGGCTAATTCATCAAATGTAGGGGAGAGCTGGGTGAATTTAAACAGTTTTTTACTTGAGGCGGCTTTAAAGTGAAGTCATGACAGTAATGTCTCCAACTAAAGTATGTACATATATTTCATGATGTGGTGCATCCCTGGGAATATTCACTTTGGATCTAAAATAAACAGTTTTCAGAATATGACTCTTCAAAAAAGAGTCCCGATGAGGGGCAAGTTGAACCTAGGGAGAGGATAAGTTGAGCCACATTGGGGTAAATTGTGACATTTATTATGTTGAAGTAAAACTGAACATTTTCACCTCATATAGGGTAATGCAGACAGATTATTGTCCCCATCATCCTCATTCAGGTCATCTTCTGAACTGTCATAATCAGTTGTGTCGTTAAGTAAAATATTTATGTAACTTTCTTCGGAGCTACTGTAGACAAGTGTTTTCTTCTTGGTTTTGATTTGTTTTGACCCTTTCAGGGCCTTTTTCTTCTCTTTTTCAGTCCTTTTATTTTCTCTGTCATTGTATGCCTTTCCAACTCTTGCTTTTCTGGTGTGTTCGTGTTGGTCAATATTTTTCTTCCTTTTCATTCAAGGTTTGGTTGCTGTGGCTTTAGGGGAGGGACATTTGGGGTGTGTGCCTCCTGGGGACACACCCCAAATAGGCAGGAGAACCAGTAGCATCACTTACGGAGTGAGTGTTCAGGATTCAGGATTTTGTTTAATGGTTCAGGCAGAGTAACAGGTGGCTGCTCTGAGTCTGGAACTGCTGATGAGCAATCAGGGAGGTCACTGGCTCAACTTACCCCAACCATTTTGGCTCAAATTAACCCATCCCTACCATCCATACCAACAAACTTGTATAATCCAGCAGTTTAGAGCTAAAGTCATGCTAACAGTACAGCCTTATGTTGTAAATTCCTAAAGCACTAACTTTTTTGTAATTGTTCAGACACAAGAATCCTGACTCCTTGAACATAAAAAAAAATCACTTGGAATGGCCAAAAACTGTTTTTTGAACTTAAATGTGCTTACCTCTCATTCAATGTGCCTCTCTCCATCCATCTCCAGGGTGAATAAAGTGGATGACTCTTCAAAAGTTAATTGGTCCTACGAAGAGGATAATAAAGAAGCACCATTCACAGCCTATTGATATTATACCTCGTCTTTTTCTAATAACTCCTCTCGGTTTTTGCTGGACCGGGTAAGCAGAGACGGTGTTGTGCCGAAAACATCCCCATCAAAAAACTAATTTCACAATGACTGCAACCATTAAATAAATATATCAAATAGTGAAATAAATCGTAGATTTGTAGAAATACACCATTAAATGCAAACACGTATTTTATTAATTATTTTATTTAAATTATATAAATTATATAACAAAAATCCAGAAAATCACATTGTATGATTTTTAAGTAATTAATTTGCATTTTATTGCATGACATAAGTATTTGATCACCTACCACCCAGTAAGAATTCCGGCTCTCAAAGACCTGTTAGTTTTTCTTTAAGAAGCTCTCCTGTTCTCCACTCATTACCTGTATTAACTGCACCTGTTTGAACTTGTTACCTGTATAAAAGACACCTGTCCACACACTCAATCTAACAGACTCCAACCTCTCCACAATGGCCAAGACCAGAGAGCTGTGTAAGAACATCAGGGATAAAATTGTAGACCTGCACAAGGCTGTGATGGGCTACAGGACAATAGGCAAGCAGCTTGGTGAGAAGGCAACAACTGTTGGCACAATTATTAGAAAATGGAAAACCAGTCTCAAAGAAAACCATTAGTACCACACTATACCATCATGGATTAAAATCCTGCAGGGCACGCAAGGTCCCCCTGCTCAAGCCAGTGCTTGTCCAGGCCCATCTGAAGTTTGCCAATGACCATCTGGATGATCCAGAGAAGGAATGGGAGAAGGTCATGTGATCTGATGAGACAAAAATAGAGCTTCTCGGCATGTTTGGAGGAAGAAGAAGGATGAGTACAACCCCAAGAACACCATCCCAACCGTGAAGCATGGAGGTGGAAACATCATTCTTTGGGGATGCTTTTCTGCAAAGGGGACAGGACGACTGCAATGTATTGAGGGGAGGATGGATGGGGCCATGTATCGCGAGATCTTGGCCAACAACCAAGTTCTGCTTTTCTGAATCTGTATCAAATACTTATGTCATGCAATAAAATGCAAATGAATTACTTAAAAATCATACAATGTGATTTTCTGGATTTTTGTTTTAGATTCCGTCACTCACAGTTGAAAATTACCTATGATAACTTCTACATTCTACATGCTTTGTAAGTGGGAAAACTTGCAAAATCATCAGTGTATCAAATACTTGTTCTCCCCACTGTATCTATAATCAATAATAGGCTAATACCCAGATTGCTGCTAGTTTACAGTACACTCTTTTAAGATACTGCTAGTGTGCAGTGCTATGTATACTGTATTTTTTGGCTATATTTTTGCTTATATATTGTTCTTAACTCTCACTACGTAGTTCTCGGGTGCCATGTCACAAGAATTTAATTGTTCAGGATGACACTGTGTTGAACGGTACATTTGACAAAAACGTTAAAACTTGTTAATTTTACTTTATTTGATTTATGAGAATTTCTAGGACTGTTAATAATCATGACACATATTTTTGAGAAAAATATACATTTCTTCATTGTTATCATTTTTTCTTTGAGTTTACCTCAATTATATTAACAATAGAACATTCTCATAGCCATTTTAGCCTTTCTGTTACAAATGGTATAATCATTCTTGATGGCACTCTGTATGTGTGTGAGTGTGACAACCACTCTGTCACCATTGCAGACCGCTCTTTGAGTATGACAAATTGAAGCTAGGTTTCTATATCTGACCTGATATGGCATCTAGATCCTTTGTCAGCAAGTTCTCATTTTGTGATGTGAAGTTTGCATTTATCTGTGCATTATTAGTATTTGTTGATTACAGGGGGCATTATTCCTTGATATTACAGTATTGCTGAAGGTATTGTTGGTTTCCAGGTTCTTATGTAATTGCTTCCTCTAATCTAACCATGTCAGAATCACAGGAATGCACAATAGCACTATCATTTCATCTCATCATTGATGCTGTTTTCAAAGGCTGATAATCATTCAATGCCAAGTGATCTACCTTGTATCTTACATCAATATTTTCCTTGCGTTCATTTTTAACTAGATTTTCTAAATAGATTAGGGATACACAAATTAACAGCTAGAACAGTTTTTCAAAACCATGCATCATAGTTTTAGACAATTTTTAACACTATTTGTAATATAAATCCCCTGATTTCCAGTGGCCATTCCTGGTTGACGCTTGGACCCCCCCCCCTCCTGGCTGACCTTGGTGTCTAAGAAGCAGTTCAGAGACAGACATCCATCTAGTTGTCATTATGCTAGCCCTGCCAAACAAGCTGGGGAACAATCCCTTGCAGGGGTGAGGCGGAAGCTTTGCGTCTTGCGGTGGCGCAATCTGTCAAATTACCTGAGCTCTCTGGACCATGGCCCCCATGCAGGATGGCTAGCTGTGGCCCTTTGGCCCCAAAAGGACCACACAGTCGGAGCACATCTGTCAGTCTGCAGAACTGTAGCAAGGGCTCCAATGCAACTATGCATTTTGCTGTGCAAGCTTCAGTTTTCTGTTGGGAACACTGTGTGAAAGTAAAAGTCACGGATGCTATACATCACAGTGTTAAGTCACAGCATTGTTTTGTTTTTCTTCATATTTTTGAGGATATGTTGTTTTTCTCTGTTGTAATTTTGTAACTTCAGATAACATTTTCCTGGGAGGCCCTATTCAACACTCAAATCGCTGTCAAAAAGCGCTCTCAATGATATCAAACTGTGTATGTAATACTGCTTGCTAATCTGGAAACACTCAAGTATGTTTTTGGTGGGCTGTCATTACAATTGCTTCACGGGACCCTGATAAAATGATGTGTAGTGCTGCGTGGCTTATGTTTGTAGTGTGGCTGGCTTTGAATTCAGTGTCAGCAAGCAATCAAAGATATTAACTACTTATTATTAGTTATTAACAAAGGCTCACTGATTGTATCCTCCTGTCAACAGCAGATGAGAGCTGTATTCATAACAAAGCTAACATATGTATCCCTTTCAACAATGGTCATTTCATTAAATTAATGAACACAAACATTTGGTTAATTAAATCTTAAGGTTCTCTTGCTTCCACTTGGCCAAGTTACCGATCAAATTACCCAGTTGCAAAATGTGACTGCTAGAATTTTTCTCGATTGCTAAGATACTTTTAATGAAACTGTGGTCATAACCAATTAACACAGCAATATTATTTTCTTTGCAAAACAGATTTTGTTACAAAAAATTGGTATTGGTTGCAGACATGGAGCGCTGATGTGTTTTATTTTTTCTGTACAGATTTATTTTTTCTGTACAGACACAGGGCAAGGCAGAAAATTGCAGTCAAGGAAGGCTTAGTGAAGAACAGGTAATCCATAGAGAAGGCAAAGGTACAAAATCGGCAAACAGGCAGGTTGGTCAAGGTTAAATTTAAGGTCAAAATATTAGTAGGCAAAATCACAGGATTAACAGGCTTAGTATGTCATACAAAATCAGCAAAACCTCACAAAGAAACAGAGTGCTGAACTGAACTACATAGAGAACCTAATTACAAACAGGTGGATAGAAAAACAGAAACCAGTAGAGACAATGAAAGCCATGACTAAATTGAGGACCAAGTATACATATATGATACTAGAAAGTTAAATATAGATATACAGGACAAGATGCTGAAAACCAAGAAATACGTAACTGCTAAAATAATAACAGAACAGGAGAAACAAATAAAAAAAGAATATCAGCTTAACGCTAAGCAAATGTTTTCCAAACAGGAAACATAACTCACTCTAAAAACTTAGAACTTAGTAAGTTGAACATGTCAAACTAAATTAAACCATTTAGTCAAAGCTGATACCAACTACTTCCTTTAATGTAAACCTTTTTTGTAGGTTTACACAACTTTTTTCTCAGTACAAAAGTTCAATCAGCAGTCAGTCCTAATTCATGCATGAAAGAGGTCTACTATAAGTTTTGAAATGTTTGTATTGTCTCAGTTACCCATTTTTAGGTCTCAAGCCTAAACTGCTTTCTTTAGCTAGAAGATACAGCCAAGTACCTGTTATATGAACTGTGCATTAACTTGAAGAGGTAAGAACTTACATTATCACAGAGTGTTTTTCCTTTGGTGCGGTATGTATTCTACTGGATTTGACTTGTGTTGGCAAGAAGCATACAAGGAGCAATTCTATGTATAAACAGAGACTGAACATTTCCAAGTGCTTGGCTCATATTTTTTACCCACTTGTCCCACTTTTTTATGCATGGTTGCACCCAACCGCTTACAATGCGATAATTATATTATCAACAAATACATTTAAAAGAGGGTGAGCTATGTTAGGGTGTAATGATAGATGTAGTTGGTAATTATAGAACCATTGTGTAGTGATTTATTGAAGTCACTTCTCAGCCTACAGGGAGGAGGTACAGCCTACAGGGCGGAGATCAAGTGCCTGGCAGCAGGGTGTGCTGACAGCCACTTGGCCCTCAATGCAAACAAGACCAAAGAGCTCATTGTGGATTATAGGAAGTCTAAAGGCTGCAGTCACTCCCCAGTTCTCATCGGTGGCACTGAGGTGGAGCGTGTCCAGCTTCAAATTCCTGAGTGTCCACATTTGCGAGGACCTCTCCTGGACCCTCAACACCTCAACCCTGGGCAAAAAGGCACAGCAGCACCTTTACATTTTGAAGAGGCTGAAGGCCCACTTGTCTTCCCAGATCCTCATGGACTTCTACCGCTGTACAGTGGAGAGCATTTTGACAAACTGTGCCACAGTGTGCTTTGCAGATGCTCCGTGGCCGAAGGGAAGGCCCTACAATGGGTGGTGAAAACCGCCCAGCACATCACTGGTGCCCAGCTACCCGGCCATCGTAAACCTTCAGCGCAAGTGGTGTCTGTCTAGGGTGTGCTGCATCATCAGACACCGTTCACACCCTTGCCATTAAGTGTTTGCCCTCCTTCCATCAGGCAGGCGGTACAGGTTTCTTCAGTCTCGCACCAGCAGGCTCAGGAACAGCTTCTTCCCATCTACTGTAACCCTATTGAACTCTGTGACCCATCAGTAACCAAACCCGCCCACCCACCACTTAGCACTTCCTCTCAGGGACCTTGTTGCACTACTCCCTTGTACTACTTGTCTACCTCGGGATCCTCATTGCTTCTGTCCCTACATCTCAGTTGCACATGCCACCTTGCACCTTCAACTCACTCGATTGCACAGTCTGAATTGCCATTTGTACTTGCATTTGCCTCATTGCACAATTATTAATTCCCAATTGCACATACAGTACAGACCAAAAGTTTGGACACACCTTCTCATTCAATGCGTTTCCTTTATTTTCATGACTATTTACAATGTAGATTCTCACTGAAGGCATCAAAACTATGAATGAACACGTGGAATTATGTACTTAACAAAAAAGTGTTAAATAACTGAAAACATGTCTTATATTCTAGTTTCTTCAAAGTAGCCACCATTTGCTCTGATTACTGCTTTGCACACTCTTGGCATTCTCTTGATGAGCTTCAAGAGGTAATCACCTGAAATGGATTTCCAACAGTCTTGAAGGAGTTCCCAGAGATGCTTAGCACTTGTTGGCCCTTTTGCCTTCACTCTGCGGTCCAGCTCACCCCAAACCAACTCGATTGGATTCCGGTCCGGTGACTGTGGAGGCCAGGTCATCTGGCGCAGCACTCCATCACTCTCCTTCTTGGTCAAATAGCCTTTACACAGCCTGGGGGTGTGTTTGGGGTCATTGTCCTGTTGAAAAATAAATGATGGTCCAACAGAATGCAAACCGGATGGGATGGCATGTCGCTGCAGGATGCTGTGGTAGCCATGCTGGTTCAGTATGCCTTCAAATTTTGAATAAATCCCCAACAGTGTCACCAGCAAAGCACCCCCACACCATCACACCTCCTCGTCCATGCTTCACGGTGGGAACCAGGCATGTAGAATCCATCCGTTCACCTTTTCTGCATCGCACAAAGACACGGCGGTTGGAACCAAAGATCTCACATTTTGACTCATCAGACCAAAGCACAGATTTCCACTGGTCTAATGTCCATTCCTTGTGTTTCTTGGCCCAAACAAATCTCTTCTGATGGTTGCTTCTCCTTAGCAGTGGTTTCCTAGCAGCTACTTGACCATGAAGGCCTGATTCACACAGTCTCCTCTTAACAGTTGTTCTAGAGATGTGTCTGCTGCTAGAACTCTGTGTGGCATTCAACTGGTCTCTAATCCGAGTTGCTGTTAACCTGTGATTTCGGATGAACTTATCCTCAGCAGCAGAGTGTCACGGTCGTGGGGTGGAAAGGACAGAGGCGCAGACTGAAGGTCACAAGGGTAATCCATGTTTTAATGAAAAGGAAAGAAGGACTCCAACAAAACAAAAAGGCAGCAACCAGTGACGTGGGTATTCCTTACACAGGACAAACAAAACCAAAATGAACCACGCCTTGGGGCCTACAAACTAAACTTAAATAGGGTCCCCAATTGGAGGCAATGACTAACACCTGCCTCCAATTGGGGAAACCAAAAAAAGGAGTAGAGGTGGCTAAAGGCCACCTCCTGTCCTGTCCTGGCTATGCCCCGAGCCCAGCGCAGAGATGGCTAGGGGCACAGCCAGGACGTGACACAGAGGTGACTCTTGGTCTTCCTTTCCTGGGGCGGTCCTCATGTGAGCCAGTTTCGTTGTAGCGCTTGATGGTTTTTGGGACTGCACTTGGGGACACATTCTAAGTTTTCGCAATTTTCTGGACTGACTGACCTTCATTTGTTTAAGTAATGATGGCCACTCGTTTCTCTTTACTTAGCTGATTGGTTCTTTCCATAATAACAATTCTAACAGTTGTCCAATAGGGCTGTCGGCTGTGTATCAACCAGACTTCTGCACAACACAACTGATGGTCCCAACCCCATTAATAAGGGAAAGAATTCCACTAATTATCCCTGACAAGGCACACCTGTGAAGTGAAAACCATTTCAGGTGACTACCTCATGAAGATCATTGAGAGAACACCAAGGGTTTGCAGCGCTATCAAAAAAGCAAAGGAATCTAAAATATAAGACTTGTTTTCAGTTATTTCGTACTTTTTTGTTAAGTACATAATTCCACGTGTTCATTCATAGTTTTGATGCCTTCAGTGAGAATCTACAATGTAAATGGTCATGAAAATAAAGAAAACGCATTGAATGAGAAGGTGTGTCCAAACTTTTGGCCTGTACTGTACATACACTTAATGCCTGTACATTTTCGGCCTTCCCCCATTTGCCTTTGTTGCAAAATATAAAATTGCTGTTTGCACTGTATCTGCCCTCTTCGATTTGCACTTCTGGTGAGACGCTTACTGCAATTTGTTGTACTGTTCTTGTACTGTTCAATGAAAATAAAGCTGAATCTAATCTAATTGTGTTAAAGCTCTTATGTTTTATTTGGGTGTGTTAGAAGCACCCATCAGAACATTGCAGTGGTTTTCCTTTTTTATTACAATTAATTCATTTATTTAGTTTACCTTTATTTATACAGAGAAATCAACTCACACTAAGGTGTCTTTTACAGTGGTGCCTTGAATTACAACAAAAAGAAAATATACAAAATGGAAATAAAATATACATTAAAATAGAGAGGAAACAAGAAAAAGTCCTTAACAACTGCTTGTAGAAAGAAAAGATCTGTCACATTAAATAGTATGTTGATATAAGAGCTACAGTATTGCTTAAGGATTAAATGTCCTCAGTCCCAGGGAATCCTTCAGGTATAATTCCAAACACTTATTATTGAGGATTATGTCT
Organism: Esox lucius; assembly: GCF_011004845.1. NCBI lineage: Eukaryota > Metazoa > Chordata > Actinopteri > Esociformes > Esocidae > Esox > Esox lucius. The sequence goes on along the minus strand of NC_047588.1, from coordinate 11,385,658 downwards.
TGTTAGCAGATTAATAGTTAAGGTACTACCGTAAATTCTCATGGGGAGCATATGGAGGACAAACCCAACAACCTTAGGTAGGTGGATCAATTTGGTTTGATAAGTTTGGTGGTTTTCCATTTAAACATTAGTGAAAGGAATTAAAAACACTATTATAAAAATCTATTTATGAATTAATAACCATCATGTGTTCCAAATATCCCCTCATTAATTTTGCACTTTGCATGATATTATAGACCAAAAAATATGACTATAGAGGATACTTACAGAAAATACCATAATTATTTCAAATATTTAGAGAAAAGTAAGTGTTTTTGGACAGGGGTAAGTCATAGTCATACAAATACATTTTTATTCTGCCTCTGCATCCTGTATCTGAGCAGTACCACAGAATTTCACCTACAGGACTTCAAAGCCAGACAAATATGGGATTCTTTTGTATTGATTCTGATTCCAATTTTTTGTGGAAATATTTACCAAAACTGACTATATCTGCCGATTCTCTGTTATTATATCTCTGTTGAAATTTTTATATACGTTTTTCGTCATGGATTGAGCTTAAAACCAGACCTACAAAAATATTCAGAAAGTAGATTTCTTAAATAAAAACAAATAATTTATTAAATTAAATTTTTCTTTAGTGCATTTTTTGTTACTCTGAAACAACTTCTTCCATACAATGGAATTAATTGAATTATAAAAATAGTATATTAAAGTAAAAAGAAAATGAATATCATCAGAGGACAGAATGTATTTTCCTTTACTGGTCTCAAATCTTTGTTTAGCTTAACAGTCATAAGTACTGCCACTTGAGTAATATAGGAAGCACAGCTTCTCAGCCTTGACACCTGAAAGCTCAAAAGGTATTTTAGAATTATATCTGTTAATGACATAGATGCTCAAACAGGCACTCTAAGAGAATTTAAGTAATTAATTTGCATTTTATTGCATGACATAAGTATTTGATCACCTACCATCCAGTAAGAATTCCGGCTCTCACAAAATCTGTTAGATTTTCTTTAAGAAGCACTCCTGTTCTCCACTCATTACCTGTATTAACTGCACCTGTTTGAAGACCTCTACATGTTTTGTAAGTAGGAAACCTGCAAAATTGTCCTCCCCACTGTAATTTACATAACAATGTAAACTAGCAGCAATTTGGTAGAATTATTGAATATTATAGATACATATGAGTGTAATAAGCTGATGAATGGTGACATAGCACACTTCAACTACGTGGTGAGAATTAAGAAGAAAAATATATACACAGCAAAAATATAGCAAGAAGAGAAAGCAATAATATACATAGCACTGTACAATAGCAGCAGTTTAGAAAGAGTACTGTAAACTAGCAGCAATATTGGTGGTGGTATTGAAATTATAGATTATAGGGCTATGGCAAGTATGGCAATAGTATACATAATGCAGCAAATTCTGAAAGAGTAGAGTAGGATGGGGAGTATGAACAGTATGGTAGATTAAATATTATAGACACTTAGTACAGCAGTGATGATAAGTCATCATTCTTGACATTATATGGCGTCATGATACATAGCACTATATACATTTCCACAAATGATGCCGCCAACAAAGTGGTCCAAGTATGGCAAATAGTACAACAAAGACTGTGTACATCAACTGGTCTGTGATGACAGTAAAGCTCTGTGCAGATACTGTAAAGCTGAATCTATTATTACAGTTTAAAACAAAAAACAAGCATAATATAGCCTACTCGTGTATATATAGCATACTAATAGTAGATACTTATTGTACTAATGAATTTTATGCTCCCCCTTAGTGCTCCTGTCCCCTCGTTTTCCATCTCTTCTCTCATAATCTGCTGGCAGGTGATCAGAGATGAGTGGATGGTCCTGCCCTTCATATACGCCTGGTTGACCTTTGATTCTTTTTTGTAAAGAATTCTTTGCTTGTTGATTAGAATTAGTTAAAATAAATGTTTTGCGTTTCAAACTCTGAGTGGCTTCAGTTTAATATGTTGCAGGCTCATTCATTGACCTTAACACTCAATAAAAGTATTGGGCTTGTTTTGGGCTTGTTTATGAAGCTGTGGTTGCTTGTTTGACTCGCAAGAGTTGGCAACACTGATCGTGATAATTTAAGCCAGACTGCAATTATTTCATAGTCAACGATCTTTAAACAATCTTGCTGCACAATATTTTGATTCCCAAATGTTCCACATGTTTTCAATCTGAATAAGGGTTTTTAGACCAATGTTAGAAACGTCTTAATAAATGCAATTTATGTCTGTTTCCATCAGTCAGGATGTCTAGCTCATGGGAGCAGAAGAGTAGGTATTTGACAGCTAAGAAGAAAGTTATAGACGCAGATCATTTGCTGAATTTTTTTTCTTCATAACGCGTTAACATTACGCCAAGGTTGAATATTTTGCTAGACACCATTAAGCATTGTGTTAAACTGATTAATGTTTGTTATTAAGTATACTAACATTTCTTATAAAGGCACAACGGTTGACAAGAGACATTCTAAAACGTCCTTAGCAAATTCATTTTAAAGGTGTTAGCTAAAAACTAGGTGTTTGTCTTGCTGGGTTGGACATTTGACTTTGATCTAAAATGTAGTTTTTAGTATGCCTGATTGTATTTTTTTTGTGCATAAAAATAAAGCACTTAATTGCCCCGTATATGGAATATGCTATCCAAATAAATAGCTGTGCCTCATACACCTGTTTGCTAATGTTAGGTAGCTACTTACTACTAGCTCTACTTGAGAGCTGGCCATTGGGTCCCTCTGGCATAGAACGTATTTTCCAGTACATTTTTTGGAATGTAAAAAAAAAGTCTTCAACACCCCAGAAGTTATGAGGGGGGTGAAATCCGGATGAGCAACCACACATCTTGGAACAAGTTCAGCTTCGGGCACTGGGTCATTCAAGGTCTCTAGCATTTGAATCAATAGTTCCCATTCATTGCAACAAAAGCATTCTGTTTCGGTTGGCATTAGATTGCATGATCCACAGCTAGGAATGTCATTGGAATGTCATTGGGCCAAATCATACCTCCTTGACCTATTTCATGCTATGCTGTGCTGACAGGCGTTAGCAGATGAGACCAGCTGATTGGCTTCTGTGGGACTGTGCCAAGTCATGGAGGGGCGCTGAGTGACAGGGAGCAGGTCCCGGGTGGGACTGGTCCCAGTCAACTGGAGAAACAATTCCCTTCCTGCAATGCCTTTGAGCTCAGAATCAGTACCAGGTTCCGGTTGAACAAGGGCATCAGCCACAGCCCAACATTGTCTGTGTCAGCTTTTTCCACAGACTATGCAGTCGGCTGTTTCCACGTGGCAAATTATATCAATGGAAAGTTTACGTTTGGTCAATTAATGTACACAAACGGGAATCTGAGGCTTTCTTAATCCAGATGATGTTTGGATGTTGTCTGGCTCATGCTAGCATTTGGTATATACTGTATATCCTGCTTTGTGATTGTGTGTTTATGTGTCTGTGTGTTTGCTTGTGCGTAACAATTATTTCATTTCCCCCATATCTCTCAATCAGATATGATCCAGAATCATTAATATTCTAATAAACATGCACATATTAACTCTTCCATCCACCCATGGATGCATATGCAAACCTCTATGTGAGCTAATGTGTATCAGAGTGTCTGCTGGGTGAAATCATTTCCCCTGTGATGCATCTGCGTGTGTCTGTATGTGTGTGTGTCTTTGTCTGTGTGTCTGTGTGCGTGTGTGAATTCATGTCTGTGTGTCGGTGTGCATGTGTGCATTCGTGTGTGTGTGTGTGTGTGTGTGCGTGGGTGCTTCTCTCTCCCCACCTGTCCTTGTAACATGACTGGTGTCTGTAGCCAGTGCCACCTACAAGCCTGCCGTAATTAAAGTGTTTGATCTTCCTCCCTCCCTGAGGAAACACAGCCGCATTGCTTTCCAGACCGGCATTCACACACACTGCTATTGCCACTTTGATCAATGACTGAGGGAGAGGCGCAAGCCACAAACTGACACTGCAGAGATTGAACACGGGGAGGGAGGTAGGAGGGCAGAGAAGATACGGGGGAAAGGGAGGATGTGGGAATGAGCTCGGGTTAGGGAAGGGTAGCTGAGCTGAGTACCTTATTATCGCATCAATAGGAGGTTAACTTAATAATTTAAAATATATCGGTTTTATGTTGGCATTAAGAGCGTTCACAGGACAGAAAAACATGGATGTACGTCATGGAGTCCTTCCCCAAACAACCTGTGTAGATGTCTCGGTTTGTCCCCCAACTACCAATCTCAGTGGAAGAATTTGAAGTTGTGAAGGTTAGTCAGGTGATGACCCTTTGGGACCACAAAGACCTGAAGATACAGTGCAACGATCAAGTTTAGACAGGAAGGAAGTGGCCTGCCAACAATGCCGTTATCCAGGCAGAACGTAGGCTACAGCAAGGTGACATATTGGGGAACATCTGTCAAGGAACACAGAGCCTTGGAGGAAAACAAACCACATGCTGGGCCGAAGCCAACACCACTGAAAGGAGGCACCTAGAGCAACAGGAAGGAAGGAAGAACAGAGAAGGGTAAAGCAGTGGGTTGGGATCTTAGAGCTGTGATGAAAACAGAGAGGAGTCTCTCTCGGGAGAGGTTGTGGAGGATGGAACTTGCCAGGATCCAGTTCCTGTTAGGATCTATGATGTGCTCCCTTCCCTCATTAACCAACTCAAGTGGGACCTCTCTGTCCTCCCTCCATCAGACATTGCACTAGAGAATGTTTAACATCCTCCGTCTCCCAAAGCAGATTCAGATGCAGGCACAGCCAAGTTTGGAGGGAACTGGACGTCATCCTCGACATTTAAAGTAAATGGAAGAAAAAAAAAGTCCCATCAATAAAGGGAACCACAACAGCTTCCTCAGGCCTGGAGAAGCAGAAACAACCAGAGCTGGGAAGGATGGCATCCTGGGAAAAGCCAGAACCTGGGAGATGCATGCTGTCCTGAACAGACATCTGAGCTTCCTTCCTGACACTGTTGTCACCATTCTCCAGCCAGGCATCATTATATGGGTTAAGATGGAGTGGTGGAACTCACAGTGCCTTTCGAGTAACGCATGAAATCCCGGCAGACCAAGGTCATGGCATCAGAGATACCCGCTCTGGGCATCAAAGAAAAGGAAACAAGTTCAGAAGTTCAGTGCCTACTCATCAGATCAGAAAATTCCATCTGCTGGTTATGGTAAAGATCTAACCCAAGCTGGAAGTCATCTACAGGAAGGTGATGGTTTGGCCAATCAATGTTGACCTAACCATTTTGAGGAACATACGGGATAGGAGTAAGAATTTCCAGTGAGAGATAGACCCAGTTGATGATGGGTCCAACTAGAATCCCTGGTTTAGTGTAGGTTAAGTGATGGCTTGAGTGATTCCATTCCCCTTTTTCCCGATTCAGCCAATTACATATTTTGACATCCAAAACTTTTTCATGAACGCTTTCTTAATGTGAAGTGATACAGCACGATCTGTTACTGAAAGTTATTAAAACACAAGCCCAACATTCATCAGGCTTATAGCTTACATTGTAGAGAGACACCTTGAAGAATGTGTTTAGAGTGGCAAAGGCTGGTCTCTTTCCAATAAAGAACATACTTCTATTGTTTACCAAATAAAACATTTGATTTTGACACATGCAAAGACATGCAATTCTTTTTTAAATCATCCACATGTTTGTAAAATAGCTGGATCATTGGGGACCAGCAGTGTATAATTTACTCTTCTTATGCTTCAAAGGATGCACACTACATTCACATTTTGACTAAGCTATGCTAAGATAGATTCGGTTGTTTTACAAAATTTATATTTTCAACTAAAAGGTGATTTAATACATTTCCCTATACTGTACAAAGAGGTTTTATAGTAAAATAATAGATGCTAAAAAAATCACTTTTTGACACCTGAGGACTGCATGTTTATTACCTACCACACCAAACAAAGTCCCTCATGTACCTTGTCAGTCATTATTTGGATTCTGCTCCTTTTATAATATTGCAACATGAAAAGGATTGAAGAAACGTGTCAACTCAACTTGACTACTACACCCACAAACAATTGACAGGCTCACATCAGACAGGCTAGCTGACTAAGTTAATTTATCCTCAATGGCTAGTTTGGTAGAAAATGTCTGCATATTAATACTAAAGTCAATATCAGCTAAGAAGTAACATGTAGAGTAGATGTAAACTGCTTAAACATACTGTACTATTAATTTAGGACTTAAAATGTATGTACTATTTAACTTGGTGAAGATTATTTCCAGTTCAAAGTTGTGTTTATTAGGTACCTGTGGCAACAGGAAATCCAAGCCTGCAAGCAGGGAGACGTTGCAATATGGCATGATTGCATGCCTCAATTGGAGGAATTACAAATTGCGGTCTGTAATTATGCCTCCTCGAACAACTTTGCTTCATGGTAGCTGAAGGAAAAAAAAATCTGTCGGGAAGGTTAATGAAATATATACTTTGTCATTTTAAAATAGACAAATGGATGTGTTCAAACAGGTTCAGAGAGCAGGTAATGTTTTGAAAGGATTTTGAAATGTAATAGTGTTTATCTTTAATTTCCCACATAATGCCTTTCAAAAGTATTCGAAGTCCTGACCAATTTTCTAATTTTGCAAATTGCAAATGGTTATCTCTCAGTAACCTGAGATGCAGCAGAATAGGTCTCCAGATGGGTTGGCTTTTACCTGTTTTTTGTGGCTCTTGGGTATATTTTGTTGGGGTGTCAAATTCTAGGCTAATTTGCTGTCATGTTAAATCATCTCCATTTGTATATTTTTCCTCACAGTGGATAGATGCAGCTCATATCTTTTTCTGATGGTTTTATAGCCTTCCGCAGACTGATGTGCTCTTACTACCCTCTTCCTGATGCCCACTGAAATCTCCTATCGTCTCTGCATGGTGTGTTCTGCATTCATCTGTATGTTTAACACTTAACTGATCAGGTTTCTTGTCTCTATTTATCAAGCCTGTCCAAACTCTTTCTTAAAGATCCTTCTGTTCATTTGGTACCCAATTATATACATATATATACACTCGCCTAAAGGATTATTAGGAACACCTGTTCAATTTCTCATTAATGCAATTATCTAATCAACCAATCACATGGCAGTTGCTTCAATGCATTTAGGGGTGTGGTCCTGGTCAAGACAATCTCCTGAACTCCAAACTGAATGTCAGAATGGGAAAGAAAGGTGATTTAAGCAATTTTGAGCATGGCATGGTTGTTGGTGCCAGACGGGCCGGTCTGAGTATTTCACAATCTGCTCAGTTACTGGGATTTTCACGCACAACCATTTCTAGGGTTTACAAAGAATGGTGTGAAAAGGGAAAAACATCCAGTATGCGGACGTCCTGTGGGCGAAAATGCATTGTTGATGCTAGAGGTCAGAGGAGAATGGGCCGACTGATTCAAGCTGATAGAAGAGCAACTTTGACTGAAATAACCACTCGCTACAACAGCAGAAGACCCCACCGGGTACCACTCATCTCCACTACAAATAGGAAAAAGAAGCTACAATTTGCACAAGCTCACCGAAATTGGACTGTTGAAGACTGGAAGAATGTTGCCTGGTCTGATGAGTCTCGATTTCTGTTGAGACATTCAGATGGTAGAGTCAGAATTTGGCATAAACAGAATGAGAACATGGATCCATCATGCCTTGTTACCACTGTGCAGGCTGCTGGTGGTGGTGTAATGGTGTGGGGGATGTTTTCTTGGCGCACTTTAGGCCCCTTAGTGCCAATTGGGCATTGTTTAAATGCCACGGCCTACCTAAGCATTGTTTCTGACCATGTCCATCCCTTTATGACCACCATGTACCCATCCTCTGATGGCTACTTCCAGCAGGATAATGCACCATGTCACAAAGCTCGAATAATTTCAAATTGGTTTCTTGAACATGGCCCCCACAGTCACCAGATTTCAACCCAATAGAGCATCTTTGGGATGTGGTGGAACGGGAGCTTCGTGCCCTGGATGTGCATCCCACAAATCTCCATCAACTGCAAGATGCTATCCTATCAATATGGGCCAACATTTCTAAAGAATGCTTTCAGCACCTTGTTGAATCAATGCCATGTAGAATTAAGGCAGTTCTGAAGGCGAAAGGGGGTCAAACACAGTATTAGTATGATGTTCCTAATAATCCTTTAGGTGAGTGTATAACAGTTATAGAGTTATCCAATTTTGGATGTGGAATCAGCCATGATGATTATGATTCCAGATAATAGCTGCTTGGAGTCAGTTAAATTGGAGTAATTAGAGTAAGGCTTAAAAGTTGCCTTAGATGTATGCTGTGAGAAGCTTCTCAAATCACTTGATGACAAGGGTCAGTGCAACAGGGTGATAATCTTAAACACCTCGGTTTGCCTTGGGTTTTCTTGGGCACTGTTATGATGGTGGTTTCCTTGAGGCAAGTTGAAACTACACCCTGTGAAAAGGACAGGTTGAAGATGTCTGTAAAGATCCCTGCCAGCTGGTTGGCACACACTCTTGGTAAGTGTGCCAGGTTATCTCATGGGAATAGCTAACATCTAGCATTCTTTCACATCCAACTATTTTGACAATTTTACTAAGCTGATGCAGATTTTTAGACAGAGAAAATTTTTACATTGAAATGCAAGTATGGACCCTTCGACATACAAATACAGTCTCATACATGCACACATACAAACACAGTCTCATACATACACAGGCACACACACAAACACAGTCTCATACATACACAGGCACACACACAAATACAGTCTCATACATACACAGGCACACACACAAATACAGTCTCATACATACACAGGCACACATACAAATACAGTCTCATACATGCACACATACAAACACAGTCTCATACATACACAGGCACACACACAAACACAGTCTCATACATACACAGGCACACACACAAATACAGTCTCATACATACACAGGCACACATACAAACACAGTCTCATACATACACAGGCACACATACAAACACAGTCTCATACATACACAGGCACACATACACAGTTTCATACATACACAAGCACACATACAAACATAGTCTCATACATACACAGGCACACATACAAACACAGTCTCATACATACACAGGCACACATACAAACACAGTCTCATACATACACAGGCACACATACACAGTTTCATACATACACAAGCACACATACAAACACAGTCTCATACATACACAGGCACACACACAAATACAGTCTCATTCATAAACATGCACACATACAAACAGTCTCATAGATACACAGGCACACACACAAACACAGTCTCATACATACACATGCACACACATACAAAGAGATTAGTAAACACTGACAAAGACACAGGCCAACACACATACCTGCAGGGATGAAATTGGACCAAAATAGAGCCGTTTGGGGCTAAGCTCCAGCATCTCTGTGTATGCAAGTTTTAACAACATCTGATGAACATCAAAATAATAAATTTTTATTTCTCGCAAACTTTCCAGATTGTTTTACTTTTAGTGAAAGATAATTTTTTTACCAAAAACATTCGGCATGATTATTGGCAACTATACATTTAGTACTTTTTGCATCCAATTATTGCCAAGTTAAGAGCACAGAGTCTTCACTGGTAATATTAGATGATGTGGGTGTCATGGGAAAACCACAGATGATAGGAATATGGAGACCAAGGAGTTTCATTTATTCAGTTGACAACCAATTGCATGAAAGTTGGCCCTCTAGCAGTGTATGTTGCCAGCTTAATAATAAGAAGAGTGGGTTATGGACTTGGCTCATAGGCAATGAAGGGAAATACATATTTGAGAAGACAATGTCGGCAGAGAGGCAGCACTCACTGTGTATAACTTTTCTTACACAAAATGTAGTGTAATGCTACAATGTAGCATGGACCAGGCAAGATTTTTATAGGTACAGTACCAAAAGTGTACTTCACACTCAAACAGTTAATGCAACATTGGTGTGTGCCATATACCATCAATAAAAAAGACATACATTGTAACGTTTCACAGAGACGGAGGCAAATGCAGGGTCGAAGAAGAAGCTTTTAATATGAACAAAAGGAAAAACAAAACCGAGTGCATTGCACTACAGATACAAAATAGACTAAACCCTGAAACATAGAACGCCACAATACAAAAATGAATGACAAGGACTGGGAAAAAATGCCTGAACTAAATATTCGTACTAACAAGGTGAACAGAAACAGGTGGGGACTAAACACAGGTAAACACAGGAGAAATAAACAAATTAACTGAAACAAGAACAGGAAAGATCAAACAAGGACATGACAAACCAAGAACACACAGAAAACAAAGACTGGAACAATTACGTACATGACACGTAATAAACTTCATACATTAAATAAAAGAGTTTTACTAATTCCTTCTATTCGCTCTGCTCCGGGACCTTAAATTCACTACTCCCCTAAAAATGTATGTTTTATTTTTAAATAGAGAAATACTTAGTTGATGTACTGAATAAATAGTTATTTAGTAATCTGTAAGTAGCTTAATTATAATTCTATTTTCTAATTAGCTGTCAAATGACAAATATGTCAACTGTGAAAGTAAACATTATTTTCTCCCCAGTAAACATTGGGTTGCAACTCACAGTTTTTCCTCTCCAAAACTCCCCGGATGTAGTTTCACAATCAAAGGCAGCTCCCAATTCTTTATTCTTCTCATGGTGGAACTTTCTTTCCAGTTAAAATATATCATGTGAATTACAATCTGTAGCCAATCATCTTCCATGTTATTTCACCACATGCTGTCCTTGTGTACTTGATGTTGTTTTATTAATACTACTCTTTTTAAACATTGTTACTTCTTCTCGAACAAGATTTAGCGAAAAGGTGAAAAAGCATAAAACAGAAACTATAATTTCTCTGATCACCATTTCATTTGGGAGGCGGTACTTACATTTACTATGTATTTTGGAACATGTCATATTATATGGACAGCCCAATATGGAGTAAGAAGATTCAACTGCAAAATAATAATTTGCTCATTCAAGATTGTGTCAGAGATCTTGTTTTCTTACGGTATAAATGTTTAATTCAAAACATTTGTAATTGCTACATTAAGTAGTTGTGCTATGGTGAAAAAAATTATGGGGTTTACCTCAGGGGGCTGGGATGGCCCCTTGCAAAAGTTTGTTTATAGGGTCAGTGAGGAACTTTTTTGTGTATCTGGAGGAATGCTTTGGATCATTGTCCTATTGTAAGATCCACTGACAACAGTATTCACCTCTTGGTAGCGGCAGACAGATTTTGCTCTAAAATGAACTGGTACTTGACAGAGTTCAGAAATCCTGTATTCTAACAAGGTTACCAGGGCCTTTGAAAGCAACAAAAAACTCTCAACATGACATATCCACCATCATTCTTCACTTTTTTTCATGCATTAATCTTTTCATACTAAACACACCTCTTGTAACAAACAAAAAAACAAACACATTCTGAATGTTCTGAGCAAAGAATCCAGTTCCAATTACATTTTGTCAATTTTTTTCAATGTACTGATATTTTTGTCTTGGTGAGAGCAGAGTCTTTCGTCTTTCAATATGTCCAAATAACTTGTTGGCATGGATAGGCCTGTAATTAGAGTTTAAGAATCTTGGGGAACCCAATATTTAACCAACTTCTGCAATTCACCAACTGTGACCCATGGATAATCTTTACCTCTCGAATTATCCCCCTCACTGTGCGTGTGGGCAAAAAACACTTGCTCATAAAGAACATAAAACATAAGCAAGATGGTTATATTTTGGTGGTTACAGTAGCAACTTTTTTACAGCCAATGGCCCGCATTCATCAAACGTACTTTCCATAACTGCACTGATTCTGTAACATAGAATGACGTATGGTTAATTAGCCCTTTCAAGCTATAATTTATGTTGAAATCTGTCAATTCATAGGCTGCGTGATCGCCACACCCGCATAAATTACGGGTGTGTCATAAGCACATGTGCAAGGCATTCTTGAGTCCACGGCTTTATCCTATTTACCAATCTGCGGTGACACCTACACTCATTTCGACCAGGTGCGACAGTTTCATGAATCACACTTAGAGATCATCTTAAGTCTCTCCCAAAGTTTGAATCTGAGATATTTTCAGAGAGGTTTTCATGAATGAGGGCCATTGTCTTACTATTAAAAGTATAATTCAAATTCATAATGAAAAGAGGCCCATACTCTTATGTTACAAATGACTAAGACAAAAAAACAGAAAGGAGTATCTGACCAATGAGGTCTTATTGTTCCTTAAATGAAAATGAATATAAACAAGACAACTAACACACCCCACTCTGACTCTCCCCCGTTCGTATCATGATCCAAGCTACAATATCATACAAAAGACTTGTGCATATCCTGTTGTACCTGTGAAAGATTCTACCTTTAATAGGGAACAATTCTACATTTAATAGGGATGGATTCACTATCCAAACATATCAGGACAGCCGTAATAATGATCATTAGGCATCATCACAAAATATGTAAATCCGGTGTTACCTAAGAGGTAAAACATAACAGATGCCAATGCTCCATTATAACCATGCAAACAGAAAAAACTAAAATTTTAATGTAACTCCTTATAAGTACCAATTTGATTAGCTTTGAACTCTCAGTTCAGCTCTTTCCAATCATAATCAATTATCATAACATACATCCCCCCTGCTCTCACTTCATTAATCAATGGAAAGTGACACCATGAGTGAAAGCAGAACAATGACAAATACGGCCACGAGGCGCCATCCTGAACTGGCCATCATTACAGGACGGACATGAAAAATAGAGAATTGGTAGTAGGGATGGATCTAGAATCCATTCAAGAAGGAATGGCATCCTGTACATTCATCAAAAAACAAAGTGGAAAAAACGCAAACATTCACAAACACAAATCATAAACCATATAACCTATTGACAAATGTGTCTTTCATAGCTAAACAGCTCTCAAATTTGACTTTACCTCAGTGCCTTCCCACAGGTCTGCGAAACTGGCAATAATGCATTTATAAAACTCCTGTAGTTTCTTGGCACATGCCTGACAAAATAATCGGTTTGCCCACTAGGGGATAAGCTGCTCAATTAAATTGTAGGAGAGAAAACTCTAGCTGGAGAGAAAACTCTAGCACGCAGCCTAGCTTGTAGGAGAGAAAACCATGTTGCAGTGGTTTACCTGCTGCAACCACCAGGGCAGTTGTGTTAGCATATCTACAGCACCCATATTTAGCATTTTCACAGGCAATGGCCTACCTTGTGACAAACAATGTCTTGATTAACCTTCTATATTTAAGGAAATTATCACATTTTGATTAATTTCTATTCCAAAGAGTGTCAGTCAGCCAAACCCTAAATCACAACTTTTATGCATACTGTGACCCCGTCTGTGGTTCTATTGACATTTAGATTGTTCTATCATCAACAATGGGGGATGACGTTAGGTCTCTACCCTAACTGCTGTTGGTTTCAAAAACATTAATTTCAGTTGAAGCTATTGAGAGGAAAATATATTTATCTTTCACAATGTTTGTTCATCCCAAAACTGAATATGCTCGTGTTGGAAAAAATAACATAGGTGAGGTGAGTCTGAACACTCAAATTTAACCCTTAGTAATAGGCTATCCTGATTTAATGGGAAAGGTTGGTGTCATCCTAGTGGGTCTGCCCTGCTTCCTGGAGTCCATGGCTTCACCCACTTATGGTGAGATAGAAATAAAGGGCAAATGCATTGTTTAATGTATATGAAATTTCAGTTTCCACACATTAACATCTGACATGGTCCTCAGACTGTCTGTAGTAAGATTTTCTTTCAATTTAGCTGATATCCTTCTTTAACTGAAGGTTCAGATTTATCGTCCTACCAATCTAGTATTGTTGCAGTTTGTAAAAATGTGCCAGTCAAATCAACACAGCAACTCAACATCAGGGTGGAAATTAAGAAAACTTATAAGAATGGTGATGTTGACAGAAAACAGATGTATGACGTCACCAAAATCAAGGTACAATAATGAATAATTCAGTTTAGACCTTAAACATTTTCATCTACTCGATTTGTTCATTTGTCAATTTACCATTTTAGCATTGGTTTTAAAATGCAAGTATTATCTCAGTTATCATTGGTAAACATAAAAAAGAGAAAATATATTATTTATCCAAACCAAAGTTAAGCATTTAAAATATATCAATTTTATAATGGACAATAAACTCGCTTTGGCTGTTTTACCCTCTTTTGTTGGCTGTACTGGATTCAAATTCAGTCCTCATGGGACACGGACAAGGAGAGAGAAAAAACAATATTTTAACCTTTTATAAGAAAACCATGAGACTATTTTACCAGATTTGAAAATAATCATTGTACCAGTGTCTAATTTATCACTCGGTTTAGATTTACCCATGTGTACTAGCTAATAGCTTAGCACGCTGCAGCAAATTACCATGAGGTGTGCCTGGTAAAGGCCTAACCACATTGTCATGAGACCCACCCCCACCACTTCGTGGAGGCCTTACGGGATAAAACATTATCAAGCAATACATGCGTTTGACCCTTAATGACATGACTAAGCACAACAAAACAGGCTATTTCTTGAATACCTATTAAAACATGTTCAAGCATGACAGAACAAAACAGGCTTTCTCTTGAATGCCTATTAAAACATGCTATATCATCAAAGTGCTTTTCAAACTACATGTAATATTCAATTAAATCCTATTAGCGCCATGATATGCATGCGCGTCAGAGGCATCAGTCCTTCTGTCATATTTGTACAACTGGACGGCATTTTATTTGAATGTACAAGTCACTGCATAATCACCTAAAACAATTAGCATTGTCAACGAAATACAGTTTAGCGCTTCTCTCAAACGTATCCGCCCCTAGAGCGTTTCACCATATTAATCGTGGCCAGTCAGGTACTAAGTCTCCATGGATGACATAAGCTATAGCATTACTTCATTTGGTCATTAAATGGTGTAGGCTTTCAACTCCCCAACTGTTCACAGGAACCAGGAATAGAAAAACAAACGTCCATGCAGGTGCATGCAGTCAGCTTCAGAGTCTCAGGATCTTCAGCAAAAACTGTAGTTTTTCGGTATAATCGAAAGTCCAAACATAGCAGCACCAACTCTTTAGCGGTTTATGTATAGTGGTCAGTGTTGCCAACTCTCGCGAATCAAACAAACAATCGCAGCTTCAAAAACAAGCCCAATACTGTTATAGCGTGTTAAGGTCAATAAATGCAAAATAATATGAATGTGCATAGCAAAACAATTCTAAACTAGGTTTAAACCGACTGAAATTAAGATTTTTTTTCAGCAAATGATCTGCGTCTATAACTTTCTGCTGAGCTGTCAAATACCTACTCTTCTGCTCCCATGAGCTAGACATCCTGACTGATGGAAACAGACATAAATGGCATTTATTGAGATGTTTCTAACATTGGTCTAAAAACCCTATTTTCAGATTATTTTCATAGATCGTTGTCTATGAAATAATTGCAATCTGGCTCAAATTATCACGATTAGCGATGCCAACTCTCGTGAGTCAAACAAGCAACCACAGCTTCAAAAACAAGGCCAAAACAAGCCCAATATTGTTATAGTGTTAACCTTTTCACGTGTGAGTTTCAAATATTCCTTTCCTACCCCCCAGCGTGAGTTTTTTTGCACATGACTTCAGTACTCACTCCAGCATTTGAACTCACTCCAGCATTTGAACAGTCACCTTGCCAGGTGAGGAACACTACATACATTGCATTGCAAGCTTCTCTCGTTTACTCGAATTCTAAGAGCTGCAAAAGTTGGTTGATGTATAACTGTAGCTAGCTAGCAAACGTCAGCTAACCGCTAGCTAACAAAGCGTGACCAGTAATTCAGTGCAGTGAAAATGAATAAACTATATAAAAAGCATACAACGGGTAACGTAACTTCTAGAAGGTTTTTACAATGGTTTTGATCGGTTGTCTTCCAGGATATGTTAAGATGCTCTATTGTAGTCGCTAATATAATTCGTTTTTGTGTATCAGTTTTGGCTGTCTGTTGGTACGTAAGTAACACTTCTTGTCCCGATTTGAATGCTTTCTACCTGGTTAATATCATAGTGTGGCCTTGAAACAATTACAATCAGGAAATGTAAGTTATACACACTGTTTGAGCTAAATGTGTGTAAATAATAGCGCGGTCTGACCCAGCCATTGTTACGTTACTTGTAGCTAGGTGTGACAAAACGTTCTAATCACACCGGTGTGATCGTACACGTCAAACGGTCAATGAATGAGCCTGCAACATATTAAACTGAAGGCGCTCAGAGTTTGAAACGCAAAACATGTATTTTAACTAATTCTAATCAACAAGCAAAGAATTGTTTACGAAAAAGAATCAAACGTCAACAACGCATATATGGAGGGCAGGCACCATCCACTCATCTCTGATCACCTGCCAGCAGAATATCAATCAATCAAATGTATTTATAAAGCCCTTTTTACATCAGCAGTTGTCAAAAAGTGCTTTTACAAAACACCTGGCCTTAAACCCCAAGGAGCAAACAACAGTAGTGTTGAATTTCAGTGGCTAGGAAAAACTCCCTAAGAAGGCCAAAATTTAGGAAGAAACCTAGAGAGGACCCAGGCTCAGAGGGGTGGCCAGTCCTCTTCTGGATGTGCCGGGTGAACATATTAAGAGTACAAATTGTAATAATTAATAAATGCGGGCTGAATGCATAGTCTATATAAACATAGTCCAGGTCGGGAGCATGACCAGATGGACAGGGACAACACGTGGAGGGGAGAGGTGGCAGCACAGTGGCAGCTGAAATTGTCAGGTATCGTCTTGATCTGCAACACAACCAGGAGGACTTTGGACAGGGACAGCAACAGGTCTTTCAAGCCTGGTAATCCTTAGGTGTTGGCCAAGACCTCATGTCTTCCTAGGTTAAAACTGCAGGAGACTGGGAAAATTTAGAAAATGCATTCCTTATATCTACATGGATTTATAGTGGAGAAGGAGAACTGACCCTACTCCCCCAGCACAATAATATAGCAGCGTAAAACCTTGGGGCTGAGACGGGGGGGGGGGGTCAAGCCTTTCTGGTCACCTTCACGCCCTTAGGACAGACTACACTTAATCATAGACCATGCTGTAGAGATGTGTCTTGAAAGTTTGCATTTCTAACCTTAATTGGCAAATCATTCCACTGTATTGGAGCTCTATGAGAGAAGGCCCTGCCTCCGGCTGTTTGTTTAGAAATTCTAGGTACACTTAAAAGGCTTGCATCTTGTGATCTAAGGTAACATGTATGGCTGGATCATTTCAGCAAGGTAAATAGAAGCAAGTCTCATCTCATCTTCATCTGCTTATCCAGTATCGGGTCGCGGGGGGCAGCAGCTCCAGCAGGGGACCCCAAACGTCCCTTTCCCGAGCCACATTTGCCAGCTCTGACTGGGGGATCCCGAGGCGTTCCCAGGCCAGTGTCGAAATAAAATCTCTCCAACTAGTCCTGGGCCTACCCCGAGATCTCCTCCCAGCTGGACGTGCCTGGAACACCTCCCTAGGGAGATGTCCTGGGGGCATCCTTACCAGATGCCCGAACCACCTCAACTGGCTCCTTTCGATGCAAAGGAGCAGTGGCTCTACTCCGAGTTCATCACGGAGGCTGAGCTTCTCACCCTATCCCTAAGGGTGAAGCAAGCCACCCTTCTGAGAAAACCCATTTCAGCCGCATGACCCAGCCTTCATGACCATAGGCTTTTCGTCACAACAGTGCGGTAAAGCGAATGCAATACCGCCCCTGCTGCTCCGATTCTCCAATCTCCCGCTCCATTGTCCTCGCGAACAAGACCCTGAGATACTTGAACTCCTTTACTTGGGGTATGGCCTCATTCCCTACCCGGAGGAGGCACTCCATTGGTTTCCTGCTGAGAACCATGGCCTCAGATTTAGAGGTGCTAATCCTCATCCCAACCGGTTCACACTCGGCTGCGAACCGGTCCAGTGAGTGCTGAAGGTCACAGACCGATGATGCCATCAGGACCACATCATCCGCAAAAAGCATCGATCAGATCCCCAGCCCACCGAACTGCAACCCCTCCCCACCCTGACTACGCCTTGATATCCTGTCCATAAAAGTTACAAACAGGATTGGTGACAAAGCGCAGCCCTGGCAGAGGCCAACCCCCACCTGGAACGAGTCTGACTTACTACCGAGAACCCAAACACAGCTCTCACTTTGGACGTACAGGGATTGGATAGCCCTCAGAAGGGACCTCCTCACCCCATACTCCCGCAGCACCTCCAACAGAATCTCCCGGGGGTCCCGGTCATACGCCTTCTCCAGATCCACAAAACACATGTAGACTGGATGGGCATATTTCCAGGCCCCCTCCAGGATCCTTGCAAGAGTAAAGAGCTGGCCGGTCAGGACGGAATCTGCATTGTTCCTCTTCAATCTGAGGTTCAACTATCTGCCGAACCCTCCTTTCCAGTACCTCTGAGTAGACTTTCCAAAGGAGGCTGAGAAGTGTGATACCCCTGTAATTTTTGAACAGGGGAACCACCACCCCGGTCCGCCACTCCTTAGGCATTTTCCCAGACTCCCACGCAATGTTGAAGAGGCGTGTCATCCAAGACATCCCCTCTACACCCAAAGCTTTCAACATTTCTGGACGGATTTCGTCAATCCCCGGAGCTTTGCCACTGTGGAGTTGTTTGACTACCTCAGTGACTTCTGCCATGGAGATTGACGATGCTTCCCCATCAGCCTCCAGCTCTGCCAACACTATAGAGGGCGTGTTAGTAGGATTTAGGAGTTCCTCAAAGTGTTCCTTTCATCGCCTAATTACCTCCTCAGTTGAGGTCAACAGTGTCCCATCCTTACTGTACACAGCTTGGATAGTTCCCCGTTTTCCCCTCCTGAGGTGGGGGACGGTTTTCCAGAAACACCTTGGTGCCGACCGAGAGTCCTTCTCCATGGCTTCCCCAAACTCCTTCCACACCCGCTGTTTTGCCTCTTTCACAGCAGAGGTCGCAGCCCTTCGGCTCTGTCGGTACACTGCAACCGTCTCCGGAGTCCTCTGGGATAACATATGACTTCTAGGAGCAAGTCGATGTATCGATTTATATGTTAACAATAAAACCTTAATCAGCCCTAACCCTAACAGGCAGCCAGTGTAAGCACGCTAGTACAGGAGTAATGTGTTAAAAATGTTTTGTTCTAGATAGGATTCTATTAGCCGTGTGCAGCACTAATTGAAGTTTATTTATTGATTTGTCAGGGTGACTGGAAAGAAGAGCATTGCAGTAATGTAGTCTAGAAGTAACAAAAGCATGGATTCGTTTTTCTACATTCCTTTTTGATAGAAAGTTTCTGAGTTTTGCAATGTTTCGAAGATTATAATAAGCAACTCCTGAGACATATTTTATATGTTCATCAAAGTAGAGGTCAGGGTCAAGGGAAACGCTGAGGTTTCTTACAGTTTTTTGGGATACAACCATGCAGCCATCGAGGTTCACAGTGAGATCTGCTAACAACACTTTCTTTCTTGGGTCCTAAAACAAGCATTTCTTTTTTTCTTGTTTTAAGAGAAAGTTCTCTGTCATCCACTTCCTAATATCTGAAACGCATGCTTCCAAAGTAGCTAATTTTGGGGCTTCTCCATGCTCCATTGAAATATATAACTGGGTGTCATCAGCAAAACAGTGAAAATCTACATTGTGATTTCGGATTACATCGCCCAAAGGCAGCATATATAGTGAGAACAAAAATGGGCCCAGAACTGAGCCTTGAGGAACACCAAAACACATACGTAGGAAAAGGAGCAATTTATTATGTTCAACATTGGTTGACCTAACACAGGAAATAACTTCTTAAGTAATTTTGTTGGAATCGGGTCTAGCTGACAGTTTGTGGGTTTAGAACTCATTACAAATTTTGTGAATGTGTTGAGCAATACGGTATCAAAAAATTCAAGTGTCCCCATTGACACCTGGTCAGAGAGGTTCAGGACATTCTCAGGACAACTGAGATTTTCAGGACCTTAACTATTTAAGGAGGAGTCAGTTTTTAGTTTTCTAATGGTGATGATCTTTTCATCAAAGTAGATCATGTATTAATTACAGCTAAAGTGAAGACCCACTTCACTTATTGTGCTTTGCTTTTTTGTTAACTTTGAAACTGTATCGAAGAGACATTTTGGATTGTTTTTGTTCACCTCAATCAGGTTTGAGAAATAAGCTCATCGAGCAGACGTGAGTAATTTTCGGTATTGTAGTGTACTGTCTATCCAGAGTAGTCTGAATAATTCCAACTTGGTGGAGCGCCACATTCACTCCAATTTTTTTTTCTACTATTGTCTGTGTACCAGGGAGCAAGTTTCTTGTTGCGTATTTCTTTTGTTTTTAGTGGTGCAACCCTATCTAAAGTATTTTGTAGTGTTGAGTTTAGATCCTCGATTAGATCGTTTGCGGAATTATTTGTGGATTTCTTATTTTAACGGTAAATGTAATAAGACAATGATCCGATAATCCAGGATTTTGGGGGGAAATTATTAGAGCTACAATATCTATTTCTCATGACAGGACTAAATCTAAGGTATGATTGTGGCAGTGTTTTGAATCTGAGACATGTTGGATAAAACCCATTGAGTCAATTACGGCTTCAAAGGCTTTTTGAAGAGGGTCATTGGACTTTTTCATATTAATATTTAAATCGCCAAAAATTATAATGCTATCTGCCTTGATTACAAGGTTAGACAAGAATTCTGGAAACTCATTGAGGAACATTGTGTATGGCCCGGGGGGCCTGTAAATTGTAGCTATGTAAAAAGCCTGGTTAACTTTCATAAGTAAAACGTCAAAAGGATGATAACCATTTTAACCATGTTTCACACAAACCAATAACATCTAGTTTATGATCAGAGATTAATTCATTTACTGCAACTGCCTTTGGAGCAAGGGATCTAACATTTAGGAGTCCCATTTTGAGATGCGAGGTGATACAGTCATTCGTTTTTGTGACCGAGGTGGAGGAAGGCTTTAACTTAATAAGGTTGCTATTATTAGCACTACCTTGTTTAACTTTTCTCAGCCTGGAACGAATCACAGTGGCAATAGGTAAAACTGTACTAACTACTCTGGCTATGCTATCGACAGACTCCACTATACTAGCTGGCTAACAGCCTGCGACTTGACCTGCACCCTATCTCATGGTGAGGCTATAAGAGTGAGACTCCAGTCAATGTTCCTAGATAAAAGAAGAGCACCACTCCAGCTAGGATGGAGTCCATCGCTCTTCAGCAGATCAGGCCTGGCCCTATTTCTGGGAGAGTCCCAAAAAGAGAGCCAGTTATCTACAAACTCTACCTCCTATGACGGGCAGAACTCCGTTTTCAGCCAGTGATTGAGTTGCGCAAGTCTGCTGTAGAGCTCGTCACCACCCCTAGCTGGGAGGGGGCCTGAGACAATTACTTGATGCCGACACATCTTTCTAGCTAGTTTACACACTGATGCTATGTTCTGCTTCGTAACCTCTGACTGTTTTATCCTAACGTTGTTGGTGCCAACGTGAATAAAAATATCTCTGTACTCTGTTTTAGACTTCGCTAGCACCAACCCCAGATTTGCAGCTAAGTTGGTAGCTCTGCCCTCCGGTAAACAGTGTACGATCGCCGACTGATTCTTTAGTCTAATACTACTGCTAATGGAATCGCCGATGACTAAAGTTTTCAGTTATTCAGGGCCACACTTAGAAACTGCCTGTCGATCATTCCCCTCCGAAGACGGCTCGGGCCTTGACTCCGACTCCAGTGGGGAAAACCTGTTGAAAATCTCAGTTGGCTCTAGCAGCGACACAGGTTTAACTTGTCGAAGGCATTTCTTCCCAGTGACCAAGAAAAAGTTATTTCCCAGCTGCAGGAGCTGTGCCGGGAGGCTAACAACACTGTTGTTTATTCCTGTTGGACTACACTAACATAATCCTTGCCTGACATTTGCGTCAGAAGTTCTGGCTAGGTTGAAGCCTACTTAATCAAAAAATATGTACCTGTGATGATTCACATCATCTCAGTTTGGAGTTTTGACTCTGACCCTATCCAGGGGCCCTCAGATTTCTTCCTCTGCTTTGTTGTCAATCCTGTTCCCTGTTGAAAGACAGTGCCAGTGTTCACACCCCATTTTATATTGTTACTATTTTTGGTAACTACTTTGTGGAAAAATCGTTTTTTAAATGTTATTACAGTGGGGAGAACAAGTATTTGCTACACTAGCAATTTTACTGGTTTTCCTACTTACAAAGGATGTAGAGGTCTGTAATTATCATAGGTACACTTCAACTGTGAGAGACGGAATCTAAAACAAAAATCCAGAAAATCACATTGTATGATTTTCAAATAACTAATTTGTATTTTATTGCATGACATAGGTATTTGATCACCTACCAACCAGTAAGAATTCCGTCTCTCACAGACCTGTTAGTTTTTCTTTAAGAAGCCCTCCTGTTCTCCACTCATTACCTGTATTAACTGCAACTGTTTGAACTTGTTACCTGTATAAAAGACACCTGTCCACACACTCAATCAAACAGACTCCAACCTCTCCACAATGGCCAAGACCAGAGAGTGGTGTAAGGACATCAGGGATAAAATTGTAGACCTGCACAAGGCTGGGACGGGCTACAGGACAATAGGCAAGCAGCTTGGTGAGAAGGCAACAACTGTTGGCACAATTATTAGAAAGTGGAAGAAGTTCAAGATGACGGTCAATCTCCCTCGGCCTGGGGCTCCATGCAAGATCTCACCTTGTGGGGCATCAATGATCATGAGGAAGGTAAGGGATCAGCCCAGAACTACACGGCAGGGCCTGGTCAATGACCTGAAGAGAGCTGCGACCACAGTTTCAAAGAAAACCATTAGTAACACGCTACACCGTCATGGATTAAAATCCTGCTGCGCACACAAGGTCCCCCTTCTCAAGCCAACGCATGTCCAGGCCTGTCTGAAGTTTGCCAATGACCATCTGGATGATCCAGAGGAGGAATGGGAGAAGGTCATGTGGTCTGATGAGACAAAAATAGAGCTTTTTGGTCTAAACTCCACTTGCCTTGTTTGGAGGAAGAAGAAGGAGGAGTACAACCCCAAGAACCCCATCCCAACCGAGAAGCATGAAGGTGGAAACACCATTCTTTGGGGATGCTTTTCTGCAAAGGGGACAGGACGACTGCACCATATTGAGGGGAGGATGGATGGGGCCATGTATCGTGAGATCTTGTCCAACAACCTCCTTCCCTCAGTAATAGCATTGAATATGGGTTGTGGCTGGGTCTTCCAGCATGACAACGACCCGAAACACACAGCCAGGGCAACTAAGGAGTGGCTCCATATGAAGCATCTCAAGGTCCTGGAGTGGCCTAGCCAGTCTCCAGACCTGAACCCAATAGAAAATCTTTGGAGGGAGCTGAAAGTCTGTATTACCCAGCGAGAGCCCCGAAACCTAAAGGATCTGGAGGAGGTCTGTATGGAGCAGTGGGCCAATATCCCTGCTGCAGTGTGTGCAAACCTGGTCAAGAACTACAGGAAACGTATGATCTCTGTAATTGCAAACAAAGGTTTCTGTACCAAATTTTAAGTTCTGCTTTTCTGATGTATCAACTACTTATGTCATGCAATAAAATACTAATTCATTACTTAAAAATCATACAATGTGATTTTCTGGATTGTTGTTTTAGATTCCATCACTCACAGTTGAAGAGTACCTATGATAAAAATTACAGACTTATACATGCTTTGTAAGTGGGAAAACCTGCAAAATCGGCAGTGTATCAAATATTTGTTCTCCCCACTGTATGTATATAACTTACAGTATACATACAGTATATAACTCAAGTGGTTATTAAGTGATGATCAACTATTAATAATCAGCATAGAGTTATTTACAGTGGTTCATTAGTCACTTTTACTATTATCAATAGTATGGTGCAATATTTCAAGACTCTTAGTAAAAAACTCAAAAACTGATCATCCTTGTAAACCATTAAATTTTGCATTTAAAACAACTGATTTTGCTTTAATTTGGTTTGTAAACATCCTTCAGTACAATATTAGAGCAATTCAACCACTAAGGTTTTAGTAAAGTACAATGAGTACATTTGTTAAGTCATTAAAACCTAACAGGGCAATTCTTTCAGTCATTGTAACAATCGGTTACCCCAAGCCCTAACAATGTATGAATTGAAGTGCTAAAGGTAATTGGTTACAGTTTATTTCACGGTTCACATTAGGGAAAACTCTAACTGCACCCATCACAATTGACAGAAAAATATGTCCATAATCAATATCCCATTATTAAGCGTGATCAATGAAGACATCTTTTACAATCATTGATAGAAAAAAGTCACTTATTCCTACATGTTTTTTGTCTAATCAATGTTATACTATCAGAAATAAATAAAAGACATGTCACTGTTTAGCACACACTACATTCATTTGTGTAAATTCTGTCTTCGACATTTGGCAATGATTTCTTGTCCACGTCACATTTTTCATGCACTGAGGGAAGAATCTTTCGGCATGGCAAATCCAAACATGACATCGGTCAACATGATCTGACTTATCCATGGAAATTATATTTTTTGATGATCTGTTGTGATTATTGTGTGCTAAGAGTGATGCAATATTATTTTGAATAGTTTCAAAGCGTCTAAAACAACTGTAAACAATAGAGAAGAAAATCCTATGAAAATGTATGTATCATGTATTTAAAGTCTTTCTAGATGAAACATTGATTATTGTTTCATCTAGAAAGACTTTATCAATAATGTAATCAGTGTTGATAGTTAGCAGTTACTTTTATGGAATGTTTAAATAATTTTAACAGTGCCAAGCAGTGTAGGATAAGGTAACAATACAGTCAGCAAACAAGGACAGGATTCAATAAGTCAAAAGTTAACATAATTTCTTACATTATACCGGAATTCATTTTATTTTTCAAAATCTTTGTTTCTTGGTTTCAGGTTTAATTGAAACCACTGAACTCCATATTGAATTTCATTTGATTATGGGAGATGTTTTTTTGTAGAGAAAACAAAAGATATGTAATCAGGGAAACCTTCTAGCAAATGTTTTATGACCATACTTTGTGTTTTCATAGACACTGTACACACTATATTAGCAGAGAGGGTGAAATACAGAATATAATTGACTGATGAAAGTGAAATAAGAACTTTAAAAAGATGACTCGATTCTGCTGGTCTTTCATCATCTCTCTTTTTGCTTTATATCGCTCCTTTATCTGCCTAACTGCTCTATTACTTTCAGTGAGACAGCCAAAAATACATCAGCCTTTCTGCACTCTTCTCTGTCTCTCCATGTAAAATTGAACTTCTTTGATATCGCAGATCAATTTTTCAAAACTGTTTTTCTTTCATATACACAGACATAATTCTTTTCTCTCTCTCTTGCTGTGTGTGTGTGTGTGTTTTTGTGAATGTATTTGGACCAAACCCAAAACAGGTTGGAAGAGGAGCAGTTGAAGATAGATGGAGAAAATGAAGGGAGGGGATTGAAGAGGTGTGTCACTGAGGAGGAACAGATGGAGAGAGAGGCAATGTCAATGAAGAGAAAAGAATAATAAATATTTATGTCCTGTAATGTTTCTGCATGGCAGAGTTTATATCATATTTGAATGCTGTACGTGCCACATCTCAACCATGAGAAATTAGTTGGCAAGGTGTTGTTACACTGCACCAATAAAGCACATTTGGGATTTAGAATGTGTGAGAGAGGAAGCTGCATTGTGGAGGATAAGGGGGGAGAAAATTAAAATGGGGGACTAGAGAAGTGGAGGAATAGGGAGAGAGATAGAGATGAAAGAGTATGAGGAAACCAATATGGAGACAGACAGAAAGGAAAGGCAGAAATTAAGATACAGAGCCATTTTAAAGAAAGGGAAAGGAATAATATGGGTAAGGTGTATGAGGTATAGTACTGTCTAATATGGTTAGGGTGTATGAGGTAGTGTACTTTATTAAATTCTTAGGGTGTATGAAGTAGTGTACTGTATTATAGGGTTAGGGTGTATAAGGTAATGTACTATATTACATTCTTAGGGTGTATGAAGTAGTGTACGGTTTTATAGGTTTAAGGTGTATGTGGTAGTGTCTTGTATTAAATTCTTAGGGTGTATGAAGTAGTTCACTGTTTTATAGGTTTAAGGTGAATGAGGTAGTGTACTGTATTATAAGGTTAGGGTGTGAGTTCAGTGGCTACCTGGAGGAAGATAGCACAACAGCGACCTCTCCAGGCAGGGACTGACTGGGAACCAAAAACTGCCCCGAAATTTCAGCCAAACTATCCCACCTCCCCCAGCCCCACTTGCCAATGCACATACCCACCAGGAACAGACCCACAACACAGGAACAGACCCACAACACTGCCTAGCTTCCATCATGATCAAACATGACATTATCATATGGTTTAATTGCTAGAATACTAAATGAGACATAGAAACACTGTCTGGCTGCTCAGATAGGACTCAATTGCCTCACTCAAATCAGATGACAGTGCTAACTGCTAACACTGTGAAGTAATTGAAAACACTAAACTAGAACAAACAGCACAGTGAAACAAACAAAAGAAATATACAATATGTGCTGGCTACCTTATTTGAAGATTCATTGTCATGACTTAAGCTGGATCCTTCTTGAGGGCGATAGCTAGACTTTTTATGCAATAACTTACTGGTGCTTGACTTGTGTTGGAGCTGTCCGGAGAACTTCACATGTATTTTTTTCAATAGCAATTGACAGTATGCATCATGCCGTAGATCAAGTTTACTCAGAACTAGTTTATGAAAAACAATGCGTTAGTTGGCTTCCAGCCTGTTAGCACAATGGATGTGCTTTTCGACGTTGTCGGAAATTGCAATATCTATATCCTTGTGTCCCGCAACCCAGTCTCCCTCCAGAACCCTTCCAAAGAAGGCCAGTGGCGCCTCTCTAAGTTACACTCTTCTCCAAGTGGTCCTGAGGTGCTGTATGTGTGCGAATCCTTCTGCTAACACCTTGGTTGTAGCATGGTATGTTGTCATTATTTAACCTAAGCTAAGCATTAATGTTATCTCCAGTCGAGTTTTCACCAAAACATGTTATAATATCGAAATTAATAAACAACATCCATTATCTGCATAAATTGCAGTTTTCCCCAGATATATGCTGTAGATAAACATCTCAAGCCACCTTGACTACCATATGCTTTTTTCTACTGTTGAAGTAGCCTACCTCATGCATTTGTTTGAATATGGGAATCATTTAACACAGACTAAAATATTTACAGTAGCCTAATGTAGCAGTTATTGTACTTGATGCCTTGAAGGGCACAATGGTAGGAAATGGTAGAACTATGGGATCAGGGATTTGCAACATTTTATTTAGCTTTACATGGGTTACAAATAGATGCTGCAAGTTATTGTGGTATGTTGGGGTCTGACATTTACGTGTTATGGACTGACTTGGAAAAAGACAGCTCCAAGCCGAGCACTGTCCATCGTTTACAATAAAACCCAGTATGTCTTAAACATAATTCACTGCTTTTTGAGTAGAAAATAGTGTATTTATGGCCCTCCTCCTCCTCATTGTCTGCAAATTACATTGGGGCAGCAGATGGTTCTCCACCTGTGGCACCAACTGTTGCACACCAAGCTTACGTCAGTGGTGGTGCTGAATCACCGTGTTGTGCTATGTTATATTGATATCAATGAAAGTACCATCATTTATGTGTTGTTCCAAAAGGTCTACAGCAAAGCATTCTGTTCATTAGTTTATTGATGATATTGATGTTTTCCTGTGTACTCTTATTTCCCATCCCCTCATTGCCTACTGCTTTGGCTACTTCGCTAAAGCTGTTACGAATCACACATACCCCTGCTGAATTGGTTCTGCGGTCAACACCCTACAGGGTTTAACCCAGGCAAAGTGCTGCGGCATCTTCGTCTCCAGTGGGTCACTGTACAGACTAGCAGCAGCACTAGTGATGTTGCAGCGGTGGCACCAAAATCGAATCATTGGTTAATTTTGCTGCATCAAACTCTAGCGACTTCACTTGTCTGTCTTGCAGATTCTCCGTACAAGGTAACATTTTAGATTGTTTGAAATGGTATACTGAATAATTATTGACTGGCTGTAAAAAGTGGTGTGCTTTTCCTGAGTATCAGCGCAAAAAGTACTGGCACACTTCGCTTGTTGACATTTATTTACATTATTAATGAGAAGGTCTCAAATTGTTTGGAAAAATAATGATTTTTTTATTTTTGATTCTTGCATATTTAGTAATGGACAAATATGATCAGTGAAAATAGGTTTTTGAAGGTACCATTAAGCTATTTAAACTAATTACTCTCTACATGGGTCTATATGGGCAGTGAGGTTTACAATCAATGTGGGTAGAGTCAAACTTTTTGGGTAGAGTCAAACCCACCATTTTTTTGGTCCATATGAGGTTTGACAGTCACTCACTGAATAGAAACACACACATTTGTGCAAGACAAAACTGTATTATATACTGTATTATAGGGTTAGCTTGTATAAGGTAGTGTACTGTCTCAGGGTTAGGGTATATGAGAAAGTGTACTGTATTAAAGGGTTTGGGTGTATGAGGTAGTGCACTGTATTATAGGGTTAGGGTGTTTGAGGTAGTGTACTGTATTATAGGGTTAGGGTGTATGAGGTAGTGTACTGTATTATAGGGTTAGGGTGTATGAGGTAGTGTACTGTATTATAGGGTTAGGGTGTATGAGGTAGTGTACTGTATTATAGGGTTAGGGTGTATGAGGTAGTGTACTGTATTATAGGGTTAGGGTGTATGAGGTAGTGTACTGTATTATAGGGTTAGGGTGTATGAGGTAGTGTACTGTATTATAGGGTTAGGGTGTATGAGGTAGTGTACTGTATTATAGTGTTAGGGTGTATGAGGATGTGTACTGTATTATAGGGTTAGGGTGTATGAGGTAGTGTACTGTATTATAGGGTTAGGGTGTATGAGGTAGTGTACTGTCTTAAGATTATTGTGTACACAGTAGCGTATGGCCTTTATGGCATTATGAAAGCAGAACAGAAAGAGTTTGAATGTAAAAGAACGAGACAGAGACCCAAAAGTAGAAAGGCAGAGGGTGAACTAAAACAAGAATAAAAGAAAGACATAGAAAGTGAGGGCAAGAAGAAAAGAAAGGGACCAAGAAAGAGAGATATGTCCAGGAAAGTGAAGAGCGTGAAATGGAGAGGGCTGGAAGCCAGTGGACTGTGACTGGGAGAGGAGGGGATGGGGGGACGGTTCAGGCTTGGGGTCAAGGCCCATTAACTCAGGACAGTACACCTGACCACTGGGCCCAGGGGAGTGCATCGGTCCAGATCCCCGATGGGAGCTGGTGGGAGATATACTGTGTAAGGAGAGTCTGGAGGACTCAGTGGCTAAGGATTATGTGTGTCAGGCTACATGCACATATCAACCGACAGCACAAACCAGCCTTTGTGAACGCTTGCTATGCAACAATCCATTTCATCATGTATCTGTTGGGATACACTGCCCCTCAGGGCCCGGATACCGTATGCAAGGTCAATATAGCATGGTTGTCCGCTGGGCCGTACACATGCCTGCATGCCAGTGCTTTAAGGCAACACTACAGCAGAGAGCAGTGGCACGAGAGAGGCTGACAGACAGACAGACATGTAGAGAAACAGAGAGAAAGGCAGAAAAACAAGCAGACTGACAGACTTGTCCTACTAGCAGCCGCATCAGCAGAATGTCTCCCCTAAACAAGGCCCGACAGAGACACAGACGCCAGCTGCAGATTGAATCCCGCAGACAGACAGGGGTGGAAAGTGAAAGTCAAAGAGTTTGGGCCAGAGCAGTGAGCGCCGGCTGAGTGTGTTGAAGGAGAGGGGAGTGGAGGAAGGGCACTGAAGTGGTGCAGCGGTGCGGAGACTGGCGAGGCTGGCATATGCCAAACTACGAGAGACAGACCAGCACTGTGGATCTCTAAGTGTAATCTGTTACCACAGGGAGGCGGGGGGGAGAGGATGAGGACTTAAAGAAAGACAGAGCGGGTATGAGATAAGAGAGGGAATAAAGAATAGAACATGGGAAAAAGGCTGGACTGGGGAGAGGAGGAGAGGGAGGCAGCCCTTTCAAGTTAACAAAAAGCCCCATTACTTACTGTCATCTGGCACTCTGATTTGACACCACTGTATTAAGAGACTCAGACAATGTTCTGTCTTTGTCTTTTGTTTTGGTTGCTATTGTGAAGCCTATTGTTGCGGTCTAATAAAACCCTTGTAACTAAATTTTTGCCAGTTTGTGAAATTTGAACATTTCATGATTTTACTCCCAATAATTTTTCTTCAAAATAACCTTTCTTTTACAAAATAAGTTCCAGAATTGTATGTCCGTAAATGATACAGTCAATTATTTACATTATTTTCATTGCCTGAATTTTTTTTATGGATATGGGTATATCTCAATCTACATGTTTTTGATTTCTGCTGTTCACTGACAGGGACACATCCACAGTGCATCCCCATCTATACCGTGGTCTCCAGTGAGTAGTAACAAATACCTGCTTCCATACAGATCCCCAGATATACACCACGCAAACACAGTCCAAAGCCACCCGCTGCCCTCCATTTGGCCAACCAGAACACATCTCCCTGTTCCACCTCCTGAGATATAAGCAGCAACTCAAGAGACAGCAATTATCATATAAGACAGCGAGACAGTGTGAAAATAAAGCAGACTCCAAGCTACAAGGCTGCTCTGAGAATAAGACGATAATAGGTTTAAAGATAGATCTACCAACATTGGGGAATATATATCAGCAGTCGCAGACTTCATTAAGAAATATGTAGATGACACTGTTCCCACAAAATCACTTCCCATATGCTTTATCTTAACCAAATGCTAACCATAAAGCACTGCAATGACACAGTAAACGTCAGTCAGTGAACAGACAAATCAGGACTCATGGTGCCTATTGATGCTTCCCTCACGGGGCGTATTTGGTGCTACCAGGCAGACAACACCGAGTCACCAACGGAAGCTCTTGGCGCTCCGGATGACCCAGTGCTCTCTGTCTCTGTTCCGGTCGCAGGCAGTAGTTTCCATGTGTTTCAAAGTGACCACCATCATCTCGGTGCCCATGACAACCAAGGCAACTTTATGACTGTTATCCTGTCACACTCTGTCATGATGCAGTGTTTTCAAGAGGTTGGTCCCAGCCCATATAAAATGCAGTCTGCCAGGTTCACTGGACGGACTCACATTTGCCTACCACCACAACAGCTCCTGAAGATAACATTCTCATTACTTATCACATGGCCGCAACACAAGTGATATGAAACCCATATTTAAAAACTCTGCATTTAATACTGTTGTCTCCTCAACTCATAACCAGGCTTACAGCACTGGGACTGGACAAGCCTGTGTAGCTGGAGACCAGATGTTCTGACAGGCAGACCCTAGGATGACACGATTTGCAGAAACTCATAGGCCTCACTGACTCATAGCCAGGACTCAGTCGACAGGAGGGAGGTACACAAACTGGCCTTGTGTTGCCACGATAACGACCCTGTCCCCGAAGTCGTATCCTAACTTTAGGAAGAACAGGACGACGCATGGCCCAATCAACATCAACAGGGCTGAGGTACATAGAATCAGCTGTTTTAAATTCCTCAGCCTCCGCATGTCCTGGACAATAAATGCCACCAGTGTGGTCAAGAGATTAACCTACTCCTGAGGTGACTTCAAATTAACTTGAAACTTGGGGTACTTTCCAAATATTACTGCTGCACCGTTGAGGGAAACCTGACTGGCTGCATCAGGGCCTGGTATGGGAACTGTTCCAAACCAGATCGCAGGGCTTTACAGAAGGTGATGAAGATGGTGTCACACATCAGGGGGGTTCATACTCCCACCCATCCAGGACATATTTCAGATGAAGGCCTGCAGCGTTATCAACGATGCTTCTCGCCACAGAAACCCACTCTTTATTTGACCACCGTTGATCAGACGGGGACTGTACCCAAGCACAGGGTCCAATACTTTAGGGGTTTAGGGAATGTTTCGATCTGCAAGCAATCGGATTGTTCAACATCTGAGCTGCATAAGCACCTGCAATGACTCTGCTCAACTGGGCACACATACACTCAAGCACACACTCACTCTCAGTGCATAGCTCTGCCGGCCACAAAATGGCTCCATTCAGACAGGGAAATAAACCCATTTCATTATAGGTGATAAAGGAAAAGTGGCTTCACAAGATCACACATACTACAAGAGTGACATGTTCCCGCCATTTACCACCATTCTCATTCAAATAGCGTTTCAATTCAAGCTTTTCACCATGCCTTTTCTCTTTTGAACTGGTGACAGTCATTCTGCTCATAATATACATGTATTGTTCAGTGGTGAAGATGAATGCTTTGCCATAGACATATAACCTGAGGGTTGTATACTGTATATTCCATTTGATTTGGATCCAAGGCAAGGAGATTAATATTTTCTGATATCCAAGGTAGGTATATCTATCTTGCCGTTACATCTTAACATTGAGATAATTGAAAGCGAAATCCTTCTAGGTTTAGGGTCAAAGGTAGAAGCAATCATGTGAAAGCCTTGTTTATTGAATGAATAATTTTTCTCAATCTGCTGTTTCTCTGTAACCCTGAATACATTTGAAATTAATGGGATCAGTAAATTCACAGAAGTTGGGAATTGACTGGGACATTTCCTTTAAAAAATATGATCGTGTTTGGGAGTATTTCTCACAGTACAGGGAGAGTATATTTCTGTAATCTCAGATTTGTTCAGCAAAAAATTACCTGTAAAGAGGATAACCTGTTTGTGACTTCAGTGATTGAGAGTTTCCCAATAAGCATCTTAATGTTTTGATTTTTTTATATTCTTTTCCCAGAATCTGTTGACTCCACAGGGGCCAAAAGGACACGTTTAAGTAAGTGAATCATTATTCATTAAAAAAAAATGAATACATCCTGTCCTAGTAAATGAAAAAAACTGATTTAATTTCAGAGAAAACAACCCCTTTTATTCATGAAAGCTGTCTTTCAGTTAGGAAATGATTCACTGCAACAACATGTGATTAAGTGCCAGTTGGTGTTGGATAACTTTTTTAAATGGCCATTTAAACACTGAGTTTTGTGTTTAGTCCTGGGCCCTATTTCCCAAAGCACTAAAATGATCGTAAGATGCACATATTGTAAGTGCCTCATTATTTTTTCTGTGTTTCCCGAATGCATCATTCCTTAAGTGGCACGTAACATTGCTCGTTAATTAATGAGTGCTGCAGACCACACGTTACTCCATCGTAACAGGGACTTTAATGTTTTTGTGAAATAGCGCCTCCCTCAACAAGCAAGGAGTGATCGCAAGCAGTTAATATTAAGGCAATAGAACGAATAAAAACAGTTAATTCAGACCAATTTATTTAGACAATTTATATAAGTGCGTGAGTGGATGTGAATGTAATTGAATTCAACTGTCAACTGAGGATAAAGAGAAACTTATGTAAAATAAATAATTAAGAAAAAGTGTAAATAAATGTATGTCCAGGAGTCCGAAACCCTGTATCGTAGGCTACTAGTAGGCTACTGTCTTTGATGCTGGTGCTGGTGCCTCTACCTTGTCAAGAAGAACATGGATTTCTTCAGCTCTGAATGCTTGTTTTCTCTTGCATTCCATCTGTATACCCAACAATTTGAATGGATTTTTCCAACTATGTTTTATATTCCCAGTTAACCAATCATGTGTTGATTGCTGTGTGATTCAAAAGATAATTCCAGAGAGGATCGGTCTGTCAGAAGAGAGGATAGGGAAGGGTTCACGACTCTGAAAGACTGCGCAGGAAAAAATTACATTTCTCAATATAACATTGCAAAGAGTTTGGGGATCTCATCATCTACGGGATATAATATCATTAAAAGATTCAGAGAATCTGGAGAAATCACTGTATGCAAGAGACAAGGCCGGAAACCAATATTGGATGGCTGTGATCTTCAGGACCTCAGGGGGCACTATTCTATAGTGTGAATCACTGCACGGGCTCAGGAACACTTCCAAAAACCATTATCTGTTGCTGCATCCACAAATGCAAGTTGAAACTCTACCATGCAAAGAAGAAACCATGTATAAACAAGATCCCGAACCGCTGCCCCCTTCTCTGGGCCCAAGCTCATATAAGATGGACTGTGGCGAAGTGGAACACTGTCCTGTGGTCTGACAAATCAAAATGTGAAATTATTTTTGGGAATCATGGACACCATGTCCTCCGGACTAAAGAGAACAGGGACTATCCAGATTGTTATATCAGTGGACAGTTCAAAAGCCACCATCCGTGATGAATGTGGCACTTATGACGGCTTAACGATGCACGTAGCCTTAAGATAGACTTTGTTACGACGGACTTATGCCTGTCTCCCAAACCATCATGTAGGGCCCCCACTAAGATCAATGTCTATTTACTGACATAAAAAATAAATGTTTAGTGATTGTTTTCTATGTTGAAGATGGCTATGCTTAGGGTCATGGATTATAAAGTAAAATAAATGGCTACAGTTGACAGATTCATTTGTATTTAATCAAATGTGTTAGTTGCCATTTCACTGGCGATGTATTCTAATACTACTTACGCATCATTAGGAAAATGTAAAACTCGAAAATGTAGGTAGGCTATAGAAATTTAGGGTGGACGAAACATTATATCCAACCAATTTACTTCAGCCAATAAAAATCATATGTCTAGAAATCGATCATGTGACTTCAAATTATCAGTTCCTCGAATAGCTATATAGAATATGTTACCTAATAGCCAATCATGTTACTGACCTGTTGCCAGTTGACCTAATTAGTTGTGTGATATTCCACCAGTTTTCGTTTTTTAACATTACACAACTTCCCCAGTCTTTTGTTGCCTCTGTCTCAACTTATTTCAAATGTGTTGGTGGAATCAAATTCAAATTAGGCATGTATTTTTCAAGAAACATAATTTCAATTTCAGCATCTGATATGTTGTCTATGTAAGTAGTTAGTGTAGGGTATAATGTGTATAATGTGTATAACCAGGTTTAGTTTTTGCATTAAAATGTTTTCCAGTAGTTTGTTGCCTCCATCCCAAATTTTTGAAATGTGTTGCTGCCATCAAATTCGAAGTGGACACATATTTTTGAAGAAACAATAAAATGATTCAGTTTCAACATTAGTAGTTAGTGTAGGGTATAATGTGTCAGAATGGTGATTTATGGCCCTGGGAGGCGGGACTTCCATATTGATGTGACAGGTGGGCGGGACATCCGGTTTGTAGGGTGGGACTTCCGTTATGACGTATGTTAGGGTGGGACTTCCTGTATGACGTATGTTAGGGTGGGGCTTCCTGTGTGACGTGTGTAAGGGCGGAACTTCAGGAGTGACGTATGCATGTCCGGTGACTTTGTAATTTATGATTACATTGATGTGTTAGTGTTTGATGTTTTACAATGCCTGATGAGCAAAACAGATCAGTGTTATAACAGGAGGGTTATGTTTGATGATTAACAAATGGGGCTTAGGGTTCCGGAATGTTAAATTCCCAGGCAATAAATAATTGTTGTGTCAGCGGTAAGCTGTTTGGTGTTCAACAAATGGTGTTCGTCAGATCTAAAACCCCCAGTGTGTTATCTTCTGACAAGTGTTGCAACAGATGGTTGTTAACCTTTCATGTTTTATGTGTTGATTGACGTGGTCTGCCTATTTAAATCACGCAGACATCAGTGATGGTCATTCAGTCTTGCCTGA
Source organism: Esox lucius (assembly GCF_011004845.1). Lineage (NCBI taxonomy): Eukaryota > Metazoa > Chordata > Actinopteri > Esociformes > Esocidae > Esox > Esox lucius. The sequence continues at coordinate 11,349,823 of NC_047588.1, read as the reverse complement.
GCAAACTTACATATACAATACAAAACATGGAGGATTGGGCTGCGATCAATGTTTTGGGTGAAACACCGGTGAAAGCTAACATCTTAAACGCAGCTCAGCGATTTGGTAAGAAATTACAAATGGACGGCAGAAATGCAATCAACATGGCAGCCGCGAAGAAACCAAAGCAGAGTTTAACCCGAATCCATCAACTACACCAGGATATGTTGGCACAGGAATGGGGATTGGACGATGGTCGGATCGGTGGATACATTTTCAACCCTGAGCAACCGGAGGTGGCATTTTATGAACTACCCGAAGAACATGTGTTTAAGGCTGGTGTGACTGATCAAATGGTTTTTAATGCCGGATTATGGGCCACCTTTCGAAGTGTTTTATTTGGGGCCAAAACAATGCCCGCATAATACACTAGATGTACTGTTTAAAGTTGTCGAGGGGCTGAAAGAGTATGAGCTATTTCCGGAAAATGTCAGCGGGGTAGATTGTGACTGCGGACGGATTGACTGACGTAAGACCCTGAAGCCCCGCCTTAAGCTAACACCAACCTCAACACAGCATAAAAACAGACAGACCGCCTGAGACTATCAAGCAGTCAGAAGAATATACGAAACATGTCTCAAGAATACAACCAAGTGGTGATTGAAGAACCCAAGGCCGAGGACTGGCTGCGTGACACCGGGGATGACAACGCCTTCTACGGAACCCCTGACCCCGACAGCTCAATTCCACCGGCATACCCAACAAGAAACTACCACTGGATTGACAGGATTGGTGATCAGCTAGGTCCTCTTAACCAGTCATACATTTCAAATGCTAACAAGAGTTATCACAAAATGGACTAACACATTGTACCAAAAGTTTTAAATATCATCAAAGCAACAATGGGTATGATTCTGGAAAACGTTGTTGGGGCTATTCTACACAAAGCATGCATCGGATGTGAAGTGGACCACCCGAGCCAGACAAGACATTCATGTCTCGAACCACCTGAGTATTTTTTTGAGGCCCATTATGATGACATTGTGGCGACAGTTTTAACACTGCGACTGAAACATGTGTTGGTCAAGGCTTTGAACGCACCGATGACTGATGTTCACGATGCCCCTGAGAACTTTCCGCATGAGCTCAAGTTGGAGCCGAACATCACACAGAGACTGAGTGAGAACAGGGATGAATACATGGACAAATTTAATGAGGATGCTGTATGCGACGCAGCGGCGTCATGGTGTGATGAAAACGAAGAGTCTGTTGTCTAATGCCAGGGTAACTTCAGTTCTAATGTTAACATGTATATAAACAAAGACTATGAGAAATCTGAATGTTTGTGTAACTTTTCTGAATATCTTGGTTGTGTAATTTCGAAACTCAAATAAAACGATGTTAAACATGTATTTATTCTCATTATTACTCGAACACTCTATGATGTCTGAACAGGTTATGAAAAGTATTTACTACGACCTGGCAAACCCTGGTGCTTATGTGGGTAGAGAGGGTTTGAACTTACTTGGAGAGAACCGGGGAGATCCTCAAATATGGCGAGGCCGATGACTGGCTGCTAGCCCAGGATGCATACACGATACACAGGCCTGTAGCTATACATTTTAAAAGAAATAGAGTTATTGTTCATGATATAAATTCACAATTTCAGCTGGATTTGGTTGACATGAGTGCTTACAGTGTGGAAAACGATAACATGAAATTTATGTTAACATGCATAGATGTATTAAGCAAATACGCATGGATTCGCGTGCTGAGAAATAAAAGTGCCATTGAGGTAAAGCGAGCATTTGAAGACATATTAAAAGAAGGAAGAACACCGCAAAAAGTCCAAACGGACAAGGGGAAGGAGTTTTTTAATTCACATTTTGTCAAAGCAAGTATCGTTGAGAGATTTAATAAAACAATTAAATCACGAATGTGGAGGTATCTCACTGCTGCCAACACTCACCGCTATGTTGAAGTTATTTCTTTGATTTAGTTCACGGATACAACCATAGCTACCATCGGCCTATTAAGATGAAGCCTGCTAAGGTTTGTGAAGAAAATGTTAGATTAGTTCTCAAGAACCTGTATGGTACAACATTAATGAGAAATGGTAATCAAAACTACAAGTTCCAGGTTGGGGATACAGTGAGACTCTCAAAGCTGAGAGGTGCATTTACAAAAGGCTATGAAAAAGGGTACACAGATGAATATTTTACAATAACAGAATGCATTCCACGGGTACCTCCTCCATATAGAATAAAAGATTATGATGGTATTGTGATAGTTGTGACCTTTTAAGAACAGGAATTGCTGAAAATAATCTTGGATGAAACTTTTAAAGTGGAAGCAGTTTTGAACGAGAAAGTACAGAAAGGGAAGAAAATGTGTCTTGTGAAATGGCTTGGTTGCCCTGAGAAATTCAACAGCTGGATACCATCGGAACAAGTGGTTGACCTAGAAACTGGATAAAATTCCTGGATTTTCAGGATCACGTCATTTACATTGACTGCGATCAGCATGGGTGACGGTGGTTTCTACATAACGCTGCCCAGTAACTCATCGAGACATGTCTATCCAAGTAATACGAGTTTGTGCTATACCACAAAATTTGCCAAAGGTATAGGTTTGAAAGGTGACTGGGAAGTATCTTTGATAGAGTTCCAATAACCGCATACGTGGAAGACTTTTACATGGGGTGAAAACGCATTTGAACTACATGACTCGAATAACGACAAAACTTGGAAATATGAACTCAACACCGGTTATTACAGCAGCATATTAAAACTAGTGACAGAGATCAACAGTTATATAAAACCACATGGTGTATGGGCGGGGTACTATGAATTTAAAAATAGAATGTTTCTAAAAGGTGAGCCCCAGTTTAGATTGAAATTTAGTGCAAAACAGATATTGGGCTTAAAACCAGGCGAGCGGTGGTACGCCCCATGGTACGGGACATTCCCCACAGATATTCTAGCTGGGTTTAACACCCTATACATCTACACAAATATAATTGATTATCAACGTGTTGGTGACAGTCATGTCCCACTGCAGCGAACTGTACATATTGCTGGGAAAAAGAACGAAGTTGTCACAGTGAGGTACGACCAGCCACACTACGTACCTCTTAGTAAGAGCCTGTTTGATGAGATCTGTATTGAAGTAAAATCTGATCAAAACCAGCTGGTTTCATTTGTAGTGGGGAAGGTGATTGCAAAATTACACTTCAGACCCGTCAAACATTATTTTAGAATTTAAGATGCTGCCTCAGAAACTCTACAATGATCCTCAAAGGTATGTTGAATACTACACAACACAGGGGTATCATGGTAGCGCTGCAATGTAAGGGGCTGGTCTAGGGGGTCTTTTCCGGATGGCAATACCTTTGTTGAAACGAGGGTTCTCAATAGCAAACCCACATCTGAAGAATGCGGCTAAGAATATAATTGGCGATGTTGTCAACAGTGTTATGTCACGACAAACAAAACAGCAGGATGGTTCTGGATTGATGGTTATGACTCAAGGTGTTAGAAAGAGACCACCTGGTAGGCGGAGTCTACCCAAGAGTAAAAAACGCAAGAATGAGACAAAAACAAGAGCCAAGGTTAAAAGAGAACATACTCAAAGGGGACATGGCAAAACTGCTTAAGAATATATTTTAGAAAGATGGCACTCCTACACCGTATGTCTGGTGAATGTATGAAAACAGAGTTGGATTTATTCAGAGTTCCATTCACACAGACATCTATCGAGAAAAATACTTACGTTGAAATACCGACCCTATCAGCAATATCAGACGCAGCCCCTCTGGAGTTCTTTGACGGGAATGGCGAAGACTGTGTTGATTTAAACAATACTTTGTTGTACCTACGTGTAAAAGTCACTAAACCAGACGGAACTAATATTGATGCCGGTGCACGTGTTGGGGTTATCAACTATCCGATAGCCTCCCTAAGTGGATGTCTCCTTGGGTGATCGTTTAATTAGTCAGAGTAGAAACAAATACCCTACAGAGCTGTTATAGAGAGCATTCTGCATTATGGATGTGATACATTAAAGACACAGTTTTCAGCTGGTTTGTTTTACAAGGATGCCGCAGGTCACATGGATGTTACGGATCCTGCAGGCGAGAACTATGGACTCACGAAAAGGGCTGCCTATTCAGCAGATAGTACAACATTTGAAATGATTGGCCCTGTTCATAGCGATATCTTCTTTCAAGAGAAACTCATGTTAAATGGAATTGATTTAAAGGTTAGGATGGTCCGCGGTAAAGATGAGTTCTGCCTTATGGGGGTCGGGGATGTGCGTTATCGTTTGCATATATTATCAGCGTCACTATTTGTCAAGAAAGTGTCTGTTTCGCCAGCCGTGAAACTTGGACACGCTCAAGCGCTACTCTCAACCAATGCCAAGTACCCAATTGAAAGAGTGTGTATGAAGACATTTAGTTTACCGGCTGGGGGTCGCGTTTGCAACCAGGAAAACCAAATTTTAGGACCGCTGCCAAAATGTATTGTCATAAGATTGGTGGACAATGACAGTTTTACCGGAAGTTACACAAAAAATCCATTTAATTTCAAACATTATAATTTGGAGTTTATGGCTATGTATGTAGATGGTCAGCAATTTCCTAGCAAACCATTCCAACCAAATTACACAACAGTGTCAGCAGTGCGTGAATTTGACCAATTGGCCTTAGCTTCAGGAAAACAACTAAAGGACCAAGCCTTGGCCAATTGACAGGTCGGACTTCTTACACGGCTATGCCCTTTATGCATTCAACTGCGCACCCGTACAGGACCTGGTTTCAACCACGCGTGGACAACATTGTGTGTTCTTTATCTAATGACAAAAGGTCTGAGTTATAAAAATGTGTCTTTTTATGTTGATGATTTACGAGAAAATTATGCCCTAGTCTAGTTTGTAGCTAAGATGTACCAGAGTAAGTGTGATAAGCAAATGTTTAATTGCATACAACATGCCCAACCTTGTGAATTGTTTATTTTGTGCCATGGTTGTTGAAGAAATAGAAAAGCAAATCACGTGTTTGTCAACTTTATTATTCAAAAATAAAACCATTTGTAAAACCACATCAATGTTTACATAGTATTTTTCATACAACATTTATTCAAGGCAAAACATACACTTTGACAATGGATCACAAATGATAAAAAAGCATGAAATAAAAACACATTAAAAAGGAAACCATTTTGTGGGGTCCGTGGTAGGGGTTTCAAAGAAAGCTTTGGTTGGTTGAAAACCAGTTGGTGGATGTGTGGCTAAATCATTAAATTGTGTCACCAGACGTTTGTTTATACAAATACATTTTACGTCTTACAAGCGCATTTGGAATAGTTGTAAAGGCATGTTGAGACATGCCATGGCCTCTAAAAACACCCCCTACCCCAACAGTCTTCTATCATCAGCAATTTTATTGGTTGCTGTCACACTTTTAACAAGATCCAACCGGTGGGAGCCCCTGATTATCTCTCCTTTGAAAACGAATTCACCATTTGAATTTCATTAACTCAAATCTTTAGACCGGTGCATTCTATTAAGAATATATTCAACATTCTTTCTACGCCTCGCAGGCACATTATCCAAAATGTCATCAACAAGATCAACATTTCGGTCAACAGTTTACTTAGACTTAGACAGTCACGTTTAATACATCAGACCCAGCCTCAGACCCGGGTAGACTTAAAGTCAGTGTGTTTGTATCAAGCTCCCCCTGTCGCACAACAGTCAAAAATCTTAAAATGGCAGAGTATCTTTTAGCTTTCTCATGTAAATCCATATCAGGCTTCAACAGTATATTGCGAATCGATGAGTCCAAATCATTTTCAACAGATTGTCTTACATCGGTGCTAGTTTTGGATTCTCGCAGGTTTTCTAACTGATGTTTTCAGAAAAATTTTCTGAGCATGATCCATGTTGTTTAACCGTGTTTCGATGCAGTTAGACTGATTAGGAATGGAACGGCAATGCTTAATAATGGCAGTAGAAAAACTATCAATCAATCTGGAGGTTCTTTTCCTTGCGACTGAAGTGTTCTTTCTAGACATGTATATAATTTTGTCTTTTTGTCTCTTTACTTTTCGGAGATGCGATTCTGTTAAGGGTATATTTCCACGCCTTAGATTAAGCGCTATTTCACAGAGTGATAAAATGAGTTTGGTGGATGCTGATTCTAAAATAACTTTTCGTTGACTTGCCGGTGCCTTAAATATCATCTTCAAAAGTGGTAAATTTCTATGAATGCGTTTAGACATGATCAAACTTTCTAAGGAACGTACACGACAGGCCAATCCCCTGAAAATAACCCTGTTCTCAGACGGTAGTCTTCTGGTGTTGTAGCTTTAAAGTCAATAAGTAAATAACCAAAAGGTGGATGTGTTGCATCTTTAAAACTCTCCATGAAGAATCGAGAAAGACCGGGGTCTATCTGTCTGCCTAAAATGCTAATCTGCTGATTGTCACGGGGGGTTTTAAACAAGATGAGGTACTTTGTGTGCAAGTTAATAGTTCTACTAGATTTGCCTTTAACAAACATGTTTTGGACAAGGTAAATTGCACTCAGGTTACGGTGGTGTGAATATTGTGTGAAAACTCCCTCCATCTCCAAACTCTCTGATGCACTTTTCATTAAATCATCAATAATTAAAAGGTTGTTATTCTGAATCGGTAGCAGATTGTCATCACACAGCGATGTTGGTAGACCTTCTATAAAAGTAATCTCCCTCACCTTCAACATTTCGTCATACAATGGTTGCCAACATGAATAAACCCAGACGATATTTTGAATTTCTTTGGAGAAAACAACATCAGCATTATCCAGCAACATCTTCACAAAATATGTTTTACCAGAGTTACTGGGTCCACTAATGACACAGCCGAATGGGTGTTTGGCCTGCTACTAACAAATTGAGCGATGCTGTCATCATCCGGTAACTCATCGGTCAAGTCACCCAAGAATGGCCCCATTGGGGGCACTCAATCCCAAAGGCGTGTGACAAAGATCACGGAATCAGTGTCTGTGTAGAGTACACGTCTATCCAACTTTTCCAAGAGTGAATACAACTCGAGTCTAGCATAGGCGGTTGTGAACGCTGCAATACATTTTTTGCCAATTGTGATGGTAATTCTATCGATCGACACTCTTAAATAAGGAAGTACAGAGACTAAATTCTCTAAGCACAAGTTAACCATTTTAATATTATTTGCAAATAAGAGAGACGCGTCAAATGCTTACCAACATAATCATCCGAGGAGTCTCTGACTCCATACATGCACAATCCGTATTTATTACAGTGAAAAGGGGTGTGGTAAGATGCTGCCCAGCTGTCCTATGTCAATAAAACACATTCCCTTTGTTATGTTACTACCTTACTACCTTACTACCTACTAAGCTTCACACAAAGGACAAGCTCTCCTTCCCCCCATAGGTAACTACTTCAATTCTAAGAGTTCTTACAGCATCTGGACAGACAATAGATGCCCCCTAGGCAAATACCAGATCCCCCACATTCCTTTTCTTATTTGAATAAGGGGCTCTCAGTCCTTTAATCAGTGAGAATACATTGGTTAGAGAAATTTCCACAACACGTTACGTGGTTTGATTGGTGTCTGTTTTGTGTAACGCCACTGTACCATCGCAATAGTGTCTGAGATGAATGAGAAATAACCAACATCTATTTCACTGGAAAAAAGATAGTGGCTAAACTCCTCCGGATCTGTACTTAACATTGTGTTCATAAGGTTAGTCCGCTCACCCATCTTACCCCAAAGACTATTCATTGCCCATTTAGCTAAAGATCGCCTAGCACTGTTTACAACAATGTTTTCCTTGCTGCACACCCTCCTTTTCATGATATTCACGGATATACTGGTCTTTAGCCTCATCGTCAACCACAGATGGCGGGAAGCCGCTAGCTTCCTGCTTGTGCTTCAGGAATGTTCTCATGTAATCTGCAAAAAGATCATCTGATGTCCTGGTGAAATCCAAATATTTCCACAATGCGATAACCGTTCTCAACAGCTTTAACCAGCTCAATAGAAACCCAGGTACCGGTTAAAGATCTTTCTGAATCAGTATGTGAAAAATCAGTTACCTGGTTTTCAGACTCTGCACATAATCTAAAAAATGGAAAGAACAGTTTACTGCCGACCCTGTGTGGTAAAACGGGGTGATAAAGGCCTTTCGGTGGACACACCGTAGCCTTAACAATACCAAAGTAGGTGTCTAGTGGTTTGAAATCTCGAAAGATTATGTCTGGATGCCCAATCGGATAAGTCTTTGTCTTGTTGCAGAATGGGTAAAGACTACAGACATCGCTATACTGAATAGTCTCCCCTTCTCGAGCCGTAAACTTCAGATGAATTGCATTAGTATGACCGCCAAAAAGAGCATCCCGAGGGTCAAGGCGCTCTGGAGCATCAAAGGTTTTCAAGAAAGCTTTGACATCTGCGGATGTGTTTTTAAGCTGATTCCACTCACACTCCAATATGTATTGAACATGTACGTTGTATTGTTCTTTCAAAGCCTCTAGCTTTGTAAACCATTGCTGGAGCATCAACCCGTACTGAATCTTTGTCACTGGATTGATGCTTGTTGAACAATGACACTTTGGGTTACCGTGCCAGAAACAACAGAAATTAATAGACCGTTCTCAACCCATCGCGTTCAGCATATCCATCAACGCAGTAGGCACCGATTTTCACTTAACCCTTGTTCAGGGCGTGCTGTATTGATATATTCTCATCGGAGGCAACATATTCAAGCCACTGGATTGAGCTGTTTGAGAATGTCTTCTGACAACGGTTGTAGTTGTCTGAGGGGACCAACGCAATGGTGTCCTTGGTGAGGAATCTTTTGCAAAAGACTTTCATGCAAGCCGAAGCAATCGTTATTGACCGGAATGGGTTTAACACCACCAAACTCCAGGAACTCGAGTCTGTAGCGCATACAACCCTCTCTCAAGATGACCACATCATTCACGCAGTAAGCTTTTATTTCATCCTGCATGACAAAGGGGTCTGCGGAAACAGTTGCATACCATTGCAAAAACTCATCTTTTTCTTTAGCCATCATGGTATTCACACCATAGTAATGCGGTTCTGGATGGGGACCAACATAGTTCTCATTCTCCTTGATGTTAAACTTGTAAGGAAAGTAGCCTTTTTTTGAATCCTTAAAACCCATAGCACGTGGCAAGGCTGACAGCTTCATAGGTAGGAAGCAATGACAACCTCTGATTGAATGTGCCGTCTGTATAAATCATGAGCTTGCTACCATTAGCAATAAGTGTCGTGCCAATGCCATTGTTAGCAAGGTATTGCATCAAGATGTAACCATCGAGACCTTTAGAGTTGTGTGCTATAAATGTGTAATCATTATATTTCGGTTGCCTAAACTTTTGGAAAAAAGCAGCGACACAACCATCTCCGGCTGAACACCACGTCTTGTTATCAAAGCTTATTGCGCATACAAAATTTGCAGTGTGTACACCAGTGGTCACCAACCTTTTCAAGCCTAAGATCACATCTCAAGTCCAAATGTAAACCAAGATCTACCACTTGCAAAAAACTATGAAAAAACGAGGCCACAATGTAGTTTGACATTCTTTGTTACCTGTTAGTCACTACAAAAATACTTTTGTATTAATTCTAATACATTTTTAGTCTGAAAAATCCATATGAAATGTGCATTTCTCTCTGGCACGTTCTGCGAAGATTGCGGGTCAGTATCATCAACTTCATCTTTGCAGCCGACATAAAAAAAAACATTTGTTTATTACTAAACAATTACATATTTACATATTCATAACCATTACTTTTGCTAGTCCTTTGAGACAGCTTTTAGGTGCCGTTTACATGAACACATCACCACTCCATCAGAATCGAAAACATAGAGAGCTCTTCATATGTAAACTATAGGCTATTCGATTGGATAGCCTATCCCTCCCCTAGACACCATTTACTGCACACAATAGGCTCACACATGGTGCATTTTAAATTAATAAATAATAATGAATACAAATATATATTTTTTTTTCTCTGATTTTGAAAACTCTTCACGATCGACTTAAAATGCTTCCAAGATCGACTTGTCAACCGTGATCGACGGGTTGGTGACTCGTGGTGTACACCATTCACCGGATTGGCAATTGTCTTGAAATCATAAAATATGTAGCGCTCACTGGGATCCTCTGGCTTGGAGGGTTTTATAAAACACTGATGATTCATTTCAACCGCCAGATCCATGTTACAATTGTGACACATGTTGGCTATGCACCTGTGCGCTTTATAGTTGGTAATACTAACATTGTAATAACCGCAATCAACACAGTATTTATTCTGGTCACACCTGCTAACCCAACGATCCACACTTTAGTGGTGCTTCAAACGTTTATGCTGGCTATAACAAAAATCTGAATAACATATCCGCTTACAGCCTGGGCACTGCTTTGTGTTATGGGGTAGGGTATGACAATTTTCATGAAGACAGACACTACAGCTATGTTTACAACTATGATCACCACAGGTGTTGAAACTGGTATAGCACCAGTCACAGACATATGACACACCCAGAAAACCTCTCAGATTCATGATGCCATAGAAATCATGCCAAACAAACAGAAAAACATGTAGAATCATTATTCACAGCCACATATAAATGTCTTCTTTTTTTATTGATAATCTGATCTATCAACAGTGTTTGAGCTTTACGTCGCGGGGCACCACCCTCACGGTTTTTGACAATTTGTACCACCAGTTCTAGTGACTGATCAATCATTATCTCGGCATTACTCTGCATAACACTTTCAAGTAAATTACCAAACGTGCGTTCATTATATTCATCCGCTCTCATGGTCACATGTACGGGGTCTATCAGAGATTCACCAATCAACTCAATCTTGTAGACGATCACCAGGCCCGTTTACAAAGTCTGAAGCTCTAACAATCAAAGTATCCACGCCTGCCATCATACTTGCGTAGAATGTGCCAAAATCACCAACTTTACCAGTATTTTGTAAATGTATCAACTGTCGTAATTCAACATTGTCAAACGCATTACTTTGTATAACTCTAACATCGCCATCACTGCACTGAGTTTGCATCGGAGAGTCAACTAGTTCGTGTGAAAAATGGGGGCTACTAAGCTCGGTTAACAAGCCTTGTATCTGAGGATTATTGTGCGCATCGCTGTGTAACAAAGTAATGGTTGGTTCATTTGTATTTTGGGGTGTGGTCGATTTATTATGTGTAGAAGGTTGTTGGATGTTCCATGTCTGGTCTGTTGTTAGCATTATCTTTCGCCATTTCTCTGGCTTAACGTTTAAATAACAATTCACTTTTCAGGTTTAAATATTCTAACTCAAACATACATTTACATACAGTGCAGTTTTGAAGAGTTGGCTGTATTACCTTCAGCTTTCAAGCATGATAGAAAACAATGAAACAAAAATCCCCTCACGCTGTGCAGCCACAAGGTAGGGTGTCCGTAACTGAATCCATTGTGGTAATGTACTTTGTATCATCACCAGGCAGTCCTCAATCTGTTGGAATAAATCAGCACTTCTCAAAGTCCGGACTCCGGTCTGGATCCGGACCTGGAGGGAATTCAATCCGGACCCGCCTCCATTTCGTATTTCAACCATAGACTGTAAAAAAATATGGACGTAGTGTCCGTGACGTCACCTGTAGGTTTGTGAAGAGCAGTTTTGAAGCTTAAAGTGGGCGAAGCCAACCATTGCCATTTTGGCAGCGCGTCAACGCATGTCACTCCCGGATAAACAGAAATGGGCAAAGAGGCGGGATGAGCTCAGCGAGGAGCCTGGATGCTGAAACCTAGCTCGACGTGAACAAGTTTGCTCAGGCTAAGCTAATGCTATATGCTACATGCTACTGGCCTCCCACAAAGTGACTAACAACAGCTGACTTGAAGTAAAGCCAAAAGTTAAAGTTCATGTTTTTGCCCTTCGAAATACTATTAAGACATAGCTAAAAGTGAGACTGTGTATCGTGATGCTGTATTATTCTGCTAGTTAAAGTGTATTAACTTACAGTATTGCTGTGAGCTTGTGTTTCATGCACAAACATGTCATATCAGCCAGCGCGGCATTGCACATCAAGTTAATAGAGAGCTCTATTCAGTCCATTTTAAAATTGTATTTTGGCTGCCTCTCAAATCGGTCAAACCATATTTATTACCTAAGACGTTCAAGTAAATGCACTAGAAATCCATGCTAATTCAGATGTTCATTAGTTTATTGCATGGACAGAAAGCACTGACACCTCCAGGAATTTGCATCTGACGGTACATAAGCATATCTAACGTTCAGAGTGGCCCGTTCAGTGAGAGCAACGGTACCGCAGAACGAGTGTAGCCTCTATTTCTATAGACGTTTTACACGTTTTTAAATCTGGAATCTCCACACAAAAGCAACAAAATTGTCAGACATCCATGAGTGCATGTTCACAGAGGAAAACAACAGAAAAAAAGCCCTGGTTGTTCTCTTGATACTTGATAACGACGGAAAACAAAGGCGTGGGTGAAGGTATAATGCATGTATTAAATTGTTTGAAATAATCCAGAAAAAAAAGCGAGAACAAGGCCGATATGTCCAGTTCAGCAGCTGGAATTAGCTGAGGAAGAAACGTGACTGCTGGCTAACAACAGCGGCAATCCACCTGTCAGTCAACGGTGTAGACCACGCCCTTAATTATGCAGACATTTTAATATTAATCAACTAAACGGATGAGTTATAAAAAAAATTCACCCCCCTCACAGTTGTCATGAAGGGCAAAATTAGCTGTATAGACCAAAACAACATACTGACACCAGGCTGTAAACACGTTTTTTTTCTGCTGTAAAGTTGGGCATTTTAGTCTTCAACTAAAGGCACTATTTTCAATATTGTAAAAAAACTGGACATTAAGACATAGGCCTAGAATATACCTTCATAGCTGAAAACTTCATGCTTTACATGAGATATCAGGGGAGTCCAAGGGCCAATAATAAAGCGATGACTTTCTCCTATTGATAATCATTGAAGTAAAAATATGTTTATTGCATAAATTTAATGAATTGGACTTAAATGTAACACTTGGTTTAGCGCAAGGTAGTACATACCTCCAGCGTTTTCACCCATATGCTGCCAGGGCAAATTTGCTGCTGGGGGTGTAAAGCTTAGTACTTGACGAGCTGGGGGAACAAACATAACAGTTTTAATTTCACTGCAGAGATTTCATATTTAGTAATGAAACAATAATTGAACTGTGCAAAGCTAATGGAATGTACAACACACCTCGACATCTTTCATCCAGAAAGTAAAGCGCCCTAATGAAAAACAGATTATGGATAAAAGGATTCCTCATCTTAAATAGAAGCAATAGTTTCCAAGACAAAAAACATCACTTACATGTACTCAAACTCTTGGCTCTGTGAAGTGGAGTCTGGATTACTGGGGAGAAACCTGGTTCTGAGAAAGAGGGATGAGAAATTTGAAAATCTAACAAAGGGTAAACACTCACCTAAAGGATTATTAGAACACCATACTAATACTGTGTTTGACTCCCTTTCGCCTTCAGAACTGCCTTAATTCTACGTGCCATTGAATTAACAAGGTGCTGAAAGCATTCTTTAGAAATGTTGGCCCATATTGATAGGATAGCATCTTGCAGTTGATGGAGATTTGTGGGATGCACATCCAGGGCACGAAGCTTCCGTTCCACCACATCCCAAAGATGCTCTATTGGGTTGAGATCTGGTGACTGTGGGGGCCATTTCAGTACTGTGAACTCATTGTCATGTTCAAGAAACCAATTTGAAATGATTCGAGCTTTGTGACATGGTGCATTATCCTGCTGGAAGTAGCCATCAGAGGATGGGTACATGGTGGTCATAAAGGGATGGACATGGTCAGAAACAATGCTCAGGTAGGCCGTGGCATTTAAACAATGCCCAATTGGCACTAAGGGGCCTAAAGTGTGCCAAGAAATCATCCCCCACACCATTACACCACCGCCACCAGCCTGCACAGTGGTAACAAGGCATGATGGATCCATGTTCTCATTCTGTTTATGCCAAATTCTGACTCATACCATCTGAATGTCTCAACAGAAATCGAGACTCATCAGACCAGGCAACATTCTTCCAGTCTTCAACAGTCCAATTTCGGTGAGCTTGTGCAAATTGTAGCTTCTTTTTCCTATTTGTAGTGGAGATGAGTGGTACCCGGTGGGGTCTTCTGCTGTTGTAGCCCACCCGCCTCAAGGTTGTGCGTGTTGTGGGTTCACAAATGCTTTGCTGCATACCTCGGTTGTAACAAGTGGTTATTTCAGTCAAAGTTGCTCTTCTATCAGCTTAAATCAGTCGGCCCATTCTCCTCTGACCTCTAGCATCAACAAGGCATTTTTGCCTACAGGACTGCCGCATACTGGATGTTTTTCCCTTTTCACACCATTCTTTGTAAACCCTAGAAATGGTTGTGCGTGAAAATCCCAGTAACTGAGCAGATTGTGAAATACTCAGACTGGCCCGTCTGGCACCAACAACCATGCCACGCTCAAAATTGCTTAAATCACCTTTCTTTCCCATTCTGACATTCAGTTTGGAGTTCAGGAGATTGTCTTGACCAGGACCACACCCCTAAATGCATTGAAGCAACTGCCATGTGATTGGTTGATTAGATAATTGCATTAATGAGAAATTTAACAGGTGTTCCTAATAATCCTTTAGGTGAGTGTAGTTTAGTTGCAGGATCACAGCAATACACTTTACATACCAGCTCTGAAGTCTACTGATGGCTCGGCTTTTTCCTGGTTGTCTGGAATCAATGCAACTTCTGGTGCATGGGGAAGCACTGAAACCTCGTTACCGGGAACAATGTTTTCAAATCTCAAAAGAGTTTTGAAAACCATAAACAGAAAGCCATTCCATGTTGATGTTTATTAACATGAGGATTTACTTGGTGAAAGTCGGGAATAAGAGCAAGTAGAGCATTGTTTGCAGCTACAATGTCCTGTTTGTCCCTCTCAACTCCTTTCAATATTATTTTCCTTTTGGCCCAGTAATTAGACATTGTGACTGACAATGCATTTACCTTTAAAGCCAAAACGATTGTCCAACAGTAGGTCATTTGGGTGAAGATAACCAGTTATGCTCTGGTCAAGGTATCTGCAAGAAAACGTGAACTAAACCGGATTGTTAACGTTAGGACTATACAGTAGCTATGCTGTGTTTGTTTGTGTGTGTGTGTGTGTGGAGGGGACATTATCAGCCAAATGTGGAACAGTGAAATTGTTACAAATAAAATATATTAATTGAGTGTAGTGATTCAAGTGAACACAGAATTGTCTTTAAACATAAAAAGTACAGCAGTTCAGAGAATTAGAAATCACAATTGCCACGTGCTAGCCACAGTATGTGCTGTAACAAAGGCAAAACAGTATGTGCTAGCCACTCTAGCTACTGGACTAGCAGCATACTTGTTCAGGCAAACAAAATCATTTAAACAACCTATATACATCGTTATTTTTGTAAGAAAACACCAAAAGTTAAACTTAGTCTTTCTAGATGTAAAGCTTTGGCTACCTACTGTAGCTAGTTACATTTATACATGTACTAGCAACATTGCGTAAACAAGGCTACTTTAACTTAACTAGTTAGGCAAGAACAAAGATGACTACAGATTTTAAATATATAAACTACAAACAATGTAAACATAACATTGCGTTACACAAAAAGGAAACATGTACTTACTTAAACGATGGTAGTCGATGACTTTGCTAGCTAGCTAACTGCAG
This sequence comes from Esox lucius, assembly GCF_011004845.1. Taxonomy (NCBI): domain Eukaryota; kingdom Metazoa; phylum Chordata; class Actinopteri; order Esociformes; family Esocidae; genus Esox; species Esox lucius. The sequence goes on along the minus strand of NC_047588.1, from coordinate 11,334,025 downwards.
GCTGTTGTAACTCGCGATTGAGCGACGAACTGATGCGAATGCGTGTCCAAACCAGGTCCAAACCAACATGGCTGGTCGATTTTGAGAGTAGCCTTGTATTTCAAAGCGGCTGGCCGCCGGACGACTGCGGTCCGTTAGACCGAGGCAACCGCCAAAGAAAATGAAGCAGTCGGACTGATTGCCGATGGCATCTCGCAAGAAAGGAGAATGACGTATTATGCAGCAAACGTTTTATCCCAGCCAGCCAGACGCACCTATAGCCGACAGCTTAGGGCCAGCAGCAAAAAGAAGCCGTGCGGATATTTTATGCTATCTGGGACAATACACCTTTGCGTAATGTGTGGGTGGCCCTGGCCATGACTCTTCCTTCTAAATAATAGCATTGCTCATGCGATGTTAGTTTGCTGTAGTGTTGTGTTGGACTACAAACCGTGAAACATGGGATGATTTTCAACCTGCATATAATACAGTTTGTAATAGTGGTTATTAAGGGTCCATTACTACGGGGCAGATATCATCGTAAGGCCCATCTCTTGTTCAAATGAAATATGTGCTGAAACTATCCAAATCGTAAGTCCCTACCCCCCTTCTTTATATCTTACACAAAAAGCATGTCTCTCACGTGTAACTCTGTGCTTGTGGAAAAACACCATGTTATATGAACATTGTAAAACATGGAAGTTTACATCTGTTGTACCACATGGCAGTGGAACCATGGCACCCTTTTGTTGAACACCAAACAACTTACCGCTGACACAACACTTATTTATTGCCTGGGAATTTAACATTCCGAAACCCTAACCCCCATTTGTTAATTAACATTCCAGAACCCGAAAGCCCCATTTGTTAATCATCAAACATGACCCACCTGTTATAACAATAGTCTGTTTCATCACATGTTGTAAACCATCAAACACTAACACATCAATGTAATCATAAATTACAAAGTTACCGGACATGCATACAGCACTCCTGAAGTCCCTCCCGTACACACGTCATATAGGAAGTCCCACCCTACATACCGGATGTCCCGCCCACCTGTCACATCAGTATGGAAGCCCTGCCCTCCAGGGCCATAAATCACCCTTCTAACACATTATACCCTACACTAACTACTTATGTATTACTTTCTATTGAATACAGGGTTTAAATGATTTGCAAATCATAACATTCTGTTTTTCTTTACATTTTATCCAGCATCCCAACTTTTTTGGAAACGAGGTTGTACAGCCTTATGTTGAGATTGAATAAAATGTGAATCTTAATCAGTTTTTAATTTGGTTGTTAAAGGTCTGGTTTTTGCCAGATGATCAATCCCTCCAAGACCTTGCACTGTTTCTTTCCCTGGAGGAAACTATGTATCTATGTCATCACTGTGTTGTATTTTTGTAACAATAATAATAATGACCCATTTCTTTTTAATCAAACAGTGAAATTATGATTGCCTTTGAATTACAAAAACAAATGTAAGTGTGAGTCTCTGTGTGACTGTGTTGGCGGAGGGAGTAAATGCGTCCAATTAATTATTTGACTAAACAAACCAACCACGCACAGCACAAGGGTAAATGGACAGTGTGTGGGTGTGTGTAAGTGCTGTCAAAAGTAAAAATACAAAATTTTATTAATAGATTTCAAAAGGATGACATGACTAGTACTGTTCTTTCTGAATGTGAAAGTAATTAATATTTTAGCTTATAGAATAATTGTTGATAAGGTCACAGTTTTGTATATGTTGGTCTGAGCTGAGCTGTGCGATGCATTCCTGGACTGAGCTGGCATAGACTGGGTGCTGCTGAGCTGAGCTTGGTTGGTCCTAGTGACGCTGGGCTGAACTCGTCTACACAGCTGGTCTGATCCACTGTACTCTGACATGTGGGTCAGGGCTGGAGGTGTCATGTTCTAACTTTGTATTGTGTGACAGGAGGTCAGGGTGCTGAAATAAGTGTTGAACTCTGCCTACAGTGGCCGTTTTCACATCCTTGGCTCCCTCATAATCCAGGTGTAGAGGGTTGTGTCAGCACTCACATGACAGTGAGAAGATGTGCTGGCATTAGGACAAGTGGCACAGTTCATGAAGATTTTCTAGTTGACCTTGTGGATCAGTTTGCCAGGAGAGGTCGTTCCTCAGCAGAAGGGTGGATATCGAGATGTTTGTCCTTCAGTCACTCTTTCTACTTTTGTGTGTAGGTCATTTGTCCCAGTATTATGACAAGGTTGTCAGGAGTTCCCAGCTTGGCTTGTTATAGTGGAATGCCTTATCATTAGTGGGAGACCAGCATTTTTCTGCCTGCTGTCTGGAGAATAGCCCATAATGTTAAAGGACTTTAGAGTCTATTAGCAGTGCGGTTTTGGGAGGTCCCCTGGCCCTGCCTCCTCTCACTTTCATTTGTACATTTTGCTGATTCTTTAATCCAGACAGACATACATTAGTGACTGCATACATTCACACAATGTCCCCTTGACTGCATCCAGTATCCAGTCTACCACAAAGGTAGTGACCAGGACCGACCCTGTCTCAGCTTCAAAGACAAGCTAGCCATGGGATGCAGGATGCTCTGCTGCTGGACACTGTTGGGTTCCTGAGTATGCCCAGACTGCTGGGATGTTGACAGGTCAGGGTGGACCTTAACTGGCTGAGAGGCTTGTCAGCAGATGGGTTGAACACCGCAGCGGGATCAGTAGTAAGTAGGATTCCCCCAGGCTGAAGAAGCTGTTGGTGTCTTGGTTAGAAGCTGCTGACAGAGGGAATCAACGTCCCTGTCCCTCTGCAGCAGCTTCTCCTTCCCCACACAAAGCTCATCCCGGAGGCCAACACTGGCCTGCCTCATATATATATATATATATACAGTGGGGAGAACAAGTATTTGATACACTGCCTATTTTGCAGGTTTACCTACTTACAAAGCATGCAGAGATCTGTAATTTTTTTCATAGGTACACTTCAACGGTGAGAGACAGAATCTAAAACAAAAATACAGAAAATCACATTGTAAATCACAATACTTGAACAAAAATTAGCTGCATGGTCGAGTTGCCACAATGCCACAAAAAAGCCTGGTTGCAATATGCCCGACAACACCTTGACATGCCTCACAGCTTCTGGCACGCTGTAATTTGGAGTGACGAGACCAAAATAGAGCTTTATGGTCACAACCAAGCGCTATGTTTGGAGAGGGGTCAACAAGGCCTATAGTGAACAGAATACCATCCCCATTGTGAAGCATGGTGGTGGCTCAAAAGGCACAGGGAATCTTGTGAAAATTGATGGCAAGATGAATGCAGCATGTTATCAGAAAATACTGGCAGACAGTTTGCATTATTCTGCACGAAAGCTGTGCATGGGACGCTCTTGGACTTTCCTGCACGACAATTACCTTAAGCACTAGGCCAAGTTGACCTTTCAGTGATTACAGCAGAAAAAGGTGAAGGTTCTAGAGTGGCCATCACAGTCTCCTGACCTTAATATCATCGAGCCACTCTGGGGAGATCTCAAACTTGCGGTTCATGCAAGACAACCAAAGACTTTGCATGACCTGGAGGCATTTTGCCAAGACGAATGGGCAGCTATACCACCTGCAAGAATTTTTGGCAAACTATTACCAAAGACTACACGCTGTCGTTGATGCTAAAGGGGGCAATACACAGTATTAAGAACTAAGGGTATGCAGACTTTTGAACAGGGGTCAGTTTATTTTTTTCTTTGTTGCCATGTTTTGCTTTATGATTGTGCAATTCTGTTATGACTCACAGTTGAATGTGAATCCCAAGAAATAAAGGACATGTGTTTTGCCTGCTCACTCATGTTTTCTTGGCAAATGGTAAATACACTCAAAACCTTCCTTTTTGACTTTTTTGAAAAGAAAAGAAAAAGGTGCATTGGTCTCTTAATTTTTCTGGAGCTGTATATTACCAATTCTCCAAGGTTATGCAAACTTTGAGCATATCTGTGTAGTTCATATTAAGGCATGTGCTTTTCTATTGGTAGCAGACAAATTAATTATTTGCTTTCAATTGCTTCGTCCATCTTTTAGAATATTTTTTCTTTGTTGAGCATACAGTGGGGAGAACAAGTATTTGATACACTGACGATTTTGCAGGTTTTCCCACTTACAAAGCATGTAGATGTCACATTGTATGATTTTTAAGTAATTAATTAGCATTTTATTGCATGACATAATTATTTGATACATCAGAAAAGCAGAAATTAATATTTGGTACAGAAACCTTTGTTTGCAATTACAGAGATCATACGTTTCTTGTAGTTCTTGACCAGGTTTGCACACACTGCTGCAGAGATTTTGTCCCACCCCTCCATACAGACCTTCTCTGTACTCATCCTTCTACTTCCTCCAAACATGGCTAGTGGAGTTTAGACCAAGAAGCTACATTTTTGTCTCATCAGACCACATGACCTTCTCCCATTCCTCTTCTGGATCATCTAGATGGTCATTGGAAAACTTCAGATGGGCCTGGACATGCGCTGGCTTGAGCAGGGGGACCTTGTGTGTGCTGCAGGATTTTAATCCATGACGGCGTAGTGTTTTACTAACAGTTTTCTTTGAGACTGTGGTCCCAGCTCTCTTCAGGTTATTGACCAGGTCCTGCAGTGTAGTTCTGGACTGATCCCTCACCTTCCTCAAGATCATTGATGCCCCACGAGGTGAGATCTTGCATGGAGCTCCAGACAGAGGGAGATTGACCGTCATCTTGAACTTCTTCCATTTTCTAATAACTGCGCCAACAGTTGTTGCCTTCTCACCAAGCTGCTTGCCTATTGTCCTGTAGCCCATCCCAGCCTTGTGCAGGTCTACAATTTTATCCCTGATGTCCTTACACAGCTCTCTGGTCTTGGCCATTGTGGACAGGTTGGCGTCTGTTTGATTGAGTGTGTGGACAGGTGTCTTTTATACAGGTCATAAGTTCAAACAGGTGCAGTTAATACAGGTAATGAGTGGAAAACAGGAGGGCTTCTTAAAGAAAAACTAACAGGTCTGTGAGAGCCGGAATTCTTACTGGTTGGTAGGTGATCAAATACTTATGTCATGCAATAAAATGCAAATTAATTATAAATTTGATGTGATTTTCTGGATTTTTGTTTTAGATTCCTTCTCTCACATTTGAAGTGTACCTATGATAAAAATTACAGACCTCTACATGCTTTCTAAGTAGGAAAACCTGCAAAATCGTCAATGTATCAAATACTTGTTCTCCCCACTGTACATACTTTACAGTATCACAAATTGTTTGTGACTTTACTTTCCCAAACTTTTTAACAATATCAATAAGAAACTGGATTTTGAACCGTTTTACATTAATTCCAAATAGTAAATGAATCAATGGAACAAATTAATTTAATATATAAAAAAAGTATTACAATTACAGAACAAGTATCAAAGATAAACATTCTAAATGTTTGCAAGAGCAAAGATGCAAGCAGAAGGAAAGTAAATGCAATAGAGAGCTTTCACAAACTCGGCTCTGGTTTATATCCCAGAACTAAAAGCATGGGGGTTGGTTTATTGACCTAAGAATAACTAAACTAATCCTGAAGAATAGACCCCTAATCAATTAGGGATACATTCCAATCTGTTCTGGGGCCATCTCATAGGACGGAGTGGTGTTATCTCAAGAAGCAAGCTACGGTAGCTAGGCAATAACAAGCAAACCTTGTTGTCCCTGAATTCACAGCTTACAGAAACATCTCTAAACCATTAACATTCCAATGATTGCCTATTAAGACATAAATTAAGTGCATAGGTATAAATGTCTATTAAAAATAATGAAGAATAATTGAAAGTAAATAAACATAGAATTGACATTTTTCGGTTTCTTCAATAATAAACATGATACCTTCTTTCTGAAGCATTTCCAAGAAAATGGGTTCATCCGCAGTTCATAGAAGCCCTGTGTGAGGGTTTGTGCTCAGTATGGAATGAATGACAGCCAGTACATTAGAAGAAAAATGTCAAGAGTGCAAAAGGTATTTGCAATCAGAGCCATACAAACAAATAATTCAAGGAGGCTGGAATGTAAAATACATAAACAAAATAAAAACTTCAGAAAGAATACAAAAGGACAAAGTACAAGGGGCTTTAAAAAAAGCAAACAGTTTACCTTATGCGTTCATCAGCACTGTATGAAAGATAGGAGAGATGCACCTTAGGAAGACACAGCAGCTGTGCATAACACAGTCCATGTGTATAGTTAGAAAAATAGGACACCAGCAAATAGAGTATCAATGGCCATGTTAAAGTGTTACAAAATGGACAATGCAAACAGTGTGTCGCACATTTTTATTGTACTATTGTGTAAAGTAGCACAACAATATTGATAGGGTATACGTCGCATGAAGATACAAGACACTGATTGGTTAATTGAGACGAAATGCCAAAGTTGGCTAAAACAATGGATTTGAAGTTCAGCTATATTATTTGCTGTAGTATTGCCTTCACCTCGTATTTACCTGGAACTGTAGACAACCCAAAATGGTTTCTATCAGAAAGGTGGCTCTTTAAACAGACTTCCATTGTCAATGCACTGGAAATGGGTGGCTTCCATCTGACCTGCTAGTTTGGGCTGACAACTGCCATATCCCATTTATTGCAAGCACTGTTTGTAGCCATTAGCCTTCGTTTCCATTAGCATTCACAAAAAAATAGCAGGACTTAACTATACACAACCGCAACACTACACAACAACATATGAAATTAGACTGATATAAAAACATTAGCTAGTAGGCATGAGCAATTTCATGCCTGTTATAATCTGACACCTTGGCCCTTGGTCACACCCGGTCGCAGACGTCCAACAATGTTAATGTTGCTGCAGCCATACTGGCAGTCAGTCAGGGAGCCAGAAGGTTATATTTGTGAAAGCGTAACCTCCCAAGCCTGCAGAAACAGCATATTTTGATAAAATACAATATAGAGTTCTTTATTTATTGGTATAGACAGATCCCCAAGAAATAGCAAATAAACCCTATCAGTCCGTAAAAACATTCAGCCCATATTTTATCTTAATGGGATCTATGTTTTTAATCAAAATCAAATCTATATCTCACATGTAAAAATAATCCCCAAGGCCCCCTTATTGTCTTTTAATTGAACTTAGTCACAAAAAGTCAAATTCACACATATTGAAACTGGTAGTGTTTTCCCCCACACTGCACCCAGGTAAGAGAGTGCTCACACATAAAGCCACACAAATAATCCCTATAGACTCATCCTCTGACCCATTGTGGATGGCAGGAGAACACCCATTACAATAATGTCCCGAGAAGCAAGATATATTTCCAATATATTATGTTAAAATCCAGGTTAAAGATACGTCTTTATTTAGTGAAGCTATAGACACGTGGGCAGTAGTCACTATTTGCCTGTCCAACAGCTTGCAGTAGGCGAGAAGATGGTGCAAATGAATCAGCAGGTGTATAGCTCCTTTGGTTTGTTACCTAGTAGCCATGTGTGCCTTGTTAGTTTTCCTTTGAACATTCCCTGTACAGGTCCATAAGTACTGATAGTTAGTTAGATAACTTAGATAATTAGTTGCCCAGTCAAAAAATACACAGCAAAAACAACAGTGACTAATGTGCCATTTGGAGGGTTCAGAGAGTGGATCATCAGCTATATGGCTTGGACATGACAAAGCATATTTACCTCAACAAGACCTAACCTTTATCAAAGACTGGCAGCCATTATCTCAGTCTATGTGACACAGGTCGATTTATAGACACAGGCCAGGAATTACCAATTAAACGTCCCATTTTGATTCTTACAAAAGATTTATTGTTCGGTTTTGTAGTTTTTATTTCATTTACTTTTGGATCTGTATCAAATCGCTCAACCAAAAAGCATTTCCAGCACATATGCCTTGGAATAGAGTGCATTCTCCGGCCAACCACTACTGAGCATGCAGGCATCCAACCTAACACGTGGTCTTACCAGAGCAATGCTGTCTGATAACTAATGAGCCAGTTCACACCACCCTCTGCTTGGCCCTTGGGCACTGTTAGTATGCCGCAGCCAAGATTCAAACTACTGGCTCCAATGACACAGCTGTGCAAAGCAATGAGTTTGACCACTGTGCCACTTGGGAGCCCGTAACATTTTGCCTATACACTTAATTGCGTGGACACTTTTATTGTTTCTAGAAAATCAAGCATTACGCAAAACATAGTGGTTAGGAGATCAAATCTCCCACTCTTCACTCATGCAACAATCCTTGCGCACCACTTCAGGTACTCAACATCCATTTTCCTACTCTGCTATTAATTGTTTCATGCTCACAGGGGTACAAAATGATGCTTATTAATTGAATTGATATTTGGGTTACAAAATGTAATTAAACAATCACCCTTTGTGACTATGTCGATTACCATTTGATTTTTAAGTAGGCTATCTGAAAATAAGCACTTAACAACAGCACACCGTTGAGCATGCCTAAATCTTGGGAAGGTTGGTAAAGGAAATTGCTGGAAGGGCATGCCCAGAGCCCATGGCTGAGTTGTACCTGAGCGAAGTTGGAGTAAAACAGATGGCCCCACCACTCCACTAACATACTTTGATTTGGTGACTCAGTGGCAGCTGTTGTTATGTAGCTAGTGCTGTCACTAGTACTGTCAGTATTGCATGGTTAAAACAGACACAGCTCTGAGAACCCATTTTGAAGAAAAAGATTATAAAACAATAATTTCTACAGGACTGGATGCTAGTAGCTAACATTAGCTAAACATTACAATCATTATAATGGCATGGTTGAAAGCATCTTGATCTCTCTATCATTTTAAATATATACTGTATTTTTAAGCTTTATTGGACAGTGAAGCAGTGAAAGATGAAAATAGTCAGACTTGAACCCAGACTGCAGCAGTATTTGTGCACCGTTGGTACTGGTGTCAGACAATGGAGAGGTTTAAACAGGGCCGTATCTAATGTGGGAATGCTGGGTATGATTCACAGGGTCCATGGCTTGGCAGGGCCCACTGATTGTAATAGTGTCAATGTTGTCTAGTGAAGGAGGTACAGGCATTTTTCTTTTCATGGGGACCAGGACTTCTGGCTTTTTAAATGGAAATGTTGTCCTTTAGAGTTTTTTTTTAATGTTATTCATCATTAATTATTTTCTTTGTTTGCTGCCCTAGTTATAAAATAAATGTAAGCTTAGTGTTTGTCCTTAGGCAGTTCCATAAATGTTATAGTGTTTGTTAACCTTGTGCAATGTAATTGGACGTTCAGTGAAAAGGAGATCAACATTTATCTCTTTGTCTTTTTGTTGTTTAAAGTCTGCTATTTGGGTCTCTCGGTGCCCTTTTAAAACTTTGGTCATATATTTTTTCATCTGTGCTTCACTTGTAATAGCCTTACTCTGGATTGTTGATTATACGGTCACTGAGCTTGGGGCAGGGAAATGTGTCCATCATAGATGATTTCAGGGGCCTGTTTCAATGGCTGGACACAATGCTTCAGCTGGCTTGCATTTAGCTAATTGTAGCCATTTTTAGGATGTAAACTGGGGCTGTATCTTTCTTGCTTTCAGTTTGATTTGTTCATTCTTAATGCTTTTGGTATTTTTATGTAGTTGAATTATTGTCCTCCCACCTTTTTAATAGTTTGGGAAGGCTCTATGTCAGGAAGGCCACCAAGAGGCCGATGGCAAGTCTAAAGGCATTACCGTCTTCCACGGCTGATCTGGGAGACATTGCATACTGTAACAATGGCCGGGGTGCTTCACAAATGTGGCCTTCATGGAAGAATGGCAAAAAGAAAACAACCCACTGTCATGATTTACGGAGGCAGATGGAGGCAAACGCAAATTCAAAAAGGTTTCTTTAATGACATCAAAAGGAAAACCAAAACTGAGTGCCGTGCACTACAACATATAACAAGGCGGTACAAAACAAACTGAACATGGAACGTGACTTGCAACACAATGACCGACCAGGACAAGGAGAAAATGGCTGAACTAAATACACAGACTAACAAGGAGAACAGAAACAGGTGGGGACTAAACAGAGGAGAAAGGTATAAACTAATTAACTGAAATGAGAACAGGAAAGACCAAACAAGGACATGACAAACCAAGGACTCACAGAAAACACGTCCGGCTGGGACCGTTACACTCACATCAATTCTCCCCTAGAGTTTGCCAGAAGGTATGTGTGAGACTCTGAGACCATGTAGATAAATATTATACAGTAGGATGAGACCGAAATAGAGCTTTTTGTCCGCAATACTATAACAGCTATATTTGGTGCATATCTTCCTGAGGACACCACTCCTAACATTAAACATGGTTGTGACGGCATCATGATATGGGGTTGCTTCTCTGCATCAGGGCATGGAAAGTCTGTGACAATAGATGGCAAGATGAATGCAGCAAATTATAGAGAAATCATGGAAGAAAACCTGCAAGAGACCTGGGACTTGGGAGAAGATTCATCTTCCAACAGGACAATGACCCCAAGCATACAGCTGAAGCATATGGGTTAGTGTCAGGTACTGGAATGGCAGGCCTGCTGTGCCAATGAGATCCAACACCTTCCCTCCCTCATTTGAAGCACGAGGACCTGTTGGTTGTAATTGCCCTCACCAGTGTTCTTATATCTTAGTTCTTTATGAAAAGTGCTCCACTCTTCATGTGCTGGTGTCCTGCCTCCTCCAAACAACTTCACCATTAGGTTCACAATGTTGTTTTTGCGTAACTTTGTGGCCTTTCTTCATGGCAATAGTGTGTGTGTGTGGGGGGGGGGGGGGGGGGGGGGGGGCAGCTCTGTTTCCACCTCATTTTGGAGCCAGTGTGCACATAGTATGACTTCTCTCAATTGTCGGTCTGCCTGTCAAGGCCTCAACAGGAAACAAAGCCATGCTAAATGAGTCTGTAGATATAACATTGTCTTACTAATTTTGGGTCTGTTACAGTGTTTGGGTATTCTGCCACTGAGTACTCTATGTAGAAGCTTTCCAATATGCTTTATTTTTTGGTTGATTACTTCCAGTGTATCAAATAGCCCTCTTTCTGTTTTCTAATGATGTGTTTGGGTCTAGCTGTGTTTCTCCTGGGGCTCCGTGGGGTCGGTTTGGGTTGGTGAATGGAGTTTCAAACCCAGCAGGCTTAGGTGGCCCTCGCTTGGATGAGTGCTCTGCCATGGAAGGTATTAGAGTCGCTTTCCGTACTGTGGCTGTGAAATAGAACAGCTTTGTTCCTGGATTTTGATGATTAGTGGCTATAGTCCTAATTCAGATTTGCGTGCATTATTTGGGATTTTGAGTTGTACTCTGAGGATACTTCAACATAAAGTCTCCATTTGGTGTTTATCCAGTTTAGTTAATTATTGGTTGGCAAGTGGGCCCCACACCTCACAACCCCAAAACGGTATTGAGTTCTATGACTGATTGGAGTATTTTATCAGTCTTTCTCATCTTTATTAACTCTACCCAATGTGAGTCGAACTCCAGTTCACTCAGCTGGCTGAGACCACTTCACCCTGATCATCACATGGGAGAGGTTTCATTCCATCCCTGGAAGCTGATCCTACACGTCTGTCTGCTAACATGTTTTTTCACTCTCCCTTGTCGTGTCACAGTATAGTGGAGGGAAGAGTGAGCAGCGTATCTGCAGCATCTGCAAGAATACAAAATGACCCACCACTTCTCTTTTGCTTCATTATTGAGCTGAGATCACAGCAAGATATTCCAGGCAGGTATCAAGGTGTTTCACCTTACATTAACTCTTGCACTCAACCACAACGTCAAACCACCAGCAACCCTCCAGGGTATCAGATGAGGACGTTTCAGTCTAGCTGTGGTAGAGATGAGCTGATCAGCTATTCAAAAATGACTCTGTTTTGAAACCCCCTTGAGTTTCACAGTATGGCTTTGAACGCAGCTCCTATGAATCTGTTAAACTGCTGTGGACACCGTCATAGAAGTCTTTCTTGACTACACTTTTCTCTTACATGTGTTGTCAGGGGTTATTCATTGTTTAATAATATATTAAAATATGTTTGTAATTTTAATTAACTAGAAACATGCAACAGAGAAACAGTATTACACAGTATTATGTCCGATAGCAGCATTTAGGGATATATTCATTTCTTTGAACACATTTGGACTTCTCTTGCCATTATATCTTATACCAGATGAACTACAGTGTAATAAATGATGCAGTTACTCTAAGGCAGTAAGTGCATGCTATTATAGAGTTAGTCCCCAAACTGTTCATGAAGTTCTGCCCATTTAAACTGAATAGCCTGCTTTCTAGTTTAGAGAACCAGTTTTTCAGTCAGGTCGTGAGAAACCCCTACACCATACAGTCTGTAGGCTTTAAAGCACAACTTGACTGCATCAGGAACAAAATCCCTAACAAGAGGAGAGCCTTCTTTATGGGGAAAGCATGCTTAATGCAGTAAACCATCCCATAACTAGTGTGGCATACCCCGAGTAGCCTGTAGCTGAATCCTGGAGAGAACCAGTCTGAAGAGATGCTTCTGTAGGGAATTCCACAGCTTACACTGATCCTTTTGTGGTGTGGCTCCTGTGTGTAAATAAGCAATCATGGCTTCCTTTAAAAGTGCTGACCCTGAATCCCCTTTGTCTCCAGCTACATTTGCCAGTTGGAGTTAGAAGTCATAGGGCTACAGGTTCTTTAGGCTGCAGCATTTCAAAACAGTTTTAAAGCAGAAAACACAAACTAGTGTTTTTGACACCTCTAAAGCTTACAGAGATACCAGTACCTGCCATCTGATGCATGGATGTTAAAACAAAAGTTGTTTATTGAATAAAGCCTAAACTATATATTAGACATAAAGCTTTCTATGAGACGATGCTCTTTCAATGGTGTGCGTTATACTTTTATACAGTGAATGCAGGCAGTACACTGTTAGAATGTCCACTGGCTCAGATAGCTTCTTGTGATGTCAACAGCTATTGGCTGAATTCTAAGCTGAAATGTGTTACAAATGTTTTAATCGTCTGGTGTGGAGGAATCTAAAAACAATGAATTAATCTTTGTGGGCCTTGATATAGGAATTCCTTTAAATCTTTAAAAGAGAAGATCATTTTCAGTGAATATCTGTCTGTCTAATATGGGCACAGGCTGTACGAAACAATATGCGTGGGCCGTGTGACATGAATGGTGTGTTGTTTGACCATTTGTGTAGTGCATTTAATGGAACTAGCCTGTCAAAATATGTGCCAACACAATGTAAGGCAACTGATCATGAACCCATTTTTTGTCTGTACTTTGCAAATCCAGAATGTGCAAATTCACTGTGTGTAATGAATGGGGAAAGGGAGAGAGGGAGAGGCTGGTTCCAATCGCGGAGCAGGCGGTTATTCAAGGAGACAAACTCCCGGTAGGGCAAGGCGAAGGACGGTCGCACAGGCTAGGGTCAGAATCACGAGATACGAATCAATACAAAATCACAGGGCTAGAGACGGAGTCGAGGAGTAGATCAGGCAATGGTCAAAACACAGGAAATCTATATAAATGTAGCACTAGGCGACAGCGAGAGTAGAATGCTCCGTAATGATGGGTGAAGTGACAAACAATACCTCACAAAGGTTAGGGAGGACTGAACAGAACTAAATAGGGGCATAAACCAGAACCAGGTGGGGACACAGGTGCTCAGAATGAGGGGGATTGGGATCTGATGACTGGGGTGTATTCATGAGCCGTGGATGGAGCGCGGAAGCAGGTCCACGCCGGCGGAGGACGTCACACTGTGAAAATTCAATACTGTCCAGCTTTCCAGCTTCGTCTCGAATTAAGGGGTTTACTAGTGTATTGTTAAATTTTGGGTATAGTAAATATAAGAGCCAATTCAGATTTACTTCTGTATCTTGCCCACTGACTAATATCTTAGTGGTCACAAAAAGAGACAGTTATGTTGTTTTGGAGAGGAAAAAGTGCTAGCCCTGGATATGGTCAAAGAGAGAACTTTCTAGAGCTTTGGTTTTATCTGTGCCTGGAGGCACATAGGCCTATACACAGAGGCAATGAAACATGTGGATGGAAGGAGTTGTACAAAGGTGGAGGTACAGAGAGTGCAGGAAAATTACTTTTCTATTAGCACTATTAAACGGCTGTTGTATATTCAGCAAGTACCCTGTATATTTGAAAAGGTCTCCTATGGGGAAGAACATATAAGCATTTTGATCACTGAGGGTGGCACTGAGGGTGGTGTCATGAAGAATCAGCCTCAGACCTGTCACAAGCCACAGCCAATGACTCCTGGTGAAATATCTTGGCTGCAACAACCTTGAGAGTGCTTTTCTCACGACAAGCCCGTTTAATAGCCTCTTTTCACAAGGACAGAGCAGAGACAAGATTTTCTCGGCTAGCTAGCGCTAAGTGCCTAGGTCTGAGCACAGAGGCAAGGCCCTATCATTCAGCACGCGCGCACACACACACACACACACAGAAGTGCTGGCATACACACATTCTGTACAGAGACACTCACACGCATGCAAACATAGCCATGTTGTTTTACTACATGTCCTCCCGGTTGGATAGCACAAAACCTAAAAAAAGCATCAAAACTGTTGAGTTAGAATGAACACATGGTGATCAGGTCCAAAGACCCAGCCTGGAAGAGGTCAGACCCTATACAGTCTTCAATGGGAATGAAAGACACACACACACACACAAACAGAGAGAGAGAGAAACATACACACACATTTCACAATTACTTTGCCTTATTTAATATACCTTTTGGGTATACTTCATTAATCCTATTTAAAACATTCCCTAACCCTAAACCTAACCTTAACACAAAACTTATAGACCTATCCCTAACTCCGAATTCAAATTCTAAACCTAATCACTAATTCAAAAATAGGCTTTTTGCTCATGGGCAAACACATCCTCAGATGTCCTTGTTGCACATACACTGTACCGAGGCCAGGTTTTTCATCCAGATGCTATGACAACAGAGCCGAACCTCGGCACTCTGCTTTCCTCTTCCTGCAAGACTTGTAAAGGTCAGGGACACCATTCACACACCAACTGACATTGATCAGCTCTCTCTCTCTCTATACACAGTTTATCAACTGACATGCTTGGGTCAAATATCCCCCCTATTCCCTAAGGAGAGAACTACATCTGACCAGAGCTGTATTGTCCTTCTGAAGTTAATAGGGTGCTATTTGGCATGTCCCCAGTGTTTTACATCTAACCAGAAAATAAATCACCTGTTGACTCAATAAGGAGGCAAAAAAATAAAGCAATGACCTTCTCATTCATCTCTCTATCTCTCTATTCTGAAAGGTTCAGGTTTGTCTGAACTTTCTAGTGCAGACATGGTGGAATAATCAAGACACTACAGCAAGGTGCAGTTGGGTGTTCTTTATCTCGTAAGTTCAAAAAGTACTCTTGACTCCTTTTACAATGGCAAATAATCCTCTATGTTCTGCTATGTGTTCTTCCTGGTCTTCTCCCTGATCTTCTCTGAGTTCTGCTGGGTGTTCTCCCTGGTCTGCTCTGAGTTCTGCTGGGTGTTCTCCCTGGTCTGCTCTGAGTTCAGGCTGGCCTGTTTTTTTCAGGATCCTGTTCCTAAATTCACCAGGCTGGGGTTGTCCACAGGGGCCTAAATTCACCAGGCAGCCAGAGCATTTACTATTTAATTATATATATATATATATATATATATATATATATATATATATATATATACAGTGGGGAGAACAAGTATTTGATACTCTGCCGATTTTGCAGGTTTTCGTACTTACAAAGCATGTAGAGGTCTGTAATTTTTTTATAATTAATTTGCATTTAATTGCATGACATAAGTATTTGATCACCTACCAACCAGTAAGAATTCCGGCTCTCACAGACCTGTTAGTTTTTCTTTAAGAAGCCCTCCTGTTCTCCACTCATTACCTGTATTAACTGCACCTGTTTGAACTTATGACCTGTATAAAAGACACCTGTCCACACACTCAATCAAACAGACTCCAACCTCTCCACAATGGCCAATACCAGAGTGCTGTGTAAGGACATCAGGGATAAAATTGCAGACCTGCACAAGTCTGGGATGGGCTACAGGACAATAGGCAAGCAGCTTGGTGAGAAGGCAACACCTGTTGGCGCAAATACTAGAAAATGGAAGAAGTTCAAGATGACAGTGTTTGTGGGAGAAGCCAGAGACGCCGGAGGAGGAAGCTTGGCCTCTCTGCGCTTATTCCGGCTACTCCCCTCGGATTCACCCTATGAGAGGGGAGTATTCCTGGAGAGTCGATTGGGGGTCTGAATCCCTCTCCTCGGACGACGAGGAGGTGGTGTATGGGAGAGTGGAGGAAGACCCCTTGGAGAAGCAAAACAAGGAACTTAAATAGGGTCCCCAATTGGAGGCAACGACTGACACCAGCCTCCAATTGGGGAGACCAAAAGGATTGGAGGTGGCTAGATGTGCCACCTCCTGTCCTGACTATGCCCCGAGCCCAGCGCAGAGATGGCTAAGGGCATAGCCAGGACGTGACAAAAGCAAAAAAAAAAAAAAAACAATCAACCACTGAATCCCAATGGTCATTTCAGAATGCTGATGAATATCTGAATACATGAAAAGATGAAAACTCTACCTGACACATATTTTGGATGTTCTCAGAAACCAGCCTGTGTTGCTTTTTGTTTTATTAAGAGACACATTTTCCGTGGTTTAATGAAGAATTGTGTCTAATAAATGCTTCACACTGGTCTCACACTCTGCTCTACCAGTGAAGTTGTACAAAAGGCTGAACAGCTCTGAGCTACACCCGGTGTGGGTGTGTGTGTGTGCGTGCACGAGAGAGAGCGATTCCTCAATCACGGAAATGTTCCTTTCACATAGCTGTCACTGTGTTATTGTCACGATTTTAGAAATCTTTACACTTCATATTTGTATTTATTTATTGTGTTTCTGTTTTGTTTGTGCCTGTTTGCGTGTGCACATGTCGGTAATCATGCATGTCAGTATATTTATGTTGATCCACTGTCTATTTCCTGCTGTCACACTGACATGACACACACACAAAATGATGTTAATCAACAGTGCAGTGGCTGACTGACAAGCCAGCACTTAGCACGACCATTTCAATTCAATTCATGGTAGGTAATGAAAAAAAAAAAGAAATATTATGTTTCTATAAACGTTCAACTAAAGGAGCTGTCAGGCGAGAGGATGTATGTCCAGAAAGTGGCTACTTTTTATGTCTGCCTCCCAAATGCCCTCCCTCTAGCCTATTCTATATACACCACTTCTCCTCAACAGAGGCTTGCATATCGTACTCTGTGAATGGAGAACGGTGTTTTGGGACACGCCCTACAACAGGTGGCACACTGTCATACTCCTTGTGCTATGTAAAGATCCATAATGAATGATTCTGAAAGGGACACACGTTTGCAAATAACATGCTAATGAGTGTCATGCTGTGTTCCGAATCTGTTCACTTCAGAATTTTACACCTGAACACTTTATAACAGGAGCTGCTGGGCAGGTGCCCTTGGCTCCCTCTGACAACTCAACTGATGACGACTGTCCTTTTTTCAAGACCAATACCTTACCAGACCTATACCTGAATACTATTTAAAGTCCTTTTTGAGCGATGTTCTTTGAGTCTTTTCTTTGTCAGGTGTTGTCAGGCAGGTGCATCAATGCCCCTTTCCAACTTTTCGGTTGTGCCCAAGCAATCTCAATGTGGACAAGATATTTGTTCAACTGGGCCTATTCTCAGAGCAAGTATCTACACTGAACAAAATTATAAACGCAACACTTTGGTTTTTGCCCCCATTTATCATGAGCTGAACTCAAAGACCTAAGACTTTCTCTATGTGCACAAAAGGCCTATTTCTCTCAAATATTGTTCACAAATCTGTCTAAATCTGTGTTAGGGAGCACTTCTCCTTTGCCGAGGTAATCCATCCACCTCACAGGTATGGCATATCAAGATGCTGATTAGACAGCATGATTATTGCACAGGTGTGCCTTAGGCTGGCCACAATAAAAGGCCACTCTAAAATGTGCAGTTCCATTACACAGCACTATGCCACAGGAGAGCCATGAAAACAAGACATGCGAGAAAGAAGGAGTACGAGAGCATGATCAAGAAAGAGACGGCGAGAGGGAGCAAGGTTGACAGAGAGAAAAAGCAAAACAGAGGTAGCTGTAAAAAGTGAGAAAATTTTTTTGTATGCTGAGTGACACCTCATTGATTGGTGGAGCGGGGATAGCGTGTCCACATCAGCACTGATGCATTCGTTTGGGAGTGTATCGACCAAATGGGTCCAGAGTGCTCTGGGGATGAAATTATGGGACACGTTTAATTAAAGGCCAGGTCTACTTCTCTGTTGAAAGGGGTGAGACCATGTTTGGGCCCGAATGTCCCAGACTAAACTCTGGTCCAGCCCTCCATCCTGCTGGGAAAGAGGGGGATGGTGTCGGGAGAATTGGGTTTGGGGGGTGAGGATGGCCGATCGATACATTGAACTGACGTGATAAGGCAGAAGATCACACAGCAGTGCTAATGAAAATACCCATTCACTTAATGAGTTCAATGAGTGGCCAATAGGAGCGTGAAGGTGGAACGCCCTGAACTACACGCACATGTCATGCTGCCATCATACCCTTTAAAGCATGTTGATGAACCATGCTAAATTGTCTCAGAGATAGTGTGCAAAATGAATAACAGCACCAGGGCATAAACAATTCAATACACATTTCCTGAATATGTACTACATTTTCTCAAAACTATAAACACAAATCTCAAAACTCATACCATATTGACTGAACCACTGACTTCTTACACAATATGAATCGTTATACACAAGACCATTATCTGTCATATAAATTACGTTTTTCCCTCAGATGCCAATCAAAAGCATCAATTACAATGACACCATTAAATGCCCATTGTACTCTCCTGTGAGGAATTTAAAAGATGATAACAAGAAAAGGAAGCGGTCAAGCCTAGTTCAGCCAGGTCACAAGGAAATAATGTTGTTGCCCTCACTGTATTCGAACCGGGGTCTCCTATGTGACAGACTCTCTTTAACCACTACTACACTAAGCTTTACATGTACAGAGTGTTCTGCATTGTCAAACCAATTAGTTGAAACTCCACAGTTCTGAAAACTAGTTCCCTACATTAGGTAACAACCAAACCAACAACAGATATAACAGGGTTGAATGCGTTAAAATAGAAAGAGATTGCTGTAGGGACCGTTTGGGAGCCCCTACCTCATCATAAAATTGCGTCTCGACATCAGATCATTTTGTCACACATTAACATCACGGCAAGTTTAAATATTTAGCTAGACACCATTAAGCATTGTTAAACTGACTAACGTTTCTTATCAAGTTTACTTCCAACACAAATAGCATCTATGAACTGTATGGCTTTTGCCCCTGGCTGTTTTAACAGCGTATTAGCAAGTAATAGGCAAGGCTTACTAGTTTCAACTAACTTACTACTTGCAATAGTCATAAGAATTGAGCAATTGCTAGCGAGACTAACTTTACACTGAAAAAGCTATTTAATTTCATGGCACAACAACATCTGTTTTTCTTTTGTTCGTGAATGACATTGATTCAATATTGGTGACAATAACTACTGCGCAAGGGGTTGTGATCTATATCACCCCAAAAAGCATGCACGAATGCGTACTTCGAAAATCCACCAGAAATAGTTGCAATATAACCGTGTATACTTTTATTTTAGGCTTTCTATAACAAAGCCACTAGATTATGAAGTTTTTGTCTATCCTGAACAAATTCTACTACATTCTTTGTTCTAGCTCAAGGTGAGGATCGAGCACCAGTCATCCACATGGCAGTCAGTATCTCTAACCACTACGCTTTTTCACAATGGACAGTCAGTTAGTCAGTCAGTCAGTGACATTTGCTCTTCTTGGCTGGCTCTGCTTATGTGGGCCGGCAGAAAGTCATTAATTAATCAATAGCCCTCAAGCATTCCAGCATTTTCCCTAAGAATTGTACACTCTGCATGATACTATTGATTGTACATTATTTCAAAGGGTGTACTAAAGTGTAAAGACAATTGCTTTCACATTCAGGTTTTGCAAACAATGGAAATTACCAAAACGGAATTGTGAAAACAAAAATAGCCAAAGAATACAATTAGAAAAAGGTTAGGGCACACACAAATAGGATTAGAGTCGTAACAATACATGTTTATTCTGTCTCAGCCAGAGCATCTTCTCTCTGCCCTCGGCCAAAGATATTCATATACATCACAGGCTATTCTATCTCTATACCTTGGAAAATAACATTGTCTTAAATTATTCTTGACTAGAGCCATATAAGTTGGTTTTCAACAAACATTTTCACTTGGGCATCAGAAATCATGGATTGTCAACTGGTTTTCTCAAAAATTTTGCAAAAATAGAAAAGGAAAGGTGTTTGGCAAACACATACATTTAAATACATTCTTCTGCTCCCTCATAAGCTTCCTCATTCCCACTCTGTCTCGCTGTGATGTTGTCATCCATTGATGCACAACACAGGTAAGCTTACCTGTTGCATTTTTAATTCACATCAATGATTCTGCTTGCATGTTAAACTTTTTTATGTTTCTAACTTAAAACCTGTTTTGAAAGTGTTAGAATTGTGAAGATTGGAGTTACGTCATTCAATTGTACATTTTGTCACCCATTCCGTACGTACAATATTTATATAATTTGGGTGTGCAACTTCTACGATATAGTAACACATTTGACCCTTAACATTAGAATTTGGTGTGCTTAAAATCCCACAGTGGGTCATTAGTTTAAGAGTTTTCTCAACAATTTTGAACCCTGAATAGCTCAGCTGTGCACAGCGTGATTGAATTTCCAGTGCTCTCTTCCTCGATTTCTAGTTCTCAATCCCCTCCTCCCTCCCTCCTACTCTCAAGGCCAACCAAACGCTACACAACCCTTTGAGAAAATGTACATCAACAAAGATTAATGACAACGCGGCGCCTGTACATTGAAGAACCTCTCACTGTTCCTCTGTGTGGCAGCTTTGTCAAAGATGGATACCTCTGCACTGCCCAGGCCTGTCTGTTTATACAGGACAAATAGCTGACTATTGTTTCTCGAAGTAGCATTTTTGTATTGATTCACATTATCCACAAGTCAAAAAAAACAAAACACAGAAGATATTTCTAGAACAGTTTTGGTTTCACAGTTGCCTTCCATATCTGTGTAAAACTACTTTTTGACATTTAAATACTTGAAGCATTTGCTTTTACATGTTTGGAGTGCCAATTGTGGGAGTATTGAATTAGTCCATTAAACCAGGCTCCAGCATGTACAGAGAGAGTATTTCATTATTTCAATTATTTGTATCCAGGTCTGTCTCCTTCAAGCTCTTTATATCCTTTGAATATTTGGCCATTTATCTGTCGAGCTGGCACCTTTGCATTAGACTCCAAAAACTGATCAACTCTCTTTTATTTCTCCATCAATCAGAAGACTAACACTCCATAACTTCTTCTTAGGGGGAAAATATTTCTCTGTGCAACTGCTGAGAAGGCTTACAAAGCAAAGACCGTGAATGAGTGAACAAGAAAAATGGGAAGAGAATGAATAGCTCTGTTGGGTTTGTGTGCCTTTTACAAAGAAATATATATTGATCTTGCACTTTTTCCCCTCTACAATAATTTTTGTACAATCGTCCAAAAAACTCTTCTGAGGTTAATGACAGACCATGTGAAGACAATTGAAGTTACAAGTCATGGTTCCAATAGCTAGTCTAACATTCTCACTGTAGGAACTCTGCACTGCTGTGAAGTCTGCAAATGTCCAAGCGTGTTACCAAAGAGTACGCCACCTGGATCCATTTGGTCTTGCACTGTGAATGTCAGTGCATGCCATATTCCGAGGTTTCTTCTACCTCGCAAAGCCTCACACGAATAGTGTATAAACCGAACTGAGATCTGAACTCCATCCCAGTGGTACATCACCTCACAATACACAACAGCAAAGCAGTGTTGGGTGTTTTCGTCTGTCACACTGTTACAGCAATATCTTGTGCACAGCATCACCTCGTGCAATGCAATTCTCAGGATGGAATAGTCTGTGTCCTGATATGCCGTGCACATCTAATCAAGTCATTGTTCCTTAAATCCGCAAAGAGAACCAGGTAAGGGAGAAGAGCAAGAGAATACCATTCTAAATAAGTCACTGCTGATCACAAAGAGCGAGCTGGGGGGGGGGTAGGGGGGGTGGAGAGAGTTGAGACAGGGTGGAGGGGCGGGGCATGGGGCGGGTGGCATCAATAATAAGAGATGGCACAATCAATTCCTGACTAAATGAGAACGATTGATTTGGGGGCAGAACAAAGGAAACGGCTATCAAGTTAGGGGAGAGAGATAGAGAGGGGGCGGGAGAGAGGAGAAGAGGATGAACAAAACAACAGTGCATTACAGGGAGGAATCGGCTGACTGAGTAGAAAGAGGAGACAGTGAGAGGAATGGAGAGAGACTCAAACGATAAGACGACTAATGCTATGCAAGAATTCAATTTCTATGCTGTGCTTTGACGCAACTTTGAATGAGGGCATCTATTCTGCATAAAGACATGTTTCCCCCCGATGCTCATCCACTGTGTTCCTCCCTCATTCACTACAAGATGAGTCCTTTGATTATGCACATGACCCACATAACCTCCGAGGCATTAACCCGCACCACAATTACAAAAAACTGTGCCATTGTGATTTGTCTGAAATATGAATTACAGTAATCAATGGGAACATTTTCCCTATGTTTCAGTCGAGTTCCCTCTGAGTCCCACTCCCATCCAGTTTTTCTCTATTTCTACCCGAGGCACAAACCAAGGTCGCTATCGTAATTAACTTGCTGGCTTACTCAAGCTCACTTCCGGCCAGACCCAACTTCAGCTGCTGCACTCATTACTGCCCAATCAGAGAGAGTGAGTGAGAGAGAGAGAGAGAGAAAGAGAAGAGAGGAGAGTGAAAGAGGAAAGAGAGGAGAAACAAAGAGAGAAGTGACGAGTGAGAGGAGAGAATAGGTATGTAAGGGAGGCAGCAAAAAGAGAAGGAAACAGATGACTGCCCTCGGTAAGTAATGAAAGTTGAGGAGAGAAGAGGAACGAGAAGCGAGAAAAGGCAGACAGAAGGCGAGAGGGAGGATGGGGACACAGAAGCCTTTGTTAGGAAACAGAGGAGGGGCTGAAAGAGATGATGTGTGAGCAAGTTATAAGACTTGTAAGACTCTGTGTTTAAAACTACAGCACTTGGCATGGTGTGATTTGATAGATATCTGCTGCACAACACATGTTATTCATCACTGCCATATTTTCCACAGGCCTGGGGACTGGCAATTTCGTGCAGGGGGGGGTGTCAAGAACCCACTTTCAGAAACACATTCCCGAAATCCTTGCCTTAACTGATTCAAAATGGCTTTCTATACAGCTTTCTTATGTCTGAGTCAGAGTTCAATAAGCTCTACAAACATATGGTTAATTTATGAGGAAGATTGGATTAAAGTTAAATTTCTGTGGAAACCAAATAGTCTGTCCTACTGTCGGTGAAGGCTGTTTTATTTGAAATAATCCTAAAATCCATTCGTTTTCAGTGGTCAGACAAATTGTGAACCATCCCTTTGTCAGTGATCATTACGAACTATACATTATAAAAACAATGTTTTTCCACAATCTATAACCTTATGCTACTCAGAGGCATAAGTTATTCCTCTGGGAAAAGTTAAGTTATATTCTTTAAATAATGTTCATTATGCTATTTTAAACAGGAGTATATATTTTTGAGGCAAGGCTAGGGACAAAAGTAGAAGAAGAGAGTGAGGTCAAGTAAGGCTTTTAAGAAGTAACTGCAAGAGGCACTTGAGGCAACCTAAGCACAACACTTAACCAGTAAGGAGGGAGGCAGACAAGCTGGAAAATGCAGTGAAAGAAGGAAGTAGAAGCTTGGACTAAAGATAGGAATGTGCTTGAACTATGTTGCCATTTTGATGCACTTATATTGATACCAATAATTGGTAATTCTGAATAAACAGATCCCCTAGATGCAGTCTCCCCTAGATGCAGACCTGGGATCACTACTGTTAGCCAGCATCTATCTGAACTCCACTACTGTTAGCCAGCATCTACTTGAACTCCACTATTGTTAGTGAGCATCAATCTGAACCCCACTACAGTTAGCCAGCATCTACCTGAACCCCACTACTGTTAGACAGCATCTACCTGAAATCCACTACTGTTAGCCAGCATCTACCTGAACTCCACTATTGTTAGTGAGCATCAATCTGAACCCCACTACTGTTAGACAGCATCTACCTGAACCCCACTACTGTTAGACAGCATCTACCTGAACTCCACTACTGTTAGTGAGCATCAATCTGAACCCCACTACTGTTGGACAGCATCAACCTGAACCCCACTACTGTTAGACAGCATCTACCTGAAATCCACTACTGTTAGCCAGTATCAACCTGAACTCCATTGTTAGACAGCATCTACCTGAAACCCACTACTGTTAGACAGCATCAACCTGAACCCCACAATTGTTAGACAGCATCAACCTGAACCCCTCTATTGTTAGCCAGCATCAACCTGAACCCCACTACTGTTGGACAGCATCAACCTGAACCCCAATACTGTCAGACAGTATCAACCTGAACCCCACTACTGTTAGACAGCATCTACCTGAAACCCACTCCAGATAGACAGCATCTACCTGAACTCCACTACTGTTAGCAAAGATCCTAGATCTGCACCAAGGGGATGCTTAACCAATGAGTGTCAAGTGTACGTTATGACTCTTAGAAGTGCTAAATGTAATCAGTTGGGTTATAAGTCTGATCAGTTTGTACTAATAGTTTTGTAGTAAAAGTTTTGAAGAATTACAACATACTATTATATAAAAAACTAGATGGTGGGCTTACATCCAGGTTGCGAATGGAGTAGAAGTGTCCGCCTCATTTTCCCACTACACTGATTATTGTGTTAAATAACCCTGTACTCATGTTTTAGCTTTATTTCTTGGACAACCTAATAATAGGTACTATACAATGTTGAAGATGGGCAAATTTGGCAAAAAGGATGCCAGTGCAAAAGACAAAATGCCCGCGGTGATGCCTATATGGCCACCATGGCTAGCTTACTGGAAGAACATAGAGCGGCTCTTTCGGCAGAGTTTAAATTAGTTATTTCACCTCTGGAGGCAAAGATAGGAATTTGGAACTGTTCATAATTCCCTCCACCCTCACTAAGGCCCTGGTTCCAGCTGAAGAAAAACAGCCCCAAAGCATGATTCTGCCACCACCATGCTTCACTGTGGGTATGGTGTTCTTTGGGTAATGTGCAGTGTTGTTTTTTCGCCAAACGTACCTTTTGGAATTATGGCCAAAAAGTTCAACCTTGGTTTCATCAGACCATAACACGCTCTCCCACCTGCTTTTTGGGGACTTGATGTTAGTTTTTGCAAACTTCAGCCGTGCTTGGATGTTTTTCTTTGTAAGAAAATGCTTCCATCTTACCACCCTACCCCATAGCCCATTCATATGAAGAATACGGGAGATTGTTGTCATATGTATCACACAGCTAGTACTTATTACAAATTCCTGCAGTTCCTTTAATGTTGCTGTAGGCCTCTTGGAAGCCTCCCTGACCAGTTTCCTTCTCGTCTTTTCATACATTTTGTTGATATCTTTCAACAATGAGATCCCTCTGATGCTTTGGAAGCTCTCTGCGGACCATGGCTTTTGCTCTGAGATGCGACTAAGAAAATGTCAGGAAAACCCTACTAGAACAGCTGAACTTTATTTGTGATTAATCAGAGTCACTTTAAATGATGGCAGGTGTGTAATTACTTCTGTTTAACATGAGTTTGAATGTGATCGGTTAATTCTGAACACAGCCACATCCCCAGTTATATACGGAAGAGGATTAGTGCCAAGCAATAATAAAAAAATAAAACCATCTGGACATTCACCTACGCGCGATTCATCGAGGTTTCGTGGTTTCCCAGGATACCATAAAACGGATTATTAAACTTTATTCTCGATATTTAATGACTTTATTCTCAAGATTGTATTTCGACTTTTTTCTCAAAATGTAACAAGTTTAATCTCGCATTATAATGACTTTAATCTCGAGATGGTTTTATTATTTTTATTATTGCTTGGCACTAATCCTCTTCCGTAGTTATGAGAGGGTGTGTGTAAGTTTTTAAAAAATATTTTTTTCCCTCAAAGATTTCCGTTTGTTTTTCAATCGATTGTTCACATTATACGTCACATTAAAAGTGGAAAAAGTCTCATTCTTTTACATCACAAAAAGTCTTTGTCTCATTCTTTTACATCACAAAAACCTGTCATTTTCACAGGGGTGTGTAGACTTTCTTAATCGACTGTATATATGCATGTAAATGTGTTCTCATTATTTTGTTTAGGTACATTATTTATTTAGGCATTTGCTTCTTATTTTAATTTAGACTGTTTTTTGTATGCGTTTATTATATGTTGATGTATTCTATCAGAGTTGGGGACTATCGGATTACAAAAAAACTCTAATCCATTAAATTACCAACTAAAATATTGCAATCGGATTACAGACACTTATGATTACTTTTGGTTTACTTTAATAGATTTAAAAATATATATGTTTCAAAAATAACTATCGCGAGCTTCAGGTGTTGGGTGTGATCGTCATGCGCGCAAAGGTGGGCGTGCATAACCAGATTAGTGACCGATGAAGCGCTATTTTAATTGGTAAAAACAGTGTATCTACGATAATATAAGCCTACCCATATAAAATGTGATTTATTATCCACTCCACGCATCTTTTTCTGAACGCTCTACCGCTGTGCATTGTGGAATTGTTGACGTGCTGTATGCTGCTTGCTGTTACCACCTGGCTAGCTGCCAAACTTTTTCTAATTTACTCTATATAAACTAATTGGTTAAATTCTATTTTAAGAGTTTACAAACGCAATAATTTTATCTGTTGACTTTTTACCCAACTTTTCTACACCGGGACTCTTTTTGGACATACTTAACGGAACTCACCCCTGCACTCGAAGCTAAGTACTATTATTAGTCTGGACAGATGAAAAATGTAATAACGCTTTTTCCGGATGAAACTTATATCATGTTTGTCATGGAGGCCAGTTAAATAATATTACCTTAAGCTGCTTGCTGTAGTTTAAAAGAAATCGCAAGAAAACAGGCATAATTTTGGGGCCTTTTTCACCCTGGTTCTTGCTATCATTTCTATTGAGCGCTGTGGCATCGACTCTACAGAACGCGTTCCAAACATTCGAATAATTGCCAATTGTTCTACGTCACAATGCCGTACTAGCCCATAGAGTCAATGAGATTTCAATGCGCCGTAGGTTAGCCTCACAACATTTCCTTGAACAGGCTACTAAATATCTTATTCGCCTGGGCTTTCTGCCACCAACTCATCAAAAGCAAAACCAAAAAAAATCAAAAATGATGCGCACATTCTTGTACTAACAAAACCATACGGTCAGTCATTGCAGCTGCTTAGATCTGAAGCAGTTGCTGTCTTCGATTGAGCACAGCACCCACCAACAGACAGATAAAGTGAAGGTAAAATGTAAAAGAAGGTAAAACAACAACATACATTTTTTTTTAATTACTTTTGTAGTTGGTTAAACGTTTTGCACACTTGTAAAAAAAATATTTGCAAACTTGGAATTACTTTTGTAGTTGTATAAAATGTTCATAACTGTAACTAACTTGATATTTGGAATCATGCAACTCATTAAAAACATTTACTTATGTAAAATACGCTCGGAGTTTTGTCAGAAATATTTCGCTAGAACTTTAGGAGTGTATGTCTGCAGACCGTAAGTCGGGGGCATAACTTAGTATGGGGGTTCCTTAATATTAAGTTACGCCCATTGAAGGTTTCCATTGGTGTGGTGTTTTTGATTAAGTGCATGCGTCTATGAAGGAAGTATTACAGGGTCAATGACGAAGATCATTGACGAAGTGCTTCCAATGGACAACCGCTAGCTATATGTTTAGGGATAGTTAACGTGTTCGCTAAGATCGCTTATCTACTAAAATCTTTGAATCTGAGATTCGAATAGCTTTCCAGAGACAGACAACACGACAACCCTTAGCTACGTTTAAAGATATCTAGCTACGCGACGAGGTAGGCTACTTGTTGTTATTTCTGCCATGATGTGGCACATGGATTGTGATTATTATCTAACACCTATCAGTAATGTACCGAAGCGTTCCAGCTTGCAGTGCAGCTGCAATTCTGTTTCAATCGAATCCTGGTTGAGGCGTATTTACAGTGCATGAGGCTCCAGCAGAGGGTGGTGCAAAATGTACACGGCCCGGGGTTTGACAGGTGGACGTTAAACACGGTTTGGCTTGTCTCGCACCACCCGAGGCTTAAGCCAGGTCTAGTCAATTAGGGTACGTTATAACTAGCTAAAGATGTGTGAGGCAAGATCCATTTATTTTGTAGCTTAATGACACTATGTTGTCATTATTTAGAAATGTAAACAAAATAATAATTTATCATGGCCATCTTCTATGCAGTGGTGTAAAATATAGTATTTGGCTGTGTTCACCTGTTTTGTGAAGTTGCTAAGGATGAGCTAAATAACTAACCAGTGACCTTAATTGATTATTTACACTCTTTTAATTCTATTGATCACTGGTTAATTTTGAACTTCCAAAATTGTCTACAATTAAACCCATTGAGATTATTGTGTTAGGCAACAATTATTAGTAAAGAGCTGGATTCTCAGGCCCTTAAAACCAGGGATCAAGTGGGTAATCTTGGTGTTCTGATAGACTCAGACCTCACATTTAACAGTCATATCAAAACAGTCACCAAAACAGGATTCTATCATCTAAAAAATATAGCCAGAATCAAAGGCTTGGTGCCTCAAAAAGACCAAGAGAAGCTCATCTAAGCTTTTATCTGGCCTCTTAACTGGACTCCCCAAAAGGACTGTAAAACAGCTGCAGCTCATTCAGAATGCTGCTGCTAGAATGTTAACCAGGACCAAGCGAAAAGAGCACATCATTCCGGTTCTTAAATATTTGCATTGGCTTCCAGTCAGTTACAGAATAGATTTCAAAGTGGTGCTTTTAGTTTATACATCTCTGAATGGTTTAGGACCCAAATACATTTCTGATATGTTTGAAGAATATAAACTGACCAGGGCTTTTAGATCCATGAACACATGTCAGCTAGTAGAGCCCAGAGTCCAAACTAAACATGGAGAAGCTGCGTTTAGCACTTAGGCTGTACACAAGTCGGAAAAGGGTGGCTTGCCTACTTCAGGTTGGTGGAGAGTTCTTGCCTCAAGTGGAGGAGTTTAAGTATCTTGGGGTCTTGTTCACGAGTGAGGTAAGGATGGAACGGGAGATTGACAGACGGATCGTTGCAGCTTCTGCAGTAATGCGGTCAATGTATCGGTCTGTCGTGGTGAAAAAAGAGCTGAGCCGCAAGGCAAAGCTCTCGATTTACCGGTCAATCTATGTTCCTACTCTCACCTATGGTCATGAGCTTTGGGTCATGACCGAAAGGACAAGATCCCGGATACAAGCGGCCGAAATGAGCTTTCTCCGCAGGGTGGCTGGGCGATCCCTTAGAGATAGGGTTAGAAGCTCGGTCACCCGGGAGGAGGTCAGAGTAGAGCCGCTGCTCCTCCACATCGAGAGGGGTCAGCTGAGGTGGCTTGGGCTTCTTTTTCGGATGCCTCCTGAATGCCTTCCCGGGAAGGTGTTCCGGACCCGTCCCACTGGGAGGAGACCCCGGGGAAGACCTAGGACACGCTGGAGGGACTATGTCTCCCGGCTGGCCTGGGGACGCCTCGGTGTCCCCCCGGAAGAGCTGGAGGAAGTGTCTAGGGAGAGGGAAGTCTGGGCATCTCTGCTTAGACTGCTGCCCCCGCGACCCGGCCCCGGATAAGCGGAAGAAGATGATGACGATGATTATGACAACTGGAATAAACTACCAGAAGATCAGAGACGTGCACCAAATGTATCTATTTTTAAATCCAGGTTAAAATCACTTCTCTTTTCACGTGGCTATGACTGAGCTCCTAAACGTAACCACACTGTTTAGCCTTATATTTTCCTGTGTTTTATCACATTTTATTATTTTTATATTGTCTTATTCTGATTTTTATTATGATGTTTTAATTTGTTTTGATGTTTTCATTTGAGTATTTGTTTTGTTACTGTATTTTTAAATATATATATATATATATATATATATTATTTTTTTCTTTTTTTTTCTTTGTAAAGCACATTGAATTGCTTCGATGTATGAATTGTGCTATATAAATAAACTTGCTTGCTTTACCTGGTTACTTAGATCTTAATTAGATATTTCCCTAAAGTGGTGAACACAGCCGAACCCAGTTGAGCACTTTTACTTTGTACACCTCTACTTCTGTGTGATTGTTGTGATCTTTCATTTCAGTTCCAAAGATGCGTTGTTGAGCTGGGGGATGCTGTTGCCTGGGTAAATGCCAACATGGGCCTCTTCTGAGACTGGGTACAAGTCTTCACCCCTGAATGATGAGGAAATACAGGGACCTGTGCAGATGCTCAGATAGGCTTCAACTCTAGAGGAAGAACAATAAGCTCTCTCCCCATTCATGTTTTTGTTTAATAATTTTGAAGACACTGAAACATTCATGGACAAAATAGACAAAAGAGGACTTAGTGATAATTTTGAGCTTCTCTGTTAATTATTTTTGTTTATGAGGATACCTATTAGCTGTCTTTAAACCATCATCTAATGCTGGTTTCCACACAACAACAATTACGAGATCCAGAAAACACAATACAATTTGACGAGACAAAGAGACAAGGAACATCATTTATTTAGCAAGAGTAAACTAGACAGTGTTTTGGAAGTGTTCACCTGGCCATACAACATGATAGGATGAATCCAAAGCCTGGGCAAAGCGGAATACACAGTACATAAAGAAACAGTTTAGTTTTGACAGTGTTGGAATGTAATGTTTTGAATATTTAATGGGTAATTAAATGTTTAATTGTCTAACTGGCATATCATTTAATTTTGAATTTCTAGGTTATGCCGTTAACTAAGATTTTGGGCTATATTAATTGACTTTCAATAATGTATGTTTTGCTCTTTTGGACCTGTTCTACTTGTAATTTGTGCTATTGAATCAACTTTTAGGATAAGGGTTAAATTAGATGAAACACTTATATTCTTCCCAACAATGTTTGAAGTCCATAACCACGTCATTACTATATAATAAAAATTTGCTTGTTCCAGACACCCCTGGAAAAAGAAATGTTCCTGTAAACGGATGTTGACCTGACCTCTACAAGATGCAAATTGAAACTTACCACCTTTCTGCAACAGGCTATAGAAAATTCCACACTTCTAGTTACCAATTTCAAATTCATAGAAGATTGCTGTTAAATTGAACAGTGCAAGTCAGAGGAAGGAGAAACCATTACAATGATTTGTATGAAAACTGGTCAGATCTACACAGCAGAGCCCACAGGTCTCGGCAAAGGACCTTCAGAACAGTTTAGCTGACACTGAAGTTGTTGCTCACAGGTCCACCGCGCAATGTACCTTACACAGCATGTTCACATTTGTCTAATATGTTGAATCTATGGAAAATACATAAATGGTAATACTGTATTAACTTGTACAAAAGGAAGGCCTGTTTCTCTTTGTAACACAAAGAGCTCAGATCAACTGCAATAAACAGCATTCTCAACCATCAACCTCCTAATGATGGCCTTCTACTGTATCACATATAACCAAGCAATGGCTACTCAAAGAAAAACTGACCATGACAGGCATAGTGAGTATGACTGTGCATGTGTATGTATGCATATGTCTGTATTATAACTGCACTCAGCAGCTTTCTAAACCACCAGCATCTCATTCTTGACTAACCAAAAACATTTAAAACTTTTTTAGAGGCACTACAGTCTTCAAATTAATATACACTCACCTAAAGGATTATTAGGAACACCATACTAATACTGTGTTTGACCCCCTTTCGCCTTCAGAACTGCCTTAATTCTACGTGCCATTGATTCAACAAGGTGCTGAAAGCATTCTTTAGAAATGTTGGCCCATATTGATAGGATAGCATCTTGCAGTTGATGGAGATTTGTGGGATGCACATCCAGGGCACGAAGCTCCCGTTCAACCACATCCCAAAGATGCTCTATTGTGTTGAGATCTGGTGACTGTGGGGGCCATTTCAGTACAGTGAACTCATTGTCATGTTCAAGAAACCAATTTGAAATGATTCGAGCTTTGTGACATGGTGCATTATCCTGCTGGAAGTAGCCATCAGAGGATAGGTACATGGTGGTCATAAAAGGATGGACATGGTCAGAAACAATGCTCAGGTAGGCCGTGGCATTTAAACAATGCCCAATTGGCACTAATGGGCCTAAAGTGTGCCAAGAAAACATCCCCCACACCATTACACCACCACCAGCAGCCTGCACAGTGTTAACAAGGCATGATGGATCCATGTTCTCATTCTGTTTACGCCAAATTCTGACTCTACCATCTGAATGTCTCAACAGAAATCGAGACTCATCAGACCAGGCAACATTCTTCCAGTCTTCAACTGTCCAATTTTGGTGAGCTTGTGCAAATTGTAGCCTCTTTTTCCTATTTGTAGTGGAGATGAGTGGTACCCGGTGGGGTCTTCTGCTGTTGTAGCCCATCCGCCTCAAGGTTGTGCGTGTTGTGGGTTCACAAATGCTTTGCTGCATACCTCGGTTTTAACGAGTGGTTATTTCAGTCAAAGTTGCTCTTCTATCAGCTTGAATCAGTCGGCCAATTCGGCCCGTCTGGCACCAACAACCATGCCATGCTCAAAATTGCTTAAATCACCTTTCTTTCCCATTCTGACATTCAGTTTGGAGTTCAGGAGATTGTCTTGACCAGGACCACATCCCTAAATGCATTGAAGCAACTGCCATGTGATTGATTGATTAGATAATTGCATTAATGAGAAATTGAACAGGTGTTCCTAATAATCCTTTAGGTGAGTGTATTTCAGTTGTATGTTATCAAACAATTTTAATCCTGAAACAAAATACAATTAAATGTTATTGGAAAATACCATTTTATTTTACATAATTGGTACAAGCATAATCAGACTAGAGTGCTTTTTCAAGATGTAAGCAAAGCAAATACACTTTTGTTTTCTATATCAGTGCTTGAACCTAGTGTTTTATCTTGAAAAATGATATTGAATTAAGTCACATGGACTCTGAGATAAAGTTGTAACTTTAGTTTACTCTTCCTCCATTAGTACACTCAACGTAATGACGTCATACCCATACAAGACACCTAGCGTTGAAACGTGTGTCAAACCAGGATGTAATTGAAACCAGGATGTAATGACATTGGTAACTGGAAGTGTGGAATTTTCTATAGCCTGTTGCAGAAAGGTGGAAAGTTTCAATTTGCATCATGTAGAGGTCAGGTCAACATCCGTTTACAGGAAAATAACTTTTTCCAGGGGTGTCTGGAACAAGCAAATTTTTTATTATATAGTAATGACGTGGTTATGGACTTCAAACATTGTTGGGAGGAATATAAGTGTTTCATCTAATTTAACACTTATCCTAAAAGTTGTTTCAATAGCACAAATTACAAGTAGAACAGGTCCAAAAGAGCAAAACATACATTATTGAAAGTCAATTAATATAGCCCAAAATCTTAGTTAACGGCATAACCTAGAAATTCAAAATTAAATGATATGCCAGTTAGACAATTAAACATTTAATTACCCATTAAATATTCAAAACATTACATTCCAACACTGTCAAAACTAAACTGTTTCTTTATGTACTGTGTATTCCGCTTTGCCCAGGCTTTGGATTCATCCTATCATGTTGTATGGCCAGGTGAACACTTCCAAAACACTGTCTAGTTTACTCTTGCTAAATAAATGATGTTCCTTGTCTCTTTGTCTCGTCAAATTGTATTGTGTTTTCTGGATCTCGTAATTGTTGTTGTGTGGAAACCAGCATTAGATGATGGTTTAAAGACAGCTAATAGGTATCCTCATAAACAAAAATAATTAACAGAGAAGCTCAAAATTATCACTAAGTCCTCTTTTGTCTATTTTGTCCATGAATGTTTCAGTGTCTTCAAAATTATTAAACAAAAACATGAATGGGGAGAGAGCTTATTGTTCTTCCTCTAGAGTTGAAGCCTATCTGAGCATCTGCACAGGTCCCTGTATTTCCTCATCATTCAGGGGTGAAGACTTGTACCCAGTCTCAGAAGAGGCCCATGTTGGCATTTACCCAGGCAACAGCATCCCCCAGCTCAACAACGCATCTTTGGAACTGAAATGAAAGATCACAACAATCACACAGAAGTAGAGGTGTACAAAGTAAAAGTGCTCAACTGGGTTCGGCTGTGTTCACCACTTTAGGGAAATATCTAATTAAGATCTAAGTAACCAGGTAAAGCAAGCAAGTTTATTTATATAGCACAATTCATACATCGAAGCAATTCAATGTGCTTTACAAAGAAAAAAAAATAAAAGAAAAAAAAAATTATATATATATATATATATATATATATATATATATATATATATATATATATCTATTTAAAAATACTGTAACAAAACAAATACTCAAATGAAAACATCAAAACAAATGAAAACATCATAATAATAAAAATTAGAATAAGAAAATATAAAAATAATAAAATGTGATAAAAACATAGAAAGCTATAAGGCTAAACAGTGTGGTTACGTTTAGGAGCTCAGTCATAGGCACGTGAAAAGAGAAGTGATTTTAAACTGGATTTAAAAATTGATATGTTTGGTGCACGTCTCTGATCTTCTGGTAGTTTATTCCAGTTGTGTACAGCATAAGTGCTAAACGCAGCTTCTCCATGTTTAGTTTTGGACTCAGTTTATATTCTTCAAACATATCAGAAATGTATTTGGGTCCTAAACCATTCAGAGATTTATAAACTAAAAGCACCACTTTGATATCTATTCTGTAACTGACTGGAAGCCAATGCAAATATTTAAGAACCGGAGTGATGTGCTTTTTTTGTTTGGTCCTGGTTAACATTCTAGCAGCAGCATTCTGAATGAGCTGCAGCTGTTTTACAGTCTTTTTGGGGAGTCCAGTTAAGAGGCCATTACAGTAGTCAACCCTACTAGAGATAAAAGCTTAGATGAGCTTCTCTTGGTCTTTTTGAGGCACCAAGCCTTTGATTCTGGCTATATTTTTTAGATGATAGAATCCTGTTTTGGTGACCACTTTTTGACTGTTTAATGTGAGGTCTGAGTCTACCAGAACACCAAGATTACACACTTGATCCCTGGTTTTAAGGGCCTGAGAATCCAGCTCTTTACTAATACTTGTTGCCTAACACAATAATCTCAATTGGTTTAATTGTAAACAATTTTGGGAGTTCAAAATTAACCAGTGATCAATAAAATTAAAAGGAAGAGTGTAAATAATCAATTAAGGTCACTGGTTAGTTATTTAGCTCATCCTTAGCAACTTCACAAAACTGGTGAACACAGCCAAATACTATTTTGTACACCACGACATACCCGGCTTCTCCTACCCTGTCGTACCTCAGTTGTTGATACTATACCAATCATTTTATCAGTTCGTTCAACGTGACAATGCATTTGAAAAGTACGAAAAACAGATTTGAATGAAAACTATTTAAACGCTTTAGGAACAATAACGGTCTAAATTACTACAATGGAAAAATAGTAATTAGCTAGGATCTTGACATTGCCAAGTTACCTACTGAAACTGCACTGTTCTTCGGAGCATAATTTCCTATAAAGTATAAAAGAGGGATCAAATGAAGTCTTAACCTTTTTAGATTTACAACTGAGTAATTTAACTATTCGACACCAGTAAAACTTTGTGCACTGATTTAGCTAGGTGAAAAAATCTTCTAAAAGGTTTCTAATCCTGTGAAAACTGAGGTAGGCCTAGGCTACGAGAATCCGACTGTGCTTAGCCAAGTTTTTTTGTTAGAAGGTGAAAACGTGTTGCGTTCACGATGCATTCAGTTCATTGGTCAGAAAATCTATCTCCGCAAACGCTGTGAAACGTACTACCGAAGGCTGTGATTTATAAATAAAAAAAATATTTTGTCACAATTCTAGCAACATTATAGTGACAAAACACTGTGCGTCCGTATTTTACATTGGCAAGTGTTATAACGAGTTGCATGATTCCAAAACGTTTTTACCCGTGGCATGGTTAGGCCTGGGCGTCTGGGGCTATATGAATAGCCCGGGATCTAATTGACCAAAAACATTTATGATCTATTCATCCATAAATAATTTGTATCGCGCATGATGACAATATAGATATGTAAGCCACTAGTGTGAACATCGACATTTTCCGCTTGTACATTCAAAAACCCTGTACTTTCTGTCCCGGGTGGGGCGGGGGGTTGGCTACGCCCGAATGTGTTGTTATCCTAGCGGTGCCTCTGGTTTTTACAATTACAAAAGTTATTCCAAGTTTGCAACATTTATTTACAAGTTTGCAGTCATTTTTACAACTAATAAACCTATGTCTCTGTTTTACCTTCATATGTTATACCCACCAAGAGTGAGAGGAGCAAGTGAGCTCAATAGGCTACACAGTAATACGATAATAATGGCAATCCGCTACACAGCCATACGACATTTAATGGCATTTAACATTAATATGTATTAGCAATTATATATACTGCCTGGGTGTTATGCACCTGTTGAGATGGTGGTATTGCTTAATGTTGCTTTTAGGAAGGGGATTAGGGCGCAATTTTAGCAAGAATAGTGACATTCTGAAACGTCTTTTAGCTATAGAAAAGTACAGAGATATTGTTATTCACGTTGGCACCAACAACGTTAGGATGAAACAGTCAGAGGATACGAAGCAAAACATAGCATCAGCGTGTAAACTAGCTAGAAAGATGTGTCGGCATCGAGTAATTGTCTCTGGCCCCCTCCCAGCTAGGGGTAGTGACGAGCTCTACAGCAGACTTGCCCAAATCAATCGCTGGCTGAAAAGTTCTGCCCGTCGCAGGAGGTAGAGTTTGTAGATAACTGGCTCTCTTTTTGGGACTATCACAGAAATAGGGCCAGGCCTGATCTGCTGAAGTGTGACAGATTCCTTTCTAGCTGGAGTGGTGCTCTTCTTTTATCTAGGACCATTGACAGGAGTCTCACCATGAGATAGGGTAAGGCCACAGGCTGTTAGCCAGCCTGTTAGCATAGTGGATTCAATAGCATAGCCAGAGTAGCTAGTACAGTTTTTCCTATTGCGACAGTGACTCCAGGCTGAGAAAAATTAAACAAGGTAGTGCTAACAATAGCAACCTTATCAAGATGAAGCCTTCCTCCACCTCTGTCACAAATACAAATGACTGTATCACCTCGCATCTCAAAATGGGACTCCTAAATTTTAGATCCCTTGCTCCAAGGGCAGTTGCAGTAAATTAATTAATCTCTGATCATAAACTAGATGTTTTTGGCTTGTGTGAAACTTGGCTAAAGCCTGATGAATTTACTGCCCTAAATGAGGCCTCTTCTCCTGGCTATACTAGTGATCACATCCCCTGTGCATCCCGAAAAGGGAGGGGATGTTGCTAATATTTATGACAGTAAATATAAATGTACTCTTAAACACATCACTGGTTTTAATTCTTTTGAAGTTTTACTCAAAGTTAACCAGGTTGATAAATCGTTTTACATACCTACTATTTACAGGCCCTCCGGGCCATACACACTGTTCCTCAATGAGTTTCCAGAATTCCTGTCACGAGAAATAGATATTGTATATCTAATAATTTCCCCCCAAAACTACAGTTAAAACAAGAAATCCACTTGCTCCGCAAACAATGAGTTTCAAAAGCTGTACTATAAATTCTCAGACTACAAATAGATTTCTTGACATTCTTACAAGCTTGCTCATCAACGACAGAGTAAATAAATCCGCAAACGATCAAATCGAGGATCTAAACTCAACACTAAAAAATACTTTAGATAGGGTTGCACCACTAAAAACAAAATAAATATGCAACAAAAAACTTGCTCCCTGGTATCCAGACAATACTAGAGCACTCAAGCAAGCCTCCAGAAAATTGGAGCAAGAGTGGCACTCCACCAAGTTGGAAGTATTCAGACTAGCATGGAGAGACAGTACACTACAATGCCGAAAAGCACTCACATCTGCTCGATCACCTAATTTCTCCAACCTGATTGAGGTGAACAAAATCTATCCAAAATGTATCTTCGATAAAGTTGCAAAGTCAACAAAAAAGCAACACTCAACAAGTGAAGTGGGTCTTCGCTTAAGCTGTAATGAATACATCAACTTCTTTGATGAAAATATCAACACCATTAGAAAACAAATAACTTACTCCTCCTTAAATAGTTACAGTCCCCAAAATCTCAGTTGTCCTGAGAATGTCCTGAACCTCCCTGACCAGGTGTCAATGGGGACACTTGAATTTTTTGATCCCTTATCGCTCGACACATTCACAAAATT
Organism: Esox lucius; assembly: GCF_011004845.1. Taxonomy (NCBI): domain Eukaryota; kingdom Metazoa; phylum Chordata; class Actinopteri; order Esociformes; family Esocidae; genus Esox; species Esox lucius. The sequence goes on along the minus strand of NC_047588.1, from coordinate 11,295,512 downwards.
TGTAATGAGTTCTAAACCCCACAAATTGTCAGCTAGACCTGATTCCAACAAAATTATTTAAGGAGCTATTTCCGGTGCTAGGTCGGCCAATGTTGAACATAATAAATTGCTCCCTTTTCTCCGAAAGTGTACCAAACTCACAAAGAATTACTGAAATTACGCCTCATCTAAAAAAATTTATCTGGATCCATATATATTAAACAATTATAGGCCAATATCGAACCTCCTGTTCCTACCAGAAATCTTAGAAAAATGTGTTTCCCAACAACTGAATGCCTTCCTGAAGACAAATAACATTTATAAAATGCACCAGTCCGGTTTCAGTGCCCATCATAGTACTGCGACTGCATTTGTGAAGGTAACAAATTACCTTCTAATGTCCTCAGACAAAGGTTCCGCATCCGTCCTGTTGCTTCTTAGTCTTAGTGCTGCTTTTGACACTATCGATCACTCCCTTCTCTTAGAGAGGCTGGAAACCCATATTGGGCTACCTATACATGTTCTAGCCTGGTTTAAATCTGAAAGATATCAGTTCCTATGTGTGGATGGCATATCCACTGACAAATCAAAGGTATGATTTGGTGTTCCTCAAGGCTCGGTTCTGGGCTCATTATTGTTCTCACTATATACGCTGCCTCTGGGTGATGGAATCCCGGAATGACGATGTCAATTTTCACTGTTATGCTGATGACACACAGTTATATATTTCAATGAAGCATGGAGAAGCCCAAAAATTAGCTACTTTGGAAGCATGCATTACAGATATTAGGAAGTGGATGACCAAGAACAAAAACAGAAATGCTTGTTTTAGTACCCAAGCTTTGTTGGCAGATCTCACTGTGAACCTCGATGGCTGCATGGACGTATCCCAAAAAACTGTAAAAAACGTAAGCCTTACCCTTGACCCTGACCTCTCCATTTATGAACATATAAAATACATGTATATCTCAAGAGTTGCTTATTTTATTCTTTGAAACATTGCAAAAATCTGAAAACTTTCTATCAAAAACTTGATGCAGAAAAACAAATCCATGCTTTTGTTACTTCTAATTAGATTACTGCAATGCTTTAAACAATTTAACACATTACTCCAGTAGTAGCCTCTTTACACTGGCTGTCTGTTAGGGTAAGGGCTGATTTTAAGGTTTGATTGTTAACCTATAGATCAATACACGGACTCGCTCCTACTTACCTCACTGAAATGATCCAGCCATACATACCTACACATAACCTTAGATCGCAAGATGCAGGCCTTTTAATTGTACCTAGAATTTCTAAACAAACAGCTGGAGGGAGGGCCTTTTATCATAGAGCTCCACTACTGTGGAATTATTTGCCAATTAAGGTTAGAAATGCAAACTCAGTGCATATTTTCAAGTGTCTACTAAAGACTCATCTCTACAGCATGGTCTATGATTAAGTGTGGTCTGGCCCAGGGGCATGAAGGTGACCAGAAAGACTTGATACTCTCCACCCTTGCTGTCTTGCCAGGTGGGCTCTCATCGCCACTGGGATGCCCTCGCTCCAATGCCATTCGGGTGCAGAGACACTGGCTTTTTCTGTTTGGCACATGTGCAATTGGGCTGTACTCTGCTGGCCATACTCTGCCCACTTTTGGGGTAGTTGTGGTTGGTGGGTGTCCCTTTGGTTGATGCTTGGCTATGTGTTTGGATTGATTTCCTGCCTGTTGGGCCCTGTCCAGGGCCACAGTATCACTGGACCCCCCTGTCTCAGCCCCATGGTCTTACACTGCTATATTATTGGGCTGAGGGAGTAGAGTCAGTTCTCCTTCTCCACTATAAGGAATGCATTTTCTAAATTTTCCCTGTCTTCTCCCATTTTCAACTTAGGACATGAGGTCTTGGCCCACACCTGAGGAGTACCAGGCTTGAAAGAACCGTTGCTGTCCCTGTCCAAAGTCCTCCTGGTTGTGTTGCAGATCAAGACGATTCCTGACGATTTCAGCTGCCACTGTGCGTGTTGTCCCTGTCCTTGTCCATCTGGTCATGCTTACAACCTGGACTAGGTTTAAATAGACTCTGGACTCACATGCATTTATTTATTATTACAATATGTTCACCCGGCACAGCCAAAAGAGGATTGGTCAGCACTCTGAGCCTGGTTCCTTTCTAGGTTTCTTCCTAAATTTCGGCCTTCTTAGGGAGTTTTTCCTAGCCACTGAAATTCAACACTACTGTTGTTTGCTCCTTGGGGTTTAAGGCCGGGTGTTTTGTAAAAACACTTTGTGACAACTGCTGATGTAGAAAGGGCTTTATAAATACATTTGATTGATTGAATTTGATTGAGAACAATGATAGGCGATAGGCCTACCTGGTGTTATATATTCTTCAAGTTTCTAGGTCTATTTGTCAAATGCCCCAAACAACACAGGCAGGATGAGTTGCACTGAACAACTCAGACAGGAATTGTTTTGAAGTTTAGGCAACTATTTGTTTGATAGCTTTAACATGGCGCTACCTTCAAGATAAAACATTATAAGGAAATTATTACGACATTTGAGGAGGAAATGTGTTGGGAAGCACTTTGCCAAAGGATGAGGATTTGCATTTGAGGCAGCCACCTCATCATTGGCTGCCGACTGCATTGAATTTACGATAAGAAAGCAGGTTTATAATCGCAGTTTATTTCTTTCATTAGCATTTTGAAAATCCATTGCTGGTGGCCCTAATAATCGCAGGTTAATGTCTTTGTTTGCGGGTGTTCACGATTGTAAACGTGCATTCGCATAGCTGTGGCTTTTGCAACGTTTTGACAACGTTTGTGGTTGTGGAGCAAAACATCAGACTACTGTAGATTTAGTGTGCACAAGTGTATGCAAATTCCGTTTTTGGCCAGCTATGTAAACTCTAACATTGATTGATCCTGCAAAATGTGTTCAATTGGTTACAGGCTATTCCTATTGTTTTCTAATGCCTCTTAATATTAAAGTAATCTAAAAGTTTTTCAAAGTAATCAGATTATGTTACTGAGTTTGAGTAATCAAAAAGTTACATTACTGATTACAAATGTGGACAGGTAACTTGTAACTGTAACACATTACATTTAAAAAGTAACCTACCCAACCCAGTCTGTAATACATGCAGCACTTTACCAACTTTGCAAGCTGTCGTTCATGGCACTATGTTAATATTGGTCACTTATTTCAATAGCAAAAACAAACTGTGCAGTGAGTGTACACTACTCACTGTGTAAAACTTAACCGGTATGCTTTGTTTCTTATGGCCTATTTTATTTATATTATTCTATTAGCCAACATCAGGTAATGTTTTACCATGTTGTTAGCGTCATCCATCTTTCTTGAATGTTAGGATTACCATGTGATTTGGTAGGATATGTTTTGGAGGTTCCTAAATGGGCTAGTTAAAGCCCTTAAGAGCTTGCTGCTGCTTAGTACAGTGGCTTTCTTTTTTTATTTTTGTGTCACTTAGATTCATAAGTTGGAATAAGAGAAGGGGTTAAAAGAAGTAAGATTCTTGCTCACATGAAGCAGCTAAAGGCGGGCGTTTTCTTCTTACGGGAAACCCATCTAAGATGAGTGGATCTCTCTTGCATTCACAACGGCTGGGTTGGGCAGCTCTTTCAATCATCTTTCCAAGCTCGGGCAAGAGAAGCAGCCATTTTGATTCATCGAGATATATTATTTACGACCTCTTCTATTGTCTCAGATGCATATCGTCTGTATTTAATTGTCTTGGTCAAGTTATTTAACATGAATGTAACTTTGGCTAATGTCTATGCCCCGAACACAGATGACGCTGGGTTTTTTCAGAAGTTTTTATCTCTTCTTCCTGATCTGAACTCTCACTGTATTATACTTGGGGGAGACCAACTTTTGGCTGGATCCAGTGTTGGACCGCTCTTCAGCTAGACCTTGTGTGGTAAGCAAATCTGCCGCCTATATTCAGCACTTCCTTTCAGAGTATGGCATAACTGATCCGTGGCGGTTTTCACATCGTAAAAGTAGGGGAATATTCTTTCTTTTCTAATGTACACCACAGGTATTTCAGGATTGATATTCATTTCATTGATAGCAGGCTCATGCAAAAGTTTCACTCCTGTGCATATCATGGTATAGTCATATCCGATCATGCCCCACTGACACTCCGTTGAAGGAGACATTGGCGTTTACACTCCCCCCTTTTGGCAGATTAAGATTTTGTTATGTTTATATCTGAACAAATACCTTTTTTCTGGGGTGTAAATAAATCCACTGACATGTGTTCTTCTACTACATGGGAAGCACTAAAAGCTTATTTGATGGGGGAAATAATTTTGTTTACGGCTCACAAATGAAGGTGTCTGAAGGAGAAGCGGGGAAATATCTTCAGATCAAAATATAATTAATGATACGTTTAGGTAATTTTATTATAGCATGTATACATATTTTTTTATATATATAGTTTAAAAGTGCCCACCTTATCCTCAGATGTCAGACTAGATCTTGAGATGCTAAGTACTAAAGTGGACGTTGGGATAGCCATATCCTCCTTGCAATTGGGAAAATCCCCGGGACCTGATGGATTCCCTTCAGAATTTTACAAAAAGTTACATGTACAACTTACTCCTCTCTTCTCCCACCAACAATGAACTAGGCCTGTATCTCCTTACTTGCTAAAAAAGGTAAGGACCCATTAGATTGTGCCTCCTAGAGGCATATTTCACTGCTTAACAACAATGTTAAAATACTAGTCAAAGAACTGGCCCCTCGGCTTAAGGTTGCGCTTCCCACAATTATATCCCCCGACCAAACAGAGTTTATAAAAAACTGACAGTAATTTTATAATATATGTCGCTTATTTAATATTCTATACTCTCCGTGGCAGGACACTCTGGAATGTGTAGTGTTGATGGACACGGAGAAGGCATTTGACAGTGTCGAGTGGGACTATTTACTAAGCGTCTTGGATACATTTGGATTAAACTGGATTAAACTGTTGTACAACTTCCCCTCTGCGCCCTATACTCCAAGCCATTCGATCTGCGATGTGGGACCCGTCAGGGCTGTCCGTTGAGCCCCGCCATCTTTACACTTGCCATAGAACCATTTGCGATTGCCCTGTGTGATTGCAAGCAGTTGCAGGGTGTGTTTAGGGGGGGCATTGCACATAAGGTTTCCTTGTACGCGGACAACCATTTACTTTATATTTCAGACCCGAGGACCTCCTTGCCTATAGTACTCTCCCTCCTCAATGAGTTTGGCCTGTTGTCTGGATACAAACTGAACCTGCACAAGAGTGAACTCTTTTCAATTAATCAACTGGCACTACAGCTGAAATTCCCAAAAATACCACTAAAGGTAGTCAAGGACCAATTTGCATACCTTGGAGTCACTGTTACTTGTCAGTACAAGCACCTTTCCAAAGAGAACATTGAGAAACTGTTTGATCAAACTAAGCAGGATCTGGCCAGGTGGTCTATACTTACTACCTCACTAATTGGACAAATCAATTCTATTAAAATGACCAAATTCATACCTTTTTCAGTGTTTACTTTGTTCATTCCCCTTTCATTTTTTAAATCTCTAGACTCAATACTCTTATCATATATCTGGAATGGCAAGCCACCACGAATATATAAAACTTTCCTTCAGAGGCCCAAATGTGGCAATGGTATGGCCCTCCCGAATTTTAAATTTTACTGGGTGATCAACATACGGTCAATGTTGTACTGGAAACTATATCATCGCCAACCAAATTGTCCAAGTTGGGTTGCCATGGAGACACATGCTCCCAGGCAGATCTCCCTCTCAGCACTTCTAGGAGCATCCCTGCCGTTAAACTCTGATGGGCCTGCTCACAGTCCTGTTGTCAACCACTCGCTGAGTGTGTGGGTTCAGTTCAGGAAAAACTTTGGTCTCCAGGGTTCATCACTTTCTAGTCCAATTGCTTTCAATCTCCTTTTCACGCCATCATTGCATGATGCAGCCTTTCAGGGATAGGGAGAAGGGGCTGGGGTGCTTTTGGAACCTATTCATCGACGCCTCCTTTGCTTCCTTTGAGCAACTTTCAAAAATATGTGATCTACCTGAATCCCACTTATTTAGTTAGGCATTATGTGCAATGTAATGTTCCTAATTTCCTGTTGAGACCGCCTACCAGCTCTCTGGATATGTTTCTTTCTGTAGATCCTCTGACACACTAATCTAAGTGTGCACGCCACAGACTCATTCAATTTAAAGTGGTACACAGTCCATGTATCCAAAGCATAAATATAAGACTATAGATGTGTCTCTGATACCCATGTTCTGGACATGTCAGAGTATAGAATGTTTTTGGAGATCTGTATTCGAGACCCTCTCTGAAGTTTTACAATGCAGAATAGAACCGGGCCCACTTGTAGCATTATTTGGGATCGCGCCCCAAAACTTTGCCCTATCTGGCCCATGGAATAAAGTCCTTACATTTGCCTCTCTATTAGCACTTCAGGGCTATATTGCTTAGATGGAAGGGGTATTCCCCGCCCACGCTCTCCCAATGGCTTAAAGACCTTGCAACATGCTTAAAGCTGGAGAAGATTAGATACTCTTTACAGGGGTCGGGGGAAAGTTTCACCTAACCTTAGGTTTCCTTGACAGATGCACATCTGCGGCCCCTGATTAGCCTGACTTACTATATGATAGAACTCCCCCTATTTACTTATGTTTTACTTTTTTGTTTTTTTGTAGTTTTTTGGCCAGGAAGTAACTTGTCTTTGTACTCATACTCAAGTGTCTCATTTGCTTAGTTCATGTATGTGTCACTTCTTTTTATCACTGTTTATTTTTTATATATTTTTTTTTATCTTTGTACACTTTGGTCAGCTGGGAAAGGGTGGGGTGTGGGGTTAGATATATTGTGTTATGATTTAAAAACTTGAAAAAACTATAAAAAGAAAAAAACTGTAGATAAAATAAAAATGTCCTTTAATGCTGTTTTGAATACAGTGCAATGCACCTACAAATTTATTGCCCCCCTTTAATCCTAGCAAAGGTTATTTAAATGTTTAATTGTTTTCAATCAGCATAATCTTACTCTAGAAATATGAGGGAAAACCTAAAGGTGTTCAAAGAAAAAAACGTAATATTTTAAACAAAGATTCTTCCCCTTAAAAACATATCACCCCTAAAAATATTCTTATCAACCAAATCAAAAAGATACATTTTTTTATTGACATGGATTTTCAATGAGTTCATTTGACTGAATAATAACTCAGTCATCCACTGCACTACAAATTCTGGTTCACTGTAGCATAAATATCAGGTAACACACATACCAAATTCCCTTATTCATCTATCAACATGGGGAAGGTCAGAGCACACATTACTGAAAAGAGACAACTGCTTGTTGACATTCATAAATTAGACAATGACTTTAAACAATCAAATGATGAACCTGTCTGGAATTGGAAACAAATGTACAGTATTTTGCCCTAATGCACATTGGGGAGAAGGTTTTGAGTGGTTTTCCATTGATCAAAGTTGGAGAAGTTAGTTGAATCGTATCTCTATGAGAACAAGCTATTTGGACATCTTGCCATAAGAAAGACTGCTCTCATTAAGACATAAACGTCAGCACCTGATATTGTATTTTTTTTAAACGTCATCATCAATGCAGTTGGAATCAGGTTGTATGGTTAGATCTGCCAAATATATATTCACAGATCAGCCATTACATTATGACCACTAACAGGTGTAGTGAATAACACTGATAATTATCAAGGCACCTGTCAGTGGGGGGGATATATTGGGCAGCAAGTGAACATTCTGTCCTCAATGTTGAGGTCTTAGAAGCAGGAAAAATGGGCAAGTGTAAGGATCTAAGCGACTTTGATAAGGGACAAATTGTGATGGCTAGATGACTGGGTAAGATAATCTCCAAAACTGCAGCCCTTGTGGGGTGTTCCTAGTCTGCAGTGGTCAGTACCTATCAAAAGTGGTCTGAGGAAGGAAAAGTGATGAACCGGCCACAGGGTCATGGGTGGGCCAAGGCTCATTGATGCACGTGGGGAGCAAATGCTGGCCCGTGTGATCCGATCCAACAGATGAGCTACTATAGTTCAAATTGCAGAAAAATGTATGCTGGTACTGATAGAAAGGTGTCAGAACACACAGTACATCGCAGTTTGTTGCGTATGGGGCTGCAAAGCCGCAGATCAGTCAGGGTGCCCATGCTGACCCCTGTCCACTGCCAAAAGCACCTACAATGGACATGTGAGCATCAAAACTGGACCACAGAGCAATGGAAGAAGGTGGCCTTGTCTGATGAATCATGTTTCCTTTTATATCACATGGATGGCCAGGTGCGTTGGTTACCTGGAGAACACATGGCACCAGGATGCACTATGGGAAGGAGGCAAGCTGGCGAAGGCAGTGTGATGCTTTGGGCACTGTTCCACTGGGAAACCTTGGGTCCTGCCATTCATGTGGATTTTATTTTGACACGTACCACCTACCTCAGCATTGTTGCAGACCATGTGTACCCTTTCATGGCAACAGTATTCTCTGATGGCATTGGTCTCTTTCAGCAGGATAATGCGCCCTGCCACAAAGCAAAATTGGTTCAGGAATGGTTTGAGGAACACAACAACGAGTTCAAGGTGTTGACTTGGCCTCCAAATTCCAGAGATCTCAATCCAATCGAGCATCTTTGGGATGTGCTGGACAAACAAGTTCGATCCATGGAGGCCCCACATATTATATATATAATATCCAGTTGTGCTTATAAGTTTGCATACCCTTGCAGAAATTGTGAAATTTTGGCATTGATTTTGAAAATATGACTGATCATAAAACAATTTAAGGATAGAGATCATATGAAGCCATTTATTATCACATAGTTGTTTGGCTCCTTTTTAAATCATAATGATAACAGAAATCACCCAAATGGCCCTGATCAAAATGTTACCCTTGAATGTTTGGCCTTGTTACAGACACACAAGGTGACACATGAAAATGGCGATTAAAGGTGAATTTCCCACACCTGTGGCTTTTTGTATTGCAATCAGTGTCTGTGTATAAATAGTAATTGAGTTTGTTAGCTCTCAAGTGGATGCAGTGAGCAGGCTAGATACTGAGCCATGGGGGGGCAGAAAAGAACTATCAAAAGAACTGTGTAACAAGTTAATGGAACTTTATATAGATGGAAAAGGGTACAAAAAGTTATCCAAAGCCTTGCAAATGCCATTCAGTACTGTTCAATCACTTATTAAGAAGTGGAAAATGTGGTATCTCTTGATACCAAGTCAAAAATTCAAGTAGATCGGCTTTGTTTGATGGCTTGTGACCTTCCATCTTCCTCTTGATTCCAGAGGTTTTCAATGGGGTTCAGATCTGGAGATTGGGCTGGCCATGACAGGGTCTTGATCTGGTGGTCATCCATTGACCTGGCTGTGTGGCGTGGAGAATTGTCCTGCTGGAAAAAACTTCTCAGAGTTGGGGAACATTGTCAGAGCAGAAGGAAGCAGGTGTTCTTCCAGGATAACCTTGTACTTAGCGTGATTCATGAGTCCTTCACAAAGACAAATCTGTCCGATTCCAGCCTTGCTGAAGCATCCCCAGATCATCACCGATCATCCACAAAATTTCACAGTGGGTGCGAGACGCTGTGGCTTGTAGGCCTCTCCAGGTCTTCGTCTAACCATTAGACGACAAGGTGTTGGACAAAGCTGAAAATTTGACTCGTCAGAAAAGATGACCTTACTCCATTCCTCTACAGTCCAATCCTTATGGTCAGCCGGGTCTTCTTTGCTTCTCATTGATGAAGGGCTTTTTCTAGCTTTGCATGACTTCAGCCCTGCCCCTAGGAGCCTGTTTCGAACCGTCCTCGCCGTGCACTTTACCCCAGCTGCTGTTTGCAGTTCTTTTTGTAGGTCACTTGATGTCATCCTACGGTTGTTGAGTGACATTCAAATGACTTGACGGTCATCTCGGTCAGTGGACAGTCTGTAGCTTTGTTGTCCCCAATGTCACTGCTTGACCTTGTTCTCAGGATGGAAGCAACCTGATGCTCACTGTATCCCTCTGACAGTAAAGCCTGAATTGAACCCTTCTTTTCCTCACTCAAAGTTTTTATTTTCTACTCTTCTGTCATGCTAAATAGTATTTCTTTTATTCAAATTGAGGTACACTGTTTTTGCCCTTCCAGCTGGTCCTATTGCAAGAGGATAGTGATGACCACAGCAGTGGTTTTAATACTTTTCCTCATTACATTTGATTTGGTTCAGGTAATCAAATTTGTTTCTCCAAATCAGTACCTCATTAAGTAAAATGGAAGTACCTCATTAAGTTAAATCGGAAGTTAACAGACACTTGGACGGAATGGGTGCCATTAATGTAGAGAGGCTGATTTAGGAAAAATAGGAGTGGTCTCTCAAATTTTTCCAGAGCTGTACGGTATATGGGTAACAAGCAACAGAAAAATAAAATAAATCCACACTGAAGTATTGATGTAAAAATAAATCCACACTGAAGTATTGTGGTAGATAGTGGTAGGATTTTTTTTTGCATTCGAGGAACTAACCTTATAACTTTGTTAGGATACATTGCAGCATAAACTCTGTCATGTAGCAGTAGATTGCAGAGCAAAATCTGACTGACTTTGCAATGAGACTAAAACTGGGTCAGTGGTGGATCTTCCAGTAGGAAAACTATCCAAAGCATTCCTACAGAACCACACAATAATGGCTGACAGGACAGACAATAAAGCCTTTGCCATGGCCATCCCAGTTCCCTGACCTAAATCCAGTTGAACAACTGTGAGGTGAGGTGAAGAGTAGAGTACACAGACAAGGACTCTAAAGGATCTGCATTGATTCATGTTCTTAAATCCCTTGTTATGTGTTCTTTCACCTCATAAAAGAGAATATTCTGTTATCTTTTGAGAGGAAAATGTTTTTCTTACTTTAGATTATATATGTATATTTACAGAACTGTACTTACATTAAAGATTAGAATTCTTTTATATTTTAAATGTGAGATCAAGCAATGAACTACAATGACATGTTTTCATAGCCTTTTTTCTCATCTTGACCAAGGTGGCGGGGGGGGGGGGATAATTTTGGAGGGCACTGTAGTCTCTCCTCTGCTGTGAGAAATACGTCCACAATATAATATACTTACATAAATATTTATAAACATTTATGTATTTATTGAAGCCTGATTGATGTCGAGATTTCCTGGGTGAGGTAATTCCATTTCCTTTGCTTTAAGTATTTAAACTGTGTATAATTTTACATGTCCATTTCGTTATGCTAAATCTATTGTACTCTAGTCACTGAAATGCTATATGACTATTACTGTTCTGGCACATCTACAAATTACAATTTCAGAGTCTGAATTACAATTTCAGAGTCTGAATTACAATTTCAGAGCGATTGAGAACGTTGAATTTCAGAGTGACAGACAGAGCCGGAGAGTGAGAAAGAGACTAAGGTGTGTGTGTGTGTGTGTGTGTGCGCGCGCATGCACATGTGAGAGACAGAGAGAGTCAGCGAGAAACAGACTGTGTGCAGGTGTGCGATGTAAGAGAGAGCAAGAAAGAAGGTGATTGAGAGAGAGACAAAAAAGGGTCTGGTGTGTGTGAGAGGGAGAGACAGAGAGAGAGGGAAGGAGAGAGGAAGGGAGGTGATATCTATACATGATTAAACCCTATAATCTCTTACAGCTTGGTGCTTTGATCTGTCTCCAAGGCCCCACACTCCCACTGTACCACGAGCCTTGAAAGGTGACTAGTTTCTCCCCAACATGTTTCATCGTAGATCTACCATACATAATTAACACAAGCCCCAGGGGATTCATAGGATTAAACACATACACACACATTTTGGACTAAAATAATAATGTCTTCAGAAACTTCACAGGAGAAAGATGGAGTACAAATGTGTATAAGAGTAGCCATTTTAAACGCTAAATGGAGAAAAAACTCCCAAGACACCCTTTTTGTTTTCTTTGACAGTTTTCTTTTTCTATTCTTCCTTCCGTGGTCTTTTCTACGTCCTTTGTTTCCTCTTCCCTCACTCTTCTATGCCTCCTTCAGTAGATCCTTTTCTCTTGGATTTGGATTCAGTTTTTCAATTTCAAGGTGCTTTACAGGCGTAACGTGTTGCAGCGGCAATCAGCAGAGAAAACAATTGTATGTAAGTGGTTGTAACGACATCAAATTGGGCCGCTCTAACAGCAGGCGTGTTATCAAGGGTGGAAAGGAACAAGATTAATACAGCGAATAAATGATTCCTCTACATGGTGAATAGGACGTTCTGGCAGTGGGAGGGCTGGAATCTCACTGACAGAGACAACCCTACACTCTTAAAGAGGATATTCACAGGGCTGTCCACAATGGACAATTCTTATTCCCACCATGTTTGGTTTCAGAGAAAAATACATTGTGTGTTCAATGTAGAACCCTTAGTGGAAAAGGGCTTTACCTGCAACCCACAAAATTTGAATGATTTCTCCCAGAAGTACAGCCAAAAAGCTCTTTGGAACATGTACATTCTGATAGTGTATTTGGACAAAAACCGACGGCAGCTCTTTTATTCTTACAGTGTATCCGGACAACAACAGGAATAAACGCTTTTCTTCTGAGTGTAGCCTATTTGGAGAACATCAGGTGAAAACCCTTTTATAAAATCCTTTCAGTTTTGCACAGACCTCTGCCTCTCTCTTCCTCAGTCCAGCTAATTGTCTCCCCTCCTCACTGAAAGAGGATCTCCGATGGTAAAGGATGTCCCACCTCCTCTCTCACTTCACTCTCTTCCTCTCTCTGGCCTTTTAGGGATGTTCACATGAGACCCAGCTCTCCTATTCACCCACTCAGCTTGCTCAGCCCTTTATTCCTCACTGTCCTTTTACCTTTCGATGTATGTACTGTGCCTTCAGAGAGTATTCAGATCCTTTCAACACATTTCTTATATGTATTATATGCATCATTTAGAATTAATAAAAAGGATTGCCATGAATCTACACAAAATACTCAGTAATAGAAAAGCTACGGCATTTTTTTAAATGAAAGACTAAAATATCTGATGTACATACACTGTATATTCATACTGTTTATTCTGGAGTATTTGTATATGCAGTTTTTGTAGCAATCACAGCTTTGAGGCTTCTTGGGTATGCTTCCATCAGTTTTGCCCACCTGGATTTGGCCAATTTCTCCCATTCTTGCAGATTCTCTCACGTTCAGTCAGAATGCCTCACTCTGACGTCCTGGGTGCTCTGGACCAGGATTACCACCATACATCACCATAGGGATGGTATTAACCAGCTGACTAGTGGTACCTTGGTTTCGCCAGTCATTCAGGCCTAATAGTTCGATTTTTGTCTAATCAGACCAGGCAATATTTTTTCTTATGCTCTCAGAGTCCTTCAGACGGCATGTTATAGGCCTTTAACTCAGTAGTGGCTTCCATCAAGCCACTGAAACATAAAGGTCTGACTGATGGAGTGCTCTAGATTGTCCTTCTGGCAGGTTGTCCTTCTGACAGGTTCTCACATCTCTGCAGAGAAACTCTGAAGCCCTGTTAGAGCGTAGGTTTTTTTGGTCACCTCCCAGACCAAAGCCATTCTTGCCCAGTAACTTGGTTTGCCTGAACAGCCAGCTCTAGGAAGGGTCTTGGGGTTCCAAACTTCTTTCATTTCACAATGATGGAGCCCACTGTGCTTCTGGGAACTTTCAGTGCTTTGGCAATTTAGTTTATAACCTTCCCCAGATCTTTTCCTCAACACCATTCTATATCTGCGGTCTACGGAGAGTTTGGTGGATTACGTTGGCCGCTATATTATGTCCAATCAATTGAATTTGCCACATGTGGACTCCAATCAAGTTCTAGAAACATCTCAAGGTTAATCAAAGGACACAATATTAATCTTATATCAATTTGGGTTGTCATGACAAAGGGTCTGAATACTGAGATTTTTTTTTTTTCATTTTCAATACTTTGGCAGACATTTGTAAATACCAATTTTTGCTTTGTCACTATGAGGCATTGTGTGTAGATGGACGACAGAAAAATATGTTTCATCAATTATAAATTAACTCTTTAACAACTAAATGTGGAGAAAGTGAATGGGTGTGAATCATTTCATTAAGCACTATATGTCTCTCATCCATCCACTCTGTCTCTCATTCATCCACTATATGTCTCTCATTCATTCTCTCTCTGTAAATTGAATTCAATAGATGTTATTGACATGGAAAGTTAGGTAATTTACATTGCCAAGGCATACATAGAAAAACAGTTAACATTAGATCAATGGCAGACCGGCAATACTATCTATGTCTCTCATCCATCCTCTCCCTCTGTTTGTTTCATCCATCCATCCTCTCTGTTTCTAATCCATTCTCTCTGTCTTTCTTTCTCTAATCCACTCTTTCTCTTTCAGCCTTTATCTCTTTCTGTCTTATCTATCCATTTTCTTTCTCTTCATCTGTCTTTGCTCTCTCTATTTTCGGTCTCTCTCTCCAGTCCTCTAGGGATAGCTGGTTTTAGAGCCTCATCCCAATTGGATCCAAAGCTTTCTATCCCTCTGTGCCTCCCTTGTTCTCTCCCTATCTCACTGTATCCCTCTTTCCAACCCCTTATTCCCTCCCTTGCTCCGCAGGGCTCTCAGGGACAGTGAATACAAGCATTTGTCGGTCTCCTCTGCCATGCCAATTAATGTAAGAGCAGGGGGAGGGAGAGGGAGAGGAGAGCACCAGCATTTCAATACATTACCATACTTAACACTGGTGACGGGGCTTTCTTCTGCCCAGGCCCTGGCATGGACACACACATGCACACAGTCAGACAGACTGTTAGCACCACACACAGCAGACCTTGAGGGAAACCTTCCCTGGCGAGTTTCATTCGAAGCGCATCTGATATAGTGATGGGGTGTTTGAATATGGGACAAATCCCAAATAGCACCTTGTTGCCTGTAGTGTGCTTCTGTTGACCAAGGCACACAGGGAACACAATGGTTCCAGTCAAATGTAATGTATTATATAGGGCATTTGGGATGCAACCAATGTACAGACCAGAATTCTGATCTGCCTGCAGTTCATCCCAGACCCCACTTCTGGTTTGTGTTGTCAGTCAATGTTTTCCAACATGTGCCAATAGAGTAACGGTTCTGCTAAGTTTGTAAAATCCCTTTTAATATGTTATGTGGTTGTAAAATCACCATTTCTGTTAATACTTTTTCAGGTATTTGCGCTTTATGGATATACACAGTGGGAGAACAGAGAGAAGAATGTTTTTGCTGAAAGTGCAGATTCAAATCCATGCTGTAGCAGTACATTTGCACCGAAGTCCACAGTTTTGACCAGCTGACCACAGTAGGCCAGAAATGAATGTGATGTGTGCTAGGACTTTCAGCTGTTCAATCTCTATAGCTCTCGCTCAGATGCACCAGAAAAACAGGTCAACTGGCACGCGCAGGCGCCCACACACTGACCCACACATGACCACTCACAAACACACAGAAACTGGGGATTGTGAATCCCAATATTTCACAACCTTCCATTGATAGAAAAATATATTACCTAATTATCATATAACTTTCTGGATTGACATCCTAAAGCATGTCCTTGGTAGATTCAAAATGACATTTTGAGAACACCTGTGAGGTTCGGAGGACTGATGGTAATTGGCTTTGTCAAATAGACTCAAAATGCAAATTCATGTCAACCTTCCTCACAGGTATTTATTTTATTAAAATATATCTGAAACAATGGAATACAAACTAAAAGCTGCTGACAGGTTTATAAATAAATACTGTGCCTTGTACAGCCGCCTGGTTGGATCACTGATCATAAATTCCATTAATGGTGCCCTGCCACCATACTCTACTGCCACATATCTCCCTATCAAATATGTTCAGTTCCATATGAAACCAATGTGTTTATATGCTAATAAAGAACCAGTACTGTCTCCTGCGGCATTTCAATGCAAATATCTCCAAGTCTAGTTATGTGGGTGAGCTTATTAGAAAATACCACACTGTATGTTTATACTGTGTTACAACGAGAAGAATATGGGCTGAGAATGTACACTAATATTGTAAAATATAAAAATATTGTATATGAATAGCATAGCCTATACTCCCTTAAAACCATTGAACGTTATTTAGCGGTAGGCTCTGGGTTCAAAGATGAAACAATTCTTGAGGGAAACCTCCTCGTTGGAACTGGCCACTGTCCAGGTGCTGAACTTCTTAATACCCACTTCAGTCACTATCCATTCGAATGGTGCTGAATCTCTCACCGACGCTATTACATCTTTTTTTAAATCGGTTCTATGCTTTTAGTTTGAATTAATATATGATGTGTGTCGGAAGAATTGTTGTCCAATGCTTCAACACAGTTGCAAGCAGAACAGGTAGTCAATCATAATTCTGTTCATCTGCTGGCTCAATCTCAAATCCCATCTTGACCACACATCCCGCTGTCTGATGTATCCTGTTCTAAGATGGTGGGGCTTCATCCTTACTCCCGTCATGTGGTCAAGCCCAATTCATATGGCCAACAAATCAATCCATATCCTTCACCCATTATCCAAGAATTCAGTCCATTTCCCACAACGCAACGGTTCGTAGCCCAGCCTCAACTTGTCCTCTCTCTCTGTCCCTGTAGGACTACTAAAGGTATTAGTTCCGACCCCAAGTGGCCCACTGTTTCTACGAGTACTGCAGCAACACTAAGCTTGCTATAAATCACATGGCATTATCAGCGCGCGGTTCTTGCCTCGCGTTTTTCCCCGCCCACAATGGTTCTCGGATTGGCCAGTCCGCCTCCTGTTCAACCCACTCCAAACCGGGCTTCAGTGCAATCGTAGGTCCCGCCCCTTCCTTGGTTGTGGTGATTGGAAGAAATGAGTTATCCTTGAACTGTCAATCATGACTTTTCTAGTGCGGTTCGCATTCGTTGTCTCCCGTCAATGCACTGAGTGCAAAGCGACAAGACGCGCTGCATACCGACAGAGAAGGAGAGTAGGCTAATTACAGGACGAATCTTCTACAACCGAACGTAGTATATATTAGTTTTCATTATTCTGTACAATATTTCCAGAAAATATTTGACTCCTTTCCTTCGCGTCCAGATGCGCATTTGAGCAATTTTTCTACCCAAAGCATTGAAAACAACATTTATTCTGTGATTGGAATAACTTATATTTTGCTCCAGGATTTTCTTTTATTTGGCATTCACTGTACGTTTACCAGAACAACAACAACAACAAGAAGAACGGCATCGTTGGCAACCTAAGGGGAATCATCAACGAGAAAAGTCCAGGGACTCATGTTTTTGTTCTGTAACCTGTAAAAGCGTTCGGTTATTATTGTTGTTGGACATAAATAATAAAACAGATCAGATCGATCTTTAGTATATATATTTTTCTCCGTAGCCCATTCTACTACTAAAACAAGAAAGAAAAATCTACCCCAAAACTCCTAACATGGGCTGTCCCGTCTTGTGGAACGTGTTCGTTGGTTTACTACTCGTTTTTCTGTCGAAAGGTAAGTTCTAGTAAGCTTTTCAGATTTTATGTTACAGTTAGAGTGTCTCCATGCATGCGTCTATCCCCTCTCCGTGACGGTGCTGGAGGTGAATACTAATGCTGCGTCTTCGTGATGGGGGTCTACCTGCCTATGAATCATGCGTGTGTGCTACAGTGCACACTCAGTTTCCATTTGCTCACAGTGTGGAGAAAGAGGTAGAGGTGGAGGGGGGGCATGTGTGATGAGATGAAAGAGTGTGTGTAGATGCTACAGGCTAGGTATACGCAGCGCACCATCTCTACTGCTCGTATGAAACTCTCCTTGCGCTCTGTACTGCTACGACTGGTGCATGTTAACATATTTCACTTCAGAAATGAGACAGCCCATTCCAATCCTCTGAGCATGCCACTGGGTCTATCAAAAGGCGGACATTCCATTACGTGACATGAATCATCTGGTGGCAACACGCATATATGACGTGCGTAGATGGTGCTCACACTGCTCCAACATGATTTTCGATGTAATGTGAAAAAAGACGAACAACAGAAAGTGTGGAAAAAAATATTTGTTCGAGGTTCTGATCATTTAAAAGCGTGATGGGGCTATTAGGCATTCCGACACGTAACCTTCAGTATACTTCCATGCGCCGTGGCTACTATTATCTACAGAAGCAACATACCAACCTTGCCTCCTGTCTGGTCTCATTCTCCTTCACTACATTGTGTGGTGTTTTAAAGGACCTACGATATTTGCAGTGCTTTCTTGCACAGCCGGTTGATTCATATTGCATTTTAGGAGGCCAATACGCTTCATTATTAATTGCAAAAAGGATTGAAGCGCGTCCGAAATTAGACGATGGTCAGATCATGTGTAACTGCAGAGGAAATTAAACTTGGACATCACAAAATTGCCATGTCACATCAGTTTGACTGATATTGTTTTATTTTTAACGATTTGTTTTCTTAATCCTCACTCTTGATACTTTATGATGCAGGAGAGGGTAGATTCGCATCCCCCACTCGGTCCAACGTAGTGTGTGCGACGCAAAACGCTCGTTAACCACAAACCACACACATGCTTGCCTTAATTAATCTCCCTCATTACATATGGGAAATCATTCATTAAATAAATAACCTGGTTTTAATAACAATAATTGATGTATCACTGAAATCAGATGCAAGGTTAACTGCTTACAGATGTAGGTGAGGACCAGGTTTGTCTTCTGCTGCCATGTTACTTCACATTGAGTACCCCAGCTGGTTTTGATGGTCTTCCAGTATGGCCTAGACTACACTAGCATTGGGCTTACAGACAGCCCTGCAGAAAACAAAACAGCATGACAAAATACACTCTAAAAACTGAAGGGCTAAAAACAATTGCCTTTGTTTTATTTGATAACTAAGTGCTGGTAGTTGACAGACAGACATTTTGTGGTCTGGTTATTTCGATTTGACTGGGCCTACTTTATATCAGAGCCATTCCCAGCAAGAAGGTGGGCTGCATGTTTAATTTTTTTAGCTACGATATCATTGGTTTCCGAGCCAGTCTGTAGCCCACTGTTAAATTCTGAACAGAACCGCTGATGTGGAGGCATTTATGAATGATGAGGGAGGGAGTATGGAACAGGGCCATTAAAAGCCTGGTCCCCTCCCTGTTAAATCATGCAAGGTGCTAAAGGAGGGGAGCATGTGTTGTAGGGCTCATTGGAGTGTGTCAGATGGAGTTCCCACTCCCAAATCGACCCCTAGGCCTTAGCTGTTAGGATTTTATTAGGATTTCCATTAGCTACTGCCAAAAGCAGCCTCTTCTCTTCCTGTGGTCCAGCTGTTACATCATCTGTGAAGAACTGAAAAGGTCCAAGCAAGGTGAAGAACTTTATTTCCTACCCAGGAAGGTGAGGTAGATGCCATATCTCTTATACCTATACAGTTCTCTGAGAGTTATACACACATATGGATCCATTTTGGATTGGGCATATCGTCTCAGTCATTACTGTTTAATCTAGATTCATGTGTGGGTTATATGTATAATTTATGAATCAAATTTCCAGTTTTTGCTGGAAGCTACATCCATTTAGCCTCTGATCAGTAGCAGTCTCGTTAAGCTGCTACTGTCAGTAACCAGTAATGAAGACCGTGTCAATCATCTTTCTGCTGACCTACGTGGGGTCGTCAGAGTTATAGCTATTGCATCCCTAATCCGATGCTTAGCGGGCATTCTGAGGAGCACTTAAGTGTCATAGGCCTTTTTGTCATAATGGCCTGGCTTTGGCATTATTGAACTGAGAGAGACTAAGTCTTTGGTTTAGTATGGAAGCAGTATTTTTCCATCCTCAGCCAGAGTGCGAGTGAACATAAACTAAATGCAAGGACAGACAGCCAAGCTTAACAGCTATGTCAAAGGGCTACTCAGGCTTGATCTAGGAGGGGATGTATGGCCTCTGATGAAACCAAGAAGTCTGATCACCTATAGCTATCGCATTACCATACTGAATGCACAGCTGGAGCATATTTACTTGGCACATTATTAGCTAATTAACTTAATAATATGATTTTAGCTGCCAAACATTTATAGTGGATTTCAAGGGTCTTGTGGTACTCAACAGCGGATCTTGAATAACAATAACATTGGGAGGGTAGTGTATCTAATCTCTGTACTTCATAGTGCTATGTCAGAATAAATCCAATGTTGAATACAGGGTTATAAAGTATATCACCCAAGCTTAAAAGGACCCGGTTCTTCTATACCTGTCTAGTCTGAGATGCCATGCTAGGAGACATTTCCTACCCACTCATTTTCTCAATAAAAGGGAATTAAGCCTGAGTATGTAACTTGCAACTACACACCCACACACCAAATGAAACCACTTAGACGATCGCTTCCGCACCGCATTCGAATTCTACAACATGCGTCTTGGCAGCCACGCATTCTATTCAAACATGTCTATATTCGGAGAGAAATGGATTCACTTCAAGGTAGCACAGCATAACCTGGCGTTTGACGTTTGGCCTTTTGCCTTGTTAGCCGATCAAGCTCAATCAGAAGTCCTGTAATCCATGAAGTTCACCACGTGAAGCTCTCTCCCTACTACCTCACTGTCTTTGTTTTTGCTCAGACACATCATTAACCTTTGAAAATACACTGCTGTATATCAATCATTAAAGCCATTTCCAAACACCCCGACAGATGCTTCTGGCTCTGACGGACTCCAAACGAGCACCGCACTACAAAAGGTGGCCCAAATGAATTGAAAGGTACTGGCGCGGGTAGAGGGGGCGTGTTTCGGGTTGTATCGGGTGCAGGTAAAACGGGCGGGTCGCTGCATCGCCCCCGGTCCTCCTCGCTACTGCGACATATGCAGGGGGCAAGTGGGGTCAAGGCGCACGGCACATGTCATTGCACCCCCCCACCACCCCGTGTTTGTGTGCCGTTTGGTCGAATTACCGGCTTTGGCATGGAGATGAAGGGCTGGGAGACGCAATGGTGTGCCAGCCCCAACAGATGCCTCGCGCTCCAAATTTGGAGGGGCCTCTGTTCCCCTCCGTCCTCCTCCTCCGTCCTCCTCCCTCTATGCCACCACTTCTGTGCCTCCGTTGTTCTCCGTGCCTGGCTTGCATATGCTCCTTGTTTTTTTAGAGCATGAATTTGTTTGCCTTTCTCTCCGCTTCTTCTTCATCTGTTGCCAGACAAAATTGGAAGTGACACCGAGAAGCCCACGGTTTGGGTCATCTCTGGGAGTTGCTATTTTGGAAAGCAGGATAGGGAAGCTGGATGCGGAGGGACGTGTAGTGGTGACGTGACTGAAATGCCATTTCTTTTTTACCAGGCTCTTTTCATGTGGACAGTATTTTACACCTGACGGACCGGCCAATGCGACATGGACGATGTGTTTCCACCATAGCTCTCATCCAGGATGAGGAGTTGATAAATAGCCTTGTGTGGTTCAGACTAAATCAGCAAGTGTTGTTATGAAGAGTGGATTATGGAGAGAGTCGCCCAGAGCGTTTCTCTGGAATCTTATCTTTGCTTAATCATGACTCGCCTTAAGGACTGTTCCATCCACATCTATACCTGAAAATGTTTCTTTAGGTATTTTCATAGTTTCCAATGACTTTCAAAGACATAGATGAATTTCTCTAGTCAGGTACTGAGCTTGGTCAGTGATGAATCGTGGGTGGGTGGAGTTGGGGGTGGAGACTGTGGGGTCGCAAGGTTAAACGCTAGGTGGGCGGTGCGAGTGCACGGGCGATGAGGGTGTCACAGGGTGACCCTTGACATTACCCCTGTGACGCTTCAATCAACACTTCAGTGGTGTCCCATAATGCTCCTGGCATTTCAACCACACATACATTAACAGTCAGTGCAGAAACAATAATCGTAGCCAGACTGGTTTGCAATCATAATTACAGTTAGGAGTTTATTGTAATGGAAATGAACGAGGATCACTTCCAACATGGGACAGGTCCTTCTACTGTGTTTAATCAGGGTAATTGTGTAATACTTCCCTTCTCTTCTAGTCTACCTCCTTGCCCTATCCTCAGCTAGACCACAGTGGCATGTGCTGCCCAGTGCATGAATATGTGATTGAGCAATGGGCCCTGACTCCAATAGTAATAAAAAGGCCTATGCTTTATTTAATGCGGGATGGGAAGGATCATTCAAGAAGCAGCAGGAGTGTTGGAGGCAGGCAGACGTTGGAGGCTTATTTTCTAGACTCTCACTGTCTCATACAAGCCCACACACACACACACACACACACACACACACACACACACACAGGCACTAAGTCAAATACACATGAGCTCATAGCGACACACACACTCAGTCACGCGTGCACACACACGTACACACAGACACACACACACTAAAACTATTTCTTTATAGGGCCACACTCAAGATGAATTTAAACAATTCTCCCTGTGAAGGTGCAAACACTAAATCAATGAAGCCCATTGGAGCCAAGCGCACCCAGCATTAAGAGGGAGAAAGGAACATCTATATATTCATACATCTTGGTGCACATAAATAACCTTCATTGATCTCTTATCAATACGGGCAAATGGGGAAAATCGAATAAGTCACTAGCATGGCCTAAATCCTCAACCCTCTGTTTTGGCTCGGAGGCCTGTGGATTGAGCTATCTGGAGAGAGAGGGAGAGAACTAGAGATAGAGAGAAAAGGACAGAGAGGGAGAGTTGTTTTCTTCCCTGGATCTCTCGTCTTTTTGTGTGAGGGAGTTAGCATCGTTGGAAAGACAATTCAGATTAGAGCAGCCGTTGCTTGGCTGCTTCTTTCTCCTGTGAGAGCCTTGAGGGACCCGGGTCCCGCTTTTCTCCCTGTCCTCATTACCAGAGACAAGAAGCTTCGCCGTCAAATCAATGGAAAAGGCTTAGGAAACTAATGCTGCCTGGGCCATGCCTGGTAATGGGACTGTGTTGTGTGTGTGTGTGTGTGTGTGTGCACTCGTGTGCAGGACCAGCTCCAGCAATTTTGAGGCCCTAACAAAGATTTGGTTTGGGGGGGGCCTTGATGACAATACATCTAGATGGCATCCCTGTTGTAGGTTTAACATTTCGGAAAATGTTGTCATGGCTTTTACAATTGTTCCTATTTTGCCATGGGCTGGATAGAACATTTTAAAGCAATTCCCCTAATGTTGGGGCAGACATGTATTAGTTTGCAATTCCCCTGTAATAATAGGAACACTTGATGTGATGTCCAGGTGCTATTTATGCCTTTCCTCATCAGCAGCAGCCCACAGCAGGTACGGGAGAGTTCAACATCCTGATGTGTCCGCTGAGGCACATGTTGACACGCCGTTCTGCCTGTCTTATCGCAAGGCTCTTTCAACCAGGACATTTTGGCTGAATGTGAACGCCTCCCCCGACCAGCAGCCACTGTAACACCTGACTGTAATGGTGCACTTCCAGACAGCGACTTAGATCACCACAGAGGCCACATCTTGCAGGGATACAGTTGCCTAGGAGTTATAGGTGTTGTGCGGCAGGTAGCTTAGCGGGTGAGAGTGTTGGCTGACAAGGGGACATCTGTTGTTCAACCCTTGAGCAAATCAGTTAGCCCTAATTGCTCCAGGGTTACTGTCAATACTGGCCGATCCCCTGGCGTTGACCTCAATCTCCAACGGCTCTCCAACGGCTCTTCATAGATGGTGGGATATGGTGGCATATAGTAATTATGAAATTGGACAAAATAAATGTCCACCTAATATATTTCTTATTAGAAATGTTAAATGCTGGCTGTAGGGTAGCTAAAATGTATATACCCGTATTATTTCTTGGGTTAGTGCTTCTGAGGATCACCTTTTGAAGTTTATTTTGAGTAAGACATTTAGTTAACGTTGCTATGGTCTTGAATGCCTTACCCTACTGCCCGACTTTCTCACACTGAGATAAAGTAAATCCTAAACAAAACCTAATTCACTGTGGGGAACTGATGAAAGAGCAGCATGAGCAAGTGATTAAAACCACACAATGGTTATGTTTTAATGTTAATTCCAAGTTATTAAGGGTTAAGGTTTAGTAAACGCTTCACCTTTTGACTTGACCAATCACATATTTCTTATCTTTGCTGTAGCAACAGAATGTCAAAACAAATATGCAACAAATGCTTCTAAATGTTTTCTGAAACCACATTAACAAGGTTTTGCACTAATGTAAAATAACCATCTCCGATGCTTTATACCTCAGCCTCAAGTTTTCAGTGTTAAAGTTAAATGTGAATATTGTCATCCAAGCATCACACAGGAGTGACACTAACACATCCAGAGCCAAACTCATTCCGTAAACCAGTCTAAATTGCAGGTTTTGCTGACAGAAAACTACAAAATAAGTTAATGACCTAGCAGCTGGAGTTGTTTACAATTCCCCACATCTCTGGCAAGCACTTTGGAGCAATGTAATATTGTTTAGAAAAAGATAGATTGTGGTGTCAGCCAAGCTAACTTATGAGCACAGCCATCTTTTGTTTACAAATGAAAACCAGAGATGATGGATATATCAGAACAACCTTCAAAAAAGGATTTTACACTCATCATATCGGTCTAATACAATGTATGCCAGAATCAAAATGCATAATTTGTCACCAGTCCTTCAAATCAAATGTACACACAAGGACAAAATAGACTGTTCCCAAACGGAATTTCCGCTTTCCACCATGCACCAAGTACATCTATTTTCATATTCAGATCCTAAAATGTGTGTAGTGTTGGGAATATATTGAGATGCCTTAGCCCATGGCAAGGTAAATCACATCAGCCTTTGCGGATCCGTGCGAGGAGCGATCCAAACACACACACACCAACACACGCATGCAGAGTTTCTGACCGTAGGGCTCCTTAGTGACCTCCCATGTGGCTGAATCTACTCCATCCTCTACAGGGAACTCCACCCTCCGCCCCCATCAACAAGCTGTAACCTACAAGTTTCCATCAATGAAACGTCTAATATATACTCAGTAGCTGATGTAGGAACAAAATAACACACACAATCAAAAGTAGATGCAGCCAGTGGCGCATCGATCAGTGGTTTAGAGTGATGTGCCTGTTGAAGGAAGAACTCGCACAGCGACGAACCCAATAAATATTTAAAACCATTCCAAAAGTTTCAACAGAAAACAAGTGCCTGGTACTTGTATTGAGCATGTTAGCCCCAGAGTTGGAGTCTCAGAATTTGAGTCTCGGAGTTGGAGTCTCGGAGTTGGAGTCTCGGAGTTGGAGTCTCGGAGTTGGAGTCTCAGAATTTGAGTCTCGGAGTTGGAGTCTCGGAGTTGGAGTCTCGGAGTTGGAGTCTCGGAGTTGGAGTCTGTGCTGTACATCCATCCTCGATATTTCAATACAAAAAATCGTCATTGCCCCCTAGGCTGGTTTTCAAGGGATATATCGACATCCTGGGGACATCCTGGACAAATGTCTAATTTCATCTGAGAACTATTGTTATGTCTCTTAACATGCGTCAATGTGTGCGAATGCGATTGTGTTCGCCATGTGACCGCCTCCAGTACGTGAAGAAGTCGATTTATTTGTACAACACACGGAAGACAAACAGTTGTTTCCATCCCCGTCTCTATTGTGGAACGTTGGAGTACTCTCTGAGCACCCTGTCAACATCAACAATATTTACCAGTGGGATACGACACCACAGAAGCCCCTATAATTACACTGAGAAAACATTGGATTGATCAGCTCAATCTGTCTAATGCTGTGCATCCGTTACCTGATAGTTGCCATGATTACCGTTGTAGTTCTATACTATTGTTACTGGCCTTGAACAAGGAGCAGTGCTGCCTTCCATTCTAACAATAAAGCTATCAGAAATACTATCCATCAGGCACTTGACTTGTCAGAAGCCGTTTTCATGCTATGGCATTGTGTTCTCCCTGGCACATCCTTACACCTCTAGTGTTGTTGTCAGTGCAACTAAGGACCGCGACATAATACTTAATGACCCTGCTATAAACATTAAGTGCTCAGCTTGTCGGAACAGTTCTTGTTCCACAGCTACAATGTAGTCTTGCATGCCCTGACAACTCTTCTGTTGTTCCACAGCTATGAGCTGGGATGCAAAAAATTTGCTAAATCTTGGTGTCATGTTGTGGTTCCTAGTCCCTCCACCGCCTGTCTGACATATCCTGGCTGGTCAGAGCTGAAGGTTTTTGGGTCGGGAGAGAGTGTGAGGGGAGAGTGTGAGGGGAGAGGGTGAGGGGAGAGGGTGAGGGAGAGAAGGTGAGGGAGAGAGGGATGGAGGAAGAGAGAGAAAATAAATAAAGCTGAGAAAAACAGATCAATAAATATTTCAGCAGGTGGCTAGTGCTCTCCTCCTTACGCCAAATGACGGAGAGAGAGATGAGTGAGGAATGGAGAGATGGAGAGATGGAGAGAGAGAGATGGAGAGAGGGATGGAGAGAGAGGTGGAGAGAGGGATGGAGAGAGAGATGAAGAGAGAGAGATGGAGAGAGAGGTGGAAAGAGAGGGATGGAGAGAGAGGTGGAGAGAGAGATGGAGAGAGAGGAATGAAGAGGGAACAGGGAAATTAGCAGGAGAGAGTGAAAGAGGGAAGAGAGGGAAAGAGAAGTTGCGACACAGATAGCCCTAATGAGTCTCACATATGGCGCTGGTCCTCTTATGGTAGATGCAGAACAGTCTGAGAATAATTAACAAAAAAGTGGACCAAGACAGGACACAATGGCTTTCTTAGAATCTCTCCTTCTAAATTCCACATTATGATTCATATCACTTTCATCCCATGAATTACTGACTGAGGTCATCACTGGGTGGGTGGGATGTGCAGTCAGCCGTTCCAGACGATTCTGCATCGGCTGGCTGCTGACTCCCGGAGAAACGTGTTGCAGAGACATCCGCTATGGACGGTTTCTGCTCATTGCCCACCTACTCATTTCAAAGTGATTTCAGAGAATTGAATACAATGAACACCATTTGTGTCCTCTCCTCGTGTACCGCAATGTTTAATTCAACGGGACAGAGTGGGAGGGAGGTGAATGGAGAGAGAAGGATGGAGGGCATATTGAAGTGGACAGGCCGGAGAGAAGAAGAGTTATGAAAAAATGATCGAAGGAATCGAAGGAGGGTGCCGGGAGAGAGAGAGAGAGAGAGAGAGAGAGACAGATGGCAAGAATGAGGAAATGGGAAGGAGGAAGGAATAGGTGGGTATAAGGATGGGAAGAGCTGCAACAGGCAGCGGTCGAGGTAAATTCACAGGACAGATAATTAGATATTACAGAACTGGCAGGTTTTATATGATGTGGGGGGGGAGGGAACGGTTTGGGTAATATTAATGGTGAGTGGGTGTAGTAAACCTGTTTCAGAGTTAGTCACTGTGTGATATCGCAGCGGGTAAATAGCTGGTCTTAATGTGATATTCTATTCATTAGGGATTCGTTCCAG
Organism: Esox lucius; assembly: GCF_011004845.1. Taxonomy (NCBI): domain Eukaryota; kingdom Metazoa; phylum Chordata; class Actinopteri; order Esociformes; family Esocidae; genus Esox; species Esox lucius. The sequence continues at coordinate 11,268,120 of NC_047588.1, read as the reverse complement.
GGAGGCATCTACCTTGAGTAACTCTAATAAGGCTCTCTCACAGTCATTGTTCCACCTGCCTGGCAATAAGTGGTGAGGAACTTAAGGAAACCGCCGACGGCCGAATAAGTCACCATACCCTCTTAAATGTCATTTATTTAATTTTCTGCCGGTAGGAAGTGGTGAATAGTGGTATCAGCGGTGTTGGTAGTGGCTGCGCAACTCTGCTGGGAAACACAAATGTCCATCCTGCTACTCCAGTTCCCACTGCTGTGTCACTTCTCTGCCAACACGAAGAGATTCACGGCACTGTCCGTGCCATTCAAGGCCTTCATGGTCAGCTGTGAAGGTGCCAGTGGGAGTTATTTGTAATAGAAGGTCCATATTAGCAGCATGGATCTGACAGTAAATACCCAGTAAGGCAGGACTTTCATCGGGATTTCACTTGACAGCCGCCTAAAGAGACTCATGGGAGCGGTTAGAAACCGAAATCCTCTCCCTCTAATACCAGCGGGTACTCCGCTAATCGGTATTAAGAAATCTTGGCACGTGCCTGGTCTGATATTCCCATATTCTAACTCTACCTCATTTGGAATGCGATGACGGAGAAATACATTCTTTATTGTTTTGTGATTCTTCCAGTAATTGGGTTTAAGGTGAGATTTCGCTGAGTGATTTCTGTGGCAATGGTCCTGTAATTGGGTTTGGCAGGAGATTGCGAAGGGTTATTGTGTGGTAATATTCTAACTAATTAGATGTGGGGTGAGATACCACACAAGCTAAACGTCTGTGTTCCTGCCAGTTCAGTAATGCATGCAAGACCGTGATTCCATTTGTGTATTGTGTTGAGGGGTATTCCACCAGGATGTAGTGGTCTAGTGGGAGAGAATTCCATTTAACAAATGCTTATCTTCTGATGGTATCGTCAAGTTTAGTTCTGGTTGTATGAAACAATGAGGATTGATCTAAAGATCCTTAGTGTTTTTCCAGAATGAGAATGGAAGATGAGTGATGGTCGTGTACCGGGATGTGTTGCCCTTGGAATGAATGTGTGGAATCAATGGTTATAATTTGGTGCTGTAGACATGCAAAAACTATGATCAATTCTGAGACGTAAACTATGTTGCACAAAGCATACGCTATGGAATAGCAAGCACATACACCGGTTATAGTGGCCGATTACTCTTCATTAATTAAATGGTGTATATGCGTAGTTGATAAATGAGGCTTGCAATTCCTAAGATTAGTAGTATATTCCAGAAAAAATTCTAATTAATACAATTATTTCAACATGCAAATTATAACTTTTTATGGGAGCATAACAACTTTTCCCCAAGCTTATTTGATATCCATGAATTATAGATGTTATATAGATTTAGGCATATTCTAATACCCACTAATGAACACAGTCAAGAAAGTTACATTTTAGGCAATCAATTTTTCCCTGAAGTCTCTCTGTTTCTCAGCAGACCTATGTTCGAATATACATTTCAAAAGTAGTCAAGTGCTTGTTTGAGCATTACTTGCTCAAAACAACCAATTAGTCCTAAAACCTCAAACCTTGGCTAGGTGGTACTCCACGCTGGCTAAAGCAATGTTTGTAAGGACAGTATGTGGAAGATTTCAAGTAGTATTTGAATCCAGGTCTAAATCCCAGTGTTATCTATTGTCAGAGCAATGTAACATCACACCAAATGCCCATTAATGAAGGCTGTATCGATGCAACCTTTATATGGTCAGCGGACCTCTGTTCCTATTAAAAATAATGAAGGTGTCGGAAAAGGCCAATTAGCTGCCTAATGATGGGCAACAGTACTCTTATATGAGCCTAAAATGATCTACAGTAAAGATTAGACTTGCCTAAAATGATCGACAGTAATGGACTGACTTTTGCAGGGAAGTTTTCCGTTGAGTACCCGCAACACTCAGGTTATGGAGGAACTACTGTTGGAAGCTGTGATAAAGTATGATAAAATGCTTTCAAGACAGAGTCAGACTTCTGAATCCCCAGACTAGTTAAGATGTTTCAGACTGACATGTTTCTGCAGACAATAAAAGATGATCAATATTGGTTACCAGCAGTGGTAAAAAAAGAAAAACATTATGCCCATTAGTTTGTGTTGTTACTTTCATATGGTCAAAATTATTCATACCTGAAGTTAAATGTTTAAATGTTTTTATTTTATTTTAAGTCAGTTAGAAGCTTTTGTGTAATATAGTTCAGAGGAGTCAAGTCAAAAGAATACTACATTTAAGTATTGCTTTACACGTTAGGTCTAACTTAATGCCTTGTGCCCAATGCGGCCTCCTGCTGGATATAGTTGGCAGTATTTAATGTGGTTTCAGTCAAGGCAAGCAAGGCCCAGGCCCTAGAGTATAGGAAGGCCCAGGCCCTAGAGTATAGGAAGGCCCAGGCCCTAGGGTATAGGAAGGCCCAGGCCCTAGAGTATAGGAAGGCCCATGCCCTAGAGTATAGGAAGGCCCAGGCCCTAGGGTATAGGAAGGCCCAGGCCCTAGAGTATAGGAAGGCCCAGGCCCTAGAGTATAGGAAGGCCCAGGCCCTAGGGTATAGGAAGGCCCAGGCCCTAGAGTATAGGAAGGCCCAGGCCCTAGGGTATAGGAAGGCCCAGGCCCTAGAGTATAGGAAGACCCAGGCCCTAGGTTATAGGAAGGCCCAAGCTCTAGGGTATAGGAAGTGCATGGTCAGAGCTTGGAGAAAACAGTTTCTGCACTGCTGGGTTGATATAGGTAAAACTAGGCCATACTGTTTGCTTTGCAAACTGCAGTGTACAGCAGAAAAAGGCAACTGGATTCAGCCACGGGCACATTTTGGTCAGAACAGATTGTCGTAGTGGGGGAATATAATTATAGTAATGTGAAGGCGTATATTTGTACAAGGCAAATGGACCACAACTAAGTCCAAAAACAGAATGCATTTTAAACTATCATTACTTCCATGGCATAGCTTAGATCACACATGTGTTATTATTCTTTTGACTGTGGGTTGCCAAAATAAACAATGCCCAGGGATCCGCCATTATTTACATGACCCTGGAGTAATTAGGGTTAACTGCCTTGCTCAAGGGCTGAAGGGAGGGCCATCCATCCAACTCCATGTGAGCTCCCCTAACGGGTTTCAGGTGTACTGCGGTCATGTTGAGAGTTAAAATCCCAGAGCTGATGAAGTGGAACATAAAGAATGTTGGTTTACCTTTGAGCAAAGAACTTACCCTAAATGATTTCTGCGTTACTGCTGCTAATGGAGTCTCATGGACAGATGTACCAAAAAGCGTTTCTACTCCACACCTGTACAGGACTGCTCACTAATAATGTGTAAAACTTGCCAAATATAAGCACCTACTATGACTCAAAGTTACAATGCATCCAGAGCTGTAACATGATTGAACTGTGAGTGTTCGTTTCACTTTGACAGCTGAGATCAAAATGGATCTATATACTAGAGAGAGCATCTTAAATCAGACGCACAAGGCTGAAGACAGTGCAGGTGTTTTCTCAATCAGCCAGACCAGATTGATTCTCCGTGGAATCCATCATGATCAAGTCGCATAGACAGAGAGATGCTCTTAAGATTTTTTTGTAAAGGAAGAAAACCAACATGGCGGCTCACTGATGTTGGAGGAAAACTATGTGGCCTGGTGTTGGAAATTGTTTCAGAATTTATGACAACACAAAGTGAGATGGCCACTCATTGATTTTGGAGAGACCTATTTTTCAGCCTAGTATTGTTGTTGTTTTAGCAACATTTCAGTTCACCAGGCGTATATAAGGTACAACTTTGCAGGAATTCAGTTAGTGCCATTGATTTTCCTATAATTACATTCTTACAAGTCCTAGTTGGTGTGGTTGGATTCAGTTGTCAGTTTATTAGGGTGGATGAGCATTGCCTATGGGTTCAATTAATACATTTATTAAGAAACGTAGTTCACATAGATTTTATCTACAATACATGTCGCAGATTTGTGAGACGTGTTGGATGACCTGTTCTGTCTGCAGAGTGTTGGCTTCCCATTACCTTCCATAAATTCTTTCTACATTCTGGAATCAGACCAGACAAACTTTTTTCTCCTATTCATCCATACAACTGTCACATATAATTCGAAATAAACCCCATTTCAATTGCATTTTTTAGAATTCATGTGAATAAAAAAAGATACTGTGAAAAACACACTGTATGTATCTTCATGTATTTTTAATACTAACATTGGTCAGGAAATAAAAGTATTTGGCAAGTATTATACAGCCATGGTTGTCTTAGCTCAGTATTTTAGCTCAGTGTATTACCTGAGTCAATGTGTAGGCTGTTTAGTGAGTAACATTGCGTTGGCGTAGCCCACTCTTTCGCTCTTCTGATTTGCATCATTTTGTTCAGAGCCTCTCAATGCCCAGACCCCTTACCACCTCCTGCTCTATCATTCCTCCCACCCTCTGCGCAGAGCACGCACTGACAAACACACACACACACACACACACACACACACACACCCACACAGACACACACACACACACCATCTGCTAGCCTTTTACTTGACAGCCGCGTACCACTGGGAAACACTATTGTGCCGGCTACAGTCCTGGAGACATGACTCGGCTTCTTCCGCCCACCCCCCTAAGAGACCCCCTCACCCAGTAATAAGAGCCCTCCACCGTCGCCACGGCTCCCCTTCAAAGGAATGTTAATGGGAACGACGTGAATAACGCCATTATTACCTCAGCAGTCGGCGTCCCATCTGAATATGATACTTTGGAAGAGAGCTGTTCTTACAGGTCTGTGACAACATTAGCGGGTTGTGATCCGTTGGAGTCTGCCCCTAGACAAACACCTTGTACAACCCCACGCCCGCACACACAGAAACACACAGAAACACATAAGGAAACACACAGAAACACACAGAAACACACACAGAAACACACAAAAAAACACACGGAAGCACACAGAAACGCATGCGGAAACACACACGGAAACACACGCGGAAACACACAGAAACACACACGGAAACACACATGGAAACACACACAAAAACACACGGAAACACACAGAAACGCATGCGGAAACACACACGGAAACGCATGCGGAAACACACATGGAAACACACGCGGAAACACAAATGGAAACACACACATGGAAACACATACATGGAAACACACACATGGAAACACACATGGAAACACACACATGGAAACACACACATGGAAACACACACATGGAAACACATACATGGAAACACACACATGGAAACACACACATGGAAACACACACATGGAAACACACATGGAAACACACACATGGAAACACATACATGGAAACACACACATGGAAACACACATGGAAACACACACATGGAAACACACACATGGAAACACACATGGAAACACATACATGGAAACACACACATGGAAACACACACATGGAAACACACACATGGAAACACACACACGGAAACACATGGAAACACACACATGGAAACACACACACGGAAACACATACATGGAAACACATACATGGAAACACACACATGGAAACACACACATGGAAACACATACATGGAAACACACACATGGAAACACACACATGGAAACACACACATGGAAACACACACACGGAAACACATACATGGAAACACACGCAGAAACACACATGGAAACACACACATGGAAACACACACGGGAACACACACAGAAACACACGCGGAAACACACACGGAAACACACGGAAACACACACGGAAACACACATGGAAACACACACAAACACACACAGAAACACACATGGAAACACACAGAAACACACACAGAAACACACATGGAAACACAGAAACACACACGGAAACACACAGAAACACACACGAGAACACAAATGGAAACACACACAGAAACACACATGGAAACACACACAAACACACACAGAAACACACACAAACACACACAGAAACACACATGGAAACACACAGAAACACACGTGGAAACACAGAAACACACACAGAAACACACATGGAAACACACACAAACACACACAGAAACACACAGAAACACACATGGAAACACAGAAACACACACAGAAACACACATGAAAACACAGAAACACACACAGAAACACACACGGAAACACACAGAAACACACACGGAAACACACACAGAAACACACATGGAAACACAGAAACACACACAAAAACACACACGGAAACACACACGGAAACACACAGAAACACACACGGAAACACACAGAAACACACACGGAAACACCTCCAGCGTAGACTGTGGGTGCTGCACACGCGCGCGCACACACTAACACAAAGGCACACACACCACAACTCCAGCACAGACTGTGTGTGCCACACACATACACACACATGCACAAACTAAAACAAACAAAAACACACACACACACACAAACTAACACAAACAAACACACATACACACACAGGCACCTGTCTACATCAACTGTAGCTAAAAACAGATTGCTAACGAGAAAGCCTCAGCATTGAGAGGCCAGCCGGTGGCAACTCTGCAGATCAACAAATGAAATGGAGTCTTTGACCTCCCGGCTAATCAGTGATGATACATCTGGATGAGTGTGTGTGTGAGACAGAGACGGAGACAGAGAAAGAAAGCAAGACTGTCTTATTGGCTCATGTTCTTTTTGCAGCAGCTCCCCAAACTCAAAACAAACCCAACTGGAGAATCAGGCATAGTGCCAGCATCTGAAATAAGTTGTCACCGGGTCGAATTGACACTTCCATTTGATCTGTTTCCAGGTTGCTTCTGTGTGGTGTTATTTTTACTTAGTCCAAGGAATATTCAACTATTGTAACTCTGTCTTAAAAGCCAGACGACATGGGCTGCTCATCAAGCATCTCATCATTTCAGACAACATGATCTGAAGTGAAAAACTGATCCTATAGCGACACTCTAAGGCAGGGGTGGGCAATATTTTACCCTGGGGGGCCACACTGAAAATGCCAGAGAGCATCCTGGGCCAGATTACCTTTTTAACCAACATGCCTAAAAAACACACAACATAGCTAACTCTGTTGACTTGCATATTATATTTATGCATATTTATTTTCCATGCAATGCCGTTTTTTACTTAATTTACTTTAACAGTGTTTATTTATTTTTTTGTTCACAACTGTTATTATGGCAGGCAAAGGCCTAAAAAATCCCTTTTTTGGGTTATTACTCAACAGAAATGTTACAACACATATTTACCTTAAAACTTAACTTTCAACTCAACAGAGTAAGCTACATTACATAAGGTATAGTGTATAACAGTTATATAGGTATAATAGTTATTAGGGCAGACATAAGTCTATGAAATCACTTCTGAAGATTTTCACTCAAAGCAAATATTGGTATAATTGCCGTCATCTAACGTCATACAGTATATTTTTTGTACTACGTGATTTTAACGACAGCGATTCCAGCAGCCCAGACCCAAGAAATCAACTTTTAGGGCTACTCACTCAATATGAACAGGAGAGCCTCGTATGGGCGTTGACAAGTGAGGTGAAGTCAGGAGTCATTTCTGTTGAAGCAGTGTGTGGTACTGTTTAAGCAGTGTGTGGTTCTGTTGAAACAGTATGCGGTTGTGTTGAAGCAGTGTGCGGTTGTGTTGAAGCAGTGTGCGGTTCTGTTGAAGCAGTGTGCGGTACTGCTGCAAGATGTTCATCAGTGAGGCTGCATCTGCTTTGACTTCTTGAATTGTAGTATCGGGTTTTTGTATTTCCCTGCTTGTTTGCTTTGGAAGTGCTTCTGCAAATTGTAGTCTTTAAAAACTGTGACGAGAGTTGTAACATCTGCAAATAAATAGTTTTTTAAATACCCTGCTTTCGTTATCAACTTTTCTTAGACCAATTTCCAGAGATCGCTAGCCATCAATTGCGTATAGTACGTCCAAATGATAACTTCCGCGTGTGGAGTGTGGTGCTGGTCCCTACGTATCATAGAAACGCAAATACCTTGTTTCAACTTAAAGGTATTTTAAACAGACAGTATGATACTGCTGTATTTATTACTGGGAGTGCCACAGGACTTTTAATTTGAAAATAAATAAATATGCAACAGTAAATAAAGTAAAGTAATCTGCGGACCTCTTCAGGTATTTTTTATTTTGTATTATTTGTATGGCGGGCCGGATAGAATGAATCAACAGGCCCGGGGGCCTTATCTTGCCCAGGTCTGCTCTAAGGGCTCATTTCAATCAGGTCTGCTTTGACATATTTCAACAGTAGCCTTGGGTCTTTTATAAAAAATGACAACTACCTTTGCTACTTAGTTACAAATCTGAGCTGTGGCTCACAAACGTATTCACCTTTAGACCTTTCCACATTTTATATACAATAACTCATTGTAAATTCATAAGCATTCATTCCCTTTGCTATGACACACATGAATGAGTTGTGGTGCAACCATTTTTGTCTTTAGAAGTCACATAATACGTTAAATAGAGTCCACCTGTGTGCAATTAAGGAGTTTCATATGATTTAATCTTAAAAAGACTTATGGGAGGTCCCACATTCATGATTACATCATGAAGAAGGAATATTCGAAGTATATCTGGACTAAGGTTATGCAAAAGCATCAATCGTTATAGCTCACTCCCCACATACACACACAACCCTCAAATGGACAAATCAATAACCCCTCCCCACATACACACACAACCCTCAACTAGACAAATCGATCACCCCTCCCCCCACACACACACAACCCTCAACTGGACAAAATATTGCAGCTTACATAGTAATTTTTAGTTATTTTTTTGTAATTTATTAATGCTGTCTACTATTTTTATGGTCAGTTGCCCACTGTTCTTATTCGTTTTTTCCACCTTATTCCTTTTGTATAAATTGTTACAGCAATGGCCAGAACAAATTCCTTGTTTGTTATCAAACTTTCTTGGCATTACAACTCTTTCTGATTTCTGATTCTGATAGAATATAAGAACATTTCTAAGCCATTGAATATCCCCCTGACTCATAGCTGTAATAGCTGCCAAGTTTCCTCTATCAAATATTGACTGATGGGGGTGAATACTATTTTCAGGCAATCAATTATTTTCTGTTTTGTATTCGTAATTAATTTAGGGCAATTTGTACATTTCATTTTTCACTTAGACATTATGGACTGTGTTGATCTGTGGCAAAAAGTCTTGATTTAGATTTGATGTTGTAACACAAAATTTGATTATGAGTAGATCATTTTCCCTTGCATGTGGACTTGCAGTACTATCTAGATCGATTGAAATATGTATTTTTTTGCTAGCCAGCTTAACATTACACGGCAGCGCCTAATGCAACAAACAGGTTACATAGGTATTTCTAACCCAACTCCCTAGTAGCAGGATACATGTTACTCATGCCCAGGGTCTTGTTCAAACACTGCTCAAAAAATAAAGGGAACACATAATCATCACAGTCTAACACCAAGTCAAAATCGAGCGATATCAATCTATCTGGTTAGGAAGCATAAGCGATTGTGAATCAGTGTCACATATTTTGGTGCAAGTGAGAGTGACAACAGGGGCACTGGAGAGGCAACAGCAAGACAACCCCCAAAAAGGGAATTGTTTTGCAGGTGGTGGCCACAGACAATTGCCCTTTCCTTATCCTTCTTGACTGATTTGTCCCTACTTTTGCGTTTTGCTAGTGTTCTTGACACTTTCATATGTGCCAACAGAAGAAGGTTTTCTCTGTCTCCCAATACAGTCTTAAGAGCATGGAGGAGATACCAGGAGATGGGCCATTACACGAGGAGAGCTGGACAAGGCTGTAGAAGGGCATCAACCCAGCCACAGGATCGGTATCTGGTCCTTTGTGAGAAGGAACAGGAGAAGCACTACCAGAGCCCTACAAAATGAACTCCAGTGAGCTACTAGTGCACATGTTTCTAACCAAACTGTCAGAAACACACTCCATGAGGGTGGCATGAGGGCCTGACGTCCTGTGCTCACAGCCCAGAACCATGCAGCTCGATTGGTATTGGCCAGAGAACACCAGAATTGTCAAGTTCGCCATTGGCACCCCGTTCTCTTCAAAGATGAGAGCTGTATCACACTGATCGTTGTGACAGACGTGAAAGAGTCTGGAGATGCCGTGGTGAACGCTATGCTGCCTGTAACATCATCCAGCATGACTGGTTTGGCGGTGGGTCAGTGGTGGTCTGGGGAGGCATGTCCTTGGAGGGTCACACAGACTTGTTAGCCATCGGTACCCTGACTGCTGTGAAGTACCGGAATGAAATCCTCAGACCCATCGTCAGACCTTATGCTGGTGCAGTGGGCCCTGGGTTCCTCTTGGTGCAGGACAATGTGGCCAGAGTGTGTAGGCAGTTCCTGATCTTTAATATATTTCATTCATCAACACCCGATGTGAGATTTACGTGTTCCCTTAATTATTTTGAGCAGTGTATTACTGTACATTTCATGAGACGTACCTAAGTAGACATGAGACGCTATATTTTCTGGTTATATAAACTAGTAGATATCGATAGCCCAAGACACCACCTTCTGAGGTAGCGTGCATCACATTTTGGATAGAGACCCCTGGAGGTTTGCAAGTTTTCAGTTCTGTCGGAAATGTATAACGTTTCTGTTCATTGCGCATATGTATCGCTTGATTTTCCCAGGATTGGCGTACACAGTCCCGCGTGGCACATCTTTAACGTGCTGGTATATATTCAAAAGCAAAATAAATTATGCACACCAAGATAAGTAAGTCCATCATTTTATTCTCTCTCCTAATGTAAACAAGCCCTGGAACATCCTGGAACTCCCTGGTAGCAGGATTATAGCCAGTACTTCTTTCTCTCATTATTTTTATCCATTTGCAATGTATTTTTGGTGAATGACAGCTTTATCTAACATTTCCAATTATGATTAATAGAAAAGCCACATTAGAGAGTTCTTTGCAAAAATCTAAGTTGCTGGAGACATTAGGCATCATTAACAAAGTAATATTATATGTTAAATATGTGGTCAAAATTTGAAACTGAGCACCAAAGTGTGATGTTTTCATGTTTTCACCACTTTATATTAAGTTGGCAGTTATGTATTTTATCATTTCTATTGTTTTTATATTCATTACTGTATAGTTACTATTTAATATGTTGTCAGATGTTATTCATTCAATGTGTAAGACATAGAAGAAAGAAAGGTGGGCTGTGAGTAGGTTTTATGGTTTTATTGTTTTAGGATTTTATGGGTTTGTGCGAGTTACCCAGTGAATCACAAAACTAGCTTTTTAAACCTAAATTCTTTGATTTCTCAGAGGGCAGTCATTGGTAGTTGGTCATATTTTGATTGTGCCATGCGCATGTAAAAATGTAAAAGACCTCGATAGAACTTGGGACTCAAAACCTAAACTTTCTTTTTCACACAGTACATGTTCTGTACTACAGTAGCAATAACAGCTCTGAATTACTGAGGGAAAGTCCATTGTGTGAGCTATGTCTATCTTATTTAACTAGTTCAGCAGAGTTGGCCTGAGCCAGATTCTGGGGATTGTCAGAGGCATGTGAGAGACAGTAGGGTGGAGGCTGAGGCCATTTATAAAAGGGACATAAATGAACGGTCCTCTAAACATGCTCACTGTGACACGTATTACAGTGCTTTCTGTTATAGTTTGCATATTGTACAGGCTAATCATTGGTTGTTCTCATATCGGTTTTGATATATCTTGTATTCAGTCATTTATCTTTAATTGGATTACAAAATAAAGAATTTGTTCAGTGCCCCCCAGAATTCTTGGACCTCTTGGTAAAAAAATGTAGGTTGTGCAAAATGTCGTTTTGTCAGCTTGTTCATACACTGTGACAATGTACATATCTAGATTTCAAGTAAAATGGTTTCCAATGAGGTGCCACCTCCATGCTAACAAAGCTATTTTGACAGGTTTCTACTCTCATCTGACTAATCTGGTTCCCATCAAAGTTCCAGTAACATACAACAAACTCTAAATGTTTACATTTATCTCTTTAGTATTATTTGGCTACTTGCCAAAATAGCTCTTTGGCATGGAGGTGGAATCTACTTTTAGTTCTGGCAACTTGGTATTGACCCCAAGATTCAACCAACATCTGCAGTTCTTGATCAGTGATATTTGGATATTTTTTATCCCTCAATCTATCATGCGTATTGTGCTTGGGGTCACAAAGTAATTTTCTATGCAGTTTGATTAAAACTTGTTAAAATAGTATTTTCAGGCGTGTATCAATATTGTATAGTCTATGCCTGATTGACACAAGCCAACAACCTTTGTTGTGTTCTCTGACCTTTTATATCACATTTAGATAATTTAGCAGATGCTTGTATCCACAGCAACGTAACGTAATAATGCAGCACATACCTCAGCATGCTGACTTATGACTCAGAGAGTTTGACATGTGTGTCACCTTGTAACGAGGCCATCCCTCCCGACGTGGTGTTCGGCGTGCGTCATCGCCGGCTTTCTAGCCACGCCGCTCCTCCTCCCACGGCACTGTCATGTCCTGTTATTGCACACACCAGGTGTCCATTCCCTTATTAGGTTGCCAATATTAGTTCCTGTGTTTCTGGGCGTCTTTGTGAGGTATTGTTCCATGTCTGGTGTTTTACAAGAAGTTTGCACGCTTGTTGTTGCGCTTGAGCATTTGATTTTCTGCGTGTCATTTAAGTATTGATATACAGTTACGTTAACCGCCTCCCTGCGTTTGACTCCTTCATTCTACACACACCACAACGACACCCATTCTGACACACCTCATATTTATATCCCAAACAGGACACCATATAAGACAATTTAATAGTCCTAAGGAATAAAAACAGATACACTGTATATAAATGGGAATGCCCTATTTGAAAATATCTTGGCATGAAAATAATGGTGATACAGATGTACTGGAAAAATATATTTCTTTTAACAAAAACATCAGATTTCAATAATAGTTTTTTGTACATTCCAGCTGAATTACAAAACATGTTTAGCCTTTTTCACTAATATTTTCCAAGGGTCCAATAATTATCCAATAATTCTTGAGAACCCAGTATGGGCTGGTCTGTAAAAGACCACCATGACATTAACACAGCTGCCCAGGGTGGTTTTCTGACTGCCTTACCTGTGGTCGAATGAGCACAAAGACATGTCAAATTGTGTGAAATATCTGACTGATTTCACCTGTGTGAATACACCTTTATAAAGCAAGCCTTTTGCTGCCTAGTTAACTGCTTATGTCAACAATGTGATGTGTTCTTTGACCCCCTACCTTAGCCCTTTAAAATTCACACCCATTGATCCATCTTATTCACACAGGGGTTATAGTGGACAGTCTAGATGTTCACCCTTGTACACCAATAAAAATGTATTGCCAACACAAATCTAGCAACACACCTTACGGATCTAAATAAAACCAAATGTAAATAAGCTGTAAGAAAAGGACCTGAGATGGCCTCTGTGTTGGATGCAAGCAGAATACTTGCCTGTCCGAGAGATTCCCCAACCTAACTGATACCCCCTGTCACCACCCCCTCTTCTCATGGACACTCTAAACCCCCATGGGATTGGACTTGCCCTCTCGTCCTCTCTCCTCCTCCCCTCGCAGCCCCTACTCCTCAGCCCATATCACGCAGACAGCAGCTGCTAAAAGATTCATGCATGTGGACTTTAGGTCACCAAAGAATGATCTTGAGCAAGACTTGACTTTTTTCTCTCACTCATGATGAAATCCATTTTCCCCCACTGTATTTCCCCTCCCTACCTAATTTTCGCCCCTTTCCAGCCTTGTTTCCTTGTGTGTTTACTGTCTGTTTCCTTGGCCTTGTGTGTTTACTGTCTGTTTCCTTGGCCTTGTGTGTTTACTGTCTGTCTCTCCATCCTCGTGTGTTTACTGTCTGTCTCTCCATCCTCGTGTGTTTACTGTCTGTTTCCTTGGCCTCGTGTGTATACTGTCTGTTTCCTTGGCCTCGTGTGTATACTGTCTGTTTCCTTGGCCTCGTGTGTATACTGTCTGTTTCCTTGGCCTTGTGTGTTTACTGTCTGTTTCCTTGGCGTCGTGTGTTTACTGTCTGTTTCCTTTGCCTCATTAACCTACCAAGGGCCTCCTAAAGGCACATTCCAGACCAGAACAGTTAATTATGAGGGGTGACTGACTCCTTGTGTAACATAGAGCAGGGTTGCGTGTGTGTGTGTGTTGAGGGGGGTTGATGGGGACGAGGGGGGCGAGGTAACTGCACTCCCGGGTCTTATGCAGATGGAGGTCACACTAATCAAAGCTTTGTTTTAGCAACTGCCCACGATGTCGAGTAATTGTCGGAGCCGCTGTATTAGCGCATAATCAAGTTAGTAAGAACAATCTGATGCGTGTATGTCCTCCAGGCACGCTCATAATGCCACAGAAGTCTGCACAGTTTATGTGTAGTCACACTGGCGCTGACAAACTGGATCATCTGACATACAGATATATTTTCAAGGACCTACTACTGAGGAAGTACTGGTAGGCTACCCATGCAAACTGTGTGCAACCCTTGTGATTGTTGATTTAATCATCACTGTCATCTCTCGTGGACAGAATATGTAAACATAAATGGTAGTGTAGACCTGTCACGATACAACAGTTTCTATGCGATAACGAGCAGCATTAGTTCCGGTGCGTTGGACAAGATTTTACAGGTGTTAGCATATTTTAATATTTCGAGAGAGAGAGAGGGAGATTTGGTCCGTCGACTCACTCTGAATTCTCAAAGAAAAAGGGATTGAGCTCTTCATTCCTGTTAACAATCACACAAGACTTTAGTGCTGGGTTAATCGTCTTCACATTATCATTAGAGTGACCACATTTTCATTTTTTCAACAGATTTGGATTACATGTTGATTACATATTAATTACATGTTGATTTGGTTGATTTCACATTGAATTCCTAATATTCCTCCTCCTTTTACGGTTACCATTATAATTGTGTTGCAAAGCACAGTTAAAACCACTATAATCATTGTCAACCACAACAACAAGATAACCTTATAACCACAACAACAAGATAACAAGATACATCTTTATAAAATCTTTATGTTCTTCTTCCCTTGTCATCATCAGATTTTAATACAACCACTATCATTACCATCATTATTTAATCACCCTAACCACATATCCTGCTATCTCTTCTCTTCCCATATTGTTAACATCACTGGTGATAATGCCTGGTATCACATTCAGCTCGGTGCTGCAGTCTTGTCTTGTGTTGTGGCTCAAGTCATGGTGTTCTTTACCACAATTACATACTCCACTGAAGCAGACGAGGTAATCCTCACTGTTTCAGATTATATTTTATTGCGCTCGTTTTTCATTTGTCTCCCTCCCCTATCTGCTATCTGTTCAGCTATCTCCAGGCTCCTGAGGCAGATTCTCCAGTACCTTCCCTAACTCTCTCTGTATCACTCCGTCTATCCCTCCGTTTCTCTGTCGCTCATTCCTGTGCCCCCCCCCCCCCCGCCATGTCTTGCTCTCTGAGACCACCTCTTTCCTCCCGCAAACCATGTCATAATTGAAGAGATTGCAGAGTGGACTGCATCGCATGAGGTTGGACCGCAGCTGGAAAGATTGGCTGGACTGTGTGTGTGTTCCTGTGATGTAGGTCTATCACAGAAATACCCAAGAAGATGATAAAACCTGACAAATCAGTACTTGCAAGGTTTTTGGTCAGTCCCCACAAGATTTTTTTTTTAATTCCAGCTTAAGGGTCAGGTTAACTTTCGGGTAAAACAATAGTGCTAAAATTTTAATTACTTTTAGGTTTAGTCATTACGGTTAGGTTTAGTCATTACGGTTAGGTTTAGAGCTAGGCATTAGGTATCGGTTATATTTAAGCATTCTTCTTAGGTTACTGAGGTAAAGTATAGGGTTGGATTTTGGTAAAGGTTAGGATTAGGATTAGGGGATAGGGAATATGGACTTCCAATTGTCCCGTCCCCACAAGGATAGAAAAATAAATATCTGTTCACATGTGTGTGCGTGTGTGAGTGTGTGTGTGTGTATGAATTACAACACATACTAGACTGCTAGTCGGAGTTGTGTACCCTAAAACGAGTCGCATGCTTCTTCGTTTTGGTGTCAGTGGGACAGTTAAGGGAGCTGAGCTGGTAGCGACCATTTATGGCTATAACAAGTGGGAGGAAACCATTGCAGTCACTGCCGAAGTTGACCAATCATGATTAAAGGGCTCAGGCGTTGGATACTAGACTGTCTGTCAATGTTGTGTGCACTAATCCTTGAAGAGCGAAACAACTGCATTCTCAACATGTTTTGTCGTAATACATGCACACACTTTTGCGACTGGGAATCACGATGAATCATACCAATGAAGAGGTGGGGTTAAAAGGTCATTGGAGGAGAGCATTCCTGATGAAAAAATAAGTAATTGGCTCTGGGGTGAAGTCTTGTACAGATCTAACATTGGCTTTTCTTTTCACAACCCATGCAGTCTTTTTAATGTTATTTTATATAATCGATGTTTGTCTAAAAACCTCCCTGAGTGTGTTCACTTAATGAATATTGCCCTTACCTATATGTATATTCACAGAAAAACACTAACTGGTCTACTACACTCAGATCATATTATCATTGGTCATGACCTGGGCCAAAAGCTCAATCCCACCTGAAAAGGCTGATATCCTCTTTTATTTCCGAATCTTGTATCACAGTGTGAAAATATCTTCAAACAAACTGGAAGATTGTTTTAAACCTCTGGCCCTTTTAAAAATGGAAATAAATGCTAAACTGAGCATCAGCCTAGTCTTAGAAGGCACCAGGAAGAGACGCCGGATCAGAAACGTTTTCAAAGAAGAAACACACACCACCCCACACACACAAGACACACAACCCTGGTTACTTCCCATATTGTTATCTCTCTTCCTGTACCGTTAGTTCCAGCTCAGAGGTGGCTGCCAGTGCAGATTGGGGGGAATAAAGACATCATGCCCACACTGGAGAAGGAAGAGAAGCGACAACAGTGGCCTTATTTACACGTGTTTTCTAATTGGCTGTGAGCGCTGACAGACAGCCCAGTATTGCCTAACAAGACACAGTCCCTATCTATAAATACAGTCCAACACGCTGGCTATGCCCCCCAGTGCAGAGACAGATATACAGCGAGGGACACACACACACACACACACATACACACACACAAACTCACTAGACAGATACAAACAAGTGCATAAATCAGGAGCTGAATAAATCGGCTAGATCTGGATAAGGATGCTTTTTTTCTTCTTTCACCTCGTCTTTTCCTTCCGCAGGCTTGTTCTTTTCCCAGCCTAAATGAGAAAAGAGAAATTGAATAAAAATATGCTTTTGATATCTCTTCCTTGCCACCCGATAAATAAAATAGTTTGAATCTGTCAACAGGCTGACTCCCCGACTCTCCTCCGTCCCCCCTCCGTTCATCCCCCCGTCTCCCCCACTCTCCAGATTGGTATCTGCAAACCCATTTGCTTTCGTCTTCTCCTCCCCTTGCCAGCCTGTGTCAGGTAGTCTGTTCACGTCCCGCTACTAGCTTGTTCCCTCTCTACTCTCTTCTCTCTCCATCTCTCTCCATCTCTCTCTCCATCTTTATCCCCTTGCCGTCTGCTGCAGGCTCTGTGGAGAATTTGCCCAAATTACCTGTCATACTGGCAGCTACGTGTAAATAAGCCTGGATAGTGTGTCACTCTCTTCCTCCCATCCATCCATCTCTATAACCTCACTCCACCCCCCCCCCCGCCTACCTCCCTTTCACTCTTACATTACTCCACCCCCCCATTCTCAGATCTCACTTTTCCCCCTCCCATCTGTATTTCATCTCACTGTACCTCCTCCTTCTTCTTTTTTTTGTCCTAGCAGGACAACCAACTAGGACGCCCAGGAAGTCTTTGTGCTCTTTTCCTGGGGAGAAAATGATTTTGGCTCGGGCTCAGTGGGAGACATTTCAGGCATAGAAACAGACCATTGACTACCTGTCATTTATCCCTGCAGCTTTAGAGAATTAGAAACTACAGCCGTTGGTGTGTTACTCACAGCTGGTGGAGGATACGTGTGTGTGAGTGTGTTTGTATGTTTGTGTGTGTTTGCATGTCTGGGTATATGTGGGAAAATGAAACCCCCACAAAAACAGTCAAATCGTATGTCCCCACAGGGCTTTTTGGTCTCCAGTTGGAAGAATGTGATTTTAGGTTTAGGGTAAAACGTACAGTTGGGAATAGTAGAATTGGGGTTGCTTTTTATGTTCAAGCATTAGTGGTTAGGTTATTGTTATCCTGCATAGGGATGTGTTTAGATAAGGCATACTTGTTAGGTTAAGGAGTTTAGCAGTTAGGTTAAGGTTAGGGCAAGGTTAAGGCAAGGTTTCGGTTTAGGGCTAAGGAATAGTGGAAACTCATTTCGGAGGAAGGGTTAGGTCTCAGGTCACCACAAGGATAGAGAAACCTGTGTATGTGTGGATTGGCCTATAAACACACACACACACCCACACACTTTAGATTTTGCTATCCTTATTGACCCTTTTCCCTTATTTCCAAACCGTTACCTAATCCTGAATTCTGACCCTGACCCGAATTGTAACTTTTGCCCTATATCCATGAAAACAAAACATACTTTTTTCCTCATGTGGAACAGCAGGGATGTTAGGTACTCAGAGGTATAGTATAACACACACACCCACGCATGCACACACACACACACACACACACACTCTGAGGATGTGTCTGGATGTTTAGCCCATTTCTGCTGGCTTCAACTGTCAAGTGGGTTCTACCTGTGTCTGTGTGTGTTTTGCCAGGTTCATCAGTGAGGGTGTGTCCAGAGGTATATGTGGCAGGTCAGAGCCACGCTCTCAGTTATTTTTCTAGTTTAGAAGGTGTAATCCTTTCTCACCCAGAGGTTACAAGGCAATTATTTCGAGGAAGAGATGGCAAGTGAATGAGAAACCTGAAGAAGCAAGACGTGCAGAAGGAAGAGAGAGAGGAAGACCAAAATGTGCGGCAGATAGGTACAGAGGAAAGGGATAGAAAGCAAGACAGAGGCAGAAGAAAGTGGGAGAAAAGAGCCTCTCAAAGCCTGTCCTGTTAATACTTTAAGAGTGCAGCCCACCCAGTGACAATCTATCCAGCCTGTAAGATTGAGCCCCCCCCCCCCCCACCCCCACCCCTTCCATCCCATCCTAATCATAAGGCAACAGAGATGTGTCACCCTGATAAATGAAGAAGAGGTCCGGGTTATTTCTGGCCTTTTTAAGGAGCCTTCGGGGAGCAAACACTCCCACAACGTTCCTAATTCAAGGACGACACTTTTAAAACCTGACCCACTTCATTCATCAAAGTCCCTCTTACTGTCCATCAGCCCCCCGTCCCCCCATCTTTCCCCTCCATTTTTTTCACGCTGATTTTAAGAGGACCATCCAGGCTTAGCAGGAGCTAGAATTTACTGCCTTTGGCCAGCATCAGACCTCTTGGGATCAAAAAGCGCTATGATCTTTCAGATACACTCAAGCCAGTTTCAGTCTCCCTGGAGTGACGGGCGGGGTTTGGACCGTTTGGACCATTTCTGTCGCTTCTTTTTCAGAGGCGTTCGCAGTCAGGCAAAGTATTGAAAACAAGCCTGGAGTCAGGCACAGGTGAAGTACTAGAAACAAGCCTGGTCGACAAACATCAGTGATTTCGCGACCGTCATTGCACAATTGAAACCCAGGCTCTTTTTTTTTTGTTCACCCAAAATTTTTACGTTTCCTTCCAGTCAGAGATTTCCCTGCTGCGCAAAGCCTTTGTGGTCTAAGACATGCGTGATGGGCTAAGTGGAAGACGGCAAGGGGGAAAAGTGCTAGAGATTTGCAGGGATGATAGCACCTGTTAGCCAAAGCAAGCTGCATCACGGCAAATCCCGGATCATCTCCCTGCATGGGATCTCACAGTGCAGCACAGACAGGAAGGATGGCTGAGGTGAGGCGCTCGCACAGAGGAGCCACTTAACACCGGGAGAGATCCGTCTACCATTGGAAATGGCATGGTGCGTTGCTTCCTAATTGAAGTTAGCGCTAGTCTGCGCTGCCGCTAGCATGCGGTGAGGGAGGAAGAGAAACCGTGCCCCCAAAACGTTACACGGAATGTGTTATTCATATTTAGTAGTAAAATCGATTCATGCAGATTAAAGAAGAAGCAACACACACATTAAATACGTTAAGACCACTGATAAAATGTGTATTTCAAACAGGAATTTTGGTTATATGCTTGGCCATCTAGGAGCACAAATAGCACATTCCTTCTCTACGCTGAAAGAGCTGCAGTGCCTCATAGGTGCTCTGCTCTGAAGAGGCCAGACATTGACAGCCTATGGACATGGCCAAGAACCTGGAATATCAGCACTGCAAGTTTGCACAGATAATCAAGGCGCTCAGGTGTAATATGAGGGGCTGATGTCTAAGCAACTTGTCAACAAATGCAGAAAACAGGATTATTAAGCCAACCAGGCTTATGTGTGCGCGATACTGGCGTTGCTACTGGTTAAACCGCGCTTTCTCTCAGAAGGACAGAAGTGTACGTGTGTTCGTAAGAGCAGCGAGCGCTCAAAGCATGGGCAACATTTGTGTCATGTACAACGTGACGGGGCTCACGGTTCACGGCAGGGTATTCAAAGTTCTGTGTTGTCTGGAGAACGTGCCATGGCTGAGAATGTCCTCACCAGGTGCAGCGTTCTGACGCGTGGAAGGTGAGACGGTGGTCGGCACAGTCCAGGGCCGTGAGTCCCTCCTGCAGCCTGAGGCCAGTCCTGCACTGCCCTGGACACCCCTAGCTGATACTGAGCCGAGCTGTCCTCCACGTAGGACAAGATGTTCCGTCAAGTGTAACAGAAGCCTCCGCTGCCACACGGGGGTCTGCCACGACGGCACATCTGTCTGAATTTGAGAGATTGCTGAGTGGACTGCACAGCATGGGTTAGACTGCAGATGGAGACACCAGGAGATTGGCTGGACTGTGTGTGTGTGTGTGTGTGTGTGTGTGGGGGTGTTCATGCGTGTATAAATGACAGAACAGACTAGATTGCCTGTGTGAGTCATGTACCCTTAGATATCAGGTGGGATTAATAGGTCATAGCAGGAGACAGAAAGCCTTCCTTATAAAACAATACCCTGTAAAGTGAAATCTTCAGAGTACAGATCTAGTTGTTTATTTCTTTACATTTTATATCATCACTGTAGATCTAAAAAAAAACCTTTGTTTGTTTATTTAATGTAAATATATTAAATACTTAGTCAAGGGGAAAACATGGAATGCACCTATTACAGACTGACTGATTCTGGTCTATTCAGATAACATTGTGATTGGTCATGATCTGGGTCAAAAGCTCAACCCCAACTTAACAGGTGGAAATTCATGCATTTTGTTCAAACTGTTCTTACACTAAAAGGACATTTCAGTGGTATTTCATGGTGGGGCAGTTTCATCAAACAAACTGC
Organism: Esox lucius; assembly: GCF_011004845.1. Classification (NCBI taxonomy): domain Eukaryota; kingdom Metazoa; phylum Chordata; class Actinopteri; order Esociformes; family Esocidae; genus Esox; species Esox lucius. Next base: position 11,246,673 of record NC_047588.1, on the reverse strand, counting down.
TACCGAACTGCCCCTTTTAAAGAAAAAAAAAAAATGTAATGCTTAACCAACCCAAGATCAGCATTGCACAGTCACTGAAAGAAGTTTTTACCTAATGCACAGTTTTTTTTATACCTAAACTGCTTTGCTTTGGATTCACAAGTCAAGGCAAATCTGAATTTAAAGGACAACACACACACAGACACACACAGACACACACAAACACACGCTGATGAACACACGCGGGCAGCGCGGGTCGGTCGGTCAGCTGTCCAGTTGTGTGTGATGCTGTCTTGCCGGGGGCTGTCTCAGATATTGCCCTGGGGCATGTGATCGGCGCTCATCTCCGGCCGATGCCGTGGTAACAGTGCTGCTTTCCCTGCTGTCCTGGCGATTGCCCGTCAGTCAACTAGAAGGCAGCCAGTGACATCGTGATAGGGGACGCTGGCCAGACAGACCTCGGATCACCCGGCTCTGACGTCATTGGATCAGAGACGCGCTTCCTGCTGCTCTGGTCAGGGCTCACTGTCACACGGCACGGTCAGTTAGTTGTCATGGTGTTGGGCGGGGGCATCCCTCTCAACACCTTTACGTCCCAGAGACACACTTAAAACCAGCTTAAACAGACTGCTTTCAGACTGCTTTCCGGTGACGGAGGGTGAACCGAAATCAACGTAATCTGTGAAAATGGCATCGGGGGAGGGGGGACAGGGGGAGGAGAGAAAACATTTAATCAGCGTGGCCTTACCATACCAGAGCAGGGAGTAGGAACATGCATTTCCTAATGAGCTCCCGTTGAAATTCCCCGCCACGCGATGTTGGCTTTTTAAGGCTTGATTTCACATCCATTTATCCACCCCCGCACAACAAATGGGCCTGCGAATGTATTGGTGGCGGAGCAGCTGGAGCAATGCCATCAACACAGGGAAGTGGGAAGTAACAGACTATGGATGATAAAGGAACTGATAGATCAATATCAAGGACTCGTCTCTCTCCGTGTTGAGTCAGTCGACTGGAGCTTAGAGATGATGTAGTAGTCAGTAGTGATGCAAACCCCCAGACATGAAAGGACTCGCTTGAAATAAGTTGTTTGGGTAATTTATTTTCCACTTTTTGGAAGACTAGAATTGTAGAAAAAATAAAAAACAAAATCAACGTATGCCATGCTACAGTATATTTACGCTCTGTTGCTTGGTGAATGCTTCTCCTTTCTCTTTCTTTGTTGCACTATTTTTTCCCCCTCGTTTCTTTAATGTACACAGGACACCGAGACTAAAAGCTCAGACAGAGATATACAGCTTTGGAGGTTGCGTTGCGAAATCTGATTGAATTCTAAAGCCCAATTCCACCCAGAGCGAAAGAGAGAGAGATAGAGAGACAGAGAAAGAAAGCGAAATGATGCATCTCTCCTGTTCTTTAAAACTATCTTCATTCTCTAACCAATTTAACTGTGTAACAAATACAAAGCAAAGGCTTGGAAGATTTGACCTTTTTTTTTTTACTTAGTCTCTTATGGTCATGATAAGCTTGTCCTTGCTTTGGCCACAGGAAGACAAACAAAAGTTTGATTTGTTTTACAAACTTAATTTGAAGTTTCTAAATGGGGGACTGATATCGATTTGTGTATTGTCTTTTAAGCTAATGGTTTGTGGTTGACCAAACGAGCACATAATGCTATCCTCTTGCTGAGTTTTGATTAAATTAAATGTGAATCCAGGAAGTGATATGTTCAATATGACAGCAGTGCAGATGTGGAGTCAGAGGACATGCTCGGATTGTGATGGATCTAAAGGCTGAGTCTCAAGAGGAACGTTAGCCTAGCCACATGTCTCCATGACCTTTAGCCTGCAAAAAACAGTTAACCTGTACTGTAGGTTAGGGTTAACATCCCCTTACTGATGTCAAATGTAGGACATATGTGTTGTGCAGTTCTGATACCATGTTACTTAGGCCTGTGGTTTAGAACCTGTGGTCTGACAGTTTATTTAGAATTTTCAGAATGCCAAAAAGAATAACAGTTGGGAGAATATGATTTTGGCATTACCTTTTACTATTCCAATTGTTAATAATAATAATAATAAATACATATAATATTCATTTTATACACACTCTAAATTGACCAAAATATATATTTTATGTTGAAACATACTATTTCTCTGAAAAGAGCATTTAAAAATACTTGACTTTGGGAACTGCTGGTTTAGTTAAGCTACTATGACTGCCTTGATATAAAGCATCACATCTCTTTTCTTCCCATATTTCTTTTTTGTCTTAGGTGTTTGCCTGTGTTGCGCGATATCTTGGGTGACATGTGGCTTTTACGCCAAGCCAAATTATAACATTAGCAACATCACACGTGTTTTGTACACTCAAGTGATGCATAAAACCGTCAATGTTTTGGGGGTGTTTGACAGAGGAGAGCGGCTTTATATTTCATCCCATCTACGTAGAACCCTTTTTGGGTTTTAAAGGGACAACATAATGACTCTATAGAGTGTCTTTCTATGAGTGTTCACCTGGCATCATCAACTGTGATGACTATCAGCTTTGCCTCTGCCTTTCCATTAGCTTAAATGACACATAAGGGCCATTCCATACAGGGTGAACTGATCCCTTTAGGATTATTGCTACGCTCCACGGGAAACCGATGTGTGTCCACCTTAGCCTGCCATCCCGCCGTGCCGAGGAGACTGACAATGTGCTGGGCAGAATGTCCCGATGACTCCTCTTCAGTTTATTATCAGGACGAAGCGAGTGGGTGGAGGGAGATAAAGAGAGGGGACTGAGAGGAGGGACACAGAGTGGGGATAATAAGAGTGTTTATTGGACTGAAGTCACCGGGAGAGATGTGGAGACAGAGGAGAGGGGACACAGAAAAGAGAAAGAATCATGGGAAATGGAAAGAAATGTAACATGATTGTTGCAGGGACAAAAAAGGTAGCATGGAAACTTGAAGAATGCAGAATGTGGAAGAGGGAGGAAAGATGATAATGAACGGGTGAGAATGGTGTAGGCGGAGAGACGTGAGCTTGTATTTAGAGGAGAGCGGGAGGAAGAGGGAAGGATGCAGAGCCTTGCCAGACTCATCCATTATTGCTGGACCTAAACCTGGGCCTGATACATCACCAGGCCAGCAGAAACACTTCTTCTTGACAATGTAAACATCATCCATTTATATGTCTGCGCTTAAAAGACTTGATAATCCCTCAAGGTTCAAAGAGCTTGATCTATTAGCCGGGTAATTGTGAAACACAAATAATGGAGGTGGAGTGAGAGAGGGAGCTGAATATATTTACTGTCCTTGTGGGTTTTAAAGTGACTAATACTCACTATTATAAATGGCTGCCTGTCTGCCTGCCGTGTTTACCCCTCCAGTCACAAGACAGGCAGACAGATACAGAGCTAAGAGGTAGACAACTTACCACAGGGGTGACAAGTCTGCCTCATTTCCCCGGGGAGGACCTCGATGTCACCTTGAACAAGGTACAGAGACTTCAGGCGGTCCGTAAACAACGACAAGTGGCGGACATTTTGTTGGAGCAGAGGTCCCTCTCGATGAGGCAACGAGCTAATTAACCTGACTTGCACACACACACACGCCAACATTACACTGATGGTAATCAGGAGCATAACGGAAATAGAGGAAGACAAAGTGTTTCTAACTGAAACTAACATGCTTGCCAGTCTGCCATTGTGTATCCCCAGCAAACTGGAAACATTCCCAGAACATTTCCCAGAAGTTTTCTTATTTTATTAAGATGATAATGTTCCAAAAAAGGGTATTATTATATACTTACAGAGAAAGTACACACATATGGAGAAACGCAGACACACACATATTGACACACTTTTGTTATTCTATCCTTGTGGGGACAAGCAGAAATATTTTTCCTCTCCTCTTACCCTTAACCTAACCCTAAACATTGCTTTAATCTTTACTCTAACCTCTATATCCTAAACATTATGTGAAAACCTGACCCTACACTTAAACCTAAACTTAACCTAAACTTAAACATCCTAAACCTATAAGTAACCCCAAATGTACGTTTTATCCTAAGAAAATACCTTGTGGGAAGACAGTTTCACAGTCTGGTTTTACAGTCTTCAGGGGGACGTTATGTCTCCACATGTGTAGTAAAACCAGGATCTCTCTCTCTCTCACACACACACACACACACACTGCTTCCTGCAGCCATCCCTCAGGTGTCTGATATCTGATCGCCTGAATTGATCGGCCCAAGGAGAGCGTGACATTCAGCCGCCGCGCTGTAACGATGTGGAATGAATCTACAGAGCAGAGGGAGCTCTTTTACAGAAAGTTAATTAAAGCCAGAAGAAGAAGGCACACACACACACACATGCCCACACACACACACACAACCAAAGATCCACCAGCTGCCAGGTATCACATGGACACCAAGTCCAGGACAGTCCTGCAGTGGAGCTCCCATTCTTCCGACTCCGTGGGCTTTTCCAGTGCATGCTTCAAGGTGTGTCCTTTCGGAATTCAGTTCTGTCTCAAGACGAGGCTGAGGCTTTTACTGGGACTCCGGATTGGCTCAAGTACTGCCCTTGGATCCATCGATCTATTGATGTGCATTTACTGTACGGATTACAGCAAGCATGCAAATACAGAAGACCACAGTACCTACACTTGATTAACTGAAAGCACATTATGAAAGCTGTATCTAACATACATGTTTGATGGGAGTGCACTAATGGTTACTGTACTACAGAAATACCACAGTTCTGAGGGCCTATAGAAAATGTTGTTTAGCAGAGGTCCCTGATTTGCATTGAGTGTTATCTGCTGACGTCCTCTGTTACACTTGTAATAGACCATAAATATATACAGTGGATATAAAGTCTACACACCCCTGTTAAAATGACAGGTTTTGGTGATGTGCAAGAATGAGACAAAGATAAATCATGTCAGAACTTTTTCCACTTTTAATGTGACCTAGAATGTGAACAATTCAGTTGAAAAATAAGCTGAAATCTTTGAGGGGAAATATAAAAAATGAAAACCTTACAATAACCTGGTTGCATAAGTGCACACCCTCTTATAACTGGGGATGGGGCTGTGTTCAGAATTAACCAATCACATTCAAACTCATGTTAAATAAAACTCATTAAAAACCTGCCATCATTTAAAGTGACTCTGATTAATCACAAATAAAGTTCAGTTCTTCTAGTAGGATTTTCCTGATATTTTCTTAGTTGCATCTCAGAGCAAAAGCCATGATCCGCAGAGAGCTTCCAAAGCATCAGCGGGATCTCATTGTTGAAAGATATCAGGCAGGAGAAGGGTACAAAATAATTTCCAAAGCATTAGATATACCATGGAACACAGTGAAGACAGTCATCATCAAGTGGACAAAATATGGCACAACAGAGACATTACCAAGAACTGGACGTCCCTCTAAAATTGATAAAAAGACAAGAAGAAAAATGGCCTACAGCAACATTAAAGGAACTGCAGGAATTTCTGGCAAGTACTGTCAGTGTGCTACATTTGACAACAATCTCCTGTATTCTTCATATGAATGGGCTATGGGGTAGGGTGGCAAGACGGAAGCCTTTTCTTACAAAGAAAAACATCCAAGCCCGGCTGAAGTTTGCAAAAACAAACATCAAGTCCCTCAAGAGCATGTGGGAAAATGTGTTATGGACTGATGAAACCAAGGTAGAACTTTTTGGCCATAATTCCAAAAGGTATGTTTGGCGCAAATCTAACACTGCACATCACCCAAAGAACACCATACCCACAATGAAGCATGGTGGTGGCAGCATCATGCTTTGGGGCTGTTTTCTTCAGCTGGAACTGGAACCGGGGCCTTAGTCTGGGTGGAGGGAATTCAGGGTGAAAAGGTTGTTCCAAATACCAGGTAATTTTGGCACAAAACCTTCAGGCATCCGTTAGAAAGCTAAAGATGAAGAGGAAGTTCACCTTTCAGCACGACAATGACCCAAAGCACACATCAAAATCCACAAAAGCATGGCTTCACCAGAAGAAGATTAACGTTTTGGAAGCCCAGACCTAAATCCAATTGAACATCTGTGGGGTGATCTGAGGAGGGCTGTGCACCGGAGATGTCCTCGCAATCTGACATATTTGGAACACTTTGGCAAAGAAGAGTGGGCAAATATTGCCCCCTCAAGATGTGCCATGCTAATAGACTCCTACCCAAAAAGACTGAGTGCTGTAATAAAATCAAAAGGTGCTTCAACAAAGAATTAGTTTAAGGGTGTGCACACTTATGCAACCAGGTTATTGTGTTTTTTATTTTAAATGTTCCCCCTTAAAAGATTTCAGTTTGTTTTTCAATTGAATTGTTCACGTTATAGGTCACATTAAATGTGGAAACAGTTCTGACATGATTTATCTTTGTCTCATTATTTTACATTGTAAGAACCTGGAATTTAAACAGGGAATTTAAATATCCATTGTATACAGTACTGTTCAAAAGGTTGGGGTCACTTAGAAATGTCCTTGTTTTCGAAATATAAGCACATATTTTTCTCCTTAAAAATAACATCAAATTGATCAAAAATACAGTGTTGACAGCAGATTTTTTAATTGAATATCTACATAGGTGTACCGAGGACCATCGTCAGAGACCATCAGCCCTGTGTTCCAGTGGCATGTTGTGTTTGCTAATCCAAGTTTATAATTTTAAAGGTTAAGGTCTCATTGGAAAGCCTTTTTGCAATTATGTTAGCACAGCTAAGAACTTGTGCTGATTAAAGAAGCAATAAAACTGGCCTTCTTAAGTCTAGTTGAGTATCTGAAGTATCAGCAATTATCAGACTAAAAATGGCCAGAAACAGTCATTTCTTGTTCTGAGAAATGAAGGCTGAACGTCACCAGTGAAGACACGACTCCGGGATGCTGGCCTTCTAATTAGAGTCTCAAAGAAAAAGCCCCATCTCAGACTGGCCAATAAAAAGAAAAGTTTAAAATACAAAAGAACCCAGACACTGGACAGAGAAATATTGGAAAAAAGTGTTATGGACAGTGTGAGACAATGTGATGGTATGGGGATGCTTTGGCAGTGGTAAAGTGGGAGATTTGTGCAGGGTAAAAAGAATCTTGAAGAAGGAAGGCTATCCCTCCATTTTGTAATGCCATGTCATACCCTGAGGATTGTGCTTGATTGGAGCCAATTTCCTCCTATAACATGACAATGACCCAAAGCACAGCTCCAGACTATGTAGGCACAATTAATGGAAGAGGCAGTCAGCTGGTATTCTGTTTATAATGGAGTGGCAAACACAGTCACCAGATCTCAACCCTATAGAGCTGTTGTGGGAGCAGCTTGACTGTATCGTACATAAAAAGTGCCCATCCAGCCAGTCCAATTTGTGGGAGGTGCTTTAAGAAGCATGGGGTTAAATCTATGTTATGGGGGGAGACACGAGTGGGCCCAAGCGCACGACACCAGACACAATCAGGTAAACGAAAAGGGTGTTTTAATGGTGGCTGGGATGGAAGGACTGAGGCCAGGCTGGAGGGGTTGGGGCTGGGCAGGAGGGTAGGTAGGTAGGACAAGGCAGACAGGACAGCGGGTAGGCAGAGCAGGTGGCTGACAGGCAGGCAGGTGGAGGTGTTGGAGGCTGGGTAAGGTGGGTCTTGGTAACGGGGGTGAGTAGGAAGGAACAACTACCGAGAACGTTACAACCTACTAGTGAATAACAACAATCTACGACGGAAACCAGGGTATATATAGGCAGGCTGATGAGGGAATGAATAGCAGGTGTCGAGACTTGAGGGGCAGTGGGGGAAAGCCCCACATACATTGACAGACAGGAGAGAGAAAGCCTGCCCCGGACTATGAGGAGGTGGATGCAGAGGGCGTGACAATCACTTCAGATTACCTCAACATATTGACTATTAGAATGCCAAAGGTCTGCAAGGCCATAATTGCTGTGAATGGAGGATTTTTGATGAAAGCAAAGTTTGAAGGACACAATTATTATTTAAATTAAAAATCATATCTTCTAATCTTGTCAATTACTATTTCCTATTCTTTCCAATTTCATGTATGTTTTCATTAAAAGCAAGGACATTTCTAGGTAACCCAAAACGGTTGTGTGTGTATATATATATATATATATACAGAGGGTTTTTTTCTTTACAAAGGGAATGCACAATTGGAAAGCAATTTGCACTTTCAATTTGTATTCCTTCCGCTTGAGGAATAAATAATTCCCACTACTCCCACTTCAGATATTTTGCATAGTTTTCGATCAGTATCCATGAGTGCCATTTTTGTGGGAAAGTTCTTTCTATTCAACCCACAAGGACTCATATTAAAATATCTACCCTTGTAAGCTAATCGTCTAATGGCAAGGCCTTATCAACATTCATTTCATGGACTAAGGAATTGTCAACCAGACTTATCGTGAGCTTCAGTGTTAACAGGGATCTGTCAGAAGTCACACTGGCGCTCCCCATGGATCAAGATCCGGATCCTTGGTAGTGCAAGATCCCCAACTACATCATTAGTATTATCTCAACTCCAGTCTGCTTCAGGGAAATCCACACATTCTGTAACCTTCCACTGGAACATCTATGCCTAGACACTGGCAGTCATCAGAGGACAAAATGAGTCTGCTGGAGAATCAGAGAAGTGTTCATTTAAGATCAGATGCCTCTTTCTAATTCATTACTATATGAAAGGCAAAACTGGTCCTTGATGAGCTATTCTGATACACATTGTCAATAATGTTCAGAGCTCCAGATGCACAGTGGAGATAAACGGTCTGCACTCTGTTTCTTTTTTTTTCTTCGAGAACTAGTGTTTGTATATTTGGCAGATTTTTTTCCTCGTCAGCGTTCTATTTCCTCGATGCGGCTCACCTCCGTCGTCGGAAAACGTTGTGGTCCACCCCTGAGGATTCGGCAGGCCTGGCCGGCAGCCACGAGTGTCCAAGGATGTTATGCCAGTCTTTGATCATCACCTGGGAGTGGAGAGTCTCACACTTCACAGCACCTTTACGTCCCACGCCCCCACACACACTTAACGCGTTGCGCCCTGCTGCACGCCGTCCTTCCAATGTCTTCGAGCCATGTTTGTGCTCCAGCTGTACACTCAGCATACAAGGGGGCCGTCTTCTTGTGACGACGAGGTGGGAAGTTCTCTCTGTGCATTTTATTATCAGAGTAGGAAGGCAGGTGGAGATATAGGAAATAATATTAATCTAAGCCTTTAAGGCTTAGGACAAAAAAATTCAAGGATACATTTTTTATTGTCCTAGACTAGGTTTAACCTGTTTCCATTGTTATCGGCCAGTAATGTCCTAGGATATAAAGTAGATCAACCTTCATTAGCTCTCTACCAACACACAAAACACTGGATTACATTCTACATCTATACCCATCTAATTTCTCTAAAACTGAGTGAAATAAATTCCCTATTTGCGCAAACAATAATTCAAATATTTTGGACGCTTGGTTGAGACCGAAAAAATAACATGATGTAGAATATTAGACGGTGAAACTTCCAGTGAAGCTGACGGGGCTCAGTAATATACAGTGAAACGGTTTTGCTGGAACGGCTTCTGCTTCGCCCAGTCAGTGTAATTGCTATATATTTTACTCACCACTCAGCGATTATTTCCAACACATCAAAGGCCCAGACTAACCGCTTGGCTTTCTTTCTTAAAGAATGGATCTACTTTGTTAGGTCACACACGCTCCATTTCCAGCCAACCATTATGTAGGCCACACACAAATACAGCCGCAAGACACTTCTTGTATTCTCATAAACATGGAGACAGTGTACACTGCTGTCGGGTGTTAGCACATGCAGGGGACTGTGCTGTATGCCGATTTTCTGCACTAAAAGCATTTCTATTAACTTTCCCCTTTCCAATTTTTTATTGGTAAACATAGCGAAATGGCATGAGTCAACAGCTTTGCCTGTAAGGTAATTTGCATGAATCGCCTTTTGAACTGGTATCTTCCCTCTTACCACATACAGTATTTAAGTCTATACCATCTGGCATTTGGTTGGTGCTGGATTAAGCTGTAGATCAAGCTGTATAAAAATCCTTGTAGTTATTCTCCCACCGAGAAATGATGAACGTATCAACTTCCAACTCATTGCTGCGACTGCAATAATGCTATGGAGCCGGCGCCGAAAAACGTTAGAACAAATTACATGATTTACGACGGCACATTCCAGCTGCTGTGCTCTGAGAAAGAACAAATTTGGTGGATGAACCGACATCTGTTTCCATTGCACTTCTCTGACACCTGTCTTTGAGGGTTAAAACAATGTAAGTGTTTATTTTTCTGATGTGTCAGACAAACTTTGCCGACCGTAAAATAGTCCTACTTGGATACACCTGCTGCACAATAAAATGCTAACTAATATAGAAAAAACAATAGAGTTAATGTTTATTTTCATCACGTCTTGAAAATGGGTGTCTGCCAAGCCCGAGAGCGATGATAAGATGTGGAACGTGCCGGTGAATTTTAAAACAATTCAGATCTTCTCTCTACTTGTTTCGATTATCATAATCTTCAAAGATGCTTGTCTTGTTCATTTTGCTCATGACCCTGGCAAGTAGGTCATTGAATTTCCTGAAATAACTGCAAATAAGAGAGCCATCATTAAGGATCCCAAGCGGGTAGCTGTGACGGGACTGCAGAGGCTTCAGATATGAAAGGACAGACAGTGATGGCCTTGGTAACGATATCAACCACATTCATGATGTGCATTCTAATATCCAACAAAGCGTTCTGTGTTCCCATTCAGCCAGGGATGAGATGGACAACCTGCATGATCAAACCACCAAAAGCATGTATGTTTTAATGTTGTAGGGTAATTGGGTATTGTTAGATTAATGCATCTTTCAGTCACTATTTAGAGGTGAAATTCATGTTACATACAATTAATTAAGGGTATTAATGCTTAGTCATAAAAAACAAAATATTGTTTGCAGATATTAGCTGTACTGTACCATGTTGATAGAGGTTATGTGAATATTAATGATATCCATGGCGGTTTACACATGTTACATAAGCCCTTAAATCAGTGAAGTATGGGCTCTGTACAATTGATACAGCATCTTTACCAAGGCTTAGGCCTCCATGGGTTGGTCTGTGTTGTTCTACACTCTCACAGAGCCTCAAGGTGAACTAAGAACAACTAAATGTGGTCTACTTATGCTACCTAACCCTCTATGATCATGGTATGTACATTTGCTCTTTTACTTACCGTAAATATATATATATCAGCATCTCTACCATCAGTGTCTGTATGGCAGACATTTCATTCTAGTGTCTGTTAAATTTCAACACAGGCACACCTCATTTTACTTAATGAGGTACTGATTAGGTGATTACCTGAACCAAATCTAATTTAACGAGGAAAAGTATAAAAACCACTGCTGTGGTCATCACTATCCTCTTGCAATAGAACCAGCTGGATGGCAAACACAGTGCAAGTAGTACCTCAAAGGTAACTTGAATACAAAAATAACTATTCAGCATGACAAAAGAGTTGAAAAGAAAAGCTTTGAGTGAGGAAAAGAAGGGTTCAATTCTGGCTTTACTGGCAGAGGGATACAGTGAGCGTCAGATTGCTTGCATCCTGAAAAGACGGAGGTTCATAGGAACAAGGTCAAGCGACAGACATTGGGGACAACAAAGCTACAGAGGGCGAAAACAACTGTCCACTGACCAAGATGACGTCAACTCGTTCAAATGTCACTCAACAACCGTAGGATGACATCAAGTGACCTACAAAAAGAATGGCAAACTGCAGTTGGAGTGAAGTGCACGGCGAGGACGCTTCGAAACAGGCTCCTAGGGGCAGGGCTGAAGTCGTGCAAAGGTAGAAAAAAGCCCTTCATCAATGAGAAGCAAAGAAGACCCAGGCTGAATTTGCAAAAGACCATAAGGATTGGACTGTAGCGGAATGGAGTAAGTTCATCTTCTCTGACAAGTAACATTTTCAGCTTTGTCCAACACCTGGTTGTCTAATGGTTAGATGGAGACCTGGAGAGGCCTACAAGCCACAGTGTCTCGCACCCATGTGAAATTTGGTGGAGGATCTGTGATGACCTGGGGATGTTTCAGCAAGGCTGGAATCGGGCAGATTTGTCTTTGTGAAGGACACATGGATCAAGCCAAGTACAAGATTATCTTGGAAGAACATCTGCTTCCTTCTGCTCTGACAATGTTCCCCAATTCTGAGAATTGTTTTTTCCAGCAGGACAATGCTCCATGCCACACAGGCAGGTCAATCAAGGTGTGGATGGAGGACCACCAGATCAAGACCCTGTCATGGCCAGTGCAATCTCCAGACCTGAACCCCATTGAAAACCTCTGGAATTTGATCAAGAGAAAGATGGATGGTCACAAGCCATCAAACAAAGCTGAGCTACTTGAATTTTTGTGCCAGGAGTGGAATAAAGTCACCCAACAGCAATGAAACAGACTGGTGGAGAGCATGCCAAGACACATGACAGCTGTGATAAAAAATCTGTGTTGTTCCACCAAATATTCATTTCTGAACTCTTCCTGAGTGAAAACATTAGTATTCTGTTGTTGAAAAATGAATATGAATTGTTTTCTTATCATTATTTGAGGTCTGAAAACAATGCATATTTCTTTTGGTTATTTTGACCAGTTGTTCTTATCTACAAATAAATACTCTAAATGACAATGTTTTTATTTGGAATGTGGGTGTTATATTGTCAGTAGTTAATAGAATAAAGCAAACATTTTCATTTTACTCAAACACACACCTATGAATTGTAAAACCAGAGAAAATTATAATTTAGCCGTGGTCTCTTAATTTTTTCCAGAGCTGTATATACACACAAGGATACACAAACAACTACTTTCTTAAACTCCTTGCAAGCTCCCTTAGGAACTGTGTTAAGGGATGAAAAACAGTGACTATGCTATTTTGTTTTGAAATGGATCTAAATGCTCGTGAAAAAGATCCCTATGTGTTTTATTTGTCCTTTGACATCCTTGCCGGTACCGTTTTCCAGATGATGTGACGTTCTGGGATCAAGGGACACACTGGAGGGAGTAAGGACACTGAGCTGGCAGTACTTGGGGTTTTCTGTTATATGAAACAAACTGTATATTTCTTCTTGGCCGTCCAGAAATAAGCAACTCCCCCAAAAATTGAAATAAAAACTGATAACACAGCGCTTTGATCCAATTCAGGTGTGGCGCCTCATGTGCTGGAATATAAATGACTAGCCAAGGGGAAAAGTACAGGGAGAACAGACTCGGAATCGTTTGGGTTTCTAGAGATGTACTGTAACTTAACGTTCACACGGAGACTAAGGGGCAGGAAATCCTTCCCTACTGGTTGTGGCGTCCTATCATCTGTGAGCCCCGTGTCGTGTTATCGAGGCTTAGCGCTGCAGCCCCCACCTCCATCTCATCCCGGCGCCCGTCCACAAGGTGTTCCACAGCCTCCCCTCCGTCCCCTTATCCAGACTTAATGTTTTATTCTGTCATTTATTCGCTTCATAAATGCCCTAATCTAATGTGATTTAAGCCACTTACATTTTTCATACAGTGCACATTAGCAGTTTAGTCGTGCCTGAGCGGACCAGGTTAAGGACTTTCCTCAAGGGCATGCTCCCTCCACACTGCTCACTCTCCCGTCAACAGACCTTCTCTGTGGGGTGGCTCCAGGAGCTGTGACATGCTGGCTCCCCTTTGATAGGTGTCTCAAAACCTATTTACTGGTGTGAATGGCCAGGGTTCCACTTCCAAAAGGTCCTTGGTCTTCTCAGTACCTGACTTTGTGCAGTAGACAGTATGTCTTTAATGGAGTGGTTTGACAGTTCATGTAGACCTGTATACAGTACACTAGCATTCTAAACCTAACCACTTCTTGTGAAAAACTGGCCATTATTTAGAGACACAGGCCATCAAATGCAAGGTGGTGCATATTGATGTATTCCCACCCTGTAAAATGCTCTACGTTTCCATGTTGGTCACTTAGCTGACACACTTACTTACATATACTTACATATATTATTGATTGCATACATTTAGTACCTATAGTGCTTTGCAATTATTGTTTTAGCGCTAATATTTTTATAACATATGCAAAATGAACTTAAGGAATTGGAAGGTACATTCTGTTTATAGAATGTATATTATGTATATTACGTATATATAATATATCCATGTAATTGGGTTGTAAAATGTGTGTGTTCATTGATTTGCAGAGCTCTATAACCAGCAGCGCACAAAGACAACCTACTTGCTCATTCAAGATGATCAGTTCTTAACTTCATTGGAGAAATCCAAGGCTAACTATCACTACATATTCAGGATTACATAATATCTCACTAAGAAGCTGGATCTGTCTGAGACAAAGTGAAACGAGTTTACCAAGGGCACAGCACATTCTCCATGGGGAGCTGAACGGGCGTCTGCAATGAGTTCAACAGCCTTGCTTTCCTCCCGTTTCCTCCTTCTGGACCCCTCCCGCTAGTCCATCATGCCGCCAATGTCATAGATGGAGGAGAGTATTCTGGCTACATAAACTCACATCGATCTAGTCCGTCCAGTCCACACCGAAACCTGCTTACTCCTGGCAGAAAATGAAGAGACATAAAAAAAGAAAAGCTCAGCTCTTTTTCTCCACTCCTTTACATCTGTACCTCTATGGCCTTCTTACAGTCTGCCCCTCTACCCCTATCCTTCTCTATCACTTGGCCCCCCTCTGTAAAAACAACCAGGTTACTGCTGAACTCTGGCCCTGTAGTCTATTGCATCTTAGTTGCTTTAGACGCTCCCTTCTCCTCTTTTCACTTCTGATCCCATATCAGACTTGACTGCTTCTCCTATCCTCTTGCTCTTCAGCATTTTTGCACAATCCAATTTTCCAATTTCCCTCACCATCTTTCTGGTTCCCAACTCTGTATCATCCATCTCAACCAAGCTTCCTCTTCTTTCCTCTATACATCCACTCCCCCCTCCCCTGCTGAAGCCCCCACCAAACACACACACGCACACACACACACACACACACGCCCGCTCCTGGAGAGGGATCAGTCCCAGAGGATTAGAGACAGTTGATTAGGCTCGCTACGGCTCTGCTTCCATGGTTGTGGCTGTGCATAGCGGGAGGATTTCCACCAGGCATTTAATAAGACACTGTGTTGGGGTCCTCAAATGAGCCTGATGTCTTATTGACACAGAGACCCTCAACTCCCGTGGCCATCTTCACAAAGGTCTCAGAGTAAGGGCGCTGTTCGGGGATCTTTTTTGACCTATCAACTTGTAATTAGAAGGACATGGGGGAACTGATCCCAGATCAGCGTTGTATCCCACACCTGTTCCGAGATGCTTGAGAAGATGGGCCTCATTCTGGATTCAGAGCAGGCTACAATCATCACATCTTAGACCAGAGATGAGACTCTGCATGCACGGCACACATTCCTACGTGTGTTCCATATTTTCTCCATCAATTTGAATTAATCATCAAAGAGACATTCTATTGGACTTGAAGGGCATATTCGACACTGACGGCACCCTCTCCTGATTGCCTACAGTACGTTTAATGTGGGATATGATACACCCCACATATTCAGGTTTCGATATTCAGCGGGGGGGAGCGCTTCATATTCCGGTTTCTAACATCTGCCCCTTTCTTTATAGGGCATTTTCATCAGAGTGAGCCAGCCAGCTCCTGGATCAATGGCTACAATGTCAGGCGGTGTAGATTGGAATCGGGGGACAAGGGAATCTGTAACAATGCGTTTGTGTTTATGCATGCCGTCGCATCACTCTGTAGCATTTTGCTGCATCTCAACGAGGTGGCGGTGAAAAGACCCTTTGCCTCCCCTCTTCTTGGCTGCCTGCTGAGCTGATGTCGGCACTATCATTAAAATCAATGGATCAACACGTTGCCCTGTCTTCTCAGCCCCATGGCCAGACGTGCTTGAGGTGCTTGCGCTTGTTGGTTTCCTTCATCGACCTCTGCTACTGCAGAACACCCAATAAGAGACAGCTTTAACAGAGTCAAAAAACCCGGTTTATTTCCACAAATGAGTGTCCGTGTTCCTCATTAGGGCTGTAAACGAGCTCTTAATGAGTTAATTGGCTTATTACGGCGATTGCTCCCAGGGCGGCCGGTGTGGTTTGGCTGTCATTCATCTACAAACAGCCATACAGAGATAGGAAGCATGGTGGTTTCTGAACCATTTGAAAGGATGGAAAAGAGCGTGTGTTTGTATTGGGGGGATCTACATCTGAACCACAAGGAGAAATGGAAGGGGTGGGGGGGTAGTGCGTCTGAGGGAAACGGAAGGGGTGGGGGGGTAGTGCGTCTGAGGGAAATGGAAGGGGTGGGGGGTAGCGGGGCTTAGGTCTGGACTAGTGGACATAGAATACGTTGACTTGAATAGGTAGAGGTGTTCTGGTGAAATCATATTTTCAGTGGCAGCCACATGATTAAACCAACTGGCAGTTTTAAGATTGGTGGTTCACCATCAACATTAGTTTGCACTGTGACTGCGACCAGATGAGAGGTAACCTTCACTTAGAACCATGGCTTTCACCAGGTGAGAGGTAACCTTCACTTAGAACCACAGCTTTAAACAGATGAGAGGTAACCATCACTTAGAACCATGGCTTTCACCAGATGAGAGGTAACCTTCACTTAGAACCATGGCTTTCACCAGATGAGAGGTAACCATCACTTAGAACCATGACTTTGACCAGGTGAGAGGTAACCTTCACTTAGCAACAGGACTTTCACCAGGTGAGAGGACAAATTCAGTATTTAATCAGCTATGGGTGGAACTGTAATGAAAACAACAATCAGACCATCTAGAGCTGTGTTCATTAGGTACCAAAAATAAATAAATAGACAAAAGAGGGACACTACTTGGACTTGTTCAATAAGCAATGCATAGTTACGTTTTTCATTGGAAAATGGGTTTTGATGGTTTGCCTGAATGAATACCCCCTACACCCCAACTCATCAGGTTCTGACAATTCTATTACCACTAAAAGGTAGGAGTAGAAGCTGAAATCGAACACTTTTTTTCTCCCGTTCCGTATTTCTATATTCCTCTGGGCTCTCATCCTTCACCCTTCTCTTGCAGTATATGCAGTGAGGCACTGTGAGGAATTTCTGATTGAAGGAGATTGATAGTAATTGATAGAAACTGCTGTATAGCTCTGACTTGGAGAGGCTTGAGAGTGCTGTGAGAGTGGGAGAGTTTATTGGAACCTGTTCAGGAGATGTCTCAGGTCTCCGCCAAGCATTTATTTCTTTATGATGATGTACTGTAGGAAGTTGACTCGTTAGTGGAGAGGATAAACTGCTTGACTCAAACACACTCAGTTCCAGAAGGAGACATTGGTAGGTTTCCTCTCCAGGCCTCTCCTCACAAACTAAGATTAAAACCCAAGTGTTAAGTCATGTTCTAGTTTTCTCTCACCTTCAGATTCACCACTCCCGCTGCTGAAGGAGAGATTGTAGGTTGTGATGAACTGGCCTCTTAACTGCCATATTATTCCACTGAGGGAAGAAAAAATGTCAGCCAAGATGAGATTGATAATAACCGCCAGGAGATGTTGTGTCCTAACGTTCTGCTTCTGCTGTGCGAGCACAGGCATAACTAGATCATGACCATCATCCAAAGCCTTCCTATTTGCAGAAACAATCACAGTACCCCTCTGCCCCTCCCCACCCATATTCCCTGCCTAATACCCCACCCCACTACATCCCGTAGATAAAACTTATTTTGTTAGTGACAGCAGCAGACATTTCCCTAATTTGAACCCTCATATATCATCCTGAGACCAGCAAAGCCCTCGATATTAATACTAATTTTAGAATGGTATCACGAGAGGTTTGCATAGGGGTACAGAGGAAATCCTTACCCCCTTGACATCAATTGTCAATCGTCAACTCCTTAACACTCAAAAGAAACTTCATCCGTGGATGCTGGTGAGCGACAGTATGCTGACTATTCTACCTGTCTGTATTAATGAGGTTCAGCAGGCTAATAATTCATTTCACAGAAACATATTTTAATTGGTATGCAGTAGGTTGTTAACAACATCATCAAAATACCAGACATTTTAAACAACATTCCCAGCCACTGAGAAAAAAATATAACATTTTAGAAAATATAGCAGGTTTAACAAATCTTTTATGGTTTAGTTTAAATGGGTGCCAATGGCCAAATGTTATTTTATTAATTTTTTTACCCGCACCCCATTTGAGGGGCTGGCCATGGTAAAATGTAAGGATCTATGGGATTATTTCTAAAACATACAAAACAAAGAAAATCCATCTATATTAGGTTGGGCGGAAACTTTTTTGCTGTGTAACAAAAACCACATTTAACCGTTCAGTGGGATGCAAACCGTCATCAATACATTTCCACACTTGTAAACACAAAATAACTGGGATGTGTTGCCATGCAAATCATTTAAATGCCCATACACTGCATGAGTTGCTAAGACTAATGTTTCCTGCGATGTTCAAAGGGGCCTGTTTGCCAGCTAATAACGAGCTTGGTTCGGGCCCCTGTGCCTGCGCGCCGCACACAACTCCCCTGGCTGTCCGCCAAAGTGTGTGTGTGTGTGTGTGCTTGTCTGTGTGTCAGTGCTTGCGTATGTGTGACTGCGTGTGTTTCTGGGAATTGTGGGGGTTTTGATGGTGTGATCTCATTGGCAGTGGACCCTGGCAGATCTCGCTCTCAAGGCTAATGTTTGCACTTGACAAAAAAGCAGTCCTCCCACACACATTCTCATAACTAGCTAACTCGGTTATGCAAGCTGAATTCACATAATAGCATGGTCTCCTTGGGATCTTTTCTTGACACAAAAAGAGAAACCACAGATCTGCTTTACAGGCAAAGTTTAACAAATGGTGAAACAAGGGGAACAAATTATCTATGAAACCATTTGTTTTTCCTTTCAGCAATTGTTGCATTGTGTTTTATTTAATTGGCTGTGAACTTATTGGTATGTATGCATCTCTGTTCAGCGAGCAAGCCAAACGAGTCTTCCGGGGAAATGAAAAGCCCCAACAAATCAGCGTATTCACAGGAATGTCAGGGTTCTGGGTTAAGGATGATAGTGGAATGATAGAAAATGATAAAAAAAAACATGCCTCTGTGATGATCTAAAACACGACTGCTTCCTTCATATCTCACCCAGGTGCACTGTAGGTAAGGATCTCTTATCTTCTTTAGCTCCTCTACTCCCCCATATCAACATTCGCAGTCTGAATCAGACAGCCCCCGAAAGGCTAATTAGACAAAAGAACGGTATGCTCAAATACATTCAATGTCCTGTTGAATCCTATCCCATTTTCAGGTTATGCAATTTCATAAGTAAATTCAAGTCAACTATGGAGCGTTTTCATCAGTGTGTGCAATGCAATGCATTTGACAGTTTTAAATATAGAAACTTGCTTTGCTATAGAGAGACATTTGGTCTTCTGCTTGAGGGGGTTTGGGGATGAGTCACTGCAGATTTTTTCTTTGATTTGGCTGCTACTCCAGTGAGTGGATGGCAGAGGGTTGGAGCAGGGGGTGGAGTCACAGACAATTTTCTTTTTGATTGGCTGTTTCCCCAGTCAGTGGACGTATCCTTAACTCCATCCCACAATTGTACCCTTCACCTGACTAGGGCCCAAGAGTATAGGGTGGAAATTGGTACTCTTCGTTCCCGTAAAAGGCAAGAAAAGGACCGGTGATGTGGGGTGTTTGACGAGGATCACCAATCACTGACCTCAATTGTCCCTGACGCGAGGCCCCAGTGCCCGCTCCATGAGGCTCACCTCGGCTGGTGTATGTGAGTGTGTGCGTGGGTCTGTTGTGCAGGGGTGTCTCATCAGACGTTTATCCAGGTCCTCCAAATGTCAAACAGTGACCCATTTTGCAAGGAGCCATTTTTGTTTTAAGACTGCCCCTCAGGGGATTTGTACGTAGCAGCAAACGTAATGTTCCACAGCATTTTCTTACATTTATTTTGTTTTAAAACTATTTTTAACCATATCACAAAACTTTGTGGAACAATGCAGTCCAAAATAGGTATACAACAGACATTTAGACATGATACCTCAAATATTCATATGAAACTGTGAGGTCAGGTTGGTGTTTTTGTGTGTGTGTGAGAGAGAAAATGTAAGACGGTGTAGTGAATGTGTAAGAAAGAGAGATGTGAAAGGAGGCTGAGAGAGATGGCGACAGAAAGAGCAGTCCACATTGATGTCTTACACCTTCTTTCTTCACCCTTCCTGTATGATAACTTTGCCACTCTCGTTGTATCAAAACATGTCTTTGTCCTCATGTCTCATTACATGCTATTTCCATTTCTGAACATATTTATTTTCCCTATGAATAATGCAAAGTAAAAATGTATTGGGTCGCTGACTTTTTAAAAATCATGTCGACTTTCAAGTTCAGTTGACCCTAACCCTGCAAGTTGACTTGTGAAGAGCAATCACACTTGCTGTCACTCATGTTGACAGTCTTTTCATATCCTCATGCTGAGCGGAAGACTAGCATGCATTTTTATGTCTCCGTCAAATGGAAATTAGCTGCCCCTGACTGAAGATTTAACAAGTGCACGGATACCCTGCGGGGCGGCTCCAAAAGCCAGAGCTGTCCCATGGTAGACAGCGGGACCTCTGTCTCTGTCTTACGCTTTTGAGAAGCTGTAAGTGGCCTGAGCTGTTCAGATAATTAACAAATGAAGTGGTTGCATAATAGAAGTCAGAGAACTCTGTGGTCGCCGTCCTCCTCACCAGAGAGCTGATACTGACAGGCATGCATTTAATGACAGTAATTAAGCATGTCCCCTTCGTTCAGTGTGACAGGGTTCAGTCCCTAATTGTGAACATTTTGTTGACTGTTTACATTGAGCCTCGGCTGTTGCTGAGCACCGAACACCATCCACGCATTGGGTGGCCTGACCAATTTATTAGCGTAATACAATTAGACACTTGTCCGTTTAGGCCAGTCATAAGTCCTATTTGTTCGGGACTATAGTAATACCGTGTGATGATGGTTATGTAACCATTATGCCAGTAGGCTATTTACCAAACTAACTCCTGTCAACTGATTGATGCCTGAAGGCTGTTCTAGAAATTAAGATATTCCAACTTGTCTACAAATAGGCTAATTGGCTTTTAGTTTGGAGAATCGTTTGATTAAATATGTTTATTAAGTAGTTTACTCTACTGTATGTCCTTGTGAACAAATAAACAATAGCATTCATAACAACACAGAAATTGAATCGTCAGTTAACTGTCTTTCAACCGCCCCTCCAGCTGTTCCACGCAAACCCCTCCCAGCCTGATCCCCGCACCCCAAAATGCTCAGAGATCCAGGAGCGATGTCTTCAATGAAAAGCCATTTTCATGAGAATGTCTTAACTCTCCTATACATTCTGGGTGTATTGGGTAGTTAAGTACTTCCGTAAAAACATAAACATTTGCGCCGTAGGTTTTATCAAGTGACTGGATTTCACTGAAAAAGCGTGGATGCTAAGGACAGCTTTTAAGGCAAGCCTTATTAGCACATACATTTTGATGAGCATAGTCTATTGCGCGATTTGTGAGGTCCTGCACTTATTTCATCCCAAGTCAAGTGCTGTTTATAACATTCAGAAGGGACAGTCTTTCACATATAAAAATAAGACTTAATATGACTATTTTATCCACTCAGTGGATAAACCCAACAGATAATTCTGTTCATTAAGAGCATCCAAGTATTTTGTTATAGTCCATGTTTTTTTTTAAACAGTCTGTTTAAAATATGTTTATGGTAGGCTTTTTCCTTTTTTATTTCTAATGGAATGTAGGAAGTTACCTTAAATGATACCAATCAAACCCATGAACTGCAAAGCTGGCATTCATTTACAGACATTTTATCAAATTTCTGGCATAATATCATCTATGATCTACCTCTGCCCTTATTTTGCAATATCTAATGAAGTAAAATATGGAATTCGATCTTGAGTTTAAGGACCAATATAAATATACAAAACGTAATTTTTCTTAGATTAAATTACAGTGAAATTGTCATTTACTGCTTTGGTGCTTACAAATGAATTTTAAAACGCTGTAACATGGCTGAAGAGATAATAACTCATCTTCCAAAAGAGGAATGTGCTGCTCTTACATAAATATGTTGACTACTGCTGCTTCTATTTCATCCAAATAACAAATTATGTATACAAAATGTGGTATGTACCCATGGAAAATACTTCAAAAATATCAGCCTATTTTTTGATTTTGAGTATCTCTGTCAACGCATATGACCTAGTTTTCATTATTAGAAATAGAATATATCAAACACTCACCCACCACACACACAGACTATTTAAAGTTGCTGTAACTTAATTGTCAACTTTCCAAGGTGGGGTGATGTCAGTGTTGCATTGATTAGATATGTAGTAGCTGGAAGGACCTGATACATGTTGTTTATAACAGTTAGTGGTGGAACATTGGCGACTCTAAATGTCCATGTAACTCTAGCGGTGAAAATCCCAACTGAAGACTTTTCAGAATATGTTACCTGCTTGTAGTAGCTCACATGGTTGGGCTGAGCTTATATAAACAAGTGATTTTCTGTCTTTTCTGGAAAGTTTACTCTGATTATACAAAGCATTTAAAAAAAATATATGAAGTCACATACAGTGGGGAGAACAAGTATTTGATACACTGCCGATTTTGCAGGTTTTCCTACTTACAAAGCATGTAGAGGTCTGTAATTTTTATCATAGGTACACTTCAACTGTGAGAGACAAAATCTAAAATAAAAATCCAGAAAATCATATTTTATGATTTTTAAATAATTATTTTCCATTTCATTGCATGACATAAGTATTTGATGACCTATCAACCAGTAAGAATTCCGGCTCTCACAGACCTGTTAGTTTTTCTTTAAGAAGCCCTCCTGTTCTCCACTCATTACCTGTATTAACTGCACCTGTTTGAACTCGTTACCTGTATAAAAGACACCTGTCCATACACTCAATCAAACAGACTCCAACCTCTCCACAATGGCCAAGACCAGAGAGCTGTGTAAGGACATCAGGGATAAAATTGTAGACCTGCACAAGGCTGGGATAGGCTACAGGACAATAGGCAAGCAGCTTGGTGAGAAGGCAACAACTGTTGGTGCAATTATTGGAAAATGGAAGAAGTTCAAGATGACGGTCAATCTTCCTTGGTCTGGGGCTCCATGCAAGATCTCACCTCGTGGGGCATCAATGATCATGAGGAAGGTGAGGGATCAACCCAGAACTACACGGGAGGACCTGGTCAGTGACCTGAAGAGAGCTGGGACCACAGTCTCAAAGAAAACCATTAGTTACACACTACGCCATCATGGATTAAAATCCTGAAGCGCACGCAAGGTCCCCCTGCTCAAGCCAGCGCATGTCCAGGCCTGCCTGAAGTTTGCCAATGACCATCTGGATGTGGCTCAGAGGAGTGGCTCCGTAAGAAGCATCTCAAGGTCCTAGAGTGGCCTAGCCAGTCTCCAGACCTGAACCCAATAGAAAATCTTTGGAGGGAGCTGAAAGTCCGTATTGCCCAGCGACAGCCCCGAAACCTGAAGGATCTGGAGAAGGTCTGTATGGAGGAGTGGGCCAAAATCCCTGCTTCAGTGTGTGCAAACCTGGTCAAGAACTACAGGAAACGTATGATCTCTGTAATTGCAAACAAAGGTTTCTGTAGCAAATATTAAGTTCTGCTTTTCTGATGTATCAAATACTTATGTCATGCAATAAAATGCTAATTAATTACTTTAAAATCTTTTTAGACTCCGTCACTCACAGTTGAAGAGTACCTATGATAAACAGACTTCTACATATTTTGTAAGTGGGAAAACCTGCAAAATCGGCAGTGTATCAAATACTTGTTCTCCCCACTGTACATGAAGGCTTTAAATTGGCAAATTCTAAAATTTTATTCTGAAGGACGTAGCAAATATGACTACCACAAACACATTCAGAGCTATTTAAGAATGAGCATGCTGTCACAGTGACATGCATGTCGAAACAACTTTTGGGAGTAGAGAAATTGGGGAAGGATCAAAGCACTTTTTATGCAACACATTTGTTCCATGTTCTTACCAAATCGATGTGGAGCACATTCCCTGTGTTTTGTGGTGGGTTAAAAGATAAATCGTCATTTACTTGTCAACATCTCACAAAACACTGGGATTGTCAAGTTTCACCAGTTTTATCAGAGGACCTGTGAGTTTCCTGAAAACAGTCAGGTTTTAAGACTGCATTAATATCTTTCAGCCAGGTAAAGATTACTGGCATTGTCAGTACGGGTGGTATATAAATTATGGATGTGGATTTTTTGTGCCTGTGCACATAATTACATTACACAACCTCCCCTAGTAAAACGAATCCTGTCTTAGTAGGTCTATCGCCAGGTTTTCTGAATGGAAAAATTCACCACCTGGCACCTGGCACTCTAGTCCAATATCTGTTATTCTTCCACCAGCCTGCTCTGCTCCATGCCAGAGATTCATTAGAACATTCACCAAGTTTAAATTACCCCATGTGACAGTAGAATGGGTGAGCAAATGATCAAAATAGACTTTGACGATTCTATGCGCTGATATAGGAACTGGAATCACTGGGTTTATGTGGAATTGGATCAGTCACTTCGAATTGGTAGTTGTGATTCTCCAGGGTGCAGCTAGCTAGCAAGGACGAGTATGCTTAGCAGTAATCAGCCAGGAAACAGGTAGCATCAGAGGCGGTGGCTCTAACCCAACACAGACTTTGATAAATGAGGCGCTAGCTTTTGCTAATGCTAACACTTGGCAGTCAGCTAATGCTACAGTGACTACATCATGTCCTCTGGCTCATTCCACCAGCATTAAAACAAAAGGGTGTACAGTTAAAAATGTAGAAACACAGAGAACAGAGCAATACCATGTGTTGCTCTGTCCAACTCTATTGTACATCCACAACGGTAGTAGATCAATGTCCCCATCCGCTGCTTGCATGCGTAATAAGTCACTGCTGATCTGCGTTAGCAGGACTGCTAACATGCTTGAGCGTGCCTAATTAAAGGGATCACTGTAAATCATCCCCGGACGGACAACGCCTGGCACATGTAGAAGCCTATCCGACAATCTGACCTTTACTCTGCCAGCTTAAACCTCCATCTCCACTTGTCACATAGTCTGACTGTCTCACCATGTTGTGGCACGCAGGCAGCGTGGAGACACTGGCTCTCTGTGGATGCCAGGGACAGCCAGGGAATGGGCATAATGAGACATCGCTTCTTTGTCCCTGGTAGCTCTATATGTGTGGCAAGACGTAGAGCTCTGAAGCTATGTTATCCCCCTGGAAGCCTTGGTAGCTCATGGTTGTGGGCTGATATGAGAGGGAAAAACATTCTGGGGAATATGGAGAGGGTAAAATAACCATTCCATGCGGCTGTTCATTGAAGTATTTTCAGAAACACTTATAATCTCTTTAGAGGGCTGAAGAAGAAAGATGAGGCTGCTGTTTTTCTGTTCCTTTTTTCCTCTGTACTCATCTGAAGCACTTTGGAAAGGAAACAAACTGGAACAAAGAGGCAACCGGGACCAATGTAAATGAAATCTAGTGATTTAATCAAGATGAACGCCTGAATCGAGCAGTGCCGGTTGATGTTGAGTTGCCTACCTTGGAGACGGCCCTCATCGGCTCTTTCTCTGGTGGCGATGGCATCAGACGACAGTGCCAACTCCACACCAAACCCCCCTCTTTCAGAAAATGGACTGTCTGGGGCTTCAAGGGGCGAGCTCCTTCAGGTAGTTTTTAATTAGCAACTCATTAGGACCCATGGAAAAAAAATGCAGGAACCAGCCGGTGTGAGGTCTTATCCAAATAACGAGTTGAAGTTGGTAATTAAGACATGGGGTAGAGTGGAAATGAGCAAAGCCAGCCTGAGTCTCTAAGGAGCCAAGGCCACACCTGGTGATGGCTAAACACTAACCTCCTGTGAACCGCTGTGTATCCTGTGCCCACGGCGGAGTCATAACAGACCTCCCCAGCTACACAGTGGTGTGGAAACCCAGGGATCAATTTAGAGCCAAGATAGGGGGAGGAGGGTGTTTGGCAAATATATCTAGATGAACGCATGAAGCAGTGGATAAAAACTCTCTCGATGGATCTTCTCATGAAATCCTGCTGAAAACAAGCGTCTAGTTTGCCTTAATAAATGCGCTTCTGGTAACAGTGAGGATGGAAGGAAGAGACACCAGGTTGTCCACATCCAGGGAAATCATGGCTCCTTCATGCAGCATGGAAGGCCATCATTGGTTAGACCCGGTGATTTATAAACAAGCCTTGCTGCTTAGGTGAATAGGAGGATTTGATTTAATCTCCTTCAATGTCAAAAGGATTTGTGACAGTTGATGGGAGATATACAGTGGACTATGTACCATTTAACCCCGCTGACATACTCCCTGATTCACCGTGGCTGTCTGACTGACACACTGACTCACCGGGCCAGCAGACTGGCACACGACCCACAGCTACAAGGAATCTCATTACAGGTAGAAAAGACAGAGAGAGTAAAAGAAGAAACCTTCAAGCGTTCCCCAGTGTGTTTCCACTGTCTCCTCAGCTACGGGGTGAGCCAGGATGCAAAGAGCCCACAGTCGAAGAAGCAATGTGAAAGATAGACGGAGGAGATAAATATGTAAAGATCAGACTTCCCTGAGAAAGGTGAATAAAATACGATAAAATCTGGAGTGAGCATCATCAATGGGAGGGGAGGCTTGGTCTCTAGATCCCGGAGGGAGTGTGTTTGTCTTTCTCAGATCAATAACCCCTACATTAATGCCCCTGAAAGACAATTTATGAGGCATAAAGGACAGCCTCGCTGCTGTCGCTCCCACTGTTCTCTCTCCACTTGCATTCCCTTAAGCCCTCGGTTCTCTTGCTCCCACTTTACCTTCCACATTTTTTGATAACACATTTAAATGTAAGTCATTAAGCAGCCACTCTTACACAGATTAACTTACAGTAATGGGAATTGAACTCACAACGCTGATGTTACAAACAACATACGAAGTGAGTAACATACTTGCTGTGTGTTATCTTATCACTTCAGTTATATAATAAAATTTTTAATATTTGTTCAGTTCAATACATCTTTTGTAACGACATTGTAATTTCAGAATTCCGAGTAATACAAGCTTTAAAATAATCACTTGCCTACTCATGTTCCTTGATGTCGTACTGTGTGGGCTATACTGGGTGGGCTATACTGTGTGGACTGCACTGTCTGGGCTATATTGTCTGGGCTATACTGTGTGGACCGTACTGTGTGGACTATACCGTGTGGGCTATACTGTGTGGGCTATACTGTGTGGGCTATACCGTGTGGACTATAGTGTGTGGGCTATACCGTGTGGACTATACCGTGTGGACTATACCGTGTGGACTACAGTGTGTGGGCTATACTGTGTGGACCGTACCGTGTGGACTATACCGTGTGGGCTATACCGTGTGGGCTATACCAAGTGGACTATAGTGTGTGGGCTATACCGTGTGGACTATACCGTGTGGACTATAGTGTGTGGGCTATACTTGACTCTCTGTCAGGGTGGTCTGCGGTAGTTAGGTGTCCCTTTAATTGTCTCATTGTCTAGTGTTGGCAAAGTGTCGAGAGCTCCTGTATTCCATGCCTGGTTAACCTTGTCTGGGGTTATCTTTGAACAGGGCCACAGTGTCTCCCCGAACCACCTCCCTCTCTCAGTCCCTATGTTAACGCTGCAATAGTTTGGGCTGGGGGACTAGTGTCAGTCAGTCCTATCTCAGTCCCAGTGTTGCATTTTCTTATGAGACGCTGGACTAGCTTCTGAATTATATGCTGGAATGATCCCTTTTCTGGTGTCCTGTTGAACCTTGACATGAGCCTCTGGGCCAAGTGTGAGGACTACCTTGCCTGACAACATCTAGCAGTCGTTGAAATTCCTCCTGGTTGACTTGCAGATCTAGTTTCTGCCTGATGATTCCTGCTGTCACTGCCCAGAGCCCACCTGGTTGTCCCTGTCCATGTCCACCTGGTTGTCCCTGTCCATGTCCACCTGGTTGTCCCTGTCCATGTCCACCTGGTTGTCCCTGTCCATGTCCACCTGGTTGTCCCTGTCCATGTCCACCTGGTTGTGCAGCGGATCTGGATTCTGCCTAAAGACTCTTGGCATGGCCCACCTGTACTTACTGCTGATCCACTGAACATCCAGAAGAGGACTCAGTCCAGCACCTGTCTAGGTTTCCTCCTCAGGGTCTGACCCTACTAAAGAGTTTGTTCCAAACTGCTGTGCAACCATTTCTTGTTGTTGCTTTGCTCTTGGACCTTTTCAGCCTGGTATCATAATGAGCTCAACTTATACAGATATCCGGCTACTGTTGACGTAAAAAGGGCTATGAAAGAAACTTGAGGGATTGCTCCCACCTACTCTCTCCTGCTGTCAATCATTTTCATTTTCTCTCTCTCCCTCCCCTATCCCGCCTCACCTCTGAATTCCTCTTTCCATCTCTTCATTCTCTAATTATATCTCCTCCACCATTTCTCACCCTCTTTCCTCTTTCTCGCTCTGTGTCTCTACCCGTCCATCTCTCTCTTTCTGTCCGCCAGCTGTGTGATGGGCCAGGGGACAATGAGGGCTCGTCAGCTTCTCTCCATATGGCTGGTTGAGCAGCAGCTGCCAGGGGAGCTGGTGGAGGTGGGAGGTGCAGGCTAGTGCGTACCAGGAGGAATGATTTGAGTTTTCTGAGGCATCCACATGAAAACGGGGTACACACAAAAGATAATCAATGGTTGAAGTGTGCCGAAGTGTGGCTGGAGTGCCACATCTTCTGAGACACTGGACATTCAGATGTTTGGTTGTGATTGTAGCTTAGTCATTTTTAAGTGGTGTGTTAGGTTGCTGGTGTGTTGCAGTTAGCCTACCTAGTAGTGGTGGATAGGGAATGAGGCATCCAGTGTCCGGAGAGTGGGGTGTGTGTGTGTGTGTGTGTGTGTGTGTGTGTGTGTGTGTGTGTGAGACACCCTGATGACAGAAGCATGGAGCAAGGCATCTCACTGGGGTTCCATTTTGAATAAGCAGATACCCAGTGATCTATTTCGAGCAATATGAATTGTTCAGGCTAAAAAGACATGCAACCGTCTGTATTGCAAATACTATGCTCTTTTCAAAGCCGTATCTCTCCAAAAACCTATTTCTTTCTGAACAATGACTCATAAAATCTAATTATTCTTTTCCCTTTGACATTGAACCATGTTTGACCAGGGCATCGGGGATGAAAACACGGCCTGATAGAATACCATTTGGTTCAACAGGAACAGCTTCATGCTAACAGGGTTTGTCCGTGGGTTTGAGGGCACTTGTAACTGTGACTCAAGTGAGCATAGGGAGGCAATGTAGGCCGGGGAGAAAATGGATGCTATCAATGGACCCACTCAATAATCTCAAAACATTTTGTGGGTGGAGGCAAATATGTCTGTCAGGCGATGGCAAAACTGTCTGAAATTGGCAGGTTAGGAAGGTGTTGCTATTACTGTGTACAGAACTGACATTTAACAGACAATGTGTGCTATTAGAGCATATCATATCAGATATTCTGAGGTAGAATACACACACACACAGGCACTCACATTGCCAGAGACGGACAGGTGCTCACACAGACGTGTAATATGATGTCTAACCCCATGTCTCAACCCATAACCTCGACTCTGACAACTTTTTTGTTTTAGAACAGTCCACTCATTCTACAGAACAGCATCCCGTTTTCCCTCCCCAACTCCACACTAGCTCCCCTATGTACTTAAAACAAGGCCTGTTTTATTTTATCGTTCGGTGGGAAAGGTAGAGGGGGCAATTAAGTGGCTCTGGGGGCCTTGTAAGGAGAAGAGGATTGAGAGAGAGAGAGCGGCCCCGTGCATGACAATGAGGAGACCATTCAATTAGCGGCAGTTTACGGCCCCTGATGTTGATTACCTTAGACAGGCCAGTGAGTCCCAGCCTTTCACTGATTAAAAGAAGAAGAGGAGCATAGGAATGAGAAGTAGACACTGGAATCGTCGGTCCCAGATATTAGAATCTCCTCCTGTTTAATAAGTGAGGGAGGAAAATGAGGTCACTGCGTTCTTGAACGGCGGAAGGCTGCGAAGGCCTCTTGTGTACTGTCGCTCTCAATGTTCAGGAAACAGGACCGGAGAAATATATATATTCTACATTTGAAAAAGCTCCTTAGATGATGTGTCCCTCTTTAGTATGTTCCTATTAGGAGAGTGTGTTTCTTTTTTTCCCTCTATTCATTAAAGCACAGCAAGTTTTAACCAGGGAACCCGAATGTCCATTGGCTCAGTGATGCATCGGCTGACGTCAGGATCTCTCCCACAGTATCAAGATGTCCTTATCTATTATGGCTGTCTATTTGAGTCTGTCAGGAAACTCAGTCTGCTGCTCTTGCTGTTCGTCTTAGCGTGTGATCACTTAAATCACCAGCCAACCCTGTCTCCACCTGTTTGGTTCTGTTTCCTTCTGCTGGGGGATTAGTACTTTGCCTATGAATATTGTGGTTAATAATATTACATTATTAAAGTAAGTTTACTTATTTTATTTTTATTTTTCCTCCTATAGTGGCATATCATTGTTATTTAGACTGTCAGTTCAGCACACCCAGAAGTCATACTAGGTTGGCATTGTACAGACTACAGTTTAAAATATACAAACTAATATAAAAACAGATTAATATAAAAACTCAATTTCAACATTTTAAGGCAGCTGTGTAGGGTTGTGAGTTTGCTCGAGCTGATTGCTTTACAATGGTACGTTGAATCAAATTCCATGCTGGATCACAAAGAGATACGTAATTCCTATTGGAATCAAGCCAAGTGTTTGGATATCTAATTGGAACTTTTAATCACCTGAAATCTACATTGAGGATTACTGCCGTGAAGATTGAGGGTTGATACTTAGCTTAATCATATAAACTGGAACAGTCACCTCAGTAACTGGTGCAAAAAGTCTAATAACAATCACATAGTTATTTATGACCATATGATTAATCAATGTGCAGGTGTTGAAACAAAACCTTGACAAAAGTCGATAGAGCATACTGAGGAATACTGAAGTATCCAGTGATGTGGATTAGTTTGGAGCCTACATAAATTTATAATTTCACCTAAAGGTGCTAGACGTGGGATTTGTCCTCCATGTGGAAGACTGAAAGTGAAGTACAAGAACATTATGCTCCATTCAATACAAATCTCCCTTCCCCCCGCTCCATGGACTTGACTCTTACTTTACGTCTTGCGTTTGATTTCATCTCCCAAGTTTAAGCAGCTGTAACAGGATTTTGTGTCATTGAAAATAGTGGTTAAAATGATTTCCTGAAATCTTTCCAAATGACTCTAGTGTTTTCCTCATACTAAAACATTAAAAAGTAAGGAGTTATGTATAGTGAAATAATGCCTAGTAGTATTTTTCTGTAATGACGGCGTCAGAGAAGCCGGATTGCTGGTTCCAAACGCAAAGTGTTCGTGTTTATTTGGGGTGTCGTTCCAAAAAAAGGAGGAGGCAGACTCAAACAACAGGCAGGTGATGGTCAAAACCAGGAATCAAGTCGAGAGACAAACAGGCCAAATCACAGTGCTTGAAATCGGGGTCTTGAATACACAAGCTAAGGTCGAAATCGTAGCAGAACTGGAATCAAGGCTCAGTAAAGAATGGTGAACGACAATCAAAATACCTCATAAAGGCTACACACACAGAGAACATAACTATATAGGCTTGATTGAACACAGGTGAGCAGAAACACAGGTGACAACAATAAACTAATTCTAGGGAAAGGCTACATTCAGGCACAACATAGCAACACTGCAAAACAAGGGTAAAAAACAGAAACAGCACAGAGAAAACAAATGTCCAATCAGTGGAATGGTCCAGGTAACAAAAGAGGCAACTAAGCCCCCAACCTCACATTGTCTAGAATTTGTAAAGCCCTATTTTACAGTTATTCTATGTTTTTATTTACTGAGAGTTTTTAGAAGAGTCTAGAAAATAATGAATTACAGAATTTGTTTGTTTAAAATTGTTAATGAATTTCAACAATACAAGGATGTGCTTGTATTGAAGGTCTTATCATGGGGAAAAAAAAGATTAACAAAAGAAATACAAAGAACGATAATTTCGAAGAACACAGGCTAGTATTTTCATTCATTTATTAGGCTCTAGACGAGGTCCATTTCTCCAAATGAGTAGACTATGTGAACGGCACATTTTTGCAGGTCTTTTGATGTCAAATAGTCCATTAGCCTATATTGTTTGTATTATGTTTTAATAATAGCCTAATTAATTTGTTTAATGGTCATGGAAATCTTGGTCATGGAAATCATTTATACAAATCTTGTCCATTCAAATTCAACCAAGGCTCTGATCATTCATCTGGGAGAATCGCCCATTAATCTATTGACGTCATGCTTTCAGTGAGGGGTGAGGTATGCCTGGGGAACAACGCTAAGTAGCATGTGCTTTTGTCAGAAAATGGTTAAAATAAAACAGTTAAATAGTGAGTTCAGAATTCTGGCAATGGAACTATTTAATATACGCCTATTTAGGAAAAGTCATGGAAGGAGGAGGGTATAGCTTTGAAAATGGCTGTTTTTATATAATTACAAACTCTATTGGCATAGGCATTTGGCGGTTCTAGTGCTAATGAAAGTGACAGGTAGTCGCCTCACATGCAAAACACATTTGCAGCCAGATACCTTTTCTACAGTCTGCCATACGAATAGAACCAGACAATTTGTTGTTTAGCTATGGCAGTTACCATTTATGAATGAAATCAGAAGAAATGCAAGAAAACATTCAACTTGTTAGCAGACTAGACAGCTAAATACTGTACAGTTACAAGAGCAAGCAATCATTCGAACTGCACAGCTGATGCACTCGTCTATTCACGACAGACTTGCTATGGTAATCTAAAAGATAATACCAAAATGTCACTGCGTCAAATATAGACAACACCAAACATATATCTGCAGTTCACTTGTTACTCACCACGACATCATTATCGCTTTCAAAGAGCAAGGATGTTTCCTTCTTAGTTTCACCAGGCAATGCAGAAACAGTCTCTTCTTTTCAAGTGTAAAAAGTAATGGCCACTTTGGTGCTAGCATTTGGAAAATAAATTTAAAAAAAGTAAAGAAATAAATAAAACAAAAAAAGTCAAATGACAGCATACCCTTTTTTTGTTTCTTATTAACCATTTCACATATATGTTTCAAATATCACTTAATGGCCCCCCTGAGTGAATTGCGCGTGATTTCAGTACTTAGAGTTCCAGAATGGGATTATGACATCACAATACATTTCATCCACAGCTTCACAAAAACCCCACACTGCTTACTAGTTATGCATCTCATTTTTGATTTAAAGGTATATTGAATAATTATTGAGATACCATAAAAAATACTGACCTTTTTCTAAAGATTGCGGCGCAAAAGATACTGCCACGCTTCACTTGTTGTATCAATAAATCATACGCTAACTATCAGGCAATAGGTGGTGTGTAAATAATGTATTTACGTAATTATTCAGAAGCTTTCAAAAGTTACAAATGACAAATTATGAATTCTGATTCTTGCACATTCTTGAGACATAGTCCCTCCAGCGTGTCCTAGGTCTCCCCCGGGGTCTCCTCCCCGGAGGCATCCGAAACCTTTCATTATCTTTGGTTGATAAACAAACATAGCAGCACCCACAAACAGGGGTAATGTAACTTTTAGAAAGTTCTTACACAATAATTTTAACCAGTTGTCAGCTCTCCCAGGAGATCAGATGTTCTAGTCGCGAATATCATTTGTTTTTGTGTCAGACGTATTTTGATTATTTTAGATAAATAAGACGTTTGCTACCTTGTTAATATCCTAGTGTATATCTTCAAACAATTACAATGAGGAAATAAAGATAAAAACACTGTTTGAGCTAAATGTGAGTAAATAAAAGTGCGCTCTGACCAGCCATTGTTACGTCACTCGTACCTAGATGTTCTAATGGTGCGTTCTAAACAATGCATTCTAATCTCACCAGTGTGATCCCACGCTTCAGGGACCACTCTAACCTGATCACACCGGTGTGATCCTACGCTTCAGGGACCACTCTAACCTGATCACACCGGTGTGATCCTACGCTTCAGGGACCACTCTAACCTGATCACACCGGTGTGATCCTATGCTTCAGGGACCACTCTAGCCTGATCACACCGGTGTGATCCTACGCTTCAGGGACCACTCTAACCTGATCACACCGGTGTGATCCTATGCTTCAGGGACCACTCTAACCTGATCACACCGGTGTGATCCTATGCTTCAGGGACCACTCTAGCCTGATCACACCGGTGTGATCCTATGCTTCAGGGACCACTCTAACCTGATCACACCGGTGTGATCCTATGCTTCAGGGACCACTCTAACCTGATCACACCAGTGTGATCATACGTGTCAAAGCGTTAATGACAACATCCACAGGAATAACAGGTTTTTATCAGGTAGATTTTGTGACATTTACACAACTATTATTGTCTATCTGCTTATATCCCAACCCAAATTTAAGCAAATTAGCTAATTCTTCTTCTCCACGTAGGACAGTTATTGTTTTTCAACAACAAATACCTTTGACATAACGGGTGGACTAATCTTCCTATAGTCGAATACCTGTTCACCTGATTTTGAAATGTGTGTCACCAGTGCCAACTATGAAAGCTGTTTTTTTCATATTGACAGATTTATCAGGGGTGAGATGCCTGACCAATATTTCTTAAAAAATACTGTGTTCAAATAAAAAAATTCCTTTGAAAGGTGCATTTTAATTTTTTTTTTTATGGTCAATACTTCTGCATGTATTACCTCCCTAATTTTAAAATGACTCACTGCTTCATATATTTCTAAGTCATTAAAACAAAACAAAATTTAAACAGCTGCCTGCAGGTTGCCTGCTGTCAGTGGCAAATTGTCCCACCACCTTCAACACACTAACTGTACTCCTCACTTTATCTAATGCCTTTGTCACGTTTTTTGTATTTGCATCCATATTGTGGCACTATTACCTTTTGCATCTTGGATTCCATTTGTTTGTATTTCTCTGTGGTAATCCTATATTTTTAACCACACTATTTGTTAGTGCTTTATAGTTCTGCAAATTGCCACTATTCTGACTTAACAGACATCTCCAGAGCATCTCTTTGTTTCATTAGTTACTTTATGGATTCACATAAACACGGCATCTGAGCTTTTCTATTAGTACCTTTTCCATATTTCAGATACCTATTGGCAATTTGTCCTATAGAGGTCATTAATCGAATTTCAACATGAATTGATAGGTTCATTTGTTAGTACTGTATCCACGTTGACATTTGTAAATTCTTTCTCAAATTTTAACGAATCATTCTTGGGAGTATAACAGTTAGTTGTCTTATGATTTCCACCATGGTTTATTGATTAAGTGCAATAAAGGTCTTATTCTGATCAGATAGTCCTGTCACTAGTTTGTATACTTTTTTGCAATTCAGTCTCTTCTATTTGTGAACATAAGATCTAGCTGTGACTGGAGATTTCTATTTATTGGTATGGGCCCACAACTCATTTAACAGAAATGTAGTTTTTCATGACAGCTTAGTCTCTTAATACCAGGTTTATACATACAATTGTTACCGAGGTTACCAAAAATCA
Source organism: Esox lucius (assembly GCF_011004845.1). Lineage (NCBI taxonomy): Eukaryota > Metazoa > Chordata > Actinopteri > Esociformes > Esocidae > Esox > Esox lucius. The sequence continues at coordinate 11,210,962 of NC_047588.1, read as the reverse complement.
GCCATTCAGTTACTTGGATGTAAAAGATGATACTGATTGTTCTGTATGTATGTTTATGTACTATTGCAAATCACATACAGGGTGACTGTACCTTACTAGAATATTAAAATGTATTTGTGGTTACAGTGAGACATTTATAGCTTGACATTCCATAGATGGATCACTTCCTGTATATACTTCTTTGCTACAAATTTCCTTCATGTATATATTTTAGAATGCATCCTTTTCCAGTGGTCCTATCCCATTGTAAATAATGTGTATCCAAGAACATTCATAATTTTTATTAAAATGTTATTATAATAAAGCCACTTTTAAGTAAGAAATATTTTCTGAAAATTAAAAATGTAATTTCCATTTATAACAGTTTAATGGTTCAATATCCTAGTGAAATACCAATAGATGCAATAGAATTTTGCTCAACATTGGGAAGTTCATTGAGTTGGCCTAGCATAGTCTGGGATTCAAAAGGCTCACTTCGAGCAAATATTCATACATTTCTACATAGCTCCATTTGTTGTTCTTCTAAAGGTAACAGTAATCAAGCAATTGTTTAAATTAGCTTATTTACATTGTAGATACTTGTTCTGCTGTTGTGTCTATTAAACATCTTGAGAATTAGTTAGGGTCATAAAATATAACACATCTGTGTGTTCAGCTCAGTGTGTGTGTGTTTGTGTGTGTGTGTGTTTGTTCAGTGTGTCCGGGCCTGATTTCCTTCTTATCACTCAAGGCGGCAGCCTCGTCAATGCTGAGTGGCATAATTGCAGGCACACAAAAATAAACACTGACATTAGCTGGCAAAGGCCAGTCCCTGGCAGAGCCTGGTAGTTATTGTTAAAAACAACTGTGACGGACAGCTTGGACGTCCAGTATGGGGAAGTGAAGAAAGAAGGGAGGGAGGTTAGGGAGGGAGAGAGGGATGGAGGTTAGGGAGTGAGGGAGGTTAGGGATGGAGGGGTGTTAGGGAGGGAGGGAGGTTAGGGAGGGAGGGAGGTTAGGGAGGGATGTTAGGGAGGGAGGGAGGGGTGTTAGGGAGGGAGGGAGGGGTGTTAGGGAGGGAGGGAGGTTAGGGAGGGAGGGAGGTTAGGGAGGGAGGGGTGTTAGGGAGGGAGGGAGGTTAGGGAGGGAGGGGTGTTAGGGAGGGAGGGAGGTTAGGGAGGGAGGGGTGTTAGGGAGGGAGGGAGGTTAGGGAGGGAGGGGTGTTAGGGAGGGAGGGAGGTTAGGGAGGGAGGGGTGTTAGGGAGGGAGGTTAGGGAGGGAGGGGTGTTAGGGGTGTTAGGGAGGGAGGGAGGGAGGTTAGGGAGGGAGGGGTGTTAGGGAGGGAGGGAGGTTAGGGAGGGAGGGAGGTTAGGGAGGGAGGGAGGGGTGTTAGGGAGGGAGGGGTGTTAGGGAGGGAGGGAGGTTAGGGAGGGAGGGAGGGATGTTAGGGAGGGAGGGAGGTTAGGGAGGGAGGGAGGGGTGTTAGGGAGGGAGGGAGGGGTGTTAGGGAGGGAGGGGTGTTAGGGAGGGAGGGAGGTTAGGGAGGGAGGGGTGTTAGGGAGGGAGGGAGGGGTGTTAGGGAGGGAGGGAGGGAGGGAGGGGTGTTAGGGAGGGAGGGAGGTTAGGGAGGGAGGTTAGGGAGGGGTGTTAGGGAGGGAGGGAGGTTAGGGAGGGAGGTTAGGGAGGGAGGGGGAGCTAGAACAAGCATGGATAATTCATTAATTAATTACATAATTCTCTCCTCTGCAACTGCCTGAAGTTGGAGTTGTTTGTTTCACACACACACACACACACCCACCCACACACTCACACACACACATATACACACACGCACACACACACACACACACACACAAACACACAAACACAGCCTGCATTTTAGAATTGTTTGATTTTGCCTTTAATAATTTATACAAAGCCACTGACCCACTCAATTAAATTCCAGACGGTTCCGTTGGCATTGCCTTCTACAATGTTTTCCGTCCTAAGGAAAAAGGTTGAAGAACACAAATACATTTTACAAATGTTAATATTCAAACAGTTTCAGGGGAGAATGAGCAAGCAGGGGGAATGGCTAATATGTTTTTTAATTAAAGAAAGGAAGGGTAAAGAAAGAGTAGGGGGGGGGGTGGTCTGGGGAAGGTGTTAGTCATATCTGGAATATGTTTGTGACAAAATCCCAGAATAAAACAGAAGCAGATTAAAGACGAGGAAGAGAGGAAGAGATGAGGGCTGGAATCGCATGAGCTCTCAGAGGCTCTGGGCTGCAGAGGAAGACCACTGTGTCCTCAATGCTAAGCAGGAGGAGTTGGTGTGTTGACTGTGGTGTTTGTGTATGCACCAATCATGACATTGAACATAAGTATTTGGACACTTGGCTTCGCAGCTGTATCTTATCAGGCAGGTGTGTTCATTTGCATTGTAAATGCAGGCACCAGATAGCAGTGAATTTCTCATCTAAATTCTAGGCTTTGCATTTGGAGTCTGTTGCTGGTGGCTGAAATCAAGGACCAACACATTGCCACAACTACTGTAAAATAATATTTTTTCGGACAAAAAGTGAAAGGTTCATGAATGTGCAAGTCGGTCACCGAATTTGAATGCGGTTTACATGGCTGAAGGCAACAGGGCCCAGAAACAAGCAAGATATGAAGATGGCTGCAGTACAGGCCCTGGCAGAGCATCACGAAGGAAGATATCCAGCATCTGCTGATATATAAGGGTCACAGACTTCAGGAAAGTATTACATGCAAATGATATGAGACTGAGTACTAAATATTACGTTGTTGTACCTAATTGTTAATCTGTCCAAATATTTTGGGCACCCTAAAATGGGGGACTATGTACAAAACATATTATAATTTCTAAATGGTCAAGTCGATAGGGATAAAATACATAAATATATATACTAAAATTAAAGCTTGCAATCTGCACTTGAAGTTAACAGTCATTGTATAGTTTAAAATCAAAGGTACTGTAATACAGAGCCCAAAGAACTGTCACTGTCCAAATACGTGTAGGGATCGCTATGTGTGTGCTTGGTTGGTCAGATACACATTATGGCCGATATAATGGGCAAAATACTTGTGTACCAACAACTATGGTAAGTACAATGAAAAACAAGAAAATCCTTATAAAACGTTACGCTATTTGCCAATGTCCATCTGATCTGTTTATCTTCTTTTTTTTTGAAAGGCTAATTTGGAAACCTGTGAAAATTATATTAAACACCTACTTGTCATTGATGTTGTAATATGTTCTTATTAGCTAGCCTGGTAGCTAGCCTTCTTCTTCCCAGTCCAGTAGAATACTGTACTTTTTCTTAGATTTTAACAGTCACTTTAACTAAATGTGCTGTCTGTCAGTACTCTGGCAACATGTTATTGAGAATATCTCTTTCCAGAAATATGAATATATATATATATATATATATATATTTTTTTTTTTTTATTATATAGTTGAAGCTATAATTATTTTGAAGATCAATATACGTACAACATTTTCAGTAAATTTTCAGTACAACAATTATTATATTTTTTTAATTTCCAGGTTGGTTGAATGCACTAACTAGGAGTAATGAAGGACAAGGGTAGCTACTAAATGAACATCAGTTAACATTTAAAAATGAAATATTACAATGTAACACCAAGGCATCTGAACCCCTCTCCTCTTCCCCTTGCTTGGTCCATCCTTGCAAGTAACTAAGACCATTTTTATCAATGACTAAGGACTGATTGATAATTGAACAATTACAAATTGTGCAATTTATTGTTGTATAAATGCAGAGCAGTTTCCCATTCAGAGGAGTAAATGGTATCTGCTATGATTTCATTTACTGACATTCACTGGTCTGAATTTGAGATTCACTAAACTGAGTTTTGAATCTTTTTTACTGAGTGGTTTACAATATTATGCATGCATTATGCATTTACTCAGAATGCATTGCAAGTAGGGGATGAATGCAGACTCTCTGTACACTACCTTGGACATAATGGATGACGCAATGGGATGAGGATTATTGTTCAGACACTCCACTTTGAGTCTGCATTCTGTTTTCATTGATCATCCTTGAGATGTTTCTACAACTGGATTGGAGTCTGCTTGTTTGTAAATCTGTCTACCTTGGAAATCTATCTACCTTGTAGATCTGTCTACGTTCATCACTTAAACTAAAACAATCAAAGACGAGTGTACAGTGGATTATAAGAGTGCTATAACATACCATAGAAAGGATTGTGATGCAGTAATGATGAGCTGCTCATTGACAAAAACATTATAAATTCATGATTATAATGCTTTACGATCCCTGAGGAAAGATTTTCCAGTAATTATGAAGCACTATGTTACCGTACACTACACGTGATTATCATTATACTTATAATGCATTAGCACACTCTGAGGAGATTCTGAATGTTACTTGTTTCAGTCCACCTCAGATGTGTGTGAGATGGGCCGATGGGCGTATGATGCCAGTAGGCCAGTGGGCACGTGATGCCAGTGGGCCGCTGGGCGTGTGATGCCGGAGGGCCTGTGGGCGCGTGATGCCAGTGGGCCGATGGGCACGTGATGCCAGTGGGCCGATGGACACGTGATGCCAGTGGGCCGCTGGGCGCATGATGCCAGTAGGCCAGTGGGCACTTGACGCCAGTGGGCCGCTGGGCGTGTGATGCCGGTGGGCCTGTGGGCGCGTGATGCCAGTGGGCCGATGGGCACGTGATGCCAGTGGGCCGATGGGCGCGTGATGCCAGTGGGCCGATGGGCACGTGATGCCGGTGGGCCTGTGGGCACGTGATGCCAGTGGGCCTGTGGGCACGTGATGCCAGTGGGCCGATGGGCACGTGATGCCGGTGGGCCTGTGGGCGCGTGATGCCAGTGGGCCGATGGGCACGTGATGCCAGTGGGCCGATGGGCACGTGATGCCGGTGGGCCTGTGGGCGCGTGATGCCAGTGGGCCTGTGGGCGCGTGATGCCGGTGGGCCTGTGGGCACGTGATGCCGGTGGGCCTGTGGGCGCGTGATGCCAGTGGGCCTGTGGGCACGTGATGCCGGTGGGCCTGTGGGCGCGTGATGTCAGTGGGCCTGTGGGCGCGTGATGCCAGTGGGCCGATGGGCACGTGATGCCGGTGGGCCTGTGGGCGCGTGATGCCAGTGGGCCGATGGGCGCGTGATTCCAGTGGGCCGATGGGCACGTGATGCCAGTGGGCCGATGGGCGGGACGCCGGTGAGACAATGGGCGTGTGGCGCTGGTTCAATATCCGTTCAATTTCACCACACGATCAAAAATGATCCATGCATCTTCCTGCGGCCATGTGGGCGTTAAATAACGTGGTACCTAAAAGGAATCCTGCTGTACTCATTAGGGTGTGATGGAGACCGACTGAACGCCAGTGTCTTTCAGGAATCTAGATTGTTGGCTACATAATGTCTTTTTCGCGTTGCTGGTTGTTTAACTGGCAGCACTCTCGGACCTCTACCCTGTCGGTCGGCTCATGGTCATCGGCCAAACACCATCGTGTCCTCAGCATATCTGATGATTGAGTTGGAGCTGAACAGGGCCACACTCTGCTGGGTGAACAGGGAGTACAGGCCCGAGCACGTGTTGGATCCTGTTCCGTGTTGGCAAGGGGATGTCACCATCCCTCACCTGAGAATGGTCTGGTGATGTGATAGGGAATGGTGTTGTGGTCTGGTGATAGAGCATGGTGATAGTGTCTGGTAATGTGGTCTAGTGATAGGAAATGGTGATAGGGTCTGGTGACGGGTTGTAGTGGGTGGGGCGGTGTGGTTGTGGGTGGGGCTGTGTGGTGGTGTATTTTGCTTCACTGCCCCTCTGAACCACTCATTCACTTAAGGGGAGGCAGGCGATGCTAGCAGACCTTTGATGTGTGTGTGAATGTCAGTGTGTGTGTGTGTGTGTGTGTGTGAGAGAGTGAACACCTGTCAGGGTTTGGCATGTGTGTGTTGTGAGTGAGTGTGTGTGTAAGTTAGTGTGAGAGTAAAAGCGAGTTAGTGTGTGTGTGTGTGAGACTGTGTGAGAGTGTAAACGCATGTGAGTGTGTGTGTGCTTGTTCGTGTGAGTGAGTGTGGATGTTGGCAACGGTGACAGCAAGGCATGGGTAAGATCAATCGCACCGCGACCGTGGCTGGAACAAAGTGCTCTAGCCCTCTGTGTTGATGTGGTGGAAATTGCATCTTCAAGGAAACGTGCTTGATGAGATTGTGGGATCAATAGAGAGAAGGGGAAAGTAGAGGGCTGGGTCTTGCGGAAAGCTGAGGGGCTGCTAAGGTTGAGAGGCTTGCTGGTGGCGTTGAATGAGAATTGGCCTCTGTACGCAGCTCCTCCCTAACCTTCAATGATGTTCTAATAAAACATAACGGCAAGAGGATGACCCGGGGAGTCCACAGAGATGGCTTTTTTGGAAACACCCATCACATACTGGGATGCTGGGCCGGAAAATGTGACGGATTTAACCCAGCCAGCATTGGGCTGGGTGATGATTGTATTAAATGGAGCACTGGACACGATGTGGCTGCTGATTGTAAAATTCCTGGCGTACAGTGACGTCGCCTGTATGTCCCCCAACTTTCATCGGTGTAATCAAACGCTTGAAACCTGCTGGAAATACAGAATCACATGACGGTCAAAAATGTATTCAAACCATGTCAAGTTGAGGAACGCCTGCACACCTGTAGGTGCAGGAGGGCCTTCTTTTCCACAGCGCCTTGCTGCCCATGACCTTCGACATAGAATACAAACTAGTTGCTTACAATCTGGGGGCCACTCACTGTCAGCCTGCCCCCTCAATCACAACAACTGCAAGTCTGCACCAATACCCGGCGCTGTTCAGCTGTAACCTGGTTGGTATTTAAGGCCCTTGTCAGAAAAGGTCTGCACCTTTTCTGAAGTCAGATAGGCATCCCACTTTAAAGATGAGCTCTTCCCCCTCCCAACATGGTCTCCCTTCACAACAACGTCTGCCATATTTGGTTCTCAGAAAACACCCCGTCGCCCAGGTCAAAGCGGGCTGTTCGAGACCACCTGTCTTACCGTAGGCGCTACTAAGTGGTCTGGTGATCTACACGTCCTTATATGAATGGCATCCCTTGACAACATGGGCATCGGATTCTATTCAATTTGACTAAGCGTTATTGTGGAAATCCCAAATCAAAAATTGGCGCCACTCTACTCCACTTCCCCCTGGATCTCCGGAGGAGATGAAGTTTGTTTTCTCCTAGAGCAGTTTGGCATCTAGGCTTTTTCGCACAGAGACATGAGCATCCACAAACACACACACACACATGATTTCACTCATGCACAAACACAGACACACACTCAACACTCATGCAAGTCCAGCAATGCGGCAGAGATCCCCCCCCCCTTCTCCCTGTGCCGGCTGTTTCCATGGCAACAAGCTCCATTTTCTGGCACTGAAAAGTGGAAACTGACAGGAAGTGCGAGCAGCCTCCAGTGGGCGGGCGGTGGGGGAGTGAAGAAGGGAGGAATAAGGTACAGGGGGAGGAAAGGGGGGGGGTGAAGGGGGAAGCTGAAGGAGCAGGTGTGGGGCGGAATAGTGATCAACCTGCCCGCTCTTCCCCCCTCCCTCCGTCCTCCCACTGCTTGTTTACTTAGATTAGCCAGGAAACGCTGATTGGCATGGAAGCATTTGCTGCCTTGTAAATGGGGGCTTGCTTGAGGGCCTAGCAAGGCCTGCCATCGAGGTCAGGGGTGCATGGAGGACAAGACTAACTGCTGGTGATTACTCCCTCCAATCTGTCCTCCAGTCACATCCCAACAACATATTATTGTGGGAAGGGGGATTATGCATTGGTTAAAGCTCAATGTTCAATTCCAATCTCCCAAATGTCACATCTAAGTAATGTTGATGAAAATGTGCACGTTAAATATCAACGATGTGCTACTCTTTCTTGCATTTTGCATAATAAAATGTAATCTCCTTGACAGTATACTTTATTTTCCTGTCTTGAATCAAAAAGTAATATTTTGTAAAATTCAAAAAAGAAATGCAATCTCTGATAATAAACTCTGACACTTGTCAAACGGGTAGCAGAATACTGAGTAAAACCGGCATGCTGTACTGAAACGAGTTGTTGTGGGAATGAGGCAATAGAGCATCTTCAGTCTAACTATTCAGACTCTCAGAATAAAGCTTCAACAAATGTTTTAATTGCTATGTGTAGCATGGGTTTCCCCAAACCCCACAGAGAGAAAACCTAGTTGGTCGTTAGGCCATATGTTGACACTAATATGTTTGAATGAATGTCCTCCGAGGTACAACAGCAGTACAAATATTTCACAATGCTGAGAAAGCATAAGCTCCTAAAATATATTTTCAACTATGACTTCAAATGTTTATGTGGATTCTAATGCTTACATTCTATTAATATTAATAATAATAATCCACTAAATCAACAATTGGCAAACTGCAGACTTTATGCATTAAATATTGTTCTACAAATATTAGAGACAGCGTAGAATTATCAAAATGGAACCATATTGAATAATTATGAAATTTATTTCAAATTGATTAAATTAAATAGCCCCCTGGCTATTTAAGCTACCCTAAGGCAGTCTTCATGTTATTTATATTCCGTCATCTCTGTTGTTTGTAATAACTGCAAAGATATTGGGACCTTTATATTTACAGTCAACTTTGCTGTGGGGGAATGATGGAGCAGTAAAGCCTTGGCTTTGCAGAATAGCTCTGTCGTTGCAAACAGTAGCTCAAATCCTATGGCATGAAGACAATGCTTTGTGTCTCACGTGTGGTGGTGTGAATTGGATCAGCTCCGGGTTTGCTGGGTTTGATGTACTCTGGTGACTTCTTGTGGTAGGTCAGCACAACGCGAGCTCAGTTGCGGTCGTTAGCCATGGGATTTGTTCAGAGTTTCTGATGAGTTGTTTCTGGTTAACAGTATTGGGTAGCAATATTCTGCTACCCAAGTTGAACGATCTGGCAAGATGTGGTACGTGTTGCTGTGCCATTAACATACGTTTGTGAGGGAAAAGAAAACAGCTAAACTAAAAACAGTTAAGATGTAAATTAAAATGTTGCTGTGCAGTTTGGCATTGCCAGTGAGACAGATGAACACCTATTGATTCAATGCTTATACCTCATTCAGACCAACGCTATGAGGCTGTCACTAGATTAGCTGAGTCAATCAATGCACTGGCATAACTCCAGGACAATAACATACATATTCATTGCTCGCTGCTGAAAAGCATAACAAACAAGAAAAGTTAACACAAAACAGTGTAGTGAACTTCAATGGGAAACATTTCTGCACTGGCAAACACCGATTACTGTACCTCATTCATGCAAAGCTGGCAAGTTAGCTAATTTTATAATAAATTGTGAACAATGTAATAATACATGCTATTAGCAAGCCACAGAAAGAATAGCACAAATATTCAGCAATTTCTATTTGCAGGAGATTTTAGCATAGATGTTCAGTGTATAAAGAAGGGCCAATAAGTATCTAAAAACATACTTAGCTGTTCAGAGATAGCTTGAATCCTAAGCAACCTGCCTACACATTTTTTCATAGAATAAACCAGCACAGCTACTGTAGTTGGTCAAAGTTGTGTGCTGGTGTGGTAGAACATGTGTGGATTAGCCATTGGGGCGCCTTCTTTCCTTTTTCAGCTTCAGAACAATCCATACTTCTCACTTAGAATTGTGTTTTTTGTTTTTAATTCCATCCTGCATTAGGAGACCAGAGTTCTATTGAATGTGTTAGTTGGTAGAGGTGGCTTAAAAGCGTGAAAGCTTATCAGTGCCTGCTGCTGTGTAACCCTGACACAGTGAAGAAGGGTGGCTGTGGAAGTGCCTGCTGCAAATCCTTCAGTCATGCAGAATTATCTCCCTTAAGCATTGAGAAACACATTATGAATGCAGCTCCATTCAACAGCTCCCTGATTGCCTCCCACAAGGCAAGACGTCTGGGTTGGAGTGTCAGGTTTGTCTGGGCTTTGGTCGGGCTCACCTGTGTGGAGCAGTCCACATCTCAGGTAAAAAGGTTGGGCTTGCTGACTGGTGTCTGTCGGACCCTGGTGCGCTCGGCGTGCCTGCATCATTTATTTAGGAGCACGTTCTCTCTCAACAAACTCCATCACTAACTCCGTCTCACGTTGCCTCTTCCTTCTCTGCACCCACATCGCACTCTAGAGATTCCTGACTGTGCCACTGTACGACGCATCAGAACGCCTCTTTTTTCTCTCTCTGTCGCTCTCACTCTCCCCACTGCCTGAGTTAACCCCCGCCAGACGCTCTTCCACGCTCCCTCTCTTCCTCGCATTCTGTTGTTCGCTCTCACGCTGTTGTTTCCTCAGCCGTCTTGATCCTCCGTCGTCTGCTCTTCTCTCCCACCGAACTTTGAGGCCCAACATGAAAAAAAAGAACAAGTGATTGACATATCAAGGGGAAATCCCAAAGCAGTAGACTTGAAAAGCACTTTTTAGAATTTAACCAACGTACACCACATTTTAGGTGAAGTGTCAGTCAAAGGCGTCTCTGGATTCCTCCACCCAATAACCTTGCGTATGTACTTATTAGTCAGCACACCAGGTAGAGAAAGTGTGAACAGTAAAGTAAATGTCGATGTTTCTAAAGGATGATCTGGAACAATGAATCGGTGGCACTGTGGAACAGTTCAGAAAGGCATTTGCTGTTGCAGCCTATTAGTCTCTCCAACTTTGGATTTTACAGAACGCTGCAGTCTTTTCTGAGCCCAAGGTCGCGCCCCAATTCTTTTTTTTTTGTATTATGTATTTCATGGCAAAACTGGAAATACTCATTCCTCAACACTGGTTCAGCGACATAGAACGCTCATTCAATACAACAAAATAACCATTATGTAAGTCTGTTGGCCTATAAGCGTAAGACCAGAATGGGCAATACAGTTTTTTTCAAAGGTCCCCAACCACAACAATCCAGAAAATTCTTTAGAGCACGAGGGGTTAGCCCTGTTGAACTATGAGGTCGACGGAGCCAACATCTTTGCTGTTTGCCCTTTCTGGGTTGAAGCTTTTCTATGTCAACCAGCAGAGTCGCTTTGAAATCCTAAACACAGCTATGTGAAGCTCATGAATGCCTCTGACCCAGTTACTTCTTTAATTGAGCTTTTCCTTTTTTTATCCTCCTGCATCTCAATCTTAATCCTCCCGTGAGTCAGTGTTTCTCTCCATTATCTGTGTTCTGTGTTTTTGTGGCTCCAGTTTTTCCATATGTTTTCCTCTTTCCCTCTCGCTCTCAGTCTCTCAGCATTTCAATCTAATCTATCAGTCCTTTTCACTGTTATCTCTCTCATGTTGTCTCCCTGTCTGTCTGTTCCTCTGTCTTTTTCCTACTTTCCCTCCATCTATCATGGACAGGCCACCCTCTCTACTCGCCTTGTTCTTTTCTCTTATTATCTGCCTTAATTTCACCTTGACTGGAATCAGACAACCCCAATTCTTCTGGCCCTCCACTCTGTGTTGTTTCCAGGCCTTCCACAGCGCCGGACAAATCTGACGATCGATTCACCCCCACCTTCCCCACTTCCCTCCACCCCCCCCCCTCCCCCACACACACACACCTCCCCCATCACCGCCCGCCCCACGAGCTGCTCAGAGATCACTGCTCAGAGATCACCGGCATCCTGCCAACCAATTACGACACCATCCTTCCCCCCCACACACACACACGCACACCCACTTGCATTCCTTTCCATTCCTTTTCCGTGTCCCGATCCACTCACCTCTTCCTACCGACCTCCCAGCACGGCGGCCAACCTGGCGTCACCCCCATTACCCGCCGCGCTGACGTCTTACCCCTGCTGGCCCCTCTCATGACTGACCGTCACCTCCACATCCCAGACAGACCGACAGACGTCCACAATTATCACCTTTCTGTTTTTTTTTTTTCTCTTCTCCACTTTTCCCCATTACCTGAGATATTGCACCTTCCCCACCCTCTCTCGGTTCCCCTTTTCCCGCCTTTCCCACCAAACTCTTTGTACCCCCCCCGCCGCGCTCCCTGGTCCCGCGCGAACCTCCCTCGCAGCTTTAATTGGGCCCACTCTCGCGCAAGCGCCCAGGTCTCATTATCCCGACGACTTCCCCCATGTCCTCTCACTGAACATACGTACTACAGCCTTGCTGCGGCACTCTCATCATTACCTCTGAGGCATTCCACATCCGCCTCATTCTCTCCTAAGGGTTACGTCTGCCATTCCCCGCCGTGCTGCGTGCTGTTTGAGGAAAGAGCACTAGTTGGTCTGGCCTATTTGGTTCCCCCCATTGATATACAGCCTTGCATTGTTCCTGCATTCTCAGACATCTCCCCGTGTGTCGTTTAATGGCCCTGGATGTGTGTCTAGCCTTTTCTCAGTTGATCCAAGGACATTTCATTGGGGCTGTTTAAGGGACAAGATGGTGTTGTGTGCCTGGCTGTTTGTACACTGAACACTGAGTACGATGCTGACCCCGCTCTGTGAACTGGGCTGTTTCATGCCGAGGTGTCCTGGGACGTGTGTCTAGGGCGGCTCTCAACCACAGGCCGTTTGCTTCTTTCCCAACCTCTTGGATAAAAGCCTCGTCTACTTTCATTTTTCCCCCTTTTGTCTCTTTTAAAAGAGCTTAGTTGGGAATCGACCGGCTGGTTCGGACGCGTTGTCTCGGTGGCATCCAGGGCACGTTCCGGTGTTTTCTCTTCCTCCTGTTTGCTCTCATTTGTTTTGCCTGATGGCCGAGGCCAGTGTTGGTGACCTCTCACTCTGTTAAATGGCTACATCAACCTGGAGGTCAGCAGAGAGCTGCTTCCTAACTGCTGCTGTGGGCGGCCTCCCTGTGGCAGTTCGCTCGTTTCGCTAATTGAAAGGTATCTTAAAAGCTCGAGGAGACCCATAGGCTCTGAGACGGAGGGCTGCTATGTGTCAACCTTTAAGAGTAGTACCCATCAGAGAAGCAGGGAAGCAGTTGGGGTGGCGAGTCCTGAAGTGGCCGGTACAATGAAGTCATCGGACCGGTGCACAGCTCCACTCTCAGATGTGGTCCACCAATCACCTCTCCTGTCCGCAGCTCATCAGAAAAAGAGCAGCGTTCAGCATCCGCAGCACTTTCGACAGGCTCTGTCAGGTCGCGTTTACCCAGAAGAACCATTCATTTGGTACACTCGTCCATGGTGTTTTTGACCTCTGATCCCACCACCATGCACCTGCATTCCACCAGCCTGACTCCTCACCTCAATTTGCTGCTCCACATCCACCAATCGTGGCCTCGGCGTTCATTTCTTCAGGCTGGCGGGTCGTCCTTCTACCTTCTTCCCTCATTTCAGAATGTCCTTTTGAAGTAAAGTTAACTCAGTAACATTTCACAGGCTACTTATTTCCCAGGCGTTTCCCTGAATTCCTATTGATTCCCTGCTGCCTTGTTCGAGTGGAAAAGGAGAAGTTAAAAAAGAAGGAGCAGAAAGTTAGACGGAGGGAGAGGAGGAAGACGGTCGATGCCGGTGTGACCTCCCGTGGGGTTTTGGTTGGGTGTGCTGGGGGGGAATAATTAACCAATTCTGCTCTGCCAGTCTGGGCAGAGTTAGTGAAATATCGATATGTTTTTTGGTTTATTTTTTTCGAAAGAGCACCCAATGTTCTGATGTATTATGCAATTTCCTTTGCTCTTTTTCACATATTGAATTTGCAAATACTGTGACTGCAAGTATGTCGACTATTATTCGAAATCATTGTGAAGCGTCAATAGGCCTGCTTGTGAGCACAGCTCTGCCTTTGTAGATAATTAAGTTAAATGTCTGGATTCAAAGTATGACTGCAGAAAAAGGGAAAGGGGAAGCATATGAAAATGTTTCACCTTTTATCAAGTGATTTCTTTTTAATAATCCAATTTGAATAAATGTCAATAAATTGTCTCAAACTCTACAAAAACAGTATATTAATCTCTGATACTTCACAGTATCACAATGCACTGTTGGCTTTCAGTCTCATCCTTTAACACTAACATTTGTAGTGTCCCAGTTTGGTGTAGCAAGCGTTGCCATGTTATAATGACCGCACAGGCAAGAGGTAACCGCTCAAAAGGCAGATATTAAAACACTAGCAGTAATAAAACCCCAACTACATTCTGCCGATCGCTTGAACAATGAGATATGTCCTCCTGCTTGTACATGTACACTGTCCAATACATTCACTGTAATGTAATATAAAACAAAGATTTGCCTACTCCAAAGTAAACATGCATAGCCAGGTGGATGGGTGGCACCTCCCAAAGCTACTTAGCAGCTCGTCTTGATATGTGGCCAGCCTAGTTCACATGCTACTCAGCTACGTATAATACAGACTGACCTCATGACTTCCATGGCGATGACAACAATGTCTCCATGTCTTATAATGACAAATAAACTGTAGACACACAAAAAAAAGAAAACGTTGATCCTTTCATTTAGATAAGTAAGAAATAGAGGCATTGGTCTTATGTTAATAGCCTTTTTACTGACATGAGAGTCAATGAATGGTTTGAAAGGTTGGTGGCGATAGTTCCCCCAGAAAAAAAAAACACTGGCAGGGTTCATTTGAGGTCCTCCTCTTTATTACTTGGACTTAAGGTGCAAGAATGAATGCAGTTCCCTGACTGAAGTTATAATGGACACAGATTTATAAAACCCAAACACACACAGAGCCTGTGTTTAACAATCTCCAGAACGAATGAGTGATTTGTTCAATTGAATGATTTCTTTGAACGGTGGACAGCAGTGGATCTGGGAGGATTCGAACAAGGTCCTCCAGCTCACTGCTCTAACTAACAATATTGTTTGTTTAATGTGCAAAGAGAAAAATAGATCAAACCGCAGGCAGCATTTGAGAAGAAAAATACACGTTTAGAACTGATGATTGGAAGCATGGTGCAATAATGAATGCAATTAATTGTCTATTGAATGTTACGCTTTATAGAACAAAAACATACATTTCACAGAGCCTCTCCTCAACAAAATGGAGAACGATATGTGCTCATCACCCTTGCAGCAGTTCACAATTTACTTGCAGCCTCAATTAGTTCTGGTTTGAAATACTCTATATCGACAAATACACTTCATTTGTATGTCTAGCAATGTCAAATACAATGTCAAATACAATGTCAAATACTACATTAAAGACTTCGACAAGTTTCAGTCACAAATGACAGCCGTAAGCCCCCTGTGCTGCATGAAATGTGAACCTGAGGATTGTAGAATCAATGCTCTTTTGTTCGCCCATTCGGTCATCGGTCATCCTTGCATTCTCTTGGCTGTACTGACTTAAATGAAAGAAAGGTTTGTCTAAATATCCTTCTGAACATTTGCTGCTTTTGCTGAACAAATTAAAATGATCAGTCAAACTTCCCATAACTGGTTGTAATCCCTCGATCTGTAGTCCAACACGACAGTTAGAGCACCATCTTGTACTCTTTTCACATCTCCAGTTCTCCAACTAGACCTTTTTGCTCATCCCACGTGGCTTTGGCCAACCGTGTAAATAGCAAATGGACGTCTCCATGCGCCCCGTCAGCCCCTCTTCGCCCATGACTTATTCATGACTTTTGGCTATGTTGTGTAGGCTGTCCATCGTCACACAGCATGTCAAACACACACGCCCGCTCAGAACACCCCCAGGGCCGGGCATCCACCCCTGTGACATTCTCACTTTACGCGCTGTTGCACTTCCCATCATGCCCTGCAAGGAAAGTGATAATAGGAATGGCTGAGGCTAACGGGGCCACACGCACGAGAAATGTAATCCAATGTCCAATCAAATGTCCATAAGGATGCATTCTCCACTCATCGTTGCTTCTGAAATGTCTAGCCAGTCAGAATAGAGCAGCCACCAGTTCGGACTGCTACATGGAGAAAGCATTGCTGACAAGCAAGTCAGTCCGACGAGCAGATTGAATATGTACTGTCTGTGATTTGCCCATCCCATTACGTTTTCACTGGACTGGTTATTAGTGCAAGCCACTGTCTTATTCCCAGGTATACAATATGTGGCCGTCAGATTGCAGGCCTTTATAATCAAAGGGCCATACTGCTAGCTTGGCACCGCTCTGTGTTAGCGGTCATCTGCAGTCTTGCTTAAAAGGAGGGCTATGTTTGCACAAATATGCCCTAAAATGTAATTGTAAGTATTTCAAATGTGTGTGTGTTTGCATGTTACAGCAGAAGCCAGGAACGGGACGCGTAGCCACTGGTTAGTGATGTTACGGGATTTAAGGCTCAACCCCGAACCTGCTGAATGCGTAAAGAGCAGAGTGGAGCTAAATGAGCAGCTGAGCTGCTGCTGATGTCGACACGGTTTTTAAGAAATCTGTTCCACTACCCCACTTCCCAGGCATATATTACACAAACTCACTCACTGTTCTCTGCCATTCAGTAGAAATGAGGGGATTGGAAAGTAAAGGAATCCACAATCCCTGTAAAAAGCAACTGACACTGAATAGATGTCACTATACTGAACAATATGAAACCCTTGCTGAAACGTATTGAGCCGTCTAGAGCCGTTGTGGTTTGATCTTTTGGACCGACCACTGAGGACCACCGTTCGCAGAGGTTATTACTTTATTACTAGCAGTCCGAGGACACCGAGATGAAAACCACTGGTATACTGGAATCAACCTCAGCATGGGCTTTACCCAAATAACAATTAGGAAACACCTTTGGTATTTAAAAACCATTTTGGGAATCACAGGTTCTTGTCGCAGCATGTGCTGGGTAAACCTGAAGTGTCCCCCACACACCAGGGGCGAGTGGAGTTTAAAGAGCTCCCCTTTAACAGGGACGCTATCTTTTAAGGATCAACTGATCGATTACGTCTTAACAAGACAACTGAGACGTGCTCTCCACTGGGCGTACAGGTTCCATCCATCATTGCCATTGCTCTCGTTCCTTCCTCCCTCTGTCCTCCCCCACGCGGTGCAATCCATCCCGCTCCTAACTGGGAAATTATCTCCTGATGAAAATTTAATTAAAGCAATTTAACTTCCTATTATTCTTCTTCTTTTTTTTTTTTTTTTCTCAATATGATTACATGAATGAACGAATGCTCTAAATGGAGATATTCACCAGATGTTACCGGGCATTAAATTACCAGGACCATGCCATTTACTGTTCCTTACTCGTTGTGACAAACACTACAGAATCACTGCAAATCTACTTAGCTAAAATAATAATTGAATCATCCCTATATCCGGCTATCTCTCCAGGAGATGATGTCATTGGCTTGGTCCTCCTCAACAGTGACCCCAGTGATTGGCTATGACAAGTTCAGCACTGAGACCAGTGATTGGCTATGACCTAGTCAGCGATGAGTCCGGCAGTGTGCTACAGTACAGTCATTTGCAGGCCTAATGAAGGCCCTCACCTGGTGGAGACCCCATGGTGGTAAACGACAGACTAGTAATTGAATAGATGATTCTCTTAATGGGGCTCATGTGGGGCCTGCCGCTCTGTGATAAATCTGTGGTGTGAGTTTGTGTGCGTGAAGACGGGAATAAACACTTTCCGCTGCGCGTGTGTGCTTGTGCGTCTGCCCGTGACATCTTTCTGTGGTGCACACGCGCGTGTGTGTGCCTTTCTCTCAGGGCTGTGCCGTTGCTCTTTAATGACCCGTGACCTTCTGAAAGCAGTGGCTGCGGTAGGCATGGTGAGTAATGGCCTGAGTCCTCCCAGCACAGATAGGCGTGCTTGGAGCCAAAGCCCTGTCTTTAGCCAAGGCCTCGCCACTGTCACGGCCACGGACACAGCCTGTGTGTGTGTGCGCGCGCGCGTGTGTGTGCGCGCGCGCGCGCGTGTGTGTGCCTGTTCCCTAGCCACGACCTTTGCCGAAGCCCTATTAAAGTCAGGCCCGGTCCCGCCCCGGCCCCAGTGACGGCACTCTGTGACTGACTGTTTACACTCTTACTAAATGTGTTTATGTTTCTGCGGCTGGCGGGGGCTTCGTGATGCATTTATGTGACAGTATGTGTGTGTGTGTGTGTGTGTGTGTGTGTGTGTGTGTGTGTGTGTGTGTGTGTGTGGGTGGGTGGAGGGATACGGATGAGATGTGAGTGGGTGTTTGTGTGTGTGGTGTCTAAGTGCAATTGCATGCATTATGTATGAACTATATGGGCCTGTGAGTGAGGTGTGTGAAGTATTTGTGCATGTTTTTCCAATGCGTGGGAGTGAATCTATAAGAGTATGGGTGCGTGCGCGCGCGTGGGGTGTGTGAAAGAGAGTCTATCTCAGTTTTATGTGGTTGCAGGGTCCAATACATTTTTAATGCCATGCAGATTAGCAGTCGAGTCGATAAACGATGAAATGATGGCTGTCCATTCCCTGGCCACTCTCCTCAGCCTTCGGGATAGAGAAGGGAGACGCAGAATGAAAAGGACAGATGAATGGAAAAGTTTGAGTTTGTTTTTAGTTGTTTACCCCACTGGGAAGTGAGAGTGCGTCTGAGAGAGAGACTGAGAAAGAGAGATGAGAACACAGCAGACTGAAGGGAACACAGAGTCCCACAGACACTTTTCTCCCCACTAACAGTTGAGTTAGGGTTTGGGGGAGGGTATGCTGATCTTAGATCTGTGCCAGAGGGTATGAAGTGGTGAATAAAACCTTGAAAGGGATCACGGGAGGTAAGTTCTTTGCACCTGAGGGGTGAGAATTGTCTGGTTTTATTTGAGTGATTATGCAGATGCGTGTGCGTGTGAGTGAGCCATGTGTATGTAAATGTATGTAACGCGTGTGTGTTTTAAGCACTTTGTTGAACAGATCAGCTCTCAGATGTGATAACAGCCGTATGCCCTTGAGTGAAGCAATTAACCTGTAGCCACACTGGTGCCACTGATAAACAACAATGGACACAAATTGTGTTTATCGTGTACGTACAAGATAAACATAATTGGTCCAGTACATCTTGCCATTTGTGAATTAAAAAGATTTATATTGCCGTCATTTTGTATCCAGATGTCTTCGAGGATAACTTGGCCGCAGATTAGTTGGCTGTTAATAACTGAAACTTTCCCCTGTGCCACCCTGTAAGCACACGCCGCAATGCTGACCGAGCTTCATTAAGAGAGGGTAACACCTTCCCAGCACATCTTGCCTGAGCTCAGCAGTGCAGTAGCCCAGGAACGCTCCCACAGCCAGCTACACAGGCTTCACAGTGACCTTGGGCTAAGTCTTAGTTGGTGTGATAGCCCATTATTCTGACGCTATTTCCGTCTAGGAGTCATTGTCTATACAATTGCAATACACAAATATAGAGTAGTTACTGCAACTGCAAACTTCACGTAGTTGTCATAACTAGTTTAATATTCATTTATGTACCTATAACATTCTATAAATTCATGTTTTATCAATTTATTACGAGGCGGACCTAATAGAAAAAAATTATTCACAATTCACTACCACTTATGCTTCCTAACTGGACAGATTGATAACTCTGAAGTTAAATTGACTTGGTGTAATACTGTGATGATGACATCTTCCCTGAACAGTGTACATACAAATTCATTCAGAAAAAACAGTGCCCTTTGTTGTTGTTTTGTCACAAAACCAAATGCTGGAACCTAATGGTTGAAGCTGCAAACAAATACATTATTTAGACTTGGTAGAGTTTCTGGAACACAAAGATTTTTGTGGTTTTATAGTTTGACAGACTTGTTTTGGTATTCATCAAAAGGTAAGCTAAGTAACATTGCTGTAAAGAAATTGTAAAAAGGCTTTTTTGTTTTGTATTGATAAAGAGAAGAGTGAGATTTTTTAACAGATAAAGAGAAGAGTGAGATGTTTCTTTATCTCTCAGGTATAGGCAATGCACTTCCAAACTCATTACACAAATACTTATCTGTTAGCCTTGCTAAGTATGTTTTTACCATGTGTTTCTAGGAACCATATTAGGCATATCAAATGCTGTTCTATAATAGTTTTTGTCTAACTACATAGGTTATAAAATGTCAAATAAAATTGCTAAATGATCCATGGTATGGCCATTTTAAAACAATCCCATATTTTTAGTTAAGGGCATAGAAGGGCAAAGTCTTCAGGGTGATTAATAAGGCAGAGAATTGGTGGGGTCAAATTCATCCAAAAATAGAGTGCAAAAAGGAAGTATAGAATGAACCCATATTGTTATGGACTTTCTGAGGAGCAAGGTGACTGTGGGTAGAGCAGTTTCAGGCCTCCAAAGTTACATGGACAGGTCTTTGGATTTAACCAGATGACCAGTGAGAGATAAAGAAGTAGGATGGAGAGAGCAACAGCCAATGGGCAAAGGGACAGAAGGAAAGGAGAGAGGAAAGCCGGAAGAGGGGGAGTTCGCTGAAGGGAAACACAGTGTTGTTTGAATGCGGTGTGCTGGGGCCATCCTGTTTGAAAAGGCAGAGGCAGAAGGAGCCCTGAAGCCAGCAGTGGCTGTCCGCCTCACCATCTGGGGCTGCAAAGTGCCCAAAATTCATTAGCGTGCCCCTGGAGAGGGAAGAGGGAGACGAGGACAGCGTCACACAGGAAGACCGCAGGGAGGGGCGAGACGGAGAGAAGAGGACATGAAAAGAAACGAGTGGTAGAGATGGAGAGATAAGGAGTGAGAGACAGAGATGGGCTGAGGAGGGGGTGAGGGATGAGCAGGACGAGGGCTCTCCGTGGCAGAGCGAGAGCTTGGAGCCTGTCGGCGACTGACTGCAGCTCTGGATTTGTGTGACACATCTGTACAACATCTCCATCAGAGGCTGTCTGTATCCCTCTGTCCTTTATCTTTGGCCCGGAGACTCAATGCCTCCCTATTCTCCCTGTCTGCCTTCTCTCGTCTATTTTTTAACTCGTTCGTTTCACTGTTTCTTCCCCTTGTGCATCCTCTGTCTTTCTGTCACTCACCCTCAATCTCTTTTTCATTTCTCCAGTGCAGCCCACTTCCCCCAGTCGCATTCCTGCTCTCTTGTTTTCTCCTCCGGCTCTGACTCAAGTCTCTCTGGGAGGCTGGGAGGTGGCGGGCGTAGGGGGAGCTTTGTAGGGACTTGTGTGCTCATAAGCTGAAGAATTAGAGGGTGGAGATCAGGAGCAGTGTCAGTGATGAGTACAGAAAGGACGAGAGGAAATGAAGGCCTCCCTGCCAGCCTAGGCACACACACACACACACACACACAGAGTCTCTCACACAGTCTCACACATTCATCTGCCAGCGAGCGGAAGACATTTGCATTCAACTCCAGTAAGCTCCAGTTTAGTACCATGGAGGAGCTTGAACTCAGCGAAGGTCTTCCCATAAAAAGGTGTCCAAAAATTGCTTTAGGGGATAATACATGGGACTACAGCATATAAAAGACGTGTGAGGGGGCTGATAAGGTCTGAAAATGAAAGTAATAAGCTTCGACTCTAGTCTTTCTTCCCTCTCATCACAAATTCAAAAGTTATTTCAATCAGTTTGCGGCGTGAACTCTGGGAGCCAGGCAATCAGGTCTTGCCACTGCGTGAAGTATCACTTTTGGGGATTTAATTTTGGCATTCTTTTTTTTAAAACTACTTTACATACTACGTGTGGGAACATGAGAGTTGCATTTTTCTGAGGTCAAGAAAAGTTTTGGTTAGTTTCTTTGAATATGGACTAACATACTTTTCAAATCATCAAGTCACAGTTTTATGACGTGACCCTGTATATGAACAGGGAGAGTCACAGTTTTGACGTGACACTGCATTAGAACAGGGAGGTTCACAGTTTTGACGTGACACTGCATTAGAACAGGGAGAGTCACAGTTTTATGACGTGACCCTGCATATGAACAGGGAGAGTCACAGTTTTGACGTGACCCTGCATTAGAACAGGGAGAGTCACAGTTTTATGACGTGACACTGCATATGAACAGGGAGAGTCACAGTTTTGACGTGACACTGCATTAGAACAGGGAGGTTCACAGTTTTGACGTGACACTGCATTAGAACAGGGAGAGTCACAGTTTTATGACGTGACCCTGCATATGAACAGGGAGAGTCACAGTTTTGACGTGACCCTGCATTAGAACAGGGAGAGTCACAGTTTTATGACGTGACACTGCATATGAACAGGGAGAGTCACAGTTTTGACGTGACCCTGCATTAGAACAGGGAGAGTCACAGTTTTGACGTGACCCTGCATTAGAACAGGGAGAGTCATAGTTTTGTGATGTGACCCAAAATTACAAGAGAGAGATTCACAGTTTTATAATCTGAACCCGTGAGACTCACAGTGTTACGCTGTGACCTCTCTTTTATCAGCGTTGGGCATATTTCCCTGTGAGAACCTCCTGGCAAAGAGACAAAAAATGTGCCCCTAAAGCAAAGCATAGCTGCTACCTTTTGACAAGGCACACCTGACTCCAATCAAACCTCGTCAGGGGGGATGAGAGAGCCACAGATGAGCTACTCTGCACAGAGGAAGGTTCGAAAAGGAGGCTGTGACGTGACAAAGATGATGCAGGAAGAAAAGGAGGAGAAGAGTCTAAAACCCTCTAACGCTTTGACCGCCTGCCCTGAGGACACCCAGGAATAACTACACTCTCATGTATAACCACTGAAAATGCTAACTGTCCCGGAAACTCTGGAGGGTAGATCAATCATCCTCTAGCAGTGGAATTCGACCATCAGACCAGAGGGAAGAGTGCACCCTGATGTCTCGCCAACACCACTCCCTGCAGCATCTGGTCTGCTATCCTGGGACAGTTCAGGACCGACCCCGAGGCAACCAATCAGTGGGATGCGGTGCTGTGCTGCTGGCCGTGTTCGACTCCTAATCCAGTGGTGCTCTGCCGTGGACCGTGACGTGTAAGATCGCTGAAGAATAAATGAACATCACCACCATGAAAGATGTACCCGGGTAGGCTCTGTCAGACAGTGTGCCTACTCACGTCTACCTGTTTGTTTCTGCATCAGTATCAGGGTGTGTAGTACACTGCTGTTGGACTGGTAGAGTAGTATACTACTTGCTTCCAGATCATTCTCCCAGATTAGCACATACTGCAAGGTAGAAGAGAGACAGATACCCTCTTCTGAAGCAAAACAAGGCATTAATTCAAAGCAAACAGCCTGGAGGAGAAAGAAAGTTGCTAATAGCATCTGGAGACTTGATTTGTGTAACTTTTTAACACTGAGCATAAATTTAAGGTTTATCATAATCACATTCCAAAGACATGAATTCAAAAATATAGCATATGTTTGAAGATAAATGAAATATACATTTCTTATTAATATCATATTTAATTAGGTATTAAATATTGAATGGCCTTTGCTAGGTTGCTGAAACCCATTTAGTCCCCGGGGCAACAATAAAATAACTTCATCCAGCCTCGTCTTTGGCAAATCCATCAAGGGAAGGCTGACATTATAATACCCTTTCTAGTCGCCCTCCCTCAGGTGACAATCGACAGTACGGTGAACATATAAGGACAGCCTCACTCTCGAATCCTGTTGAATATGGAGACCGTACTTACTCGTTCCCATTTCAGCCAGACAATGAGCTTTAATGTACCTTTGGTCCAAGACAGCGGTTAGTAATATTGTCCATTTCTCCCTACACAAGACCCTCTTATGCTCTCAGCCTGGCTGGGTGTAGTGGTGAAAAGATTAAATGGCTCTCCATCGATTGCTCTTTTCTAATGGTGCTCTGTTGCCTCCTTCGATAAAGAAATACCCAAATATGTAATCAGAGGCTGAAGCCTTCTCGTTGGTCTACCAGAGGGTTTATTTCACTCAGAGCAAGATGAAGATTATTATTTTTTTTGTGTGTGTGTACGTGTGTGTGGCACACATGCAAGCTAGCATAGGGTTTGCTAATGCTGTTGTCGAGGGAACAGGGCTTTTGTGTAAAAGAGCTAGCAGCTTGCTGCGACACCAAATTAGCCCTGGTTTCATCCCAGCCACACAATGAGAGAACTCTTGGCTTCCCTCCCGCTGTGTTGCGAGGAAGAGATCTTTGGCTTCTGCTGCTTCTTTGTGGAAGGAAGATGTCCAGAGGATGAAGTGCTCAGACCAAGCCTGCCCTAATATGCACTAGATAATTGCATAACGCCTAGACACATCAGACGATGCAAGGGAAAGTACAACAAGGCGAGGGGCAATGATGTTCTGAGCACTGTGAGGCAGAGCTGAGAAGGAGTTTGGTATTTTCAGTGGGACGATCATGTGTCAATTCAAGCATCCTTTGCACTCAGCAATGACCAATGAGTAAAATAAGTTGTATAGGCAATTCGGTAAGCCTGTCTAATCAATGGTCCAAAACTAATGTCTCAATAAAAAAAATTCTAATGTTAGATAAGCAATAATGCACCCTGATGTATGTTATATTGTTGATGTACCAAAGCTAGTTTCTCATGTACCACAAACCCCTGAGGTTGTTGTTGTTAGATTATTACTATTTAACACTGATCATTTTTTTGCAGCTGGCTCAGGGTGTGGAGCATTTAGACAATCAGCCTTCAGGGTTCGAACCATCTAATTTATGCTGGTATTTTCATTTGGAAATAATACTCCAGAAAGTCCTAAATTCGGGTGACTAAACCCAATGATCTGGAGAGAAAAGTTATCATAAAAAGTCAGCAAAATTGCAACTGTGTATGCCAAGTGCCTATTAGAGATATATATTTTTAAGCTAATGTATGGTTCATTGGACAGGAAAGTGGTGAAAGAGACTTATTCCTGAAAGCAGTGGGTCTGTCATGGTGCGGTGAGCAGCAGCGCCACCGTGCCATGTTTTCACAAGTTCCCATATCTCACGAACACATCCCGGACTGTCACATGTTTCCAATCTTCCACACCAGGTCCCAATCTAGCTCGTTTGTATGTGTATATATGTTTCCCCTCTGCTCCCCACATTGTGGATCATTGTTGCTGTCACTGTCATTGGTGCTGTCTGTATGCTGGTGAGTGTTGTTTGTGCTACTGTTTGTATGTTAGTTGTTAAGTCGCATTGTTGCGCACTTTATTTTCATTCAGTAGAGTAGTTATTGTTTTCCGTTCGTGTTCGGTTTGTTGTTTGTTGTTTTAATAAACCAATGAACGTGATCTCTGCCTGCGCCTGGTTCCTCCAACGCTACACCACGACAGTTGTTACAGAATGATCCACCGCAACTGGAGCCAGCAGGCAGCCCCTCCAGAGAGGGTGTATACGTGGAGGGGCGATTGGGGGTCTGACTCCCTCTCATCGGACGATGATGAAGCGGTCTATGAGAGAGTGGAGGAGGATCCCCTTGGGGAGCAGTGCTGGGGGTTGCCCCAAGATGGGTTCGGGGTGCCGCTGTGGGGCATGGACCAGTATGGAGTGGTCAAGCCCCTCACCAAAGAACAAGGGGAGCTGGTGAAGGGTCTCCTGCAGGACATGCAGGAGGCAGGAGGGTCAGGACGTAGGCGAGGCCGGAGGAAGAAGAGGGCGAGGTGCCCAACGCTCGGTCCGAGGTCCCCCCAGGAAAATTTTAGGGGGGGGCTGAGTGGGTGCCCGGGGGAAGTCCCGACGACGCCCCCTCTATGTCCGGTGCCTCCTCGACCCCGTGCAGGCTGGCCAGGCTGTAGGCTGGCAATTAGGCGCACACCGCTTCCTGCTCCGCGGCCTTCCGCTGCCCCTGTCCCTGCGCCACGGCGCCGATTGCCCACTGCTGCATTGGAGCAGCAGCCAGCGCCTCCTTCCTGCCAGCAGCAGCAGCCTGCACCGCCTGAGGCCGAGGAGGAGTGGCCTGCACCGCCTGAGGCCGAGGAGGAGTGGCCTGCACCGCCTGAGGCCGAGGAGGAGTGGCCTGCACCGCCTGAGGCCGAGGAGGAGTGGCCTGCACCGCCTGAGGCCGAGGAGGAGTGGCCTGCACCGCCTGAGGCCGAGGAGGAGTGGCCTGCACCGCCTGAGGCCGAGGAGGAGTGGCCTGCACCGCCTGAGGCCGAGGAGGAGTGGCCTGCACCGCCTGAGCTTGCCGGGGTTTGGCCGCCACCGCCCTCTCCTGTCCCGGCCGCCCCGGCGCCCTCTCCTGTCCCGGCCGCCCCGGCGCCCTCTCCTGTCCCGGCCGCCCCGGCGCCCCTTCCTGTCCCGGCCGCCCCGGCGCCCCTTCCTGTCCCGGCCGCCCCGGCGCCCCTTCCTGTCCCGGCCGCCCCGGCGCCCCTTCCTGTCCCGGCCGCCCCGGCGCCCCTTCCTGTCCCGGCCGCCCCGGCGCCCCTTCCTGTCCCGGCCGCCCCGGCGCCCCTTCCTGTCCCGGCCGCCCCGGCGCCCCTTCCTGTCCCGGCCGCCCCGGCGCCCCTTCCTGTCCCGGCCGCCCCGGCGCCCCTTCCTGTCCCGGCCGCCCCGGCGCCCCTTCCTGTCCCGGCCGCCCCGGCGCCCCTTCCTGTCCCGGCCGCCCCGGCGCCCCTTCCTGTCCCGGCCGCCCCGGCGCCCCTTCCTGTCCCGGCCGCCCCGGCGCCCCTTCCTGTCCCGGCCGCCCCGGCGCCCCTTCCTGTCCCGGCCGCCCCGGCGCCCCTTCCTGTCCCGGCCGCCCCGGCCCCTCCTTCGGCTCTTCCGGCTACCGACCCTCCTTCGGCTCTTCCGGCTACCGACCCTCCTTCGGCTCTTCCGGCTACCGACCCTCCTTCGGCTCTTCCGGCTACCGACCCTCCTTCGGCTCTTCCGGCTACCGACCCTCCTTCGGCTCTTCCGGCTACCGACCCTCCTTCGGCTCTTCCGGCTACCGACCCACCGTCGGCTCTTCCGGCTACCGACCCACCGTCGGCTCTTCCGGCTACCGACCCACCGTCGGCTCTTCCGGCTACCGACCCACCGTCGGCTCTTCCGGCTACCGACCCACCGTCGGCTCTCCCGGCTACCGACCCACCGTCGGCTCTCCCGGCTACCGACCCACCGTCGGCTCTCCCGGCTACCGACCCTCCGCCGGCTCTCCCGGCCTCTGACCCTCCGCCGGCCGCCGACCCTCCGTCGGCTCTCCCGGCCTCTGACCCTCCGCCGGCCGCCGACCCTCCGTCGGCTCTCCCGGCCTCTGACCCTCCGCCGGCCGCCGACCCTCCGTCGGCTCTCCCGGCCTCTGACCCTCCGCCGGCCGCCGACCCTCCGTCGGCTCTCCCGGCCTCTGACCCTCCGCCGGCCGCCGACCCTCCGTCGGCTCTCCCGGCCTCTGACCCTCCGCCGGCCGCCGACCCTCCGTCGGCTCTCCCGGCCTCTGACCCTCCGCCGGCCGCCGACCCTCCGTCGGCTCTCCCGGCCTCTGACCCTCCGCCGGCCGCCGACCCTCCGTCGGCTCTCCCGGCCTCTGACCCTCCGCCTGACGCCGACCCTCCGTCGGCTCTCCCGGCCTCTGACCCTCCGCCGGCCGCCGACCCTCCGTCGGCTCTCCCGGCCTCTGACCCTCCGCCGGCCGCCGACCCTCCGTCGGCTCTCCCGGCCTCTGACCCTCCGCCGGCCGCCGACCCTCCGTCGGCTCTCCCGGCCTCTGACCCTCCGCCGGCCGCCGACCCTCCGTCGGCTCTCCCGGCCTCTGACCCTCCGCCGGCCGCCGACCCTCCGTCGGCTCTCCTGGCTCCTGGCCCTCCGCCGGCTCCTGATCTTCGGCCGGTTCTGCCTCCCCGGCCTGTCCCGACGGCTCCGCCACCCTGGTTAGTCTCGGCTGTTCCGCCCCCTCGGCGGGTTTGTGCCGATGGGGGTACTGTGCTGCCCCGCCCCCCCTCCCTTGGGCTGGGGTTCGTCTTGGCCCGTCCGGTGGCCGGGCCTTTGGGGGGGGGTACTGTCATGGTGCGGTGAGCAGCAGCGCCACCGTGCCATGTTTTCACAAGTTCCCATATCTCACGAACACATCCCGGACTGTCACATGTTTCCAATCTTCCACACCAGGTCCCAATCTAGCTCGTTTGTATGTGTATATATGTTTCCCCTCTGCTCCCCACATTGTGGATCATTGTTGCTGTCACTGTCATTGTTGCTGTCTGTATGCTGGTGAGTGTTGTTTGTGCTACTGTTTGTATGTTAGTTGTTAAGTCGCATTGTTGCGCACTTTATTTTCATTCAGTAGAGTAGTTATTGTTTTCCGTTCGTGTTCGGTTTGTTGTTTGTTGTTTTAATAAACCAACGAACGTGATCTCTGCCTGCGCCTGGTTCCTCCAACGCTACACCACGACAGTTGTTACAGGGTCAGATTGAAAGCCACACTGCAGCGTACATGCACAGCAGAGGCAGTAGGACAATAGGACAGATCATGATGTATTTATCTTAATCACTTATGGACAACTATGTTTATGTGCTCCATTGGCAATTCCTATTATGGCTAGCACAGTATAAATATTATCCATAGCAATGTCTCACTGCTCTGGCAGGCTACCTATCAGACAGGCCCACCTTCATTGACATTAGTCATTTAGCAGACACTCATATCCAGCACAACTTGCAGGAGAATTCAGAGTTAAATGTCAGAAAAGACAGAGTGACAGATCTTTCCAATGCTCTAACCGCCACCCTACCTAGCGCTTGAAGGCCTTTTATGCATGTTACATTTCAATATTTCCTAATAATTTTCTTTTACTTCTTTTTAACCTTTTATGCACTGCAAAACTCAGCTTGAGGAGAGATTTCTCTGTGAAGGGAAAAGGTCCCATTCAAACAGCATCACCTCTGAGGGGGGATTAAACTAGTCAAATCATGTTTAAAAAATAAATGTCAGTTCATCCAAAACCTCTGACATTACAGGAGTGATCTGTGCTGATTGATGATGACACAATTATGTAATATAAGCAAATTAAACATTTTGGTTTGGGCTCAAATCAGAGAGTAAAATAATACATTTATCTTTTGAAAAGCAGTCCGTTTTAATCATTTCAATTACTGTTTCTTAATCCCCTGTAGTGCCAATTTAAGTAATTTCAAGTGATTGAAAATATCATACAAATATAACCTATGCTATGAACCTACACTATGAACCATAAACCCTTTTTGCTTGGTGCTTTGGCTTTCTTGTGGCGGCTAATACACAGAGAGAAGCAATTTCCAGTATCTCAGACAGAGAGGTTACTCTGATACTTAGATATTGATTGTCAGCATTTAATGGGCTGGACTACTGGAAAACAGATTGAACAAGGAACTCATTTTGGCACTGACCGTCGAACTTTCACAAATTACTAGTCTTAATTGATCAAAGGGCCATTCTAAAAGATATAGCATCCAGATCTGGCCCACGGTCCACCAGCTGAATATCCCTATCCTATAATAGGTCTGGTTTTCTTGCTACTTACAGGGGTTGGACAAAACAACGGAAAAACCTAACAATATATTAACTTCAAGGACCTAATAAGGAGTAACGCCTTCAATTGCAATCCTTTTTGGAATTCAGTCATACAAGTCTTTAACTTGGATTTTGGGCCATTTTCCAAGAAGAAAATCCTCCAGTTCTTTGAGGGATGAAGGACGTGGAAATCTACTTCCTGGACTTCACATGAAGGTTCAATGATGTTCAGATCTGGTGACTGTGGAGGCCGTAGAATGCGTTTGACATCTACCTGGTGTTCATGAATCCACTCCAGAGTTTTTCTGCTGCTGCATTTGTAATAGTGATTTAGTGGTGTTTCCGTTATTTTGTCTGGCCCTCAGTATATGGCCCACAGTTCTGAGAGTCCAGGACCATTTTGGACTTCTGTTGGTCCACCCGGCTACTAGTAAACCACTATATTCAGCATGCTACATGACTGAACAATACGTCCCTTTACTCTTTACCTGGCAGTCGGCAGTGCAGTCTTGCATACTCTCACCGTTCTCCTAACTCCCCCCTCTGTCTTTCCCAAGGGCTCCCTTCTAAGCAGGTGTTAGCTGATTTCTGCTTCCAGAGGTAATTCTATTTTTCTCTTAGTGCTAGTGGTGCTAGTGCCGTGAATTATCCTGACAGCACTGACTCTTGGGCTCTGGCCCCTTTCTCCCCCAATCTGCCTTCCAATATCTCCCCCATCCACCCCTTTTCCCTCTTTCCCCTAAGAAGAAAAAAAGGGAAATGAATATGTGGTATGTCGGCACAGAAGACAAGAACATGAACATTTGATAATATGTACTCTAAATGTAGTATGTGCAAATATGGTTTCACAAGGGTCATGTGAAACCTGCTGCTCTGAAAACAACATCTTACACACCCGCCCCCACCAAACACACAGGCTAAACAGAGCAACACCTCCAGAGACTGGGCCTGGGAGTAGAGTTGGAGATTTGACCACAGCACCCAGTTAGTTAGTTAGTTAGTTAATTAGTCAGTTAGTGCAAATAGGAATTATCAATCAGATTTTATGAAGCTTTGAGTTCCACTGATAAATGCCTTGTTGTCCTGGTTCTGTTTAGAAAATGTTAAGGTAAACTAAACTTCATGCTAACATGTATGCTTCTTTAGTGATGCAGCTTAAAATGAATATCTAATTGGCTCATTTCCAAATTAACAATTCACAATTAACTGGCCTTATTATGCATTTTAGCGTATCTCCGTTTTTTGCGTATTCAAACTGAAATGTCATTATCGAGCAGATAATAAATTGGTAGGAAATTAATAAGCTAAGTCCATTCTAACTGCTATAAAGCTTATGCATGCAAAACTAAACAAAAGGCAAATTGGATATTTTAGCCATGCCCTAAATTGAATTAAGATTTTTGTTTAAAATTCAATTTGCTAATGCATTTTGCAGGATTTTATCTATGCCATGTGTGGTTGCTGTGTGTGTGTGTGTGTGTGTGTGTGTGTGTGTGTTTGGAGGGAGTGGGGGTGCAGGCGTTTTATAATCTTTCTAGTGTGAAACTTGGCTCACTCAACTCATAGTTACACAGCAGTGACTATTCTGCTGATTGCTAGAAAGACTGGGAGAGATGTAAATGCTGCATTACTACATATAATCCATTCTGGCCAAAGGCAACAATTCAAGTAACACATATTTCTGTCTACAGGCAATATTGATGGCCATTATTTAACACGTTTCTTTTTAACATATTTCAATGGTGTAAATGGCTCATTGTCCTCAGGCATATAGTAAAGGAAACACAGTGCCCTCTGTAATTATTGGGACAGTAATTTTGGAGTTGAAATCAAACAATTACTATAAGGTTGACGTATTGCTATTCAGCTTTAAGGATATGTAATGCCCCAGACCTACTGCGATACTATAACAATATATACTGTAGATACGGTATGCATTACTGGTAAAATTCTGATACTTCAAAAGGAAACAGCTGGGTCATGAGTAAATCTGTCCATAAGAAACACCGAAATGAACTAAAAGCTATGAAATGAATAGGGGGTTTCAAATGACTGTCATTGGGTATTTATTAATAAAGTATTGATACAGTTGAAACAGTATATTAAAAGTCAAATTAATAAAATGTAATAAGATATTAATTTAGATGGAAAGAATTTAGTATGTTCAATAAAAATCCAAATGAAACTGGATTTGGTTATCACAATAATTTATATATGATTTACATTTTGTGTATTTATTGTATCAGATTGGTTAGCACTTAACTAACTGAACTTCAAGCAGGACTTGACATTAGGCTCTACCCCTTTGTGGAAACTCACTGCCATCTCATGTTTGTGGATACAATACTAGTACTAACATCATTAACACAGTAATGTTATTATTAGCGATACCTATGGCTCAAACAGGAAAATGTTTTGGTTTGACTATTTATTAGAGAGACACACAACAATACACACATGATGACCTGCCGTTAGGTTCTGTTCCTTTGGGGTAACTCATCACCATCACATGATCATGTACACAATACTACTCATAACAACATTAATACTGCAATATTATAATAGCAATACATATGGCAATAAGCGCGCTACGCAGTACCGATCCCTCCACACAGAAGGAAACAGAACCAAACAGGTGGAGGCTGGGGTGGTAGGTGAATTTAGCAACCGCATGCAAGACGACCAACAGAGCAGCATACTGAGTGAGTCCCCTGACTAACTTAAATAGGCCGCTATATTAGATTAGGAAATCATGAGACTGTGGTAGGAGCAATCCCGACCTTGACTCACGCATCGCTGAGCCAATGCCCACTCGGGGTCCCTGGCTGAACTAGCTGCGCTTCGTATAAAAACAACAAACACACTGCTCACAGCATTTACAAAATAGTCTACTGTGCAATATGAAATATCAGTTGTGGGCATACACATGCACTCTTATTCTCACACAAATACCCTCAACCCCTTATTGTAGGCCTGTGTAGTTGCTAGGGTGCAATGTGACCAGAAAACAGGCTCTTTCTCCATGTCTGATCATTGCTCACGCCCCCAAAATAATCACACAAGATGCAGCAGAGTAACTCAGGGCTTTCTCAGTCACCCCGAGCACTAACTGCTGGAAAAATTGTATCTTCCCCCGGTCAAGGAACCCAGCTATTCCATACTCCAGTTATTTGGTTTCACAATGTTTTAATATAAGTGCAGTTGATAACTATCTCCGAATCACGTAGCCAGCTAACTAAACTGTCCTTCAATGGAGATGGGAGAACCGGCCAGAAGGACATCCATTTCTGCAGCACTCCTCCAATCAGGCCTTGATGGTAGAGTGGCCAGATGGAAGCCACTCCTCAGCAAAAGCCACATGACGGCCCGCTTGGAGTTTGCCAAAAGGCACCTAAGAGACCCTCAGCGAGCTGTCATTTGCCTTTTACTGAGGAGTGGCTTCCGTCTGGCCACTCTATCATAAATGCCTGATTGGTGGAGTGCTGCAGAGAGGGTTGTCCTTCTGGAAGGTTCTTTCAACCCAGCACCAGAACTCTGGAGCTCTGTTAGAGTGACCATCGGGTTCTTTGCCACCTTCATGAATGAGTCTGTTCTGTTTGGCCGGACGGCCAGCTTAGGGGAGACTGTTAATGTTATTAAGAATAATGGAGGTTACTGTATTCTTGGAAACCTTCAGGCATTGACAACTGTGGAGCCATATACAGACAGGTGTGTGCCTTTCCAAATGATGTCCAATCAATTTAATTCATCACGGATGGACTCCAATGTAGATGTAGAAACACTACTTGAGCTGTCATATCAAAGGGTCTGAATAGTTAGGTAAATGTGATATTTCTGTTCTTTATTATGCATTAATGGATTGATCATTATGGGGTATTGTGTGTAGATTGACGAAGAAAAAATGCTTTAATCCATTTTAGAATAAAACTGAAAAATGTAAGGATGCACTGAATATACAGTAGGACAAAACTCTACTTGCTTATGTTTTAACAGACAAAAATGTGTTATATACATTTTAGGTTACTGACAACATTGAACCAAGCAACAAATATTTGTGCACATCTTGACTGTACCATTTAGAAATCATACATATAATATGTAGACTCCTTTTTTCCAATTTTGACAATTGATTTGACAGGGATAGCATGTATGACTGCCACTGGAACTGGCCCCCTGCTCTTCATCCACAGTGTAGCTGGCCCACTGGTCTTCATCCACGGTGTAGCTGGCCCACTGGTCTTCATCCACGGTGTAGCAGGCATACTGGTCTTCATCCACGGTGTAGCTGGCCCGCTGGTCTTCATCCACAGTGTAGCAGGCATACTGGTCTTCATCCACAGTGTAGCAGGCATACTGGTCTTCATCCACAGTGTAGCTGGCCCACTGGTCTTCATCCACGGTGTAGCAGGCATACTGGTCTTCATCCACGGTGTAGCTGGCCCGCTGGTGTTCATCCATGGTGTAGCAGGCATACTGGTCTTCATCCACGGTGTAGCAGGCATACTGGTCTTCATCCACGGTGTAGCTGGCCCACTGGTCTTCATCCACAGTGTAGCAGGCATACTGGTCTTCATCCACAGTGTAGCAGGCATACTGGTCTTCATTCACAGTGTAGCTGCTGATGGCAGTAACAGGATGAATGATGTAGTGTACAGAAACAGCTTGTCTGTGAAAGTACAAGCAAACGCCTCCAAACTTATTTGATCGCGATTCATACAGCAAGACACTGACCGCAAACACATTGCCATAGCAACTAGGGAGTTGGTCAGAGCCAAAAACTGAAGTGAATGTGTCACTGGCTGAGTCAATCTACAGATTTAAATTCAACTGAACATGTCTTTAATGTGCTTAAGATGAGATGGCTACAGTACATGCCTGGCAGAGAAGATATCAAATGAATGATGGGGTCAATGGATTGCAGGTGTCAGGCATTATTGCATGCAATGCTGCCTGACAAAACTGTGTGCTATAAATCTACACTATCCCAATACTTTTGGTGCCCTGAAATCTTTTCTAGTTGTCATTTCTAAGTTGAAACCAATATGTACACAAATACCCAAAAATCTGTACTTTTGCTGTTGTTATTTTGATGATTTTTTTAACTGCCACTATTTCAGAGAACTTTTGTCTCTGCTGACCAAAAATAATATGGATACGGTTTTTCTTTTTGGTTTATTTATTTCTCATATTTGTTTTGGACGTCATTATTTTCAGTTCTCTGCCAATGAGTAGAACAAATTGCAAAAGATTCAAACTTGACCTTTTCTTTCCTCCTTACTCTGTACAGTGGGGAGAACACGTATTTGATACACAGCCAATTTTTGCAGGTTTTCCTACTTACAAAGCATGTAGAGGTCTGTAATTTTTATCATAGGTACACTTCAACTGTGAGAGATGAAATCTAAAAAAATCCAGAAAATCACATTATATGATTTTTTAATAATGTATTTGCATTTTATTGCATGACATAAGTATTTGATCACCTACCAACCAGTAAGAATTCCGGCTCTCACAGACATGTTAGTTTTTCTTTAAGAAGCCCTCCTGTTCTCCACTCATTACCTGTATTAACTGCACTTGTTTGAACTCATTACCTGTATAAAAGACACCTGTCCACACACTCAATCAGATTCCAACCTCTCCACAATGGCCAAGACCAGAGAGCTGTGTAAGGACATGAGGGATAAAATTGCTGGGATGGGCTACAGGACAATAGGCAAGCAGCTTGGTGAGAAGGCAACAACTGTTGGTGCAATTATTGGAAAATGGAAGAAGTTCAAGATGACGGTCAATCTTCCTCGGTCTGGGGCTCCATGCAAGATCTCACCTTGTGGGGCATCAATGATCATGAGGAAGGTGAGGGATCAGCCCAGAACTACACGGCAGGACCTGTTCAATGACCTGAAGAGAGCTGGGAGCACAGTCTCAAAGAAAACCATTAGTAACACACTATGCCGTCATGGATTAAAATACTGCAGAGCACGCAAGGTCCCCGTGCTCAAGCCAGTGCATGTCCAGGCCTGTCTGAAGTTTGCCAATGACCATCTGGATGATCCAGAGGAGGAATGGGAGAAGGTCATGTGGTCTTATAAGACAAAAATAGTGCTTTTTGGTCTAAACTCCACTTGCCGTGTTTAGAGGAAGAAGAAGGATGAGCACAACCCCAAGAACACCATCCCAACGTAAAGCATGGAGGTGGAAACACCATTCTATGGGGATGCTTTTCTGCATAGGGGACAGGACGACTGCACCGTATTGAGGGGAGGATGGATGGGGCCATGTATCGCGAGATCTTGGCCAACAACCTCCTTCCCTCAGTAAGAGCATTGAAGATGGGTCATGGCTGGGTCTTCCAGCATGACAACGTCCCGAAACACACAGCCAGGGCAACTAAGGAGTAAGAAGCATCTCAAGGTCCTGGAGTGGTCTAGCCAGTTTCTAGAACCCAATAGCAAATCTTTGGAGGGAGCTGAAAGTCAGTATTGCCCAGCGACAGCCCTGAAACCTGAAGGATCTGGAGAAGGTCTGTATGGAGGAGTGGGCCAAAATCCCTGCTTCAGTGTGTTCAAACCTGGTTAAGAACTACAGGAAATGTATGATCTCTGTAAATGCAAACAAAAGTTTCTGTACCAAATATTAAGTTCTGCTTTTTGACGTATCAAATACTTATGTCATGCAATAAAATGCAAATTAATTACTTAAAAATCATACAATGTGATCTTATCCATCTTAAATCATTTTGTGAAATAGGGAATTACTCATTTAAAGATGCAGTTAACAACTCTTGACCACTAGTTGTAGAAGTGGCGCTGTTGAGCCAAATAGGATCCATAAATATGGTGTACTGTCATGCATGTGTTGATATGTGCCCCATGTAATCAAAACGATTCCCTTTCAAACTTGGAATTTCATGGCTGACTGAGGTATAATTGTTTACTTACAGGTTATGGACAAAGTATCCCACATCCAGTCCAAAAAAAACGATGTTGTAATTTGCAAACCTTTAACTTTCTGACCTGGGGAATTTCTACAAATTTGGTTTTCCTAACTGTCTGCGTGTCAAAAGACACAGCATACTTTACAGCAACGCATACAGTAAATTGTGCGAAATACTATTTTAGGCCTCTCACGTGCAGATAACACAGACTTACCAAATCTGTCAGTTTACACCTGGGCT
Organism: Esox lucius; assembly: GCF_011004845.1. Classification (NCBI taxonomy): domain Eukaryota; kingdom Metazoa; phylum Chordata; class Actinopteri; order Esociformes; family Esocidae; genus Esox; species Esox lucius. Next base: position 11,174,592 of record NC_047588.1, on the reverse strand, counting down.
CGGGGTATATTTACAGTAGTCCACTGGGTCTGTATGAGGCAGTAATGCGGTGGGTGTTTGGTGGTCTCTAGGAGGGAAGTAGCAGTTTAACAACACTATTGATTTCAGAGTGCTAAGGGCTTTAGGCTACGGTCCAAGGAAAATGGGGTAAAATACCGTTCGGGATGCTTCATTCCAGGAGTTAACGCTCTGCTTTTCTCCTCCGCAGCTCTGGAGGATTCAATGGTAAAGATCTGTGGCCGCCCATTGAAGTCGTACAACTTTTAGATTGAGCGCTGTATGGCTGTGTGCACTCTGCAGTGCTCTATTGACTGTTTTGTGGCGAGGGGATTAGGGAGAGGGATAGATGGAGGGCAGGGTGCGGGGGGGGGGGGGTGTGTGTGGATGCAGCACTTGACTAAAGAGGGTTTAGGCCAGAATGTCACTGCTAGACAGCAAACGGTCTGTACTTGTGATCTAACAGTAAAATCAGACGGATGGTTTTGACGGTGGTTGCAGTCTTTCTGGATTTTTCAGCCGTTGCTATAACAGGTTTTTGAAATCTTTTCTTGATGAATTGCGTTGCGAGGACCAACCTTTATCCGACCTTTAGAATCTGTAATCGAAATGACCACTGACATTTTAGGGAGATGAAGGAACTAAGAATATGCTAGAAACAATGTCTCTCTTACATCCCGAAGACACGTTTTCACGCGTCAGCCATTCATATTCATTTGTAGCCCTGATGGCGCTGCTAAATGATGCAGGTTTCAGAATAAATAAACATCTAGGAGAAAACATGATGCAGCACAAATTGAAAACAATCCATTCACCACAACTTCCATGGCATTTCTTAGATTTCCCTGTCAGCTAAAATCCGGGCCACATCCATTTCCCCTGTACTCAATTGGGAGAGCAGGTTACCTGTATCCGTCTTGCTGTGCCATGTGAGAGGTGTCCAGGTGGTGTTCACTGCTGCCCATCACTCTTAGCTGCTGCTCTCATCACACAAGGCCTGACAGGTGTTGGAGGAATGACAGGGGCAGGCTCAGAGGCTGGCCAGGCCGCTTGTCAAGGGCGTGTGGGGCGAGGAGGCTAAGTAACGGGGCAAGCAGGGACTGGTTTTGTTCGGGAAGGGGGGACAGGCAGGGCTGGATTGGTTTGGAAAAAGCTGTTTACATGCGACCGGGGCTGCGTCTCTTTTTGTGGGGTGGGGGGCACAGGACAGGTAACAAGGAGCCTGCCCGGCTGTCAGGGGTGTGAGGAGGCGATTGTGGCTGGGTTTTGGCCGGGGAGGGGATGTCTTTTGAGGGGATGTTGCGCTGGGAAGGGTTGGACGAGCTAGAGTTAATGGGATCAGACAGGGAAGAAAAGGGATCTATTTGGCGGGTAATGTTTAATCCCCTTTCGCCCCAGGCTCCCACCATCTGATAATCCTTGGGCTGCCTCTCTTCATCATCAAGGTGTCAGAGGGAAGTGCCTCTGTAAATATTTAATTGGCTGCAGCATGCCGCCATTAATTATGCGGGTGTGCCTCTCGTCCGTCTCTTCTCTCCTCCCTCTCCAATATCTCTTTGTCTCCAGCGCGTGTTGTGTTATCGGTGCCGTGTCCAAACTCTATCTTGTCTGTTGCTCCATCCTCTTCTACCGGCTGAGTTCATGGACAACCCCTCGCCAGCGTCGGAATGACCACATTTCTTTGTTCGTTTGCGTTCCGTAGTCTCGCTCATACGCCTCGCTCTGTCCCCCTTGCAGGTTTACCCTCCCATTCAGAAGCAGTTTCCTTTAAATGGATTATTGTCATGGCATTCATTATTTCCGCTCCTACGTTATCCTCCTTGACGCCCGCACGTTCAACGCCCCCCCCCCCCCATAAATGTTCTATTTATTTTATCGTCAAGGGCAACAGGAAATCAATGTACAAATGAGTGCAAACAGCGTTCCAGATGCTCCACAGGCTAATGTTCTGACTGGCGTCTCAATAGGATGATAGTTCATAAGTTGGCTCCAGCAGCAAGCGCAATTACAAAGGGCTGCTTGTAAAAGTCAGGAGAATACAGATCATGTAATGTATGTCTACTGGAGCCAGAGACAGCTGGAGGCACAGGAATGCCGGATCTTAATTTGAGCATCCTGTTACAGAAATATTTCTCTGCGAAACGGGAAATGCCAAATGCGTAATGCTTTTGAGCTTGAAAAAGGCTTGCCGAAGTATATCATGTGCATTTCAATGTTTTGGAGTCGATATGAACCCCCCCCCCCCCCCCCCCCCCCCCCAATAAAAAGGATAACCCGTTACAAAAATTTACATTAATTACAGTCCATGTGATAATTCACAATGACTGTTGCTGCAGGGTATTTTCTTGCTTGGACAAACCTTATCAAATTTAGATTACACAGTATCTGTTTGAAGACGCATAGTCAGCGGAATACTCCAGGAGAGGTCACAGTGAGGGCGTCTTGCGATAGTGACCCGGAGGTCTGTTGGCTAGATTGACTGTTTAGTCTGTTTGCACTAGTCCAGAGAAGAAACGGAGTAATACGAACAGGGTAGAAAAGGGTGTAAGGCAAAGATATGAATTATTACACTGACCCATGGTTTACAGTGACAGATGTTGTGTATCTATATTCAACCCTGAATTCTGTTGGGAACTGTTTACTGGGTAAAGGGAATATTATACTCAGTCTCGGCTTTTATACCTGATATCCTGCAAGGACCTACGGTCATGCTGTTGTCTGTGAACACGGTGAGGCGGGGGGGATGCCAAAATACTGGGTCACATCAAGGACAAAAGACTGCCAGGATCGTTCCGATTTGTGGTGGATGTCGTGATAGGGGAGATTCAATATGAAGCCACACTGGTGCTCTCATGCACAATGTAGGAATCTTCAATCCTGCACCTCAGCGCAAACCACCGCATTGCCTTATCCCAGTGCAAACACCACTACACAGGGATGTTTGTCTGTTTACCCGCAGTTCATAACGTACAGCTCGGTTTGTTGGTTTTTGGCTTTTACTTTCCCTTCCCTCAATTTCTTCATCTCCTCTCTCTACCTCCATGTTTCTCCCTCTCCTCTCTCTACCTCCATGATTCTCTCTCTCCTCTCTCTACCTCCATGTTTCTCCCTCTCCTCTCTCTACCTCCATGTTTCTCCCTCTCCTCTCTCTACCTCCATGTTTCTCCCTCTCCTCTCTCTACCTCCATGTTTCTCCCTCTCCTCTCTCTACCTCCATGTTTCTCCCTCTCCTCTCTCTACCTCCATGATTCTCCCTCTCCTCTCTCTACCTCCATGTTTCTCCCTCTCCTCTCTCTACCTCCATGTTCCTCCCTCTCCTCTCTCTACCTCCATGTTTCTCCCTCTCCTCTCTCTACCTCCATGTTTCTCCCTCTCCTCTCTCTACCTCCATGTTTCTCCCTCTCCTCTCTCTACCTCCATGTTTCTCCCTCTCCTCTCTCTACCTCCATGTTTCTCCCTCTCCTCTCTCTTTCACTATCTTTCTTTCTCTGTCTCTCTTGACCTTTGTCCGGCTTTGTCTTTCTCCCTGTCTCTCTTTATCGCTGTCACACCCTTTCTGTCTGTCTCTCTCAGTCTCCCTCAAGCTTTTCTCTTTCTCTGTCTCTCCACTGTCTCTCTCGACCTCTGTCTCTTTCTCGGTGTCATTAATGCTGAAGGGTGGCGGACGTGTGCTGTCAGACGCCCAGGTGTTTTCACGCTCTGTCGTCGTCGGTCCTGAGACTCCCTGTCCCATCCACACTCACACACCCTGCCCCACTCTGGAGTATTTCAATTGACAAGTGCCTGACTCTGCACATACAACTGTCCAGTGATGACACACCAGACACACCCACCGCGGTGACACACGCCACACACACTCATACGCCACAGACAAACACGCACAGACTCTCTCTCTATCCTTTAGCTTCTCATCTCTGCTGTGCTGTCCTTCACCCGGAGCCAAGGTGAAATCTGCAGCCTTTATGCATGATACACTTTGAGTTTGACTGACTGACAGGTTCTATGCTTGTATGCATGAATACGTGAGTGGGGTGGGGGGGGGGTGGGGGGGCAGTTACTGTGTCTGATGACTGAATCCGCTTGCGTGTTTTATGAGTGTACGCTAGTTTGGGCTTTGGGTTGCGTTACTGTGAATCTGAGCCGTTTGTGTTGACCTGGTTAACACAGTACGCAGTGAAGAAGGGTACAGACAGTGTGATAGTGATTTTAGAATCATGGGTGCCAGTTGAGCTGTAGAAAGGGGAATTGCTTGGGGAATAGGGAATAGCACCCTCCTGCCGTGACCTTTGCAACGATATTTTCAGGTTTCACTTCATTCATTCTGTGTGTGTAAGTCTGCGTTTATGTTCCACACATGCCCTTGAGCGAACCCTGGTGCTGAATTAAATTAGCCTAAATAAAAGCTAGCATACAGTACAGAACAATGAACATGCTTAGAGCTACAGATGACGCAATAATGATAGGCCTGCATGAAGTTCAGTTATAGTCATGGTGACTTTTCCTCAGTCCTAGTTATACACTGACAACAGACACATGTGAGGGGACAGCCACAGTGAGGGGACAGCCACAGTGAGGGGACAGCCACGGTGAGGGGACAGCAACAGTGAGGGGACAGCCACAGTGAGGGGACAGCCACAGTGAGGGGACAGCAACAGTGAGGGGACAGCCACTGTGAGGGGACAGCCACAGTGAGGGGACAGCCACAGTGAGGGGACAGCAACAGTGCGGGGACAGCCACAGTGAGGGGACAGCCACGGTGAGGGGACAGCCACAGTGAGGGGACAGCCACAGTGAGGGGACAGCCACTGTCAGGGGACACCCACAGTCAGGGAACAGCCACAATGAGGGGACAGCCACGGTGAAGGGACAGCCATAGTGAAGGGACACCAACAGTGAGGGGACAGCAACAGTGAGGGGACAGCCACTGTCAGGGGACAGCCACGGTGAGGGGACACCCACAGTGAGGGGACAGCCACAGTCAGGGGACAGCCACAGTCAGGGGACAGCCATGATGAGGGGACAGCCACGAAGAGGGGACAGCCACAGTCAGGGGACAGCCACGATGAGGGGACAGCCAGAATGAGGGGACAGCCACGATGAGGGGACAGCCACTGTCAGGGGACAGCCACAGTTAGGGCTGGTGGTGCTGCAGCAGTCTGCTTTCTGCTTGGGTCTCTTGGCCAGCCTAGCGGAGCAGCAGCAGCAGGCAGCGCGCTAATGTGATTATGGCTTTTAGCTGGAGATTTTAAGGCACATTCTCCATCCCTCTCCATTTTTTAAGGAGCCATAAGTTCTTTCCTTACAGGCCATGTGCTGTGCACACACAAACACACACAAACACGCACTTATGTATTAGTATATATTTAGTTTGGACTCAGGAAAAATTGGCAAGCTTACTGCATATTGGCTACAGCCTACCACAGTGTGTTCATGTCCCCCGTAGCTCATAGAGCATGACACTTGCAATGGCAGGGTTGCCGGTTTGATTCCCACAGAGAGCAAGTGTACGAAAAAAGGATGACAAGTATTTGTATTCACGACTGTAAGTCACTCTTGATAAGGTCGCCATTCAAAATTACTTAAACGTGAATGTTAACAAAGACAAACCTCTGGCTCTTGACTGCACTGCGTTTCTTCTCATAAGTCACAGGTTATTAAGCCTTGGAGGCAAGGCGACGACAGCAGCACAGAGATATTAAGGACACGTTGGGAAGGGAGAGATGGAGCAGATTGGCGGGGGACGTAGAGGGAGGACATCCTAATATGGGCACCGTATGGGTGGACTTGAGGCGCATGCTGACATTTGGCACGGACAGGGCTGGCGTCATGCTGGGCACTTGCCTCAGCACGTCGCTGCTAAGATAGCACTGTTCACAGGGTCAGTTGATGCACATTTCTGGAAAAATTCAAGAAGGGTAAGATTCAAGAGTGCTGTATATAATCGCTTCAGTAGTTATCGTATTTATTTATTTTTTTCTGTCTGAATGTGTGTCACCCCCCGCACATCAAGCCCAGTTTTCCATTTAGTTTAATGCGTGAGTTTGTGTGTGTGTTTGTGTGTTTGTGTGTGTGTGTGTGTGTGCATGGGTGTGTGATTTGTAGGCATGGTGAGTTTTACTCGCCAATTCTTTCCTGTAGCCGTTGCTGTCCCCTCATTTCACGCTCTGACACCTCTGCGTGAAACCTCCTCTTCCCCTCTGCTCATTATCAACACTGTTCAGTGAGAGACACACACAGGGCAAAACCAAATATTTATTTGAATAAAACGACGGGTCAGTCCAGACGCTACAACACCTTTCTTTGTATATGTATGATTTTCCTTCACAAATAACTATGTAAACCTCCAAAGTCACCCGGGCTGATCTGGATCAATGTGGTACTGAGCACCGAGGAGTCTGGGACGGCGATTAGGGGATTGGGGAATTGAGAAAGCGAACGGACCGTCTGTTGTTGTTATAACAACATTATGCTCACAATTCTCCCTCTTCCCCTCTCGTTTTCCTTGGCAGGGCGAAGTGTGCACGGAGTCGAGTCCGGCCACCTGCCCGACAACATTACAGTCCTGGAAGGAGATAGTGTCATTCTGAGGTAATTCAAATGATTCATCTGCACCTGATAATAATGTGTTCCAAATGTTGATATTTCACAAGGCATCGGATTTGACTTAATTGCCAAGTCACTGTTAGTGGAAACTCCATGATGTAGACCCCGACTAGGTCATATATATATAATATATATATATATATATAAAATAAGCAGCTGATTTGTCAATATGCTGTCCTTTGAGGCATTCATCAATCAACATTTGAACCATTACACCCACTGTCAGGTGGCATTCCAATTCTTCTTGCCATCACTGTCACCTCATATTGCCTAGCCATGGACACACTGACTGCCACAGGCTCCTTCAGTTACCAGACGAGGCCCTTTGATACCTCCAGGCTTCCCTGTCCAGTGGATGGGTGATTTAAGGTAATGCAGTGTCAGGGGCACATCTGAGGCCTGTCCTTTGGAAGCTGTATGATCTAGCTCATAGATATGTTCTACCCTGGCCACATCAATTAAATGTGACCACTCAGGCCTATCCTCTCCTGGCCTAGGTCCCCAGCTGAAGCTTGTACAGACATCTAGTGGTGAAAGACAGTACTGTACTCATATTCCATTTATCTCATGCTAGATGTCCCAACTCGAAACCCTTTCACTAAACTATGTTACTATATTTGTTCACACATTAGCACGTAAACTCCCCTCAGGATGTGCATTTTGTTCCTCTCTAAGGTGTAAGATTGACGAGGAAGTGACCCACAAGGCTTGGTTGAACCGCTCCAACATCCTGTTTGCGGGGACGGACAAGTGGTCGCTGGACAGACGGGTGTCCCTGATCAACAGTAATGCTAGCGACTTCTCCATCCAGATTGAAAAGGTGGAGGTGGCTGACGAGGGGCTGTACACCTGCAGCTTCCAGGCCAGCAACAAGCCCCGCATAGCCCACGTCTACCTCATCATCCAGGGTGAGCCTCCGAGGACCTGACCGGGAAGGGCGAGGCTTGGGAAGAACAAATATTTGCATGTCCATCACGTTCTCAAATCATCCCAGTGTGGTCGGGCATTAGCTGTGCGGATCCATGATGTGTAAAACATTCTAATTTGGTAGATATTTACAAATCATGGGATGTTCTCTGTCTTTGTCCAAAGACTGCATTCAGAGTAAAGAAACAAATGTTATTGTTTGTCATATTACATTATGATAGTTTTATTTAGATAAACAAAAGTTGTACCAACATTTGCATCTAATAAACATTTTTATATTGAAATTCAAATTTTCGCCCCTCAACTTCCGAGGTAGCATGGGACACTTCTATGTACTCCTTGGCGTTAATGAGGTCTAAATACAACTGTGTTGCTCAAAATGTGAGTAGTGATGTTGGAGGTCACAGGAAGTTTCCCAAGTAGCAGAGACAAGTAGCACCCATGTTGTGTGCTACACTGGTTATCAAAACCCTTTTGTTTAATAATAATTTGAACTGGCTGGCTCAGCTTTGCTGTAGGCAGGCTAATTCCCATGATTTTCAAACTTCAGGCTATTAATTTATAAAACACTGTACAGTAGCTATGAACATAGTCTCATTTAGGTAATTACAAGTGGAACAGTTACAGTGGATATGTAAAGTCTACACACCCATGTTAAAATGCCAGGTTCTTGTGATGTAAAAGAATGAGACAAAGATAAATCATGTCAGAACTTTTTCCACCTTTAATGTGACCTATAACGTGAACAATTCTATTGAAAAACTAACTGAAATTTAGATGTTTTATTTTTTTGGCTGCATAAGTGTGCACACCCTTAAACTAATACTTTGTTGAAGCACCCTTTTATTTTATTACATCACTAAGTCTTTTTGGGTAGGAGTCTATTAGCATGGCACATCTTGACGTGGCAATATTTGCGCACTCTTTTTTGCAAAAGTGCTCAAAATCTGTCTGGGCTCTGGCTGGGCCATTCCAAAACGTTAATCTTCTTCTGGTGAAGCCATGCTTTTTTTGGATTTGGATATGTGATTTGGGTCATTGTCGTCTTGAAAGGTGAATTTCCTTTGAATCTTCAGCCTTCTAACGGACGCTTGAAGGTTTTGTGCCAAACTTGCCTGGTATTTGGAACTGTTCATTATACCCTCCACCCTGACTAAGGCCCCAGTTCCAGCTGAAGAAAACAGCCCCAAAGCATGATGCTGCCACCACCATGCTTCACTGTGGGTATTGTGTTCTTTGGGTGATGTGCAGTGTTGTTTTTACACCAAACATACCTTTTGGAATTATGGCCAAAAATGTTTACCTTGGTTTCATCAGACCATAACACATTTTCCCACATGCTTTTGGGGGACTTGATGTTTGTTTTTGCAAACTTCAGCCGGGCTTGGATGTTTTTCTTTGTAAGAAAAGGCTTCCGTCTTGCCACCCTACCCCATAGCCCATTCATATGAAGAATACGGGAGATTGTTGTCACATGTAGCACACAGCTAGTACTTGTTAGAAATTCCTGTAGTTCCTTTAATGTTGCTGTAGGCCTCTTGGAAGCCTCCCTGACCAGTTTTCTTCTCGTATTTTCATCAATTCTGGAGGGTTCATGGTAATGTTTTTTGTGCCATATTTTAACCACTTATTGATGACTATCTTCACTGTGTTCCATGGTATATCTAATGCTTTGGAAAAAAATGTATACCCTTTACTGACTGATATCTCTCAACAATGAGATCCCTCTGATGCTTTGGAAGGGCGGACCATAGAACAGCTGAACTTTATTTGTCAGGTGATGACTTTAAATTATGCCAGGTGTGTATTGACATCTATTTAACATGAGTTTGAATGTGATTGGTTAATTCTGAACACAGCCACATCCCCAGTCATAAGAGGGTGTGCACACTTATGCAACTGGGATATTGTAAGGTTTTTATTTTTCATTTTTCCCCCTCGAAGATTTCAGTTAGTTTTTCAATATAATTTTTCACATTATAGGTCACATTAAGAGTGGAAAAAGTTCTGACATGATTTATCTTTGTCTCATTCTTTTACATCACAAAAACCTGGCATTTTAACAGGGGTGTGTAGAATTTCTATATCTACTGTATGTTTGCTTTGGCCTGAAAACAATGAAACTGCTGTCCTTTTTAAGGTTGACTTTAATCCATAACGACCATCACTTGTTGTTCTATTAACTTTAATTCATGACAATAACTACATTTAAAAAAAACAAGAAAGCTGGCCAACTGTCTAGCCCTGTTGCCCTGAGGATACAATGTTTTGACAGGTCAAGACGGTGATTTTTTTTTTTACTTACATATTATGCAAATGTCATTTAAATTAAATTGTTGTCATGATAATTGTTGTATTCTGAATAGACCCTTAGAAAAGATATCAAGAGCTAAAAGTAACAAACCATGTGGTGTTTATAACCCATCTGTTGTGCAGCCTGCCAAAACTTCACCATCCCCCGAACACTGGATCTGAATAAGACACATTACACTACATTACATCAGTTTGAATGTACAATATAAAATATTCATGCCTCAGCACCTAGCTACGGTTAACTAGACCGATGGAAATAGTTTTAGAACAGATGTGTTAATACCGCCACATGTTGGGTTCTTTTTAAACACATCCGTGACCAGTTTGAAACGACAGGTGTTGTTACTTATAACACATCTTTTCTAAGAGTTCACTTTAATCAACATGTACCAATTTAAGCATAATTCGTTGAAAGAGTCATTAACTTAATGGTTTCAATCCAGCAATAATTAACACATAATTTTATTTTACTTTACTCAAAACAAATGCTAGGTGACCTTGGGCCTTTGTTAGTGCCATTGATGTAGACCAGGGACAGAACTAAACAGCTAACTGAGTCCTTAAATAAGAGTGCCCCCCCAGTCCATATATTTGCACTAATGCAGGCTTATCTCAGCACTGTGTGAAGTTTCTACATTCTAGGGTAAGTGGGTATGGCAGCAGGGGGCGGCTGTACAGGGGGCTGTCCAACCGCCTGATAATTGACAGTGCAGGACCAGGGCTGGGTCTGTCGTCTAGGCAACAGCGGAGTGAGTGAGAGTTTGACTGATTCTGAGTGACATGATTTATTGGCGCCCAGCCGCTCGGCTGAGGGATTGCAGACCTTTTTTCCCTTGCATGTGTCAATTGTTATGTACATTCTACCTTGTGTACTGGCATATCACAGAATTACAAGACGGGCGGAATAAAAATGAAAGAAAAATTGTGGTTTACAGTACATCAACCAGCCAGGGCGTACACACACACAAACACACACTCACAACATGCTGCTGCGTTGATAAAGAGAGTGAGTGAGATGGGCAGGTTCAGAAGGAGACTGATTGTGTGTGTCCATGCATGCGTGTGTGTATGTATAGGCAGAGTTCAGGCACCATTTCCTGGGACCATTCACACATCAAATGTGTCCCCCTGTAAGTCGCTTTGGATAAAAGCGTCTAGTCAATTGTGTATATTGTATTATATTATATAGAGTTCTACTTGTAGCATTAATATAGCATTCGCTATCAAATCTTGGAGCAGTGTTCACACAGCGCAGCAGCCAAGGCCTTTATCTGCAGGGCTAAGGCTGGGCTCACAAATGGCCGTATTTCCTTGATTTCAAGTCTGCTCCAATTTCAGTCCTAGCCACAATATCATACGAAATAATTAAACCCCCAAGTAACTGCATCAAACATGGACAGCCTTGGCGGGCTAGTGGCGCCTCCAATCTCTGCTTTATGGTGGTGTATATTTTCCAGGACAGATAGTAAAGATCTGAATCCTGCGGTTGGACACCTCGCAGAAAAGTGCTCTCATGGCCAAGCTCATTAAAAGCAACGATAATGGGCCATTTAAATTCAAGGGCCATCTAGTTATCTATCTAACTATAAGCATAGTGCCTGCTCTGGAATTGCAATTTAGAGCGAAACAAGCATTTGATGGTGGTTGTTCTGTAAAAAAGCAACAAACAAAGCATCAAATAAAAGAGGGAGTTCTAGAAGGTTCTTTCCCATTAGTAAATTCTACACTAAAGCGAAGAGAACATTTTCTAGATCTGTTTTCCTGATTGTAGTCAGAGATACTATCTCTAATGTTTGTCATTATTAGGATGTATTTTTTGTTGCTCCCTGCTAGGATACTTGTCACTTTAATGCCATGTTGGTTTTGCAAGTGTACACAGTGAGGGGAGAGATGGCAGCTTATTTTTGTCCGCTCCTTACTGTCCCTGAAAAACACCTTTTTGTCTTCTAGTCCCAGCCAGGATTGTCAACATCTCCCAAGACGTGTCAGTGAACGAGGGTGGCAACGTCAACCTCTTTTGCTTGGCGGTGGGACGGCCCGAACCCACCGTCACCTGGAAGGACAACAAATGTAAGACAACCGTCCAAACACCCAGTCCATTGGTCTCTTTCCCTGGTGGGCTGCCCGATCCCATTCCCTGTACCCCACCTCCTGATGCCGTCCCTCTCCGCAGCTCCTTCCCTTGTTTCCCGTCAGTCCCTCATTCCAGTCCTTGTATTTGTCTTGTGCGCGTCCCCCTGACCTTGATCCCATTTCCACCACACAAACACATCACACCAGCCTCTAATTATCTGGGAATAAAGCGCGCCAGCCCCAATCATCAGCATCTGTCACCGACCCCACTGTCCCCGCTGCCGTCACCGTGGCAGCAATGCTAATAACAATGTTTGTCATTAGAGCACTATTTATATCTTCCATCATCATCCAAATAAATCTCATTGGTTGCCGGATGGTAAAATGATAAAAGGCCTAATACGCAAAGTCATATTCATTTAGATTTGTTCATGAAATGATTCCCATTACCATTTCTGGCAGCGTCTACGGTGGGATTTTACATAATTGATTTGATGTTGATGCCTCTTGTGGAATGCGTGTTGAAGTTACCCTGCTAGGTGTCGGCTAGCTTTAGCGCTGTGTTCCACCAGCAGTGCAACAGCTTTGAAGTCATTAGGAGTCCAGCTCCATAGCCCCCCCCCCCCACACACACAAACACACCACACCCTTAAAGAACATAACAGTCCCATGCTGTCGTGTTTGTCTGCGGACCTACACCATTTCTCCCTTGTCAGCCGTACAACACCCACCCTTACTCTCCCCCACACACCCATTCAGTTTGCAGTGTGAGATAGGGCTGCATTGTTATTCTGTGGGAGTCACTGCAGCGAAACCACGGTCTGCTGGGGGGAGTGGTGGTCGGGGTGGGAGGGAGGGAGAGGGAATGAAGAGCGTAGAGAAACACTGAGAGGCTGTGAACCATCTGTCCCTTATTCAGACACTGCAGTGGGTGGAAGACAAAGGAATGGGGGAGAGAGGTGAACTGACTGGGTGTACTGGGTCAGAACACACCTTCAACGGCCTCTCTTTTCAGAACCTGCAGTGGGGGGGTGGGACAGGGAGGATGGATGGGAGGGGGACAGTAACCCTGTACCTGGCTTTGTGGCCCAATATTGGCATCTCTGCCCTGGCCATTCATTAGTCCCTCATAGTCCTAGTCCTGTTACTCAATATACTCCTAGTCCTTTTCCTCAAACTACTCCTCATCCTGTTCCTAGTTATACTCCTAGTCCTGTTATTCAATCTACTCCTAGTCCTGTTCCTAGTCCTGTTCCTCAATATACTCCTAGTCCTACTCCTAATCCTGTTCCTCAAACTACTCCTCATCCTGTTCCTAGTTATACTCCTAATCCTGTTACTCAATCTACTCCTAGTCCTGTTCCTCAAACAGCTCCTCATCCTGTTCCTAGTTATTCTGCTAGTCCTGTTACTCAATCTACTCCTAGTCCTGTTCCTCAAACTACTCCTCATCCTGTTCCTAGTTATACTCCTAGTCCTGTTACTCAATCTACTCCTAGTCCTACTCCTAATCCTGTTACTCAGTCTACTTCCAGTCCTTTTCCTCAAACTACTCATCATCCTGTTCCTAGTTCTACTCCTAGTCCTGTTACTCAATTTACTCCTTGTCCTGTAACTAGTAGTAATTCGAGTCCTACTGCTAGTCCTACACCTAGCCCTACTCCTAATCCTGTTCCTCAAACTACTCCTCATCCTGTTCCTAGTTATACTCCTAGTCCTGTTACTCAATCTACTCCAAGTCCTGTCCCTCAAACTACTCCTCATCCTGTTCCTAGTTATACTCCTAACCCTGTTCTTAGTTCTACTCCTTGTCCTAATCCTCATTCTACTCCATGTCCTGCTCCTGCCCACTTCATCTCTCATTGATACCATCTCCATTGCTCAGTCACACGCTTATCATCTAACCCCTCTTTTCAATCTGAGACTTCCAGTCATTATCACTGGACATCCCATTAGACAAGACGCACACACATATTAACACAGGAAAATGCTCTTACTCACACACCTCTCAGTTAAATGCCAAACGCTCACCGAAACACGAACTCTATGCAGTTCGCTACGGATTAAAATCAGACTGCATTTTTTAGTGCATGAGTCAAACTCTAGCTGTCTGTTACCTGCCCCACAAATACTGAAACCACAGCAACATGTAACATCACACAGCCATTAAAACAAGTTACATTACCCTCCCATTGAAGCACATTGTATCATACAACAACTAAAACATGTAACATCACACAGCCGCTAAAACATGATCCATCTTTTGGGTATGTATTAGAGGTGTAGCGATACGCCTAACACAAGGCACAGTACACACATGTATTGCGGTTCGAGGGTCGTGGTTCAGTGCAGATTTGGTACAGCCCAAGAAGGTATTGTCAATTACAGAAGATCAGTTTTTAGTTTTTTGGTCAAAAGATGCAACACTAACCCAGGAATAATGTGAGCCATATAATGTCTGATAAAATACTAACATTTAATATTTTTTTTAAATGAACATAATTATTATTACTCACATTTGTGGTCTGCTGGAAAGCCAAAGTGCTGCTAAACATGAGATTCCTCTCTAAATTTGCCTCAAGAAAATGCCAGCAATAACAATCATGACAGGCACAAATGCTCTCATTTAAACAGAATAGCCTTTTTTCAGCTTAATCAAATGTTCAGTCTAAATCAGGGACACTTATTACTGCGACTCAAAAGGCATGTATAGACTGTGCTGGTCCTCAGATGTAAATGGTGCAGAAGAAAAGAAAAGTTCAAAACTCAAGCCCTGCTAGATCCTAGCCATGACCTTGGATGCCAATGCTGCTTTTGGGAATAAGGTCAGCTTCGAACCATCAAAGTAGTTCAGGAGGGATGGAACAACAACGGGTGTAAATGACCAACGTATGGCTGAGGCCAGGGGCAGGAGCAGCACAGTTTAAAAGTCACAGAGTCCAGGCTTTGTGGTGCCCAGAGTGCAGTCAGAACAAGGGTCAGGTCCCCGGAGGGCATGGCCTAAACCATTGTGCACTGCCAGGAACCCACCCCCCTTTTTCATGGTGGTACTCCATCAACTCCAATATGGCAAGCCGAAACAACCGCAAGGTAAACAATCAAATTGCTGAAAAAATGAAATGACTTTTCTCGAGGAGTTCTTGGAGGAAAGCCAAGATGTCCGCAACAGAGCTCAGAAAAAAAACTCTTACATGAACCAGCCACAAAGAAAATCTCTTACATGACACAGCCACAAAAATATAGTAAATGACAGAGTCACAAAAAGTTTGTTAAATGAAACAGCCACAAAAATATAAAGTTGCTACATGGCTCAGATGAGTCATGCCAGACACAAGATAAACGTTAAACGATACGTCTTTGAAACACTCTAAATGACAGAGACCCAAACATTTATTTAATGACACGGCTACGAGAAAATCATGCCAGAAGAACAATGTGAGCAGTGGAGGAAATGTTCTTGGTAGGTGCTGTTCCCAACTGGATAAACACCTGCATGGTTATTAAATGACACAGCTACTCAAATATGTTACAACACACATCGACTTAAACACAAGACACCCGGTCATCCTCCCACCGGCCCGGGGGTCTTTACTCTTTTCGTTTTCCAGTCTTTCTATCTTTTTTTCTGGACATCTCTCGTTCTGTCTCCTCTCTTTCCTTCCACAAATCTGTCTAAAATACATTAGACCAGTCTCTTAAAAAAAAATAATTGCCGCTCTCTTTCTTTTAGTGATTCGGAAGTCTGTCTTCTTTCCTTGCCCTTGCTTCTCTTCTTCCCAGCCGGCTGCGTCGGGTGCTGCTCAGCCAGCGTGGGCCGAGATGTCACAGGGGAGCTATATTTATTAAGCTAATAGAATGAGTGAATAACATTGCTGTAAAACCCCAACATGCCACAGCACCGTTCACTACAGGGTGGCAGGCGGCACGGAGCAGCGACTGTACCGTCTCTGCAGCAGCCGCAAAGCTCAGTAGCCGTGGCTAATAATCCTCCAGTATAATCTTCAATTAGAACCTCTGCGCTAATCTCTGACAGGAATTTTAGCTGCTGTTTAGTGAACGTGCGTGTGTTTATGCGAGTGAAGACGTGCGTGTGTGTATGTGTGTGTGTTTGTGCGTGGTGTATGTGTGTGGGACCCATTGGTCTACTGTCTGACTGGGTTTTGGTAATTTTTATTAAAGGAAAACTGAACAGCAATAAGTAGCGGATTTCCATGTTAGCGGCCAGATTATGTGTGATTCCGTGTTCCGCAGCCTGACTTCTTTAATGGAGAAGAAAGGAGACAAGCTGGTGTTGGAGCTTGTAGGCTGCCTGACAGACAGCTGGTTCTGTGAAGGCACAGTACGGCAACATATCCCCAACATTCCCTGAACATTCCCTAAAGGTTTATTCTATGTCACTGTCCTCATAACACCTCTACATCCATCTCCTTGCACGTATAAAATCAATATCTTCCTCGCCTCCATGTCTCCTCAACTCTGTAGAGATTTTTGATGTTGTCTGCATCGCCTCGCCAGAGGAAAACGAGGGCTGCCAAAGTGCAAGGCAAACTAATTCTCTTTTCAGTGCACAAGAGAGTTTTTTTCGACACCAAATAACAGCCACATTTTCTTATTGCATTGTGACGCACACGGTTTCCCGCTAGTGACCTCAGTCTGGCCAAGGTTTTAAAAATAAACCCATTTATTTATCTAGAGCCTTTGTGAAGTATTGATGTCACATTATTACCAAGCCCCAGTTTGGCCTTACCTTGAGTGCTTTATGGCTGTGGTACTCAGTGACATCCTAGCCATTCCACTAAGTTGCACAGATCTAAGATTAGTTTCCCAGCTCCTCCAATCATAAGCATTCGTATCTCAAAAAGGATTCTAATCTACTAGTGGCCTGTCAATGTGAACGGTAACCTTTGACCTATGTCCTGTCCAATCAGACGGCCTTATGAGCGAAGGGGAGTTCCTGGACATCACAGAGATCAAGCGGCATCAGGCGGAAGAGTTTGAGTGTGTCACCAACAATGGAGTGGCCCAGCCTGACATCCGGAAGGTCAAAGTCGTCGTCAACTGTGAGCATCCCTGAAAGACACACAAATACCACACGGTCATTATGTAACAACATCCCATTATGACATGATGTGTAAAAATGGCTGATAGAATCAGTTGTGTACATATCAAATAACTGATTGCATACGTGTTGGTCTTAGTCATTTGGCTGAATGTCACTGTATTTATCAACCTCAACCTCTTTTCTTTTGTATTTACATTTTAGTCATTTAGCAGATGTTCTTATCCAGTGCAACTCACTGTAAGTGCATACATTTTTAAGAACTAGGTGAAACAACCTCAGGTTTAGTACGCAGTGCATTCTAATTACATGTGCTAATTGACAACATTTAGTTCTGGAAAGTAGACCATACAAATTATGATAAAAATCATAAACAGCTAAGATAACAAAAGACAACAGAGGTGGTGGCAACCTTCTTAAATTTGAAGACGAGTTAGTTGCTTCTCAGCAACTTCTATGAGATTCTTTCTTTACACTTTCCTTGTTTAGACCCTCCCATGATCACAGATGTGAAGAACATGCCAGCCCACCTGGGCAAGACAGCCATTTTGCGCTGTGAGGCCATGGCAGTCCCTACGGCCTCCTTCGAGTGGTACAGAGACGACCGCAGGTAGGAGTTTTACCTTCATTGGTCTTTCTCTGACAGATTCCTGTAATACTAAGACCTTGTTATTGCTATCACACCCATTCATATATATACAGCTCCTGAAAAAATTAAGAGATCACTGCACCTTTGTCTTTCCTTTCCAAAAAAATTTAAAAGGAAAGTTTTGAATGAGGAACAGAAGCGTTCAATTTGCAGTGGTCTCTTAATTTTAACTCTTCTGTTCCTCACTCAAATCCTTCCTTTGGACTTTTTTGGAAAGGAAAGAAAAAGGTGCAGTGGTCTCTTTATTTTCTCCGGAGCTATATATATATATATCATTGTAGACAGGTAATGACTGGATTGGAAATTAGTAGTATGTTAAGAGCTCAAACTTGCCCTCAGAGGATACACGTGGAATGTGATCTGTAATGCCAATCCTGATCCAATCCTTTCAGATGTAAAGTGTAATTCCAAAGTGGAAAGAAAGGGAGAGAAAGAAAATAGTAAATAAAGGGACCAAAAGAGAAATAGAGAGAAAGGGACGGGTAGATATCAGAGTACAATGGGGCACGCCAGAGGTAGATTGAAATTATATTAGAGTTGGACATTTAGAATTGCCAGATGAGCTAGTGTCAGAAAGAAAGATATCTAGAGATCTCTGGAGACACATTGCTCCAACTAAAAGGTGTGATTTATTGTTCCCCCTCTCCTCCCTTTCTCCTCTCTGCCTTTCTTTCCTCTCTCTCTTTCCTCTCTTTCTCCCCTCTCTCCTCTCGGTCCTTTCTTTACTGTCTTTCCTCTCTCCTGTCTTCCCTCTCTATTACAGGCCGGTAGAAAGTGATAACACTCTGAGGATCAAGAATGAGAAGACACGTTCGCTGCTTCTCTTCACCAACGTGACAGATAAACACTTTGGCAACTACACCTGCTTCGCCTTCAATAGACTGGGATCCTCCAATGCCAGCATGCTGCTCTTCCGTTAGTCTTTTTAAGCATTTACACACATACACACCCATATATGCTGATAGAGACACATAGAAACACACATACACACCTATATATGCTGACAGAGACACATAGAAATACGCAAATACACTATAGAAAGGTTTAGGATCTGGATACGTGACTGATCACTTTCCTTTACCACTTTTTATGTGTGAAGACTTTTAGAATTTAATTGTAACAGTATTTAAATGATACATATTAGATTATAACACCAAAACACGTGTATCAGCTGCAACTCTTTTTTAACACAAGGACATTAATTGAACACAAGGTCTTCAGCTTCTCAACACTAGGAGTGTGGTTATCTCAGTCAAATCCATTCATTTCTACTTTCTGCCTGTTTGACATTTCTATTCTATTAGTTTTTATTCACACATAGGCAACCTTTTATGCATTGCATATCTCAGTTACCCTGCATCACATTCTGCTCTATTTTCATCATTTCCTTATACTCGGCCCTCTTTTTTTTACACATAGTAAACCTTTCATGCATGGCATATCTCAGTTGACTTGCATTTGCAGTTAAGTTTCACTTTGGGATCAGAGAAGATTGTGTTGCAACTAAATCATCACCTTTGTGGGCAGATTAAACTCATCATAACCTGTTTTCAAAAATATATTTTGTTGTCAAACTCACAATATAAAGCTTTTTTTATAAGGCTTTTTTTAGCGGCTCAAGCCATAAAAAGAAAATAACCAATTTATTTAAAAAAGCAGTCAATTTTTTTAATCATGTCAATAAATGGTTCATCCCTTTCCTGTACTGCCAAATTAATTGGATTCAATTTACAGATGTCACCTCTTTACAGACTGCTCATAAAGCACTTTAACTAGATGTGAAACAAAGGGTAATTAGAAGTGTTGGTTGGAAGTCTTTACCCCCTGAGTCAATACTTAGGGGAGGGGTGGGGGGGTGGAATGGCGCAGGATTAAATCTAAACAGAATTATCCTCATTGTAAAACCAGGGTTCAAATTCTGTTTGTGGATTAGCACTGGGGTCCCGTGGAGTGCAATGCACTGACAAGCACTGTTCAGGATAAATGATCAAATGGTCGCATTACCTTGTTGGGAGATGCTGTGATGAAGATAGGCCTTAATTACAAATAGAGTAGTAAGACATAAGGGACAAAAAACAGGTAAAATCAAAGAAAACATTGGCTTGCAGTCCCTGCCTATGAAAAGCATCCCCATAACATGTTGTCGCCTCACCCAACCGCATGGACTTCAGTGCTGTGAACAGGGCACAGAACATTACAGTCACACACATAATACAGTGGGGAGAACAAGTATTTGATACACTGCCAATTTTGCAGGTTTTCCTACTTACAAAGCATGTAGAGGTCTGTCATTTTTATCATAGGTACACTTCAACTGTGAGAGACAGAATCTAAAACAAAATTCCAGAAAATCACATTGTATGATTTTTTAATAATGTATTTGCATTTTATTGCATGACATAAGTATTTGATCACCTACCAACCAGTAAGAATTCCAGCTCTCACAGACCTGTTCGTTTTTCTTTAAGAAGCCCTCCTGTTCTCCACTCATTAACTGTATTAGCTACACCTGTTTGATCTCATTACTTGAATAAAAGACACCTGTCCACACACTCAATCAGACTCCAACCTCTCCACAATGGCCAAGACCAGAGAGCTGTGTAAGGATATCAGGGATAACATTGTAGACCTGCACAAGGCTGGGATGGGCTGCAGGACAATAGGCAAGCAGCTTGGTGAGAAGGCAACAACTGTTGGCGCAATTATTGGAAAATGGAAGAAGTTCAAGATGACAGTCAATCTTCCTTGGTCTGGGGCTCCATGCAAGATCTCACCTCGTGGGGCATCAATAATCATGAGGAAGGTGAGGGATCAGCCCAGAACTACACGGCAGGACCTGGTCAATTACCTGAAGAGAGCTGGGACCACAGTCTCAAAGAAAACCATTAGTAACACAATACGCCGTCATGGATTAAAATCCTGCAGAGCATGCAAGGTCCCCGTGATCAAGCCGGCGCATGTCCAAGCCTGTCAGAAGTTTGCCAATGACCATATGGATGATCCATAAAAGCACTCCACTCGCCGTGTTTGGAGGAAGAAGAAGGATGAGTACAACCCCATGAACACCATCCCAACCGTGAAGCATGGAGGTGGAAACACCTTTCTTTGGGGATGCTTTTCTGCAAAGGGGACAGGACGACTGCACTGTATTGAGGGGAGGATGGATGGGGTCATGTATCGCGAGATCTTACCCACAACCTCCTTCCCTCAGTAAGAGCATTGAAGATGCGTCGTGGCTGGGTCTTCCAGCATGACAACGACCCGAAACCTACAGCCAGGGCAACTAAGGAGTGGTTCCGTAAGAAACATCTCAAGGTCCTGGAGTGGCCTAGCCAGTCTCCAGACCTGAACCCAATAGAAAATCTTTGGAGGGAGCTGAAAGTCAGTATTGCCCAGCAACAGCCCCGAAACCTGAAGGATCTGGAGAAGGTCTGTATGGAGGAGTGGGCCAAAATCCCTGTTGCAGTGTGTGCAAACCTGGTCAAGAACTACAGAAAACATATGATCTCTGTAATTGCAGACAAAGGTTTCTTTACCAAATATTAAGTTCTGCTTTTCTGATGTATCAAATACTTGTCATGCAATAAAATGCAAATGTATTACTTAAAAATCATACAATGTGATTTTCTGGATTTTCTGGATTACGTCACTCACAGTTGAAGAGTACCTATGATAAAAATTACAGACTTCTACATGCTTTGTAAGTGGGAAAACCTGCAAAGTCGTCAGTATATCAAATACTTGTTCTCCCCACTGTACATTCTTGTCACAAGAGCACTTCATAGCTGCTGCAACCAGATTCCTTATTAATATAAATTACAGGTGATCTTCTAAATTCGGTCTCCACTAGCAGACATTAGTTGAATAACAACACAGTGAATTGTTTTCACTTTCAGTCAACCTGCTTACAAAAGCTGTACTTGTGGATACTGAAAAAATTTAAAATGTGATTTAGATAGCACAGTGATTCCACAGTTCAGTGATCGCTTTCACACATGAACAGAAAATGAGTGAACTGTGAATTTCACTTGCCATTGCTTGTTTGAGGGGAGAGGATCGCATGTCTGTGATGCCGATGGACCACAGAAACTACAGTTTAGGAACTGGCAGCCCACTTGCCAGACAAACTCCACTAACCTCATGTCTGGAATGGTTTGGAATGGTTCTGACCTTCCCTGGTTAAGGGACTCGTCAAATTCAAGGTGTCATAAAAAAGGAAACATTAAAAATAATGGTGTTGGATAGTTAACATTAACGTCTAAAGGCTTGGTTCTGTCGACATACTCGATGCACTGTTTGTCCAGACTAAAAGGTCAGTTCCTGTTAAGCACCATGCATCAAGCACTCTTTTTATCAGGCCCTTCTCATAAGGCTTGCAATCCCACAGTTACTCACTGGACTATTTTCACCATCTAAAGCCACATTCAAAGTCTTAACTGTTCTACAACCTTCTTTCCAAATACCGGGAGGGAAAATAATATTTGATTTTTGAGTTTGTACGTTTGCCCACTGACAAAGAAATGCTCAGTCTATAATGTTAATGGTAGGTATATTTGAACAGTGAGAGACAGAATAACAACTAAAAAATCCAGAAAAACGCATGTCAATCATTTTATGAATTGATTTGCATTTTAATAAGTGAAATAAGTATTCAACCCCTCTTCAAAACATGACTTGTTGGCAATCACAGAATTCAAACGTTTCTTGTAGTTGGCCACCAGGTTTGCCCACATCTCAGGAGAGATTTTGTCCCTCTCCTCTTTGCAGATCTTCTCCAAGTCAGTAAGGTTTCAAGGCTAATGTTTGGCAACTCGAACCTTCAGCTCCCTCCACAGATTTTCTATGGGATTAAGGTCTGGAGACTGGCTAGTAATGTGCTTCTTCTCGAGCCGCTCCTTTGTTGCCTTGGCCGTGTGTTTTGGGTCATTGTCAGGCTGGAATACCCATCCACAATCCATTTTCAATGTTCTTGGGGTCATAGGCAGCATTCCTCCTTCTCCAAACACGACGAGTTGTGTTGATGATCAAGAGCTCGATTTTGGTCTCATTCTGTGGACACAATACTTTCACCCAGTTCTCCTCTAAATCATTCAGATGTTCATTAGCAAACTTCAGACGGGCCTGTATACACTCACCTAAAGGATTATCAGGAACACCTGTTCAATTTCGCAATAATGCAATTATCTAATCAACCAATCACATGGCAGTTGCTTCAATGCATTTAGGGGTGTGGACCTGGTCAAGACAATCTCCTGAACTCCAAACTGAATGTCAGAATGGGAAAGAAAGGTGATTTAAGCAATTTTGAGCGTGGCATGGTTGTTGGTGCCAGACGGGCCAGTCTGAGTATTTCACAATCTTTTTAGTTACTGGGATTTTCACGCACAACCATTTCTAGGGTTTACAAAGAATGGTGTGAAAAGGGAAAAACATCCAGTATGCGGCAGTCCTGTGGGCGAAAATAACTTGTTGATGCTAGAGGTCAGAGGAGAATGGGCTGACTGATTCAAGCCGATAGAAGAGCAACTTTGACTGAAATAACCACTCGTTACAACCGAGGTATGCAGCAAAGCATTTGCGAAGCCACAACACGCACAACCTTGAGGCAGATGGGCTACAACAGCAGAAGACCCCACCGGGTACCACTCATCTCCACTACAAATAGGAAAAAAAGGCTACAATTTGCACAAGCTCACCAAAATTGGACATTTGAAGACTGGAAGAATGTTGCCTGGTCTGATGAGTCTCGATTTCTGTTGAGACATTCAGATGGTAGAGTCAGAATTTGGCGTAAACAGAATGGGAACATGGATCCATCATGCCTAGTTACCACTGTGCAGGCTGCTGGTGGTGTAATGGTGTGGGGGATGTTTTCTTGGCACACTTTAGGCCCCTTAGTGCCAATTGGGCATTGTTTAAATGCCACGGCCTACCTGAGCATTGTTTCTGACCATGTCCATCCCTTTATGACCACCATGTACCCATCCTCTGATGGCTACTTCCAGCAGGATAATGCACAATGCCACAAAGCTCGAATCATTTCAAATTGGTTTCTTGAACATGACAAAAAGTTCACTGTACTGAAATGGCCCCCACAGTCACCAGATCTCAACCCAATAGAGCATCTTTGTGGTGTGGTGGAACGGGAGCTTCGTGCTCAACTGCAAGATGCTATGCTATCAATATGGGCCAACATTTCTAAAGAATGCTTTCAGCACCTTGTTGAATCAATGCCACGTAGAATTAAGGCAGTTCTGAAGGCGATAGGGGATCAAACACAGTATTATTATGGTGTTCCTAATAATCCTTTAGGTGAGTGTATGTGCTTTGTTGAGCAGGGGGACCTTGCGGGCACTGCAGGATTTAAGTCTTTCACGGTATAGTGTGTTATCAATTGTTGTCTTGGTGACTATGGTCCCAGCTGCCTTGAGATTATTGACAAGATCCTCCCGTGTAGTTCTGGGCTGATTCCTCACCGTTCTCATGATCATTGCAAAAAAAAACTAAGACCACAGCACCTTTTTCATTCCTTTCCAAAAATGTCGAAAAGAAAGCTTTTGAGTGAGGAACAGAAGGGTTAAAATGAATAGACCACTGCAAACTGAACGCTTCGGTTCCTCACTCAAAACTCTCCTTTTCAACTTTTTTGGAAAGGAAAGAAAAAGTTGCAGTGGTCGAAACTTTTTCCGGAGCTGTATTAAATGTTGAAACTGAGACAATCAATTGTTTCCTGAAAAATACATGTCCACTTTTCTGATACCATGCTGCATTCATCTTGCCGTCAATTCACACAAGATTCTGCATGCTTTTAGAGCTCACACCCCCAAAACATCAGTGAGCCACCACCATGCTTCACACTGGAGATGGTATTCTGTTAACTATAGGCCTTCTTCACCCCTCTCCAAACATAGTGCTATGGTTGTATACTATAAAGCTCTATTTTGGTCTCATCACTCCAAATTACAGTGTGCCAGAAGCTGTGACGCGTGTCAAGGTGTTGTCAGGCATATTGTAACCAGCCTTTTTTGTGGCATTGACGCAGTAAAGGCTTCTTTCTGGCAACTTGACCATGTAGCTCATTTATGTTCAAGTATCGTTGTATTGTGCTCCTTGAAACAACCACACCGTCTTTTTCTAGAGCAGCTTGTATTTCTCCTGAGGTTACCTGTGGGTTTTTCTTTATACCCCGAACAATTCTTCTCACAATTTTGGCTGAAATCTTTCTTGGTCTACCTAACCTTTTGCTTGGTATCAAGAGAGCCCAGAATTTTCCACTTCTTAATAAGTGATTGAACAGTACTCACTGACATTTGCAAAGCTTTGGATATCTTTTTATATCCTTTTCCATCTTTATGTAGTTCCATTACCTTGTTACGCAGGTCTTTTGCTAGTTATTTTCAGCTCCGCATGGCTCAGTATCTAGCCTGCTCAGTGCATCCACGTGAGAGCTAACAAACTCAATGACTATTTATACACAGGCACTAATTGCAATTTAAAAAGACACAGGTGCGGGAAATTAAAATATAATTGCCCTTTACACCAGTGTGTGTCACCTTGTGTGTCTGTAACAAGGCCAAACATTCAAGGGTATGTAAACTTTTGATCAGGGCCATTTGGGTGATTTCTGTAATCATTGTGAATAAAAAAGGAGCCATAAATTAATAATAAATGGCTTAAATCACTATCCTTAAAGAAAGAAGAGTTTTTTTTGAATGATCGGTCATATATTCAAAATCAATGCCAAAAACGTATGAGTTTCACTATAGGTGAAACTGACTAGGGTTGAGTCATCGGACAGAGACTTGCCGAGGTAATGGGAGAGCTAGGGAATGAAAGAAGAAAGGGAGGAGATGAAGGGGCTCACTTAAGATGGTAATGCCGGAGCGTGGAAGACGGGGGGAGGGAGGGCGAGAGGGAGACACTGAACCCAGTGTTGGAAATTGCTCATTGTAATGGGCTGATGCGAGACGGGAACCGAGAGAAGGAGAGAAATGACAACTTCCTGGGGTAACAGGACAGAACCAACCAAGGGATGGATTGAGAAGGAGATGGAGGGAGGAGGAGAAATGGCCAAGAGAATCTCTTTGGCGTAATGGGGCGGCAAATAAAGAGATCGAGAGATGAAAAGGGAGGTAGGGGGATGGGGAGACTTAGAATTAGAACTGCCTGTATGCGCTAAATATTTTTACAGACCCAGAATTTTACTTGGTGTTACGGTGCTGCTAGAAATAGACAACACATAGGATCATAACCAATGCCAAGTTGGCATACAGTATCTTCTCCATTCCTCGCCCATTCCTTCATTCCCTCTTCTGTTAGAACCGATGTCCATCGTTTATCCATCTCCTCTCCTCATTTCTCCTGATTTTCCCTTTCCATCACTGAGTCTGGATGTTCTGTCTGTGTAGGACACTGTGCCAACATCTTCAGATCAATTTGGGGGGTGGGTTTGGGGGGGGGGTTACACTCTGTAACTGTCAATGCTCACACTTCCGTCTGCTATATTATTTGACCTCTGTCGAATTTCTAACTTTCTGAATTTCTAACTTAGATTTTCTTGTTTCATTTTGCCGAACAAATGATTCTCCTCTCTTGTTTCACTTGGTTCCTCCCCCCTCCCCCCTCCCGATAACTGATGCCTTTCGTCCTCTCCGGGTTGTCCCTCTGCAGGGCCAGGGGCTGTAATTGGGCGAGGCGTGGCCCTGAACGCGGGGGTGAGTGCTGGCATCGTCTTCTGGCTCTGCCTCTCTCTCTCTCTCCTAATGAAGGTCTAAGAGCTTTTTCCCAGAAGTCTTGTCCCGTCTGCAAAAGGAGGAAGGAATTTCTTTAATTACGAACCCATCACTGTGAACACAAAGAATATGCATTATTCCAGGAGCCATTGACGCATCGCATCGCCCACACCCGTTCACCTCTCTTCCTTACACTGCTACGCCTCCTATAGGCCGTCTTTAATGCATCTATACCTCCACCACCATCAAACTGTTCTCTTTCTTCTCCCTCTTTCCCCGAGGGTCACCATGGTGATGTCTGTAATGTGTATAATAAGAATGATAATTGTGATAATGACTGTAATTGAGAGAACAGATTTTTAACACCAGTATGACGCTATTATAAATCTAATCGATGACTGATCAACACTACTGTTGGTCTCTTGGAAATTACTGTTAACTCAACACAACTATTTGCAGCTGGAAAGTCTGTATAAAAACAACTGTTGGTTATGATGATGAAGATGATGCGGGTCAGGTGACCTTGATGAAAGCTGTCCATTGGCCATTTGGCCCTGTGACATTTGACCATGTGATGATACGAGTACAGTGTAATTACAGTTAATAACCGTGTGGCAGTGAATCTGATGCGGCTGCTACGGATGATGTCAAAACCCACGGTGGATGTTGGGGGCTCTATATAGTGTTTGCCCTTCTAGCACAATCTATGGAATCCAAACCGAGACTAAGCATGTGAAAAGACGCCCGCCCAACGCCCCGTCCACCCGTTACCCCCACCCTCCATTGCTAAGGTGGTCTGTGCTCTTCCCTGTGTAAATATGATGCAGTACAAAGACCATGCCGTGACTAGAGGCAATCTGTTTAGCAAAACAACATTACCCATCAGCCTCTATTGCAGTCTTCATAAACAGGAAGGGACTGAACAAATAACAATGGTGTCTCCTGCTTTGAAGTCCGTTGGCCAATCATCCTCCTTCCTTGTCGCTTGTTGATAGCATGTACCGGTTAGAAATGTTCCTGTCGTGAAAACCATCAACACCTGCCGTGTCCGTTTTACTGCAAGGTTGAACTGCTAATACTTTTTTGGTGTTGATAGTAATACTGATGATGATGTTAATAAGTATTTCAATAAATATGATATTAATTCCATTTGAAAAAAAAGAACACAGGCTACTCCAGAGTTGATGACAAGCCAAGTCCGCAAAAAAAAATATTTTGTACTCAATCGCTCTGAGAAATCATACTCATTGAACAATGATGACAAAAGGTCAAGTCAAAAAGTGATGTGCTCTATTTTGCCATGCCAAGCTTTTTAACAACACTGCAAAGTCGATAGCAAGGGAGACTTTTCATTCAAAAGAGTCCACAGTTAATGGAATGTAATATCATTTGTAAAAATGTGTGTATTTTAACCTTTTTGTCATGCTATTAGCTGTATAATACATATAACACCGCATTACAAATATTCCACAAATATACCCTGCATTCATAATGTTTCACTCTATCTGACTGAGTCAGATAAATGACCTGAACTGTATGTGTAAGAAGCAGCGTCCCCGTAAGTCAGTCAGGGTCTGTACTGCAGGGCGTGAGCCACAGAAGATAAAGACGTTATTAGCCGTTACCTGTGGCTGGCTAAGCAATAGGACCTACTCTCCCCGCCTTCCCCTGTGTCCTTCCCGCCGGGCCAAGGACGGGCCCCATTAATCACTTTCAATCGTGGCCCTGACAGGATCCCCCTCAAGGACACCCTCGTCCCTGTAAAGCAGGCATGCCACGTCCTCGCAACCCACCGTGTGTGGGCCCTGATTGAAACCCCTAGGGCTCAATTATCCAGCCACTTCATAGCACAGATCAGCCACAGTGAGGTGTACTGCAATGCAGCGATGCCATTGACACACCTTGTCCAACCGCCCGATCGCTGTCTCTGTCACGTGCTGCTGGGTCTGTGTGTCTTATGCAAAATTCCCAACAGACAACCTGCCTTCCTAAAGAGAAGCCACTAGCTGACTAGCCACAATTCTGGCGACCTTTAGGAAATACAAAAAGTCGTTATTCTGCAAATCGCGTACGCTTTTTCTCCCCCCTTTGATTTAGCCTAAACAGGTCACTAACAATCTATAAGAGAATTCAGCATTCACTGTGGTAATACTGTACAGTATCCTAGTGACTGAAGTGATGTAAGGTTAAGTGTGAATGTCCATTTTATCAGGATGCAAGTCCACAAATGATGTTGGTCTCATTCAGTAGAGTGAGATGTTTTCGTCCACCTCTGTTGAAACCCATTGCCCTACACATTTAGTTAATCATTGGGTTCTCTGGAAAAAGCCACAAACAGGACACGTTTTGTTCATTTAGCTATGGTCATACTCACAGGACAATGATGGGTTTTTCGATTTTCAAGCACAAGAGCAGGTTGTTATGGTCAGTGCTTCTGTTTTTCTTTCTTAATCACTCTTGATCTTTATCTGACACTTTCGTTCTGTTTGTCTTCTCTCGTTCATCTCTTGTGGACAGATTCAAACCTAAACCTTACTGTTGATCTGTCATGTAACAACAGTTTGTGTGAGATAAAGAGCAGGGTTGTTCTGGTGCTTTGGATGAATCACAGTTTTGCAGGTGTTGGCATCTTTGAATTTCCTTAAGGGGAGAGGAAATTGGGCCCGTTGAATAACCCATAGTAAGTTGCAAAGAGAGAGGGGTGGACCTCTTTCTGTCTGTTTTTATTCCCTTAAGGATGCATTCCAGGATTTCTGGCGACTGGTTGTTAAATTGGTGCTGTGGAGACAAAACCGTTCCCTAGAAATGGTGTACTATGTCACATACAGTATGTGATGATATGTGCCCCATGTTATTAAACCATTTGCTTTCAAACTAAGAATAGCATATTTAACTGAGGTATTATGTGTACTTGTAGAGTATGCACGTATAAAAAAAAACATATTTTACATCCTGCCCAAAATGGGAGGTTTAAAAACAATAGCTTGTTATGAAAAAAAGCGGAATGCATCTTTAACACTTATGGACCCAGAACTTAATCGAGCGTCTGACCAATTAGGTGATACTTTTGTTCTGGGTTAAGCAAGATTACTGTTTCACATACTCTTTTCAATGTCCGCAACCAGTTCCCTTTGTCAGTGGCATTATCATCTGTATGTACTTATTCTGTCCTTAAAAAAAAAGAAAAAAGAAATTAGCAAAAAATAAGGAAAACATACTGTCATGTTTCTCAATGTGGGTTTGAAAAAAAAAAAAAAAAAGCACGTAAATGTTCGTTATGGGTGGATTTTGAAGAAATATCTGTATATTGTCTTTGGGTTTTTGGGGTAAAGGAAAGGCTGGGGGATATGTTTTTACATCCGTGGAGTGGGTGATGACGTGGAGGATGGTGGACATTTGTAATAACCTCAATTGAGTTTGAGCGTCTCCATGAGTTCTCCATGAATTGCATCAGACTGGATGGTGCAGAGGCAGAGGACTGGAAATAAGGGAAGGAAGGAGGCGGTGAATAAACCTCATGGGTGGGAGTGCGAGGACTTGTTTGAAAGCACCCTGTACATACACAGTGGGAGGAAAAAGCCCAGACTTGTCCAGACAGAGCTCTGAGCCAGAGGGAGATGGGATGACTCTGACCAGACAGTAAACTCTCCATTGAGGAGAACAATAAAAAAAAAAAAAAAAAAATAACATTGTGCAAACGCTCAATAGGAAATAACAGCTTGGATTTCATTTCTAATGTGAGCACCATTTCGTCTCTCCTGGGGGAAATAGTACACAATAGTGTTGTTAATGATTACACTGTGTAATACGACTAGCCTTAGCACTGCATTTAGAAGCCACATTGTCTGGCCCACTCAAAGTGTCTGGCCCACACATTGTCTGGCCCACATTGTCTGGCCCACTCAAAGTGTCTGGCCCACACATTTTCTGGCCCACATTGTCTGGCCCTCTCAAAGTGTCTGGTCCACACATTGTCTGGCCCACTCAAAGTGTTTAAATCACTTCAAGAATGTGGAGGACAATGTATTTATCAGTGGCTCACAGAACTATGCTGACATTCCCATAACAACGCCCCTTTAATCTTCAATTATGATGTAGTGTCATATACATAGCTTGACTAGTAATTACAGCATGGAGGCAAATGATACAAATAGACAATGGCGCTAAGAGGTGCATCCCCATGTAGTTAATCCCTCCCAACACAGGGTGGCAGTGGCAATCTTACCTGCACCATTTTGCTAAACTGCTAATTTTTTGGTTGTTGTTTTTACATAATATACACCTACTTGCCTGATTTATATTGTGTATTGAATTATTTGGAGTACTTGTTTTTTTAAGAAATGTGTAACAGTATATTTTCTTTCTTGGTGAATGTTCAGTCTGGTAGTACAGTTGCAGTATGTATAAAGCCATTCAGGGTTTGCATGTGTTTCTTTCTCACAGTTCTGTGTCTGTGTTAGATCCTGAATCACTGTTACTCTGTTCCAGTTCCACCACAGTGAACAGATCTTTGACAGACCTTCAATTCCAAATGAAATGGTTAATCAATACATTCGACTGGATCGCTTGAAATAAGAACAATTTCTCCCTGGCTAACGTTACAAGGGCCCAAAGACTGAATTGATCAACTGTCTATAGTTAGGCCTTAAAATAGAGAACATCATTTATCATGCTGTGATACAAGACAACCCTAATTGATTATTGATTTTCTCCCCTTCTCTGAAACAATTTAAGCGAGCTATAATGCCAACTAAGTAAATTATGTGTTTAAAGAACAGAAGATGAAGAATGAGTCGTTTACTTTATTTTCTTGCTAGTACAAAGTGTAGCTAGCGAAGGTATTTTGTTTATTTTGTTACTTATGGTAATGACATGTCTAAGAAATGTCTGCATAATGACACCTATATTACATAATATTTTATTACTGTGCTTGATTAAATGATTGATATGTAACCAAATGTTAATTTTGGAAAAGTCAGTAACTATCGATACTGTGTATCTAGAGGCTTGTGTCTGACAAACACAGTAAAATCTTTAGTCGGTAGAGTCTAGAACGATAGAATGTGCCATAGGATGAGCTGCGAGATAGAACTGTAGTCATGATAGCAACAGGTCTAAATTCAACTTACATGCTAAATTATCAGCATTATGTCAGATTTTTCAGTACAGGTACTATGTATCAGTTAAACAAAAACATAACATATGTTGCAATGAAGGACAGACTCGTTATTCTGTAAACTGCAGACAACTTCCTTTGTATCAACAATGTATCCCTTAAACAATAGCCTGTATCTAGATAAAAAAAAATTCTAATGATCTATTGTTCACCAGCTATTCTACAGGCCTGTTCAGTTCTTATGGGCAGCGTCAACGTTGCGAGTCTATTTGAGCTCCAGTAAATTTCCGTTTGCTATACTAATGAGTACATCGATGAATAGCATGTTGGACTGTGGTTAGCTAGATGACGAAAATAGGTAATTACTGGTTAAACATGCTGACTACAGACATGTTGCCATGCAGAAGAGGAAGTGATATTTGCCTTGACGCATGGAAGGATGAACCAGAAATGAGCTAGCTAGGAACTGTAGTCAGTGGGTAGTAGTTGAATAAATAGATAGACAAGGACAGAATGGATAGATTCTGTAGATCGAAATATAGACGTGTTTAGGTGGGTAGATAGATACATCTGACTGTTATTTGTTAATTGATCGTTTCAATTCTGGATTGTAATTAGGATAGATTCTTCTCAGTGCGAAACATTGACATTATGTGTTCATATGATAGCAGTTTAAAGTGCTAGGCTAGAGCTGCTGTCCCTCATCCATCCTCATCCATTTACAGGAGACAGGCAGATACCACAGCTAGCTGCGTGTCAATAACTCTCATCCTTTAAAATGCAGGTGGTGTACCAGTGATCCTCCTTGAAAACAGGGTCTGCACAATACTGGGAAATTGGGGAGGTTTCCAGCAGCCAGCCATGTTATTTACCAGTAGCCTGTGTAATATCTCCATTATAGAGTGCCTGTTAACTTAGACTTTGTGGCTCACCAGCCCACACCCGCCACTTGGCCTCTCAATCAACTGGGTAAATACTGGATGGCGCAACAAAAACCGACAGTGGACTTTGATGTTGTTCTTGTCAAATGAAATCGTTGACAGCGTCAAGGGAGACTCTGGCGTGTGTTCATAGGATCTGGAGAGGATCTGTCACATGCCGAATGTAGCTGAGGTGTCAGAGATAAAGAATTATACTACATAGAAATAAGTGCTCACCCACTCAGTATTTGCGCACATTTTCATAATCAAAGCATGACCAAAGCATGATGATAGTCGCAAACAGACTGAAACTGTCCCAATACATATGAGATGTCTGGCACTGAATTCACGGCACAGTATTAGACTGGGTTGTCACGACGCTGAAGTCTCACCAGAGCAATTTTAAAAACTTCAGAACAATGACGATAAGCAGGCTGTAATGATACTCAAAGACAAATGACATTTTATCTGCGCGACAACTAATAAGAAATATCGAGGTGTCAGGTCTAACCAGTGCTATCCAGTGGACATCCAGGACACCACCATGCTTGGTTACTGTGGCTGGGAAGGTTCTGGAGAAGTCATGCCCATCTCTCTCTAGCTGTTCCCCCTTTCTCTCCGTCTCCCCTCCCTCTCTTGTCTGGAGACAACCTGTCACTTGTGCCCTTCCAACCAGTCCTGTACCAGTCCTGCTGCCTGCTGCCCAGCCACCTCTGTATATGCCCGGGTACCACCCTAGTACTTCTTTGTTATTGATACTGTACATGAGTGTGTGCGTGTGCATCTGTGTGTGCGTGTGTGTTTGTGTGTGTGTGGTTTATTTCACCTTCACATGGCGGTCATGTTGGTTTCGCTCTACCCCCAGACCTCAACGTTATTGTTTCTATCTGTGTTGACTTTTCAAGATCGATATAACGACTGGACAAAACAACGGAACAAAACCAGCATTGTCTTCAACCTTGACATATTTCTTGTGCTGTGAAGCGATGATAATTCTGATAACTCTTTTGATCGTTTGATCTCCAATCTGTCTCTGTTTTTGTCATTTTATTGTGTGTGGATATATTTTTTTTCTCAAATCCATAAAAGTGGATAAAAAATAACATATATTAAATGGAGGGAAAAAAATATTAAACTGACTTTTGTTTTTAAAAAACAAATCTGTGTGAGTGGTTCATTGTTTTTAATGTGATACTGTATGTCGTTCTCAGTCCCTGCAGGTAAATAGCTAGGTCAGAGGTCAGGTGAGGAATATATTAATGATATCACAATTCACAAGAAAACACATCTTATACATGTGCAATGCATAATAACTGTGGTCTTCTTCCATCAGGTTGCTCAATATTATCTATAGACTTTCAAAGAGTAAACCTCACATAGAGATGTTGCCATCTCAGAACCTCTCAGAAGCTGTTGCCAAAAATGTTGGTCCACATTTATTGTTTTAATGCTATGGTAAATCTGTGGACATAAATACTCAACGTAAACACAGACAATTGCTTCTATATAATTCATTAAACATTACACATTAAAACTATTTAATGTTATCTAGATTTGTGTTGTGTTGTTCATCGGAATGTGCTGTATGTTATGCTAATTTACTAAAGTGTTCTTGATAAATCTTCCCTAGAAAAGTGTTTTAGTAATAGAAACAAATTTCAGCTTGAACAATGGCTGGCTGGCCATTTCAAATTCAACAAATTAATTTAAAATGAGAGACCATTTCAAATGTTGACATTTTATTCTGCACACATTTTTTTTAATCCAATTTGACACTCTGAGCACCTTCCCATTGTAAAATGGACTAATGATTGTTTAAACCTTGTTGTAAACTGCATTTTGCTTACTGTTCCATTGTGGTTTGTGCAGTCAGCAGAACGTGGCATACTGATGTGTTACGACGTACACTTGTGCTGCAATTCATTTCTTGATTTGGAGCATGACCTAATTATGGCACACAGAGCATAATGAAGTCAAGAAAAAAGTGAATTGTGTTCAGAGGAAAGGTTGACACCTAAAGTGGCCGTTCAAGCAGTCAATTCAACACTGGAGATTGGAAGGAGAAATTACAACATGACAGATATCCTGTTCCTGTGTGTTCTTCTGTTGATTGTCAGCTCAATACCAGGTTAGTGCCAGCCATCATACTGTACAGGCTATCAATCTTATCACAAATAAAAAATCTTGTATTTTTTGTGAACAATGAAAATGCATTACATTTTTGTTGCTTTTTCAATGACATACTGATGTTAAATGTGAACTAAACGTATAACCTAACACATACGTTTACCAAAATATATACAGACGGGTGACAAATTAAAAGACAAACCAACATAGCGTATCAGTAAGGTATTGGGTTAACACCAGCCACCAGAACAGCTTCAGTGCCCCTTAGAATATATTGTACAAGTCAGCAGAACTTGACTGGAGGGAGGGGAAACCATTCTTCCAAAATATATTCCCTCATTTGGTGTTTTGATGGCAGTGTTAGAGAGCACTGTCTAACACACATAATTTCCTCTTGCCATCTTGATCCAAAATCGAGGTCAACTTGACCTGCTCAGCATTTTTTAAATGCCACAGAGCATGACAGGATGTTAAGTGCTTAATTATATCATGCAGTAAACCTGTATGGAAGCACCTGCATTCGCTATGTTCCTCCACTCATTTATTCAAGTTTTTCGTTTTAATTTGTAACCCGTCTGTACATTCTACCCTCAAATGAGCAAGTGTTTAATTAACATCTTTATGGTTGACGACACACATTATTTTCAAAAGTTAATGAAGCTGACAACAGTCATGAGTCACATGTTTGTCTGTCAAGATAAAGATGAGTAAGAGTGATGGAATAATGGAGAAAGTCACTCTAACCCACTTATTAAAAACAAAATCGAGGTACAGTACTATATGAACAGCTTGTAGCGGCTTTTGGGCAAATGCCTTTGACCTGAAAATTTTCATGTTTTGCTAGCACGCCTACATTGTAAACCATATTTGTTTTGTCAATATGAAACATTATGTCTAACATTGGTGAAGAGGCATTAACAGGCTCTGTCCTGATTCAGCTCGGCTACAAATGGTGACAGCAGATGGGCTAAAGGTGGGTCAGTGGCCCCCTTCTCTCACTGTGATGCGGGGCCAGAGTGCCAACCTGTCCTGCCGGTTCGAGGCCGCCTCCTATGGCGTGGAATGGTTCAAGATGGAAGGGGGGAAGAAGGTCCCCATCCCAGACTCAGCAGGGCAGACGTCCCTGGTGATAACCGAGGTGTGCATGGAGGATGAGGGGGTTTATTACTGCGAGGTCAACGTCCTACATAGAGATCCAGAGCTGGGGAACGGCACAGAGCTCATTGTCCTGGGTAAGACAGAAACAAACTAGCTTCTCCCAGATGTGCTTGTGCTACCTTGCCAACTACTGTGGTCATTCTTCTGGCATGATAGCAATCAGAACGACTCAGCAAGACAGCACAAATGGAAATGGTACCAGGCCATTAAGAAACAACTCTGATAAAAAATGAATTAATCTATCATTATTCTTGGAACGTCTTAGTTTTACTCGTTAGCGTTTCTCATCATTATGTTTAATCTTTGTTGTTGGTGTGGTTGACATCATTTTTGTAATTGTCTCTCATTTGTAACCTTCATGTTTTTTTTTTATTAATTAATTTATTTTACAAGCAGTTAGCAGGGAGGAAATTCTGTTTAAACCAGGAGGCTATGCATTCCGATATAGAGCCCTAGCCAAGCTTGAATCTATCAACATCTATGCCACGTGGACATTTCTTCTTAGTTCATCTTTTGCTTAGCGGGTTTGTGACAGAGCCATAAATAATCTTATTGTACAGTGTCTTCTAAATTTCTTTCCAATATATTTATCAAAACAACGTAAGGAGCTATACTTGTAGATTTACCCTTCACATGGAAGAGCAGGCTTCTCCCAAAGTTTTTCACAGTGTGTCCTGCATCATTCTAGAACCTTACCTGTATTAAGAAAATGCTCTGAGTATATCAATTTCAGAAATAAGGGATTAGAACCCAGGGATTATATTTTACTGTACCTACTGACTAAGGCATTAGAACCCAGGGATTATATTTTACTGTACCTACTGACTAAGGCATTAGAACCCAGGGATTATATTTTACTGTACCTACTGACTAAGGCATTAGAACCCAGTGATTATTTCCCATTCCAGACAAAATACATTTGTCACTCAAGATTAAGTGTTTTTCTCCAGGTCCCTTTTCTCGCCAAATCTGTTTTAATTATCAGTATAATTCAGATGAACAGAAAAGATAAGACGTTTTGTTTACACGCTAGTCACAGCAATTTTCAATCTGTGTACTCCCAGATTATGTCGGTAGTTTTTTTCAGATAAGGGTAAATCTTTGCATCTTTTTGGTTCTCATGGAATAATTCCCTTTATGTAGATCTGTCCATTCTTTTATACATTTTAAGAATATCCCACAACCCTGCTGATGGCAAGCATTCCCCCCAGTATGATGCTGTCACTCGCAGACTTCACTGGAGGTTGAGGTGTGAGTAGTGTTAGATAAGCGCCACAAACAACACATGTTTTGTGGTTAGATGAGGCCATTGAAAGTTCAGTGACTTTGGAAAGAGGCCATTTGCTCCTCTAACCACAAAACCTTCAATGTTGGGTCACACCCTTGAATTCAGATGTGTCCAATATACAGTATGCCAGTTTTATGTTTGGCTTGGTTGATCGGTGCCTATTTACGCCTCTCCCAGCCACTGAACTTTCAAAGAGTAAACCTCACAGAAAGATGGATATTAGTTTTTTTTTACATGTCAGAAACTGTTGCCAAAAGCTTTTGGATGCTGTGATTAAACTGTGGATGTTTTTTTGGGATGTTTACAAAAAAAATAATCAGAGAATTTGTTCAAATGCTTCATCTATACATTAGACTTAGTTTATGAATCACTGACATAAAGTGTACAAGTGGCAAACTGCATTTCACACAGAGTCTTTTGGGCTGTTCATCAGATTATGCTGTATTTTAGCCATAGAAAACCTGCTGTTCTACAAAAAAGTTCCTGAAAACACAAACTCTACTAGAATATAGTTTTAGTAATAAAAACTGTCAGCTTGAACGATGGCTGGTTAGTCCATTTCAAAGTCAACAAATTAATTAGAAATTACAGACAATTTCTAACGTTGACATTTTATTCTTCACACATTTTATTAAACAAATGTGTTAATGAATAAGTTCGCTGACATTCTGATATCCTTACCATGGTGAATTTTTTGTCGTTGTAGACTGCATT
The DNA here is from genome assembly GCF_011004845.1 of Esox lucius. Taxonomy (NCBI): domain Eukaryota; kingdom Metazoa; phylum Chordata; class Actinopteri; order Esociformes; family Esocidae; genus Esox; species Esox lucius. The sequence continues at coordinate 11,136,916 of NC_047588.1, read as the reverse complement.
TTGATACGGCAGTTGCTTTGCGGGTTGGTGAAGTCAGCAGAATGAGGCATATTGGTCTGCTAAGACGTACACTTGAGTCGGAATAGGTGCTGAAATTTTTGTTTTGAAGCATGACCTAATTATGACACAGAGTATAATGGAGTACGTTGTCTTTTCTCTCCACTGAAATGTATAGTCCCTTTTTATTTGCAACTCTGCCTAGAAGGCAAGCAACCTAACGTCGCCTCTTCACTGTGGACGTTGAGACTGGTGTTTTAATGATCTGTTAGGCTTCTTTCTCAAGTATCCTTATTTGAGGGCAAATATTCTAGGGATGCATTTTTTGAGTAACAAGTACTTTTCACATTATTTTCTGTGTACTGTAATTTTACTTTTTAGTCAAGTACATTTTAAAGAAAAGAACATGGTCTCTACATTTTAACTACTCACTTGTCAGAGCGTAATTGACAGTGTAATTTGTCAGAGCAGTTCAACTTCCTTCTTGGCTGAGCAGTTCAACTTATTTCTGATTCCAGCTCTGCTCCACTCCGACACTGCTTTTCTGAGATGGGGAGGTGGCGGGTGCTCTGAAGCACCAGGCACTGATGGGAAGCCATGGCAGGGAGGGAGACTAGATAAAACATCAATAGTTGGCTATAGCCATAAGCTATAACATGTTATTGTTACATCATGGATTTTATTAGGAGTTTTTTGCCGCTGATCAAAACAAAAATAATGTCAAATAAAAAATGTAATACAACTATAAATCAGAAAATAAATGCGTAAGTATTCAATCATTTCTGTTGATATTTAGTAGAGACAACTTTGGCAGTAATTACAGCCATGAATCTGTTTGGATAAGTCACCAGCTTTGCACATCAGGAAACGGAATGCTTTGCCCATTCTTCTGCTCTTCTGACAACTGATCATTAAATAAGGTAGCCATGACTTTTTATGTTAATTTCCTTGGTTCAATATGCTGTTTGTTCCTGTTTACTACTTGACTGTGTGCCTTAGCAGCACTGCGTACCACTTTGACAGAAGTTAGGCAGCATTGTGGGGCTGTTGTTGGTGTGTTGGGTGGTGGGCTGGTTTTGGTGAAACTCTACGTCTGTTTTTCTATCCAGTTTTTCCCTTGAGAAGTTTTCTCAGATGTTAACTTTTACTTTTACATGAGTACATTTTTACAGCAGCTGTACTGATATATTTATTTTCAGTACTCTACCCACCCCTACTGATTATGGATCCAACAGTGCAAACTGGGATATAGAAAGACTTGTACTCTTTTCCAAATCTATACATTTGTATTACTTTCTTGCTAATGTCTATAAAATTGTCTTTGATCCTACCTCTAAACAACGAATACATCATCAGAATAATGTTTTTATTCAATCATATTATGTCCATTGTAGGGTCATGTTAAGCATCACAAGCAGCTCTATTTCCAATAATTTGTGATCCCAATGTTCTTCATTAAGAATATGAGTAATACGGAATTGTTGACAGTGAAAAATGTTGTTCCCACTTGCAATATATAATTAAATTAACATCTAACATATTTGCTACATTTATTGTCAATTTGGCATAATGTGTTTTTTGTGATAGGACAAATGTAATTTGCTAATGTGAGATGCGTCGCAGATGGCTTTGATTTATGGGTCCTTTAAGAGGGTGTGCATGAGTTCACCAATTCTTTCTGTCCATTCAGAAGGTTTCTTAAAATTAGCCTAGCCTGTCTGGACTTCATCTCTTTAATCTATTTTACAGAGAAAACTGTAGGCAATAAACATCATCATGACGGACAGTATATTCCCAATGAATGATGACGGGGCCAGTTGTGTGTCCTCATTATATATGATGCATGTAGTAACTGAATAAAACACAACCAAGTTCCTGTCATGATACATCTCATAACATGTGCAGTAGCGTATTATATTAGCCCTATGGGCTTTCAATACTGCATCCTCTCTAGCCACAATACCATGCCACTTAAACGGACCGCAGAAGTGGTGGTATTTCTATGTGAATATTAATGAAGTGTAAATTGAAAGATTGATTTGGTATGAATGGTTTAGTAGGTCAGTAACAGGATCAGTATTTTTTTTTCTAAATTTCATAGTATAGTAACAGATCGCAGGTGAAAAGAAAAGGGCTTTATAGAATCTTCAGACGATAATCCCTTGAGTTAAAGTGCCTTATTGCTTTTTAGCAAGCGCTGGACAACATAAAAAAACAATGACATATATTAATTGAAAAACATTATTTTATTAAGTACGTTTTAATTGTATTTTCATCCTTCCACACTAGACTGTTACTTGATCATCATGACTTACTACATCTGACTACCACACCGGACAACCCCACCAGACTACCCCACTAGACTACAACTACTAGACTACTACTACTATTACACCAGACTACCCCACCAGACTACCCCACCAGACTACTACTACTAGACTACTACTACTATTACACCAGACTACCCCACCAGACTACCCCACTAGACTACTACTACTAGACTACTACTACTATTACACCAGACTACCCCACCGGACAACCCCACCAGACTACTACTACTAGACTACTGCTACTATTACACCAGACTACCCCACCAGACTACCCCACTAGACTACTACTACTAGACTACTACTACTATTACACCAGACTACCCCACCGGACAACCCCACCAGACTACTACTACTAGACTACTACTACTATTACACCAGACTACCCCACCAGACAACCCCACCAGACTACTACTACTAGACTACTACTACTACTACACCAGACTACCCCACCAGACTACCCCACTAGACTACTACTACTAGACTACTACTACTAAACTACTACTACTACACCAGACTACCCCACCAGACTACTACGCAGGAATACCCATATTGAAATCTAATATATGGCCATATACATTCAAATACTTACAATATACAGCTCCAGGAATATTAAGAGACCACTGCACCTTTTTCTAACATTTTGAGTGAGGAACAGATGCATTCAATATACAGTGGTCTCTTAATTTTAACCCTTCTGTTCCTCACTAAAACCTTCCTTTTCAACTTTTTTGTGAAGGAAAGAAAAAGGTGCAGTCGTCTCTTAGTTTCATCCAGAGCTTATATTGTAAAATACATGACGATATATTTTGACATATACAGTGGGGAGAACAAGTATTTGATACACTGCCGATTTTGCAGGTTTTCCCACTTACAAAGCATGTAGAGCTCTGTAATTTTTATCATAGGTACACTTTAACTGTGAGTGACGGAATCTAAAACAAAAATCCAGAAAATCATATTGTATGATTTTTAAGTAAATCATTTTCATTTTATTGCATGATATAAGTATTTGATACATCAGAAAAGCAGAACTTAATATTTGGTACAGAAACCTTTGTTTGCAATTACAGAGATCATACGTTTTGGGATTTTGGCCCACTCCTCCATACAGACTTTCTCCAGATCCTTCAGGTTTCGGGGCTGTCGCTGGGCAATACAGACTTTCAGCTCCCTCCAAAGATGTTCTATTGGGTTCAGGTCTGGAGACTGGCTAGTCCACTCCAGGACCTTGAGATGCTTCTTACTGAGCCACTGCTTATTTCCCCTGGCTGTGTGCCACGACCCATCTTCAATGATCTTACTGAGGGAAGGAAGTTGTTGGCCAAGATCTCGCAATACATGGCCCCATCCATCCTCCCCTCAATACGGTGCAGTCGTCCAGTCCCATTTGCAGAAAAGCATCCCCAAAGAATTATGTTTCCAGCTCCATGCTTCACGGTTGGGATGGTGTTCTTGGTGTTCGAAACTTAACAAACCTTTCAACAATGTCCCATTATTTCGGGAACTCTATGTGTTGATCAAACCAAACATACATGTTTTCAACAAGAACACCAAGAACACCACATATATTGCCATATATTAAATTTCTGTATGGGTACCAAACCAGACTACCGCACCAAACTAACACACTGGACTACCACACCAGATCATCATGGCCCAGAGTATTTGTACTACGGGGGAAATCACTAAACAATGTGTTGCATATCATTTTAAGGGTTAGGGACAGATTCAGCACAGTTTCACTCCAGGGGACATATTAGTACTGTGGTTAAATATAAAAGATCTGATATTGTTCAAATGAAATACATTAATGCATTGTATTACCATTGTATATTCATGTATCTCATCTTGCCCCCTGCAAGCCCCCCCTTCTGCCCCACAACTCCTCCTCCAGGTCCCCTCGAATACCCAGACTGACCGGTGGGCTCTTGTCTGTGTCACTGGTGGATTCCACCCAAACCACCTCACCTTGACTTGGACCGAGCAAAGTGCAGGACATGGCTCCCACGACCATGTTGGCAGCAGTTGCACTCTACGTCCTAACCAGAATCACGTCAACCAATCGCATGGCCAGTTGCCAGAGATCTCAACTCCCATTCGGATGGAGGACTGTTTTCAATTGACAGACATCTCTAGAAAAGAAGTGTACCTAATCAGCGTTCTGTACCTACCCAAAAGGCTGTTTGTGGATGCTGGCGTCAGCTACACTTGCACTGTACAAGATCACCCTGGCCTGGACTCAGCCCTGTCTGCTTCCTTCTCTTGGGGTGAGTTGTTCACTCCAAGGCTGTATTTCACTTGGCTGTATTTCACTGTATTTCACTTGGCTTATACTGTATGCTTCTAAAGTCAAGTTGCTCATAACCAACAGCTTGCTTGGCATAGTTTACAAACTCACAGAGTTTCTTAGCAAATTCATTACATATTTGCTTCCATTACACACAGTGTCTTTCGATCATCTGCATTTTACAATTCTACATTTAACTGACTTAAGTCTAATCCTTAGGTCTTAATGTTCACAGGCGCAGCACCGAATGAGGTGATTAGATGCTTGAATATACTTAAGATATGTGTCCTCTGTGGAATAACTTTGGTGTTTTTCGTTGCAGGTAAGTACTATATGGTCACATGTAACAATGGAAATTAGGTCATGGAAATACCAGTAATGATTGAGACAGAGAATAATACTTTCTTCTTTACTACAATTTTTTTTTTTTTAAATGGAATAATTACTATGTCATATTATTCAATCTCAACTTGTATTTGAATGTATTTGTATACATATTTGTTTTGTCTAGAAATTACAACACATTATATATAGAACAATATTGAAAAGTGTTAGTAATTGTTAAATGGTCCATGTCTTGAGCATAAGTTGTTTCAGATCTTATCTTCTTCTACACAGCGCTGACACGTTTGTCCACATAAAATAAGACCAATTCATGGTAAGTACATACACACACACTCTTTTTTACACCTGTATCTGTTTACCAATTTCACTTATCCAACATTGTGTGAAAGAGTCAACACTGACAAACAATCCTTATTTGTCCAAATTATTGTCTTCCAGGAAATAAAGGCAGAAAACCAAAGAAAATCCAGAGAAACAAAACAAAGAATCTGACAACACCTTCTGTTGGCAAACAACTTTCTGTCAAACCATTTCCTTAATAAAAAAGCTGCCTAGAACCACTTCCCTACGAATGTGTATTGTACAGTGAATTCCCTGTACCTATGATGCAATGGGTCTAACAGTGAGTCTGCAGGTTTTTATTGAAGCACTTTTTGGGACCATGACCTACCAATAGCCTTACCTTAAGTCTCCCTGCATAATTATGAGCGATTGGAGGTATTTCAGACATAATTATGCACCACAACGGTATTTTTGAAATTGTGTTGGATTTGTTTACAGTAGCATATTGAAACAGATATCCTATACATATATTTTCTGCACTTTTCAAGTCTGGGTTGACATCCACCGGGGGCAGGGGTGTGGTGGGTGTGGAGCTTGCACTGGAATTTTCTTGAGGGGATGTACTCACAAAATATTTCATTTTACAACTAAGAGGTCTCCTAAACAGCAATAAAAGTTCCTAGCCAAGAGTTTCCTCTTAAAACCTATTCACAAAGCTTCTAAGACCAACTTTTACTAAAGAACGGGGAGATGTCTTAAGCTAAAAGAAAGGGCGGGGTTGACCCCGTTGCTATGGATGATGTTGTGTTCCATGAACAAGTTTACTTACTATGCCCACAGTGATTGGCTGAAGGGTCTCCGTCAGTGATTTCATCATACAGTAGAAATATGGTAGAAGGATGTGTCATGTTGCCATATTGAAATAAGGATATTCAAATAAAAATGTAGGCCAAGTGTCTCCGATTAAACATGACAACAAGAATTATGCACTGACTAGTCAAGATTTGTTCAGCTAATTGTCAGCCTCTTACAGTTCGGCTCAAAAGTTTGCATACCCCTGGGAGAATTGGTTATATATGTACCATTTGTAAATTAAAAATGAGGGAGCAGGCAAAACACGTCTTCTATTTCTCATGGGATTCACACTCAACTGTAGGTCATAAAAGAATGGCACAATCATAAAACAAAACATGGCAACAAAGAAAAAAAATTACTGACCCCTCTTCAAAAAGTCTGCATACCCTTAGCTCTTAATACTCTGTATTGCCCCCTTTAGCATCAATTTCAACGTGCAGTCTTTTGTAAAGGTTGTCTATAAGGCGCTTAATTCTTGCAGGTGGTTATAACTGCCCATTCTTCTTGGCAAAATGCCTCCAGGTCATGCAAAAGTCTTTGGGTGTCTTGCATGAAACGCACGTTTGAGATCTCCTCAAGGTTGGCTCGATGATATTACGGTCAAGAGACTGTGATGGCTATACCAGAATAGCTACACCCCTGCCAACTTCAGGAAAAGCTACGACTAGCTGGCACCGAACAGGGTCCCACATCAGCACCCCCACCATTGCGTCCTCATCCATGTCGTCATACTCCGAGTCATCCAAAAAGAGGGAGTCCGATCCCCAGTCTCACTTCCAGGTGTACTCGCCTCTCATCAGCAACATCGGAGGGGAGTAGCCAAAATAAGCATGGAGACGCCTGTGGTTCTTTCTCTGTGACCACGGAGAGGGTTGTGCTGACTTTAACACAGCAAACAGCCAAAGACTCACCATGTACGTGTGACATAGCAACAATAACCGACAAGTGAGGGGAGCAGAGGAGAAACATTTAAACACATACTGATGATTGGAACATGGTGTGCAGGATTGTGGCAGACAAGACAATGGATGAGTCCGGGGTGGGTTCATGGAGTGGCGGAAACCGAGAGTGGCGCAGGTCATTACCATACCGTGACATCGACCATGCAGCATTTTTGTTCAGTTATCGTTGTATCGTGCTCCTTGAAATAACCACACCGTCTTTTTCCAGAGCAGCCTGTATTTCTCCTGAGGTTTCCTGTGGGTTTTTCTTTGTATCCTGAACAATTCTTCTCATATTTTTGGCTGAAATCTTTTTTGGTTTACCTGACCTTGGTTTGGTATCAAGAGAGCCCTGAATTTTTCACTTCTTAATAAGTGATTGAACACTGACATTTGCAAGGCTTTGGGTATCTTTTAATATCCTTTTTCATCTTTATAACATTCCATTACCTTGTTACGTTACGTCTTTTGTCATTTATTTTTTGCTCCCCATGGCTCAGTATCTAGCCTGCTCAGTACATCCACGTGAGAGCTAACAAACTCATTGACTATTCAAACAGAGACAGTAATTGCAATTTAAAAAGCCACAGGTGAGAGAAATTCCCCTTTACTTGCCATTTTCACCTCTGTGTCTCACCTCGTGTGTCTGTAACGAGGCCAAACATTCAACGGTATGTCAACATTTGATCAGGGCCATTTGGGTGATTTCTGTTATCATTATGATTTAAAAAAGAGCCAAACAACTAAGTGATAATAAATGGCTTCATATGATCACTATACTTAAATAAAAGACAGTTTATTTTGCATGATCAGTCATATTTTCAAAAGCAATAGCAAAAGAATCAAAAAATGACAGTACTGAATGCTTTCATCCTGTGTTACATCACAACCATTAAACAATTTGGCACAAGAGGCAGTGTTCTATTATGAATCAGTCTGAGCTATTTCTTGCTGACAGGATCCAAAACAACCAGTTTTGTAAAAGTGGTTAATGTTCCCTGTTTTGTTGGTTTAGCAGTGCTTGTCATTTTGTCTTATCTAATGCAATTTTATAAGTCCGGACCCTTACATAAACAACATATGTGTGGCAGATTTTCTGGGGAACTTTGCAGCAAATTAATTCATTTGCCAAAATTCTTTGCCGTAAGTTTGCCAATGTTTGCCATTATTGGCAAACTTCCAGCAACTTTCTGGCAATATTGAGTAGTTCACCACTACTGGCAAACATATTTACTTTGGCACTACTTGCAACTTCTGCTACCCAGAAGTGATGTCCGCCTCACCTCACTCTCCCAATCACCTGAACACACCTCATTCCTTAGTTGCAGTCACCAGAATTCTAGTGACCTGTTTACTCCTCTGTCATTAGCCCCACTATTTAGTTCTGTTCACTTCACCTTGTCATTTGTGAGATATCGTTTGTTTCGTGAGAACTCAACTAAGCCTTTTTGAATTACCTGTTGTTTACTAAATTCTTTGTGTACCTACCAGTTTCTGCACGCCTTCTCGTCCTTTGTTTCCCATGTATAACCACCTTCCTGCCTCCCGACCAAGACTTCAGCTTTCTCCTGTGGAGTGTACTCTAATAAAGCCTGCTGCGCTCTGAGCTTGAATCCTGACCTTCCTCTCCTGAGTTTTCATTACACTCTGCCATTCAAAAGTTTGGGGACACTTAGAACGTTCCTTCTTAGAACGTTCCTTCTTAGAATGTTCCTTGTTCGACCTGAAAGCATACATGAAATTCGTTTGAATAGGAAATATTTGACAAGCATAGAAATAATGATTTGCAATTGAAATAATAGTGTACTTCAAACTTTGTTTTCGTCCAAAAATTCTCCATTTGCAGCAAATACAGCCTTGCAGACCTTTGGCATTCAGGTTTTTAATTTCTTGAGGTAATCTTAAGAGATTTCATCCCATGCTTCCTGTTGCACCTCCCACAAGTTGGATTGCTTTGATTGGCACTTCTTATGTACCATACAGTCAAGTTGCTCCCACAGCAGCTCAAATAGGATTGAGATCCAGTGACTCTGCAGCCCACTTCATTATAGATAGAATACCAGCTGAGAGTGTCTTCCCTAAATAGTTCTTGCATAGTTTGGAGCTATGCTTTGGGTCATTGTCCTGTTGTAGGAAGATATTGGCTCCAATCATTGCCATCCACAAGGTATGACATGGCATTGCAAAATGGAGTGATAGCCTTCCTTCTTCATTATCCCTTCTACCCTGTACTGATCTCCCACTTTACAAACACAAAAGCACACAATGGACATAGCTCATCAGACCATCACATTGTCTCCACCATGCTTGACAGATGGCGTCTAGCATTCTTCCAGCATCTTTTCATTTGGTCTGCATCTGACAAATGTTCTTCTTTGTGATCCGAAAACCTCAAACATAGATTTGACTATCCATAACACTTTTGTCCAGTGTCTGTGTTATTTTACCCATCTTCATCTTTTCTTTTTATTGGCCAGTCTGAGATATGGCTTTTGCTTTGCAACTCTGCCTAGAAGGCCAGCATCCCAGAGTAACCTCTTCACTGTTGACATTTCTCATACTAGACACTCCAATGTTTTTGTCTTCATGCCTCAGTAAGCTGTGCAATGGGGCCTCCCACTGCTCTTTTTATTTTGGTTAGAGACAGTTTGTACTGTACTGTGAAGGGAGTAGTACACAGCGTTGTACGAGATCTTCAGTTTCATGGCCATTTCTGGCATTAAATGGCCTTGATTTCTCAAGAATAGACTGATGAGTTTCAGAAGAACGTTTTTTGTTTCAGGACATGTTGAGCCTGTAATTGAACCTACAATTGCTGATGCAGAAGATACTCAACTAGTCTAAAGAAGAACAGTTGTATTGCTTCTATAATCAGCACAACAGTTTTCATCTGTGACATAATTGCAAGAGCCAACATAATTACACAGAACTGATAGTTGCTGATAATGGGTCTCTCTACACCTAAATAGATATTCCATAAAAAATCTGCTGTTTCCAGCTACAATAGTCATTTAACATTAACAATGCCAACACTACAGTATAGTTCTGATCAATCTGATGTTATTAAAATGGACTAATATATATATATTTCAAAAACAAGGACATTTCTAAGAGACCCTAAACTTTTGCATCGTAGTGTGTGGTGATAGGCCTAGAATTCCAGGTTCTAATTGGCTCTGGATTCACACCCTGCTCGTTCATAACTTGGGGCATTTTATGTTGTCAGCTATGCTGATACAATGCCAGGTTCTGCCGTACTGGGTGTTTTGCTTTGGGCGTTGGGTGTTCCAGACTAGGCTGAACACTCAGTTGTGGTTGTTTACACAAAAACTTTGTATCCCTCATGAGAAACTTAACACAACACAGATGTGCTGACTACGATAGATAGGGAGTGATGCCTGTTACTGGGCCCCACAAATCCTGTCCATACATCATGCTACGAGTTGCCCATGTGTCTTTCATACCATACAAGGGTCTTTTGTAGGATAAACCTTTCTTATTGGAGGGTATTGGACTGTGTAATAGTTGGTTATGACTACTGGCCACCTTCTATGTATCCTGGTATAATTACTCTGTAGTTATTAGAGAGAGATAATGAAAGAACTATGGAAGGTTAACATCGTAGCCTCATGCTGAATAAAGATGGCTCTCCCCTGACTTTTGGTTGCATTCATTTTGTTCATGGATCAAAAATGGACAGAATCTAACATCTGGAAATCTTCTTGGCACTTTCCTTGCAGGTCAGGCCTCCTGTTCTGAGTGGATGGCCCACCTTGCACTTTGAGCTTAATCAGTGTAGAAGACTGAAGATGTCCCTCCCTCCAGCCAAAGAGGATTGTGGTATAGATTTTCTAGTTGAGCAAGCAGCATGATATGAACCAAAATGGGAGATGCTGTGATAGGGCAGGTCCTTAATCATAAAATGGATATCATGAAATTGGGGAAAATGTATTGTTAAGTACTTTAAAGTACTTCAGTTTTTGATCTTACTCAAACTCTACATCCTTAACACTCTGGTCCGTTGGCTGCCCCAACGCTACCGAATGGCAGCTCCCCCTTAGCCCATTCAAAACTCTTTTCTATCCTGGAACCAAAATAGTGGAACTGGCTTCCCCTTCAAGCTTGGACAGTAGAGGTTATGGCCAAATTGAAAGAAAAAAAACTTAATTTCATGTGAGAGTCTGCTAAAAGTCAAAATGAAATGAAAAAAAAAGAATATATATACTTCCCTAACACAGAGAGGAAGATGGTTTGGGAACCAAAGAATAATCCAAGGGCCACATTTGGAGAGTTGCATCTTCGGATTACAACGTGTGCAAATCTACAATTTGGCACCAGTAGCAATAAGCTATTAAATATGTTTATTTAGAGTGTAAATAAACATATCTAGGGGGCCCAATGGTGGAAGGCCGCTATCTTCCGTCCCGCAGACACCACCTGTGGTTGGCCCAAGGAAGCAGCAGCACAACAGTGCACACCTGCTGCCACACCCAGTTGGGACGGCCAACAGAGGATACAAAAGGAAGAACTCCAGAGGTGGTGGGGAGAGAACCCCAACCTACAGCCTGATTCTTCTTTAGTTGTCATATTATTTGATGTACATATAAGTAAGTCCATATAAGGTCTTTTCACGCAGCGTTGCTCTAAGCCCTGGGCTATCACACAAGAGTTTGTTAACCCTGGACTAAGGTTTAACCCTTAGGTAAGGATTCACACTACAAATTCTACGTTCTCATGTGAAAAATTTTACAGCAGTCTACATCACTGACACCCGATCAATGTAACGCAACCATGATTCAATTAACCACTTCATGACATTGGTTGATCAAGATGCCCACCCTGTCGGTATTTGCTTTGACAACTTTGTTAAAGCTACATAAAGAAAGAGAAAAGTGTTAGTCAACCTTCATTCTTTTGACATTCTTTGCTAGATTTACGTCCAAAGCAAGCTCTAATAACTACTTTGCTAAGATTTAGCAGGTATAATGAAACAACAAACATTTGCAGAGTGAAAGGACCGAAACAGAAATACGGAGCTGTTAGTAATGGCGCATGTCAAGAGTGTATGTAAATTAAATGAAAGTGCAGGTTTTGTGATTGGACAATAAACATTCTATGATTTTGTTTTTAACCCTATATCACACTGAGTACTTTGTCACCGTGTTTCTGGGGCTAGCCCTGAAAAGTCAGTGCTAACCCTGCTCCAGAGCATGGCCAGCTAGCCCTAGGCTAAGGGTGGTGCTAGCCCACTTCAAAATATGCAAGCTTAGCCCAGGGCATAGAAGGCCCTTAGCCCTAGGCAGTACACTGTGAACATGCCTGTAGATTCCAAGTGGGAGTAAAGCTTTTGTTTCAAGTGTTCAAATGAGATTGACAGAAAAAAATTTGCATGAATACACACGCTGGTCAGTGCCCTGGGGAACAGATGATCTCACCCTTTAGTGTCTTCACTCTTCACATTGAACAAGCCCTTGACCAGCCTTGTCTCCCCTATGACGCTACTAGAGCAACCAAGAAATGTGCTTTTGGCCACCCATGTAAAACAGGTTGATGCATGTCCACTTAACACCATCTTGTGGTTATTTTAACATATTACGGTAGCTAAAACCTTTTTGTTCAGTGAAGTTGATTTGATTGGTTGTCTTTGGTCACATGGGAAGGTTAAAGTGAAATCTGTCAATTTTACTAGAGGTGTTATAGAGAAAGTGTGGTCCAGTAAATTCCAAATGAATCCTCCCATCATCCACTCTACCCTCCACACTCAAATTACCGATTCACGCTCACCTCCCCCACAAGCGTCCCAAAGCTGAGGGAGTGAAAATGCCCAAGGGAGTAGGGGCTACTTAAACCCTCTGATGGTGCCTTCGAGTGAGTCTGCATCTGCCGGCTCTCTTAGCATTTTAGCTAGCGAAGTGGAATACTATAAAACACTGTGTTATTTTAAAGCTTGCATAATTTGGCACAAAACAATGGATACTCTGCATTTGTTTGATTTCTATACAAAATCCATACAATACATCAATAAATATTTACTAAATTCAACTGTCAGTTGTATATCATTATATCATTCAAGACAAAAGTGTGTTCCAAAGATACGCTTAAACCCCTAACCTGTGACGTGCGAGTATGGCGAGTGTGCTAAAAGGTGAGGCAAAAATTAAGTACTACCAAAACCAGGAATAATGAAGAAAAGGTCGGTTTTACATAGCAAGTATATGTATAGATCTGTATAATCAATGGGGTGCAGTGGTGAATCAAACACATATATTAACAACTGATTAGTGATGGGGACCAGGTGCGTCCTCGGTGAGCGCTGCTGCCATCAGTCAACACTACCTACTGCATGCGGACATGGGCAGTAGACCAGACCTCAACAGACTTCCTGAACCACTCCTGCACTGTCTGGACTTTGCAGGAACTCTCCTCCCAGGGGCACAGCGGCAGCTGAAAACCGAGTGTGACCAGGGCCACTGAGGTACTGGGAGAGAATGTAACTTTCTTGCTGGAGCCAATTGCGGCTCCTTAGACTGTGAAGTGACACCTGACATATTCCAGGTTCTGATGGTCGGTCAGGACAGTGAATGGCTCCTGGGCACCCTCTAGCCAGTGTCTCCACTCCTCCAATGCCAGCTCCCGGACACCCATGTCGTAGTTCCTCTCCACAGCAGACAGTTTGTTGGAGTAGTATGCACAGGGGTGTAGCCTGGGGGGGTTCCCATGCTTCAGGGAGAAGGCCATGAACCTGGGAAACACCCTCAGTTCACCAGAGCCACTGTCCCCCCACCCTGTTGCCCATTCGAGGGTGCGCCCAGTGAGAAGGGAGATCATTTCGCTAACCTTCTTGTTGTCGGAGACCGGCTGATCCCCGAAATACAACTCATATTGGAGAAGGAAACCACAACAACCCTCCGGATTGCCATAGTACTTTTCTGGCTAAGCTGTCCAGTGTTCCCTCTCCTGGGCGAGACAAGACTCCACACGACCGACCAGAGGAGGGGCCACCGTTCCGCCGGGCTCAACAGGGCTCTCCTCTTTCGGCCATGCTGCCAGGTGAGACATGATATCGCGAGAGCTGCAACTAACCCCGTGATCTGTTCCTCCATGGCGCGAAGTATATCCTCGAGCTCCAGGGCTCACCCAGGAGGCCCCGACGCTCCCCCGGGCCCGCCCTGGCTCATCCTGGGATGTGGAGTGAGGAAGGAAAAGCAAATATGGGAAAAACCTGAAACATTTCAAAAAGGAACAAAGGGAAACAAAACAAAAGGTTCCTCGGGTTGGACAGATTATTCTGTGACGTGCGAATATGGCAAGTGCGTAGAAATGTGAAGCAAAAATGAAGGAGAACCAAAACCAGGAATAGCAAAAGGTCTCTAATACTTGACAAGTATTTGTACCGATCTGGACCTCACATTGTGAAGCAACAAACAATAATCCGTGGGGTGCAGTGGTGAATCAAACACTCACATTTCCAGAAAAAATTAAGAGACCACTGCACCTTTTTCTTTCCTTTCCAAAAAAGTTGAAAAGGACAGTTTTAAGTGAAGAACAGACGTGTTCAATTTGCAGTGGTTTCTTAATTTTTCCTAACTCAAAACCTTCATTTTTGACATTTTTGGAAAGGAAAGAAAAAGTTGCAGTGGTCTCTTAATTTTTTCTGGAGCTGTATAGTGATAACTGATTAGTGATGGGCAACAGGTACTTCCTCGGGGAGCTCTGTTGCCAACAGTCTCCAGCCAGTGGTTAGTATTCCAGAAGGCAGAGCGTCGGAGTGGAGGGAGAGCCGCCGTGCCACATGGAGCAGATGTTACATAGTCACTCAGTGGAAGTCACCCTCGCAGTTTTGTCAGCAACATGTGACCATGGAAGGCACTCCAAGCAAGTGTGTAGAGGATAGGAGTCAGGGGTTTTCCTCTTTTGCTTTTTTCTTCCAACTCTTCACGCTGACAAAAATATCCTGTTTATGACAGTATTGTATAATGCATAGGCAATGCAGTGGTCTTTTGTGGCTCACACTACCAACACCAAGGTTTGAATCCCACATACAGTGGGGCAAAAAAGTATTTAGTATTTTGTGCAGGTTCTCCCACTTAAAAAGATGAGAGAGGCCTGTAATTTTCATCATAGGTACACTTCAACTATGAGAAACAAAATGAGAAAAAAAAATCCAGAAAATCACATTTCTTATGAATTTATTGATAAACTATGGTGGTCAATAACAAAATTTAAACTCAATACTTTGTTATTTACCCTTTGTTGGCAATGACAGAGGTAAAATGTTTTCTGTAACTGTTGCTGGTATTTTGGCCCATTCCTCCATGCAGATCTCCTCTAGAGCAGTGAAGTTTTGGGCTATTCCTGGGCAACACAGACTTTCAACTGCCTCCAAAGATTTTCTATGGGGTTGAGATCTGGTGACTGGCTAGGCCACTCCAGGACCTTGAAATGCTTCTTACGAAGCCACTCCTTTGTTGCCCGGGCGGTGTGTTTGGGATCATTGTCATGCTGAAAGACCCAACCACATTTCATCTTCAATGCCCTTGCTGATGGAAGGAGGTTTTCACTCAAAATCTCACGATACATGGCCCCATTAATTTTTTCCTTTACACGGATCAGTCGTCCTGGTCCCCAAAGCATGATGTTTCCTGGACCCCAAAGCATGACGTTTCCAGCCCCATACTTCACAGTAGGTATGGTGTTCTTTGGATGCAACTCAGCATTCTTTCTCCTTCAAACACGACAAGTTGAGTTTTTACCAAAAAGTTATATTTTGGTTTCATCTGACCATATGACATTCTCCCAATCCTCTTCTGGACCATCCAAATGCTCTCTAGCAAACCTCAGACGGGCCTGGACATGTACTGGCTTGAGCAGGGGGACACGTCTGGCACTGCAGGAGTTGAGTCCCTGGCGGCGTAGTGTGTTACTGATGGTAGCCTTTGTTACTTTGGTCCCAGCTCTCTGCAGGTCATTCACTAGGTGTGGTTCTGGGATTTTTGCCCACCATTCTTGTCATCATTTTGACCCCACAGGGTGAAATCTTGCGTGGAGCCCCGGATCAAGGGAGATTATCAGTGGTCTTGTATGTCTTCCATTTTCTTATAATTGCTCCCACAGTTGATTTCTTCACACCAAGCTGCTTACCTATTGCAGATTCATTCTTCCCAGCCTGATGCAGGTCTATAATTTTGTTTTTGGTGTCCTTTGACAGCTCTTTGGTCTTGGCCATAGTGGAGTTTGGAGTGTGACTGTTTGAGGTTGTGGACAGGTGTCTTTTATACTGATCACAAGTTCAAACAGGAGCCATTAATACAGCTAACGAGAGGAGGACAGAGGAGCCTCTTAAAATAAGTTACAGGTCTGTGAGAACCAGAAATCTTGCTTGTTTGTAGGTGACCAAATACTTATTTTACTGAGGATTTTACCAATAAATTCATAAGAAAATCCTACAATGTGATCTACTGGATTTTTTTCCCTCATTTTGTCTCTCATAGTTGAAGTGTACCTATGATGAAAATTACAGGCCTCTCTCATCTTTTTAAGTGGGAGAACTTGCACAATTGGTGGCTGACTAAATACTTTTTTGCCCCACTGTAGGTCACAAACAAATCTATGACCTTAGAATGGTGATTCTGCACTGTTCAATCAGAACATGGTAGGCAAAACAATGTAAAATACACAGTAAATACACCAAATGGTTAAGTGATGATCAATTAGGAACAATGGTGATAGTAAAAGATATTTTAACAATATGGAAGAAAATTGTATCAAAAGTGTTGTATGTATGAACTATGTTTTTAAATGTGAAACAGGTCTTTCTAGATGTTTTTTTGTACTCAATGTCAAAGTTGTGAAAAAGGGGCTTTTTTGATGATCTGTTGTTAATTCTGTACTAGGTGTATTGAAATATTAGCCCATACTTGTGTGAATAGTCCAAAGTGTCTGAAAAAAATCTGTAAGGAATGTACATTGTTGAATTTCAACAAAACCATAGTGGTTGAATCACTGTTCTAATGGTGAAAGATGTTTACAACCAAATGAAAGCAAAATGACCAAGTCTTTCTCTTCTGTCAGTATCCATTAATCTTGGTCATTTTTTAAAGTTCAACCGCAGGTAGGTGACACAATGAGTTGTTTTATTGCATTTTTAGCTTTTTAACACACCAATGTTATTTAGCTGCCAGAAATCAACACACAAATGTTATTTAAATGTCCATCTGCCTCAGACGACATAAGGCATTCATGAATTGCATCAAATTGCATAGCGTTTGTTAAATGCTGTAATCAGAGTAAAACGTGAAGGAAAACTCAAAAGTCAAGAAAATTTGTTTATTCTCCCAACTTTTATAGCCGGACCTATATACAAATATGTAGTCATAGCTACAAATGAATAAATACATTAAAGTCAACAATCACTTCTCTCTTTTTAATAGTGAATGAATTGTCTTTTCCCATGGTGACGTCTAACAAAAGGTTGTTGCTTTTGTGTTACATTATTTGTATACTGTACCCAAGTGAAACAGGAAACCATGAAAGCCACAATAGAGTTCTTAGAAATTAGATTAAAACTCTAATATTGTGTCATTGAAGCATTATAGTTTGCGCAGTAGAAAGGCAAAGGTGATTTCAGACTGAGCCAACACTGATTGCAGTCTCCGCTAATCCTTGAAAATTAAATCACACCCTTACAATGATTCTTTAGTGGCAATGATTTTGTAGGTGCTGTATATTTAATTTTTTCACTTCTCTTTCTCTGAGCAATATTAATAAAATGAAATTATAAAATATTATCTTTTTAATCATAAAATAATTTAATTTGTATTGTTTATATTTTTAAGCACATTTTGATCAAGGTTGCCAGTAATTGTGGATCTGACTAAATATTCTCAGAAGCGCACATGTACTGTAACATTCCATGAAGTTGATGCAACACTGATGACAGTAACTTTAGACATGATGTGTGTAGATAGAATCCTCTTCCTGGCATTTTGCAATCAAGGCTACAGTAGGGATACTGAATGCTTGGATTAGTCATACTGTACTGTCGCTGTCAAATATATCTTTACAATAAACCACTCAACCTATTTTGGTTCATGATAATCCTTAACCAGATTAACAAGATCAAATAAACACAATGCACATCCTTGTGTGACTTTTTTCATTGTATGTCTTTTTGTACGTGTGGTACGTGCTCTTATTGCATGTTTTCCAGGTACCATAGAACAGTGGTAGTATACAAACTCCATTCATGTCATTTCACTAGAAAATCTGTACCTATGTAAATATTTGACAGGCTCATAAATTACCATGTTATGTTGTTTGAGGAATTATCAATGTCTTAACGTACAGTCATCTTAATTCTGCTTCAATGTTAACATGTTAAGAAAAACACACAGCATCCTGATACATCGTGTTACAGTATGCTATTGCCATAATTTTTGCTTGTGATTGTGTAACTAATGCAAAGCTGTTCAACTACAAACGTTGTCCTCTATTTCACAAAAAGGAAACATTTTTATTTAAACATTAGTACATTTTTTCATAGCCAAAACATAATCCAACAATGAAGAGCCCACATTTTAGAGGTGTATACAAATTGGGGACAATGAGTTCACATTAATTGCACAAAGCAAATAATAGTAATCTTATGATCTCACGCACTCACACAATCTCTCTCACACAAATCCACAAACACACTCTGACAGTGCTCCATGCTGAAATAGAAATGAAAAGCACACAGAACATATCGTGGTCCTTTTAACCAAGATATTACTGTGACACTTGTTTGTGGGGCTTATCTTTCGGTGTCCAGAGATGTTGTTCTTAAAGTGTTTCTCAGGTTTTAGAGCTGTTGGTCCCTACAATTGAGATCTCCCATAATGCTCCCAAAACTATTCATTCCGTATTGTGGATGTTTAGTATTACATATTTAGTTTTGCGATTAAAATGTATAGGCAATGTTGCTGTTTTATGAGACACTGCATAAAATATGTCAATTAACATTTCATTTATTTTGTGAAATCTGTAATGTTTCAGATTACAGATTGATCAGAGACACTATTTCTGTAAACAGGCATCAACCTTATGAAAAATAATTGGAAAACAATATGGTAAACACACCTTTTACCTGCTAATCAATTACATTTCTCTGTTCTGTTTGCCAGTCTTGTTAGGCAAATCAAGACAACACATGTACGGTCACCGTCACAGTAGGTGTGTATTTATAATACATAATTGGCAATGACTGCACTTGATTCCAGGAAACTTCATCAAGGCAGCAACTACCCCTTGAGAGCCCTTGTTTTGTGTCTCTCAGGAGGAAATCTCTGGATCTCCCATATCCTGTTTCTAATCTGAGAAGGAAGTTTGCCAGCCGATGATCAAACAGAGATTCAGACACAATAAATGACAGTCTCTAAATGACACTCTCTCCGGACTCACGTGTTAAAACATAAACATATCTCTATGCATGAGGAGCCGCAGGGCCCTAGTCAATTAGCTTCAAATAGCATTATTCTCCACTTGTGTCGATCTCATTTCTTTCGGAGGTTTTCTCAATCCCTTTTGAGGGAACCAGAGGTTGTGACAACCACAGTGCACACACTTGGCCATCCTGATTCTGGCTCCCTTAAGCAGACTCCCTAGGGTCCCTCTAACGGCTGCAGAGGAGAAGTAGAATATGAAGGGGTCCAGGCAGGCATTAAAGGTGCTGCAGAGCAAGGCCATGTCCCTCCAGTCAGGGTTCTTTCCTGTTATAAAGCCCACAATGTGCGAGATGTTGTAGGGGCCAAAGCAGAAGGCAAACACCAACAGTGTCCCCAGAGCCAGGCCAATAGCACGAAGGCGTCTTCGACGCCCAATGTGTGGCAGGCCGGACAGGATGCGGATGAAGTTGATGTAGCAGAAGCTGCAGATGAGAAAAGGTACACAGAATAGAACCAGGCAGAGCTCCAGACGCACAGGTAGAAGTATCTCTAGTTGCTCCTTGCTGAAGTCCTCATAGCACACATTCCTGGATGAAACAATGTGGTCTGTGTCCCTAATGGATCCATTAAAGTTGGTTGATAGGTAGCCACTGGAAGAGTTGGTTGTGGAACTGACAGAGTCTTGCGAGGGGTTATAAAATGGCATAATAATGACGATACTCAGTTGGAGGACCGAGAAGACCCAGATGAAGACACTGGCTGCCACAGCATACAAAGGCCGGCGCTTCAACGAATGCTGGATGGGGAAGGCCACGCCCAGGTAGCGTTCTACGCTGACCGCTGTCAGGAAAAAGGTGCTAACATAGATTGTCATGTAGAAGATGAAGCTGGATACAGGACAGAGGATGTAGGGCAGGTTCCAGGCCATATGGGCAGTGACTTCCTGCATCTTGAATGGCAGAAAGAGAAGGAACAGGAGGTCGGAGATGGTCAGGTTGAGGAGCAGGATGTCAATGGGCGTAGGTTTTTGTCTCACTTTCTTGCTGAAAGTGTAGAAGGCCACAGCATTGGCCGGGAGGCCCGTCAAAAAGGTGATGAGGTAGACGGAGAGACACAGTGCGGTGTGGCACTCCTGCATGGTGGCCTCAGCAGTGGAGACACAGTCACAGGAAGGCACAGCGAGCGAGACCTGTCACATCGTCTCACTGCAGTCCAGGGGGATGAAAGCCTCACAGCACAAAGGGCTTGATCTGTCTGACAGTCAGAGGCTTTGGATACGAATGCTGCTTATTGGGTCAGCAGCCCAGAACAAACCCAGTTAGACAGTGTGGTTTTCCTGTCCCTGCAGATAAAACCAACTCATCGTCTCTTCAAGGGCTGCAAGACGCTTCTGACAAGAGAGGATAGAAAGAGATTAGTACACGTCGCGTTACGGTTTGTGCCTTTTGTGAGTCACTACTCTGTCCTAGTAAATATATCAACTGGAGGGTGTAATTGAAATTGAGCATTTGTGTGCTGAATAATCACAACACAATAATAGCTGAGAAAATAGAATTCAGATCATTGTGAACTGTGATGTAAAATACCTACAACAAAACCAAGCAATTGGGAAGACAATAGGGTCAGTGTCTTTTGGACCTGAGTCTACCTTAAGATTATATCCAGTTTTACATTATGTGACGACTCAGGATGTGTGTTTGGCACATAGCTCTGTATTCAAAGTATCATATCACAACAATATTGCTTCCTGTGTGGTCATAATAATATTGCCTTATCTTTGGATGGACACCCATTCTTAAATACACAAACACAGGATAGCTTGTAAAGATATTGGCGCACATGCACTGAATAGCTATTGGGTAATGTCCACAAACTGGTAGTGTGTGGTCCTAGCTGCTACTTGTTCTAGTTAGTTAAACAGTGTTTTAATTTCCTCTTCTTAAACATCTCCCATAGGTCAACAACAGATAAAAAAAGTCTCTGACATCATCAAAAGGTTACACACGAGGAAAAAACAGCAATAACTCATTCTACCACAACATGGTATCTTGTTTTGGACCGGAAGGGTTAGGCAAATATGTTATATAACAAGTGAAATATACTCAGAGAATTTACATGCAGACAATCTCGCCCTGGGGGGATGTAACTTACGGGTTGCTTTGACCATATAGCATCTAGAACATTATTTGTTAATTATTCAAAGCTCTATTTTACAGAACAATCATCAGACGTTGGTAAAAAGAATGAATAAAGTGGAATGTTTACCAAAGCTACTGTGCAACCTATAACTATAACATATAATACAGGTCTGTTGGATTATGAGTTATAACAAAGTGCTGCACTGTTCAGCACTGTTCATTTATGATTTGGCAACTGTTAATTCGATTGCCAATTAGGCAATTTCATCTTGTTTCTTGCTCATATCTATATTTGTGAAAAGGATCTTTATTTCTTTTTATAGTTTCGGTGTTGTAGCAGCATGTAGTCAGAATATATTTGATAGCTTACTCAAAATTTGGTTTCTATATTAATAGCACTTCTGAATGAAAACTATATTTCCGGGTGACCTATTGAAAATGGCTTTCTCCATGGTTTCGGTGTTAAATATACTTCTCTTTTTTGGTGTAAGCATTTTGTTGATGTAGGCTGTATGTTGAAATGAAAAAAACACTAAGTCAAGCATTTGTTTTACATATGAAAAGTATATGCTACAGAACATCCTCGAGGGTTATCACTTTGTGAAGTCAAATTAGCCAATCCATTTATTAATTCAAGTAATATTTCAAATAAGTCAAGGCTCTATTTGTTATGTGTTCCTCTGTTATTGTTTTCTTTTCATGTAGTTTGTTATTTTATTTTCTAAATTGATTATTGAAAAGAGTAGCCTTACACACAGACTCACAGAACCTATAAGCTAGATGCTAGATGTCACTGACAACACATGATAAGTAATGAGATAGTTATCGAGATAGTTATCTTGTTATAATGGTTATCTTGAAGTAAAAAGATAAATGTAAAACCTTTTTTTTGTTTATCTTGTTATTTCAAGATATTTATCTTGTTATTTCAAAAATAAAATACATTTTAAGAATTTTAAGATGCAGAACAAAAAGAAAATGTTTTACCTTATGGTAAAAGAGTAGCTCTTACTACTCTTATTCAGCAGACTTGTGTTTTGAGGCTACACTTACAGTCACTTCTCAAGTGAAGCATTCAAGAGATTTATAGTTATTCTTGAAATGGTTGACACAGGGGTGGGCTGTCAGAATGCTTATTACTCATAACACAAGGGATGTTGAGTAATACTGTTAAGATGAAATGAGTGAACTCTGTATGAGAGTTTCTCTTTGTGGTCAGTTCAGGTCAAGATCAAAATACCAATGAGAGGAACATTTTAACTAGAAATGGGTGAAAGGCCAATACTCTGTAATGTGATTTCTTTCATTTGTCTCTCCATCATGGGAGCATCCATCAATAATTACTTTTATTGAAAGAGGAAAAGAAGAGCTTTAGTTTAAGACTGTTCGTGAGTTGTTAAGTTATTTGACCACACATACTACTTCAGTGAGAAATTAAGTAAGAGAACGGATAACATGGAATTGTCAAAGGCATGGAACCCCATTAGAACCCAATTTTAAGGGATAGTTTGTCCAAACTTCATATTTTTCTCAAAGTTCACTTACCAAGAGATATTCCAGAATTTTTTCAAACAATATATTAATCAGCTCTGTCCAAGTCTCTGGTTAGCGTTATTAGCATCATCCAATTTAATGAATGGAAACAGTTTGTATAGCTATCGCAAAGCTGCATTGCAAGCGGAAAACTACTCCAAAACACTTAAAACTACATTCAGTGATCTGTCACAGCAGCATGGATCTTTTAAACTGTACACTAACTAAACAACCTCAACAAGCTATGTGAAGAAGTTGCTTCACCTTGCTGGCTCATTTTCATTGGTGGACATCAGAATAATATTTGTAATTGTGGGAAATAACATGGTCAAGGAAATGTACAAGGCACGTGGGAGAGGAGACTTGTGGTTTCACTTATTGCCATATTTGTAAGGTGTGTTCACAGTTCCATCTCTCAAACACATCACTGGGACGACATATTGCCTCCAGATCCCGGCGAACGGAACACTCCTCCCAGCTCCCAATCACTGAAACACTAAACCCCTTTCAAAAGTTTGTGGTAGCTTACTAAAATTATTTGATCCTAGCATGCGTTCAGTTTTTTTACGATTTAGCTTATCTTAGTCTGTACCTTCGCTTGTGCCTTTTTGACATACGCACTTGTATTTTGGATTTTCGCTGCTAGTTTACATAGTTATGTATATTATTGCTATACTTGCTATGTCTATAATATTCAATACTTATACCCATCAGTTTCCCCATCCTCCTCTTTTTAAAACTGCTGCTAGTTTACACAATATTTTTTATTTATTTTATTTATCTATTTTTGCTTTGTATATTTTTTTTACTTCTTACTACATAGATCATGTGCCATTTCACAAGAATTTCACTCTGCAGGATGACACTGTTACTTTGAAATTTTGGATTTGCTTTTTGTTTGTGTTGATGTCGACTTCTGCCTGCTCATTTGCCTGCACGTAGGTCTTGAAACTCTTAAATTCCCACATGGAAAGAACCTATATGAGGATATATGCGCATATATGTAACCTATATGCAGTCTATATGCACATATATGCTGCATATATACAGCATATATGCACATATATGATAATATATATGCTGCATATATGCGTGTATATGCCACATATAGGCAAAATTGAGGTGCATATATGTGCATATACAGGCCATATAGGTCTCCTGTATTGCTTCTTTATATCCACATATAAGCCCTATATGTACATACAAGATACGTCTCCTAGCTCATGGCAAGATCTGGTCATTTTGTAGCTCATATCTCACTTTGGAAACTGTCATACATGATGCCTAGCTTATATTTTCTATTATCAAGGCAATAACTAAGAAATAACTAAAAAAAATTATGCAAGAACTTATGTATGTGCGAACACGTGAAATGGGTATCACATCTAATTGGCATGTTATGGAATTTAACTATGGCACTTAAGTGAGAGGAGATGGAAAGCTATGATGTCTACACGTTTTCCTGAAACATTTACCAGGTCAATTCTTTCTTGTATGAAAATAGTGGAAAAGAAGGAAATGTATAACAAAATGGTTTGTGTTTTTTTTATTTTTGTCAATCAAGCCTTTTTTCAAGTCACTTCCAGATTCACATTACAGCTCATACACATCCACACATTCACCGTTACATCCACCAAATGCAATGTTTTCTGTATTGTCTTAATGCATTTTCCAGAATATGGCTGAAAGGTCATTATAGTCTGAATGTAGCAAAAAAACTAACAAAAGAAAAGTACATAGAACATACATTCAGGTAATCATCATCATCCCACATCTATCTGAGCATTTCACTGTGGTTAATGAATTTGAAGACAATGTCAACATTTCTGTTCACAGTTTTAACAAACAGACACTTTTCTTTTATCTGAGATGCTTGTATAGCAACTAAAGGCCCCAGACATTTCCCTACAGGGATGAAATAACAAGGATTCTTAAATTGACCGCAGATGTCCTGTTTCACTTTTTGGTAGTACTTCCCCACTGCATAACATGTCTCCCCCTGCCCCAGATCACAGACAATGAATGTCTTCACAGAGAAAATACTTTCCTCTCGATCAGAAAGAATGACAGTGTACGAGTTTCTCCGAAAAGTACGCGAGTAGTTTTGTGAATGAACTATTTCAAGATTAACCACTACTCTGCAAAAATACTTCACAGTGACTCTATTTTCAAGGTTGCTGATGCTGTTCAAGGCCAGAAAATCATCATTTCTGATCATACAAATTTTAGGCCTACCCAGAGATGTAACACCATGACAGCGACTTACTTCCTGCACCATTTTTTTCTCAACTGAAAAAGACTCTAAGAGAGCTAAGTAATCATCAGAAGCTGCCACCATGTTTTTTTGGGAAAATGATGGAAATGCAACCTGTAGCCAAACTGTTTTCATTATCTGCAGAGAAACTCCCTGGCTGCTCTTTATCATATCTAAAATGATCCCATTGTATGACTCAAACACAAATGCAGACTGTGCCCAGAGGGGACCCCAGTTCCTCACAGTATTGGGCAGATGAAGGCACAAATGTACATTGAAAGTGACATTATTGATCCCATAAAGGGTCTCCATTTCCTGAACAAACTCTGTTAGCAACCCCTCAGATTCTGATATGTGCAGTGGTGATATATTCTCACCGAGTAGAAGAGAAACCCCCTTTACCAACTTAAACCAGTGCTTCAGATATTTTTCAGGTAAGACCCCTTTCAATGTTGGTATGCTGTAATAAAACAACCACATGTTCCACTCGTGTGCCTTCCAGAACTTTTTCTCTTTCACTGAGCGGGGGACACGGGAAACATTACAGGGGGGTTTAATAGAAGTTAAAATGTCATCAATCTGTTCTGTTGAGTGTCCGATATACCATGGCGATTGGTTGTTTTCAGAATGAAACCACAGCGTGGTGATGCTTCTTGCTACACCCAGCAGCACACTGTGCATATAATCTGGAACACAGCCATCAATGATATTAAAATCAGGTAGACAAGACAAAATACTAGGCCCTTTCACTCCCTTAGTGGGGTTTCCAGCAAGAGCCTCTTCCACCAGATCATCAGTCTGGGAGGGATTCCTCAACTCTGCTTTTTCATAGGGATAAGCCCTTACACGCCCCCTGCGTTTTAGCACACTTGTTCCTTTCTGCATACAAAAAGAACACCCAAACTCACCATTAAACTGTTTAAAGTTCTGAATCAGTGGCCGAGCAACTGAATCTGCCACCATGGTAGTAAGCAGTACTTTACTTGTGACAATTTCCCCACTTTCACTTTCCCATATAAGACCATTAGAGTACAACTCTATGCATTCATCGACAAATGGTTTCATGTAAGTGTTCATATTTGGTTTGTTTTGACCAAACCACAGGCCACAAAGCATAACATGTTTTGCACGTAGCTGTATTGGCAGTTCATTAATAGTATACAAAATTGGCCACAAACTTTTTGTGTTTGATTTGTGCACTGGCACTCCATCACAGTTGAAAGTCAGTGATATGCTGTCTGGTGATGCAAGGGGTGATCGTTTTTTATATGTCCATCATATATATCTTTGATGGAGGCATCCTTCTTCTCAAAGCGGTGTTTCAGGTGTTTCCCTAATTGGTGGTCCTCAAGCAGTTTTTTAATTTGGTATTTTAGTGGCAAGTACAAAAAACACTGGTCTTTTTGTGCATGCGCTTTTGATGTGTCCTGGTCACAGACTGGGCACTTGACATTAAAGGGACCTTCCTGCATGCTTACCTTGCAACTCTTGCACACATAATGTACTTCTAATATGTCTTTCACTGAATCAAATGCTTTGTAGAAAAGGTACTTTGAGCCACTAACCAATTCCCCACCAGGACCAGCAATAAAGTTGATAAGATGCATGATGTCCTCCAAGGCTCTATTTGTTAATCCATGTTTGAGTTTTAATGCCAGCAGCAGGAGTTCCACCTGTTCTTTTGTTGGTTTCTGGTCTAAAGTTGGACTTGTGGGGTCTTCTAGATGTTCCTCTACTGGCTCCCCAGGTGAAGAGCTAGGGCCAGGTATGGGTTGGTTCATCTGTGAATTTAAAACATTGGATTAGCAATCCCAAATTTGCACAGACTCATACAAATGTACCATTTCATGTGGTTGGTAACCACTTGCATTTGAAGGCTCAAGTGTCTTTGTTTATTTTTTTTAACAGTCTTCTCCAAATTAATTTTATGCCCCCTTTTGTCCACATGTATATTTTTCTGACACTTTAAGCAACATCAGGAAGAATTGGGTTGTGGAATTATCTATGATGATTTACATTAACTAGTGTGCATGCACATGCACGAACAAAACAAAAAACACCTAACTTTAATATTTTTGCCATTTTTAGCCACTTACTGTGTCATCAGAAGCAGTAGACACCGGGTCATCTTGATTGTCCTCTTGGGTGAGATACCTAAAATAAAAATAAAAATCATTCAGCAAGAAATATGTAGGTTTTTTTTATTTGGTATTTAATTTGGTGTGCGTGTTTTCTACTTACTGAGTTGTAGAAGAAGAGGCCACAGCTTCTTCATCATCACCCATATCTTCAGAAATGTCCCTAACAAAAATGTTGTGGTAATGTTAAAACACTTCATGCATCACTCAATATAATAGGATTGATATGACTGATTGATTAAGTCCAAGCAGGTAAATTCCATTCATGAGGTGAAACCTTTAAGACTGTAGATTCAAAACACACAAAGTGAAACATTTTCCTGGCTAGAGTTCCAACTTGAACAGTTTTCTTTATTTATTTACTTTGGACATGGAAAGGTACAGTGGACATGGAAAGATACATTTTACCTTTATACAAACATACTTAACATACATTAAGGGGAATTATGCCACATGCGTTTACATGGTATAGGAAATTATCTGTAGCTGGTAGCTTTGTTAGCTGGCTAATTTAGCTAGCTAGCTTCTAGTACGTTTTGTTACAAGACTTACTTTCGTTTACGTCTTCTCTTTGTTCTTTCTGGAACGGGTGCTTCGTCGTCAACGAGGTACCTTTTGTAACGTACTGGATCCATATCTATTGCTTTTCTTTAATTGCGTCTAAATTGCATTTCTCCACTCTGCTGCCACCGATCAGCCGCTACAGCGTCGCGTAGTTGATGACGTCATCCGCATGCGGCCCAGCACACTATCTTTCGCGCCGAAAGATAACGGCTGGGCGTAAAAATTGCGATATCAGCGTTGGAGATCCGCTATGTCCTACTTGAATGGACTGAGGGTGAGGATAGAGGGGCCCATAGTATTTTGGCTCTCGACTGTGTCCGGAATTTTTCAGTAAAAAAATTTCTTGAAAGGACTGAAAAAAACGAGAAGCTGGTGGAATGGCGAAAAGGCCGCCAACCCTGGCCGGTGCACCGAGCAAGAATTATTGACGTGGCAAGTATGTTACATGCTAACTTTATCTGACGTTATGTAGTTACATACCACATTTAATGTTTTTTCTCGCTCTTAAAGAAGTCTAAAATGGATCTTGCTAGGTCCCTGGTTAGCAATAGCTTCGCTTTCTGGCTCATGTTAGCTACATAATTTGCTAATGTAAGCGAAGTCCAATTGGGACTAATGTTAGATTTGGTAACGTTAAGCATGATTAGACAAACGTTTGCAGTTCATGATAACATTTTAATTTTATTGCACCAGAATTTGAAAAAACTCTCCAAATTAAACTGCGTGGGATCGAGATGGAGAAAGAAGTCACACAGCAAACAAAACGTCCTCACATCCCAAACTCAAAGTACCGTGATCAGGGGCAGACTGAGAAGGCTTCAAAGAAAAGGGTAACTGACTGCACCAATTGGTGCTTTACTTAAATGATCTCCCCCTCTCTCTCTTGTTTCTTAATGTGTAGGCATGTGTGTAGGTTTGTAATTGTGTCATCTATGATGATTTCATGTGCTTTGTTGACAAGATGTATGTGCAAGGTGGTGTAACGTAAGTTAATAAGAGTTGGGCTAAAAGTCAGTCTGTTTCTCTCTGTCAAGGTTGACAATAAAAAGAGATGTCCTTCTAAATACAACCACGAGGAGGAGGAGGAGAAGGAGGAGGAGGAGGATGAGGCGCGTCATGACAGGCCTTCAAAGAACAAGGTACACTACCAGTCTGCATCCAGTGTGTGTTGTTACATTGCAATACAGTAAAGATAAGTAAGACTTTTATAATAAAGTGCATTACCAGTAGCTGTAACAAGGTATGACACCGGCACAGTAGGCAACTTTGTCCTCTCTCTTTCTCTCTCCCTCCCAGCGGGCCAGCGAAGAGGAGGAGCGTATTGGGGATGAAGAGGACATAGTACCACCCTCTAAGAAAAAGGTAGCCTAAATGATGACATCCATTGTGTGGTGTATTACATACATACATTACATGACATACAAGATGAGGAAGTTTCATGTTTTAAGTAAGGAATAACCACCAGGAGGCCAGACAACCAGTTACATATAGCCAAGTGGAGGGACTTCTGCCCTAGACTTCTTGCCACCTTCCTCTTACACCTCTCGTGACATCCTCCCAGCCAATCAGAATCAACCATTTACAAAATAAGTTATATAACAATTAGCTGTTGTTCTTCTCTCTGTCTCTTTCTCGTAGACAGCTGCTGAATTTAGAAAACACCTGGATGAACAGATGTGGGAGAGAAGGAAACTTGACCAAATGCAAAGAAATTTGCAGGAGTTGAGAAATGAAGTCCATTCTCTTAAAAATGAAAATGCACGTCTGAAAGACATTATCATCAATCGTAAGTATTCCTAATTTTTATATTTATTAGCAAGGTTTTTTCTGGAGATGGATATTGCGGTGGCAGAGAAGTGTAAACTTAGAAATGTTATGGGCTGAAACACGTGTTTGGCAAAATATGTTGTTAGCTGGTGAGGTAGTGTGTGTGCTCATATAGCCGTTGATAAGATTCAAATTAGATTTATATTTATTTGTCTCTTTCTGGAGGAATTTGTAGAGGGTTAACAAAAGTCATGGCCTAGAGAACATACAGTTCATGAGAATAAATGATGCTTTTCTGTCTTCAACGGCTCAAGAAGGCAATCGGCTCCAGAAAAAAACCCTGGGGAATTAGAATTTGGGAGAAATTGGAGAAAGAAAATTGCGTTCACAACCAGGTTTCCTATGCAGAGCCTTATCAATGGGCTTTGGAGGGTTTTAGCTTGAGTTCACACCTGCAGGAAATGTCTTTCGAAGAGTAAGGGCACTGAGTTGCTGGGTGCTATTTTGATCTAGTGATTGTAATTATAGTTTTTTCTTTATATAACCTCTTTCTAGAAACCCCTCAAATGAAAAGTGACATCGCCATTATTGCTCAAAAGGTAAGTTCCTCTGATTTTCATTGCTTTTTAAAATTGTTTCTCAAGCAGAACTGGAGAGACTTGTGATGTTGGGCTGATTGATAGTGTTAATTTTTTATGTATTTACACTTTAATTTATTTAAGAGAATAACTATATTTTTCTTCTATGAAGAAGACTGGAAGGACTCCTGTGGAGGATCTAGATTCCTCCTTCTCGACTTTTGGAGAAATGCAACCGGTGAGTAACCCCCTTGCATTTTTATTTATTTATTTATTTTAATTGTTACTCAAACAGAGCTATATGGATTTTTATTATGTTTGGCTGATTACTTTTGCATGTAACTTTAATTTATTGGCATGTTTAATGTTTTTCAAGCCCCCCCTGTAAATAAGAATCTATAGTGGCTTGCTTGGATGAATAGAAATTGTTGAGTTTGACTATGTTTCTTTCTTCTCTAAGACTCCAGAGAGGAGACAGAGCCCAGAGGACACCGAGCCCTTTAAAGAGAGTCCCATGGTGACTGAGCGCTTTCGAGAGACACCACAGGTGTGTGTAACCCTTTTATACCTCAGATTTTACTTAAGGCTCCAACTGAGCTATAGGGATTTTTATGTTGGGATAGTTAGTGGTAATATGTAATTTACTTGCCCCATATTTATAAAATTGTTGAAGAGTTTAACAATGTTTTTCTTCTCTAACAAGACTGCAGCAACAGCTGAGACCTCAGCGAAAACACAGGTGAATAACATATTATGTAGTAAGGATGGGTATAAACTGTGTGCTTTGTAGGAGCCAATTAGTGTTATAAGTGACAATCATCCTCTCCTCCTGCCCCCCTTCACTCCTCTCCACCCACTGTCTTTTCTCCTTCCCTACTCTCCATCCAACCTCCTCCTTTCCCCCCACCCTGTCCTCCTCCTTCTCTCCTTTAATAACGTTTTGGGCAGTGATTAATTTGTTTCATTTCTTTATCATTCATCTGCATTTATACATATCATTAATCTGCATTTATACATAAAAACCTATTAACTATTGGGAAGCTAAGCATAAGAATCAATATGAAACATGAAAAAGTTTCTAAAAATTGCCAATAAATGTATATTGTGATGTGAAATTATTTTTCAGATGGAAGTTATAAAGGGCTCTGGGGTGTTTTGCCAGGCTGAAGCGTGGAAAGCAGCCCGCCTTGCCCCCTCTGCTACTGCCATGGTGCGGAATCTCCTGCTGGGCACCTTTGATTTGGAGACTTTGCTGAAAAGCAACCTGAATGGTACAAAACAACATGTTCCTAATCTCTTCTGTCCTTGAAAAAAAAAACAGTCATATTCTGTGGAATAAATTATGTGTGTGCGGGCATACCATCGCTTTTTTACTTGGCATTTTTGTATTTCCTTGCACCTCAAGAAAACATGATGTGTATATAAAAAAAACTCTTGCTTTCTCCACCTTCATTTTACACCCCTTTCATAATAATTTTGAAATATTACTTTAAGGTGGGAAGCCAACCAGAGGGGATGGGGAGCAGCTGGTCGCACTTGACCAAATTAAAAAGGCAGCCATTATTGGTGAGTAAATGCATAATGCATTGAGAAGGGAAAACCAAACTTTTAAGACTTTATAAGTTCACCACTTTAACCATAGCCTACTTGTATCAATATTTATTAGGCATCAATGGAGACTGCATAAAGTAGGGCACCAATTATTGTTACTGTATCTGCTTGGCACCTTTAATACTAATTCATCGCTTTCTGACTTCTTGATCCTACCTTTCCTCTTCTAAAGCCACATTGCTGGGGTATTGCGCTGTAAGGTGTGTAGTCCTCTATTTTGTAGAACATATAGTGTTGCAAATAACCTCATGGCATATTGTTGTCGTCTGAAGTGTTCTTAAATAATCATATTCACCCCTCCTTCACCTTAATCCCCTCTGTCCTGTGTTTGTGCCTTATTTTGTCTATACCGGTTATTGATTTGCTTGATTTTATTGCTTGATCTTATTGCTCTTCGAGTAAACCTAGCATGGCAGCTCGCGGGTGGAATGTGTGTGTGAATGGGTCAATGGGAGGACATTGTAATGTATTTTGGGGGTGCAGGAAAATGCTATAAAAGTGCAGCCCATTGACAACTAGATATGTTTACATGTGCAAAGTTTCTTACATCAGATAAAAAATTTGAGGGATTAGAATATCTGAATCTGTTTACATGGAAACAAATAATCTAATCATGACGTGCATAAACATGCACCAAGCCTTATTCAGAATAATAGCATTTTGACATCCGCAGAGCGGTCTTAATTTCCCTAAAACAACTGCAGAAGTTGTACTTCACCTGTGTTTTAAGCTAAACAAAAAACTCGGGAGTGGCAACATTTTTCCTATCCATGAATTTTCTCTGCTTTGGATGCACATGATTGACTGTGTGACTGTTAACAATGCAGTTCCCATGACGGACGTGTGCATATGAAAGAACAATGCCCCCCCCCAAAAAGGGGGGGTGATGTTTCAAATCAGAATTTCTTTCAGATTTAGCAGAATCCAATCAGAATCTTCCAATTGACGTGTTTACATGACACATTTTTTATTATGGTCAGCCCTTTATCCAAAATATGTCTCCAGTCGCAGCTGTACTGTAAGCACTTTGGGTTCCTGATGAAGCACTATATTATTATTATACTGTCTAATTATTTTTGTCTTCTCTAGATGCTACATTGAAGAAGTGGCCGGCAGCCAGCCGAGGGCAGATAGGCACATCTATCAATTCAAAGCTCAACAAGATAAATAGTTTTTTTTTTCTATTCAGTTTTTTGTCTTGTTTTTGTTCTTGTTCTATTTGATTGTTCTTAAGTAAATAAATAAATGTACATTTCTACATTTTGGGCTTTTATTTATGTTGCATAGTAGCTATGGATTTTAATAATTTTACTAATATATAGGTAAACATATAGGTGCATATATACATGCATATTTGCACCCATATATACTTGCATATATGTACCTATATAGGTACATGTATGCACGTATATATGTACCCATATATGTACACATATGTGCATATATGGGTACATATATACGTGCATATATGTACCTATATAGGTACATATAAGCCCGTATATATGTACACATATGTGCATTTATGTGTACATATATGCACACATATATACGTGCATATATGTACCTATATAGGTACATATATGTACCCATATATGTACATATATGTGTATATATGTACATATAATATAGGAAAACGGCCAATTTTATATATGTCACATATATTAAAAACATATATCAAAACCTATATTTAAACATATATGTTTATATAGGTTATTTCCATGTGGGTTATATTCTCCCAGCTCTGCAATTGGGACAATACCTCTGCCTTTGCTGTGTCGTAATGTGGGAGAATCAATTGAGCAACTTCAACAAACGAAAAATTCAATTTTTGCAAGAAACATTTTAATACGGCCACATATTTAATCATGACCCACTTTCACTTAGAAGAGGACTAAAGGCAAATGCAATTCCATCAAGTTACCCAGTTCAACCCGTGGGGACAAGACAGATTGTTAGTAATACTTCCGATTGCTATGTTACAAAGTACACATTGCCTCTTGATATTCTGGGTAAGGGTTGAGGATTAACGTGTTCACCATCGTCCCCCTTTAACTACTGTCCAAGCTTCTATTCAGTCAATTCATCATCTGTGTATTATGGTTAGAGTAAGTAAGGCTCTATCCCCCAAATTATTTTCTTCCTGCTCGTATTCAGAGTCAGACTTAATATATATGTATTTATAAAGCTTGACTGTCCGAGGTTAAGATCAAAGACAATATATGTAACTTCCTTTTTGGCTAGCGAATACAAACTTTCGTTTACTGTGATGTGTACACTTGTTCTTCTCGAACGAACGCATGGATTGATACACTTATGAACAAAACTGACCGCTAAACACAGGAAGTACCCATTTATTTGAAATGAGTATTATATTGCGATAATTAAACCTTTATTTTGAGGAATACAACATTGTTTTGTTCTTTGAGGTAAACAACACCACTTGTCTTAGTTGAAAGAGTTTTTGAGTAGTTTTCCGCTTGCAGTGCAGCTTTGCGATAGGGGTACGTACTGTTTCCATTCATGAATGTGTACGATGCTAATATGCTAATAACTGACTGAGACCGAGCAGAATAATGGATTGTTTTAAAAAATTACTGATGTGCCTGAAGGACCAACTCAGAGTAAGGGGACTGTCACCTAAATATGATTTTTGGACGAACTATCCCTTTAAGCCATATCAGATTTCTTAAAACCTTCTTTCAACAGCTGATAATGATGTTGGTATAAGATATGAGGCTTAACCTTGTCCCTATTTCAACCCAACATCTTGTTCCTGCTATGTTTTGTAATATATGAAGTACAAAAAAGTATGTAGTAGGTATAATGTGTACTCTATGGCATATAGATTAGACATGAGAGTGGCAGACAGTTAATCTACATGTTATGTTGTGACGAGTAAATAATAGTGAATGATAGTCCGTTTAAGCTACACTTCTTCAACTCATATACATAATGATTTTGGGAACGACCATTCACTACCACAATCAGTATGGCGTGAATAATTGGGAGAGCAGCTGTGTGATTCACATTAGTGTTGACATCAATATACGACCAGGTGATATCCGTAGCCAATCGCCTGTGCACCACACCAGTGGTTGTCAAACACACCGTGCGGGCACATGCACACATGCAAACATGAACCAAGGCACACACCAACAATTTGCTGCAACATTGTAGCCTGACAAACGTAGTCCAGTCGGCAATGGATTTTTAAAACGGATATAGATAGACAAATACCCTGTGTTTTACAACACCTACAGTTACCAGCAGCCATTCTAAACTAGGAGTATCCTGTTACTGCTTTAGAGTCCAGAGCAAATGGAATTGTATGGCCTATATGTATTAAATGAAGGTTAGAGGCAGGGAGGGAAAACCTCTTTCTGCAGCCTACCCTATCACTGGGCAGATTGCTCATTGCCAACAAATATATATTTTCTCCTCGAATATCAAATAAAGTTAGCATTTTGCCTCGTCATCCTATAATACTGAAGGAATTATAGCTATGTTTAGACGTTTTGTATAGCCAGTGGCCACTGAAAAAGTCATGAAATTATAATGTATGATTGTGTGATTAGGGCATGGAGGATGGTTGAGTTTAAGTGTCCTGTTTTTCAAGGGGAGGAAAGGATTTTTATTCCCTTTTTTGTCTTTTTGTTCATGCATATTGGTTCCAAAATATGGATTTTCACATTACAATAATTATATTGTATATGAATACAGTCAGCTAACGTTAGATACCAGATATTTAAGATGGCAATATTATGCTTTCTGGTGCACACATTCTATCTGTTTATAATTTAAAGTACCTTGGGATTTGGTTAGATCTGTCTTTTAAAACACGTTAGTGTCCATTAAGTCAAAGTACATATTTTAAAATATATGTAATCTGTGTGTGTGTTTGTGTGTGTTTGTGTGTGTTTGTACCTGTCAGAACCAAAATTCACCAAAATCTCCAGACAAAACAAGATTTAAGAGCATCAGTAGAAATGCCATAGTGCACTTCAACTGGCTAGTAAATCTTCTCTTTAGGAATATCTGTTTAAGAACAATGTAATGAAGGAATTTCCTGTACAAATATGAATCACCTGTTTTGCAACCCGAGGACAGCCAGTACAAAAATCTAGTCCTGGGAGGTGGGTGTGACTTACACCAGGGGAATGCATAGCATTTGTTTTAGAAACAGCCTATTTGCCAGTGGGCTATTTCATGGGATTTATTCCATCTTTAAAGGCTTCATGTCACAACTTTTCTGTTACTATATCTACAGGACAGTTGCTACTGTTATTACTGATGTAGTACCCAGCTCGCTAGTGCCTGAATTTGGCAGTCTATGTTTCAGTATCCCAAGCTAAGCTGTCAGGTTGCGCAGTCCTCAGAACAGGATTTATTATAATGTATTGAATTTGGCATTGGACGAATGGGGGCTGTTGTTTGGCTGTTCATGGTAATAGTGGAATTGTTTGATTTCTTGTAAATCCTGATAATTTATATTGACTAGATTAGTAATTGTGGAGGATGAGGTCAACAGCATGCAGACATGCATTTCTGCATACGTTTCATTCATTCAAACACCACAATGCAATAGCCAAGCTACCACATAGCTCCACCAGTGAACCATTGCAGTTGTGGTTGTTGTGATTTGGGGTTATGTTTAGGTAAATATTTCCAATAAACTCAAGGGTCAATTCTGGAAGATCGGTGTGTATTTACTGAATTTGAAAGACTGGAAATGTTCGGTTATTAATGTAAGCTCAGACATATTATTATCTGTATTGAAGAAGAAAGCAATAGGGTATAAACAAACATACTCAACCCAAGAAGTAAAATACAACATCCATTTATGGCTGGCTACATAAACCTGATTCCTTTTTGTCTCATTCTTATATCTCTTAATAGAAAATAAATCAGATGACATTACTGAGTACTACAAAAATGTTAATATTGACTACAACTTCTGACAGGCAACTAGTAAATGTAATAAGGTTTACATTCATAAACGAACCCACCCATCCTCACACACATGCACGTAAACAACAATGACGTCTGCTATTGGACAATTACTTTTTGATTGCACAATTTCCAAGTCTGGCACATATCCCACTTAAGTTCCCTTAGAATTAATATACATGACTTGAACTTAAAGTTAGTATTTATTTTGGAATAGGCAACATTTAGAAATAAAACATACCTCATTCGACCTTTGGATATCCTGCCAGGTGCAGCAGCAATGAGTCTGTATCTTTACTTTAGTCTAGCCTTTGAGGTTCCGACCTCCTATCGACTACAGCCAGACACTCGGTTTACAGAATAATCAACATCCAGTGCAGACAACGGAAAATTATTATTAGATAGATATCGCTGCCATCAATCCCCAACGCTCTCCAACCATCGTTTCCATAGTTACACTGTCATGTGATAGAGGCTTGCTGGTCTTTGGGCTGAGGGCTTTGATGAACCGGCATGGCTACTCCATTGGTTATTAGATGTAAACTGTAATCTGGCCTCGACTGTGCTGGCCACTTGATTAAGAGAGAATGAGAGGGGGGAGAAAACAATGGAGAAAAGTGACTCACATCTGTTATATGCAACCTATAACAGCTCCTCCCTTACACTTTTGTGAGGTCAGCCACCGAACCAGGCATACAACTATATGACTAACATCTATTTTTTTCCATTCTGTAGACAATTGAAAATCAGAAAAAGTTTTGTTGTATAAAGTCTACAAAAATGGTGTCCTATAAAGTAATTACCTACTGTGAACTACAACCCTATTTCCAAAAAAGTTGGGACACTGCGCAAAATTAAAATAAAAACAGAACGTAATCATGTACAAATTAATCCATGTATTCAATAGAAAATTGTACAAAGAGAACATCAAATGTTGAAACTGAGAAATGTTGTTTCTTGAAAAATGCATGCCCGCTTTGAATTTGATGCCAGCAACAGGTTTCCAAAAAGTTGAGACAGAGGCAACAAAAGACTGGAAAAGTAGTGTAATGCTAAAAACCTAAACCTGGTGGAATATCATACTACAACTAATTAGGTCAGTTGGTAACAGATTAGTAACATGATTGGATATTCAGAGATCATTCCAGAGAGGATGAGCCTGTCAGAAGTGAGGATGGGTATGGGTTCACTACTCTGTGAAAGGCTGTGCAGGCAAATCGGGCAACAATGTAAGAGTAAAGTGTTTGGGGACCTCATTATCTACGGTACATAATATCATTAAAAGATTCAGAGAATACGGAGAAATCTCTGTATGCAAGGACCAGGCCAAAAACCAATATTGGATGGCCGTGATCTTCGGGCCCTCAGGCAGCACTGCATTAAAAACAGATATGATTCTGTTTTGGAAATAACTGCATGGGCTCGGGAACACTTCCAAAAACCATTGTCTGTGAACATAGTGTGTCGCTGCATCCAAAATGCAAGTTAAAACTCTACCACGCATAGAAGAAACCTTATAATAAAGATCCAGAAACGATGGTCTTCTCTGGAACTGAACTCATTTAAGATGGACTGAGGCGAAGTAGAAAACTGTCTAGTGGTCTGACAAATCAAAATTTGAAATTATTTGTGGGAATCATGAATGCTGCGTCCTCCGGACTAAAGAGCAGAGGGACCATCCGGCTTGTCACCAGCGCACAGTTCAAAAGCCAGCATCTGTGATGATGTGGGAATGCATTAGTGCTCATGGCATGGGTGACTAGCACATCTGTGAAGACAGCATTAATGCTGAAGAATTATATTTATATAGGCAACATATGCTGCCATCCAGACAATGTCTTTTTCCAGCCTGGTCTCAGGACACTACGTAGACAATTTTACATACATTTTAGCCAGGGGATTTCGTAAGATATATTACGTTCAATAAAATAACGTTAGAGTCGGAATGGAGAAAAAAACTTTTTTGTTTCCTAACCGTAGCCCAAACCCCTAACCCTAACCCCATTGCTATGATGCTTTACGTTGACCTAATTTTAATGATAAAATGCTTTTATAACATATTCTAGCAACCTTAGTGTTGCTGTTACTCATCCTAAATCTGTATATCTAGTGTGGGGCAGTGGGTAGGGGGACTACCTTCTCTTCCAAATGTCACTGGTTTGAAACACAGGTTAATCATTTTGTGAAAAATTATTCTTTCATAGCGTTCGTAAATATCTTACATTTGTCTAGCATTCGTATGTGATTTAACGTTTTAATAGCGTTTGTAACATTTAATACGTCAATCATTTCTACAATGCTCTTGTGAAGTTTTATCCATAACCCGTACAGAACAATAAAGCATTTCAGACTATTCTGCCCATTATGGGGAACATACATTTCATTATGTATCATACGTTTTGGTGGCGCATTGTAATGTAACCTAACGTAACGTTACATATCATACGAATTCGGGTGCCATGGATTTACGTAAAATAGTCTACGTAGTGTCCTGAGACCAGGTTGCTTTTTCAGGGAAGGCCTTGCCTATTTCAACAAGACAATGCCAAACCACATTCTGCACATATTACAACAGCATGGCTCCATAGCAAAAGAGTATGGATGCTAAACTGGCCTGCCTGCAGTCAAAACCTGTCACCCATTGAAAACATTTGGCACATTATGAAACGGAAAATACGACAAATGAGACCTTGAAATGTTGAGCAGCTGAAATCCTACATCAAGCAAGAATGGGAAAACATTTCAATTTCAAAACTACAGAAATTGGTCTCCTCAGTTCCCAAACACTTACAGAGTATTGTTGAAAGAAGAGGTGATGCAACACAGTGGTAAACATGCCCCTTTCTGAGTCCTTTGTATATATAAGGATTGCACTCTCTACAGTTTTTATTATTTATCATACCAAATATAATGTCACACATGATTTTTTTACTAATGCAATTGACTAATTCTGGGTGTCTTAGAATATACTCATGTAGGAATGAACAAACCAGCCACATAACTGGTCTGTTTCAGATAAGCACATTCAAGTGGGAGTCGTGCCTTGCTGGGAAATCTCTGGAAATCAGATAGGGTCAACTTCAGGGACAACATTGACTATTCCCAGAGGACCAAAACTGATAAGAAGTTGTTTGTGCACTACTACAAGAGACCACAGCTTACTATATGTCTTAAGATATTGCAGAAGTGAGTTCAGGCACAGTGAAACATTAACTGAATTAATTATTGAATTAAACAACCATATTAGTAAGTGCAACAGAATGTGCTGGGTTACTGAAGGAGTACTGGGTCAGAAGGGCTCTGCTTAAATAAACACTTTCTGGTAACACTTTCAGGTGTTTGGATCGTAAACATTCCCAATGCGACCACCCCTCTCTGCCCCCTACTGGCCAACGTTTGTAAGTGTCCTTCAGTTATTAATCCCCATTTCAAACAGTACATATCCCCAAATGCGACCATACATTTTGTGTGCGTCACACCTATTTGACAAGTAGCCAGCCTACCTTATTAATAATGGTAAATAATGTAATAATGTATATTACTTACTTTTCCTACATGAATGCAGGTCCTGCATCAGAATTAAAAAATGACAGCACAAACTTCTAGTGAAGGGAATTAGAGAGTTGTTCGAAATGTTTACCAGTAAGAAGGTTACCGGGGGACAGCTAGGAAAATGAGTGCAAGGGAACATAACCTTAGTGATAAATAAATATAAATATATAATCTGACTCCATACTGTTAGTAAATAAATGTTATGGTAAATATCCATATGTTGGAAGTCCTTAGTAAAGGTTGACAACTGTTTTCGTCACAAGCCTAACATAAACATTTCTGGATCCATCTAGAAGGGTCAGAAAACTCAGATCTTAGGGATGCCTGCAATGGCATGTGTCCCTGGGACCAACCTAGACCCAGATCTCAGGGATGCCCACAATGGCAAGTGTCCCAGGGACCAACCTAGACCCAGATCTCAGGGATGCCCACAATGGCAAGTGTCCCTGGGACCAACCTAGACACACAACTCAGGAATGTCCACAATAGCAAGTGTCCCTGGGACCAACCTAGACACACAACTCAGGGATGTCCACAATAGCATGTGTCCCTGGGACCAACCTAGACACACAACTCAGAGATATCAAGTCTGGTCACTTCAACTTATGTATTTTATTCCAATAAAGGAATAAAGTTACAATACAAAATATAGTTACAAAACAACACAATTCTACATTATCATCAATAGTCTAAAGGTCTACTAGGTATAGCATAAGACACATTATAGCACGAAGGTGTGTTAATGATAGACTCCCAAATATGAATACAACGCAACGTGTTGGGAGGTCTCTTTAACAATGACTAACTCCTGAACATGAATACAACACAACGTGTTGGGAGGTCTCTTTAACAATGACTAACTCCTAAATATGAATACAACACAACGTGTTGGGAGGTCTCTTTAACAATGACTAACTCCTAAATATGAATACAACACAACGTGTTGGGAGGTCTCTTAAACGATGACAAACTCCTAAATATGAATACAACACAACGTGTTGGGAGGTCTCTTTAACGAGGAAAATCTCCAATAACTTTTTGGAGATATGGCTATTTATCCAAAAATCAGACATATATAAAACACTGCCCCAAATAGTCATTAGCATTCCTTTATCTTGGCAAACACAAACACAAAGGACAGGAACTGTCCCACATAATCAATGCAAAATAATCTAATGGACGGGGCGTTGCTGCCAGTTGTTGTCAGACATGCAACAAGGACAATCATTTCTACAATGCTCTTGTGAAGTTTTATCCATAACCCATACAGAACAATAAAGCATTTCAGACTATTCTGTCCTTTATGGGGAACAGGGGGAAATCCAAACACTACAGATAAGTGTCCCCAATATCATGCATTTAGTTACACCCCAGTTTGTGCAGAGTTTCAGGAGAATGGGGCTGATGGCTCTTTAGAGAATCAAATGTTACCCCGTACAGCCTGGAGGTACTGTATATGTTAGGCACAGCCCTGAGAGAGGTATGGTCACAGCCTGGAGGTACTGTATAGGTTAGGCACAGCCCTGAGAGAGGTATGGTCACAGCCTGGAGGTACTGTATACGTTAGGCACAGCCCTGAGAGAGGTATGGAGACTGCCTGGAGCTGTGATAATCCATTGAAGGAGTAAGTGCACAAGTAAGAGTTTGAGGTTATCCACACAGCACCCATAAAACTAGGGTTGCCAAGCTACATGTTATGGAGAGTAGCTGAATTAGACTGGTCAAATAGGTCCTAAACCAAGATCAGTGGAGAAGAGTCAAGGGAAAGGAAGTTGGGGTTATATTTAATTATTAAAGGATTCCAAAACTGTATCTCTCGTTGTCCTACATTTTTGTGATACACTTTTGCCATGCACTGAGGTCATATGTTGCTGAACACTTTATGTGTAACAATTGTTGTATCACCGGCAAGCTTGCAATAAATCATCTCAAGTAGATTATATTGTTTTTCTAAATAACATATTTGTAGTCTATTATGCTTTATTAAGTCCCTGGGAGAACTCACCAATGAACCTAGAGTAGTGGACACAGAGTTTTGTCCGCGACGTACGCTTAAAATGTTTACCTGACACAGCCAGAAGAGGACTGGCCACCCCTCTGAGCTTGGTTCTTCTCTAGGTTTCTTCCTATGTTTCAGCCCCTTTTAGGGTTTTTCCTAGCAACTGTGCATCAACCCTGTTGTTGCTTGCTTGTTGGTGTTTCAGGCTTGGTGTTTTATAAGAGCATGTTGAGACTGCTGATATAACCACAAAAATTAACCAGGCAAGCCTAGGTCAGCTGGCACACAATTAGAAAGGATGAATGTTGTTGTTATTGGCTAGTTTCAATCCACAGTTTCCTGTGTGGGAGTCTGTGTCTTTCACCATTACACTATTTATACAGTGGGAATGCAATTACATTTTTGCTGTAATAATGTGGACGGAACTGAAGTGTACTCTTCTATAATGATTATTGTAGATGGCTAGCTAATAGCTATATAGCCTACCTGTAATGAAAACAATGACTCCAATCACTCCATAGCTGGCTTGTTTCTTTAGAAAACTATAACAGTAAAAAAGGTACACATAATACAATTATTCTTTTACATGTATGAGATTCAGGCTATTGGATAAATATTTCTGAGGGACAAAAATTGGAACATCTGAA
The DNA here is from genome assembly GCF_011004845.1 of Esox lucius. Taxonomy (NCBI): domain Eukaryota; kingdom Metazoa; phylum Chordata; class Actinopteri; order Esociformes; family Esocidae; genus Esox; species Esox lucius. The sequence goes on along the minus strand of NC_047588.1, from coordinate 11,093,729 downwards.
AGAAGAATCAGACTGGTGTCAAAACACTGAAAGTCAGGGATAATCACACAAGACCGCATGGCTGGTAGTCAGTCCACCTCCATATAGTTTCCAAATGCTACTTTTATCCCAGACATTACATTTTTGCTGAAATAACATGGGCAACAGAACCATTATTAACAGAACTAGTGTACTTTTGTACAAAGATTACTGTAGATGGTCGACCATACAATAATAGCTAACCAATACGCTATGTGAACTACCAGGAAATTGAAAGCATTGGCTGAATCTCAAATCGCATACTACTTACTTCGCAGATGAGGGGGAAGTACATTCTGTTTTGTATATAGTAAGCTACAATGCCATTATTGGGACCGATTGGGACATACTACCTCGTCAGAAAATTGCATATCGACGTTAGATCATTTTGCCACGCATAAACATCACACCAAGTTTGAATATTTAGCTATATTTAGAATATTTAACGTTTCTTATTAAGTTACAGTATCTCACAAAAGTGAGTACACCCCTCACATTTTTGTAAATATTTGAGTATATCTTTTCATGTGACGACACTGAAGAAAATACACTTTGCTACAATGTAAAGTAGTGAGTGTACAGCTTGTATAACAGTGTCAATTTGCTCTCCCCTCGAAATAACTCAACACACAGACATTCTTTTTTTCAGATCCTCTGAGTTATTTGCCATGAGGTGCCATGTTGAACTTCCAGTGTCCATTATGAGGGAGTGTGAGAGCGATGACACCAAATTTAATCCACCTGCTCCCCATTCACACCTGAGACCTTGTAACACTAACGAGTCACATGACACCAGGGAGGGAAAATGGCTTATTGGGCCCAATTTGGACATTTTCACATAGGGGTGTACTCACTTTTGTTGACAGCGGTTTAGACATTAATGGCTGTGTGTTGTGTTATTTTGAGGGAACAGCAAAAGTACACTGTTATACAAGATGTACACTCACATGAACAGATATAATCAAATATTTAAAAGAAATTGAGGGGTGTAACTCACTTGTGTGATACTGTAACTTCCACCACAAATAGCATCTATGAACTGTATGTTATTAGTCAGTAATAGGCTTACTAGTATCTACATATTACTTGGAATAGTTATAAGAATTGAGCAATTGCTAGCGAGATTGAAGATTAACTTTACACTGTCAAGGCTATTTAATTTCATGGAACAATGCACATTTTTCTTTAATTCGTGAATGACATTCATACAATAACTATCAATATAGGTGATGACAACAGATTTTACATCAAGTGAAAAGAGAGAATCATGGAAAACCCTCCTCTTTTACTGCACAAGGGGTTGTGATCTATTGGCTATTACCCCAATAAGCATGTACGGATGTGTACTACGTCTATCAGAAATGGTTGCAAGATAACTGGAAGCAGTGTTATTTTAGGCTTACTGTAACATAGCTACTGAAGGTTATAGCCAGCAAAGTTTTTTGTCGATCCTGAACAAATCCTAATGTGTAATTTGTTAGCAAGAATGAAAACCCGGTCGCTTGCATGAAAGGCTGCATCTCTAACCACTACACTATTAAACAAGGGGTAGCCCATCAGTTACTCACTCGTTCACTCACTCATTCACTAAGAGACCGCTTACGCGGTCCGGCAAAAAGGGCTTTATAGAAATCATTAGATTTGTTTATTTATTTATTGGTCTAAATAATCTATAATGAAATAGATTATAATCACCACATTTGTCAATATGAAGGCTTATGGGACACTTCCAAATGTAAAATATAAAAATGCAGTATGATAGGTGAATGACATATCCGATTAAATTTAAAGAACAGAAAAAGTATTTCATCAAGTTGCAAATTCAAGAAAAAAGTGTTCATTATAAAAACAAATATACAGTGGGGAGAACTGTATTTGATACACTGCCGATTTTGCAGGTTTTCCTACTGGTTTTCCTACTGGTTTTACTTACAAAGCATGTAGAGGTATGTCATTTTTATTAAAGGTACACTTCAACTGTGAAAGACGGAATATAAAACAAAAATCACAGACCTGTTAGTTTCTCTTTAAGAAGCCCTCCTGTTCTCCACTCCTTACCTGTATTAAATGCACCTGTTTGAACTTGTTACCTGTATAAAAGACACCTGTCCACAAACTCAATCAAACAGACTCCAACCTCTCCACAATGGCCAAGACCAGAGAGCTGTGTAAGGACATCAGGGATAAAATTGTAGACCTGCACAAGGCTGGGATTGGCTACAGGACAATAAGCAAGCAGCTTGGTGAGAAGGCAACAACTGTTGGTGCAATTATTAGAAAATTGAAGAAGTTCAAGATGACGGTCAATCTTCCTCAGTCTGGGGCTCCATGCAAGATCTCACCTCGTGGGGCATCAATGATCATGAGGAAGGTGAGGGATCAGCCCAGAACTACACAGCAGGACCTGGTCAATGACCTGAAGAGAGCTGGGACCACAGTCTCAAAGAAAACCATTAGTAACACACTACGCCCACAAGGATTAAAATCCCGCAGAGCACACAAGGTCCCCGTGCTCAAGCCAGCGCATATCCAGGCCTGTCTGAAGTTTGCCAATGACCATCTAGATGATCCAGAGGAGGAATGGGAGAAGATAATGTGGTCTTATTAGACAAAAATTTAAACTCCACTCGCCGTGTTTGGAGGAAGAAGGATGAGTACAACCCCAAGAACACCATCCCAACCGTGAAGCATGGAGGTGGAAACATCATTCTTTGGGGATGCTTTTCTGCAAAGGGGACAGAACGACTTCACCGTATTGAGGGGAAGATGGATGGGGCCATGTATCGCGAGATCTTGACCTACAACCTCCTTCCCTCAATAAGAACATTGAAGATGGGTCGTGGCTGGGTCTTCCAGCATGACAACGACCCGAAACACACAGCCTGGGCAACTAAGGAGTGGCTCCGTAAGAAGCCTCTCAAGGTCCTGGAGTGGCCTAACCAGTCTCCAGACTTGAACCCAATAGAAAATCTTTGGAGGGAGCTGAATGTCCGTATTGCCCAGCAACAGCCCCGAAACCTGAAGTATCTGGAGAAGGTCTGTATGGAGGAGTGGGCCAAAATCCCTGCTGCAGTGTGTGCAAACCTGGTCAAGAACTACAGGAAACGTTTGATCTCTGTAATTGCAAACAAAGGTTTCTTTACCAAATATTAAGTTCTGCTTTTTCTGATGTATCAAATACTTATGTCATGCAATAAAATACAAATTAATTACTTAAAAATCATATTTTTTTAAATTTTATTTCGTAACTCACAGTTGAAGTGTACCTATGATAAAAATTAGACTTCTACATGCTTTGTAAGTGGAATAATCTGCAAAATCGGCAGTGTATCAAATCCTTCCCCACTGTAAATATGATGTATATGTTACTGTTAGAACTGAGATGAAAGCAATGTTTTTTAACAAAGGTTTGGTACAAACCAGAGAATATCTTTAAAAGTTTTAACTTTTTAATGACTTCAACATTTAAAAAAAACTTCCTTCCTATTTATTGACATTTACCAAGTACAAGTACATATTTACTGAAAACACATTAGCAGGCTTATTGTTTACTAGGCACATTTTTGAGTTTCTACTGATTACAGTTTCTACTTACTTTGAAATGTAATCTATTGATTTTGATCCCCATTAACTCCAGCCGAAGCAACAGGCAGTTTTTATGGGATCCACAGAAAGTTACAAATAACAAAACACAGATACATTGATTGACCAGAAAGTTACGCCAACTTCCTTTAGTCATTTCTTCTGCTTTAGCTTTTTCTCAGAAAGTTGTCTTCACTTATCAAATGCATCAGAGGAATTGGTAAAATAATACAATTGTTCATTTAGATATAAAATAAGAAAATAATGAGCTGATCGTCAACTTTCTGTTTTACCCAGTTTTGCATACTGAAAGTTCTGTCAGTGTAATCTATTGCTAAATCAAGTTTCAATACAAACAAACCCATACTTACAACATAAACACATTTGTGCAAACAGGGGGTATTATGCAAACTATTGCATCCCATTTTTGTGAAATCTTTTTAGAGACTACGTGACATAACTTGAAATAATTCCCGAAGGCATTATGCTGCAAGAAATGCTTTTCTTACGAAAGAGATTTAAGTGTTATTGCAATTTATTCTTAGGCCTCACAATTTGGATAGTATATTGAATTGTGCCAAATATTGCAATTAAGATTAGAAATGACAATTCCAAACACTTAGAACAAAGAAATCATAGCCTAAAAAAGTAAAAATTAAGTGCAAACAAGTGTAATCATACATAGCTTATTCAATGACATTTGCTATGTTTGTGCCTTTGCCTGAAGTTACACAAATCTTCTCACCCCTTGACCAATGGTTTCTCAGATATCAAGTATGTCCGCAGGCACCATCTTTGAGTCTCTTAAAAACCATGTTGTTGTGTATGTGGGACATCTCAGAGACACTTCCTATCTTAAAACAAACATATTTGCCAGCAGTTGTTGTTTGACCTTACGTTAACATTGAAAAACCATCAAACATTTTAACAAAACAATGTAAATTGGAAAGAATCATAAAAACGAAGTCTTGTTTAAGGAGAAAATAAAGTATATCTTATATCAGCCCACTTTCCAGGTGGCCTATACTACACAGTCTGTGGTTGGCACTTATTGCAAAGAATTATGGGATGTGTCCAGCTAATATACTACTAAAACAAAAATGGCAAAGATGGGTCCCGATCTCTACTGGGGTACAGCAGTTTTGATGGACCACCAGCAAGATAATCTGATGACTGATAAACTACACAGCTGACCCACGTCTCATTTGCCAGTATTTTTTTTGCAGAAGATCACAAGATGGATTTCAACACCCCAATTTTGATCATAACTCGATTAATCTTGCATCCCTAAAAAAAAAGTGTCCAACATCTCTGTCTACACTATAACGAGCTGTCATTGGAGCATTGTGTGCTCTCCCTCTGAGATCTGGAACAAGATGTAATGGAGCATGAGAGAGCCTTAGGGCAGCCGCACAACCTCTGCATCCTCTCCACCGACTTCTTAAAGAGGTTGTGGAAGGTATTCCTGAGGGCCGACGAGGAGAAGTAGAAGATGATGGGGTCAAGGCTGGCGTTGATGGTACTGGACAAGAGTGCGTAGATCCTCCAAGGTGGACTCACCCAATTGACAAACCCCACCACGTGTGACACATTGTAGGGTGCAAAGCACACAATGAACACCAGCAGAGTCCCCAGAGACAGGCCAATGGCCCGCATGCGTTTCCTTGGACTGACATTGGGCAGATGGGAAAGGATCCGTACAAAGTTGATGTAGCAGAAGCAGCAGATGAGGAAGGGAACACAGAATAGAACAAGGAAGAGCTCCAGACGAACAGGCATTAGGACCTGAAGCTGCTTTTCACTGAACGTCAGGTAACACATTGGTTCTGTCTGGTTGAAGTTGGTGTTGGATTGGTCAAAGTATTGCATGATGTAGACAATACTGATGTGTGCCATGGAGATCACCCAGAAGAAGATGCTGGCCACCATGGCATACAAAGGCCGTCTTTTGAGTTTGTACTGGATGGGGAAGGCCACCCCCAGGTAGCGCTCAACGCTAATGGCGGTCAGAAAGAAGGTGCTGTTGTAGATGGTGGTGTAGAAGATGAAGCTGGTCAATGAACAAAGGAAGTATGGCATGTTCCATATCATTTTGTCCATTGCCTCTTGCATCTTGAAAGGCAGGAAGAGCAGGAAGATGAGGTCTGAGATGCTTAAGTTGAGGAGCAGGATGTCAATAGGTGTGGCTTTCTGCCTCACCTTCTTGCTGAAGGTGTAGAAGGCCACAACATTGGCTGGGAAACCAATCAGGAAGGTGATGATATAGACCACCAGCACTAGGCTGCTGTGGCCATAACTCTTCAAGATATCCACCTCAGTCATTATTCTGTAAAAAAGGAAAAATGAAAACAATTATAATATATATAATGTAAGCATCAGCTAATGCAATATGTTTCAGTTACTCAGTTAGAGGTCCATCAACAATTCAGGACACTCATAGACAATCAGTAAATGTATTAATCTGTTAAAGCCAATATTTCCAGTGTCAGTACTTACAAGAGCATATGCTTACAAGAGCATATGTCATTGTCATTATGGTCCTCTAAATGGGACTTGTTAGCAAACCTGGCCTACATTTGAAATAGCCTGTCTGTATGCACAGTTTATTGGGTGAAGATGTTCATGGCAAAGGTGCATATAGATGGTGCTGTCTCAAATGTATGTTATTTATCTGCACATACCTACACCGAAATGCCACACTTGTACATGTTCTGCTTGTTATAGTATTCAAATACATTGTGCTACACATGGTATTTGTCCCCAATGTGAAAGTTAAGTAAAATACAAAAGATATATGCTTAATTCCAAACTGTTTTTTCACAATGTAGCCCCATGAGTCATTTTTAATAACAAAGGGCACAGATGCATTGCGTTCTGGAAGGAGTATAGAGGACTTAAATCAGTTAAATTATGTAATTTTGAGACAGAGACCTTTTTTGTTGTTTTGCTACTGTGGCAAATGAATACTCTATCAAAACAATAAATTGAATGGCGTGTTTGTACTTCACAGCCTTATGTATCCCAGAAACCTCTTGGCTAATCCCTCTGTTAATACCCATTGAAGGCATGAACCCATAAGCCTCCTATTATTAATGGTAGAGCAAAATAACAACAAAATACTCCCATCATGACACTAGTGTTCAATGGCTGGTAAGCCACATGGACAGTATTTGAAGGGTGACTTTAATTCCAACAGAAAGAGGTTACTTGGTTCCCAATTGTGCATTCCCACTGTCATGGATCTCAGTTGAAATGGTTATCAAATGCTGTATTTTCGCTGACAGAGTAATCACATACGACCTCTGCATTGGTACTGGCTCAGAATTCCCGATTTCTCCTCCCCCATGAATAAAATAAATCATAAACTACTAAAGTATGCAATAACTACATCCCTAAATAACAAACATATCACAGTTTGCAAACAGAATAGGAATTAAAGGGAACATGGGCTAAGCTGATGAAGCTAAATAGAATTTCAGATATTCCATTTACTGCTCCGTATAATTCAATAATTTGACAGCATGTGCATGTCACTATAAGAATATGCATAGTTTATCCAGGTCTTGCCATACTTCCAAAAACATTGCAGTCACAGCTCCTCTTTAGAAGGTCTAAACACTTCTTTATTAGTCATGACTGTTATACTTTTTTAAATATTTAATGAAAATTACATTTAAAAAAGTATCCTCCCACATTCTAGTTGAAATTATCTGCATGTTTTGCTCTGTCCAAGGAAGGCATTTGATGGGCTTGGTGAGTTTAAATGCACCATTAAGTTACACATGTTCTCATTTGGTGTTTTAGGCTACTTTTTAAGATAGAGTTCTTCAGAAGACTTTAGAATGTAACCAATAATTACTCATGAGATCTGTTTTCTGTGGTCTAATCTATCTTGGGACACATTATTTAACAATTTATTTAAAATCTGTGAATTTGGGAAATCTGTCTATGTACCTAAATCTGTATGACAGTGTGGGATTGTTGGACTGTCTGTCCAAGACAAGAACAAATCTTGACCGGTCATATACGTCTACGTTTGGTTTACACCAAGAACATTATGGACCAGAACAAATCTGAACCAAACACAGGTGGTATAACTGGTTCAGATTTGGTTGAGTCATGATGTCTGGGGACATTGACATAAATACCTGGAACAACAGATCATATTTCAACATCTTTTCAGTTGGTAATAGTACTTACTGGTTATCTAGTAAAAGGCTTGTATTATCGGAATAAATATTTACACACCATGGAATAATTAGATATTGATAGAATGTTGATTTGAAAAAGGCATGCATATAGTATTTTCAACTTTTACCCATAAATTGGATGAAATCAGTAAAGTATGCATTTCTTTAGTATTGACGTTTTGGGTGTTGTTCAAGGCAATATGATGACTTGCATTTGTTCAGTCTACAGTGAACTATGAACAGTGAACTGTGAACTAAAAACAGGCCTATATATAGTTGTGTTGTTTTGGGTGAACTGTCTGATGTACTGTATTTGAAGAACCAAAACACAAGAAGTCTGAATTTGCATTGCAAGTTTAAATTCTAGAATTATTTAATTTGGGTGCTGATGTTTGCAATATTGTCCTCAACCCTTGCAGAAGTCTATCAATTTTACTGCACCAAGACTCATTCCCAGTTTAGTCAGTTTGCTAATACATTTTTTCAAAGGGATCAAGATATTGTATTCCTGGCAATCACATGTCACCTCCAACATGATGGTTAAACAAGAAAAGGGACCAAGCATGCCTAGTTCGGCCAGCTGTTAGAAGGAATGAATGTCATTTCTCTAACGGGATTCAAACCTGTCTCCATTGTGAGAGGCTGTGTCTTTAACCACTACCCCACAAACATGTGCCAAGTGTCGGTATAGCATCTCGACATTAGATCATTTTGTCACACATTAACATCACGCTAATTTAGAATATTTAGCTAGACACCATTACGTATTGTGTGAAACTGACTAATGTTTCTTATTAAGTTTACTTCCACCACAAATAGCATCTATGAACTGTAAGGCTTTTGCCACTGGCAATAACAGCTTATTAGCCAGTAATAAACTTACTAGTATCTACTTACTTACTACTTGGAGTAGTCATCGGAATTGAACAATTGCTTGCTGGACTGAAGATTAACTTAACATTGCCAAGGCTATTTCATTTCTTGGCACAATGCTCATTTTTCATTTGTGAATGACACTGATACAATAACTATCAACATAGGTGATAACAGACAGAATCATGGAAACCCCTCCTCTTTTATTGGGTTAAAAGGGTTAAAAACAAATCCACCAGAAATAGTCGCACAATAACCGTAAACAGTTTTATCTTAGGTTTACTGTAACGTAGCTACTGAAGATTGTATCCAGCTAAGTTTCTGTCTATCCTCACCATATCCTAATGCATACTTTGTTTTGTGCCATTTCATTTTATGGCACAACAATGTTTGTTTTTCTTTTATTCGTGAATGACACTGATACAATAACCATCAGTATAGGTGACAATAACTGACCTTTTCGTCAAATGAAAAGACGAGAGAATCGTGGAAACCCCTCCACTTTTACTGCGCAAGGGATTGTGATCTAATGTATGTTACCCGGAAAAAGCATGCACGGATGCGTACTTCAAAGAATTCACCAGAAATAGTTGGAATATAACCATAAACAATTATATTTTAGGTCTCAGTGCCATCCTTGCAAGGGAAGAGTGCACAACATACTGAAAACAAGGATACCAATATATTTCACTTGTCTAAAAGATTTCAAAAGGCTTATAGCTATTTGTATTTAAGTATGTCTTCTTTTCAGAATTTATCAAAAATATTCTATCTAGATTTCCAACATGTATGTAATTTCTTATAATTGCACAAAGAAGAATAAGGCAAAAAAGTTGCACATACCTTAGACAGCAAAACCACACTGACACACACAAGGCATCAAATGGTAAACTAACTTCAGTAAATGATTTGTCAATTGTATGTACTTGAAGACATTTTCCACTACAGTTAGCACACAGGAAATATGCAGATGAAACAAGTTCCCTTTTTGTGGGTTAGGTTTGGGGGGGCGGGACCGGGTTAAGTTTGAAGAAGTTTGAAGACTTGACCACAGAAGTCAGAACTAAATGCACACTGTAATATCACAATCTTCTCTGTCTTCATGCTCTGTGAATGTGGAGGGGGGGACGGAGTGGAGAAAGATGCAGTGTAAGGATTATGGAAGATGGGATGAATGAGGGAGGTTTCATGAGGCTGTCACTGCCCCCAGTGTAAGGAAGGTTGGAGGTTTGCTGGCTATCTGGTCTCTGGGACGAACCACGGGATGCACTCAACCCATTCTAATAAAAAAAGGGTGGCTCTCATCCAAGAACTAAAAGGAGGTGTACCAGGCATACCGGGTGGGGAAAAACATGGCAGCCATGCACCCTGATGAGGCGTCTTGAAGAATGTATGGCTTCGCAATCATCTGTTTCCCAGTCTATCCTCAAGTATGGTTGACAGTTGTGATGCAGGGACTAGTGTTCCTCCACCAAGACAGGTTATGAAATGCAAGAGTCCAGTCCTACTGGTGTCCCACATCTCTTGATCTGATGGTACCTTTAAGTTGCTAGGCCAAACAGGTCCACCCTTCCTTTCTTGCAGACAACAGTATGCATCTAATCCCTATGTTTCCTTTCAAGGTTCTTTGGTATGCATAAGTGTACAAAAACTTGTTGTGTTCAATATAAGTCCCCTCTGTACATGCGGAGGAAAAGAAAAGATGCAACTGAACTTCATCAGTCAAGTGGAAGGTGCCTGGTTCAAGTCTGCTGGGTGCAGTGCGCTGTTGCACACTGCGAGACCAGCGGCTCGTCACCTGGCTACAAGGAGAGGATTGGGCCGGTCTGGGGTCACAAAACAATGTAAGCAGGTTTCGGTCCACCAAGGGTTCTGGAATAATATTGTTACAGTGCAAACAGGATTGTTTACTGTGCCTAGTGTGCAAATGTTCGTGGCCGCACAAGCAACCGTCCTCTACCAGCCCACAAGGGGGTGCTCTGCTCAGTGGGAAATCAATGCCATTGTGTTTCCCACATGAAGAAGATATAACGTCTAGGCACAAGCTATATACAATTTACTGTAAATCCCCCAACATTTTAGGGTGTTATGTTATGTTAGGGTATGTTATCTGTCCCACTTGTACAACTGCCCATTCTGAGAGGTTTCCTATACTGAAGCTGTTCCCAGGACACACCACCTTGAGGTCCTTGAGGTAATTCTGTTTTGGAAGAACTGTGCTCTATTCATAACATCAAACCAATAAAGCCATTACAACTTCCCTGCTTAAATGCTATTCTGAAAAATAAATGTTTTGGCGTGCCTTCCTACAGGCTATGGTAAAAATTACATTTATTAAGCATGGCCGACTTATTGAAATTGAAAGTCATAGATATTAGTGGTTTCTCTGGCTAGTGGTTTAGAATGCTGCACAGAAGATTGCGACAGGAGCCACATACCGCTTTAGTGTTATTATATTTTCTAAAGCAAGTGTGTAGTCTGGGCGCAATAAGGACAATTTACCTAGGAAGGTTATGTTTGTTTCTCAAAGATTGAGATGGTTCACCACAAACGCGACATACATCCACAAATTTCGATGGGGTTTTATTTGGTGATTTTTCTGCCATCTTCACTTAGCTCGCTACTGTTGCACTGAATGCATTATTCAAGTGAACACATGTATAAGCCCCTCCCAAGCAATGCATTTGATTGGGTTAGTGTGATTTGAGACATTACTGAAAAAAAAAATACATTCTAGGCCTGGTTTAAAAGTCTACTTAGAGGGCAACAAACTCTCAATGTTCAGATTGAGCCAGACGTTAATGTCTTTGTGTCCCGACAATTCGTTTGCTTCAGCCAATTTAGAGGATTGCTTATTTTCCATTTCCACAGCTAACAGTGGACATCCTGAGGATCCAATTTGAAGCCACAGCATATTAATTCTTGGTTCAAGTTTAGTTTCTCCCTTTATTCTCAAGCCTTTTCTAGGCTTGTGGAGGCAGGCGTAGCACTACTAAGGAGCGAACAGTTTAAGAGGTTGGCATACATGGATGATTGGTTCCAAGTTGCAGTGTCATAAAAGCAGGCAGTGCACAAAATAATGGGACTGCTCTCCCTCACTCAGTCACCTGGGGCTTGTGTTGAATGAGGAAAAAAGCCGCCTGAGTTGACATCAGCACATTCCTTTATCTGGACTCAGAAATGTACTCAATCAGGAACACAGAGCAGGAGGAAACCTTCCACTTTGACCAAATTCACATCCGTCTACACTTCTTAGGTTTGATCGCTTCTAGGATAGCTCTCATACATCGTAGGCCAGTATGTATGGGGCTTTTTGCGAGCATCTAAACATATCATGTCACCTCAACAGAGTATGAAACGCACCCCGTTCATGCCTGAGGGAACTTGTTTGATTGACAGCCCAACGGCTATTACTGCAGGGGTTTCCCATGGGCGGAGTCATATCACACGGGGTGGTCAGGAAGGACACAAGCTGACACGGTGGGGAGCACTGTGGGAAGGCAGCTCAGTGAAGGAGATAAGGGTCTGCAGAGCAAATAGCCCTAGTACCACTTTGTCATCCTGATAGACTCATCTACAGACCTGATTCAGCCCAAGCCGAGTACACACAGTGGGCCTGTCAATTATCATAGGGGCTGCCGCTGGCCCTGTGAGACATGGTTTCTGTAGAAACTTTTTTTTGTTTGTGAATACACTATTCAAATGTACTGTAGATAATGCTATCTTAAATAAAATTCACAGATTGAAAGACAGCATTTTATTTAAGCAAAAGTATACTTAATTTGTCTATTCTTTTAAATTGAATGTGGATTTGGATTGCAGTGGTTGTGTCTATGTACACCCTAACTAATTTCATTAGCCTCTTTGCAGGAAATAATACGTTTTCACACTACAATTCACACAGATTATCAAGCAGATCACAGTTTAAGCTGTCTAGCCATTGAGTTCATTGTTGTGTGTAAATGTTATGTACACTTATCAGCCATAACATTATGACCACCTGCCTAATATTGTGTAGGTCCCACTTTTGCAGCCAAAACAGCCCTGACCCGTCAAGACATGGACTCTGAAGGTGTGCTGTGGTATCTGGAACCAAGATGTTAGCAGCAGATCCCTTAAGTCCTGTAAGTTGTGAGGTGGGGCCTTCATGGATCGGAACCAAGCGTGCCGCACAAGCCCTGAAAAGTGAAGCCAAAACGTCTCGATCGCCCCCTGGTGAGTGGTCCCAGTATAGGTCATAAACCCCGGCCCTCCCCATGTTATTCAATGGGACGCGAGATCAACTAAACAATTAAATTACCCTTCAAATATATTTTTTCCGAAGCTGGTTTCTGTCATTTACTGTAGTTTGTATCACGCTAATGTAAATTCAAGAGTTTGTTTTTAAAATAAGTTTGTTTTTAGTTAGTTATTTAATGCTCTAAAAACGGTGGTGTGACGTCGTGATTCACAGCTGTGATTGACAGCTATCTGAGCCGAGGAGCCACTGAATCTTCGGAGGACTGAGGAGATTGGAACTTTACATTTAATCTCTAAATTTCTATAATTAATATAATTTCACACGGACATAATGGGTTGTTCTGCAGTACATTGTGCTAACCGATCTGGCATTTCCAATCGATCTTTGAATTTTTTTCGGTAAGTTACATTTATAAGCTATTTAATTAGTAAATAAATGTAATGGGCTAGCTAACGTTAGCTAAAAGACAACAAGCCTCGTTAATAGCCATGTTAATAGCTAGCAGGTGATCGTTAGCTAGAAGTTACAAATTATTTTTGTATTAGGCCTATTCTAAATTAAGGTTAAACATGATGTAAGTTAGGCTATAACATATCGTCTAGGTTTAACAAGCAAAGGTTGTACTGTACTTGGACTTGCGATTGATTACGGTATGCGCATTCTGCGAGGGAGAGTGAGGGCGGGGCACAGGGGTGGCGCCGTTGATTTCGCGGCTTTACGGCTTTACTTCCTTCTCGCTGCTGCGCATAACTACTGCGCAGAACTGGTCCCAAGATCGCTATCTGCGCAGACGCAAGTCCAAGATGTCCGCGCCGTATCAGGACACTGGTGGCTTCATTTTTCACCAATGGAAAAGAGCGAAAGGGCGTCGTCCATTATATATACAGTCTATGATCGGAACTGTTTGTCTAGCACATCTCACAGATGTTCGATTGGATTGAGAGTCAACACCTTGTTGTTGTGTTCCTCAAACCATTCCTGAACAATGTTTGCTTAGTGGCAGGACGCATTGTCTTGCTGAAATAGACCAATGCCATCAGGGAATTCCATTGCCATGAAAGGATGAACAAGGTCTGCAACAATGCTCAGGTAGGTGGTACATGTCAAAGTAACATCCACATGAATGGCAGGACCCAAAGTTTCCCAGCAGAACATTGTCCAAAGTATCACACCCGCTGGCTTGCCTTCTTCCCATAGTGCATCCTGGTGCCATGTGTTCTCTAGTTAAGCAATGCACACGCACCCGGCCATCCACGTGATGTAAAGAAAATGTGATTCATCAGACAGGGCCACCTTCTTCCATTGCTCCGTGGTCCAGTTCTGATGCTCACGTGCCCATTGTAGGTGCTTTCAGCAGTGGTCACAGGAGTCAGCATGGGCACCCTGACGGGTCTGCAGCTACGCAGCCCCATACGCAACAAACTGTGACGCACTGTGTGTTCTGACACCTTTCTATCAGTACCAGCATTAACTTTTTCAGCAATTCACTCCCCACGTGCATCAATGAGCCTTGGCCGCCCATGACCCTATTGCTGGTTCACCGCTTTTCCTTCCTTGGACCACTTTTGATAGGTACTGACCACTACAGACCAGGAACACCCCACAAGGGCTGCAGTTTTGGAGATGCTCTTACCCAGTCATCTAGCCATCACAATTTGGCCCATGACAAAGTCGTGCAGATCATTACGCTTGCTAATTTTTCCTGCTTCTAACACTTCTAACAGAATGTTCACTTGCTGCCTAATATATCCCACCCACTGACAGATGCCATAACGAGATTATCAGTGTCATTCACTTCATCTGTCAGTGGTCATAATGTTATGGACGATCTGTGTATCTTATTAATGTTTTGAATGTAAATGCATGTTTTGTTGTCTTAATGTTTTTTATCAGTGTGAAACCCATGCCATAAATGCCTTACTGTTCAGCATTTATCCATGTAGAATAACATTTTAACATTATTATTCGGAACAATTCGGTGTACAGTGTCAACCCAGCATTTGAAGGATCTGTGTATTGGGGAAATTCCAGTGTTGAAAAAAAGGAATTATCAGTATCACGTACGAGCAAGGAATTGCAATGTTTAAAGTATACACTTAGACTGTATGATGAAATTGTGGGTAACACTGTTTGAGGAAATCACACTTTTCAATAGTGATAGGGCATCCCTAATAACTATAACTACTATAAATAAGATACATTGTTTACAAGAAGTCCTAAGCAGTCACTTCCCATTCAAAGAAAAAAAAAGAACGGAAGTAGAAATAAGGAAGTGTCTTTATATTAGAACAGCCACATCAAACATGCTTTAATTATTAGATACTATATTCATGTATTTATTTGAAAACAGATATGTATTAATTTCAAATTTAATCTGTACAGTTGTTTATTAAATATACAGTTATTTGTTAAATATGACTTATAAAAAACCAAACAGAACTAGTTCTTTCTCTGACAGTGAGTGGGGCATAATCATTGATTTCCTAATGACTGTTATTTCTCTACAAAATAAATGGAAAATATTAACCAATATGACAGAGAAGACTGTCATTACCACATTTAATGGAAAGCAGAGGCAACCGGGCTGTGTTCTGACTCTCATTCACATGCACACACACTTGCACGTACACAAGGACAAAAATATACGCACGTAGACACACAGCCACACCCATCCACCAGAAATGGTGAGTCTCTCTTATTCACACAAGGGTGTAGTGTGGAGTAAATGTGTGAAATTACATACTGTGTGAAATAGCATTTATAAAAATATAATCGTGTTCACTTGCTCACTTATTATTTATTTTTAACAGTCGGAACTCTGAGGCGTATGGCATGCTTTTTACATTGCCTTGCTCCCTCTACATTTGTCTTCTTAGCACATGTATTCACCAGCATGCACAATGGCAAACCCTGCTCAAATTGGATGCTATAAAGGTGGCTAGCTAGAAGTGTTAAAAATGTAAAAGTAGCTACATTTAAAATAGAGCATTACCGTAGCATAGTCTTTCTTAGAATGTATGACATGATAATGTTGCTTTACAGAGAGCAGTGAGGCAAGACTGCAAAGCAGGAGGCAAATGAGAAAAAAGGTATGTCCAATCAAGAGCAATTTGGGTATAATGGGTATTAATAGTATAGATAATCTTCTAAGAAAAGCAATGTTCCGTGTCCCTATTATAATTTGTTCAGATGTTGTCTGAGTTTTTAGAACTCTAGAATGGGTAAAAATGTAGTTTCCTAAATCAGTGAAGTCCAGAGAAAAAAAAAAAGTGGTTGAATCATGAGAGTTGCAATCCAAAGGCGTACTAAATGATGTACCCTAGTGCCTATTGTTGGACAGACTATGACAATGATGTTTTAAATGTAATTCAGCTCGTGTTTGTTTTTCATTATTACCAGCTAATAAAGTGAACTCCAAAAGTATTTGAACCAGGTTAGATTGCTAACAATTAGTGAAAGTTGCTGAGCGGCCTTCAGGGGCACTTGGTTGACAGGAGCTTTGGCCCTATGCTGATGCAAGTGGTTCCGCACAACATAATAAACACTTTATGTAGCTCTGGACAAAAATATAAAAAACTAAATAAAGTGCTCGTACCATTTTTGATGAGCTGAAACAAAACAATCCCAGAAATGTCCACTCACACACAAAGCTTACAGTATTTCTCTTATTTGAACATTCCCATTGGTGACGTTTTCTCATGTGTCATTACAATCCATCCACCTGACAGGTGTGCAATATCAAGAAGCTGATAAAACAGCATAATCATTACATAGATGAACCCCAATGATCCAGGGGAGAATTTACAGCCACTGCTTTAAGATATTTAGTTGAACATGAAATACTGTTAAATATGCATAATGCCACCGATGTTGCAAGTTTTGAGAGAGCATGCCATTGGAATGCTGATTAGGGGATTATCCACCTAAGCTCTTGCCCCTCTCTAATGTTGTTTTACAGACCTTGGCTGTACATCCAATTGACCTCACATACCAGATCAAGTGTAACCATATCAGCTTGAGCACTCCACCTTCCTGCTTTTTGACTTTTGTGGGTTTGTCTAAGAAATAGTGATTTATTTGTTCACTTAGGCTCTCTTTTTTATGTTAGGTTTTGTATAAATATATGGAAATGTTATTTGACAAAAACAGATTAAATAAAAAATGGAAACAGGAAACACCTGTCCACTGCTCTTAATAGGGAGTTTTAACTCGGTGATACATATACAGTGGATATAAAAATCTACACACCCCTGTTAAAAAGCCAGGTTCTTGTGATGAAAAAGAATGAGACAAAGATAAATCATGTCAGAACTTTTCCACCTTTAATGTGACCTAGAATGTGAACAATTCAACTGAAAAACAAACTGAAAAATTTAAAATAAAAAACTCACAATAACCTGGTTGCATAAGTGTGCACACCCTTAAACAACTACTTTGTTGAAGCACCTTTTGATTTTATTTCAGCACTCAGTCTTTTTGGGTAGGAGTCTATTAGCATGGCACATCTTGACGTGGCAATATTTGCCCACTCTTCTTGGCAAAAACGCTCCAAATCTGTCAGATTGCAAGGACATCTCCTGTGCACAGCCCCTCTTTAGATCACCCCACAGATGTTCAATTGGATTCAGGTCTGGGCTCTGGCTTGGCCATTCCAAAACATTAATAGTCTTCTGGTGAAGCCATGCTTTTGTGGATTTGGATGTGTGCACATTTTCCCATGTGCTTTTGGGGGACTTGATGTTTGTTTTTGCAAACTTCAGCCGGGGTTGGATGTTTCTTTGTAAGAAAAGGCTTCCGTATTGTCACCCACCCCATAGCCCATTCATATGAAGAATACGGGAGATTGTCAAATGTAGTACACAGCCAGTACTTGCCAGTAATTCCTGCAGTTCCTTTAAAGTTGCTGTATGCCTCTTGCTTCCCTGACCAGTTTTTCTCCTCATCATTTCATACATTTTGGAGGGACGTCCAGTTCTTGGTAATGTCTCTGTTGTGCCATATTTTCTAGACTTGATGATGACTGTCTTCACTTCGTCCATGGTATATCTAACACTTTAGAAATGATTGTGTACCCTTCTCCTGACTGATATCTTTCAACAATGAGATCCCTCTGTTGCTTTGGAACCTCTTTGCGGACCAAGGCTTTAATCTGAGATGTAACTGAGAAAATGTCAGGAAAATCCTACTAGAACAGCTGAACTTTATTTGTGATTAATCAGAGTCACTTTAAATGATAGCAGGTGTGTAATTACTTATATTTACCATGAGTTTGAATGTGATTGGTTAATTCTGAACACAGCCACATCCCCACTTATGCAACCAGGTTATTGTAAGGATTTAATTTGTAATTTTTCCCCCTCACGGATTTCAGTTTATTTTTCAGTTGAATTGTTCACATAATACAGTGGGGAGAACAAGTATTTGATACACTGCCGATTTTGCAGGTTTTCCTACTTACAAAGCATTTAGAGGTCTGTAATTGTTTATCATAGGTACACTTCAACTGTGAGAGACGGAATCTAAAACAAAAATCCAGAAAATTGTATGATTTGTTAATAATTAATTAGCATTTTTTTGCATGACATATGTATTTGATCACCTACCAGTAAGAATTCCGGCTCTCACAGACCTGTTAGTTTTTTTTTTTAAGAAGACTTCCTGTTCTCCACTCATTACCTGTATTAACAGACTCCAACCTCTCCACAATGGCCAAGACCAGAGAGCTGTGTAAGGACATCAGGGATAAAACTGTAGACCTGCACAAGGCTGGGATGGGCTAAAGGACAATAGGCAAGCAGCTTGGTGAGAAGGCAACAACTGGTGGCGCAAATATTAGAAAATGGAAGAAGTTCAAGATGACGGTCAATCTCCCTTGGTCTGGGGCTCCATGCAAGATCTCACCTTGTGTGGCATCAATGATCATGAGGAAGGTGAGGGATCAGCCCAGAACTACACAGCAGGACCTGGTCAATGACCTGAAGAGACCTGGGACCACAGTCTCAAAGAAAACCATTAGTAACACACTACGCCGTCATGGATTAAAATTCTGCAGCGCACGCAAGGTCCCCCTGCTCAAGCCAGCGCATATCCAGGCCCGTCTGAAGTTTGCCAATGACCATCTGGATGATCCAGAGGAGGAATTGGAGAAGGTCATGTGGTCTGATGAGACAAAGATAGAGCCTTTTGGTCTAAACTCCACTCGCCATGTTTGGAGGAAGAAGAAGGTTGAGTACAACCCTAAGAACACCATCCCAACCGTGAAGCATGGACGTGGAAACATAATTCTTTGGGGATGCTTTTCTGTATAGGGGACAGGACGACTGCACCCATTGAGGGGAGGATGGATGGGGCCATGTTTTGCGAGATCTTGGCCAACAACATCCTTCCCTCAGTAAGAGCATTGAAGATGGGTCGTGGCTGGGTCTTCCAGCATGACAAAGACCCGAAACACAGCCTACTAATGAGTTGTTCCGTAAGAAGCATCTCAAGGTCCTGGAGTGGCCTCGCCAGTCTCCAGACCTGAACCCAATAGAAAATCTATGGAGGGAGCTGAAAGTCTGTATTGCCCAGCGACAGCCCTGAAACCTGAAGGATCTGGAGAAGGTCTGTATAGAGGAGTGGGCCAAAATCCCTGCTGCAGTGTGTGCAAACCTGGTCAAGAACTACAGGAAACATATGATCTCTTTACCAAATATGAAGTTCTGCTTTTCTGATGTATCAAATACTTGTCATGCAATAAAATGCTAATTAATTACTTAAAAATCATACAATGTGATTTTCTGGATTTTTGTTTTAGTTTCCTTCACTCACAAGAGTACCTATGATAAAAATTACAGACTTCTACATGCTTTGTAAGTGGGAAAACCTGCAAAATCGGCAGTGTATCAAATACTGCTGACACTCTGACCAAGGTTTCCTGCATATGATGTATCTTATTTGTGATGTATTGCACAAATATTTGAGTCTCGAATTCTAACCAATATTCTTTTCATCCGGACCACAGATGTAGCCATATATCTTAGGGCACTCAGAGGTCGTCAACTTTATCTTTGGAAACATACCACGATTCTAAAGACTAAATTAACAAAAAATACCAAAAACTTTTAAGATTTCCTGGATCACTCATTGACTTGATACTTCAGAGATACATTAAATGTGCAGCAAATCAGAGAGAAAAAACACAAATAACATTCTTGACCACTACAAAATATGGTAAAATAACTAAATAAGATATATACGATTTTGTCAAAACATCCTGGAATTCATCAAAGTTGGTTTTGCTTTTCCTATAATGCAATGAATGTATAGCTTTTCTCTGTGGTTATATCCCCACATTCTGGGTACTGGCACTGCAGTGGTGTTTACAACCTTGTTTGTTAATCTGCTGTAGCAGAAATACACCAATATTTCTTGTGCCCTTATTACTGTCAGGACTCACCTAAACAGTAATAGGAATGCAATGGAAGATTTAACAAGGAAAAATAAGGTTTTCCCAAATGGAAAGTTACTAGTGCAAAATGAAGTGCATTTGATGTCCTCTTTCCAAAATTGTCACTTTTCAAAAGTTGACAAGTTGAAAAGTTTAATGCGCTCGATGTTAACAGCTGAAATGCATTTGTTTCAAAGTTGTAACCACAGACAGTTTTTTCAGCAGCAAAGACATTCGCCCTACTTTGGACTAGATTCTACTTGTTCTTTGATTCAAAGGTGATTTAGAATGGACCTGACCATGCGTGATTCATGCCATTTTGTTTAGCCAGCCGTCTGACTACAATAAAGAACAGGACACCCTGGACTGTAGAAGTCTTTACTTATCAGCTGGTCTCACATTGCCTTATATCTTGTATCGGTGTGCAGTAGTGTCGTTAGTCTTGGGCGTCCGGGGCTATTGCCCCTGGATATTTTATGAATAGCCCTGCATCTCAAATTGACCAATTTGTTTTTATAAATAGCCATTGATCTATTCATCTGTAATTCTGATCACAAATTATGACAATGTAGACGTGTAGGCTGCTAGCATGTACATCGAAATGTTCCTCATGTACATTCAAAACCCAGTACTTTTTGTCCCGGGGGTGGGACATGGGGGGACTAAGCCCTGAAGATATTGTGATCCTAGCAACGCCTCTGTTGGTGTGCAATGCAAAATCTGGGTATAGCCTATGTAATGAAAAAAATGTATGACCATTTAAAGATTTCATTATACCAATGACTTCTGATGTTTTTCACCCTACCTGAAAGACAGTAGATGAAATGGGGGGCCCCATCTGTGGTGCACCCCTAGGTTCACACCAGGACAAACTTGGAAGGAGAGCTAGTTGTCTTCCAAGTGATAGTGATGGATTCTGCAAGCCCATTTGTAACTAACTAGTGGATGTTACTATAATACTGAAGGGAGAATGTTCCTGATGTCCTATGGAGTGCTCTTCTGCCTGTAAATCTGTAATTCATCCCCCTTGAGGCTGTGTAAAAGATCTTCCTGCATCTCAATGAAAAACGTTGGCCACAGGCTGACTGACATTTTCTTTTTTTTGTCACGGGTTATCTTTTGATGAGCTCTGATTCAGAACAGGGACATAAGGAAAGCTTGTGGTCAGTTGAAATTGCTGTACTGCTCTCTGTGTGTCCAATAGATATGGCTGTCTGAGAATGCACATAGCTAAATGCTAAAAATCTCTGCTACATTTGAACAGTTTTAGTTATTTTTGTTTATATTAGGTGAACTGTACAAATGACATCCTAAGTGGCAGCTATAACTAGGACCAATACGTTTTGGTTTAACACCAGTGAAAGTTATTATGCTCTGTTAAATACATATCTCAGAAGAGAATTTCAGAGCTACACTATAGCATGTTTTCTTTTTCCTTTAGACATACAATGAATGGTAATAATAATGTGGTATGCCCTGATTCTGGTGCCATACTATCTCAATATGGTTTAACATTGAGACATGGTTCTTTTTTATCTTGAGTCCTGAAAATATTTTTGGGAATCATGGACTCCGCATCCTTCGGACTAAGGAGAAGGACCGTCCAGCTTCTTATCAGCGCAGTTCAAAAGCCAAAATCTGTGATGGTATGGGGGTGCATGAAATGGGTGACTTGCACATCTTATTTCAGCAAGACAATGCCAAACCTCATTCTGCACATATTACAACAGCATGGCTATGTAGTAAAAGAGTCTGGGTGCTAAATTGGCCTGCCTGCAGTCAAGACCTGTCACCCATTGAAAACATTTGGTCAATTATGAGATGAAAACTATGACAAAGGAGAGCCCGAACTGTTGAGCAGCTGAAATCCTACATCAACCATGAATGGGAATATATTTCACTTTCAAAACTACAGCAATTGATCCTCAGTTCCCAAACACTTACAGGGTATTGTTTAAAAAATAGGTGATGCAACATAGTGGTAAACATGCCCCTGTCCAAACTCTTTTTAAACGAGTTGCTGGCATCAAATTCAAAATGGGCATGTATTTTTCCAAAAACTTTAAAATGTCTCAGTTTGATATGTTGACATTTGATAAGTTGTCTTTGTACTATTTTCAATTAAATATAGAGATAAATCATTTGCACATCATTGCATTTTGTATTTCTTATAATTTTATGCAATGTCCCAATGTTTTGGAAAGAGGGTTGTATTATAAATACAATATGTGAGCATACAGATCTGCATATCACATTTCACTGTCTTAAAAATGAATGCACATTTCTTGAATGCACACTCAGCCAGGGTGTGGCTATCCAACATTTTGAATATTTACTCACCTGCAACCCCAGTTTCAAATTGACTGTCAGGACTAGAAAGACTACACATCTCAACTAGAACAAACATTTTTAACGTGTGTAATGAGTCAAAGTAATAATAATAAAGACATATTTGTTTTAGATACACTACCATTCAAAGGTTTGGGGTCACTTAGAAATGTCTTGGTTTCTAAAAGAAAAGCAAACTTTTTTGTACATTTAAATAAAATAACATTGAACAGAAATATACTGTAGACATTGTTAATGTTGTAAATGACTCAAATGGATTATCTGCATAGGCGTATTTCTCAGAACAAGAATACACTTAAGTTATTTGTTTCTGGTCAATTTGAACATTTGAACCACAAATGCTATTCTGAAGTAATTGAACAAGTCTAAAGAGTTTCATTGTTTCTTTAATCAACAGTTTTCAGCTGTGCTAACATAATCGCAAAATGGTTTTCTAATGATCAATCAGCCTTTTAAAAGTATCTATTTGGATTAGCAAACACAACACACCATTGGAAGGCAGGACCAGGGATGTTGCATAACATTCTGGGCCCTGTACATAGGCAGTTTCTGAGGGCCCCACCGTTTTTATTAAAGATTCAAACATTTTCAAGGGCCCCTCTACACGTTAGGGCCCTCTATACTTTCCCCCCAGCCGGACACCATTGCGCAGGAGTGATGGTTGTTGATAATGGGCAAATGCTACAACAGTCATTTACAGAATTAACACTGTCTACACTGTATTTCAGATCGATTTTATGTTATTTGAATGGGAAAAAAATTCTAAGTGACTGGACATTTCTAAGTGACCCCAACCTTTTAAACAGCAGTGTAGTTGAAAAGAATAAAATGAATGAATGTACTGTACAAAAACATATGTAAAATTTGCTGAACAAAGGTGGGATAAATAAAAACTAAACTAAACAAAATACAACAAGCCCGCCCTTATACAATATGTATAAGTCCTAATGAGCTACATGAAACTGACTGAACCCAAATAACAATCTAGGTTAGGTTATTCAAACAAACAGACCACTTCACTCTAACAATATTGAGTTTGTGTCAAATTCTTTCTTGCATAATCACATGGTTCTTCGAAATAGACTAAATAATGTAAATACATCTAACGTCTCAGTATGTTTTAGAAGTTACATGAGGACAATACAGATTAATGCTGCCTATGTCTGAATTTTTGCATTGCATATAGTTCAGTACCTTGTCAGTTAGGGAAAAAAAAAAATAATCATCCTCCCAGTGAGCATGGATGATTCTGTGGGCATGATCAGCCTGTCTGCAGGCCAGGGAGATGTTAAGTCTGTGCCTGGGGAATTCAGTAGGGGAGAAAATGTATCCAGGAAGTCAGCCGAGAGATCTGTAGAGGTGATCTCTGTATTTGCCTCTGGTCATAGTGGGTTCATAGAACTCAAGGCTGTGAGTTCTGCGTGTGGGGTTTCTCTGGAATGCAGAGAAACCCCAGTCATACCTGCATGACCTCTTTTCTCTGTGTATTTGACGTCAACAAAATGTGCTTTGTTTCAAACATTTTGATTATAATTTATGTTCAAGGGCATGACAAAGTTCTTTTAACTTCCGGCAGCATTGGATTTGTCTCAATATTATTTATGTGAAGAGACAGACAATCCGTGAGTAAACATGTAATCTGTATGAAGAGAGGGACAATCTGTGTGAACATATTGACAATCCGTTTGTAAATTTAAAATCTGTGTGAGCAGGTTTATAATCCATACATACATTTTAAATCTGTGAGCAAAAAAATATACACATTAAAATTTCACATATTAAAAAGATTTACAAATACATGAAAATAATTTGTGGATCTCAATTCTGCATGTACTAATTTAAATTCTAGCCATACACAGAACTCGTTTTGAGACAAATTTCCCTTCAGACCAGCGGAAATCAATTTGTATCACTTGGATATTTTCGTATAGCAGATGACATAATTTATTTCCTTTCAGAGTAAGATCATGTCGTCTTTCTATTAAACCTTTCTAAATGTAGGCTTTATAATCGACGATAAGTAACATAAATTGATTATTTTATAATATTATGGATATTTAATATAAAAGCTGTCTGCAAATGGAGATGTTTATGTATGTTTCAGATCAATTTGCGCACATAAAGCAAATTGTCCCATTTGCTTGACACTCGTTTCAGCAGTGTGCATCTAGCATTATGTTATCGGTAGTCTGAATTGGCTTGTTCATATTTAAACAGTTTTTCCACATGTAATAATTGTTTCAACCCTATAAAGCCAGTGATTATGGAGAAAAGGAAACGGAAATCGTTTCTGGAGAACAGAAACGGAAATTGTTTCAAAGAGAATTTAATTAATTTAGAGTTTCATACTCCTCCAAGAACTGCCACCTTAACGTGGTGGAGGGGTTGGAGTACCCGAGTGACCCTAGGAGCTATGTTGTCTGGGGCTATATGCCCCTGGTAGGGTCTCCCAAGGCAAACAGGTCTTAGGCGACGGGTCAGACTAAGAGCGGTTCAAAACCCCCTTAATGAAGAAAAACATTTTGAGTACCGTGACGTCGCCCGGTATGGCGCAGCCGGGGCCCCACCCTGGAGCCAGGCCCGGGGTTGGGGCTCGTATGCGAGCGCCTGGTGGCCGGGCCTTCCCCCATGGGGCCCGGCCGGGCTCAGCCCGAACGGGCGACGTGGGGCCGCCCTCCCGTGGGCTCACCACCCACAGGAGGGACCATAAGGGGCCGGTGCGAAGAGGATCGGGCGGCAGTGGAAGGCAGGGGCCTAGACAACCCGATCTCTGGACACGGAAACTGGCTCTAGGGACGTGGAATGTCACCTCGCTGGCGGGGAAGGAGCCTGAGTTGGTGCGTGAGGTTGAGAGGTTCCGATTAGAGGTAATCGGGATCACCTCTACACACGGCTTGGGCTCTGGAACCACACTCCTTGAGAGAGGATGGACTCTTCACCACTCTGGAGTTGCCCATGGTGAGAGGCGGCGGGCTGGTGTGGGTTTGCTCATAGCTCCCCAGCTCTGCCGCCATGTGTTGGAGTTTACCCCGGTGAACGAGAGGGTCGTTTCCCTGCGCCTACGGGTCGGGGATAGGTCTCTCACTGTTGTTTGTGCCTACGGGCCGAACGGCAGTGCAGAGTACCCGACCTTCTTGGAGTCTCTGGGAGGGGTGCTGGAAAGTGCTCCGACTGGGGACTCTATTGTTCTACTGGGGGACTTCAACGCCCACGTGGGCAACGACAGTGACACCTGGAGGGGCGTGATTGGGAGGAACGGCCCCCCGGATCTGAACCCGAGTGGTGTTCAATTATTGGACTTCTGTGCTAGTCACAGTTTGTCCATAACGAACACCATGTTCAAGCATAAGGGTGTCCATCAGTGCACGTGGCACCAGGACACCCTAGGCCGCAGGTCGATGATCGACTTTGTTGTCGTCTCATCTGACCTGCGGCCGTATGTCTTGGACACTCGGGTGAAGAGAGGGGCGGAGCTGTCAACTGATCACCACCTGGTGGTGAGTTGGATCCGATGGCGGGGGAGGAAGCTGGACAGACTCGGCAGGCCCAAGCGTACTGTAAGGGTCTGCTGGGAACGTCTGGCCGAGTCTCCTGTCAGAGAGATCTTTAACTCCCACCTCCGGCAGAGTTTCGACTGGATCCCGAGGGAGGTTGGAGATATTGAGTCCGAGTGGACCATGTTCTCCACCGCCATTGTCGAAGCGGCCGCTCGGAGCTGTGGCCGTAAGGTCTCCGGTGCCTGTCGAGGCGGCAATCCCCGAACCCGGTGGTGGACACCGGAAGTAAGGGATGCCGTCAAGCTGAAGAAGGAGTCCTATCAGGCCTGGTTGGCTTGTGGGACTCCTGAGGCAGCTGACGGGTACCGACAGGCCAAGCGGGCTGCAGCCCGGGTGGTTGTGGAGGCAAAAACTCGGGCCTGGGAGGAGTTCGGTGAGGCCATGGAGAAGGACTATCGGCTGGCCTCGAAGAGATTCTGGCAAACCATCCGGCGCCTCAGGAGAGGGAAACAGTGCCCTACCAACGCTGTTTACAGTAGAGGTGGGCAGCTGTTGACCTCAACTGAGGATGTCGTCGGGCGGTGGAAGGAGTACTTCGAGGATCTCCTCAATCCCGCTGACACGTCTTCCATTGAGGAAGCAGAGGATGAGGGCTCAGAGGTGGACTCGTCCATCACCCGGGCTGAAGTCACTGAGGTGGTCAAGAAACTCCTCGGTGGCAAGGCACCGGGGGTGGATGAGATCCGCCCTGAGTACCTCAAGTCTCTGGATGTTGTGGGGCTGTCTTGGTTGACACGCCTGTGCAACATCGCGTGGCGGTCGGGGACAGTGCCTCTGGGATGGCAGACCGGGGTGGTGGTCCCTCTTTTTAAGAAGGGGGACCGGAGGGTGTGTTCCAACTATAGGGGGATCACACTTCTCAGCCTCCCCGGGAAAGTCTATGCCAGGGTTCTGGAGAGGAGAATACGGCCGATAGTAGAACCTCGGATTCAGGAGGAACAGTGTGGTTTTCGTCCGGGCCGTGGAACACTGGACCAGCTCTATACCCTCTACGGGGTGTTGGAGGGTTCATGGGAGTTTGCCCAACCAATCCACATGTGTTTTGTGGATTTGGAGAAAGCATTCGACTGTGTCCCTCGGGGCATCTTGTGGAGGGTGCTTGGGGAATATGGGGTCCTGGGTCCTTTGCTAAGGGCTGTCAGGTCCCTGTACAACCGAAGCAGGAGCTTGGTCCGCATTGCCGGCAGTAAGTCAGACTTGTTCCCAGTGCATGTTGGACTCCGGCAGGGCTGCCCTTTGTCACCGGTTCTGTTCGTAATTTTTATGGACAGAATTTCTAGGCGCAGCCAGGGGCCGGAGGGTGTCAGGTTTGGGGACCACACAATTTCGTCTCTGCTCTTTGCAGATGATGTTGTCGTGTTGGCCCCTTCTAACCAGGACCTTCAGCATGCACTGGGACGGTTTGCAGCCGAGTGTGAAGCGGTGGGGATGAAAATCAGTACCTCCAAATCTGAGGCCATGGTCCTCAGTCGGAAAAGGGTGGCTTGCCCACTTCAGGTTGGTGGAGAGTGCCTGCCTCAAGTGGAGGAGTTTAAGTATCTAGGGGTCTTGTTCACGAGTGAGGGAAGGATGGAACGGGAGATTGACAGACGGATCGGTGCAGCTTCTGCAGTAATGCAGTCGATGTATCGGTCTGTCGTGGTGAAGAAAGAGCTGAGCCGCAAGGCGAAGCTCTCGATTTACCAGTCAATCTACGTTCCTACTCTCACCTATGGTCATGAGCTTTGGGTCATGACCGAAAGGACAAGATCCCGGATACAGGCGGCCGAAATGAGCTTTCTCCGCAGGGTGGCCGGGCGATCCCTTAGAGATAGGGTGAGAAGCTCGGTCACCCGGGAGGAGCTCAGAGTAGAGCCGTTGCTCCTCCACATCGAGAGGGGTCAGCTGAGGTGGCTTGGGCATCTTTTTCGGATGCCTCCGGAACGCCTTCCTGGGAAGGTGTTCCGGTCCCGTCCCACCGGGAAGAGACCCCGGGGAAGACCTAGGACACGCTGGAGGGACTATGTCTCCCGGCTGGCCTGGGAACGCCTCGGTGTCCCCCCGGAAGAGCTAGAGGAAGTGTCTGGGGAGAGGGAAGTCTGGGCATCCCTGCTTAGACTGCTGCCCCCGCGACCCGGCCCCGGATAAAGCGGGAGAAGATGGATGGATGGATAGAGTTTCATATAACAAACAATCATAAAGTTTATAGTGTAATACAATAACTATTTGCTATATACGATCAGTCATTAGTTCAAAATTGTATTCACTGTTGTCTGTTGTACCTGACATGTCGTCTGCCAAAGGACACGTAAAAAGCGCCGTAATTGTCTTGTTCAGTACGGCGTCTTAAGCTGATTATTGTGACCCCATTGGCGTTCCATATTACTGCGTCTTAAGCTGATGATTGTGACCCCTTTGGCATTTCAAATTACAGCATCTTAAGATGATCATTGTGACTCCTTTGGCATTCCATAAATCCATACCCAGGTGCTAATCACTCCTTAATGAATCAATGAATGAATGACAGTGGATGTACGGGCGATACTCCCAGATAAAATATATTTTCCCAAAGCACTAAGATGATTGTAAGATCCACTTAAGTGTGTTATCTTATCGGTGCATTTCCCGAAAGCATCATTAGCTACTTAAGCGGTATCACTCGTTAATTAACAAGTGTTCCGAGAAGCTTCCAGCTGCAGCCCTGCAGACTCTGCATGCTAAAACACTGCATGCTAAAACACTGCGGGCTAACACACAACGGGCTAAACTTCATGCATCATTTCCTATTCTTCATTTCCTTTTCAGTCCGTTATGTAAAAACTACCTAGAAAATGATTAAACTTCAGATGATTTATAGATAGTGCTAGCATTCAAATATCTGTCTAAATATCTAGCTAGTTAGTAACATTGTTTGTTTTCAAATTACAGGGTCAGGCCACTTGTAAAGCTAGCCACAGCCGGCCAAACTTCATGCGTCATTTCCGATTCTTCATTTCCTTTTCAGTCTGCTATGTAAAAACCACATAGTCAGCGGTAAGAAAATTATTAAACTTCAGATGATTTATAGATAGAAAATGTGTGTATTTGAACATTGTTTGTTTTCAAATTACTGGGTCAGGTCACTTATAAAGCTGGCCAAAGCCGGCCACTGTTAAGTTTGGCAGATGCTATTTGCACCCGGTTTTCTGTAGCCAACAATGCTATTTGGACCCAGGTGTCCGTAGCCAACAATGATATTTTTACCTGTGATGGAAATTGCCCATGTATCTACATTTACACCCAGGTGTATATAATGGCAGACAATTTGTACCCATGTGTCCGTAGCCAACTACCCGAGTGCAAATACTCTAATCACACCCCAAAACCATTTGCATCGATCTACATTCACTTTGACTATTACATGGTAAACACCCTATGATTTGGTGAGATAATGCCTTAATTCATCTGTAAGTTTCAGGTTTATTACTACAGTCTGTGTATGTATATCACTAATACAAAACATCCCCAGAATACCTAGTATTAGTTCTACCTGTTGTGAGTAATTTTATGCATGATGCATACGATCACTATATTCACACTTTGGCCTTGGCCAGCTAGGACAAAACATGCATATCTGTGCTGAGCCTTGGAATTATTAATCATATATATCAAAAGAACCTAATTCAGGTCATCAAATGCACCCTTGAAACTTCGATAATATGTACGTACATTTCCCCATTGCCCAATGTCCCATCTAACGATAGCTAGTTAACATCATGACATTGGACAAATTTGATACTACAGTCTACAATCGAAACATTATCCATATTTTTGGTGGTTTTTGGTGGTTAGCTATATGGCAACACAGCAGAGTATTTTGATTAACTGCAGGAGATGTGAAAGTTTCACATTTTGCCCAAACATGTTCAGCTGTAGCCAATTAGAGCTGGCTAGCTAAAACTAACGATACTGTTAGCAACATTTCTGTATGACTTCATTATTGCTGGCTAATGTTTGTTAAATTACTTGGCTAACGTCTAACAGTTGCTAAATTAGCTGGGCATAGCTAACCATAGAAGTTTGCACATTGGATCATTTTAGTTTAATTATACAAACAGCAAGAAAAACACAAAATAGAATCTTTTCAACAACATTGTGTTAATATAGCCTTCCCCCTTAGGCACCTGCAACCGTTCAAGCACGTAGCTATCAACTTTTCGGACAAGTACAAGTACAGTACAACGAAATGCAGTAAAAGTCATACCCCCTGCGTGGGTTGAACTCACAAGCTAGAGACTACTATCTGCTGCCAGTGCCAAGTGACCAGTATCCTTTGGCGTCTGCTGCCGTTGATGAACGTAGCTATCTGTCATGTATTGCGTCATTTATTTGGGTGGGTGTAAATAGCCAATTAGCTGCCCTGTGGCTATTCTCACCTGGGTGCAAATAGACACACCGTTTAAGTTTTCTACAGCAGCTATATAGCTAGCTACTGTACATAGCTATAGTACCATAACTACACATTGTTTTATAACGAAAGCTATAGGTAGTTACAGTATCTCACCAAAGTGAGTACACCCCTCACATATTTGTAAATATTTGAGTATATCGTGTCATGTGACAACACTGAAGAAATGACACTTTGCTACAATGTAAAGTAGTGAGTGTACAGCTTGTATAACAGTGTACATTTCCTGTCCCATCAAAATAACAAACACAGCCATTAATTAACTGCTGGCAACAAAAGTGAGTACACCCCTAAGTGAAAATGTTCAAATTGGGCCCAATTAGCCATTTTCCCTCCCCAGTGTCATGTGACTCATTAGTGTCCAGAGGTTGTCTTTGGGAAATAAACGAATGAGTGCTGGCAGCATTGCTGCAGCGGTTGAAGGGGTGGGGGGGGGTCAGCCTGTCAGTGCTCAGACCATATGCCGCACACTGCATCAAATTGGTCTGCATGGCTGTCGTCCCAGAATGAAGCCTCTTCTAAAGATGATGCACAAGAAAGCCTGCAAACAGTTTGCTGAAGACAAGCGGACTAAGGACATGGATTACTGGAACCAAGATAAGCGTATTTGGTTCAGATGGTGTCAAGCGTGTGTGGCGGCAACTAGGTGAGGAGTATAAGTGTCTTGCCTACAGTCAAGCATGGTGGTGGGAATGTCATGTTCTGGGGCTGCATGAGTGCTGCTGGCACTGGCGGCACAGTTCATTGAGGGAACCATGAATGCCAACATGTACTGTGACATACTGAAGCAGAGCATGATCCCCTCCCTTCAGAGACTGGGCCGCAGGGCAATATTCCAACATGATAACGACCCCAAACACACCTCCAAGACGACCACTGCCTTGCTAAAGAAGCTGTGGGTAAAGGTGATGGACTAGCCAAGCATGTCTCCAGACCTAAACCCTATTGAGCATCTGTGGGGCATCCTCAAATGGAAGGTGGAGGAGCGCAAGGTCTCTAACATACACCAGCTCCGTGATGTCATCATGGAGGAGTGGAAGAGGACTCCAGTGGCAACCTGTAAAGCTCTTAACCCTCCATGCCCAAGAGGGTTAAGGCAGTGGTGGAAAATGATGGTGGCCAGAGGGAAAATGGCTAATTGGGCCCAATTTGGACATTTTCACTTAGAGGTGTACTCACTTTTGTTACCAGCGGTTTAGACATGAATGGTTGTGTGTTGTGTTATTTTGAGAGGACAGCAAATGTACACTGTTATACAAGCTGTACACTCACTACTTAACATTGTAGCAAAGTTTCATTTCTTCCGTGTTGTCACATGAACAGATATAATCCAATATTGTATATACAAAAATGTGATGGGTGTACTCACTTTTGTGAGATACTGTATATGTTTATGTTTGCTCTGAGTATAAGTATTGCCTTATTGATTTTTTTGCAGAGAATGTGAGAATGTTTTTGTTAAAGAATGTGTGGGATACTCAGGAAACAGGAAGGATGGGGTTCTGCAGGGTAATCTCATGGACCCATCATTTCCTGTACAGCCTCCTGATTGACAGTTTAAGGGGCAGGAGAGCGGATCGTTTTTTTCTGTGTTATTGAGATCAAATCTGTTGTTACTGCAGATTAAAAGATTTTAAGAGTTGATTAGTTGTGGAGCTTGAATGCTTGGGAAATGTATTTCTGAACATTTTGGCAAATCTGTGCAAATTGTTGACCTAAATATTGGTATGGGCTTTTAATAATTTTGAGTTCAGATGTTATAAACATGTGAAACAAAGTTATTTCGGTGTTTAATATAAACAAAAGATACTGTTAGCAAGCTAATAGGCCTACTAGTAATGCAATGTAATTTTCATAGTCAATAACATTACTTAATGCAAATTAAACAACAGATAATTTTAGTGTCTGTCTGTCTGTTTTGTGTTTGTGTTCCTTGAGCATGCCCCAGTTCCAGTTGCCGGGCAACGAGTGGGAGGCAGGAAATCCTGGAGCAAGCCATCACCTGTTCCTTGTTAGGAATCAGCACACCTGGTCCTGATCAGCCTTACACCACCACTTAAGCTGAGACCTGACAGCCAGTCCCTCTCAGATCATTAGACCACACTCGTATGTTTGTGCTCGCCCCTCTGACTGAATACTCCATTTATGCCTATTTGCTTGGTGTTTCTTGCTCTGCCTGCTCGTCTGACTCTCGTCTCCCTCTGCTTTCAGGATCCACGCCCTGGACTTCCCTTCACTCCTGCCAGACTACCAGAACCGCCTACCCCCTCGTTGGAACACACTACCACTCCATCAAGCCTCCCGTTCTCACTGTTCTGCACGCCTGCCATAACCCACTTCATCACCGGACTGTGCTCAATAAATACTTGTTTTCCTCACCACTTACCTTGTCTGTGTCTGCATTTGGGTTCAGAACCTGGGTCCTCTGACAGGCTGCAGCTGGAGGCTATTGAGTGTCCGGGCCACTCGTTAGTCCATCGTAACTGGCCCTTTTCTGTTTTTGTGAAATAGCACCCCTCCCTCAACATGCGAGGAGTGATCACAAACAGTTAATATTAAGGCAATATAATGAATAAAAATCATCAAAACAGTAAATCTCTTTTTTAGAAAAATTACATAAGTGCATGAGTGAATGTAAATTTAATTGAATGCAATTGGTCAACTGAGGATAAAGAAAAACATGTAAAACAAAATTAAAATAAGAAAAAAAGTGTTAAAAATTTACCATTCACAAGTCTGAAACCCTGCATCATACTGGTACTGTCTTTGATGGATAGGCTCTTCCACCGGCACCACCAATGGGTGGTCATGGTTGGCCATGGCCACCCTGATACAATCGCTGGCCCTCCCAGTGGCCCCCCCTCGCGAGTCACATGTGCGTAATATGCGTCAATCTGATATTTTACATTAGGTACGATTAATTTAAATGTGGAGTATGTATGACTCGGGTAGCGACAACACAGCCAATCCTGTTCTAGCCACTCTTTAGCCAATCATCTTTGGGGAGGCGAGGTTTGGCTCTGTTTGTGAACATGCATACTGCCTGGAGGTAGAAAATGTCCGCGGTAAGAAGCTAAGAAAAAAAAATTCAGGCAGAAGCTACAATGGCAGCCAGAGATGACAACAAAATGCCAATTTCTCTGAAACAGCGTATACATCTAAAACGGCCAAGCGAAGATTTCAGAGAGTAGTGCTATATTTAGAATTTTTTGGGGGGGCGCTGTTGGGGGAGCTTTTTCTCACATTTGAATTATTTGCAGTATATTACCTTCTGCAGGTTTAAATCAATAACATATTTTTTGGCGGATTGTGTACTGTAAGCGGAGCTGGACAAGAAGAGCAAATGTCTCTTTCTGAGTGAGCGGGTGAGTGACTGACTGACTGACTACCCATTGTTAAATTGCATAGTGGTTACAGACACAAACTGCCATGTAGGCGACCAGTGTTTGATCCTCGCCATGGACAAACAAATTATGCATTAGGATTTGTCCAGGATAGACAAAAACTTTGCCTGCTACAAGCTTCAGTTGCTATGTTATAGCAAGTCTGAAATAAAACTGTTTACGGTTATATTGCAAATATTTCTGGTAGATTTTCGAAGTATGCATCCATGCATGCTTTTTGGGGTAATATAGACCACAACCCTTTGCACAGTAAAAGAGGAGGGGTTCAATTCTTATGACTCTTCCAAGTAGTAAGCAGATACTACTAGTAGGCCTATTACTGGCTAGTAAGCTGTTAAAACGGCCAGTGGCAAAACCTATGCAGTTCATAGGAGCTATTTGTAGTGGAAGTAAACTTAATAAGAAACGTTATTCAGTTTAACACAATGCTTAATGAAGTCTAGCTAAATATTCAAACTTGGTGTGATGTTATTGTGTGACAAAAGGATCTAATGTCAAGATGCAATTTCATGATGAGGTAGAATGTCCCAATCTGTCCCAATACTGGCATACTAGATTACTATACTATACTATACAAAACAGACCAGTACGTACTTCACCAATGAAGGAACTGAATTTTGACCCTTTTAAGATTAATTGACTATTTGGAATTAATTAACGTAACCAATTGAATTTAATATATAAAGAGAGTATTACAAGTAATAATCTTAAGGATCACGCAAGTTAGGCAATTAAAACCAACACTTTTGTTTCTGCATTCGCTCCTTACAGAAACAACTGTTAACCATAAACATTCCAATGACAGCCTACTAGAATAGAAATTAAGTACATAGGTATACATGTCTATAATAAATAATGAAGAATCATTGAATGTGTAAGACATAGAATTGAACATTTTCGGTTCCTTCACCATCATCCGAGAAGTACATACTTCTAGTATGAAGTATGCGATTGGAGACTCAGACATTGCTTTCAATTTACATAGTAGTTCACATAGCGTAGTGGTTGGCATTGTTTTCTAAAAGGCATTGTCATTGTTTTCTAAAGAAATGAACCAGCCTTAGAGTGATTGGAGTCATTATTTTCATTACTGTATAGCTATTAGCTAGCCATCTGCAGTAATCTCTTTCTAATTTAATGTGTTCAATGGAGTGCAGCGACCCTGTTAAACTTGTAATTGTTTTGGATTTTAGCTAATTTAAGGAACTGGTTTCAAGATCCGTGGAATAATTTGTTTAACAATGCAGAAATAAACACCCCATGTCTATACACATATCACGTGCAACAACAACCGCTGTTTAAATAGTGTAATGGTTAAGGACACAGTCTGCCACATAGATATCTGTAGATCGAATCTAGTCAGGGGAATCAACATTCATCCCTTCTAATCACGGGCTGGCAGAACGCTTGCCAGGGTCCGTTTCTGGCTCATAACTGTTCATGTGAAAGACGATAACAAATGCATAGCCTGGCTGGCCATATCTTGTCTCGTCTTCTGCATGGTCCACAAGTTAGAAAACACAAAGGAGTTGTGCGCACTCCCTGACCACTTGGCAACTATGTCCATTTCACACCCCCGTGGTTGGAGATCACATGTGCATTAATTGCAGGGCAAACTTTTTCTTGCAGAGAACACCCGCAAATCAGTGGAGGGGGTAGCGATCAATGTAGAGGGTGCCATCAATTGCACCTTGGGGGATGTTGACATGGCATCAACACAGTAAGAATTCAGAAATATATTATATATATATATATATATATATATATATGCAAAAATCGAGCAAAAATATAAACTAACAAACATTTTCAAGAGTGTAGAATATTATAAATATAAGTGTAATATGTCTATGAATCATACCTTAAAATATTTTAATGTACATTGAATGTACATAGAAAGACATCAGAGCATTTAGAAGGTTCATGTGTGATCAGTAGGATCATAGATCAGTGTCAATGGTGGAGAAGCCTTACGGCCTGAGGAAAAAAAACTGTTTGTGAGTCTGGAAATGGTGCCCCGATGTTCCGGTAGCATCCACCAGATGGCAGCAGTGTGAACAGACCATAGCCAGGGTGGCTGTAGTCTTTGATAATGTTCTGTGCTTTACTAAGTCACTGTGTGTTGTATATGCCATGCACGGAGGGGAGTTGACAGCTGATGGCATGCTTTGGGGCTTTGCAATCAGCAGCAGAGCAGCTGCCATCCCAGGAATTAATGCAGCCTGAGAGGATGCTCTCAATGGTGCATCTGTAGATGTTGGTGAAAGTTTTTGCAGACATGCCAAACTTCTTGAGTCTCCTTAGGACTGTAGAGTCAATTTTGGGCAGTTTTCACTGCCGAGTCAGGTTGCCTGGACCAGTTGAGGTAATCTTTGATAAACACACCAAGGAACTTGAAGTTGGAGACTCTCTCCATTTCAACTCCATCGATTTGTATGACCCCCCCATGTTGCTTCCTGAAGTCCACGATAATCTCCTTAGTCTTTCAGACATTGAGAGAGAGGTTGTTGTCCTGGCCCCATGAAGCCAGGTCCCCTACCTCCTCTCTATAAGCGGTCTCCTCATTGTTGGAGATGAGACCCAGGATGGTTGTGTCGTCCGTAAACCTAAGGATAACGTTGGAGCTGTGTTGTGGCCAAGCAGACATTTGTGAACAGGGAGTAAAGGAGGGGACTGAGTACACAGCACTGGGGGGCTCCGGTGCTAAGGGTCAGTGCAGAGGGGGTGAGGTTGCCCATTCTCACCACCTCGGGTCTGCTCGTCAGGAAGTCCAGGATCTAATTGCAAAGGGAGGTGTTAAGTCCCAGGGTCCTGAGCTTAGGAACAAGCTTAGCAGACACAGTAGAGTTGAATGCTGAGCTGTGGTCCACGAACAGCATCCTCACGTATGTGTTGCCTTTTTCCAGCTGGGAGTGGTGGGGGGTGTGATCAGGGCGATGGCATTGTTCATAGATCACTTGGGGCGGTGTGCAAATTGAAAGGGGTCCAAGGTGTCAGGAAAGGTGGAGCAGACGTGGGTTCTGACCAGCCGCTCGAAGCACTTCATGATGATGGCGGTCAGTGCTACATGGCAGTTGTCATTCAGGCAGGTAATGGAAGGTTTCTTCAGTACAGGGACAATGGTGGTCTGTTTGAAGCAGGTGGGGACTGCAGACAGAGTCAGGGAGAGTTTGAATATAGAGGTGAAAACATCCGCTCGCTGGTCAGCACACCCCCTGAGAATATGGCATGGTATTCCACCTGGCCCTGGTGATCTTCCGAGGATGAACTTTTTTTAAAACACCTCACGTCAGGTCCTCAGCAAGCCTCCAGCAGCAAGGACAGGTCCTCAGCAAGCCTTCCAGAAGGAATGGGGTTGGTCGCATCAAACTGTGCATAGAATGTGTTCAGCTCTTTGGGGATAGAGGCGGCAGGCTGCGCATCATTGCTGTTTCTCCCTTTAAAGTCTGAGATGTGTCGCAGTCCACAACACATGCGTCTCGTGTCAGAGCTGTGGTTGTTAGACTCCAACTTATCCCTGTAGTCTCTTGTGGCATCTCTGATGACCTTCCGTAGGTCATATCTGGACCTCCTTAAAGCCTCCAGGTCCGTGGAACTATAGGCAGAGGACCATACTCTGAACATCGCACAGACATTACCATTAACCCAGGGCTTTTGGTTGGGGAAAGTCCAAACATTTACCCTCAGGACAGCATCATTCAATGCACTTGGAGATACATATTTTGAGTCTATGTATTCATGTCCCCGTAGTTTGCAACACAGAACACCTGCCAATCTGTTGTTTAAAAGCAGTCCTGGAGTGTGTTAATGGATTCCTCATTCCAGTGTTGAGCTGCCCGAAAACCCTGTTTATCCTGTTTTAGGCATCTGTAGGAAGGGAGAAGAATCGAGGTGTGATCTGCCTTACCAAAAGCTGGGTGGGGGAGGGATTTGTAACTGTTCTGTATTTGTGTTGGGATAATGGCCGTGTTAGGCACCACAGAGTCTAGCCAGGTCTCAACAAATGCCAGCACACCGCAGGTCGCAGTGTCCCGCTGGAAGTTAATCTTGTCTGAGATCTACATAGGATGCCGGCACATTTGCCTTTCTTCCTCCTCCATTAGCATATTGGTAAAGAAATCTACGGCGGGACAAAGGAGTCACAGCAATTGCTCCAGTAAGTAGTGAATAAGTCAGTATTCAGTGATGAACGAATTTCCAAAAGTGCTAGTCCATCATACTGTATGAGCGACAGTGCTGCATGAACAAAAATATATATACAGTAATAAGCAAAAAATGACATAGTGAATGTAGAGCCATTGTTAGTGCGATCTTTCTCTGTGATGCACAGGAAGTATGCTGTAGAGAATGGTCTCTGAAGGCTGTGAAGGGCGTGGCTGGTCTACTTCCAAAAGGTCAGAGACAGAAATGTAGTTTAACCGAGTTAGAGGGTAGGCATGGTCCTTACTCACACTGGGAAGTTCGCCCCTGTGTATGTCCACCCCACCACCAATGCCATGCACAGCTTTGGGCCCAATTATGGCTAAGACCTCCTTCTCTGTGAGGGCAGTAATATCATGATTCTCTCCTCTATTCCGTGCCTTCGCCACTTATAGTTGAGCTGCTTTTTTGGGGTCTGGCGGCCACTTTTTCAACAAGACCTTGGAAGGGCAGTACTAGAGGCTGATAAAACTTAAGCTATTGGTTTTTTGCCTTCATTATTTGTAACACCCTTAAATCTTGAAAAAAGTAGGTGCTGGTTACTCTCTACCTAGAAGAACATTGATTTCTTCAGCTCTGAATGCTTGTTTTCACTTGCATCCAAACAATTACACTGGATTTTTCTTTCCAGTTAAGCAATTATGTGTTGATTGCTATGTGACGTAAGTAGCAGGAATTCTATATAGATATCAGAGAAACTGATAATTGGATGACACGTGGTCAATTTCCAGAGATTTTGATTGGCTGAAGTCCACCCCATTGGTTCAATAAAATGTTTCTCCCTCCCAAAATGTCACTTATTATTCAGGTTTTATATTTTCCTATTGATGCCTAAGTAGTAGTAGAATATATTTCCATCAATATTATATGCTAAATAAATGTAATCAAACTCAATCAAAATGCAATAGGCTATATTTCATAACATATTCATGGCCTAATTCCATTCCAAACCCCAAAGATGGCCTAAGTCCATTGCAATGGCCGTAACGTGGTGATTGCCCAGTCTGACCAGTCCATGACCCTTCTCCATCTCATGGTCCCAAATCACCATGATGGTCTTCTCCGGTGGTCTAATCTGGAACTTGGTCTGCAGAAACAGGTCTCTCCCCAGAGGCACATATTCCTCTGTTTCTGGAATTGCACTGACATGCACTGGTGTGGGTGGGTCGCTGAGAGAGACGTTACTGTGCCTTTTTATGTAGAAATTACTGTAAGGCAATGAAAGGGATCCAAGGCTATTCAATTCTGGTCCTGGAGACCCAAAACACCTGTTTGAATGCAATTAACTAGCAAGTGCAAACAAAAAAGTGTTTTGGGTTTCCATGAACCGAAATTGAATACCATTGGTGTATATAAATACTGTATTAATGGCAGATTTACAGTGTATTACTCACGGAGGGCCAAGATCAGAAATATATAGTAGATCAGAACGCTCCCTGTTTCCAGCAGAGCTATGTAGATACAATGATGAGTGCCCAGCAGCATTTCAATTTGCACTATCAATCACACTGTCATGAGCATAGCCATATAGATGTTTTGGCAAAAGTCTATGCCTTTATGGAAAAAAAAGATATAGTGTATAGTACTGTGCAGTACAGAGGGCTGATGTTATCTGTTAATTTTCACACAAAAAACAAACAAATTAAACCAAATTAACAAAATCATTTTTCTTGGAAAAGCAAATCCAGTGAGGTGCACACTCAGCAACTGGCCAAGTCATCTCTCAGTCATCATCAAAGGGCAGGAGGGGTTACTTTGCATTCAATTAAAGTTTATTGGTGTTTACTTAAGTGCTATATAATGTTTTCTTCCTGAACAAATACTACACTTACTGCGTAAATAAATGGCTTTCCACAATGTTCACTATCATTTGCTCAGTAGCGATTGTAAATGTATATATTAATTACTTGGATATTTGCATAATAAAAATGCAAATACCAGCCAATATGATGACATTAACCTTAGTGAACTACTTCCAAACATTTTAAACTTCAAACAATAGTGAATCAGAAATCTAAAGTAATGTGATCAAATTTGTGTAAAAAGACACTAAGATCCTAAGCAATTATGTTATCATACATACATTTTTATTGATTTCAGAATGCAAATGGTCCAAAGTTCTTATCTTTTTACCTTTTCTCTCTCTCTTTTCCAATACATTGAAACAGAAATTTACTTAAATTAGCTAGTTATCACCATCAATATTGTACTAAGTAATTTGTATTATTTAAATAAGCTTGAGTACTTTTAACCAGACATTTTTGTCTCAACTCTTAACCTTGAAGTCTCAAGTCAAGTCCCAAATAATAATGGGCGACTTCAAGTAAATCCCAAGTTCCATAGCTCAGATAGAGTCAAGTCACAAGTCATTCATT
Source organism: Esox lucius (assembly GCF_011004845.1). NCBI lineage: Eukaryota > Metazoa > Chordata > Actinopteri > Esociformes > Esocidae > Esox > Esox lucius. The sequence continues at coordinate 11,053,089 of NC_047588.1, read as the reverse complement.
TTTGTTTTCAAGTCATCAAGTCAATGGAAGAATTGCGTTATAGAATGAAATCTTTTTCTGTTGTTGAATTCTTGAATGAGGTGAAAGGAACCTAAATAGTATGAAGTAGGTTGTCTTCATATGTTGTCAACGGTCTATGTATTTAGTGCACGTTATCTAGCTAGCTAGGCACAGCACAGCCGCAATATAATTCTTACCGGACTTTGTGGGATTTCAGGTGTCTTACAAAGTTAGACGTTGTGGCAATCACATCAGTAATTCTATTTTTGCATTCTACTGTCATTTTCCTTCCCACCACAACATAGTCCTACAATCCACATTACTAGTTTCAGAAACCATCCAGACACCATGATAGCGTGTTCTCAGTCACATCTGAATTAACAACCTACCGTTGAGAGCTAAACTTTAGACCTAGTTTAAGTGATATTGAGAAAACTTGTATTGTTGTGTTGTCCCACCCATTTCCACCTAATGGACGCAAGTGGAGAACATTGAATACCAGGTCTGTGAGCGTCGGGGAGCGCGAGAAGACAAGAGATGTGAGAGGATGAGAAGAAAGTACTGGGAAAACAAGTCTCTAAACAAGCCTCTTCACTTGGACTCAAGTCCAAGTTAAGTCATAGGCATCAAGTCGAAGTCAAGTTCCAAGTGTTTTCTCTTTTTTCCAAGTCAAGCCTCAAGTCACAAAATATGTGACTCGAGTCGCATTCAAGTCCAAGTTATGTGACTGGAGTCCACATTTCTGCTTTTTACGGCTAGTAGTTTTACTACTACTTAAATATAAATTAACTAACTATACTTCGACTTGAGTAAGTTGTGTCAGTCTCGTTCCACCCCTGCATGTATGTGGATACAATGTTCTTAATGAATAGGCAGTGTTGTTTTAGCATTATGTAGCCTACATCTGTATAGATTGTAACCTGTCAACAGGTGCAGGAATTATATGCCAATTTTAGTCATATTTTTATTGGTTTTGTCGGAATGTGTAGTCAGCCTTTCATTTATTCATACAGAACTATTACCATTCCACAGTCATAATCACTACCATTCCCTTGAACATGTACATCTCTATGCCTCATTTCTGTGTGTGTGTTTGAGTCATGGAAATACTGCGTTTGAGTCATGGAAATAAGGCTCAGGCTGAACAGATGGCATACCTGTTTAGAGCCGGTTTGGTCACTTTTATGTGTCTGTATAGTTTCTGTTTATTCAGCTATGCATGCTACCTTTTCATGCATGCCATTGAGATAATCCCTTCTATGAACTCTGTTTAGTATATATTTCTGTACATTATTTTGGTGGCAATATACCATGATGTGATTCTATTATACATTCAGTAAAATTGAGTGCATCATTTTTGCTGCCTGATATTTTACTTTTTTATTACCTGCCATTTGGAGACCTCTCTTCGTACTACTCTCATCTCGTTTATAAACATGGCATACAAATGTGGAATTGACATGCAGTATTAAAGTCAGTTTGAGACAAAGATATACTTTTAAAAATATAGGCTATTCTATGTATTTACCTTCTAATACATGATACCGTTTTCATGTCCGGCCAACCTCATCTTGGACTTTTTTCAAGGATCTTCACTAATACAAAAGAAAGAGCTCATTAACTTACTGTTATTTGGATGTTGTCACAAGTGTTTGTGATGAAGAGGAAGAAACCAAGCGCAGGCAGAATGGTAGTCAATGTTGAAACGTTACTTAAAAGTAACACAGAGCACTTAACACATGAAAACAAAGGGCTGGTTATACAGCAAACTGTAACTAACCACGGGCAGAACACAAGGAGACGTGAACAACAATGATCAACAAATGTGTGGAGCAGAGGGGAAACATTTAAACACATACAAACGAGATGATGGGGACCTGGTGTGCATGATTAAAGACGTGACACAAAATAAGTCCAGGATGCGTTCGTGTGTGATGGGAACTGAAGGTGCACGGAACAGTGGCGCTGCTGCTCGCCTTACCATAACAGATATTCTGTGACTGTACAGGTCAGCTGAGAATATTTCTGTTTTCTTTGTGTTCTGGCTAGTTTTGCATAATTAATGTATCTTATCACTTGTAATATATTCCGCTTGTAAATTGTCAAACCAGTTTTTCTTTTCCTTTCCACAATCCAAGGTCTGAAATTAAGATTACCTTTATGGGAAAATGACATGATGTGAATACTTAAGTTTTGAAACAATTCACATCTGATGATTTTCATTATGATATACACAGAGAACTTTGAAAACAGAACTGGGTTGCGGCCTGAGCCACATTAAGTGGCAGAACATTGGAGATTAAATCCCATGAATAAAGCAGAACTGATTACTAAACGTAAATGATGAAATTGTCCCTCCCACACCGGGCCTGGTTTGACGCACTCCCAACACCATAGTAAACTCCTGCCATTTCTGTATTTGTTTTCTATTTGACTTCAGTTGTATTCTGATATTGAGGGAGGGTCCATGATTAATTTAAATCACAAAAGGCATTCCGAACACAAAGAGGTTGACAACCACTGCTGTAAATGTGCATTGAGGGAAAATTGCTGTCTTTCAAATGGTACTGAAATTTTACTCCAAAAAATATAACGCATTGTATGGTTGTTTCTAGCTCATTAAAATTATTTTAAGATGTGGCTAGTAAAAGCCAATATTTCTTGCACCTGCCCATGGCTGTTAAGCCAAATATATTTACAGGAGGTCAAAAAAACTTGAACAGAGAAATTGGAAATTCCTTATGTTAAAAAATACATTTTAGATAAATTAGCCATCTACACATAGTGTAAAGTAACGCCAGCACTAGGCCACATACCACTGTGTAGAAAAACTAAAACACAACCACTACTTATGCTAGGCTACTTCAGATGACTTTGTCAGGAAATAGTTTTTTAGGGTATCATATTTAGAATCTAAGCAACAAGTTATTAATGAATTACATAATTATTAGGTCTGGATGTTTTTAAATAGCTATTGTTTAGGTCCAGGTTGCTTTAAAATGTAAAATTATTATAATAATTTATCAGAACTAGAATACATTCTACATACTACTGTGCCACTGGATAAGTGTGTCTGCTTAAGTATTGTTTGTGGTCGATATGGATAAATAAACAAACCAAACATGGATTACATGACCTTCTATGGAGCGCAACTGTACCCTTAAGAGAGCAGGTGTGACCAAGACAGGAGAGTTGTCATCAAACAGGGACTTAGCTGAATGTGTCACACGTTTTGAAATGCAATTCGCTCCGGTGTGAGAGTCGGTAGCTAGGTGAGACAGGCGGAGCCAGGAAACAAGAAGCCACCTCTCACACATAAACAAAAGCGTTTTACCATGCAGTAAGATATGCCTGTGGTGGAACATGACAAAAGAGATGAGTCATTTGTAAGTGTTGATATTTTTTACATGTTATCAATGTTTTAAGTAATAGTAATCTATGTTCACAACAACTGTGTGAACACTATGTTCTAATCTATTATTTGTGTTTTCAAATAAACAAAGCCATGGTTTCTAAATGTCGGTGTTAAAATGTCTTAAACAGACACATTTCCTTCTCTTTTCTCTTACTCTCTTACTCTATAAAAGTAAAGTAAATATACAACTTTTATAGAGATGTAAAACTGTCCACAGGCTTTCCTTGCTAATACAATGGCCCGACACCTGCCTCATGTTGTGCTTTCATTGACAGGTAAGACATTACTACCTTTAATTCTTGACAGGTGTTTCAACTTTAACTTCATTAAGTAGCCTTATTTGACCTATGACAACAGTGGTATGTGTGTGTATGTGTATATTTGAGCTGTAGGAGATCTCCATGTTTAAAATTCCAAGATGGCCGAAACAAAGTCACTCCTTAACCGGCTGGGCTACATTCTATGTCAGTGTACTATAGAAATAATAACAATTACAGGTAGTACTTAACACTTATTATACGTTATCAGGGTGTGTGATACTGTGTGTGATACCACTCACAGGCCAGCGGCCAATCAACTCAGGGGGCATTTCCATACATGGTGTACTAAGTGTGACCAGACCGTATGAGCCCTTATCAAAAACAGTGCACTACAAAAGCAACAGAGTGCCAATTGAGTCATACTTTCAAATGCTCCTATACTGAAGAGAGGTGGACACTGTGTTTTTAGAATGGCTTTAAAGGTTGTTTGTTGTTTTCTGCAAGTGATCAATGAGAGAACCTCCATGCAATTTATCTCAATATTTGCACTTGTCATTTTGTACCCTGTTAACTGCCGCACAACTTGTAAGCTGGTCCGCCGTGACTGATCAAGACCATTGATTTAATTCAGCAAAATTAATCTGCTGAATACTTTTGTACACTTGTAACGTGCACTGATGCTTGCCTTAACTTAATACCACTCGAATTGTCTCATTACCGGTGTTATAACAACCTGTCACCATCATTGTACAAAAGAAAGCAAGCTGTAAATGATCAGTGTATTTCACTCTTACCCCCCTCTCCTACCCTGTAGTTCTCCTTCCTACGGCACTCTCACAAAGCCCTGTTCCAGTCCAGTTCAGCACAAATCCTGTGCTGGTGCAGACTGGTACTAATGCGGTTTTCACGGTCATAACAATACCCCAGGTGTACTCCATCACATGGGGTTACCCGGGTGGAGGGACCCCACTGGGGACATGGATCGGGGGCGGCGCACAGTTGAACAGTGTAGCCCAGTACCAGGGCAGGGTGAACATCACCGCGACACAGCTGCGTATCAGCAGCGCCCAGCTGGGTGACGCTGGGAACTACACGGCGCTGGTGGCCCCCCTGTCCACCACGGGCCTGATTGGAAACACCGGGTCCGTGCAGCTGTTCGTATTCGGTAAGGAGTGATGGAAGGTTCGGGGGGGCTGCTAGAGACAGAAGCAGGAAGGGAGGGAAGGAAGTCAGGAGGCAGGAAGTGAGGAAGAAAACAGTGGATAGGAGAAGGCTATTACTGAAGGAAGCTGGAAAATCAAGCATGAAAATGGATAGTGATTATATCTGCTTGATTGTCCTGGCCTGGTTTTCTTTGTTATTGCAGTCCTTTGTAGCTACAGATAGCACTACATGGCTCATCTTCTCTCCATCTAGTTATTTGACTTTGCAGGCCTTCCGCCAGTTGGCATTTCGACAGCCACTGTTGCTGTCTGCTCCTTTATTTACCATCTGCTACCACGTCTGGATGTTTTTTTCCCACTCACAACCCTCTATTATTTTCATTATACAGAACGTGTTTCGGCCACAACAAAAAACTTGTGAAAGCCCAATAATGGTTCATTTAAAAGCTGTCCTTTGTGGTTCTCCATGTCAGGCTAATCCTGTAATTAATCGAACCATTTTGTCTTGCTAGCCTGAGCACAGAATTGTTTGTGGCACGGCAATTACCCCAGGAGTCGACTATAACTGTAGGAGTTGACAAGACTGCACAAACAGATTTGGCACCAGGCTATAATCTCCCTGCTTATCAGCTCTTTTTCCATCCCTCTAGATGCAGTGAGTGGAGTGAACTTGCTGGTACCCTCGGTTGCTCTTGAGGGAGGCAACGTGTCTTTGAGCTGTATCTGGACCAAGGGGACCCAGGTCACTGTAATGTGGGGCAAAGGGGGCACAGCCCTTACCTCCAACTCCAGGATCACTATCACCGGGGGTAACCTGGTGATCTATCCGGCCAACAGGGCAGATGCTGGGGTGTACAGCTGCACTGTCTCTAACCCTGTCAGCGCTCAGACTGCCACCATGACCCTCACTGTTTACTGTGAGTCAATGCATGACCAGCCGCTAATGCTAAAGATTATTACATGATCTAGTTAGACTGGGACACTGCCTCGGCACCAGGCCAAAACACACAGAATAGAATGAGATTTGCTTTAATGGGGAAATCTTACTAAAATTATTTGATCTCATGAGCTAACCAGTAGTTTAACATTTGCATCCAAGCAGAACCCATAAAACCAACTTATTTTACTCCCCCTATGGAGAATTATTGAGATCAGCCAAAAAAGGTGGTGGTAACTCTTCAGTTAGGTGGATAATGTATAAGGCACAGTAGATGACATGCTAATGCTAATGACACAAGCTAGTTGTTAAACTCGCTAGCATTACACCAGGCTAGACTAGAAAGCTATAAGATTATTTTCGCAAGTTTGATCTCATGCTGGAAAAGGTAGGAGACCCCTGCTTTTACATTGACAGACTGGATGCCACATGGGCCATCTGTGAGTATCTGTTGACATTCTCTTCCCACCTCCGCCTTGCAGATGGGCCTGACACCCCCGTGCTGAGCAAGGCCTCGCCGGCAGACTGTGTGGGAGGAGCAGACGCTCTGGTCGGCCAGACGCTTCAGCTCACCTGCTCATCCAGCTCCCTTCCCCCCGCCACATTCTCGTGGCAATACAACAGTGCACAGGTGGCGTCTGGCAGTGTGTTCAGCCTGCAGACCTTTTCCACCAACCAGAGTGGCCAGTACACGTGCGTGGCGAGCAACGCCATCACAGGCACCACGTCACGGACCGGGATAAACCTATCCATTGTGGGTGAGGAACATGGCACAAACATTGGCCTTGACCAATGTCCTGATCGATTCTGATGACAGTTAGTCTTGAATGGTGCTGCAGAATCCAGTTTTTGACTGAGAGGGGGAACATTTTAGTCAGGCAATCCCATTAGCAAATGACTTACTGATCTAAATGCTCACGCAATGAAGATTAAAGTATTCTCTTTTTCCACAGACCTTCTCTTCCTTTATTGCCTTTGTTCTGTCTCCCCTATTTTTCTCTGCCGTCACTTCATCATAACCTTGTTTTTTTCTGTTCCCTTTGGCTCTCAGACTCATGGTCATTATTAATTCTACCTCTGTCCATCTGTCTTTCTGTCTACCCATCCCTCTCCCCCTGTTTCTCCATCCCAGGCACATGTCTCAGTGCAGGGGCAGTGGCAGGCATTGTGATTGGCTGCGTGGTCATTCTGGTCCTAATCATCGTAGCCATTGTACTATGCGTGTGTTGGAGAAGAAGTAAGTATTGTCTATCTATCAGTCAGTTTGTAACTATGTTATTGAAGTATCTCATTAATTATTTGTAAATATATTGTACTCACTGTGATATCGTATTGTTGTTTGCACAACTAAATGTTGACCTGTGTGTACAATACTCATTTATATACACATTCCTCGATTTGAATATACATTTTTCTACCTTAATATTGTGTGTATGAATTCTCATTGACATTTTGTTTATTTCAGAAAAACGAAGACAGAATGAAGCGCCAGGGCAAAAGACAACCCCAGATACCATACTTATAGTAAGACACTAATCTCCGCCACATTAATTACAATTTTGAAAGGATTTAATTAAATGAACATGCTCATTAATTGAATAATCTTCATCTTTTCCCTTTGTCTCTCTTCCAGCCTCCGGCCAGGCGCTCCCACCCACCGCTGTATGGCTATCATAACTACAATGCCCCGGTCGATGGCCATAATAACACTAACACACTTCAACACAATGGCCACGCCAACCGCAATGGGTTCCCCCACAACGACCGACATCAGAATCCAGATTCATATCCAGACAACGGCACCGCGCAGGACCAAAACACTTTAACACACGCTCAGAATGCAAACACGCTTCGAACACACCCACAGATGACTCAAAGCCACCCAAACATTCTCATACAGGCGGGAACGACACAGGTCGGTGTCAATCTTAACTCGCAGGAAAACAACCGCACGCAGCAACCCACGGTTCATGTCAATCTCAATTCCTACCCGGCCAATGGTCAAGAACCCAACGAACCGTCGCCAAGAAGCTTGTCCCGTCCTGGAGGTACTTCACGGGTAAACCGCAGCGACTTGGACACTGGTCTTCAAGCCTCTGATGGCCTTATTGCTACCGGGTACACACACAGCGCTCCACTTAGCAATGTTCTGCATAACGGCAACACACAGACTCACCGGAGTGGCCAGGACAGACAGCCCCGTGGTGCCAGTCACTCCACAAACAGTTCCAGCTCTCCCCACCAACAAATGCCCCGGAACCGCCTCAGGGAAATCCCGGCGTACCCCAACAATTCCCCCAGAGGCCAAACTACAGCAGCGACTCAGGACGGAAGAGCTCAGACCCAGATAACTCAGGCTGCTCCCCAAAGCCAGACGGGCCCCAGGCAACAAAGTGCGTCACACAGCCACCACAACGCCCAGCCTCAACCAAAAGGACCAGGAGCTCCCCAGGGACCGCTAACCCGGGGCAGCACGCTCGACACTCGAGCTCTTGCTGATCCAAATCACTTCCTGCCACATACACAGGCCGGGATTCAGCAGGGTAGCGGAGACCCTCTGGGGGAACGGCAGCACACACCAGACCAGAGACAAACTGTAGCACAATCACAGCCTGTGAAACAGAAATCCAGTGGCCTCACACAGACTGCCCTGGAAAGGCATGAGCAGACCACCCCTAACCCCTTCCGAAACCGCAACCACCAGACCCAGGCCGCCCTGCTCAACAGCCAGGCTCAAGGGCCTAACCGCAGGCACAAGCGGCCGCCCTCGCCCCCACCCACCATCCCTCTGGCTCAGTTCCAGACAATTCCCAGGGATCGCACCCAGTACCCCGGCGCCACAAGGCCCACCAATGTGCCCCGTCACCAGAATGGGAATGGGCACCACGTGCAGGCTGGTAATATACACAGGCATGGACAACACACCCACGGGCTCCCCGCCCACCCTCGGCAGGTTAGTGAAACACTAAGCGGTGTGTCAACCAATCCCACACGCTCGATGTGGGCTGATTTAATATTACTCGCCACATGATGCTCTGTCTCTGATTCGGGATCATGGTGGCTGTTTCGGTGTGTCCTGTCATTCTCTTCTCTGTATACTCGTTGAATGTCTGTCAACGTAATGGTTTGTTTTGTTTCCCCCCATCTCTATCCCACTGACAGTTTGGCAGCCTCCCAAAAGAGTAGTGCACTCCATTTCACTGTGGTGTTTTGGTTCTACAGAAGTGCGCAGTAGAGGCTGTCATTCGGGACTAAGTGTTTCTGTTGTGTGTATGTTTGTATCTGGAAGGCTTGTGAAGAGGCTTTTCTGGCAGCGGCTGCACTTTTTTTTGAGTGACAAATATCTTTCTGCCTAAGTAATGACATGGGTATTTGGCATGGGTACAAAGATGCAGCCAGGCTGGTGTGTCTGTCCATGTTAGAAAGATGTCACCTCGGCTGTATCAAGTGGGTATGTTAAACATGACTTGCATGTTATTAACAGCGTGTTCGTTCTCTCCAATAGCAGACACGCCAAGGAAGGCCAAGACGCTGAGAGATGTCAACTGACTCTTGCCTACGTTGGCAGAACTGACAGACACACTCACACACACTCACACAAACACCAGCAAGAGAACAACCAAGGATGAATGTTTGTGAGCAATGGAGACCAAGCAAAGCCACGCAGTTGCCTCCGACGACCCTCCTGTGACGTTGCTATTATTTATGGGTTTTCAACACTCCAAACAATGACTCAGTAGAAATCCCACACAGATGTATTTTTTCTGAAGCACTTCTGTGTCGTAGGAAAGAACATAGTCACCAAGGAAAGCCTCACACACACACACACACACACCCAATCAGAAACTCACACCTCACAAACGGACACACACTTACTGCAGTCAACTCCCCCTGCTAGTCATTGGTGGTTAACAATGACTCAATAGAAATCCCACTCCCAGGCATGTCGCAATGAGGGAAAAGGCCTTGTTCTGAGTTAGCCACTCAATGATGTGTGTGTTTGGCCTTTCCCATTCAGCGTGTCCAGAGAGAGAATAAAACACCACCTCAACAATAAGGGCTTAAGATGTTTGCATTACTCTCTGTGTGTATTGCTCCATGTGAATGGAATCAGCAGTACAATAGAAAGAAAGAGGGAGCCTTTTCCGGGTGGATTCCAGCTGATTGAACGGACTTGACCCATGGGAAGTACTGCGTGAAAATTCTGGGAGCTCCTCGGTGACTCGATTCATTTAATATTTTTCCCAAAGTATTTATTTGGTTCCTATTTGTTTACAGATGCTTCTCTTGACGCTGCTCAATTAACTGGATCCGCCTCACTGCCTATGCTTCAGAAGCAACTAACTATGAAGGAGACCGCACACAAATGAACAAGCCACTTATTAATTAAGGACTTTTGTGCAACATAAGTGACTGTGAAAAAAAAATAGCTATGAGTGGAGGAGGTCAGCATAAAGAACTGCTGAGCCGCCACTTTTTCCCAGACAAGCCAAGCAATACAATTTGCTCAGGGACTATTATGCTCTTTTGTGTGGGTGATAGGCACATTAAACGTTCCCTATTTTGGTATGGAACATTACATATTTCTTTGGAACAAATTGTGTATTTATTGTTGTTGCTTTTTTGTAATTGATGTATAATAAAATATCTGTTAAATGAGAAAAACATAATACAGTGTAAATTAGGTTTTAAAATATTAGGGTAAGCCTAGTCTTGGATCAGTAAGTACTTTTTTTTTTCTCTACTCTGCCTAAGTTTACCTCCCTTTTTTTCTACTGACATCATAATTGCATGGTGTCCAAATTGTGATTATGGCCTTGCCTCAGCGCAATGTCAAAGATCCAGATCTGCATACTGCCAACCTCTACTTCTAATCCACAGAGGTTTGAGTCCCTATATATTTTCCATCATGGAATCTGCAAGAGCATGAACATTATTGAAAAAGAATCTGCCATTTTCATTTAATCCAACCTCAACTTTTCTTGATCACCCACTTTGACAGGAAGGTCATGTGAGATTATGGGCATGAAAAGTAATGAAATTAACTATGACAAAACACATGAGAGTACTGACTAAAACTCCACAAAGGGGATAGGTAACATCTGGTTCCAATTACAGATGGGGCCCCACTCCAAGACTGTGTAGAGCTTGGAACTCGAAGACATTGGATGTGAGTGTGTGCGTGTACAGTATATGTTTGTGTCAAAAAACACATGGATAGACCCATGGTCAGTACAGACCCTACAAGAGTCCAGTGTAGGATACACATTTCTGATTGGAGGATGCATAGACTGTTTAGTGACCTAATGACCACTGGTTGGTGAAATGACCATTGTATAAAACTCCTCTCTATTTTGGCATTAAAAAACTGTTTATGCTTTGTCCATTGGAGAACATGTAAAAATCTACTTAAGGCAATATCTTGTTACTCATGCTGTTAAAGATGTTCCCTGCTGACTTTCCTGTTTTAAGATTTTGTTCAAGGATCAAAAGTGGACAATTTCTAACTGTCAACAGCCAGTGGAGTTGAAAGTCCTATCCAGGGGTCTGCCAAACTGCCAGGTCATTAGAAAGGATGAAAGTCTCTGTCAACACACTTTGACAAGAGCCGTCCTATTGGATTGATGCATTGATGTAGCAGCATGTTTTGTTCTAGAAATGCCAGGTATTAGATTAGATTCAACTTTATTGTCAATGAACAAGTATAAGTACAGTACAACGAAATGCAGATTTCCAAATATGATACAATTGGCGTTACAGCGTTTTCAAAAACATATTTTATTTTAAAACAAATTAATTTTGGTAGTGAATTATGACAGAATGTTTAATAATAATGTACAATATATGTACGATTCATAATTGACCTATCGCAAAAGGCACACCTATCTGTTGCTATGCTGCTTCTTTGTAGCGCCAACTACTGTAAACAGCCAAGCACATAGGGGAAAAGTAGAATATTACTGGTGAGTGCAAGTGATTCTTTTTGGAGTAATACCTCCATAACATCCTCCAGATCGAGGGATTGCAATATAGAGTGGAAGGCTATGTTCACAGTACTCAGATAAACAAGAATGGGACACAATCATTGAAACAAGCATACAGATCTCAAACAAAGAGAGACCCCATGAACTCAAATGCGACCAGCACAGATGTGTGCACCAGTAATGCTCTTGCACTGCCGGGTAAGTTCTGTTTATATAACTATATTGAACTATATTATCAGTCAACATCATCCAATATCGTTGTGCAGAAAGTCACCTGTTAAAATCACGCCTATAGCCGTACCCCGATGTAACAAGTTAATAGAGGTAGCTAAAGTAATAGTAGCAAGTAAGTCATTAATGTTCACGTTAGCACAAATAACTATTATGTCAGCGTTAGGTAACATTGTCGTTTGGGGGGTGAATATGATTGGCAATCAACATTAAATGTATTGCGCTGTCAGTGTGCTTGCTGCTGTCCCATAAACACAGCTGAATGTTACACCTCGGCATGTTCAGTTGTTGATCTACTGTATATCTGTTTCTGATACTGCACGGCATAGCAACGCACAAGTTGAAAATTCCATCGCGACTGATAATGTAGGAGCCATAGAGCTCCGAAAAAATGTAAGAGACCACTGTACTTTTTTCTTTCCTTTCCAAAAAGGTTTAAAAGGAAGGTTTTGAGTGAGGAACAGAACGGTTAAAATTAAGAGACCACTGCAAATCGAACGCTTCTGATCCTCACTCAAAACGTCCCTTTTCAACTTTTTGGAAAGGAAAGAATAAGGTGCAGTGGTCTCTTAATTTTTTCCGGAGCTGCATGTGTAGAAAATAGAAAAGAACATCCATTTTGTCTTATTATTTTTGTGTTAATGAATTTAACTAATTTAATTTTTGGTATGGAATGTAGCTCCATTAGTTTAGTCTATTATGTTCATTTTGTTAGAAGGTAAAAAGTCTATGGACCACCACTGCTTTTTGATTGTTTAATCATGTGACCATGTACATTTGTAAATGTTTGTAATATTGTTTTAAACTTTTCCTCACTTGTTTAATTTTCTCAAGTAAACAGTGAAACAAAGGATGAATTGATCCATTGATCCCAATATTGATGTTTAATTTCTGATACTCGATCCTCACATTAAAATATCAATACAAAGTGCTTATTTAACCAGAGATTTTAATAATTTATATGAAACTGAATGAGATGCATAAGATGCTGACATGTACACAAAGCAGTAGATCTTTAGGATGTCCTCCCCCCTCTTCTCCTCCACCTATACACAGACAGACCAGGAAACACACACAGTTACAGTGACACAACAAGCTGGAGTGAAAGCGGTTACCAGGGCTCATCTGTTTTAATGGCAGAAAGAAAGCAAAGCATTGTTTGGAGTAATTTTCACTTCACTAAACAAAAGCAAAATGTGATATGTGTCAAAAGTCTGTATGACACTGTAGCAATAACACAACATGAAACACATGCAAATCAGCCACAAAAGAGCATGAGAATTATACAGAGGAGGCTATCAGAGTTGAGGGAGAGAATGCAGGCAGGCAAAATAAAATACACAAGAAGACTTTGAAAGGTATCAGTACCACCAATGGAGGAGGAAAAAGAAGGGCAAACATGCCGGCGTCCTATGTAGAACTCGGACGAGGTACTGCAATCTGCCATTACTGAGCATTTTACTCGCACATGTTCAATCACTGGTCAACAAAATGGACGAACAACACGCACGGACTAACTTTCAGTGGGACATTGCGAACTGTTGTGTGCTAGCGTTTGCAGAGATCTGGTTGGACTCTATGGTGCCTGACTCGGCCATCACCCCTGCAGGTTTTTCCATCTCACAGCAGGACAGAATGTCGGAGTCAGGTAAGCGTAAGGGCTGAGGGGTCTGCATTATGGTTAACGCTCACTGGGGCTCGGATGTTGCAGTACTTTCAACACACGGTTCACCACACCTGGAGCTATAAATTCTTAAGGTTTGGCCCTTGTACCTTTCGCAGGAATTCAGTTCTGCTATAATCAAAAGCAGTCTACATATAAAACATGCACACTGGAGGACATTGATGAAACATTCAATAGAATGGAATTTACACTGACAGACTATCTAAGCAGATATCTCTATGTGCATTGATGATGTTGTACCAAGAGTAAATGTTCAGACTTTCCCCAACCTAAAGCCCTGGGTTAATGGTAATGTCCGCGTTATGCTCAGAGCACGGTCCTCCGCCTGTAGTTCTGAGGAGGTCCAGATATGACCTACGGATACCCATTAGAGATGCCAAGAGACTACAGGGATAAGTTGCTGTCTAACTACCATTGCTTTGACCCGAGACATGTGGTGTGGACTGCGACACATCACAGACTATAAAGGGAGAAACAGCAATGATGCCCAGCCTGCCGCCTCTATCCCCAAAGAGCTGAACACATTCTATGCACGGTTTGATGCGACCAACACCATTCCTTCTGGAAGGCTTGCTGAGGACCAGGACGACTACATTCTGTCCCTAACCATGGCTGTCGTGAGGAGAGCTTTTAAAAAAGTGAACCCTAGGAAGTCACCAAGGCCAGATGGCATTCCAGGCAGTGTCCTCAGGGGTTGCACTGACCGTTTAGCGGAGGTATTCACCCTCTCCCTAAATCAGTCTGCAGTCCCCACATGCTTCAAACAGACCACCATTGACCCTGTAGCACTGAGCTCCATCATCATGAAGTGCTTCGAGCGGCTGGTCAGAACTCACATCTGCTCCACCTTTCCTGAGACCTTGGACCCCTTTCAGTTTGCACACCGCCCCAATAGATCTACGGACGATGACATTGTCCCGACGACAAACACTGCCCTCTCCCACATGGAAAAACATTTATGTGAGGATGCAGTTCATGGACTACAGATTCAACACTATGGTGCCCACTAAACTGGTTCCTAAGCTCAGGACCCTGGGACTGCACACCTCCCTTTGCAATTGGATCCTGGACTTCCTTAGGGGTAGACCCCAGGTGGTGAGAATGGGCAACCTCCTCTGCACTCAGTCCCCTCATGGCTGCATACTCAGTCCCCTCATGTACTCCCTGTTCACAAAGGGCTGACCAAAACCATTTTTCCTGAGCAGACACAATAAATCTACAGAAGCACCATTGAGAGCATCCTGTCAGGCTGCATTACTGCCTGGTATGGCCGCTGCTACGCTACGGATCGCAAGTCCATCCAGAGGGTGGTGAAATTTGCGGATCACGTCATCGGCTGCCATCAACCCTCCATGCAAGGCATCTACCATACATGAAGCCTTAAGAAAGCACAGAACATCATCAAATACTACAGCCACCCAGGCTATGATCTTTTCCCACTGCTACCGTCTGGTAGGCTCCTCAACCAGCAACACTGATCAATGACTATATTGATTACCCATGAACATTCCAGATGCTCTCATGTCTTTCCATGTACATTCAATGTACATTAGAATGTTCTTTTGTACATGTATGTACCATTCCTAGACATATCACACTCATACTGTATCTATAATATTCAATACTTCTACAAATAGTTCATACATTCTACTCTTAAAATTGCTGCAAGTTTACATCGTTTTGTATGTCATTGTAAATACTTCCAATAACTATAATAGTCAATACTTCTACCCATATTGTTCATATTGCCCATCCTACTCTTTTAAAAATTGCTGCTAGTTTATATTGTTATTTATATTATTGCTATATTTTTTTATATATTTTTGCTATATATATATATATATATATATATATATATTTCTTGATTTTTTTTGCTGTTACTATTTAGATGTCATGTGCCATGTCACAAGAATTTCATTGTACAGGATGATGCTGTGTTATTTGGTGCATTTGGTAAATAAACTTTGAACTTTTTAAATGTATTCCACAGAAAAGGTTTCGTCCATCCCAGGTTTTCTAATCCAATAGTGTGCCTTACGGGCCACTGTTAAGTCTTTAACTAATAACTGGGATCTGCTGAGCCCGCAGTTGATTCCTAAATCGTTCTCGATGGCAGTGCACTTGAAATGAATTAGTGAGATCCACAGCAACAACCTGATATTAGAAACTCTGGAAAAATTTTACAGACCACCGAAAATCTAGAGTTTATTTTTCTGTCTGCCTATGTTATCACCTCAAATGATATTGGCCACAATTATGTGCTCTGCAGTGATGACTTGCATGATATTACATCATTTCATAGTATATACAATCCTCACACATCAAGAAAAAAGTAATCTGATACTCTTCACTTTTCTGTCAGAGTTGTTTTCTATTTAATTGAACTATGCAAATCACCGCAACTGATATTGTCTACATTTATGAACTCCATAGTGAAGGGTTGTGTGATATTAGCCATTTGATAACGTTTCCAGAAGTAAAGAAAATAAGAAAAGTTTTTTTCATAATTTTTAATTAAAAGAATAGTTGGTCCAAAAATCATATTTGTGTAAAAGTCCACCTACCCTGAGTGGTGAAGGCACATAGAATCATTTTGTAAAAATGCCATTATTCAGCTTACTCCCAGACCGTATTTAGCATTATTAACATCATCCAAATTCATGAATGGAAACGCTGGGTACCACTATGCCAAAGCTGCATTGCAAGCGGAAAACAACTCCAAAACACTTCAAACTACATACGGTGATCTGTTGCCTTTTTTTTTAATTTTATTCTGCCAAACAACCGGCAGAATGGGCTGAATTCAAACTGGCACTAGCAAAATATTTCCTGTAGCTACCATACACAGCTTCGGATCTTCGGCAGTGATGTCATCGAGGTGAGTGTGAACTTTAACCTCAAGCTATGTCAAGATAGGTGACCCATTTTCGTCTGACTTCAGAATACTATTTGTAATTGTGGAAAATGCCACAAACATGTTTTAAGTCAAATTCCCTGTTAAGAATGTGATAAAATACTTTATTTTCTGTGTTGAACTTCAGTCATGTTTTATTATTGATATATTTTATTGAATATGTTGCTTTTGAGAAAGAATGCAGACTCCCTTGATGAGTAAGTTGTTGTTCCATATTATTCAAATGTGTGTCTATTCCTCAGCTTGTTATGAATTAATTTGAAGTGCGTTTGTCAGTCCTGTAGCACAGCTCCAACCCTGTTCCAGAATAGCATAACTCAAATAAAGCACAGCACCACAGCCGCTAATGACAAAAAACTTTGTAATATTGAGTAAGTTAAAAGAAATAAAGTTGAAGTTAGCTTATAGTTGAATGACTTTCTGTTATAACAATTATGGAACTGGTTATGTCTGATTGCTGCTCCATTCCAAATTGAAATATGTTAGTGGCAGCTGATTATAATTGTGTTTTTTCTTTCTTAATTTAATAACAAGTTGGGTGTGTCTGCCTTTCTATTTCAATTGTGTGTGTGTGTGTGTGTGTGTGTGTGTAACTAGCTGTGGTTGTTGTGGTTGTTTTTCTGAGGTGCTTCTGACACCACAGGTACTATACACCCTCAGGGTTGGGCCACACAGGCCTACCAATAGACGGGTTCAAATATGTTTTAAATGCACTCTCCTTTCTTTCCATGATGAAATCTCATCTGACAGTAACATTCATCTAAGCAAAGCAGGAAACAAAAAAAAAGTAAGGATAGGATAGGCTGAGGAAGACATGGTTGATGCCAGCAAGAGGCAAGGGTCCATGAGGATATTTCTCTGAAAGTTTAATTTAATTGTTCTTATTTTAAAGAGCTGCATCTTGTGTGTTCAGTAACATTTCACTTCCATTCTATTGAATGTTTCTCTTGGCAGGGAAACATTCGGTTGGAACATTGCCATGTTCGTCTGCATAAGACATCCTAGCTTCAACCGTAACTGGAATTGCCTAAGTTGTCTGCAATAAACATAACTACTGTATGGAGATCAAAGTGTGTGTGTTGCAGTGTGAAATACCTCCACTAGGGGGAGCAGAGAATGCAACACATGAGCATGGCCTCACTGAACCAAGACACATGCAGGACAACATTTGCAGTAGAAAAATAAATAAACATACTAACCTGAAAATGGTGAAGTCAGATATTTTTCAACATAACAGAAAAAGCAGAAACCCAGAATGCTGGCTGATAGACCTGCCATATTATCTTGCATTGATACCTAGATGGTTATGTTGTCATGCCAGACACAAAGATAGCAGCATACCACCCTGTATCTAATTGCAGTTTTATTTTGAAGCTATGCATGGATGGTCCTGGATGGGAGACCTGGGGTTTCATGAAGTGGTGTTGAAGGGCCTCTAGAGGGCACTCTATGCTGTGGACTAAGAAGATCCCAAAGCCCCAGACTAGGGATTGTCCTGTGTGCAGTCTGTACGGTGTGGTTTTTCATATGGGACTTAAACGAATGTTCAGGTAAATGTTCCGACTAAATATTTGTTGCCAGTGGTCAATACTATATTGTTTGATCCAGGATTTTTTAGAAAATACCTTTTGTACATTTTGGAAAGAACAATTATCTCAAAATGTTCAGATGTATTAATCGAAGGCAGGGGTGTAGAATTCGGGGACGGGACGGAGAAAAGAGTGAAAATCCTAGGATCCATTGTCCCTGACCCCCCAAATATACAATGCAAACCTACACCACTGATTGAAGGATAACTGGAGTAGATAAGTCACAGTGAAATACACATTTTGTTTTACAAAATAAAAAGTATAATAATAATAATTTATTGTATTTGTAAAGCTCTTTTCATTATAGAGGAATTATCTTGAAATGCCGGAAAAATTTAATAATAAAAAAGCAAATAATCATTTTAAATAATTTAAAGAACAATCAGATAAAAATAAGGCAGATGCAATTTGCACCCAGGTGTCCGTAGCCAACAATGCTATTTGAACCCACGTGTCCGTAGGTAACAATGCTATTTGCACCCAGGTGTCCCTATGCAATGATGCTATTTGCACCCAGGTGTCCGTAGCCAACCATTATCTACTTACACACAGGTGTATATAATGGTAGTCCATTTGGACCCATGTGTCCGTAGCCAACTACCTCTAACTAAAAGGTAAAATGAAGAGAGCTTTTTATATCGCCACATGGTACAAAGACTATTCATGGCTGGAATATTCACAAAGCCAGGACTCTGCACATTGTTTAGCATGCAGACACTTTTCTCTACCCAATTCCGCCCAATCTGCCTTAATTTCTCTGGATTTTCTCAGCGGAAAACGGCAGGGTTTGCCATGCATGCCAAATCAGAGCACCTTGTTAATGCCATGCTGGCATGGGCAGAATTCAGAAGGGGAGTTGAGAGTAACTCATCTTTGTTACAATCAATGGATAAAGAAAAAAAAACTGAAAGAGAATCATGACTCTATAAAAACTGTGGCTGATGATCTCCTGCTCACTGCTACACAGAACATTCCAAAAAGAGGCCATCATGAAGCAGAGGACTCCAAGAATAGGAGGAACTTTCTTGCCATATTAGAACAAATAGCTAAACAAGACCCAGTAGTAAAGGAAAAAAATGTGTTCCCCATCAATAAAATGCAGAATGAAATCCTTGAGTCTTTGGCAGAGTTAGTCTGGTGTGAAATCATCCAAGAGGTTGTTAGAAATCGTCGGTTTCGTATAGTTGTCAAATAATGTAGAACCCGTATCAAATCGAGGGAGAAGTTCGCTCAAGTTTATTGGAAAATTGCAGCACAGATGTCATACGGTGAACGTTCCATTATCTTCTCACTGTAATGTTAGTTGCCAGCTAGCCTATACATTAAGGGTGTTTCTACATTGCAAAGATCAGGTTTCCAAGACAGTAACCTCCATGCCAAATGGTCAATGTGAACATTCCTGGGGAAATCAGAGTGCAACCTACAGAGAGATAATCTAAACAGACGTTTCTGTTGTTCTCATTATCCTATTGTTGTAATTTTGTAATTGTTAATGCTCAGATTCCACACTCCCCCCTATCAAACATTTAGAGAAAAACATGAGTATCTGACCAATCAGGTCTTATTGTTCCTCAAATGAAAATGAATGTAAACAAGACAATTGACACACCACACTCCGACACATAACTCAATGTATGACAGTCATCAATCCTGTCCCCACCTCAGATTATAAAGGTCAAGAAACATTTTGACATCAACAGGTTATTATCAGTGTTAACGGTGTTCAGCAGAAAATCAGACTCAACATGACATCATGATTAAAACATGTCCCCCAAAGTCCATTGAACAATCAAAACCCCCCTTGTCCGTATCATGATCAATATCATACAAAAGACTTATGCACATCATGTTGTACCTGTGAAAGATTCCACCTTTAAAATAGGAAAAACATCTACCTTTGACATCTACCTATAATAGGGAACAATTCACTGTCCAAACATACCCTGATAGCCATCATAATGTAGATCATTAAGCATCATCACTAAAAATGCCCAAGTCCAATATTGGGATTGTCATCGTATAGAGAAACAATCCTTCATACATATGAAATCACCTTATCCGTTCATTTATGAAAATCTTAGATTGTAAAGAAAGAAGTTAGTTTCCAATCAAGTGTCCTTTAGTTCTTGTCTTCAGTTTTCTTTGTCTTGTATCAGTGATGTAAATTTCCAAAATCAGTTATTGCATTCAGTGTGATGTAGACCCAGCAAATTGCCTGGTTGTCCAAACAAGTCATTGTAGGTGTATAATGGAATAGTGAGTTTACAACACTTCACTAATTCAAGATTAACATCACAACAGTGTCTTCCACTGTGTTTGGACCATGTGACCTTTCCAGTCAACTGGCCTGTGGTACTCTGACCTGTAGTATGTGGAGTCCTTCAGGACAGGTCTGTGAAATTGACTATCATGCATTTAGAATATCCTGTAGTTTTTTGGAAACATGCCTAACAAAATGTTTTGGCCCCCAGGGGATAAGCTGCACAACTAAATTGTAGGAGTGAAAAAAAAACATCCCATGTGCAGTGGTTTACCTGTGGCAACCACCAGGGCAATTGTATTAGCATAGCTACAGCATACACATTTAATTTTTACAGGCAATGGCCTGTAAAAACCTCCTAAATTTTAGGGAATTCACAAACTTAGATTCATTTTTATTCCAAATAGTGGGGCGGTTAGCCAAACCCTAAATCACACATTCTCACTGTAATGTTAGTTGCCAGCCAGCCAATACATTTATGGCATTTCTACATAGCAAATATCAGGTTTCCAAGACAGTAACCCCCATGCCAAATGGTCAATGTGAACATTCCTGGTGTAATCAGAGCGCAACCTATAGAGAGATAATCTACACAGAGATGTTTCTGTTGTTCTCATTATCTAGGCACATTCACTTCCAATGAAACGTACATTTTGTAATTGTTAATGCTCAGATTCCACCAGGTCAAAGAAAGTGAGTAGATGTAATTTGAAGGATTAAAACATAATATATTTTTCAACATTTTACATTTTAACATAAAGGAAGTTGTAAAACATGCATTCTATATCCAATGTATTGCACATTGCCTCAACCTAGTACTTGTTGAAGTCTGTACCCGATGGCTGCATGTTTTTTTTCTTTAGCACAGAAATTGTACGTTTTCATGTCAGGCTTACGTTCACGACAAGTGGCTAGCTGTACAGAAAGAAATGTATGGAGGTCAGCCTAGGGAGCAACAAGGTGCGTTCGTAAGCAACTGAGATGTGGGACATTTCTGACCTCTGAGTGGGAGAATACACCTGAATGCTTTTTGAAAGCTCCAATATGTAATGTTAGGTTTGACATCACTCGATATGGCAGCGTTTGCAGTGGAAGATAAAAAACAAAGAGAACTTGCTCCTTGAGCAAATAAGTCACTACAGCTCCAGAACAAATTAAGAGACCACTACACTTTTTTTTTTCCCTTCCAAAAAAGTTGAAAAGGTTTTGAGTGAGGAACAGAGGTGTTCTCTTGCAGTGGTCTCTTAATTTTAACCCTTCTGTTCCTCACTCAAAACCTTCCCTTTTAACCTTTTTGCAAAGGAAAGAAAAAGGTGCAGTGGTCTCTTAATTTTTTCCAGAGCTGTATATATTTTTATTTAGGTCATACTCATTAGCGCAGGTGATTGTGATGTTAAAGGATACTTAGCAGTTTACTTTTGGGTAACTGAGGTAATGTTATCCTTCTGGCTAGCTAGCCCTAACGTTACTTAACTGTCAATACCGTAGCTTGTTTGTTGTCATCATGTGAACGCTCCCAACTAAAACCTCTGAAATGAAACATTCTAGAATTTAAACATTTTTGAGGGAGGAGTAGATGTAATTTGAAGGATTAAAACATAATATATTTTTCGACATTGAACGTTTATCAGTTATAATAAGTTATTATTCAAAGTGTGATATTAAAAAGTGAATAATGTATATGGTTTTATGTCATGCATGTGTTTTTCTTATTAGAAATTCAAGTTGTTTATTTATAAGCTCCAAATCATCCTATTTCATTCAATGGTCTTTGTGCCCTGGCATGTGGCCAAATGGCTCTGCCCCTATAAAATAAAACAAATTGTTCAAGAAAACTAAGACTTAGAACTTTTATGTGAATACCTGCTTCATTGTAAAACACAATAATTCAATTTCTGTGACATCCACTACTCTGAAGCCCTGTATGTTTCAAAGAGAAACTTTGTGTTGATTCACCTGATTTGAATTGGTAAAGATGTTGGTTTCTATGTTCCCACCTTATTGCTTCTAAACACGTCCAAATCAGATCAGTAATTTGATTGAGAAGGGCAGTAGCAGTCTAAATTCATTTCATTGATGCATCATTTTAAGTGTGTAGAATTATTTGAAGCCAGACAGTGATTATACACCGAAGTTTGCCTGCATCTATTTTAAATATTTTCAAGTGTTTATTTACAACTTGATTTGTTTAAAAGATTAGGGACAGATATAAGTTAAGTATTCAATAAAAAGCATTGTAATTTAACAAATTTTCTGTCATTTGTGATACAATTTGGAGATGGCCAGCCCTGACTGGTGCCTAGTTCACTCTCTGCCCCCCTTATTTTAAAAATCCTAGGAACGCCCATGCTAAACAACGGAGGGCTGATGATCGACGAGGGGAGGACTGACAATTGACGAGGGGAGGACTGAATCTTAAAAGGGTGATGTTTGACAAGGGGAGAGTGGATACTTGACCAAGGAAGGGGTGATGTTTGACTGGGGGAGGGGTAATGACTGAGGAGGAGGACGTTTCTTGAGAGGAATGATGATGTTCCAAATATGGATGCTAAAGGATAATTTAAAAGTCAATTATTTTAGGTACAGGAAGAAAATTAAGGTCAGAAAGTTGGGTAACACTTTACATTAAGTCTACATTCAATAAATGTAATAACATTTTAATTAATGCATTTATAACATAGTAGATACTATTAAATACTATATAAATAACATGTAATTACTATGTAATAAGGGTTTATCGGTATCAGTTATTACACAATTGGAACAAAGTGATGTAATTACAAACATGATTGTTCCACACGTGTAATAACTAATGATTTATATATCTGTAATTACAAGGTGTGTAGTTACATGTGTAACTAACATGGGCTGTAATTACACTTTTGTAATTTCAATGTGACACTGTTAACAATGCATTTTGAAGTTTAACCTTGTTACATGTAACTACATAAGTTCTTATCACCAATGTTAGTCTAGGACACAACAAGGCAAACCCTATCATTATCTTCAACTATCTTATTTGATTGTTGAGCAGTGTCTTTGCAGTTGATATTAGTGTAACTATAATGTATCTACACAAAGTGTGAAATGAAAGACATTTAATTATCCCTTTCATCATAGCTGCACTGTAAGTCAAATGTTTCGAAAAATATTTGGTGTTCATGTATTAGGGAACAACACTTGGTTAATTTGTTTTTATTACG
The DNA here is from genome assembly GCF_011004845.1 of Esox lucius. Classification (NCBI taxonomy): domain Eukaryota; kingdom Metazoa; phylum Chordata; class Actinopteri; order Esociformes; family Esocidae; genus Esox; species Esox lucius. The sequence continues at coordinate 11,029,449 of NC_047588.1, read as the reverse complement.
ATCCCTTTGAAAGTACAGTACAATATAGAATAATAATATCATTAGAAATAACAATGCAATGTCACAGGCAAACACCAAATTTAGTATATTTCATTCTGAAAGTGTTAATATTTTTCTCCATGTCAGAGTAAGAAATATTAAGTGTACTACAAAATAATTTCTATGTTGTTACACAATGCAAAACTTAATCAAATGTCAGTTACTATGCAATTGCATTTTAATTACAATGGTATTACAAAGGAACAAGTGAATTAATGTAAAGTGAAACAAGACCGATTTAAACATCAAGTACTATGCAGTTACTATGTTACAGCAACCACAGGGAATACGTCGTGATCTGGGAGTGAAAAATGGGTTAGATTAACTAATTGTAATTAAAAATGAATATCAATGCAGTTATACGTTACAACACGCAATCCTGTGTAAATTACTATGTACCTACCTTGTAATTACAATGTTATAAAAAAGGAACGAGTGAATTAATGTAAAGTGAAACAAGAACAATTTCCATATCAAGTACCATGTAGTTACTATGTTACAGTGATCACAGGGAATACATTGTGATCTGGGAGTGAAAAATGGGTTAGCTTATATAAATGTAATTACAAAGTAGTATCAATGCAGTTACACATTACAACACTCAAACCTATCTCAATTACTATGTACCTACATTATAATTACAATGTTATAAAAAAGGAACGAGTGAATTAATGTAAAGTGAAACAAGATCCATTTACAGATTAAGTGGTATGTAGTTACTATGTTACAGCGACCATAGGGAATACGTTGTGATTTGCAAAGGAATAAAGGGTTAGATCACATTAAATGTAATTCAAATGAAATCAATATTGTTAGACATTACAACCCTCAATAAAATTTCAATTAGTATGCAATTATATTGGATTTACAATGTTATTACAAAGGAATGAGTGAATTAATGTAAAGTGAAACAAGATCCATTTACACATTAAGTGCTATGTAATTACTATGTTACAGCGACCACAGTGAATACTTTGCGATCTGCAAGGGAATAATTAGTTTGATTATGCTAAGTGTAATTACAAGGTAATATGAATATTGTTAACCATTTTACCGGTTAATAAAATGTCAATGACCATGTAGTACAAGTAGTATGCAGTTACTAAGAAAAAAAAAACCTATGCAGTACTGCAAAGAAAAGTAGTCCCTGCAAAGAAAAGTATTGTCAATATATATTTGGTACACATGGTCTAGCACTTCAATGTAGTAACATCTACAATTAATCATGGAGGACAAATTTACTATTCAAGAATACTCTGAAGTCAGGTGTAAACATGGTGCGTTATTTTTATTTTGCACGAAAAACAATTACAAAAGAGGTTAAACATCAAACGGCTTAAACTACACTATAGACTTGTTTTCATTCTTAAACATGAGGCAGAAGAATATAATTACTACCATTCCATTTCCACAACATTACTGCTAATCGCAACCTACGTTTCCAGAGACCACAAAACCCAAAATCTAAAGAGAGTATTAAATGGTCAAATTACGTTTAAAAAAAGGCTTACACTGTACACCATGTGTATATCTGCTACCTTGAAAAATTTGGCATTTTATGTAGTAACAGCACTATAGTTACACAGGAACTACCACGTAATTACATGTAATTGTGGTACATTATTACACGTATGGGGGTTATTCCACAAGTGAGGGCTCTTCATTTACCTCTGAAGAACGTCTTTCATGGATTTTTACAATTATGTGAAGACCTATACCACTAAACCACAAATACATTAAATTACATTAAAAAATATTATGAAACTAGTCTCTTAGGATATTTACAAACTAATATACAGAAAAAAATGTACAGAAAACATTTGAATCTATATTCAATTTATATTCCCAAAATTAAAAACATGTTTCAGGTGTGTAAAATCCAATGTATGTGAGCAAGATAGATCGTATATGAACTCAGATGGATAGCAAGACAACAAGCAGCCAGAACACAATGTATCTTAACATGTTTATCTGATTAAAGCATGTCTCAGAGTGTGTTAGTGCAAGCATTTGCATACTTCGTGTTCACTTAAATGTATAAGTGATTGGGAGCAGTTCATTTTGTTTCTTCTTTTCTTTGATCACATTGCTCACCTCAGCTGTTGCATTTTTGCTGATCCTTCTCACATATTGGTTCAGTGTATCATTACCACATTCAAAAGCTGGCTGTTTTTTGAAGAACTCTGGTGCCGCAATCATTATCTCTGCTAGTGGTGCACTCATGGCCATGGTGTTTCTGTCAACACCCACGGTTTGGAATGCAGCAGCCATACTTCCTTTTGTATGCTGCCAGGACCATCTTGTATCTTCTGAGGATATCTTCTGGGGTCTTTGCTGTTGACAAACATTGGTGTGGTCAGGATGTTATTCTGGTGTGGTCAGGTGTTTTGCATAAGAATAACGGGGTGATAGCAATGCTATGCTATTCCATTTACATATCAATGGAAGAATGCAGTAGTTTTCAAAAAATCTGTTTGGAGCTTATTATCCCTGGGGCCTATTTACTGATTATCTAGCATGCTCCTAGTATTTAAAGACAAGTATTTCAGTTTAGATGTATTTTTACATTTTCCTGCACTCTACAACAGAGAGACAAAGAAAGTGAATGCAGCAACCATGACTTTTGCTCTGAGATGCAACTGAGAAAATGTCAGGAAAATCCTACTAGAACAGCTGAACTTTATTTGTGATTAATCAGAGTCACTTTAAATGAGGGCAGGTGTGTAATGACTTCTATTTAACATGAGTTTGAATGTGATTGGTTAATTCTGAACACAGCCACATCCCCAGTTATCAGAGGGTGTGCACACTTATGCAACCCAGTCATTGTAAGGTTTTTATTTAAAAATGTTCCCCCTTGAGGATTTCAGTTTGTTTTTCAATTGAATTATTCACATTATAGGTCACATTATAAGTGGAAAAAGTTCTGACATGATTCCTCTTTATCTTGTTCTTTTACATCACAAAAACCTGGCATTTTAACAGGGGTTTGTAGACTTTTTATATCCACTGTAAATTGAGGCCAAACCTTCGTTCAGCCATGTTGTTTCCTGCCTTTGAAGGCTGTGATTCGCCAAAGTGGAGCCAGTTAAGAAAAGCGAATGTCTCTAACTGAGCTTATGTAAATGTGACCTCAAAAACCATTAGTGTACCTTCAAGTTGCGAACCAGTTCGGTTATCAACCCTACTATTCGCATATATGAATTTGGGCTTGCATGAAGATGTTACTAACCAGTCAGCTGGGTAATAGTTGTTCAGAGGAAGTCCCTCTCTTCCTCCAATGCCTTTATTTTCATTTTGAGCATCTTCATTTTCATGTTTTCATTGTTGGTGTAACTTGATGCAGCATCTAAAATTCAAAGATTGATACAAGATCAACAATGACATTAGATTAGTCATACAGCTCCCCTCCCACAAATAATCAATACGAAACCTATTGGTGTTAAAGGTTGGTGTTACCCCTAAATAAATTATTGGGCTGGGTGGTAGCTACAGGTGGTGTCACATGGTGGTGCTGTTTCCATTAACTTCTCACAGACAGGCTGGAGTACGTAGTCTTATTCTTATAAAGCTTACAAAGTCTGAAGCCTTCATGGCCTCAGATATTTCATATTCTATGGATTATACAGAATGACTGAAGTAATACTTGCCACCTGAATCAAATGATTCATTGAGTGTGTCTACATCCTCCATCACAGTAACCACAGGTGGTTCCTGGCCCTCTCGTTGCTGGACTTCAACATCCACCACTTCAGTCAACTCATCCGGCACATTTTTTGAAGCCATGCCATCATCCCCCATGCCATCATTCTCACACATGCTTTACACGTACATATAAACAAGCCACACAAAATGTGTGTGCATATTTGCACTGAAACACATTTTGCAGTGTAAGTAATTATGTAACTGCACTTTAATAAGGCCCCTTAAAATTAGGTGTAACCAAAATGTTAGCTAAAACAACTTTGCAAATAGATTTGCCTAGATAGTTAAATTGGTCAATTTAACAGCTGAGACTACTAAGTTAGCTAATGTTAACTAAATACCTAAGCAAAGTTACTGCACTGACATATAACATTGTATTGGGCCATCTTAACCTTGACAATCGATGTGCTTCTACAGAAACATAGCTAAGATCAAGGTATATTTAGCTAGGTGGATAGACTACACGTGGCAACTTTGTTAAACATGACTAATCAAATTTTGGCCAGAAGTTGAACAAAAACGTTAGCTAGCTAGTTAGCCGGGTAGCTAGCGCCAGCTAAGCTGGCAAGCCCGACATAGTTAGCTCACTTTTCTTACTAGCTAGCTAGATAGCTAGCTTTGTAGAACAGCAGACAGTTATTTCCATCGCTAGGTAAATTTATGTTAACTCAAAGGGAGATGTCGGGACAAAGTGAGGAAATCTATCTTTACTATGTAGCTAGCTAGCTTGGCTACTTTAGCTAGCCAGTATGTTAGCTAGTAGCTAGCTAGCTATTTTCGACAGGTAGGGAGAGATAGGGACGGTCCTAGACATTCACAAACAACGGTGCATTTGAAGAAAAACTAAATTACTGGATAAAAAATATTAAACAATGACAAGATTAAAATATTCATACTTATAATTATACTTACTTATAGCTATTTACCTGAATTCATTCACTGAAGAATACCTGCTGCTGACGTAGGTGTAGCAATTTACTTTGATTTCTTTACGACAGTTTTGACAATTTTCAACTTGTAAGACACACGATAAGATTTTAAACCTCCCGCTTAAATCCAAATGCCATTGAATTCCTCATGCCCCATGCACTGCTTAATGTATTGTCAGCAAAACACGCCAGAAGAAATAAAAAACAGATTATAAAATACCTCCAGAAGAAAGGACTGCTGAAAAAGTCTATGCGATGTCCTATCTGTCACCACAAGCAGAAAATGATCAAGCATAGATGCAGAGATGGATATATATGGTAAGTTATTTTAATGTAGCTCATAAAAACAAAACGTATTCAAGCCTCATGTTGCAATTTGCACTGATAAGCTTAGTGGTAGGGTCTCCCAAGGCAAACAGGTCTTAGGCGACGGGTCAGACTAATAGCGGTTCAAAACCCCCTTAATGCAAAATAACATTTTGAGTACCGTGACGTCGCCCGGTATGGCGCAGCCGGGGCCCCACCCTGGAGCCAGGCCCGGGGTTGGGGCTCGTATGCGAGCGCCTGGTGGCCGGGCCTTCCCCCATGGGGCCCGGCCGGGCTCAGCCCGAACGGGCGACGTGGGGCCGCCCTCCCGTGGGCTCACCACCCACAGGAGGGACCATTAGGGGCCGGTGCGAAGAGGATCGGGCGGCAGTCGAAGGCAGGGGCCTAGACAACCCGATCTCTGGACACGGAAACTGGCTCTAGGGACGTGGAATGTCACCTTGCTGGCGGGGAAGGAGCCTGAGTTAGTGCGTGAGGTTGAGAGGTTCCGATTTGAGGTAGTCGGGATCACCTCTATGCACGGCTTGGGCTCTGGAACCACACTCCTTGAGAGAGGATGGACTCTTCACCACTCTGGAGTTGCCCATGGTGAGAGGCGGCGGGCTGGTGTGGGTTTGCTTATAGCTCCCCAGCTCTGCCGCCATGTGTTGGAGTTTACCCCGGTGAACGAGAGGGTCGTTTCCCTGCGCCTACGGGTCGGGGATAGGTCTCTCACTGTTGTTTGTGCCTACGGGCCGAACGGCAGTGCAGAGTACCCGGCCTTCTTGGAGTCTCTGGGAGGGGTGCTGGAAAGTGCTCCGACTGGGAACTCTATTGTTCTACTGGGGGACTTCAACGCCCACGTGGGCAACGACAGTGACACCTGGAGGGGCGTGATTGGGAGGAACGGCCCCCCGGATCTGAACCCGAGTGGTGTTCAGTTATTTGACTTCTGTGCTAGTCACAGTTTGTCCATAACGAACACCATGTTCAAGCATAAGGGTGTCCATCAGTACACGTGGCACCAGGACACCCTAGGCCGCAGGTCGATGATCGACTTTGTTGTCGTCTCATCTGACCTGCGGCCGTATGTCTTGGACACTCGGGTGAAGAGAGGGGCGGAGCTGTCAACTGATCACCACCTGGTGGTGAGTTGGATCCGATGGCGGGGGAGGAAGCTGGACAGACTCGGCAGGCCCAAGCGTACTGTAAGGGTCTGCTGGGAACGTCTGGCCGAGTCTCCTGTCAGAGAGATCTTTAACTCCCACCTCCGGCAGAGCTTCGACTGGATCCCGAGGGAGGCTGGAGATATTGAGTCCGAGTGGACCATGTTCTCCACCGCCATTGTCGAAGCGGCCGCTCGGAGCTGTGGCCGTAAGGTCTCCGGTGCCTGTCGAGGCGGCAATCCCCGAACCCGGTGGTGGACACCGGTAGTAAGGGATGCCGTCAAGCTGAAGAAGGAGTCCTATCAGGCCTGGTTGGCTTGTGGGACTCCTGACGCAGCTGACGGGTACTGACAGGCCAAGCGGGCTGCAGCCCGGGTGGTTGTGGAGTCAAAAACTCGGGCCTGGGAGGAGTTCGGTGAGGCCATGGTGAAGGACTATCGGCTAGCCTCGAAGAGATTCTGGCAAACCCTCCGGCGCCTCAGGAGAGGGAAACAGTGCCCTACCAACGCTGTTTACAGTAGAGGTGGGCAGCTGTTGACCTCAACTGAGGATGTCGTCGGGCGGTGGAAGGAGTACTTCGAGGATCTCCTCAATCCCGCTGTCACTTCTTCCATTGAGGAAGCAGAGAATGAGGGCTCAGAGGTGGACTCGTCCATCACCCGGGCTGAAGTCACTGAGGTGGTCAAGAAACTCCTCGGTGGCAAGGCACCGGGGGTGGATGAGATCCGCCCTGAGTACCTCAAGTCTCTGGATGTTGTGGGGCTGTCTTGGTTGACACGCCTGTGCAACATCGCGTGGCGGTCGGGGACAGTGCCTCTGGGATGGCAGACCGGGGTGGTGGTCCCTCTTTTTAAGAAGGGGGACCGGAGGGTGTGTTCCAACTATAGGGGGATCACACTTCTCAGCCTCCCCGGGAAAGTCTATGCCAGGATTCTGGAGAGGAGAATACGGCCGATAGTAGAACCTCAGATTCAGGAGGAACAGTGTGGTTTTTGTCCGGGCCGTGGAACACTGGACCAGCTCTATACCCTCTACGGGGTGTTGGAGGGTTCATGGGAGTTTGCCCAACCAATCCACATGTGTTTTGTGGATTTGGAGAAGGCATTCGACTGTGTCCCTCGTGGCATCTTGTGGAGGGTGCTTGGGGAATATGGGGTCCTGGGTCCTTTGCTAAGGGCTGTCAGGTCCCTGTACAACCGAAGCAGGAGCTTGGTCCTCATTGCCGGCAGTAAGTCAGACTTGTTCCCAGTGCATGTTGGACTCCGGCAGGGCTGCCCTTTGTCACCGGTTCTGTTCATAATTTTTATGGACAGAATTTCTAGGCGCAGCCAGGGGACGGAGGGTGTCAGGTTTGGGGACCACACAATTTCGTCTCTGCTCTTTGCAGATGATGTTGTCGTGTTGGCCCCTTCTAACCAGGACCCTCAGCATGCACTGGGACGGTTTGCAGCCGAGTGTGAAGCGGTGGGGATAAAAATCAGTACCTCCAAATCCAAGGCCATGGTCCTCAGTCGGAAAAAAGGGTGGCTTGCCCACTTCAGGTTGGTGGAGAGTGCCTGCCTCAAGTGGAGGAGTTTAAGTATCTAGGGGTCTTGTTTACGAGTGAGGGAAGGATGGAACGGGAGATTGACAGACGGATCGGTGCAGCTTCTGCAGTAATGCAGTCGATGTATCGGTCTGTCGTGGTGAAGAAAGAGCTGAGCCGCAAGGCGAAGCTCTCGATTTACCAGTCAATCTACGTTCCTACTCTCACCTATGGTCATGAGCTTTGGGTCATGACCGAAAGGACAAGATCCCGGAAACAGGCGGCCGAAATGAGCTTTCTCCGCAGGGTGGCCGGGCGATCCCTTAGAGATAGGGTGAGAAGCTCGTTCACCCGGGAGGACCTCAGAGTAGAGCCGCTGCTCCTCCACATCGAGAGGGGTCAGCTGAGGTGGCTTGGGCATCTTTTTCGGATGCCTCCGGAACGCCTTCCTGGGAAGGTGTTCCGGTCCCGTCCCACCGGGAGGAGACCCCGGGGAAGACCTAGGACACGCTGGAGGGACTATGTCTCCCGGCTGGCCTGGGAACGCCTCGGTGTCCCCCCGGAAGAGCTAGAGGAAGTGTCTGGGGAGAGAGAAGTCTGGGCATCCCTGCTTAGACTGCTGCCCTCGCAACCCGGCCCCGGATAAGCGGAAGAAAATGGATGGATGGATGGATGCAGATAAATAGTGTTAACAGATTCAATAACTTTTAAATTGTGAACATGTATTTTTACTCATGTGAATATCTTCATACGTATATATTGGTTAACTGGTAATAAGTTAATCTTGAGTGAAGACACATACTAAATGTTTGTTCAATTCAGTAATACATTAACTAAGGTTCATGATGGTACCCATATTGTACATAACATGTTTATTTCCAAATGATTGAAGGAGCAGTGTCAGTTTAGGGCGATTTAGAATAATGAATTAGATTTTATTTCTAGATTTTATTTTATTTCATGCTCCCCTGAATCCTATTCCAATATCAATAAAAAATGTCTTACCTCTTCTCAAGGTTTGCAACAAAGCCTTGAGGAGATTCAAAAGGAGAAAGGGTTTTGAAATTGGATCCAGATCTCTTTGGAGATTTGTTGTGATTGACGAATCCAAGTTCTCGCACAAGAGAAAGGTATAGAATTATAACTTTGACATGGCAACCCAGTGTCTGGGCTTTTGAACTAATAGAAAGTGATAACATACCTGTAATTGAAATATGTCTATACGTGTTCTTCAGTACTCACCTGGACATACACTGTAATACTGGAGATTTTTTTAAGTCAACCAAATTAACTGTTTTTTTGAATTAACTGCTTAAATGACAAACCACTGTCTGATTTTAAACATGTATCTTGATTGGATCTTTCATACATAAAAAATATTGCACATTGTGAGGCTCAAATAACATTGTCTTGCATGTCCTTTTATTTTAGTACAATCGTGGAAGGATGGGTCCAACGTGGAGAAGAGAGGGATGGGTGTTTGGGATGCTGGAGGTCAAACACAACAGACGACGCCCAATCCTTAAAATGGTGAAGGACCGTTCTCAGGAAACCTTGATCCCTATCATCAGAAGACATGTGCGAATAGGTTCCACCATTTTGAGTGACTGTTGGAGAGCATATGTCAGGTCTCTGAATAGGCTGGGTTACAATCACCAAACAGTAAATCACACCAACAAGTTTGTGGATCCTCAAAGTGGATGCCACACACAACACATTGAAAGAGCATGGCAGACAATAAAGGGGCAGGTCTGGAGACTAAGGGGTAATCGGAGCAAAAAGTTTAAAAAAAAAAACATCTACATTTCATTGAGTGGATGTACTGGTTGGGTAAGGAAAATAAGAATGGAGTTTTTTTTTGGGTAAGGAAAATAAGAATCTCAGTTATATGAATCTTTAAAACCCATCTGTGATTAAATAAGAAAATAGTTATTCTTTATATATTCATAATTTTAAAATGGCTATAGACTGTTTGTTGTATTGTTGAGTATGATTAAAGTTGACTAGGGTTCGCATTGGTATTTTCCTTAGGAGCAAAAAAAGGACATGTTTGGTACATTTTGGAGGGGCCACATGTTTGGAGGGGCCACTGCAAGTGCAAGTGAATGTCCGTATATATATATATATATATATATACTGGTCAATTAGGAGTGGAGCTAAATTGTGCAATGCTGTTGTAAGTCTACTTTTGTTTTTAGTAGAAATTTTGATATATACAATTTTAAATTGAATAACACTTTATTGTTTAGTACACTTTTAAAACACTTAAAGATGCAATAAAACAACTAAAAACTAATTTACATTTCCACTGATCTGAACTACAAGCACTGTTTGTCTTCTAAAGATTTAGTTACAATAACATAGACTAATTACAATTATATAAGATCAGATTGTAATTATTTAAGTTTGTGGTTTTGCAATATAAAAATAAAAAAATCTGGATTATATTGATTTCCTTTTATTCACTTTAAATTAAATCACTTATTCCTTTGTAATAACATTGTAATTCCAATGTAAATACATACTAATTTACATTTTATTGAGCGTAATGTCTAACAAGATTGATTTCATTTTAATTACATTTAATGTGATCTAACCCTTTATTCTCTTGCAGATCACAACTTATTCCCTATGGTCGCTGTAACATAGTAACTAAATCGCACTTAATGTGTAAATGGATCTTGTTTCACTTTACATTAATTCACTCGTTCCTTTTTTATAACATTGTAATTACAATGTAGGTACATAGTAATTGACATAGGATTGAGTGTTGTTATGTGTAACTTCATTGATACTACTTTGTAATTACATTTACATAAGCTAACCCATTTTTCACTCCCAGATCACGATGTATTCTCTGTGGTTGCTGTAACATAGTAACTGCATAGTACTTGATGTTTAAATCGGTCTTGTTTCACTTTACATTAATTCACTTGTTCCTTTGTAATACTCATTTAATTACAATGCAATTGCAATAGTAACTGACATTTGATTAAGTTTTGCATTGTGTAACAACATAGAAATTATTTTGTAGTACACTTAATATTTCTTACTCTGACATGGAGAAAAATATTAACACTTTCAAAATGAAATATACTAAATTTGGTGTTTGCCTGTGACATTGCATTGTTATTTCTAATGATATTATTATTCTATATTGTACTGTACTTTCAAAGGGATCGTAATAAAAACAAATTAACCAAGTGTTGTTCCCTAATACATGAACACCAAATATTTTTCGAAACATTTGACTTACAGTGCAGCTATGATGAAAGGGATAATTAAATGTCTTTCATTTCACACTGTGTAGGTACATTATAGTTACACTAATATCAACTGCAAAGACACTGCTCAACAATCAAATAAGATAGTTGAAGATAATGATAGGGTTTGCCTTGTTGTGTCCTAGACTAACATTGGTGATAAGAACTTATGTAGTTACATGTAACAAGGTTAATGTAGTTACATGTAACAAGGTTAAACTTCAAAATGCATTGTTAACAGTGTCACATTGAAATTACAAAAGTGTAATTACAGCCCATGTTAGTTACACATGTAACTACACACCTTGTAATTACAGATAAATAAATCATTAGTAATTACACGTGTGGAACAATCATGTTTGTAATTACATCACTTTGTTCCAATTGTGTAATAACTGATACCGATAAACCCTTATTACATAGTAATTACATGTTAATTATATAGTATTTAATAATATCTACTATGTTATAAATGCATTAATTAAAATGTTATTACATCTAATGAATGTAGAGTGTTACCGAAAGTTGTGATGTGGGCAGATTATTTTTGATTGTCTCAGGATCCTTGCAATTTTGAATGGACTGTATTTTATTAATTGAATTTGATGGCAGGCCCCTTAGTAAAGCATTCTTATAATCAATTTCTGGAGAAAACAAATGCAAGGATATGATAACTTTTCAACATCAGAAAATGTGAGAGAAGGTCTTAGGCGAAAGATGTGGTATTACAGATATGTGTAATTTGGGCCTTAAAAGAGTAGGGTCAAATTTCACAACTAGTTTAATGAGAAGTGAATGATGTGGCCTTCATTTTGTGTTAAAGTGCTAGGTCATTGTTCTTGATAAACTCTTGTAATAACAGGGTTTTGTTTGTCAGAGACTACACATTAAACAGCACCAGTCTTAAAAGGGCCTGATTTAAAGATTGAACATGGACATGTTTAACTTGCTCAAGACGGTCAGATTGTGGATTGCGTAGAGTAGATATATTTTCAAAAGAGGGCAATGTACAGAACTTTGTCAACAGTGTTCTCTCTTTAATATTTTCCTGCCATGTCGCCTTCATTGTTCTGAAGGATTCCAATTTGCGGAAGTCCTTTTTAAAGCTCCTTACTAAGAGATTGTTTTATCTTCTTAAAACTACAAAGAAATTTCCATCTTATAGAGATCTACAAATAATGGTGAAACTTCAGTATAGTTGTGCATACAAATATTCAAAAGAAATCAATCAGCTAGCTCAAATGAGTTCACCGAAGATAAGTAAAACATTTCTTATATTAAAGATCAGTACTTAATTACCAACTCATGAATAAAATGTTATTCAATAAAAATACAGATAAGAAATACATAAATCAATAAAAAGTAATTAAAATAGCAGAGCAAGACATCATAGCAACCAGAAGAGAAAATCAAGAAATAATATGAAAACAGAATTTTTTTTACACACACACTTAACTTTGGACATGGACAAAAACAATTGTCTTGAGTGTTGAAAAACAGCAGGGAATGTCATACTGTTTGAACTCCAAAAAAGATGTAAAAAATTTTGTGGAGTTACTGAAACATTTGTTTGTGGCATGGTTTGTTTGGTTATCATTGCAAGATTTTCAAATACAGTGGTAACCACAGGTTTTACAACAAATACTGTTCAAACAGTTTCCTGGAAGAGAAGTGCTTTCACACCGAAAACTTGCTTCCTCACCAAATTTGTAGATGTGTGTTACTTTGCCCAGAAAGTCATGCAGTGTGTGTCAAGCAGTGATATAACACTTTCCGATAAGGGTACATGAACTACCATTAACGAATGCAGTAGTTAACATGTATATATGATGAACAAAGACATGAACAAATGGTTAGTAATGATAACCCTTACAACTAGCCAGTGGCGTCATTAGGCCTGGGCCTCCGGGGCTATAGCCTCGGTTCTTTTATGAATAGCCTTGGATCTCAAATTTACCCAAAATAATAAGAATAAAAAAATAGCCCTTTATCTATTCATCTATAATTCAGATTGCACATTATGACAATGTAGACGTGTAGGCCACTAGTGTGTACGTTCACAAATGTCCATATGTACATTCAAAACCCTGTACTTTCTGTCCCGGGTGGGGCGGGGGGCTAAGCCCCGAATGTATTGTGATCCTAGCGACGCCTCTGCAACTAGCTACATGATTGCGTGTCCTGCATCAACATTATAAAAATGTCAGTGCAAACTGTGTTGCTGAATAAAAACATGAGTTTCCACCTGTCTCAACATTAACAAATACACACTGTTCATGCAAAAGTAATAAAAGTTTAAAAGTAAGGGTCATCATTAGTATCCGTTCATCAATCATTCATGTTAACTACCGCATTCCTTAATGGTAGTTCATGTACCCTTATTCGGAAAGTGTTACCAGTGATAAGTTACATTTGATCTGTTTCTTCTTATTAACTGGAACATTTACATATTTGTCATTTAGAAGATCCTGTTATTGAGAGTGTTTAACAGTACATTCAACTTAAGTTGGTGGGACAACCACACAACCCAGGAATAGTAATTTCAGTACACATAAAGACATTTCATTAAACTGTTCTCCATATTTCCGGTTGGCATTGTAGATAAAGATGCTTACAAGTTTTTTTGGGATGTGTGAACACCCATCAACCATTAATCGCACATTAAGCACCTGTTAAGCACACAAATAGGCCTAGATTCATGGGTAAACTAGACAAAGTGGTCTACCACTACAAAACAGGCGCAGCATAAGCAACAGTTTAAGCACAGTACAAAACATAGGCAACATTGTCTGCCCTGCGTGCTGACAGGTGATGATCTAGAGGGCCTGTAATCACATCGACTTATTTCCTTTTAATAAAGACCTATTAATAAAGACCAAAGAAATGTTTCACTCACCAGGTGGTCTCTGCTCAGCCAATTTAGCCATATTGTAATGTAATCCATTTATTAATTCCATGCACTCCACTGCCCGAAGTAAAAACCCCAAAAGTTGCTAAACGAACTATGTAGGCATCAAGGTCCCGTTTTAAAACGGCACCTTCCTCTGCTTGATGTTGGCAAACCTGCCAACCGCTTTGGCTTTGTCAATGTCATGCTACATACAAAGCAAAGTGAGGTTGGGTGGTTAGGCCTCATCAATGTATACACGTAAATAGCTCTTGATGAGATTCAAATGGCTGAAACTTTGCTCGGCACTGGCAGTGCTGATCGGAATAGTTTTGTATATTCCACTGTATGTGGAATTGCCAGCTTATAGGTTAGGTTACATGTAGGCTTCAATCAAATATTAAAACAGCCCCGGTCATTATTTAATTGAAAAAACAGTTAAATAATTGTGTGTCACCTTGTTACAGACACACAAGGTGACACACACAGGTGAAAATGGCAATTAAAGGTGAATTTCCCAAACCTGTGGCTTTTTAAATTGCAATTAGTGTCTGTGTATAAATAGTCAATTAATTTGTTAGCTCTCACGTGGATGCACTGAACAGGCTAGATACTGAGCCATAGGGTGCAGAAATGAATTGTCAAAAGACCTGCGTAACAAGGTAATGGAACTTTATAAAGAAGGAAAAGGATATAAAAAGATATCCAAAGCCTTGCAAATGCCAGTCAGTACTGTTATCTGTACTGACTGGCATTCACTTATTAAGAAGTAGAACATTCAGGGATCTCTTTATACCAAGTCAAGGTCAGGTAGACTGTAAGAAATCAGCCGTTTCGTATAGTGGTTTCGTATATAATGATCGCGTACCCGGTCGTCAAGTGAGAGAGTCATTTGATTATTTATTGCAGCATTAGATAGTCTTATTCATGACTATCTATCAGACTCTGTCTTCATACACATTGTCTTACCACCTCAATCTCATCTCACTCATTCTCAAAAAAAACTTCCGGTTGTCCTCACCTTCATAGACATCCTAAACTGAATACACATATGCCCATTGGCTATTCACTGTTGTGCTTTGAATGAACTTGACTTCCTTGTGTACAGATGGTCTTTTGTTATCGAAACTAGGTTCCTCCTGGTGCAGGACAATGCCCAACCTCATGTGGCCAGAGTGTGTAGGCAGTTCCTGGATAACGAAGTTATTGATGCCATTGCCAGGCCTTCGTGTTCCTCAGACCTGAATCCAATTAAGAACCTCTGGGATGTTATCTATCGGTGCATCCGACACCGCCAAGTAGCCCCACAGACTGTTCAGGAGCTCACTGATGCCTTGATCCAGGTTTGGGTGGAGATCCCCCAGGAGACCATCCGTCACCTCTTCAGGAGTATGCCCAGATGTTGTCGGGAGTGCATACAGGCACGTGGGGGTCATACACACTACTGAGTCACATTGAGTTGCCGTGATTAAATTCACACAAGTTGAACCAGCCTGTTATTTCAATTGTTTACTTTGAGTTCAAATCCAGCCCTCAATCGGTAGGTGGTTTTGGTTTCCTTTGACCGTTGTAATGTACAAGTTTATGTTCAGTTCACTTTGTTCTCAAGGAATTACGCAATGTACAATAAAGATTTTAATACATTTCCTCCACTGAGACTCGATGTGTGATTACATTTTTTGGAGCAGTGTATTTATGATTAGCAATCAAATTATTAATTTCTTAGAAACTAGTTGATAAGGTGCCATCAGTTTGAGCAGTGCCATCAGTAAGTGTTGCTGATGCAAAGTAGGCCCATTACCAACCAACAAGTAACTAAATTTGGATACAATTATGAGTCATTAGCAAACTGCTAGTTAAACATTACACTGTTGGTTACTTTAAAACCAACCTTCATCTGGGTGATGGAGGGATATGTGAATATTTGATCTGTTAACTGGTTGCATATGTTATCGCATGACTCATTAGGAAGAGAAAAGCTGTTGCTATAAAACGTTGTCTACTTAATCAACAGAGTGTACTGGTGAAGGGACAGATCTGATTGGCCAATAGATGGAAGGTTTGCAAAGTTATTTTATGCCCCCTTGTAAAAGTATTTTCAGTATTTTTAAAATACAAAAATACAGTAGTTTATTTTGATACATGGTGTGGCTGCTGTATTTTGTAGTTTATTTTGATACAATTAAAATTAAGGTATTTGGTATTTTATTTTAACTGACTTTACCTCAGTACCATCACAAAGGACTGCTAAATTGGCTACCATGCATTTATAATATCCTGTAGTTTCTTGGCACATGCCTAACTAAATTGGTTTGCCTTTTAGGGGATAAGCTGCTAAACTAAATTGTAGGAGAGAAAAACTCCAGCCCTTGTTGCAGTGGTTTGCCTGCTGAAACCACCAGGGCAATGTAATTTTTGGGAATTCACAAACTATGATAAATTTTTAGTCCAATAGTGGCAGTCAACCAAAACTTGTATACGTATATATTTTGACCATGTCTGTGGTTCTTTTGACAATAATATTGTTCTATCATCAACAATGGGGGATGACTTTAGGTCTCTACCCTCACTTCAGTTCAAAATAATTAATTTCTAACATTAAAGCTATTCAGAAGAAAATATATTTAGCTTTCATTTATCCCATAACTGAATATGCTTGTGTTAGGGAAGTAACCACAGGTGAGACCAATCTGAACACAAATGTAACTCGTAGTAATAGGCCACCCTGATTTCATGGGAAACAATGGTTGGGGCCATCCCAGGGGCTCTGCCCCCCTTCCTGGAGCCCTTAGCCTCACCCAATTATTGTGAGCCATTAAAAAGGCCAAATGGATTGTTTAAAAGTTTCCACACATTAAAATTGGACACAGTCCTCAGACTGTCAGTATTAAGATTGTTATTCTTTCAACTTAGCCGATATCCCTCGCTAACTGAAGATTATGCAAACCCAAAAATTATGTTGACAGAAAACAGATATGATATGACAATACCCTATTCATAAGTCAATTTACCATTTTAGAATTTAATGAGTATCAGGCATTGGTTTTAAAACACAAGTATTATCCCAGTTATCATTGGTAAATACAAATAACAGAGAAACTATATTATTTAACCAAACTCAATTCAGCATTTAAGGTACATCTAATTGTATTGTGTGGAGTAAACTCGCTTTAGCTGTTTTATAGGCTATGACTATTTTAGATTCAAATTCAGTCCTCACTGGACACAGCGTGTCTCCTTAATGTTAAAGACTATCACCATGTGGATTCTTCATTCTACCACTTATACAATATACAAGGAGAAAACAGTATTTTAACCTTTTGTAAGAAAAACATGAGGCTATTTTACAAGGCCAAGTTGACCCTCCAGTTGTTACAGCAGAAAAAGGTGAAGGTTCTGGAGTGGCCATCACAGTCTCCTGACTTTAATATCATCAAGTCACTTAGGGGAGATCTCAAACGTGCGGTTCATGAAAGACAACTAAAGACTTGCATGACCTGGAGACAAATGGGCAGCTATACCACCTGCAAGAATTCTGGGTCTCATAGACAACTATTACAAAAGAATGCACACTTTCATTGATGCTAAAGGGGGCAATACACAGTATTAAGAACTAAGGGTATGCAGACTTTTGAACAGGGGTCAGTAAAAAAAATTATTTGTTGCCATTTTTTGTTTTATGATTGTGCCATTTGAACGTGAATACCATAGGAAATAAAAGACATGTTTTGTCTGCTCACTCCTTTTTTATTTACAAATGGTACATATATTACTGATTCTCCAAGGGTATGCAAACCTTTGAGCACAACTGTATATACATTTTGACATAGTATAGAGCTAAATAATATTTGGTCTTTGGTATATAATTGTAAATTTAATAGATGCGGTGGGCCCTGCTGCCTCTGCCCCATCTTCCCAGGGCCTAATTTGGATTTGTCAGACCACAGGACAGTTTTCTACTTCACTTCAGTCAATCTTAAATGAGCACAGGCCCAGAGGAAGCAGCAGAGGTTTTGGATCTTGTTCATATATGGTTTCTTCATTGCATGGTAGAGTTTTAACTTGAATTGAGGCAGCAACGTACTTTGTTCATCGACATTGGTTTTTCGGGAGTGTTCCTCAGCCCATGCAGTGATGTCCACTACAGAATTGTGTCTGTTTTTAATGCAGTGCCCCCAAGGTCTTGAAGATCACAGCCATTCAATATTGGTTTTCGGCCTTGTCCCTTGCGTACAGACATTTCTCCGGATTCTCTGAATCTTTTAACACTACAAGCGGCAAGCCTTTCAGACGTACAGTATCAGCCAGAGCCGAACGCCGTTTCTTTGTTTTAAATGGTTCATAAATTAGAAAAAATACAAGAATGTGTTTGTATTGAAGGCCTTACCATACGAAAAATGACTACATATAACGATTATTTTTAAGAACAAAGGCTATAGTATTTTAATTTGTTTATTAGGCCCTACAAATGTACAAAAGGAAAATGACACAACACTTAAATTATTACAAAATGAATCCATTAGAATTTAGATTTCGTTTTGATCTCATTTTTGATGATATACAAGGTACAATAACAGACATTATTGACCAGTTTGCCACCATCCAGGGATATCAACATGAATAGCCGAACATAAGCCTAAAGCATGGTTGATAAACACTATTCATTTTATAAGTATATAAAGTAAATGATGATTTACAGTTGCCTACCCTGTCACAGGGCCTCCCGTGATTACGCCAGCCTCCGGCTACTAGCACTGCATTCATGGAACATCAGGGACTCGCCACTATTATGCACACCGGTGCCTCATCACATCACCCCGGACTGCTGGCAGCACTCAGATTTTCTTTATCACAATAAAAGCCATCATTTACATGTATAAGGCAATATAGCTAACAATCAAGTCTGTGAAAAAGAACAGACAAGAACAACAATGGAACGGACATTAAATATAAAATGTACAGACCAGATTGTTAACTATATTGCCTTATATATTTGAGTGATGGCTTTTATTTTGAAAAAGAAAATCTGCTACAAGAATGGTAATAAAGCCTCGATTGGCCATCACTACTCCGGACATCTAGACATTATGCACATCAGATCCTAATTATTACACACAAAAAAAAAATGGAACAAGACAATTTTTTTTTTTTTTATTGCTTGAAATAAGTGAAATAATCTACCAATGGAACAAGACAAATTACACAATATTTAAGGTGTATTTTCTAAAAACAAGCAGTATAATCTAGCTTGTTCAGACACATATACCTTATTTTAAAAATGGTAGGGTTTTTAACCTGTAAATAAGATAAGCCATATATTTTTTGCAGTGTACAGCCAGTAACTGCCATTCCTAGCCTTCTCTTTAAGTAAAAACATTGCAGTGTATTATTCAATTAATTTGGTTTGTAAATTTGATTAGCAGATTAAAAGGATGATCTACAGTAGCTTACATGAATAACGAAAATAGCCATTTGATAATATATAGAAACAACGATCGTCATTTATCGATTGTCATCACACAAACAAAGAAAGCTGTCAAGTGCACTCCCAATGGCTCATTATCAGAATCAGATGAAGACCCGGCATCTGAGACATTGATTTTGGGGTCTGTTTCTGATTCTCCATATGACTCCCTCTCATCTAAATATTGCAGCATCTGTAATTCTGTTAGGGTGTCGAATCTTCGGGTTTGTTTCGCCAATGTGAACTAAACTGTGAATTGTGTCCGAGTTTGAATTCAGATTATGTACAATTACTACCCTCATCATCATTCTTCATCATTACACTGCATAGGTGTGTCTGGGTTGATCAGGGGGTTATTGCCCATTCATCCATTGCTATTTCATTGCTATTCATTAGTTTAGATGTACATTTATTGTCATTAAACAAGTACAACTACAGTATAACAAAATGCAGTTAGCATCCATTGGTGTAGAATAAGTGGGGGACCAATATTACAGAGACATCATTGTGAACCCCAGGAAAAGCGTGAAAATCCTGGGATCCATTGACCCAGACCCCCCCAATATAACATACTAACCTAACGTAATACGTTTGCTGAATTGATAATTTGTGAACCTTGGTATTTCGTTTTGTATTTCATATTCAGATATACATTTTAGATTTACATTTGATGAAGAAGGCTGAATCTCCTATTGAAAAACAGTAAAGTGTGATACATATGTTGAATTGTCAAGTAGCTGTCAGGATTAGAGTTTTGCAGGACCCAAGCACGGACACGAAGAGTAAAGAAAGGGCTTTTAATAACAGAACAGAGGCAAGGAAAAAACAAGAAAATAACAAGAAACGGGCAGGCAGGCAAAAACACAGACTGGTGGCAGGGACAGACATAAACCAAGCATCAAACACAATGACTGAACAAGGGCTAACAGAAGAGGACAAACTATATAGGGAGCTAACGAGAACTAAACAACAAACAGGTGAAATCGATCAGGACCAAAGGGACAGGGCATGTTCAGAAACAAAAGACAAAAACCAAACAAAACAGGCTACATGCAAAATCAGAAACCCAAACGGAACAGAACCTCACAATAGCCTATATCGTTTGAATTCTATTTCAATAATTGCCTAATTAAATTGTTGAATGGTCATGGAAATCTTGTATTTCATTTGTAAGTTCATTCAAATTCAACCAAGAGTATCATTCATCTGGGAGTATTGCGCATTCATCCAGTGACGTCATGCATTCAGTGAGGGGTGATTAGTGCCTGGGTACCATCCGTGGGTAATCTTGTAAATAGTCTCTAAATAGTCTTACGTTTGTGAGTTTAGAATTCTGACAACGGAACAATGTAATATACACCTGTTTAGGAAAAGTAATGGAAACAGGAGGATGCAGCTTTCAAAATGGCAGTTACAAACTCAAGTGCCAAGTCCCGTAGGCATTTGGCGGTCTTATTGTAAATGAAATTATGTACTGACCCCCAATCTCGTTGCAATTATAAGTTGAGAAACATTATTCTTAAATTGTTGAACTATTTGCCTGTGCAGTCTTTCAAAGTGGTGAACCCTTCCCCATCTTTATTTATAAAAGGTTCATCCTCTCTGGGTTGCTCTTTTAATACCCACTTACTGTATGTTACTGACCTGGTGCCAATTAACCTAATTAGTTGTGAGATTTGTGAGCTGTTTTTCTTTACATTTTACACAGCGTCCCAACTTATTTGAATGCTTTTTAGTCTTTTATTGAATACTTAACTTATATCTGTCCCTAATCATTTAAACAAATCAAATTGTAAATGAACACTTGCAAATATTTAAGTTAGATGCAGGCGAACTTCAATGTATAATCACTGTCTGGCTTCAAATAATTCTACATACTTAAAATGCATCAATTAAATTAAATTATACTGCTACTGCCCTCCTCAATCAAATTACTGATCTGATTTGGACGTGTTTAGAAGCAATAAGGTGGGAACATAGAAACCAACATCTTTACCATTTCAAATCAGCCATAAAACACAAAGGTTCTCTTTGAAGCATACAGGGGTACACAGTGGTGGATTTCATAGAAATGGTAATAAATTATTGAATAATTTTTTCCATGGTGGTTGTATTTGTTCTGCTTGCCACCTATTTAGAGAGTAGGACTATTCAGATCAACAAGACAACACGTAGAACTCCTCATTTTCTATGAACATTATTTTATTTAACAGTTGTGTTTTACAATAAAGCAGGTATTCACATTAAAGTGCTAAGGCTAATAGTTTTCTTGAACAAAAAAACATAATTACCACCTGGCTTGGAATTTCTTCATTTTAGGGGCAAGGCCATTTGGCCATCATTATCACAAAAATGTTTAGGGCACAAAGGCCACACGCCAGAGCACAAAGGCCATTGAGTGAAATAAGAGAATTTGGAGCTTTCAAATGAAAAGTTTAATTGCTGATAAGAAAAAAATATCTATTTTATTTTAATCCTTCAATTTCATCCACTCATTACTGATGCCCCATCATCTCCCTCCCACTGCTCTGATTTTATAGATTCTGCAATGTTTAATTTCAGAGGTTTTAGTTGGGAGCGTTCACACGACGACAACAAACAGGCTACAGTATTGACAGTTAAGTAATGTTAAGGCTAGCTAGCCAGAAGGATAACATTACCTCAGTTACCCAAGAGTAAACTGCTAAGTATCCTTTAACATCACAATCACTTGCGCAAATGAGTACAACCTCAATAAACAAATATAGTGACTTATTTGCAAGTATTTCACAACAAAATGCTTTCAAAATCTTTCACCTGAATGCTTTCAAAACGCTTATCAATCGATAACTAGCTAGCTTTTTTACCTGCATGTAGTCCGTTCTTGAGGTTGTTCTCAATTGTGAACTTTAATCGAACTTACGACATTGAGATTTTGACAGTAGCACACAAAGGCCATGGTGGCCGTAGGGCGTACAATGATTTTCGGGGCATCACAGCAAGAGCGAGGGGCAACGACGGCCATGGGCGTCGTGAAATTCCTATGCTGATTACAACATATCTTTCAGAATTACTCAGCCTCAGAACAGCTATTGTGCTGGCTACTGAATATTTTATTAAACTTGTCCATGTTCAGAGACTTGGCTTACTTTGACTCTATGTGGAGCATCCCAAAATCCCTCAGTCTCTCATCTCTCATAATTGTTCTTAGGTGAGTCTTGATCAATATCAGGTTAGAAAAACTATGTTCTCAGGCAGCACTACTGACTATTTTGCACAAACGGAACAGTTAATGGAACACTTCTTTGAATGGCTCCAGAAACACAGTGAAACTCCAGTTTACAGAAACTCCAGTAAGTTGGTTAGATCCTGCATTCCAGTTTTCTTTATCCTTTCCAAAATCATTTTGGCTTGATGCAGCTCGTGTCTTAGATCATCCAAGTCTGATTGGTAGATCTCTGCAAACAAAAAAAGAATGGTCTCTTCCAGAAAGCTGTTGCCTTTGGGGTGGAGGGCTTGAACACCTTTCATTATTTTACAGCTGGGCTTGGAGAAGCGTCTCTGTAATTCACCAATCATAGTGTCAAGGAATGGATAGAAGATGCTCTTTCGAAACCCATCCTCATCTTTCTCATTGAAACGCTTAGCCAAAGTGTATGCAACTACAGATCCTTGTAATCTCAAGCTGGTTTTTGTTGCCTTTTTGACACCCTTTCAATGCTGAGATTACCCTTTATAGCAGTGTCTAAAACTTCTCTCCATAACTCCTCAAAGAAGGACTCATCTCTGTAGCCCTGAAATGTGTCCTGGAGTGCTTCACTGATATCCACTACTCTAGCTAGATTCAGTAAGGGCGACTGAAGCACTTGTTTAAAGGACACGGAATACACCAGGCAGTCTGTCCATCAGATTGTGGCAGTAATAGTGCCTGCATGCCCATCTGGTGTCACTGAGCTTTTGAAGCTCCCTAGGCTGACCTCCATACATTTCTTTCTGTACAGCTAGCCACTTGTGGTGAACGTAAGAGCCTGACATGAAAACGTAAAATTTCTGTACTAAAGAAAAAAAACATGCAGCCATCGGGTACAGACTTGACAGTATCAACAAGTACTAGGTTGAGGCAATGTGCATAGCAGTCCACATAAAACGCATGTTTTGCAACTTCCTTTATACGTGCAGATACACCAGAATGTTTTCCACTCATTACAGATGCACAATCATATCCCTGCCCCACAAGATGGCTTTTGAACTCCAGTCCATACTTCTCTAGGTAGCTGATAATCTTTTCAGTCAATGCTGCAGCATCTAAATGATCAGCTTGTTGAAAATGTAAAAAGCTCTCATGCACTGTTCCATTGTAGTAATAGCTTAGGACCAGTGACAGTTGTTCTTTTTCATGCTCTTAGTTTCATCAGCCAGAACGCTGAATGCCTCACTTTATTTGACTTCTTGGATGATTTCACACTGGACTAACTCTGCCTACTTTTAGGTCTTGTTTAGCTCTATGTTGTAATATGGCAAGAAAGTTCCCCCTATTCTTAGAGTCCTCTGTAGCAGTGAGCAGGAGAACATCTGCCACAGTTTTTATAGAGTCACGATTGTCTTTCAGTTTTTTTTCTTTATCCATTGATTGTTACAAAGATGAATTACTCTCAACTCCCCCTCTGAATTCTGCCCATGCAAGCATGGTATTAACAAGGTGCTCTGATTTGGCATGCATGGCAAAACCACCATCTTTATACAAAGCCTTTTTCCAGGTAGAAAATCCAGACAGAGAAATTAAGGCAGATTGGGGAGCATTGGGTAGTGAAATGTGTCTGCATGCAAAACAATGTGCAGAGTCCCGGCTTTGAGAATATTCCAGCCAGTAATAATCTTTGTACCATGTGGGGATAAAAAGCTCTCTTCATTTGACCTTTCCCATGCTTTGTTCTGAGGAACAACTTCTTCTTTGGTTGTACTGGACCCACCACTCTGGATTGTGAAATATGTATAATATGTATAGTATCAGTCCAAATTATTTTAAGACATTCCTGGTAAAATGGTCTACAACAAAGCCACTGACTGGTAGATTCCATTTGACTACATACTTTAAGGTCCAACTGGGACTGCAAAAGTGGTTGATGAGCCAGAGGGGACTGGGGGTTCCTCTATGTCACTGATGCTCTCTGAACTGTTGTTAATGCTGCCATGAGAATCATCCCCTTCTTCCTCAGAGGTTCGGCAGAAAAGCTCATTTCTGGGTTTATCTGAAACAATCAATTTCCATTGTTAATATGCTTACCGGGTATTGAGAATATGCCACTTATGATACATTGTGGTTTTACCTATGAAAAGATAATCTGCTAAATGACTCATAGGTACATTTACATGTTATTTTATGAATACTAGAATACTAGTAAACAAATATCCCACTGCTCTGATTTGCACCTGTTGCTGAAGGTCAAAGACAGTTGGTCTGGCCTTGACTGGATGTCTCAACAAGGCTCTGATTTGAACTGGCAGGTTCAAATCTGATCAGGCCCTGACTGGTGGTTTCAGCAAGGCTCTGACACACATCGGCAAGTCCCAGGCTGGTCTGGCCCTGCCCCCGACTGGTGGTCTCAACTTGGCTCTGACCTGCAGCAAGTTTCTGTGACTTGTGCCACAGCAGACCTACTGTCAGTTCGGACGGGATAGCCTTTGTTGCCTTGGGTTCACTCTGTCACAGGTTTGTGGTGTGTCCCTCATCAGACTACGGTCGGTAAGTACTCACCACTGCTGACCGGGAGGACCCCACAAGCCCTATAAGCCATTTTCAGAGATGTTCTGACCCAGTCGTCTGGCCATAAAAATCTGGCCTTTGTCAAAGTCACTCAGGTCTTGATTCCTGCCTATTTCAGTCAATCAATCAAAATTATTTATGTAGCCCTTTTTACATCAGCAGTTTTCACAAATTGCTTTTACAAAACACCCAGCCTGAAACCCCAAGGAGCAAGCAACAACAATGTTGAAGCACATTGGCTACGAAAAACTCCCTAATAGGGGCTGAAATTTAGGAAGAAATCTAGAGAGGAACCAGGGTCAGAGGGGTAACCAGTCCTCTTCTGGCTGTGCCGGGTGAACATTTTAAGTGTAGTGTAAAATAAGTTGTAAGTTGTGAAATGCATTAGTAAATCCATTTTGGTTGTGTCCAGAATCTATAAAACCTAACCTTGGTCAGAAGCATGAACAGATGGACAAGGACAGGGACAACCAGGTGGAGGTGGGGGTCTGGTTATCAGACTGGCAGCTGGAATCGTCAGGTATCGTCTTGATCTGCAACACAGCCAGGAGGACAGTGGCAGCATGAGTCTGTAGAGCCTGGTACTCGGGACGTGTGGGCCAAGACCTCATGTCCTCCTAAGTTTGAATGGAGCAAGAGACAAGAATATGTAGAGAGTGCATTCCTTAGGTTTAGGAGGAGAACTGACCCTACTCATCCCAGCCCATTAATATAGCGTAAAACCTTGGGTCCAGTGACTCTGTGGCCCAATCCAGGAAAGGCCCCGGACAGGGCCCAACAGGCAGGAAATCAATCCACCCACATTGCCAAGCATAATCCAAAGGGTCACCAACCAACCACAACCACCCTGAAATGAGGGCTGAGTATTGCCAGCAGTGTACCCCAGTTCCACAACGTTTCTCCTGCATCCAACACATTGACTACAAGAGCTTATTGTTCGCTTACCATCTAATGTACTCAGACCTTGACATGTACAGTTGTTAGGAGATTATCAAAGTTATTTGCTTCACCTGTGAGTGGTCATAATGTTTTTGTTCATCAGTGTATATACAACACAGCTACACTACCATTCAAAAGTTCACTTACAAATTTCCTTATTTAAGAAAAGCACATTTTATTTCCATTGAAATAGCATCAAATTGATAAAAAAAATACAATGTAGACATTACGAATGTTGGCATTGACTATTGTAGCTGTAAATGGCAGATTTTCAATAAGATATCTAAACAGATGTAAAGAGGCACATTATCAGCAACCATCACTCCACTGTTCTAATGGCACATTGTGTTGCTAATACACGATAATTGTCTATTATCGGCATTAGGTAAAAGAATGTCATTGTCTGTATCCTTCTTTTTCAGCAGAATGCTGTCTGAGAAGGAAGTTGAGATATTTTGCCACAGAAGCTTTGTGCTGCAATGACAGTTCCTTACAGTGAATAGTGTTGCAATGTGTATGTGAAAGACAGAGACAGGTTTCACGTTTCAATTAATTATGTGCATGTGTGCCTAAAAATGGCAGGCTGCAGGGTTGCATGGTTATAGAATCATTTTGCAAAGAGAATATAACACAAATGACTATACAATGTAAAAAATCTGAGATACAGTAGGTTTTTCCGGATAACGCAATTAAATACACATGATACAATCATTTCAGCAAAATAAGGGATACATTCTGTAAGTATCTGAAAAAAGGCATAGGCCTGTTGATGGCATATTGTGTTAACTATGCAAAAACATAAACTTTTGGCTGAGTTAGCTTGGCTAATGGTGTGTAAACCTGCCAATGCAGTGGAAACAGCGGTACCTGAAAAAAGTTTTAGAACAGTTTCATGGAAGATACGTGGGCCAAAACCCATACATATGATTACCTTCACAACAGATGGTTATTTTTGCACATAAAATAGGAAGTGATGTCATATGGTTGTAACCACAGCTGAACGTTCTTGTATTCTTTTCTTTGTTTACTATATTACAATGTCATTAAGTGGATGCTCTTTTCCAAAGCGACTGACAGTTAGTGCATTCATTTCAAGACAACTACGTGGGGAAATTGGGTGTCCGGCGATTGACTGAAGACTTATTATTATTATTACTCTTTATAAAAGGTATGGATGACCTAATATTATTATAAAATGTAACTTTAAATAACTATGTCCTATTTTTTTACACTGAAAATTTTACCGGCATATGTCATCATATACAAGTTAAATATACAAGATATCAACATTAGCTTTAAGCAACACTAAATAGCCAACGTTACACAACACAATGGTTTCTCATTAAGACTGATGTTGATGACATGTCATTGACTATACCGCTCCATACATGTTTGAAACCAGAGTAGGCTGACTAAGAGGATTTAAGTGAACATGTGAGACATGTTGTAACTGGATCGGGTAGCATCATTCTCCTGCCAATATCCTGGAAAATTATCTGAAATAGAGATTGAAGAAGGGATTTACTAAATGGATTTAGATCACAATAATTATAAGGACCAAGGTGCTTATTTTTAGGGTTTGGGCTTTGCATATTGCTAAAAGAGTGGCTGTGGGAATTAATGTAGTGCTACTTTTGGGGTGCTGTATGGTAGGTGTAGAAATAACTATTGGGATCTGTGGCTATAGCACTCATTATATAAAACATATAGCTACTTGTTTTAGATGTGGCAGTTATCTTTGAAACTGCAAGTTTACTGTAAAATTAGCTTAACCATGATTGACGGGGATCTGTCGGCTTGGATTAAGTTAGAAAGACAATCTGAAATGTTAGCAAACATATTGTAGTAAAAACAGTGCAGTTATTCAAGAACTGAATAGTTAAGGTGACCCTAGACTGAGTACCAGTAATAACATGCATTATCTAATGCTAACATTGTGGCATTTTTGGTATCTTTTCTTTTTTGCAGAATGCTGTCTGATGTAGGCCACAGAATCTTATTGCTGACTATTTACATCACCACATTCCTGACTGGCCTTCCGGCCAACACAGTGGCCTTTTACTCCTTAATAAAAAAGATGAATCAGAAAGCCACTCCAATCGATATCCTACTCTTCAACCTAACTATCTCGGACCTCATTTTTTTGCTTGTCCTACCCTGCAGGATGAAAGAAGCAATCGACAACATGAAATGGAAAATGCCTGGCTTCCTCTGTCATTTGACAAGCTTCATTTTCTACACCACCATCTACAACAGCACCTTCTTTCTAACTGCCATCAGTGTTGAACGTTATCTGGGAGTGGCTTTCCCGATCAAGTACAAACTCAAAAGACGGCCTTTGTACGCCGTGATGGTTAGCGTCTTCTTCTGGACGATTTCTATGTCACACAGCAGTGTTGTCTACATCATACAAAGCTATAACAACTCCAACACAACCGAGACCGAACAGTACAAATGTTATGATAATTTTAACACAGAGCAGAAGGAAATCCTATTGCCCGTTCGTTTGGAGCTCTTTCTGGTTCTATTCTGTGTTCCCCTACTCATCTGCTGCTTCTGCTACATCAACTTCATATGGATCCTCTCCAAGAGGCCAAACCTCAACCCAAAGAGGCGCCAGCGGGCCATTGGCCTGTCTCTGGGGACCCTGCTGGTGTTCGTTGTTTGCTTTGCACCCTACAATGTGTCACACGTGGTGGGCTACATTAAATGGGAGAGTCCCTCTTGGCGTGTGTATGCACTCTTGTCCAGTACCATCAATGCCAGCTTGGACCCCATCATCTTCTACTTCTGCTCGTCAGCCCTCAAAGTTACTTTCAGCAAAGTTTTTAAGAGCGAGTGCAGGGGTTTTGCGGCTGGACTTTCCAATCCAGGACTCAGGACAGGACACCAAGCTCCAATGACAGCTTATAATGAATATCCCTCCAATGAACTGCATATCATATGTCAGCTCCAGTGGTGTCGTTAGTCTTGGGCGTTCGAGCTTATTATATGCCAAGAACCATAAAAAATTACAAATGGCAAGTCAATAGGTGGAGGTGGAGAATAATCTTAGTGTGAAATGAACCTATGAAAAGGTTACATCTTACATGTCCTAGCAAATATGTCACCTGATATTTTCTATTATTCTACCACAAAAATGTTTTTTCACCAGTATTCATTGTTTCTGCAATGTTGATACAGTCTTCAGTTAATAACTTTTTATCTCTACAAATAACCATTACTTAATGAATGTAAGTACCCCAGATCTGGGGTACCAATTCAGTCTTATATGAAAAAGGTAGGCCCTATCTGGGTATCCAGGGTGTCTGCTAAAAGCTGAGAGTCTTGTCTTTACAGCAGTGCCTTCCAATCTTTGGTGTGACGCACTAACCTAGAAATCTACCATGTTGTTATTACACATAGCCTATTACACGATTAATTGTGTGTATATTATATACACCCTCCCTGAAAAAAAGAAACAACTCCTAAACCACAGTTATTACCATACTCTTTCAACGTGCTGCAGTGTTACTGTATTATTTTATTTTACATTTTATGTTTTTGGAGGGATAAGGGGAGCTTGACTGACTGTTGCATGCAATGGTTTAACTGACAGTCAGTACAGTTCAGATGTGTTAGGAGGACAGTTCTGGCTGAAATCCTATTAGTCCATTCACATGGAAAGGCTTTTAAGCTAAAAAGTAAGAAAATCTTGAAAAAATGAATGTTTTGCACCAATATGAATTTATTTCAATTATGATAATAAACTATTTTAATTGAAATACTTTGTCTTGTGAATGTACAGTATGTAATTATTTGGAATTCCTTGTGATCAATTTATTATAATTATATGTGTATGTTCCTTGTTTTATTACAAATGTTGAGACCAGACTTCCGCGTACAGACAGAAGAAACAGATAATTCTCTCATCACAATGTATTTTAGGAAGGAACAATGCTATTTCTGGTTTAACTTTAGGGTAAACCTTACAATTAGTGTTTCGGGTCGTTGTCATGCTGAAAGACCCAGCCACGACCCATCTGCAATGCTCTTACTCCCATTCCTCCTCTGGATCATCCAGATGGTCATTGACAAACTTCAGATGGGCCTGGACATGCACTGGCTTGAGCAGGGGGACCTTGCGTGCGCTGCAGGATTTTAATCCATGACGGTATAGTGTGTTAATAATGGTTTTCTTTGAGACTCTCTTCAGGTCATTGACCAGGTCCTGCCATGTAGTTCCGGGCTGATCCCTCACCTTCCTCATGATCATTGATGCCCCACGAGGTGAGATCTTGCATGGAGCCACAGACCAAGGTAGATTGACCGTCATCTTGAACTTCTTCCATTTTCGAATAATTGCGCCAACAGTTATTGCCTTCTCACCAAGCTGCTTGCCTATTTTCCTGTAGCCCATCCCAGCCTTGTGCAGGTCTACAATTTTATCCCTGATGTCCTTACACAGCTCTCTGGTCTTGGCCATTGTGGAGAGGTAGGAGTCTGTTTGATTGAGTGTGTGGACAGGTAATGAGTTCAAAGGTGCAGTTAATATAGGTAATGAGTGGAGAACAGGAGGGTTTCTTAAAGAAAAACTAACAGGTCCGCCTATCACAGTTAAAGTGTACATATGATAATAATGACAGACCTCTACATGCTTTGTAAGTAGGAAACCCTACAAAATCGTCAGTGTATCAAATACTTGTTCTCCCCACTGTATATTTGTTTGCTATTTATTTTTTCTAAAGAGGGCGCTCTTTCACTGGATATAAGTTTAAAAAACTGTACAGCTCTGAACAACAACCACCTAGCAACACATTTCAAACAAGGTTGGGACAAGGGAAGGAAAAGACTGGAAAGGTTGTGTAACACATAAAATAAAATGGTTGGGTCAGTAAAATGGTTGGGTATAAAAAGAACATCACAGGAGTCTTTCAGAAGTAAAGATGGGGAGGGGTTTACCACTCAATGAAAGAAAGCGCAGGCAAAAAATAAGGCTGCTCAATGTAAAATTGCAAAGTGCTTGGGGATTTCATCATCTACGGTACATAATATAATTAAAAGATTCAGAGAATCCAGTGAAATTTCTTTACTCAAGGGACTAGGCCGAAAACTAATATTGGATGGCCATGATCTTCCGGCACTCAAACGACACTGCATTAAAAACGGACATGATTCTGAAATCACTTCATAAGCTAAGGAACACTTCCAAAAACCATTGTCTATGAACACAGTACTTCTTTGCATCCACAAATGCAAGTTAAAACTCTACGATGGAAAGAAAAACACAGGTATAAACAAGAACCAGAAAAGATGTTGCGTTCTCTGGGCATGAGCTCATTTTAGATGGACTGTGGAAAATTGTCCTGTGGTCTGATCAAATTTTATTTTAAATTATTTTGGGAATTTTGGATGCCACATCCTCTGGGTTAAAAAGGAAAGGGAACATCCGGCTTGTTATCAGTGCACAGTTCAAAAGCATTAGTGCACATGACATGGGTGACTTGCACATATGTGAAGGTACCATTAATGCTGAACAATTTGGAGAAACATTGAGATATCTTTTTCATCTTTATCTTTTTATTTCAGCAAGAAAATGCCATATCACATTCTGCATGTATTACAACATCATGGCTCTCTAGTAAAAGAGTTTGAGTGCTAATTCAAAACAATTGTTTGGCACATTATGAAACAAAAAATACGACAAAGGAGACCCCAAACTGTTGAGCAGCTGAAATCCTATAACAAGCAAGAAAGGGTATGCATTTCACATTCAAAACTAAAGCAATTGGACTCCTCAGTTCCCAAATACTTACAGAGTGTTGTTAAAAGAAAAGGAGATGCAACACAGTGGGCATCTATTTTTCCAAAAACAATAACATTTTTCTCGTTCAACATTTAATATATTGTCTTTGTAATATTTTCAATAAAAAATAGGGATTACATGATTTCCAATTCTTTGCATTATGTTTTTATTAGCATTTTACGCAGTATCTGAAGATTTGTGGAAATGGGGTTGTGAGTTAAATATGTTTAGTTAACAAACAGAACATCCGTTGTATTTGTTCAAAGGAAGTCACATTCACAGGAAGTCACCTTACTGTGTTGTGGAATTCTGAGTAGCCATGTCCCCTGTATACATTGGGGTGTAACTGGAAGTATGGTTGAGATCGAGTTGAACACCAAAGAGGCTACAAGATACTGTGATAATTTCATACAAAGTTTAATTCTCTCCCTTGACTTGCAGCGACAACAATTTGGATTCAAACCTATTAGTATCATATCATTTGTTTCAGGAAATTCATTGCATTGCTTTTATTTTTATTCATTACATTTTCTACATTTTGCCAATTCTAAATTAATGAAATCATAACATAAGATGGGATAATAATTAATGGAGTGTCGCCGATGTTTGTATACTATATTACGTCTTCCCTTTACAATCAATCTGCACACTTGAGAGCAAGTTGAGAACCACCTCCTCCCCTTTTGATTGGGTGTTTGCCTGAACCAATCATATTTATTTCTGCCCTCAGAACCTGTTTGAGTACAGTAAGAAAAACTGTTATGTGCAAATAGATACCAATGTAAAGTATAATTTCCCGCCTTTGCAACCAAGTCATCATGCAGACATTTACAGTTTCAGTCTCCACAAGATTTAAGTAACTAACGGTTGTCCATCAGTCCCCTGTGAAAAATGGCACAGGGGAAAGAAAGGCTACCATGCGATAGCGCAAGCAGGAGACATGTACAGTAGTGTGGGAAAACTTTTTCACCTGATTTGTCCTTATGATGAACAATTAAATGTAAATAACATTTACACAACAGTCTGTTTATAAAATATATGGTTCCTTAAATTTCAAGATTATGTGTCAAATATATATAAAAAACAATGTAGACTTAGTAGAACCTTTCAAAACCTTTTTCCCACAGGACTAGTTGATGTGACAATTTTTTTTTAAATATTATTAAAACTAATTACTAATTAAAAACTAAAACTATAATTACAAATGTTCAATTTTATTAAATAACTATATATACCTATTTGAAGATTTCCTGAGAGAAATATCTTAACAAATGATGTTGTATTAACACCAAAGTACTGTAAAACTCTTTTGGGAACAGAACATGTCTGGAATAGGGAATAGTCAGGCTGCTGAGACCCCCAGGAAAAAAACAGTATACCCCTGAGAAGCTGGACGAGGCATTAAAAGCAATCCAGGAAGGAAAAGGCCTTTGGGAGGTTGCTAGGGAGTTTGCAATTCCTAACACCACGCTTCAAGATAAGAGAAAAAGTACACTCATGACCCTTGTTCCAACCTGGCAATGACACCTGAAGAGGAGAGCCAGCTGGTGGGCTACATAAAGTGGATGGCAGACCATGCATAACCTCTTTCAACACTGGTCATAACGCTTTTAGCCTTAGAAATTATTAGAGTAAGTGGAAGACCAACTCTGGTTAATTTGGAGCATGGCCTGAGTGACAACTGGTGGTCAGGGTTCAGGAGTCGCAACCCTGAATTGTAGAGTAGAATTCCACAGAGCCTTGAGTATGCCAGGGCCCAAGGAGAAACTACATGGGAGGATAATGTCAGACAGCTGGGACCATAGACACCAAGAAAACAATTGGTAACACACTACACTGTGAAGGACTGAAATCCTGCAGCATCCGCAATGTCCCCCTGCTCAAGAAAGCACATGTACAGGCACGTCTGAAGTTTGCCAATGAACATCTGAATGATTCAGAGGAGAACTGGGTGAAAGTGTTGTGGTCAGATGAGACCAAAATCAAGATCTTTGACATCAACTCAACTCGCTGTGTTTGGAGGAGGAGGAATGCTGCCTATGACCCAAAGAACACCATCCCCACCGTCAAACATGGAGGTGGAAACATTATGCTTTGGGGGTGTTTTTCTGTTAAGGGGACAGGACAACTTCACCGCATCTAAGGGATGATGGATGGGCCATTCCCTCAGCCAGGTCATTGAAAATGGATATTCCAGCATGACAATGACCCAAAACACACGGCCAAGGCAACAAAGGAGTGGCTCAAGAAGAAGCACATTAAGGTCCTGGAGTGGCCTAGCCAGTCTCCAGACCTTAATCCCATAGAAAATCTGTGGAGGGAGCTGAAGGTTCCAGTTGCCAAACATCAGCCTCGAAACCTTAATGACTTTAATGATCTGCAGAGGAGTGGGACAAAATCCCTCCTGAGATGTGTACAAACCTGGTGGCCAACTACAAGAAATGTCTGACCTCTGTGATTGCCAACAAGGGTATTGCAACTAAATACTAAGTTATGTTTTGCAGAGTGGTCGAATACTTATTTCACTCATTCAAATTCTAATCAATTTATAAAAAAAAAATGTTCTTGATATTTTTGTTGTTATTCTGACTTTCACTGTTGAAATAAACCTACCATTCAAATGATAGATTGATAAATCTTTGTCAGTGGGCAAACGAACAAAATCAGCAGGGGATAAAAAAAAATTCCCTCACTGTATGAACCCATCAATAAAAATCATGGTTGTGAAGACAACCCACATCTTGTCTTCAACTGTGACAAAACCGGTTTCAGGGACAGTCAAAACAGTAAAGGGGGAGTGTGTTGGTGCCAAAAAACACCACCAGGGAACACATCACTGTTCATGCTTGTGTGCAGCAGGTAATGGCATCCCACCTTTCATCATCTTCCCACTCTGCCTCTCCAGCACTGCCTGCTCCCTGGAAGGTCTCAAAGATGTTCTCTATGGAGTCTCCCTCAAGGGCTACATGGTTGGTGAGCTCTTTGTAAAGTGGCTGGTCCAACCACCACCACCACAGCCCCGAACACATCTCCCACATCCCCAACCACATAACCCACAGCCCCGACCGCTACCTCCACCAGCACAGCCCGGACCACATCTCCCACAGCCTTGACCACATTACCCACAGCCCTGACCACCACAGCCCCAACCACATAACCAACAGCCCCGACCACCACCACAACAGCCCAACCACTTAACCCACAGCCCCAACCACCACCACATCCCCAACCACCACCAAAGCCCTGACCACATAACTCACAACCCCGACCACTACCACAGCCCAACCACATAACCCACAGCCCCAACCACCACCACCACAGCCCCAACCACCACCAAAGCCCTGACCACATAACTCACAACCCCGACCACCACCACAGCCCTGACCACATAACCCACAGTCCCGACCACCACCACCACAGCCCCAACCACATAACCCACAGCCCCAACCACATAACCCACAGCCCCAACCACCCCAGCCCAAACCACATAACCCACAGCCCCGACCACCACAGCCCCAACCACATAACCCACAGCCCCAACTGAGATATAGGTTTTTCAGTGAGTAGGGAGTTGCAGTAGTCAAGACGGGAGGTTATGAATGTATTAGGGTTTCAGGAGCAGGACGGGAGAGCGAAGGTCTGAGTTTGGCGATGTTGCGAAGATGGAAGAATGAAGGTTTTACAGTCTGTTAGACGTGCTGATCAAAGGAGTGTAGAGTCCATAATGACGCCAAGGTTACGTGCGTGGGGGGATGGAGAAATAACGGTGTCATCAATGCTGAGATTGAAAGTGCCAGTTTGGGTGAGGGTGGATTTGGTTCCAATGAATAGAAGTTCTGTTTTGTAACTGTTTTGTTTGAGGATGTTGTCCTTCATCCATGCTTTTATCTGGAGCAGAATCTGGTGGTTAACGGTGTCAAAGGCAGCACTCAGGTCTGAGGTGAATCAGGAAGCTGAGGGAACCGGCATCAGCAGAGAGGAGAAGGTCCTTGACGGCTTTGAGGAGTGCTGGTTCTGTAATATGGATTGGCCGGAAACCAGACTAAAGAGGTTCATATGGATTATTTTCTAGGAGGTAGGCTTGGAGCTGTTGAGTTTGTTTGAGATGTAGGAGGACCTAGCAGCACTGAGTGCATCTCTGTAAGCTGAAAGTTGGTGTTTGTAGGCTTCAGTGTGGACAATGAGCCCCGATTTTCTCACCCGGCGTTCAAGGCGACGACCAACTTGCTTCATGGTTCGGATCTCAGATGTAAACCAGGGGGATGAGGAGGTGAAAGAAACATGTCTAGATTTTTGTGGTGCCAGAGAGTTGAGGGAGACAGACAGTAGTGTTGAGATGGTTAGCTTGTTCTTCAGGTGATTTGAGGGTGGAATCAATAGGAAGAGCAGAGAAGATGGCATCTGATAGTTGATAGAGAGGGTCAACAGCTTTGATGTTACTAAAGGAGATTATGCACATGTCAGTGTTTTGTGGTGCATTGGAATAAAATGAGAAATTAATTATCTTGTGGTCAGACAACAGAAATGAAGATGTAGTTCTATGGGTAATGGTAAGGAAATGAAGATGGAGTAATGGGTAATGGTAAGGGCGACGGAGCAGACGAGATCAAGTATGTGACCTTTGATATGGGTGGGGAAATTAACATGTTGGATACAGTTAAAACAGTCCAGGACAGCGATGAAATCAGAGGTACGTTTGGAGCTAGGTGAGTAAAAGTGAATATTCATGTCGCCATGCAGGAAAATGCGAGAGGAGAGTTATGCAGCAATGGTGAGTAGTCCAGCTAAGTCAGAGAGGAATGAGTCATTAGCTTTTGGAGGACGATAAATAAGGATGATGGTCGGGGAGTTTGTTGATTTACAGGCAATATATTCAAATGAGGTGAAGGATGGAAGAGACTCAGTGATTTTAAAATGGGATTTGTACAGTACAGCAAGGCCACCACCACGACCTGTTAGGCGGGGGTGGGACAGATAGCTAAAACCACTGGGAGTGGCTTGATTTAATATGAAACAATCTCCAGGTGTTTGCCACATTTCAGTTAGGAAAAGTACAGCTTGTTGTCCAGTATTAATTCATAGAGCAGGGGGGCTTTATTAGTCATGGAGCGGGTGTTTAGGAGAGCAATGTTAGTAAAGCAAAATGTAGAAGCGGAGTTGTAGATTGTGTTAGGTTGAAGGGAATGTAGGCAATTATGGTTTACAGATTTAAACGTCGGAGGACAGTTTGCGGCGTAAGCCTCGATGTGAGTAGGAGCGTCTACGTAGGATGCCAGACAAACGGGCATGCGCCATTACATCAGAAGAAATGTGATTGGATTGTAGATTGTAGATCGTCGGGGGAGTAATACTTAGTTTGAAAGAAAATGGCTGGTGGGAACCACAGTAGTGCTGGGCAGAGGATTGCCAGAAGGAGTAGATGGGAGTCAACCGGCAGATACAAGGCATCAATAGTAGTTGAGGTAAAGTCACAGAGGAACCTGCTCTGCCAACCGGACATTCAATCAGTCCACAGCGCCGCCACCTATCATTTAGCACTAGCAGCCACATATCATTTAGCACTAGCAGCCACCTATCATTTAGCACTAGCAGTCACCTATCATTTAGCACTAGTAGCCACCAATCATTTAGTACTAGCAGCTACCAATCATTTAGCACTAGCAGCTACCTATTATTTAGCACTAGCAGCCCCCTATCATTTAGCACTAGCAGCCCCCTATCATTTAGCACTAGCAGCCATCTATCATTTAGCACTAGCAGCCAGCTATCATTTAGCACTAGCAGCCACCTATCATTAACACTAGCAGCCACCTATCATTTAGCACTAGCAGCCACTGTCAAACCACATTCTGAACAAAAGCCCAGACCAACAGAGAAAACCAAAGGGAAAGTGGAGACTCATGATTGTAGAAGATTTGGTAAATGTTACATCACTGTTTTTGTTATTTTTCATATCAAATGTAATCTTTCATTTCTAATTCATAATATACTATTGAAATGTATTTATTCTGTGTCTTAGAATATATAGTGG
This sequence comes from Esox lucius, assembly GCF_011004845.1. Lineage (NCBI taxonomy): Eukaryota > Metazoa > Chordata > Actinopteri > Esociformes > Esocidae > Esox > Esox lucius. The sequence goes on along the minus strand of NC_047588.1, from coordinate 10,991,667 downwards.
GTATAGAAAAGAATCACCCCCCGTTAAAATAATCACATTTTGTTGCTTTGCAGCCTGAAATGAAAACGGACAAAAAACTAAAGGTTTTATTCAGCTGTATTTACAACTTATAACATCTAAATGAAAAATATAATACCAATTAAAAAACAGAATCACCTTCTCAATAACACACAAATCCAATTGACTTTCAACTGTGATCAGCTGTGGTCATTTTGATTAGCTCAGCATGAAACAAGCTTTTCCTGAAGCATTTCAGTCCTTGGTAGTGCAACTGAAGAAAACAATCAACTATGGGTGGCAAGGCATTGTCAAAAGATCTCTGGGATAAAGTTGTGGACAGGCACAAGTCAGGAGATGGATACAAAAAAAAATCAAAGGCTTTATCAGTGCCTAGAAGCACAGTGAAGTCTATTATTAAGAAGTGGAAGGTATTTGGAACAACACAGACCCTCCCTGGGTCAGGACGTAGCTCCGAACTGGATGAAAGAGCCAGGAGGAAACAGGTCAGAGAGGCTACCAAGAGGCCTACAGCAACTCTGAAGAAGTTACAGGAATTCATGACAAAGAGTGGTCATTGTGTGCATGTGACAACAATATCACAAATTCTCCACAAATGTGGCTTGTATGGGAGGGCTGCAAGAAAAAAGCCACTCCTCAAGAAAGGCCACATGCAATCACGACTGAGCTTTGCCAAAATGCACCTTGAAGATTCTAAGGCCACGTGGAAAAGGTGTTATGGTCAGATGAGACTAAAATTGAATTATTTATGTCTGGCGAAAATCCAATACAGCTAACCATCCAAAAAACACCATTCCTACAGTAAAGCATGGAGGTGGTAATATCATGTTATGGGGTTGTTTCTCTGCAGCAGGGACTGGAGCACTTATCAGGATAGAAGGAAAAATGGATGGGGCAAAATACTGTCAAATTCTTGAGAAAAATCTGCTGTTTTCTGCCAGAAAGTTGTCAATGGGAAGAATATTTACCTTCCAACATGACAATGACCCAAAGCACACAGCAAAACTGACCACACAGAGGTTGAAGGAGAAAAAGGTGAATGTCCTTGCATGGCCTAGTCAGAGCCCGGACTTAAACCCCATTGAAAATCTGTGGAATGACTTGAAGACAGCAGTCCACAAACGGTCACCATCAAATTTAACTGAACTTGAGCAGTTCTGCAAAGAAGAGTAGTCAGATATTGCAACGTCTAGATGTGCAAAGTTAGTAGAGACATATCCCAACAGACTAAAGGCTGTAATTAAAGCAAAAGGTGGTTCAACAAAATACAGACACAAGGGGGTGATCCTTTTTCCAACCCAGTGATTATGTTTTTTTATTTTTTTCTGACATGTTGGTGTTATATCTTTCACTTGGATGTTATAAGTTGCACTGAGTAAATACAGCTGAATGAAACAAAAACTGTGTCTGTCTTCATTTCAGGCTGCAAAGGAACAAAATGTGATTATTTTAAAGGGGGGTGATTCTTTTCTATACCCACTGTACTTATCTAGATATGAACAAACCAGCTGTCAGTCCTGTCATAAGAACATTCTGTGAGAGGATACAACTTGATGATTCATCAGTCAGGATAGTTGAACTTGGATTGACTGACCTGAGAATCACAAGACTAGTATAGAGTAGCCACTCTTATCAACTAGGGACATATTCCAATCTTTACTTCCTGACAACATACTGTAGAGTTATCTAGTCATGGCTCAAGGTAGGGTGATTAAGCTAGACCTTTGAACCTGTATGGAGACTCTACAGAAGCATCTGTATAGTATTGACATTTCAGTGTTGGCATGTGATCAGAAACACAGGGTGGAGGTTAGGCATGTATGGATGAGCTGAATTAGGTCAGATAGGCCTAAGCCAATATTAGACACACCCTTGGTCAGTGGAGAAGTCATGGAGGTAACATGGAGTTGGTTCATGTTTCATTACAAAAGTATTGTTAAACTGTATTTAGTTGTCATAAACTTTTGTCTTGCACTGAGGTTGTACACTGTTGTCATACTTTGCTGAATACTTTGTGTAACAACTGTTTTATCACCTACAATTTTGTAATACATTTTCTCGAGTAGATTATATTGGTTTCCTGAGTAGTTCATTTATTGTTTATAGTGTATTTTGATTAATTAAATTTCTAGGAGAACTCACCAACGAACCTAATGACCACATCGTATATCAGAGGATTGTGACAAGAGCCATCATTCAGCATTACCGGTCCGATTATATCTTTTAACGCGACTGTGTTGTCTGGTTGCAGTAACAATGATTTACAGAGGAAAATGTTATGATTTGTTTCTCAAAGATTGATATGTTTCAACACAAATGTGTCATACATCCACAGATTTCGATGGGGTTTTATTTAGCGATTTTGCTGCCATCTTCACTTAGCTATGTACCGTTAAACTGAAGGCATTAATCAATCAATCAATCAATCAAAATTTATTTATAAAGCGCTTTTTACAACAGCAGTTGTCACAAAGTGCTTTACAGAGACACCCGGCCTTAAACCCCAAGGAGCAAACAACAGTAGTGTTGAATTTCAGTGGCTAGGAAAAACTCCCTAAGAAGGTCGAATTTTAGGAAGAAACCTAGAGAGGACCCAGGCTCAGAGGGGTGACCAGTCCTCTTCTGGCTGTGCTGGGTGAGATATTAAGAGTCCAATTGGAATAATTAATAAATGCATGTGGGCTAAATCCAGAGTCTATTTCAATTTAGACTAGGTCAGAAGTATGACCAGGTGGACAAGGACAGGAACAGCAACGGTCCCCCCAAACCAGGTAATCCGCAGGTGTGGACCAGGACCTCATCTCCTTCTAAAATTTAAAATTGGAGGAAACTGAGAAAAGTTAGTAGTACATCCCTCATGTCCCCCAGCACAATAATATAGCAGCGTAACACCTTGGAAACTGAGACGGGGGGGGTCCGGTGACACTGTGGCCCTACCCGGGGGAGGCCCCGGACAGGGCCCAACAGGCAGGAAATCAATCCAACCACATTGCCAGGCATCAACCAAAGGGACACCCACCAACCGCAACCCCCCTGAATGGGGGCCGAGTATTGCTAGCAGCGTACAGCCCAATTGCACAAGTGCGCAATAGACAGTCAACAACAAGCCAGTGACTCTTCCCCCGAAGGGCATTGGAGGGAGGGCATCCCAGTGGCGACGAGAGCCCACCTGGCAAGACAGCAAGGGTGGACAGTATCAAGCCTACTGGTCACCTTCACGCCCCCGGGCCAGGCTACACCTAATTATAAACCGTGCTGTAGAGATGAGTTTTTAGTAGACACTTGAAAGTTTGCACTGAGTTTGCATTTCTAACCTTAATTGGCAGATCATTCCACAGGAGTGGAGCTCTATGAGAAAAGGCCCTGCCGCCAATTGTTTGTTTAGAAATTCTAGGTACAATTAAAAGGCCTGCGTCTTGCGATCTAAGGTTACGTGTAGGTATGTATGGCTGGATCATTTCAGCAAGGTAAGTAGGAGCAAGTCCATGTATTGATTTATAGGTTAAGAGTAAAACCTTAAAATCAGCCCTAACCCTAACAGGCAGCCAATGTAAGGATGCCAGGACAGGAGTAATGTGTTCAAATTTTTTTGTTCTAGTTAGGATTCTAGCAGCTGTGTGCAGCACTAATTGAAGTTTATTTATTAATTTGTCTGGATAACCAGAGATGAGAGCATTGCAGTAATCTAATCTAGAAGTAACGAAAGCATGGATAAATTTTTCTGCATCAGTTTTTGATAGGAAGTTTCTAATTTTTGCGATGTTTCGAAGATGAAAATAAGCAACTCTTGAGACATATTTTATATGTTCTTCAAAGGAGAGGTCAGGGTCAAGGGTAACGCCAAGGTTTTTTACAGTTTTTTGGGATACGACCATGCAGCCGTCGAGGTTCACAGTGAGATCTGCTAACAACGCTCTTTGTTTTTTGGGTCCTAAAAGGAGCATTTCTGTTTTATTTGAGTTTAAGAGCAAGAAATTCTCTGTCATCCACTTCCTAATATCTGAAACGCATGCTTCCAAAATAGCTAATTTAGGGGCTTCTCCATGCTTCATTGAAATATATAACTGTGTGTCATCAGCATAACAGTGAAAGTTAATATTGTGATTTCGGATTACATCGCCCAGAGGGAGCATGTATAGTGAGAAAAGTAATGGGCCCAGAACCGAGCCTTGAGGAACTCCGAAGCATACCTTTGACTTGTCAGAGGATATGCCATCCACACTAACGAACTGATATCTTTCAGATAAATAAGATTTAAACCAGGCTAGAACATGTCCACGTAGCCCAATATTGGTTTCCAGTCTCTCTAAGAGAAGGGAGTGATCAATAGTGTCAAAAGCAGCACTAAGATCAAGAAGCAACAGGACGGATGCGGAACCTTTGTCTGAGGCCATTTGAAGGTCATTTGTTACCTTCACGAGTGCAGTCTCAGTACTATGATGGGATCTGAAACCAGACTGGAATATTTCATAAATGTTTTTTGTCTTTAGGAAGGCATTCAGTTGTTGGGAAACACATTTTTCTAAGATTTTTGAGAGGAACGGGAGGTTCGATATTGGCCTATAATTGTTTAATATGTCGGGATCTAGATTAGATTTTTTTAGAAGAGGCTTAATTTCCGCAATTTTTAGTGAGTTTGGTACGCATCCGGAGGAAAGGGAGCAATTTATTATGTTCAGCATTGGCTGACCTAGCACAGGAAATAACTCCTTAAGTAATTTTGTAGGAATCGGGTCTAGCTGAGAGTTTGTGGGTTTAGAACTCATTACAAATTTTGTAAATGTGTCGAGCGATACGGTATCAAAAAACTCAAGTGTCCCCATTGACACCTGATCAGGGAGGCTCCGGAAATTTTCCGGACAACTGAGATTTTTAGGACCATAACTATTTAGGGATTCAGTTATTTGTTTTCTAATGGTGACGATCTTTTCATCAAAGTAGTTCATGTATTCATTACAACTAAAGTGAAGACCCACTTCACATGCTAAGCTTTGCTTTTTTGTTAACTTTGCAACTGTATCAAAGAGAAATTTTGGATTGTTTTTGTTCGCCTCAATCAGGTTGGAGAAATAAGCTGATCGAGCAGACGTGAGTGATTTTCGGTATTGTACTGTACTGTCTATCCAGGCTAGTCTAAATACTTCCAACTTGGTGGAGCGCCACTTTCGCTCCAATTTTCTGGAGGCTTGCTTAAGTGCTCTAGTATTGTCGGTGTACCAAGGAGCAAGTTTCTTGTTGCGTATTTCTTTAGTTTTTAGTGGTGCAACTATGTCTAATGTATTTCGCAGTATTGAGTTTAGATCCTCGATTTGATCGTTTACAGATTTATTTACTCTGTCATTTATGAGCGAACTAGTAAGAATATCAAGGAATTTATTTGTAATCCGAGAATTTATAGTACGGCTTTTGAAACTCATTGTTTGGGGGGCAAGTGAATTTCTTGTTTTAACGGTAAATGTAATAAGACAGTGATCCGATAATCCAGGATTTTGGGGGTAAATTATTAGATCTACAATATCTATTTCCCGTGACAGGACTAAATCTAAGGTATGATTGTGGCAATGTGTTGGACCTGAGACATGTTGGATGAAACCCATTGAGTCGATTATGGCTTGAAAGGCTTTTTGAAGAAGATCATAGGGGTTTTCCATATGGATATTGAAATCGCCAAAAATTAGAATACTATCTGCCATGACTACAAGGTTAGACAAGAATTCTGGAAACTCATTGAGGAACAATGTGTATGGCCCGGGGGGCCTATAAATAGTAGCTATGTAAAATGATTTATCGGCCTGGTTAACTTTCATGAGTAAAACTTCGAACGAATGAAACTCTGTGATATGTTTGAGAGTAAGTTTATATTTACTGTCATAAATATTAGCGACACCCCCTCCTTTTCGGGATGCACGAGGGATATGATCACTAGTATAGCCAGGAGGAGAGGCCTCATTTAAGGCAGTGAACTCATTTAAGGCTTTAGCCACGTTTCACATAAACCAATAGCATCTAGTTTATGATCAGAGATTAATTCATTTACCGCAACTGCCTTTGGAGCAAGAGATCTAATATTTAGGAGTCCCATTTTGAGATGCGAAGTGATACAATAATTTTTATTTTTGACCGAGGTGGAGGAAGGCTTTATCTTAATAAGGTTGTTTTTGTTAGCACTACCTTGTTTTACTTTTCTCAGCCTGGAACGAGTCACAGTGGCAATAGGTAAAGCTGTACTAACTACTCTGGCTATGCTATTGACAGACTCCACTATGCTAGCAGGCTGGCTAACAGCCTGCAGCCTGACCTGCACCCTATCTCATGTTAAAGCTATAGGAGTGAGACTCCTGTCAATGTTCCTAGACAAAAGAAGAGCACCACTCCAGCTAGGATGGAGTCCGTCGCTCCTCAGCAGATCAGGCCTGGCCCTATTTCTGGGAGAGTCCCAAAAAGAAGGCCAGTTATCTACAAACTCTACCTCCTGCGACGGGCAGAACTCTGTTTTCAGCCAGCGATTGAGTTGCGCAAGTCTGCTGTAGAGCTCGTCACCACCCCTAGCTGGGAGGGGGCCAGAGACAATTACTCGATGCGACACATCTTTCTAGCTAATTTACACGCTGATGCTATGTTCTGCTACGTAACCTCTGACTGTTTCATCCTAACATCGTTGGTGCCAACGTGGATAACAATATCTCTGTACTCTCTATACTTGCCAGTTTTAGACTTCGCTAGCACCAACCCCAGATTTGCGGCTACGTCGGTGGCTCTGCCCCCCGGTAAACAATGTACGATCGCCGGCTGATTCTTTAGTCTAATACTGCGTGTGATGGAATCGCCAATGACTAAAGTTTTCAGTTTTTCAAGTCCACCGGTAGAACATGCCTGCCGACCATTCCCCTCCGAAGACGGCTCGGGCCTTGACTCCGACTCCAGTGGGGAAAACCTGTTCAAAGTCTCAGTTGGTTTTAGCAACGATTCAGGTTTAACTGGTCGACGGCATTTCTTCCCAGTGACCAAGAGAAAGTTATTGCCCGGCTGCAGGAGCTGTGCCGGGGGGCTAACAAAACTATCGTTTCTACCTGGTGGCACTGACGCAGATTTTTCTATTTCTACACTAGCATAATCCTTGCCTGGCATTTGCGTCAGAAGCCGAGCCTCTAACTCTGCTATCTTTTACTCTTGTGAGTAACTGTATAAGTCCCTCCCAAGCAATGCATTTGACTGGATTAACGTATTTTGAGGCATTAGCCCAAGCAGTGCATTTGAGTGGGTTAAGCAGAGACATTGTAATGGCTATATTTACTCAATCTTATCAACAGAGCACTGTCCTTCCAAAAAATTATTACGTTTTTCCTCCATCTTTGCTGCTTTTCTGATATATTGCAACCTAGGTAGGAACTAAAAACTTTCAGGAAAAGTATTCAATCCAGAAATAGTGAAACCACGCTAAGCCCGCTTTCAACAAGCCTGTGCATCGAGGTTTGTTTGAAAACTGACAACCAACAGAAATCTTGCCGCTGAGAATCAGCAACAACTTTTTTTAATAGGCAAGTTTCCAGACCTCCGAAGAGGCCAGATGAGATTCGAGGTGTGGCCTCGCAAGACTAGTTCTACGGAGACCTCCGTCTGGGTTTTTGCTGTGTGACGTGTGAGACTTTATATAGACCGGTGTTTCCTTCTAGATCATGTCCAATCAATTAAATTTGCTACAGCTGGAATCCAGTCAAGTTCTAGAATAAATCAGTCAAATGTATTTATAAAGCCCTTTTTGCATCAGCAGATGTCACAAAGTGCTTTTACAAAACACCTGGCCTTAAACCCCAAGGAGCAAACAACAGTAGTGTTGAAATTCAGTGGCTAGGAATAACTCCCTAAGAATGCCAACAATTAAGAAAAAACCTAGAGAGGACCCAGGCTCAGAGGGGTGACCAGTCCTCTTCTGGCTGTGCCAGGTGAACATATTAAGATTACAATTGTAATAATTAATAAATGCGTGTGGGCTGAGTCTAGAGTCTATTTAAACTTAGTCCAGGTCGGAAGCATGACCTGATGGACAAGGAAAGGGACAACACGGGGGAGGGGGAGGTGTCAGCACAGTGGGAACTGAAATTGTCAGGCATTATCTCAATCTGAAACACAACCAGGAAGACTCTGGACAGGGACGGGTGCCCCAAGCCAGGTACTCTGCAGATGTGGGCCAGAACCTCATTCCCTCCTAAGTTCAAAAAGAGGAGAAGACTGGGAATATTCAGAAAATGCATTCTGAAGGATGATAAAAGGACACAATGCATCTCATTTCAATTAAGGCAAAAGGGCTGAATACATATATAAATGAGTTTCAGATTAAAATGTTCAACTATTTCAAGTTTTTTTGCATTGTCATTATTGGATATTGTGTGTAGATTTTTTTTATGGCTTTTAAAATAAGTAAATAATAAGTGGTGCAAACACCCCCTCTCCTGTACAAGTGTCAGGCCAAGGTGATTCACCAGAGGAGAACCACCTGGCCCGGGTCTGTCAAATGGGGCTCTTGAACACAATCCAGCAATTAGCCCTGACCGCTTCCACCCCTTCACAAGGCACACCTGCCCCCAATCTGGTCTTGTCGGGGTTGGATAAAATGGCTCCAGGAAAGCAGCTCTGGTCAGCAAGTACTGAAAGACAAAAATAGAAGTAAAATGCTGTTAAATGCTGAATTCAGATTCAGTTTTTGTTGTTCTTTCAGTTTTGAATCAATCTCTTTTTGTAAATTAATACCCTCCAGGGTCCATACCACTGGCACTGTGTCCTTTCTCTCTGTCTTTTAACAATACACACAACAAAATATGGACAAAGTGAAGGAATCTAAATATTTTCTGAAGGCACTATAAGACTTTTTATGTTATATTACTGAATTACAAATCGTACATTGAATTTAATTCTGTTAAATATGTTATTAAAAAACACATACACACACACAAAGGCAAATCTTTTAGAAGAAAAAAATATAAATGTATGTAAATCATATTTTATGCCTAAAACATGTTGCTGACATGGTTAGCTTAGTCACCATGGCTTTATGATGTGTAAACATTTAGTGTTAGATGCAGTGGTAACAGCAGGTCTAGCAAGAAAAAGTGTTGAAACTGTTTACTTTTCACACCTCAGACTTGTTTTGTCCAATACACTTTATTTTTAGATACATGTTATTGCTACACTTTTTAAAGGAAGTCATATCTTATTTTTTTTTAAACACAACTCAAGTTCCTAATAAACAGTTTTTTTTGTCTTTATAATAACGGTCTATCTACTAGAGAAACCCTAATGCTACCCATGCAATGTAACTCAATTTCTTTGAGATACCAGTGTTTTAATATTGTGCATGGACTACACTCAATAATATAATATTGATTCAACCAAAATATTTAAGGCAGTAATTAATTCACACAAATTACACATTTCATAAACATAAAACACGTGTATTTTCTCTGGCACTTTTCCATGTTTCATATTGATAAAAACATTTCACAACATTCAATTTCAGTTGGTCATCATGTTTCAGTTTTACTACAAAAGCACTGAAAAGCTTAAGTTGAGCCAAGCTTTCTCACCATTCGACCAGGAGGCATGTGGTTGTGTGTTGTTATGTGTTTGCTGACCAAGTAATGTAAAAGTGGAGCTCTTTAATCTCACCCTTCTTGTGTTATTGTGAGGAATTACATATAATTACTGAGAAAGTAAACATGTAGTGTTTTGATACTTGGCAAAGAAGACATACTTAGACAAAAATACCGGGAAACCTTTCAAATAAATCACACTTAAGGTAAGTATGGAGTGCTGGTGAAACTTTATTAGGGGTCTGTAATACACCCTCTCTAAGGCATATACAATTTGTTCATTGATTCAAAACTAACATTACATAACCTAAAATCATGTGCCACACCTTTATTTCTCACACATGGAATCCATTCAACTAATTATTTAACTTAAAATAAATTTGGTTGTTGTATGTAGGTTTCACAACAAACTAGAATTTGCTGTTAGTGTAGCAATTTTGTACAAAAGAAACAAAAACAAATAAGATTAGTGGACTGAGCATAAAAACAGTAGACTGAGCATTAATAAATTACAATATTAAATATTTAATTTAATATACAAAGAAATATGTAAGGTGCAAGAATTGTCCAGTTGAAGGTTGTGTCTGTGCGTGAGGAGGGGCTATTGATTTATCCAGTTGTGTGTTTATGTGGAGAGGGGTCATAGATTTGTGTAGTAGAGGGTTGTGTGTGTGTATGTGGAGAGGGGTCATAGATTTGTCTAGTGGAGGGTTGTTTGTGTATGTGGAGAGGGGTCATAGATTTGTCTAGTAGTGGGTTGTGTATTTATGTGGAGAGGGGTCATAGATTTGTCTAGTTGAGGGTTATGTGTTTATGTGGGGAGGGGTCATAGATTTGTCTAGTTGAGGGTTGTGTGTTTATGTGGGGAGCAGGCTATAGTCAGTTTGACTCTGGGGCATGTTCATGAGGCCTACTGTTGTAGGAAAGAAGTTGTTGTTGTGGTGTGAGGTTTTGATCCTGATAGACCTCAGCCTTCTGCCAGAGGGGAGAGTTCTGAATAGTCAATTTCCAGGGTGAGAGGGATCAGCCCCAATCTTTGCCCGTACCTCTGCATCCTGGAGTCGTGTAGGTCTTGTAGGGATGGCATATTACAGCCAATCACCCTCTCTGAAGAGCGGATGATGACGGTGATGGAGGAGGTCAGGATGGACTTTATGATGGCAGTGTACAGATGCACCATCATGGTCTTTGGCAGGTTGACATTTTTCAGCTGCCACTGGAAGTACATACGCTGCTGAACTTTCTTTGTAAGCGAGTTGATGTTCAGCTCTGACTTGTGGTCCTGGGCGATGGTGGTGCTCAGAAAGTGAAAGGACTCCACAGAGTTGACTGCGGAGCCACCCAGGGTGATGTGGGGAAGGGCAGCTGGGTTTCTCCTGAAGTCCACTATATCATCTCCACTGTCTTTAGGGTGTTGAGCTCCATGTTGTTCTGACTGCCCCAGGACACCAGATGGTCAATCTCTCACCTGTAAGCTGACTCATCTCCATCATTAAATAGTCCAATGAGGGTGGTGTCATCCACTAACTTCAGGAGCTTGAGAGTGGTGACTGGAGGTGTAGCTGTTGGTGTACAGGCAGAAGAGTAGTGGGGACAGGACACAGCCTTGAGGGAGCCGGTGCTGATGGTCAGGGGGTCAGACAAGTGCTTCCCCAGTTTCACATGCTGCCTCCTGTTGGACAGGAAGGCTGTGATCCACCTGCATGTGGACTCTGGCACGCCCAGTTGGGATAGCTTGTCTTGGAGCAAAGTGGGAATTATGGTGTTGAATGCAGAACTGATTCTGGTGTAGGTTCCAGTGGAGTCCAAAGTGAAGAGCCATGCTTACCGCGTCTTCCACAGAACTGTTGGATTTGAAGGCAAACTACAGTGGGTCTAGTAGGGGGTTGGTGATTGGTCTTGAGGTGGGGCAGCACAAGGCGCTCAAATGACTTCATAACCATAGAGGTCAGGGCAACGGGTCTGTAGTTGTTAAGTCCTGTGATCCTTGGCCTCTTGAGGACAGGGATGATGATGGAGGACTTGAAACAGGCCGAGATGCAGCATGTCTCCAGTGAAGTGTTGAAGATGTCTGTAAATACAGCAGAAAGCTGATGCATTTTTTTAATGATTTTGAATTAAACTGCTGCACTGTGCCATATGATTCTGTTTTAATTGTCTACCAAAACAGTCAGCAACTTTTTTTGTCCCTTTGTTTAATGCATTTATGAAGTCTGGCTGTTATCTTTTATCGATATGACTCTATGTCCCTAATAACCTATTATAATGAGTCACATGAGCCAAATATATTGCTACCTTTGTAATAATGTACTGCCTTTGATGTTTGGAGTTCCTACTCATTTTGTCATCAGTGAGCAGGTCAAACACGCTACTATGGTGAAACTTACATCCTGCAGTTCTGTTCCACATGCCACGCAATTCTTATCAGATAAGCTCTAACCAAGATCTGACGTCAAAAGATTGTGTGTGGTGAAAAGACCAAAATGTACCCAAACAAGTAAGTCACATGGATAATTTACCCTCCCATCTAATCAGTGGTTTGTGGTGTTTCCTGATACATCTCAGACAAAAATAAGTATGCTGGAGTGTTGTTTTATCAGTAGAAGGTTTACAATTCTTCAACAACTTCTTGGCAACAACAAATAGACAAAAAAGCCTCTGTGTAACTCCTGCCTGCAGAACTTGACCCCATTCCTAAGGTAAAATGTGTTTTGAAAATTCAGACAAATATATCTTGTTTATTGCAGTTTAGATACCATTAATCTTTCTGGAGAACGTGTGATTCTAAAAAACTAATTCAGTCATTCTGAACAAGTTCTGGTTCCAAGGTTACAATCCTAATGCACATGTGTAGAATAATTAATGGTAAGATGGTCATTTTTACAAAAGCAGATTTAGGATGTTTTGTTGTAGAACACAAAACTTAATTTAACTTTAGACTAAAGATGGGTGATGTGTATGGAGCCAAATGGATTTCAAATGTATTGACTAAGAAAAGAAAAACCTAACTGAAATATTTCATAGTATGAAAAAACTACATTCAGTCTCTATTGGCGTGGAGGCAGGGCTTTATCTGGGCACTGAATTCTCACACCCGATTAGCCATGATTCACACCATTATAAGGTGGAAATCATAGCCTTTCCATGCACTGCTTTCCCAATACAATCTATGGAGAGAAGTTGAAGAATTAAACACTTGAATCTATTTTTTTCATACGATTGCATTTTTTTTTTCATACTATGAAATATTTCTGTTATATTTTTATTTTCTTACAGTAAATGCATTTGAGCTCAATTTGGCTCCATACGTGTGGGTATTGCATAAGCAATCAAGCCATATAACAAAATACTAGCTGTAGACAAACTCCAATTCAGATCCATTTAGAGCAATGAGGTTTGGGGGCAGGAAGGTGGATTCATTATTCATTGATTTATTAGAATGCAATGGTTGACAGAAAGAATTAAGCATAATCAATAAAAAAAAGCTCAACACCTGTCTAAAGCCGATATTATGTAGTTTAGGACCTTTAGAGATGCTAAGAAACGCTGATGACCTGCTCTGAAGCCTTAAAGAACTGTGGGAGAAAACATTGAGGGACTTAAGGTGAAAGGTAATCTGTTTTGTCCAGGAACTGAAAAATTGTACTGTAGGGCAGAATTGAGACATAACAGTCAGTTTCTTGCTTGTAGCTCTTTATTTTGAGCTTGAAGCCCTGTAGCAGATGTTTGTAACAAGAGGTTTAACATGCAGGTTATATGGATCGGAATAAAAGAAAGCCTTCAAATCACCAACATCAAATCCCCATATTTTCATTATTTGCTACCAAAGCGCTGCCTGATCCAGTGGAATTGTTAAGATAGGGGACTACACAATCAGCATTTTAGAAAATTACTCTGTAGCGCTATTTAAAGAATGTCCCTAATATTACCAGATGATGGCCTGGGTAATAGGTACCAGTTCTTCTCCACTCTGCCTGGTGGTATCCTTGGGGGTACAAGAAAGTTCCTTATTCCCTAGCTGTTATTCTAACCTTGTGCTCAATAGCCTAACCATTATGACTAAACTCAACCTAGCTTTAATGCATCCCTAATACATAATGCCTAAACCTGAAAGTAACTAAAATGTTAACACTGTCACAGGCACAGGCCAAAAAACCTGTTGGTGGTCACATCTTAATCTTGAATAAAATAACAAAAATACTATTGTGAGGCTTTATTGACCAGTCAAAGGTCATCATTAAATTTTACAGTTTTTCTCGATTGCTAACAAGTATCGGTCAATACTGAAACCACAATAACAAAACTCTTCACAAAGTGTGCATTTCTAAAATGCATCTTTGCCAAACAATTAATCTCACCTCCAAAACTCACTAAAACCACCAAAATACTTCATACATGTCTCAAAACAAGCTTGTTCCACCAAAACACTTGCAACAATTCTCACTCAGAAACACACACTTTCACTCATAACACACTGACCTAAAAAACACTAACAACAGGGATCATTACATAAATTATGTTTTATCTTGTAGGTTTTTAAAATAATTGTAAGTATTTGATCATAGAATAAGAAGAACACCTCACTTTATTGACTGTACTAATGTATACGGAAACAAGAATGAATCAGAAATGCAGCAATTTGAAGGAATATCCTTTATTTTGTCTACATCTTTGCATATAGTAAATTATACTTTTGAAAAGAAAAAACTAATTTACCCAAATTCCAGGGCTGCAACAAAAACAAATAAATATCAACAAGTATAATATAATCACTAGCCTCTCTGTATTGTAGGGGCCACTTTTTTCCAAGTTATACATTCTCTCTCTGTGAACATGACAAACAGCCACACTGTTGAGTCGGGTTTGTGTCATTGAAGAGCGCAGCCAGGTCTTCAGGCGTCTCAAGGCACTGAAGCTTCGCTCTGCTTTCCTTTTTCCTTTTTTATTCAAAATATTCACAAACTTGCTTACCATGTCATTAACTATCTGATATTCCGATTCTCAAATACATGTAAGTGAGTGTGTTTGGTCTTTTGAAAACCTTTATAAATAATCTTGATCTATAACGTGAGATGGGTGCCGCAATGTTGTCCTGTCAGTCGGATTTAGAGCACGTAATTCATCAGTTTCTCCCAAAATACATACAAGAAAGTGGTCGGTGAACTGTGAGAAGAATAGAGTAAACTTAATAGTTACTTCCACCTATGTTTGTCTGATATGAATAACATTTCGGCAAATTATATTTGAATAGATTGTTATTGCTGCTTCCACAGCCATCAGTGTGTATTTGACAAACTCCAAATGTATTATTTTACTCATGCTTATGTGTATTGAAATGTCTGAAACCTAAAATGAACATTATGAGGTTGAAAACACTGCATAGTTGTGATATATGACAGCGCTGAACACCTCCGACTCTGGCCAGCCCACGTGTGAAAGCACAGTTTGAATCTGGCAGTTAAGCGACGTCACTGAACATTCTAAATACAATGTGGGGCCGTACTCTCAGGGGCACAGAAGTAAAAATCCCATATATGCGACCATAACGGTCATTTTTTTATGCTGAGTATTTTTGTGTTGTTGACTGGCCTATGCCCATTTTTGATGCACGGCACCGTTATTCAATATTTTTCCCGTCCTGTTGTAATATTTTTTCATCTGATCTTTTGTCCCCACCACTTTTCAACACAAACTGACGCCCCTACCTGAACAGTTAAGGCAGGGGTGGGCAATACTTTTCACTGGGGGGCCACACTGAAAATGCCAGAGAGCATCGTGGGCCAGATTACCTTTTTAACCAACATGCCTAAAAAACACACAACATAGCTAACTCTGTTGACTTGCATATTATATTTATGCATATTTTTTTCCCATGCAACACCGTTTTCATAATTGAACTTAATTTACTTTAATAATGTATTTTTTGATTATTATTTTCTGTTCACAACTGTTATTATGGCAGGCAAAGGCCTAAAAAAATCCCTTTTTAGGGTTATTACTCAACAGAAATTTTACAACACATATTTACCTTAAAACTTATCTTTCAACACAACAGTGTAAGCTACATTACATAAGGTATAATGTATAACAGTTATATAGGTATAATAGTTATTAGGGCAGACATAAGTTTATGAAATCACTTCTGAAGATTTTCACTCAAAACAAATGTTGCTATAATTGCCGTCATCTAACTTCATACAGTATATTTTTTGTACTACGTGATTTTAACAACAGCGATTCCAGCAGCCCAGACCAAAGAAATAAACTTTTAGGGCTTCACACTCAATATGAACAGGAGAGCCTCGTATGGGCGTTGACAAGTGAGGTGAAGTCAGGAATAATTTCTGTTGAAGCAGTGTGCGGTTCTGTTGAAGCAGTGTGCGGTTCTGTTGAAGCAGTGTGCTGTACTACTGCAAGATGTTCATCAGTGAGGCTGCATCTACGCTTGGACTTGTTGTGAATTGTAGCATCGGGAGAGTTTTTGTATTTTGCTGCATGCTTGCTCTGGAAGTGCACAACTACAAGTAGTTTACTGTGGTGTAAGCTAGTTAGCGATCTGTTATTTTTTTGTGTAGTATTAGGCAGGACAATAAAACGCATAAAAATTCACCCTAGCCTCAAAAACAGCAAAAGAACGCTGGCTGAGCTGGAATGCTAGCATGTCCCAATAGCAAGTGAATTGAAACGAACCTTCGTTTAGTCTCTTCTAACCTGAATTAAGCTTAAAATTCCATAGCCTCAAAAAAGCACAAAAACTGGTCTCCTCTTTTATTTTACTACTGTAACCTCATTTCACAATGAAACTGAAAAATAACAACTGGTATAGGAAGTAAACATCTGGTCCTATATATTAATTGCGCTTAAACCTGCGTTACGTGGAAGTATATAAAAAAAAAAGCCTTTTCTGACTATTTCTAGTCTAGCGTTTGAAGTCATTGAATGGCGCAAGCCATATTTTATTAAGAAGAGGACATTCTCCTGATTAAAATGATGCCCCACTTGTACCTTGAAAATTAAATGAGTCACGTACATTATATTTCTTTTTTTTCCATACAACAGCATCACTCATCTTCTTGAGAGTTTAGGTGTTTACTAATGCAGATGAGTATTAGTAAGTAAACCGGAAACTGCAATGCAGACTTCTAGACAAAAGCGGAAGTTCGTTACTACGCTGGTGCACAGAGCCTATTGCGTATAGTACGTCCAAATGATAACTTCCGCGCGTGGATTGTGGTGCTGGTCCCTACGTATCATAGCAATGCAAATACCTTGTTTCAACTTAAAGGTATTTTAAACAGACAGTATGATACAGCTGTACTTATTACTGGGAGTGCCACAGGACTTTTAATTTGAAAATAAATAAATATGCAACAGTAAATAATCTGCGGACCTCGTCAGGTATTTTTTATTTTTTTATTATTTTTAATGTTTTGGATGTATCACGGGCCAGATAGAATGACTCAACAGGCCTTGTCTTGCCCTGGTCTGAGTTAAGGTGACCTCAGCCTGAGTACCTGTAATATAATGCATCATCTTACATTAAACCATTTTCTGTAATCTTTTGCAGAATGCAGTCTGAGAAGGAAATTGAGACATATGGAAACAAAAATATATTGCTGGTTGTCTACATCCTCACCTTTCTGATTGGCTTCCCAGCCAACATGGTGGCCTTCTACACCTTCAGCAAAAAGGTGAGGCAGAAAGCCATCCCAATTGATGTCCTGCTTCTCAACCTAACCATCTCGGACATTATCTTCCTGCTTGTCTTGCCATTCAAAATGAAAGAGGCAGCAGACAACATGAAATGGTACCTGCCCGACTTCCTTTGTCCATTGACCAACTTTGTCTTCTACACCACCATCTACAACAGCACCTTTTTTCTAACTGCCATCAGTGTTGAACGTTATCTGGGAGTGGCTTTCCCCATCCAGTACAAACTCAAAAGACGGCCATTGTACGCTATGGTGGCTAGTTTCTTCTTCTGGACAATTTCCATGGCTCATGTCAGTATTGTCTACATCATGCAATACCTTCACCAATCCAACACTAGCCAGACAGAACTGGGCAGGTGTTATGAAAATTTCACACAAGAGCAGATGGTGGTCTTAATGCCCGTTCGTTTGGAGCTCTTCCTGTTTTTATTCTGCTGTCCCTTTCTCATCTGCTGCTTCTGCTACATCAACTTTGTACAGATCCTTTCACAACGGCCAAACATCAGCCAAAAGAAGCGCCTGCGGGCCATTGGCCTGTCTCTGGGGACCCTGCTGGTGTTCGTTGTCTGCTTCGCACCCTTTAACCTGTCACACGTGGTGGGCTTCATTAAATGGGAGAGTCCCTCTTGGCGGGTGGAAGCAGTCTTGTCCAGTACCATAAATGCCTGCTTAGACCCGATTATCTTCTATTTCTCCTCGTCGGCCCTCAGTGGTACCTTTCACCACTTCCTTAAGAGCTTTGTGGAGAGAGTACAGCAGTTGTGTGGCCCCTGTAAGGCTCTCAACTCAAGAAGTCAGGACAGCCCACCAAACTCAAATGACAGCTTGTAGTGAATATTGTTGCAATTTACAGTATCTCACAAAAGTGAGTACACCCCTCACATTTTTGTAAAGATTTGAGTATATCTTTTCATGTGACAACACTGAAGAAATGACACTTTGCTTCAATGTGAAGTAGTGAGTGTACAACTTATAACAATGTAAATTTGCTGTCCCCTCAAAATAACTCAACACACAGCCATTAATGTCTAAACCGCTGGTAACAAAAGTGAGTACACCCCTAAGTGAAAATGTCCTATATTCTATAGAATATATACAGAATATAGAATATATTCTATAGAATATGAACAGCATAAAGTATCAAGTTCACCATGTGCTAATGCATACAGATTCAGGGTGGTCAGCACAGTAGTCAGCTAGGTTTACATAATTTACATACATTAAAGTTAAGGCAACAGTGAAACAGCTCAGGTTTGGCACTACTCTTAGCCCAGTTTTCATAGTTTTTATAGCATGTACAAAAATAACAAGCACATTGTCACAAATATCATTAGAGATTGTTGTTCTTATCTCCCTGTCCACCTATTCTCATTCTTCTTCTACATTTGCCACTCTTTAATATTGTCATCAATTGTTTAAAAAACACAGATGCGGTTGCATGTGGCGCTATTTGTTCATGTCTTATTGCCTTTCGACAAATTATGCTTGTTAGTGGAAGTGTATTGGAATTGCAATGATATGAATGTGGTATATTGAATTGCAGGATTTACTATATGAAAACATTGTAAGAATTGTGCTTCTCAAAATGTTCCTTGTATGCTTTTGCAAAAAAGGTTTAATCAAGATTATTAGTGAGAAATTTCAATTTTGCTGATGAGTTAGGCTGGATGGTCTTCCTTCTGGAAGTTTGCTAAATCTTTTTGTGTATATTGTTTAGGGAACCAGTTGTAGTGCGTAAACGATTGTGAAAAACAAGTCTCTTTTCAATCATGAAAAACTGTAAACTAACTTAACTTGGCACTGGTATATTTCAACGTTATCTTATGTCTGTTCAGTTATATTTAAATTCAATTCTATCAATTGTTTCTTTTTGCTGGGACTAGCTGAATAATAGACATGTTTGTCTGCATCGGATTTCCATCTGAATGTGCATGAATTGGCCGAAACCTAGTTACAACCTAGCTTTAACTATATCTGTAGTTATTGATGTTTTGGTGAAGTGTGGTGCGCAATCAACATGCTGACCAAACATGTGAGTTTAAATGTAACATAACCCCACTAGGAGGAACCAACTTTCAAAATAGGAAGTGTCTTATTAGAATCATTTCCTTAGCCTCTAGAGATTTCTTCAACTATATATGATTTTATAATATAAAAATAAATAAATAATGTTAACAAGATTTAAACAATAGACACTGAATAGACACTAAATAGATACATAGAAGCAATAGAAGCATACATGTAGTCTTCATGAGCTAAACTGGTTATTTTATCATGCCAGACATAAAGACAGTAGCATATCAGGGCAGGCATTGCCCAGGGTGCCCTGTGTATGGTGCTGTTTTTCAGATGTCACTTAAATAGATGCCCTGACGATCTGTTGTGTCTAAAGATCCCCTGTCACTACACTAGGCCTCCAAATCATCAGTGCCATCTAATTTCCTACAACATCCATTTGGCTCATTCATCCACTTTCTTCCCCCTGTAAACATAAGACATGTAAGTCCGGCATAGGTATTGAAGTGTGTTCAATCAAATGTAAAATGAAGAAGACTAACACTCACAGCATGACATTGATTTCATCAAATAAAAAAATAAAATATACAGAATTGTGTTTTCATATGATATTTTGATTATGCATGGTATGATTTCCTATTGTACAGATTCTTAGCTTTGTTCATCATGTCTTATTTTTAATATTAGCACATTTTCTATTTCTTTGAATGTTTGTCACGCCGGCTTCCCGGGCTGTGGCAACACCAACCTCTTGACTGCGCTCCTCCTCGCCGGTGTACTAACCGCCAGCACCTCCCCTTCCCCACACCTGTGTCTCATTGTGTTGGTTTCCATTGCATTAAGTTGCCCTGTTTTCTGTTCTCTTATCGTGGTTTACTGTGCTGTGTGTTCCTCGTTTGTAGCCGGATAATGTGCTTTTCTCCATTTATACAATAAACGGTGTGTGTGCATCTCATCCCGTGTCTGGTGCTTTTTCCTCCCATTACAGACATAACAATGTTTGCTGTTTAACTTTTGTTAGTTTTTTACAGTATCACTACTGATTACTATAAGGCAACTAAAATGTTTCCTTTGGCAATAGTGGGAACTGCCTGTTCATGGCAATAATACAACTATTGAATTACATGTAGACTCACTCCTCATTTCATATAGCTTCTGATCATTTATTAAAGTTACCAGAATGGGGCAACAGTGTCTCCAGACCCCTCCTTTTTTTCATTAAAACTTTATTTAACCAGGCTAGTCTAATTGAGATTAATAATCTCTTGCAAGAGAGACCTGGTGAAAATGACAGCACATTACATAGACACACACACATTACATCACAAAAATAAATATACATTAATTTATAAAATGAGCGGCAAGGATGGACGCTGAATAAGAACAGTTTAAAATGTACTATTAAAATTACGGCCAGTGCATTTACAACCTCCAAGCTTGTTCCATGAATACGGAACTAAAAGGCTTTCCTCCCTGACTCTGTAAGTGCCTTTGGCACTCAGAAGAAGATTTTTTTTGAATGCAGGTTGTCCCAACATATAAATAAAATACTTTTCCAGCAAATACCTCAAAGTAAAGTGCCTGCGTGTGCTCCAAAAGCCAGTCTGAATTAGGAAATACCGTCCTGCCTCCACACTATTCTGAAGCACAGAGTTTGAGCTTCTCTTACAGTTCTGTTGATAAAAAGTGGGAGGAACAAAATGCCATTTTCAAAAAGTGGGGGGGACATGTCCCACTCATGTATAACCCTCTAACCCTAAGGTCTTGTTTTCTGTCATTCAATCTGTTTTAAATCCATCTGTTAAATTGTCTGTTGCCTCAGATGCTCTATGTGAAGACTTCCAGAGAATTTTTATTAACAAAATCACTCAATTAAGGCTTAGTATCTGCCCTAAATTAACTCCTTATCTCCTGTGTTTGGGAGGCTTTTGATTCTATTAACCTCCAGACACTGAAGGATGTGAGCGCCAAGCTCAAACCTTCATTTTTCCCAAATGATATCATTCAGCCGAGATTTTGAAAATTAATCATCAACTCGGTGGGTCCAGGTATGGTATCTCTTATTAACAAGTGTCTAAACACAGGCTCTGTTCCGGCCAATCTTAAAGTGGCTACGGTCACTCCTCTGCTCAAGAAGCCTTCACTGGATCCTTCTGTTTTAAAGAATTACTGGCCCATCTCTGTCATCTCTTTCATTTCCAAGTTATTGGAGAAAATTGTGTTGTATCAACTCCAACACTTTTTGTTAAATAACTGTATATATGAGGTTTTTCAATCTGGGTTTAGGACTGCTCACAGCACTGAGTCCGCTCTCCTGCGAGTGCTAAACGACATTTATATCTCTACTGACTCTGGAGACACTGAGGTTTTAGTTCTCTTAGATCTTTCGGCGGCTTTTGACAACATTGACCACCCAACTCTGTTAGCTAGACTGGAAACATGGGTGGGCATAAAAGGCTCTGTTTTGTCATGGTTCCAGTCTTACCTTTCTGACAGAAAGTTCTTAGTAAAGATGGGCAACTTCTCCAGCTCCATGGCACCTCTGAGCTGTGGTCTTCCACAGGGCTCCATTTTGGCTCCCTCTCTATTTTCTCTCTACGTCCTATCGCTGGGCGCAATCTTTAGGAAACACTGTATCATTTCACTTTTATGCGGACGACACTCAAATTTACATTCCAATTAAGCGAAATAATCCTGCAGCATTAAATTATCTTCTGCTATGCTTAGAGGAGGTGAAGGCATGGCTGGCTCAAAATTTCCTCTCTCTAAATGATGATAAGACCGAGGTCATTGTTTTCAGCCCGAGTGAGAGGTCCCAGTGTACAATCTCCCTTTAAATCTACCGGAGTGCGGAACTTAGGTGTTCTTGTTGACCAGTCCTTAAAGTTTGATAAACACATCTCATCTGTAATCAGTTCCAGTTTCTACCAACTTCGTTAACTACCTAAAATCAAAGGCTTTCTCACGCCAATAACTCTGGAAATGGCGGTTCATGCTTTCATCACGTGTCGGTTGGACTATTGCAACTCACTATAATTCTCAAATTTCCCGTCTTCAGTTATTCCAAAATGCTGCGGCCAGACTTATCCTTAACTGTCGCAAATATGATCATATCTCTCCTATCCTCAGATCTTTACACTGGCTACCGGTTCGGCAGAGAATAGATTTTAAAATCTTTACACAACATAGCTCCGGTTTATCTCTCTGAACTTATTCATCCGTACATTCCGTCCAGAGGTCTCAGATCCAACGACCAGGCGCTGCTGGTAGTCCCTTGTGTCAGACTAAAGCGTGGAGGGGAGCGTGCTTTTGCGGTGGCAGGGCCTCGTCTGTGGAACACCCTCCCTCTAGAGATGAGAACGGCTCCAAACCTCTCTGCTTTTAAGTCTTTGGTTAAAACATACCTGTTCTCTTTAGCATATTGATGATTTTTCTTGGGCTGTTTTTACTATTTTACATTTGTGCCTTTGTTTTAAAGTTAATCTTAGTCTAGATGTTCTCTATATGTTTATGGGTTGTTTTGTGGCTTTTATTTTTTATATGCTTGTTCTGTAAAGCACTTTGGTCTGTCTAGCGGCTGTTTAAATGTGCTATAGAAATAAATGAACTTGAACTTGAACTATAATGAAACCTACGCCTCTGGTACCATGATACTGCCCGATCTGATAATAAGTCTTTGCAACATGATGTCATGATCAAATGTCAAAAGCCTTTGACAGATCAATAAAAAGTGAGACACAGTGTTGTTTCTAATTGATGGCAACAGATATATCATTTAGAACTTTTGTTGCTGCATTAATAGTCCTGTGCTGCTTTCTAAAACCTGACTGACACTCAGTTAAGATTTCACGGGTGAATAAAAATTCCATAAACTGATAAACTTGACACAAGGGTCTCTAAAATCTATCTAAAACTGGTAGTTGGGAAATAGGCCTATAGTTATTCAGGTATAAGTATAGGCCTAAGCCTGACTCGTCGAGGCATGGACTCCACTAGACCTCTGAAGGTGTGCTGTGGTATCTGGCACCAAGATGTTAACAGATCTTTCAAGTCCTATAAGTTGCAAGGTGGGGCCTCCATGGATCGAACCTGTTTGTCCAGCACATCCCACAGATGCTTGATTGGATTGCGTGGAGGTAAACTTAATAAGAAACGTTAGTCAGTTTAACACAATGCTCAATAGTGTTTAGCGACTGGTGAAATGCGTAATGCCATGGTGTTATTGTTAAAGACAGTGCCTCTCACGTGGAAGGCTCAATTTCAAATCTGTTGTGAACAACAACATTTATTTATTTTATTTCCACTATTCTTGTTGTTTCACTTAATGAAAAAGTTATTGTCACCTTTCTTTATAGTTATTGTATCAATGTCATTCACAAATGAAAGAACGTTGTTATGCCATGAAAGAAAATAATATGAAATAGCTTTTACAGACTTGCTAGCAATTGCTCAATTCCTATGACTATTCCAGTAGGTTAGTAGATATTGGCAAAGACTATTAATGACTAATAAGCTGTTAAAACAGCCAGAGGCAAACAAGGATTTGTTCAAGAGGGCAATACTTTCTATTGCGGTCCGGCTGTACTAGGCTTGCCTGGTTTCTTGTTTGTTTCAACCTTGACCATTACAGCTTACAGTTTATGGAAATCAAAAATCCAGTATCTCAACATATTTTAATAAAAAATCTACCATACCGAAATGTCGACTTTAGAAGGGCTCTAATCAGTTAATTGACTCCCTGAGCCTTCAGTACACACAACCACAATCATGGGGAAGACTGCTGACTTGACAGTTGTCCAGAAGACACTCACTGACACTCTCCACAAGGAGGATTAGCCAAAGAAGGTCATTGCTGAAAGGGCTGGCTGTTCGTAGAGTTCTGAATCAAAGCATATTCATTGATAGTTGACTGGAAGGGAAAAGTGTGGTAGGTAAAGGTGCACAACCAACAGGGATGACCGCAGCCATGAGAAGATTGTCAAGCAAAGCAGATTCAAGAACTTAAAGGAGCTTCACAAGGAGTGGACTGTGTCTGGAGCAAGGTTATTATAGTTTTGCATTTTTTATTAGTTTTTATTTTTATTTCGTTTTGACTTTTTGTTTTCAAATTCAGTTTAGTTTTAATTAGTTTTTAAAGTGGGTTTGCTAGTTTAGTTTTTATTTTTTGAAAATGCATAGTTTTAGTTTAGTTTTTATTAGTTTTAGTCTTTTTTTGTAATATGGGCTATTTGTCAGGGGGAAGATTCAAAAAGGTCAGAAAAAGTATTGTGTAATAATAACTCAACAAAAACGATGTTGTTTAGGGGCAAAGTGTTATGATATGTATAGCACTAGTTTTGTTATGACCTTTGCCAAGAGCATAAATAGATAGAACTCAAAATGCAGATAAATTTTTTTGCCATCTGATCGCTATTTAGTAGATTTGCTTTAATGTTTTGAAAAAAGTATCTGAAAGGAATAGTTAAAATAATTCCTTCATTAATAATGTTACACAGAACTTTATTATATCAAATATGGTTCACGCCTTCACAAAATATACACATTTAACACCCTAGAGGCCTACCAAATTCACACCCCATGGAAATTCCTTTAACGTTAATGTTACCTCTTACAAAATCCACACGCCATACCAAAAATCTAACGTTACACATCTTCTGAACAGAATTCACACTCTATACAAATACCACAGCTGTACAATTTTCACACCCTATTTTAAATGTATACAATAGCCTTCTGCCTACTCATCTGGATTGAAGCAGCAAACATTCAGTGTAAAAGTAAAAATGACATAACATTATTTAATATTTGAATCACAGCTTATAGTGTTTTGACATCGACAAGTGCATTTTACCTCAAACTTGCGACTAGTTAAGTTTCTAAAGAAGGTGCAATCGCTTCTCGGGTAGACATTAACACACTGACAAAATGATGATCAGAATTTAAAATATTTTCAACTGTGTTTACCAAGTCCAGAGTCAATGCAGCCGGCTACCGAGAGATTTTAGAGCACTTCATGATTCCATCTGCTGACAAGCTTTATGGACATTTATTTTCCAGCAGGACTTGGCAACTGCCCAGAGTGCAAAATGACTGGTAACTGGTTTACTGCCCATGGTATTACTGTGCTTGATTGGCCAGCCAACTCGCCTGATCTGGACCTGTAGTATGGGGGAATAAGGTAAACCCCTTTGAATGCTACTGTTGTGGAAATTTCTCTTACCAATGTATTCTCACTGATTAAAGGACTGAGAGCCCCTTATTCAAATTAGAAAAGGAATGTGGGGGATCAGGCATTTGCCTAGGGGGGATCATTGACTGGTATCAGCAGATGAAATGGTTACTCTTTATCTTCGCATCTGTATAACTCATCAGGGCATCTATTGTCTGTCCAGATACTGTAAGAGCTCCTTAGAGTTCAATAGGTTACCCATGTGGGGGGTAGATAGCTTGCCCCTTGTGTGAAGCCTAGGTAGTAATAGAACAAAGGGAATGTGTTGTATTGACATAGGACAGCTGGGCAACATCTTACCACACCCCTTTTAACTGTAATAAATACAACGCTGTTCATGTATTGAGTTAGATACTCCTCGGGACGATTATGTTTGTAAGCGTTTGACGCGTCTCTCTTATTTGAAAATAATTAATAAACTGTTAAATTGTGCCAAGAGAATTTTGACTCTAATTCTTACTCCTTTAAGAGTGTCAATCAATGGAATTACCATCACAGTGGATAGGTAGGAATAATTAGTGCAGAATGTGAATCAATGACCTGCGTGATAATTTAATATCGAATAATTTGACTCCATATTGTTTGTAAACATACGCAATCATAAATGAACATGATGTGCTGGAAGTTCTTAGTGAAGGTAGCTAATCTTTCGCCACAAGCCAAACATTTAAAAGATTGTATGTTTCACGGCTTACGTCATCCTCAATGCTCCTCATCAGTCAAGTCCAGAAGACGAGGGACAGTGTAGGTTCACGGAACTCAGAGACGATCAGTCTGGTCACTTAGATTTACATATGTGAATGTGCCTATATCAGTTCTCATAAGCGCCCATAATGTGTAGGTCGTTCAACACGAACCATACAGTAAAATGGCGTGTGTTCCCGGGTCTAAAAGAAAGTTAATTACACCCAACGACTCAAGGATGACTCGAAGGTCGTATGTTCCTGGGCCTAACCAGACTGCTTCCAGAATTCCAGAACTCAGGGACTCCAAGTCCTCCACTGTGTATGTCCGTTCCTTTCAGGGTGCAAATAGGCCCACTGAGTTGAGACACCAGACAACACGGCACCTTCACAAACCATCCAAAACACATCTTTCATTACACTACAGAAATCCCCCGTTTGGCCCCTGTCAGTCCAGAGAGATTGAGGGGGACCAAAGCTACTGACGTTGCAGTGGTGTTCCGGAGAGATGTTATCAAAGATCTGACGTAGAAACATTGTGCCAGATTTATAGTCACCACTATGAGGCTCGCCACCACACAGCTGCGATAGATGTAGTCCCACCACGTATATTCATATCTATAAATGGGTTACTAGTTAAAGGTACTGAGTCCCCATGTTTAGATAAGAAAAGGAATGTAGGAGAGGGGGAGCTGATGTTTAGGGTCATTATTGACTGGTATCAGCAGATTATAGGGTTACTCGTAAATCTGTATAACCCATCAGAGTCTATCTATTGTTTGTCCAGATGATGTAAGACCTCTTCAGAGTTGAAGAGGTTACCCATGTGGGGGAGGACAGTCTGCCCCTTGGTTAAAACTTAGGTAGTGATAGAGCAAAGGGAACGTGTTTTATTGACACAGAACAGCTGGGCAGCGTCTTACCACACCCCTTTCAACTGTTCATGTATCTACCTCAGAGTTTCCTCAGAGGATTATTCTGTAAGCTTTTGACGAATCTCTCTATTTGCAAATAAACTGTTAATTGTGCCAAGAGAATTTTGTCTCTGTACTTACTCCTTTAAGAGTGTCTATAGATGGAATTACCATCACAATTGTCATCCTTGCTGCAGTGAGCCTGGAATGCTGACAGAACATTGGAAAGTTTGTAGGACACATAACGTTTGTAGGACACAAAAGAGTCTTGTTAGCGTTTCCTTTAACAAGACCACCTTTAGGGACTGGATATGGCTTTGGGCACTGTGTTGGTTTGTGATAGCCACATGTAGTCAGGTTTGAACAACACTTAGATACCCATGAAAAGTTTTTGCATTTGTCCAGGCTGTGAGATTAGCAACACACGAGCCATCACAATACATACCCTCCCTGCGTTTTGTCCAGACAAATGGTCTGGGTCTGAAGAAATTACCTGTAGGGTAAAGTTAGGTTATACAATGCTATGACAATGTTATGATGTGTCCTGTTATGAGGAGCAACATGCTTGCACCGATATGTGGCTGGCTGCAGCTCCATTGTGTTATAACAAGACCATTCCATTGTACTAGGAACGAATGTCAGGATTTATGTTCATATGTTTATGTGGGGGTAAAAATCCCCTGTCTACGCGGACAGGGGAGATGAGGGAATCCTATGTCACAGCAAAATTGTGTTGCACAATTTGGTCCTGATATAACCCCAGGGGGCCATATATCTATCTGTTTTGGATAATTGGAAATAGGTGCTTCTATGTATGGTCCATGGTATACCCATCTCCCACAGCCTAGAGCATGTTTAAGCTCTACACACTGTTACGCTTTGATGCAAGTGGGTCCCATCACATTTCTGGTTTCCGGGGTCCAGGGGACAGCTGCCACCTGCCTGTTAAGAAAGCACATAGGCCACCACACAAAGGTCATAGCCAGCAACACTTCTGTTTGAATTTGGACTGGTTTGCATTGCGTCATTTGGAACCATTTGAGTTTCTTTCTGGCCTCGATGGCCAGGCAGCTGTTGCAAATGGCCTTGACCTCGTAGGGACCCTGCCATCTTAGGGCAAAAGTGCTTTCTTTCACAAACACTTTCACCATGGTCATGTCCCCTTCTGTGAATCTGGTTTCAACTTCTGGGTTGAACAGGGCATTCTTTGATCAGTCTGACTGCTGCTTTCTCAATGTAGCCAGTGCATACTGCACCTTGAGTCTATTCTGAATCTGTTTCAACACAGTATGTTGTGTTGAGAACAGTAGAGGTCCCAGGTCAGCTGGTTTCACCTCTGGGTCAATGGGAAGCCACATAGCTCTTCCTGTCATCAGTTTGTATGGGCTGATACCTGTAGCTCTTGAGGGTGTGGCCCTGATCACTGTCAACACTGTGGGGAGAGCATCAATCCACTGGATTTTGGGTTGCGCAATTTGTTTGGCAATTAATTCTTTAAGAAAGTGGTTTTGCCTTTCCACAAATCCTGCTGCTTGTGGTCTGTACGGCACGTGAAACCTCTGTTTGATGTTTAACATTTTGCACATATCCTTCATGACTTGCACAGTGAAGTGGCCACCTCGTTCTGATTCACAGCTATTTGGCACTCCCCAGAGGGGAATGATCTGGTTTGCCAGCGCACATGCCCTGGTTTGGGCCGAGTTATTCTTTGTGGGGATGCAACTACAACCAAACAGTACCTACAATCCCCTTTTGCGGGTTGTGTCAGGGAAATTTCTTAAACTGATGCATTCTTACTGATTAAAGGACTGAGTCCCATTGTTTAGATAAGTAGAGGAATGTGGGAGAGGGGTATCTGGTATTTGTCTAAGGGGGCATTCTTGATTGGTATAAGCAGATTATAGGGTTAATCGTAAATCTGTAGTTTGTCCAGATGCTTTAAGTCCCCCTCAAGGGTTGAGAAGTTTACCCAGGTGGGGGAGGACAACATGTGACTTGTGTGAAGCCTAGGGTGTGTGATAGAACAAAAGGAATGTGTTGTATTGACATAAGACAGATGGGCAGCATCTTACCACACCCCTTTTCCTCCCTTACATACTGACGATTGTCCTGTACTAATTTAGAGATTATTCATTGTTACTTTGTAACCTGTGTATTCTCTCCTTGCAAGAATAAACTGTTTATTGTGCATTAGTGTTTTCCTCTGTCTTACCCCAATTTCGTAAATCGTTTTGACTTTAGAAATTGCCATCACAGTTGATGAGGACCTATGTAGTCAATCTGCAATGACTCCCAGGGACTCCTCAGGGGTTCTGGTCTGCTGAGCCTTGTACGTTTTCCCCTGGTTCACCATGGCACACACTATGCATGTTCTGCACCAGTGTTCCACATCAGTGGCCAGGCCTGGCTACCGATAGTACTGCTTCATGAGGTCTCTGAGGACACATGAGCATTTTCGTGATACATCTTTATGATGGGCTTCTGCAGAGAACTTGGGACCACATACTTTCCATCACGGAGGACAATGGCCTGAATGGCACTGACATGTGTTACCTGACAGTCCGCCACCCAAGGTCACTCCAGAGAGTGCCACTTGCTTCGCCAGCTTGTCCACAACTCCATTGTGTTCCTCATGCACTGAAGGGTTTTTTGTGACGTGAGCCCTTGACCTTCAATACTGAGAGAACATTGTCACATTTGTTAATCTCGTTCCAAATCATTGAGATGTTACCTTGCTGCCGAATCGCCTGTCCTGCTGCCGTGAGGAACTTGCGCAATGTCCATTATGACATGTAGTCATCCACCACCCTAAATGCACATCTGCTATCTGTACATGCACATAATGGTTCAGGATGGCTTCTAGCAGCGCCACGCATTCTGCCTCTTGTGCGTACATGGAAGGAGATTCAACTTGATCAAATGTTCCTGACGTGTCACATACAGTTGAAGAAGGACAACACACTGCGCAGCCTCTGTGAAACTGACCATCCTCCCAGTAGCGTGACCCATCTATGTATACCCGTGTCTGGTCTGGAAGCTCTCGGTCCAGGACTGACCCCACAGCTTCTGGTTCTGTTTCACAGGTATGTGGATGGCCCTCTCCCCCACCAAGCAGGTGAGGTAGGATTCTGTCATTGATAGTGGTTAGCCTGTACATATTCCAACCATCTAGCTAAATCAGACACTCCTTTGATTCTGCCTTGCAACAACATCTGAACCGGGGTATGCACTGTGTGTACAACCACAGGTTGAAACGCGACTACGGATTCTGTTGTTAACATCCATTGCACTGCCAGAATGTGTTGTGTACACTGGTCAAATCCCGGTTTGACTGGAGATTTCTTCCTGCTGTAGCAAGCTATAGGCCGTAGCTTACCTCCATGCTCCTGGGCTAAGACGCCATTCAGAGTGTTGTCCACGGTGTCAACCTGAACATGGAAATGCTTTGATGGGTCGAGGAGGCCAAGGCATGGTGCTGAACTCAGCTTCCACTTCAAGTCGGTGAAAGCCTCCTCATGCTCAGGTTGCCAGTCGAGAACATCCAATGGTCTGGTCTTGCCCTTCATGAGAGAGTAAAGGGGAGATGTGATTTTAGCAAATTCAGGGATGAATTCCCGCAGAAAATTGGCAGTGCCTATATCCTTTTACAATCTATTCAGAGTGTGTGGGCGTGGCATTTCTGCAATGCACTTACGTCTGTCCTCGGTCAAGGACTTGAGGTTCTGCGTCAGAGTACAACCTAGGTATTGGACATCCTGACAAGCAATCTGAGCCTTTTCCCTGTTTATCTTGAAGCCTGCATCACACATTGTCTGCAACATCTTGTCTGCGAGCTGCAGATGGTACTTGTATGAGCCACCTGTTGCAATCAGTATGTCGTCCGCATACTGCAAGACCTCATCTGTACCTGTTAGTGGCTTCAACACGTCAGCTACTACATGGCTAAAAATACACAGTGAGTTGTGCAAGCCCATTGTGCAAGCCCATTGTGCAAGCCCATTGGCAGGTGAACTGTGAAGGCCAGTCTCCACTGGTCTGCCTCTCTGACTGGAATAGACCAAAAACCATTAGCAATATCCAACACCGAAAACCAACAAGCATTTATAGGAAACAGGCTTAGCAATGTAGCTGGGTTAGCTACAATGGGTGTAACCTTGGGGAACACTCTATTCAAATGCTGGTAATCCTTTGTTGCTCTCCAGGTCCCATCTGGTTTTGGTACAGGATATTTAGGAGAATTAGTGACAGAATTGCAACGCCTGACTATCGCATATTTCACCAGTGTTTGGAATTTTTCCCACAAGTCAGCCTCTGCCTCTGGGTTGATTTTGTATTGTTTTTGAAGGGGGTGAGTGATTCCCTCAAAACGTACTTCCATGTCAGATTTACCACAGTCTGATTTGTCTTTTGCTCATAGTTCATCATGTTTGTCTATTAATTGCTGGACCGTGTCTACCACAGTTATCTGTGACTCCAAACAGTGGATGACAAAACCATGCTTCATCATTATGTCCATACCCAAGACCATCCCCTCAGTGTTAACAGGTAAATACCAGAGTGGTTCCTCTATTACCAGATCTCAAATCTAGATCAGTCTTCTGAGTACGAGTGGCTGTCATTCTAGAATTACAATTACAATAATTTTTTCATCAGTCGAAGGTAAAAGAAGATTTGTACAGGACACCGCTGCTCCTGTATCGATTGAGATATTTGTTCGCTGACCCCCCCCAAGCTAGCCTTAACCTTTATCCTGTTACCACTCAGAACCAATGTTCCTAGTGACGCAATGGGGGTCACTATTTCTGGTGATATTTTGCGATAAAATTAGTGAGGTCAGCTACAAAAGAGGCGTCATGTTGATTGCTACCATTTGAATTTCAGTCTGTTTTCAGTTGACATAACCCACCCAACCAGTGAATCAAATGTGTTTGCTGGAGGACCTGTACCATGGTTAAGTGCCTGTTGCACATGAGGACCTGCATTGTTTTTGAGCATTTGTAAAAGAATATCGTTATCCCAAGTAGGAATTTTTATTCCACTATACTCTTGAAAGTTTAACCATGCTGTCTCTGTAAATTCTTCAAATGGTTCCTTGCCCTGCATTAGACACATCATTTTATCCCATGCTACTTGCCAAATATTGTTTAGTTCTAACTTGAACGCATTTGCCTGCATCATTCGTTTCTGCCAGCATGCCTCGAACGGTCCTTTTCTGGGCAACATACCAATTACGCTTTTGTGTGCATTGCACTCTTCGCAAGTTAAAGATCTACTAACCTGTGCCTTATTGCCATCGTGATCCTGAATGGTTATCAGAACTGCGATTTTTGTTGGTTTCTTTGGTTTATCCTTTTTGGCGAAGTTGATAGAAGGGTGGATTTTCTCTCTACTGGGGCGCGATGGGCCAACGTCACTACCCATTACATTACACTGACTGTACTCAACCCTGGTGATTCTTCCCCCTTTGGCAGGAGGTGTATTTGGATAACCCACTTCTAAGTGTTGTAACTCTTCTTGTCTTAAGGACTGAATCATTGGCAACACATTGATTTGCACTTGGTCATCCTCCATTACAGTTTTTTACAGTCGCTAGGACACATTTTCCAATACTTAGGTCACTTTTTCCAAACTCTTCACACAGTGAGCACAACAGAAGTATAAGTGGGCTAAACTGAGGATCAATTATCATTGCTTTGGCACAAAATGCATTCAATGACTACATCTTTCAAATTACATTAATTATTTTCTCACTTCGACACAACGACCACCAAAACTCTGTATACTTACAGGCCAATTTGCACATGCTTACATACTGTTTTCAAAACTGTTAAACTTAAGTTCAAAACAATAACATAATACAAAGCTGAATATGACAACAATTTGCTACAATTCTACAGTCATATTTTAATGAAATATATTTTAAATCTTAAAATTAGATGCTATAAAAACAATTGGACAATTGGACCAACCACAGCTGATTCTCATTGTAGATGAACATCTACACAGTTGTTACTCTTTCAATTTCATTACAAAAAGGAGACAACTGCTGAGTAGTTTTGCATTGTGATGTGGACCCAGCCAGAAAATGGACCCAGCCAGAATCAAGAGCTGTAGTCTCAGATGAGATCAGAGCTACTGAAATTGATCATGTAGTAAATCATGGTCTCTCAATGAGAGAGGCTGGTCAGAGAGTGCAGCCAAATCTGCAACACTCAACAGTGGCATCTATTGTTAGAGTTTTCCGGCAAACCAACAGGTAACTTGTATTCTGCAAGGGCATTTGACTGAGTTGCACATTACAGAAGTAAATAGACTTGTGTGTAATTGCTTTTGCATATCTGCTTAGGACTCAATGGTTACCTCACACAGGTGGGAGAGGAAGGATGTTCACTGATGTGCAGGAAACTGCCATTGTTGATGTGGTCATCAGAAACAATGACATAAAACTCATTGAGATTCGAGACAGAGACTTGGCAGACAACGTTACTTTTGCAAATATTCACAGTGTAAGCATAACAACTATTTCTAGAGTCCTGAAAAAACATCAGGTAAGGATGAAACAGTTGTACACTGTGCCTTTTGAGAGGAACTCTGAACATGATTGGGAAGAGAGCCACAGTGGCCAGAGGGGCGCCAACATCACAATATGCGCAGCAATATGGACTGCTGTTACACAAACCACTAATTGGGCCATACAACACTGAACGTCTCCTTGCATTCCTGCATGACCTCTATGGAAGGGTTGTGCTAGGTGAGGAAAGGGATGGAGAGAACAAATCAGCCAACATTTATAATTGTATGGGACAATGTGGCATTTCACCATTCCCATGCAGTCACTGAGTAGTTTGCAGCCCATCCCAGAATGGTGTCACTTTTCCTCCCACCTTACTCTCCATTCCTCAACCCCATAGAGGAATTATTTTCCTCATGGAGGTGGAAGGTTTATGACCACCATCCACATGATCAAATATCCCTTCTGGACGCAATGAATGCTGGATGCCTGGACATATCAGCAGAAGATTGTCAGGGATGGATCAGGCATGCCAGAAGATTATTTTCTAGGTGTATTGCCCTAGATGACATAAGATGTGATGTGGATGAGAACTTGTGGCCAAATGGAGAAGACCAAGTAGATTAGCATTACTATTGTATCAGTGGATGGTGTGTATACAAATTATTGTATTTTGGAATTACTGCAAAAATAAATAATTAATAAAAGACATAAAACATATTGTGGCTTTCTGAATCATGTCTGATTCATTCCAGTAAATTACATTGCAGTGAATTATAAACAGGGATGTGTCCTTGTTTTACACAAGAAAACATTGTAAAATGCTACCTGTTGTTAGTGTTTTTTAGGTCATTGTTTTGTGGGTGACAAAGTGTGTTTGTTGTCTGTCAACCTTTGCTAGTGTTCTGGAAGAATTAGTTGATTTGAGATGTGATTTGGTAGTTTTAGTGCATCTTGAAAGTGAAATGAACTGCTGTGCCGAGCTGAAAGTTGGTTTGGAGAACTGTGTGAAGAGTTTTGAAAAAGTGACCTAAGAATTGGGAAATGTGTCCTAGCGACTGTAAAAAACTGTAATGCCAAAATCTTTCTAAATTTTACATAGCCTAGCGCTGAGAGCATTTTCTGGAATTTTCTGGAACTTCCTAGTTTAACTCCATCCAACAAGTACCAGCTGACTATGCTATCACTGGTGCCAGCTAAATACCTACGTGATAATTTGATATCTAATAATCTGACTACATATTGTTTGTAAAACATACGCAAATCTCAATGACCATGATAAGCTGGAAGTTATTAGTAAAGGTAGCTAATCTTTCATCACAATCCAAACATTTAAAAGATCATATGTTTCACGGTTTACATTATCCTCAATGCTCCTCATCAGTCAAGTCAAGAAGACAAGGGACAGTGTATAACACAAAGTAATACTTCTACTTTGTTGGATTGTCCATCCTCACACCTTGTTTGTCTGAGCAGATGGGGCTACATTGACCCCCACTGTGTATGTCCTTTCCTTTCAGGATGCAAATAGGCCCATTGGTGTGAGATTAGGATGTCCCACTGAGTTGAGACACCAGACAACACGGCACCTTCACAAACCTTCCAAAACACATCTTCCATTACACTACAAACCCCATAGACAATCTTGCCACAAACCAAAAAAGTGAAGCATTAGGATTTGTTCAAGCTTTCTGCTTGTGATGTACGAACTGCACGGACAATGATATTGCTCTCGATTTACAAAGCGTTGTGGTTGGCTATTCAACTGTCATTGTATTCTAAAGAAATGAACCAACCATGGAATGATTGGAGTCATTGTTTTCATAATAGGTACTGCATAGCTAGACTAAAACTTGCTGGCTACAAGCTTCAGTAACTACATTATAGTAAGCCTAAAGAAAACTGTTTATGGTTATATTGCAATGAAAGAACTGCACTGACAACCAACATAGCGGTTTATGGTTATATTGCAATGAAAGAACTGCACTGACAACCAACATAGCGGTTTATGGTTATATTGTGATGGACGAACTGCACCGATGACGAACATATTGCTCTTGATTTCAATTTTCGTAGCGTAGTTCACATAGCTTAGTGGTTAGGTATTCAACTGCCATTGTTTTCTAAAGAAATTAACCAGCCATGGAGTTATTCGAGTCATTGTTTCCATTATAGGTACTGTATAGCTATTAGCTGGTAATCTCTATTAGTACCTATTAGTAGTAATCTCTTTCAAATTAAGGTGTTGAATGTTGTGTAGCGTTCCTGTTATACCTGTTGTTGGTTTGGATGTTAACTAATGTAGGGAACTGTGGAGTTTCAACTAATTAGTTTGAAAATGCTAAAAGTCTCTACACACGTACCACATGCACCCACACTTGCTGTTTAAATAGCTTTGTGGTAAAAACACAGTCTGTCACATAGTAAACCGCAGATCAAATCCAGCCTGGTCAACATTCATCTCTTCTAATGGCAGGCCGGCAGAACTAGGCTTGCCTGTTGCATTTCTTGTTCTCAGTTGAGTTATCGAGACATACAAAGATGACTGGTGAAAAGATGATTAGAATAGAGTATGTACTATCCCCAAATACATGTTATATGCAATATACTTAATAAAAATATACAATTCATATATTTAAGCCACTAACAAAATAAACTAACAAAATAAATACAGTTGTGCAAGTCCAAGAGCGTCAAATGTGCAGCTTTCGGGCAGAAGAATGCCAATTGTGTAGGTCATAACAGAATGGCACAATCCCTGTTCAAAAGTCTGCATACCCTTAGTTCTTAATATTGTGTATTGCTCTATTTAGCATCAATGACAGCGTGATGTCTTTTGTAATAGTTGTCTACAGTATGAGGCCCCAAATTCTTGCAGGTGGTATGGCTGCCCATTCATCTTGGCAAAATGCCTCCAGGTCATTTTTTTGTGGCATTGGCACAGTAAAGGCATCTTTCCGGCAACTCAACCATGTAGCTCGTTTTTGTTCAAGTATCGTCATATTGTGTTCCTTGAAACAACCACACCGTCTTTTTCCAGAGCAGCCTATATTTCTCCTGAGATCCTGAACAATTCTTCTGGAAGTTTTGGCTGAAATTGGGTTATGTGACCTTGGCTTGGTATCAAGAGATCCCTGAATTTTCCACTTCTTAATATATGATTGAACAGTGCTGACTGGCATTTGTAAAGCTTTTGATATCTTTTTATATCCTTTTCCGTCTTTATAAAGTTCCATTACCTTGTTAAGCAGGTTTTTTGACAGTTATTTTCTGCTCCCCATGGCTCAGTATCTAGCCTGCTCAGTGCATCCACGTGAGAGCTAACAAACTCATTGACTATTTATACACAGACACTAAATGCAATTTAATAAGCCACATGTGTGGGAAACTAACCTTTAATTGCCATTATTTGCACCTGTGTGTGTCACACTGTGTGTCTGTAACAAGGCCAAACATTCAAGTGTATGTGAACTTTTGATCATAGCCATTTGGGTGATCTGTTATTATGATTTAAAAAGGAGCAACCACAACTACAGATCCAGAAAAAAATTAAGAGACCACTGCACATTTTTCTTTACTTTCCAAACAAGTTGAAAAGGAACATTTTGAGTGAGAAACAGAAGTGTTCAATTTGCAGTGGTCTCTCAATTTTAACCCTTCAGTTACTAACTGAAAACCTTCCTTTTTTACTTTTTTGGAAAGGAAAGAAAAAGGTGCAGCGGTCTCTTATTTTTTTTCCACAGCTGTATATGATAATAAATTGCTTCATATGATCACTATCCTTAAACAAAATACTTTTTTTTTTGCACAATCAGTCATATTTTCAAAAACAATGCCAAAATGTCACAATTTCTGCCAGGGTATGCAAACTTATGAGCACAACTGTATATCTCTGATAGTACACAAACATTCATTTGTTACATGTTGATTATTCCTTTGAATCACCATCAATCACATTAATTATAATATGTATACATACAATTTTAATAGACATTTATATAATATACAAAGAGTATGTCTCTGATAATACATTTTGGGTATACCTTTGATTCCACATCAATTATACATCCTATTGATAGATGGTGATCTCAATGAAGGTGGTTTCTTTTGCAAAACACGTACGTAGTTGAATGAACGCCAAATAGGCGTTAATGTTAACCCTTGCTCCCAATTTTTCAGTTCGCTAATTTGGACTCTCATGTAGAGGCACCAACCCAATGAAAATTAGCACAGTAGTCACTTTTTTTTATCAACTAAACAGTTTTCCCTTTTGAAATACAACTACTGCTTTCCCCAAAACAGGATCAGAAGACCAGACTAGAAAAGTTCCAACACAGATTACCAATAGAGTACGAACAATAGTTTTTAATACTTCACCCAGTCCATTGGTCAATCCAACCATTCCCGAGGATGTTGTTGTATTTGCGGTACAACACTCCAGGTCCTCCACCATAGATCTGCTCTGCAGGTATTGAAGATAACTGGAACATGTTCATCTACCTGTTAAAACCCCCAAAATACATGGTGACAGTAACCTTCTAACAACAACAATGAATGGGATTTACACCTTATCTTATCTTATTTACCCATCTTTCCCTATTGATAGAATATGGACATGAGAAAATGATCTTGTGCTATATGAGGTACCGTATTGCAAGCAGTTGGTATCCACTATTGAGGGGCCCCACACAACCGTGTTGAGCCAGGAAATCAAGAGGGGACACTACCAGGCCATGTAAGGTTAGAATATTGAATACACGTGTGTGACTGGAAGGCAGACAGATATTGGAGGGGATGTGCTGGATGAGGCATTTCAGTGGAAACTTAGAAAATCATCAGAAACTCATTAATCTGCTACTGTTTCTTCATTCGGAATGGACCCCTTGTGCCTGTTGCACAAGGATCTTTTCTTCCAGAACTCCTGCCCTCATGTGGTGTGCTACAGTGACTATCATGTATCCCCCTGCTGTCAAAGTTCTGCTGACACTTTGACAGCAGAACTCATGACTAGTTATACCTGGTAAGACCCCTCCCAATTTGGTCCCAGGGTGTCTGGTACTTTTTGTTATTTCCCATTGTCCCGGTACTATGCCATGTCCGGAGTCTCAACCCAAACGTTGACGCGCAAACCAAGAGCCTGTTCACCTTGTTGTGTGTAGCTCAGATGCTACACAAAATAGTTGGCAAAGCATAAAGCCAATTGACGCCCTCCTGGTGCATTTTGGACAATCTTTCTTTTATGACTTTGTTAGTCCTTTCTGTCTGACCAGAGGATTGCGGGTGGTAGGCAGTATGTGACTTCCCACTGCCCATACAAATTCCTCACTCCCACTCGACCATGTTGGAGCCATCTGTGTACAAAACCAATCCACACTCATGATCCAGCAAGGTCATATCTGGAGGAAGTAACGAAGTAGCAGGGACAGGTTACATATTAGCAATGTAAGTAACTTGCACAAATCTCAGACATAAATAGGTCAATTATTCAGTACCACAATTGAGGGAGAAGCCAATCTAACAAATTCGGCAGTGGGATATAAACTGGGTTTGCATACTCAAGAGTTTTATTAATGAGTTGGTGTTTGCTTTTTTCCAATTCCAATGTCTGTTTTTCTAAATGTCTCAGCTTTTAATCAAAGTTGTTCAGCCAAATCCCAAACATTTTCTTTTCCCATTTCACAGCCTTGTCATGTTTGTCAACCAAAATGAAATCATTCCTTTTGTACTCCTGCTAATATGACAATTGCTCAACCAAGTCTCTGATTAGAATCCTTAGTCCTAAGGAATATTCCCCAGCATAGATGTACTTTGTTAAGATGGTTGCTTTGATGTTATGTGTTGTAACTAGGGGGGTAACGATTTGGTATACAATGTGAACCAAACAATACATTACTCATACAGTACAGGCCAAAAGTTTGGACACACCTTCTCATTCAATGTGTTTCCTTTATTTTCATGACTATTTACATTGTATATTCTCACTGAAGGCATCAAAACTATGAATGAACACGTGGAATTATGTACTTAACAAAAAAGTGTTAAATAACTGAAAACATGTCTTATATTCTAGTTTCTTCACAGTAGCCACCCTTTGCTCTGATTACTGCTTTGCACACTCTTGGCATTCTCTTGATGAGCATCAAGAGGTAGTCACCTGAAATGGTTTTCCAACAGTCTTGAAGGAGTTCCCAGAGATGCTTAGCACTTGTTGGCCCTTTTGCCTTCACTCTGCGGTCCAGCTCACCCCAAACCATCTCGATTGGGTTCAGGTCCGGTGACTGTGGAGGCCAGGTCATCTGGTGCAGCACTCCATCACTCTCCTTCTTGGTCAAATAGCCCTTACACAGCCTGGAGGTGTGTTTGGGGTCATTGTCCTGTTGAAAAATAAATGATGGTCCAACT
Source organism: Esox lucius (assembly GCF_011004845.1). Classification (NCBI taxonomy): domain Eukaryota; kingdom Metazoa; phylum Chordata; class Actinopteri; order Esociformes; family Esocidae; genus Esox; species Esox lucius. The sequence goes on along the minus strand of NC_047588.1, from coordinate 10,951,595 downwards.
AAACGCAAACCGGATGGGATGGCATGTCGCTGCAGGATGCTGTGGTAGCCATGCTGGTTCAGTATGCCTTCAATTTTGAATAAATCCCCAACAGTGTCACCAGCAAAGCACCCCCACACCATCACACCTCCTCCTCCATGCTTCACGGTGGGAACCAGGCATGTAGAATCCATCTGTTCACCTTTTCTGCATCGCACAAAGACACGGCGGTTGGAACCAAAGATCTCAAATTTGGACTCCTCAGACCAAAGCACAGATTTCCACTGGTCTAATGTCCATTCCTTGTGTTTCTTGACCCAAACAAATCTCTTCTGCTTGTTGCCTCTCCTTAGAAGTGGTTTCCTAGCAGCTACTTGACCATGAAGGCCTGATTTGCACAGTCTCCTCTTAAGTTGTTCTAGAGATGTGTCTGCTGCTAGTGTGGCATTCAGCTGGTCTCTAATCTGAGCTGCTGTGAACCTGCGATTTCTGCAATTTTACGGACTGGCTAGTCGTTTTTCTTTACTTAGCTGATTCGTTCTTGCCATAATATAAATTCTAACAGTTGTCCAATAGGGCTGTCGGCTGTGTATCAACCTGACTTCTGCACAACACAACTGATGGTCCCAACCCCATTAATAAGGGAAAAAATTCCACTAATTAACCCTGACAAGGCACATCAGAGAAGTGAAAACCATTTCAGGTGACTGCCTCATGAAGCTCATTGAGAGAACACCAAGGGTTTGCAGCGCTATCAAAAAAGCAAAGGGTGGCTACTTTGAGGAATCTAAAATATAAGACATGTTTTCAGTTATTTCACACTTTTTTGTTATGTACATAATTCCATATGTGTTCATTCATAGTTTTGATGCCTTCAGTGAGAATCTACAATGTAAATAGTCATGAAAATAAAGAAAATGCATTGAATGAGAAGGTGTGTCCAAACTTTTGGCCTATACTGTATATTATAGCTAGGAAAATATATATATATTGTAAAAAAAATACATATTATTGCCAATGGTGAGAGTAATAACGTTGTCTTCAAAAAAATATATATGTTTTGTCTAATAGCTGTATGCAGATCCGCTCATTAGTTATTTCACTCCACAGAGAACAGAGCTGAGAGACTATCGTAGCAGCAATTAGCTTATGAAGGAATTAGCAGTTAGCTAAATACAAAGGAGCAACATCGCAAGAATTGGCTAGTTATAACTAGAAGACACTCCAGTCTCATTCAGGTCTGCCATCTGGGAACGTTTTGGTTTCTCTGTAAACTAAAACGGGGTTTGCCAACGCGTGTTGGATAAAACTTCTACTACAGTCTCTGTTCATTGACAATAGCCAATTCGAATGGCAATGCAAGTAACATGACTAACCATTTATTTATTGTTAAACATGTAAAAAATTAAATACATTCAATTCAAGCTATCCATGTTTTTAGAATTATAATAAATGGAAAATGTAAATACAAATTATACATTTCTCGGGCAATTATTTTTGTCGATGTATCGAAACCGTACCGAATAGTGACACCAATATACTGTATCGTACTGAATCGTGAGTTTTGTGAAGCATTTCACCCCTAGTTGTAACCTATAGTACGTGTTTAATGTCCAGACCCGCAATCCCCTTATGGAAAGACTTCCTACACTCGTAAGGAAGGATTTACACCGGAGGTGCCTAAGTAGTATTCAGAGGGCATATTAGTTTCCCCTTACAGCCACAAGAAAAAACAAAACATCCTGTGACCGAAAGTTAGGATTAACATTGAAGTGGCCAAAGTATAGGGCAAACTTAAGTACTTCCCTCTTACATTTTAGAGAAAAACATCCAATAGCCTAAGCAAGTTTTTTGTACACTGAAATGGCCTAAGTAGTATTTTTAGGACATTGATATTGCCATGGTAATGTAGCTCAACAGTGGCCTGGTATGTCAATATGTTAGTTTAGGACTCTCTGCCCTGTAGAACGGCTGAAAAACTCTTGGATGTCCCAAGAATGCGTAGCTGGACACCTCCACCGAGGAAGTCTGTAAAGAAATGCATTGTGTATAGAACAACGCAGTTGTCGTCTTTCGAATGAAGAACAAAATGTCGCCTTTCCAGTGGAAAAGAGGAACTCAGCACCGAAAAGGGTGTTAAGGGATTTAACCAAGAAAATAAACTGCAGTCAACCACTGCTGCGGACAGTGAGATTTATTCATGGACTTAGAGAATACATACACACAGCTAGTTCTGTCCTCAATAATTTTCACTGAGCTAGAATAGTTTACAACATTAACAATACCTGCACTGTATTTCTGATCAATTTGATGTTATTTTAATGGATTTTTTTTTTTTTTTTTTTTTTTTAAACAAGGACATTAAATGACCCCAAAATTTTGAATGATAGTGTATGTTGTATGTTATTTAAGCTAGGTTGAAGACCTGCTGTTACATTTTTGGTTTGTGATGCAATAATTATTTTGATATTAAAGAATATTTTAAAGGCCATTCTGAGGTCACTCAGGCCCCCAACATGGTCCAAATTCAACCAAAATAGTCTCATTTGTTTGTGCCGTTAAACGTTTTGTTTGTGCTGCTGCAGTGTTTTATATATATATATATATATATATATATATATATATATATATATATATATATATCTTTCCCACTTACAAAGCATTTAGAAGTCCGTAATTTTTATCATAGGTACTCTTCAACTGTGAGTGACAGAATCTAAAACATAAATCCAGAAAATCACATTGTATGATTTTTAAGTGATTCATTTGCATTTTATTGCATGACATACATATTTGATACATCAGAAAAGCAGAACTTAATATTTGGTACAGAAACCTTTGTTTGTAATTACAGAGATCATACATTTCCTGTAGTTCTTGACCAGGTTTGCACACACTGCAGCAGGGATTTTGGCCCACTCCTCCATACAGACCTTCTCCAGAGCCTTCAGGTTTTGGGGCTGTCGCTGGGCAATACAGACTTTCAGCTCCCTCCAAATATTTTCAATTGGGTTCAGGTCTGGAGACTGGCTAGGCCACTCCAGGACCTTGAGATGCTTCTTACGGAGCCACTCCTTAGTTGCCCTGGCTGTGTGTTTCGGGTTGTTGTCATGCTGGAAGATCCAGCCACGACCCATTTTCAATGCTCTTACTGAGGGAAGGAGGTTGTTGGCCAAGATCTCGCGATACATGGCCCCATCCATCCTCCCCTCAATACGGTGCAGTCGTCCTGTCCCCTTTGCAGAAAAGCATCCCCAAAGAATAATGTTTCCACCTCCATGCTTCACGGTTGGGATGGTATTCTTGGGGTTGTACTCATCCTACTTCTTCCTCCTCCAAACACAGCGAGTGGAGTTTATTTTTTTTGTCTCATCAGACCACATGACCTTCTCCCATTCCTCCTCTGGATCATCCAGATGGTCATTGGCAAACTTCAGACAGGCCTGGACATGCGCTGGCTTGAGCAGGGGGACCATGCATGCACTGCAGGATTTTATTCCATGATGGCGTAGTCTGTTACTAATAGTTTTCTTTGAGACTGTGGTCCCAGTTCTCTTCAGGTCATTGACCAGGTCCTGCCGTGTAGTTCTGGGCTGATCCCTCACCTTCCTCATGATCATTGATGCCCCACGAGGTGAGATCTTGCATGGAGCCCCAGACCGAGGAAGATTGACCATCATCTTGAACTTCTTCCATTTTCAAATAATTGCGCCAACAGTTGTTGCCTTCTCACCAAGCTGCTTGCCTATTGACCTGTAGCCTGTCCCAGCTTTGTGCAGGTCTACAATTTTATTACACAGCTCTCTGGTCTTGGCCATTGTGGAGAGGTTGGACTCTGTTTGATTGAGTGTGTGGACAGGTGTCTTTTATACAGGTAATGAGTTCAAACAGGTGCAATTAATACAGGAGAACAGGAAGGCTTCTTAAAGAAAAACTAACAGGTCTGTGAGAGACGGAATTCTTACTGGTTGGTAGGTGATCAAATTCTTATGTCATGCAAATGCAAATTAATTATTTAAAAATCATACAATGTGATTTTCTGGATTTCTGTTTTAGATTCTGTCTCTCACAGTTGAAATGTACCTATGATAAGAATTATAGACCTCTACATGCTTTGTAATTAGGAAAACCTGCAAAATCGGCAGTGTATCAAATACTTGTTCTCCCCACTGTATATAGATCACTTGGTTGAATTTGGAGCATGTTGGGGGCCTGAGTGACCTCAGATTGACCTATAAAACATTATTTAATATCAAAAAAATTATAGCAGCACACACTAAACTTTTAACGGCACAAAAAATATTATTTTGGGTCAATGTAGTGTGTGTTGGGGGTTGGGCTGAGTGACCTCAGAATGACATATAAAACATTCTTTAATATCTAAAAAATTATCACAGCTCAAACAAACATTTGTTTTTTTGGGAAATTCTTTTATTAATGTATTTCTTAATCCTTTTTGCATGCTGATAACAGGTTTTTTAATTTGGAAAACATTGCAGTATTTTGCATGATAATAATAACAATATCTTTATATTGCACTTTTCTAGTACATTTACACAAAGTACTTTACACACAATAAAAACATCCATCCATCCATCTTCTTCCGCTTCATCCGGGGCCGGGTCGCGGGGGCAGCAGTCTAAGCAGAGATGCCCAGACTTCCCCCTCCCCAGACACTTCCTCCAGCTCTTCCGGGGGGACACCGAGGCGTTCCCAGGCCAGCCGGGAGACATAGTCCCTCCAGCGTGTCCTAGGTCTTCCCCGGGGTCTCCTCCCGGTGGGACGGGACCCGAACACCTTCCCAGGAAGGCGTTCCGGAGGCATCCGAAACAGATGCCCAAGCCACCTCAGCTGACCCCTCTCGATGTGGAGGAGCAGCGGCTCTACTCCGAGCTCCTCCCGGGTGACCGAGCTTCTCACCCTATCTCTAAGGGATCGCCCAGCCACCCTGCAGAGAAAGCTCATTTCGGCCGCCTGTATCCGGGATCTTGTCCTTTCGGTCATGACCCAAAGCTCATGACCATAGGTGAGAGTAGGAACGTAGATTGACCGGTAAATCGAGAGCTTCGCCTTACGGCTCAGCTCTTTCTTCACCACGACAGACCGATACATCGACCGCATTACTGCAGAAGCTGCACCGATCCGTCTGTCAATCTCCCGTTCCATCCTTCCCTCACTCGTGAACAAGACCCCTAGATACTTAAACTCCTCCACTTGAGGCAAGCACTCTTCACCAACCTGAAGTGGGCAAGCCACCCTTTTCCGACTGAGGACCATGGCCTCGGATTTGGAGGTACTGAATCTCATCCCCACCGCTTCACACTCGGCTGCAAACCGTCCCAGCGCATGCTGAAGGTCCTGGTTTGAAGGGGCCAACACGACAACATCATCCGCAAAGAGCAAAGACGAAATTGTGTGGTCCCCAAACCTGACACCCTCCGGCCCCTGGCTGCGCCTAGAAAAACAGAACCGGTGACAAAGGGCAGCCCTGCCGGAGTCCAACATGCACAATAAAAACAGTAATACATTAAAATACAAAAAATATATATAAAAATACATACATTATTTAAAAAAAGTAAAAAGAAAAAAATGAAAATGATAAAATACATTAGTGAAAGCCATCTTATAAAAATGTGGTTTTAGGTAAGATTTAAAAGAATGCACTGACATAGTATCACTGACATTCTGTGGTAGGCTGTTCCAGAGTCTATGGGCCAGTATAGCAAAGGCCCAGTTCCCTTTAGTTTTCAGTCTAGACTCCGGAACGGCCAGAAGTCCTTTTCAGCAGATCTGAGAGGTCTAACAGTGCAGTATGGGTATAGCATTTAACTAGCATAATCAGGACAGCCTTATAAATGATAAGTTGATTTTTTTTATTTAAACTGAAATTCACCAGTAACCAATGTAGACATGCCAACACTGGGCTTATATGAGACCTTTATTTAGTCCTTGTAAGAAGTCTGGTGATTGAATTCTGTACAACTTGGAGTTTACCCAGGGACTTATTTTTGAGGCATGTAATAATAGCATTACAATAGTCTAGACAAGATTAAATTAAAGTGTATAATTTTCTCAGTGTCCTCAAAAGATAAAACTGACTTTATTTTGGCAATGTGTCGAAGTAGGTAAAAGCATGACTGCACCATTTTTTTGTGTTATATTCAAAATGTAAGTCTGGAACGAAAACTCCCACATTTCTAGCCAAAGACAAATGTTTGTGTATTTTTGTTAGCGATCTGAGCACCAATCGAACTCTATCCTTATTAACGTCAGTTTTATCAGTGTTTAACTGAAGAAAATTATTGGACATCCAGTTTGTAACGTCTTCCAGGCCATTATGCAGTCATTTGGCTTTACCGTGTGATGGTAATTCTATCGATCAGAACTCTTTTAGAAGGAAGTCCTGAGACGAACCGAGCAGGATTAGGATCCCAGACGAGCACCCCAAATTGTGATGGTAATTCTATCGATCAGAACTCTTTTAGAAGGAAGTCCTGAGACGAACCGAGCAGGATTAGGATCCCAGACGAGCACCCCAAATTGTGATGGTAATTCTATCGATCAGAACTCTTTTAGAAGGAAGTCCTGAGACAAACCGAGCAGGATTAGGATCCCAGACGAGCACCCCAAATTGTGATGGTAATTCTATAGATCAGAACTCTTTTAGAAGGAAGTACAGAGACGAAATTCTCTTGGCACAATTAAACAGTTTCTTAATTCTAATTGGGGACCCCATTTAAGTTGCCCTTGTGTTTGTGGGTCACTGTTTGTATCAGTTGAGTTTGTACTTAGTTTGTGAGCTGCCTCTCCTTTTGTTGTTTCCGGTTTAGTTTTGCAAAGAATAACATTATGAGGATGTTTCTCTTCAGCTCTGTGCTTGTATCCTGCCACCTAGACCGTGACACAACCCTAGGTGCAGAGCCCCCCAAATTGTCCTGTTATAAAGAAAAGACTATCTGAATCATGAAGCTGATAACTTCAAATTTTACTTCTTTGAACTGGCCACTGTATATGCCATTGCAGAATCGTCCTTAGAGATGTACCCACAAAACACAGTAAAGCCAGTCTTAGGGGTTAGGATAAAACTTAAAATTGGCCATAGGTTTGAAATTAGGATTACATTTAGGTTTAGGCATTATGGGTTAAGCTTTCAAGCTACTATGGGCCGGTTTCACAGACACAGATTAAGCACAAAAAATAGAATAGAAAACTCCAGTCAGCTTGATTTGTAGTCCTAGACTAGGCTTAACCTGTGTCTGCGAAATCAGACATATATGTTTAGTTAAAAGAATATGTGAGTGTGTGTGTGTGTGCTTCTGTTCATTTTTTTCATCTGGTAATGACTATTTCAGACTGGGTTACATTTCTCATGCGTGTAAATGTCCATTAATCAAAGGTCCTTTAATAAAAAAATATTAAGGAATATAAACTTTTTTTTTTTTACAATATATTATAGAAGAGTCATCATTTTCATATAACTATTCAACTTCTTGAAATAAACTATGCAAGACATTCACTAAGCCTATCAAACTATCTCACTATAAACTGAAAAAGGAGTGATGCAAACTACATGAATCATGGTAAGACTATAATGGACTTTTCACTCACAGTACTACTTTACAAAAAGGCCATACTACATACATTAACATGAACAAGGATTTTTCTAAGCAAGAACAAAAGAGGTGAACTGATGCACGGCCATTAACTAAATCTTAGGTAGGTGAAAGGTTGAGTGCAGACAACAGGAACAGGAAAAGGATACAAAGACAGTCACCTAAAGTTACTTTTCAAAACCACTGAGAATTCACACAATGAGTAAGTTATCTTTTAATCAGAAGTCAATATTCAGGACATTATTTCAAACACCACTACTTCCAGAGGTGACAGAATGGGCAAAGGCAAGAATTATTGTGTCATTGTGTATAACAGCCAGGAGGGTTTTATTCCCCTCTACACTAACACTTCAGGACTTCATGTCTGTAACCACAAATCTTGAACTGTAATGAAGACTATATTTGGAAGACATACGCCAGTGATTCAGGGCATAGTTACAAGTGGGACACCTTCAAAGGTAATTTCCTGGACAAGTTGACCATCACCACTCCTCCAACTCCTTGGGCAGTGGGCATCAGGAGAGGTGGGATGTTTTAGTAATCTTAACTATAATGACTATAACTGTGGAGAGGAATCTGTTGTTTTAAGATTCGGTTTCCCATAAAAGGCTAAGTATTTTGATATGCTTTAAAGGTGCATGTAGTGTTTATTTTGTCTCTATTATTACGGCATTATACAAAAAGGAAGCCAGACCATTTGTTGAGTTGGACGGGAAAGGGGTAGGGCTCAAGCCCCCACTGAGGTCTATCTGCGAATGTGCATGATCCATGATATAAGATTTGACTCAGTAAAATAATGTTTGGGTGAATAATGCAAGGATCAGCTATTTGGTACTAGCATCATTAATTGCCTAACAGTGATCATTACACGTAATATGCTACTTACAATAATTGGGATGTAAGCTGAGCCTTAATTCCCCCACTAAACCTAGACTTAAAAAGGCTTATGAAACTATAGCATATCAAGTATTTTGAGGTCAGATTATTGAAGTTAGTTTATTATTAAATATGACTAACTCAGTGGTTCAAGCATTGAATGCTGATTGGCTGAAAGATCTTACATTAAGTATTACCAAACTGGCTTTTAACTCTTCTAATTACAATGGTATCCAGTTTATAATTGCAATAAAAAATCTCGTTGGTGGCAAATGGCCATCGATTACGACTAGTTGCTGATACAGCTTTTCTGAGAGACAAAAAATAATAAAATGACATATAGTTTGTTACTCTGAGATGCAGTAGTAACAGCATATAGCAAGAAATTGTGTTCAGTTTCCAGGAACTGACTTGTTGTCACACCTCAAGTTTTTTTGTCCTTCACACTATATTTTTAGTTCATGTGATTTTGTCACCTTATAAACAGGAAATTATGTGGTAGGGTTGTTAAAACAAGTTTCTTACTTGTTTCTATTTACTGTGTAGTTATTAGGGATGCCCTAACATAAACATTGTAACTATGCTATCCCCCATTTAAATACACTCAACATCATACTAACATTTTTAAATGATATCTTAAAGTAATTTTGCCAGAGACACTTATCCAGAGTAAATGCATTTTTGTACTGGCCCCTTGTGAGAATTAAACTCAACTCTGCAGTTGAACGTGCCAAGATATGTTTTTATTAGTTTTAACCATTTTATTCTACATGGTTGTTTGAATTTTATGCTAATGAGGCAAAAGGTTATGAACTAGCGATATAGACATTTTCACGAAGTTAGGTGAATCACTGAGAGACCAGGGATTTAATCATACTTGTGGACTAGCTAAACCTAAAATATATTTAATCAAACAAATATTTATAACGTTTTTAGTGTTATTCTCAGTGGAGTTGACTGCAGTTAGCATTGTAGTACAATTGCACTCGAACAGCCCAATTACATTGGTATTTAGGTTAAATTGACAGAAAAGGGAAAATAAAAACAAAAACAAGTCGCAGAGCTAATGAGCATCCTTTTAATGCTTCTTTTTGGCAACAAAGAAAACAAACAAAGGAAAGGTACAAACCGTAAACTGAAGAGCCACAGCACAGACAGTAGGAGTGTACATAGAGATGCCAAGAGGCACCTCTGCAGTGAGGCCATGACTGTGGCCTCCAGGCACATAGAGATGCCTAGAGGCACCCCAGCCAGGACCTGACAACAAATTTGTTTTATGACATGAAATTACAAACTTTTATATGAAAAAAAATATATTATCTTTGTAATTAAGGGGAAACGTTATTAAAAGTAATTGGAGCTGTACTAAATCTGATAACTTGTTTGATTTCCATGTGAAATTAACATTTAAGGGTGTAGGAGGTGTACTTACAGTTAGGTCCGGATATATTTTGACACTGACAAGTGTTGTTATTTTGGCTGTTGACCAAAATATATTCAAGTTACAGTTAAATAATGAATAGGGGCTTACAGTGCAGTCTCTCAACTTACATTTGAGGGTATTCACATCCACATTGGAGGAAGCTTTTAGTAATTTACTGCTCTATAATATGGGATAAAAAGTAGGGACCAAAAGTAATTGGACAATTGACTCAAAAGCTGTTTCATGGACAGGTGTGGGCTATTCATTAGTAATTTTTTCATAAATTAAGCAGGTAAAAGGTGTGGAGCTAAGGTAAAAGGTCTGGTAGAGAGAAATAATTTCACAACATCCAGCCAAGTGACAAACACTCTTCAGGAGGAAGGCATATCATTATCCAAGTCTACCATAAAGACAAGACTACAAGAGAGCAAATACAGAGGGTTCACCACAAGGTGCAAACCATTCATAAGCCTCAAGAATAGAAAGGCCAGATTAGACTTTTCCAAAAATCATCTAAAAAAGCATTCTTTGGACAGATGAAACTAAGATCAAACTGTACTAAAATGATGGGAAGAAAAACATATGGAAAAGGCTTGGAACGTCTCATTGTCTGAAGAATAACACATCATCTGTAAAAAGATTTGGCGTCAGTGTGATGTCATGGGCATGCATGGCTTCCAGTGGCACTGGGTCACTAGTGTTTATTGATGATGTGACAGAAGATAGAAGCAGCCGGATGGATTCTGAAGTGTATAGGGTTAAGGCAGAATGACCCACGAACAAACGATAACTGAAGACAGCTGCAGGAAAGGCCTGGCAAAGAATCACAAAGGAGGAAACCCAGCGTTTGGTGATGTCCATGCATTCCAGACTTCAAGCAGTCATTGCCTGCAAAGGATTCTCGACAAGGTATTAAAAACTAACATTTTATAAATAAGGGGACTGTGTATGAAAATGGTTGCAATTCCTAAACATTTCATGTTATATTTTTGTTCAATTCCTTGAATGAAAGCTGAAAGTCTGCACTTCAATTGCATCTCAGTTGTTTCATTTCCAATCCATTGTGGTGGCTTACAGAGCCAAAATTATGAAAATGTGCCAGTGTCTAAATATTTCCAGACCTAACTGCATGTTAATTACTTAACATAGGTACTCCTCATATTGACTACAATTCATTCTGATATGGAAACAGTAGCCCCTATTAGCTTAAGCAGGATGTCTAATGAAATTTGAGAATCTTGCTTTTCCGCTGGTTCCACAGTTAAGGTGCTAGGACAGAGAATAGTTTTGACTGCGTCGATCGGGTACTGCCCCAAAGGTCCGGGACAGCCCAGAGGTGGCTGAACGTAGAGACCATGTAGGGTTGTAGGTTTCAACTAGAAGCCAGTGTGGTGTGCGAAGATGTGGGGTGACCTGGGAGAACGTGGGAAGGCAGAGCACCAGACAGGTAGTTCTGAGTGAGTTGCAGGAGTTTGTTTTCACCAAGCCGGGAGTCCACCAAGAGTGAATTGCACTAATCCACATGTGAGATGATCCGTGCCTGGACAAGTACCTGTGCTGCTTCCTGAGTGAGATACTTTACGAGTCAGTGCCTTGATGTTAGCAGAGAATGTCACCATTTCGTCTGGGGTCGCGCCAGGGTTCTTTGCAGTCTAGAACTCACTCACGACACAGTGCAGTTGTCGACCATGATGGAAATTTCCTGGAGTGGATAGGCCTTCTTGCAAAAGAAGAGGTTAAGCTTGAGGTTGTGGGCCGACATCCAAACAGAGATGTTGGCCGAGATACACAGAGATGCATGTTGCCAACTTGGTGTTGGAATCCTGACAGGTTTGGGTCAAGGAGATTGTTCTTAATGAGGCAAGAGGAGAGTTGGGTTGAGACAGTGCACTCAAGTGTCCTGGAAAGGAAAGACAGAAGGGATAGCGGCCTGTAGTTATTGACAACAGAGGCGTCTAATTAAGAGGGGAGAAATCCTCTGGGACTTATTCATCAGCAAAGAGTTTTTGAGATAGGTGAGTAATGGTCGAAAGTCTCCTGAGATGGTCTAGAGAAGTGAGAAGGGGATAGGGTTAAGAGGGCATTATGTTAGTAAGCCAGCCATCACTATCTGCAGGATATCATCTGGTAAGAGCGGAGAAAATGTGGTTAATGCATGGTCAAGTTCAGTGTGTGAGCAACTAGTAGACCCATGAAAATCTACCATTTTGTTATTATACATAACCTATAACCTATAACCCATAACCTTAACCTAATTTAATGTTGACTGTCTCTCTATGCTAGGGCTAAAATCTCCAAAGACGGGTTGTTAGTTTGTGCAGTAATCACATGAGCAGTCTATGGAGGAGATGTTAGAAAATGTACAAAACCGTTATTTTACAAATTTCTAACAAATTGCATTCGTGGGGGTAGATCAATGAAACCAAATGACGCTGCATTCGTGCTAACTCGACCCGGCACATTTTGAATGAGAGAGTTGGGTACATACAGTAGACAGTCCAACAATTACTAATGAGCTTAGATAAATTGTAGAAATGTGTCTTTATTCCCCCTTAATGCATTTACTTAGAAGGCGTTAACATTTTCTATATACACAATGATCAATATAATAGGTTGGGAAAGAGGTCTGCATTTCATGGGTTAACAAAGCCTAGTATTTAAAGGGGCACTGTGTAGAATCCTGCCCCTAAACAATAGTACAGCTTGTCTCCATCCTTCCTATCTTCCCTTACCAAACGAGACTGGTATAGTACGAGCTAGTCCAGGGTGGTTTAGGGTGGGAAGGATAGTACTGCCTAAAGCGAGTATAAGGAGATTACAAGTCAATACAAGCTGATAGATGGACCAGTGTTTAAATGTTGAAATGTTGAATATGTCTCTCTGATTAATTGAAAAATATGATTTCAAACTTTAACTTAAAACAATAACTGCAGAAATGACTACTGGTAATTTTTGCTTGTTTTTTTGCTAATAGTACAGTAAAAATCAATCATATTACCACCTAATCCTAATTTTAAAACATTACTAAGACCTGTCCCTAAACCAAACCATCTAACCCAAATACCCATAGATCTAAACCTGTTCGAAACTGTAACCTGAGCCAACCACAAATAACCAGTGTTTTAAGTTTAGTTTGACAGTCTAGACACTCTGATTAATACTATCTTAAAAAAAGTTTCAACCAATGTAGAGTTCGGCATGTCCAAAATAAACCAGAAATGATGATAATCATGTGCATATTCTTGAGCTGCAGTACTGCACATTGTCACATGTTGTACAGTAAATGCAGTGTTAAAAGCATAGCTTCATTTGAGCCAAGGTTTCTCACCATTTACCAGGAAGCCTGTTTGTCTGTGGCACTGTGTTTGCAAACTAAGGTATGTACAGTGGACCTCTTTAATTTATTGTGTCATTGTGAGGAATTACATATAATTGTTAAGAAAGTAAACACACAATGCTTGGACATTTGTCAAGGAAGCCATACTTAGACTAAATACCTGGAAACCAAATATATATTACATTTAAAGTAAGTATGAAATGCTGGTAAAACTTTATTTTAGGGTTCTGTAATACACAATGTGTAAGGGATTTATTGTTCATCTTACAATACATTTGTGAATTAACATTAAATATGTAAATATTAGCAAGGTGTTTATTGAGATATAAGTATAGTATATTTGAAATATAATTTCCCCCCATATTTTTTTATAAAAACTGGCAGGCATATGTTTTCGAAATGCATTACAATTGATTCAATTGGAAGTAAAATTTTCATGTTAGATAAATATAAAAATACAATATTTCCTCAGTAATGTACCTTTAAGCATATACAGTGCATACATATTCTTGATGGATGGGGTATGCATTTTAGTATTTCTTTTTGTTGTGTTTGGGGATGCATTTATGCAGTATGTGTGTTATCTTTAATCGATATGAGACTTTCTGTCACTAAAAGCCTATTTCACAATGAGTCACATGAGCCAAATGTATTTCTACCAGATCTATAAAGTTTAAATTTGCTATGTATGTTTAAAGTTTGGAGTCATGTCAATGGGCCCTCATTCACCAACCATTCTTAGATGGAGTTCCTTCTTAAAACCCACTTATGCAGTTTCCAAGAAGATTGTGACATTCACCAATATTTTCTTATTTAGGCTTTATTCTGAGGTAAGAACATAATCTATGCACACTCAAAAGCACACTTGCGGACATTTGTGTGCTCACATTTGTTCCAAAAGTTTTTGCGTTTTATTCATTCTACAGTATTATACTACTTCAGTAGTGCAACAACGAATGACACCATAGGACAATTAGAGGGGTCCTTTATACAAACACATAATGACACAAGGGGAGTTAGGTGTGAGTAATCAAAGACAATAACGAGTCCGAGATGTGTTCGTGAAGGCTGGGAAACAAAAAGGCACGTAAAACATGATACCACTGGCACAACAAGAGGTTGTACTGTCTAAACCATGACATAGACACCATTATGCATTGTGTTAAACTGACTAATGTTTCTTAGGAAATTTACTTCCACAACAAATTGCATCTAAGAACTGTAAGACTTTTACTACTGGCCATTTTAATAGCTTACAAGCCAGTAATACAAGTATCTTACAATTTGGAATAGTCATAAGAATTGAGCCCTTGCTAGCGAGACTGAAGATGAACTTTACACAGCCAAAGCTATTTCATTTCATGGCACAGCAATGTTTATTTTTCTTTCATACGCGAATGATAATGATGCAATAACTATCAATATAGGTGAAGATAACTGACTTTTTTGTCAAGTAAAAAGATAAGAAAATCGTGGAAACTCCTCTTTTACTGCAAAAGGTGTTGTGGTCTATATTACCCCAAAAAGCATGCACAGATGCATACTTCGAAAATCCACCCAAAAAAGTAGCCCATCCAGAAACTTTTGGCAAGCTATTTTTAGCGTACTTTGGGACATACTCATCATCTCACATACTAATCTGGCATACTATATAGTATGCAAGTATGCGATTTGAGATTCAGAAACTGCATACGATTTCTGTGTGTGCGCACAGCCCTGCAGAATTATGACCTTTGATGGGGATTGGCGGGGCATTTACCAATGATAATTATGAACACCTGGCATGTGCTTTCAATTTACGAGGACAAGGGAATCATCAGTACAAGAACAAAGATGCAAACAATTATGTGACTTATGAATACGTCATGAATCTGACTTTTCTTAGGACCTTTCTCAAGAACAAATTAAAGAAAAAGCTTTGATAAGGGTAATGAGGCCCTCATTTAAAGATAATGGTGAATGAGTGTAAAGTTTGTCATCAGTGACCATGTGAAAATCTCTACTCTGGTTTAACCCTTGGCCTAAAGAACTACAAAAGTGCAGAGTTATGATCCACAAGCAGCCTAGTTCTGATAGTTCAAAAGATCTGAAGTGAAAATATCAGATGTGGCTAAAGACCAAAGTATTTGCTCTCACTCTTGAACGTTGTCAAGGTCCTGGCTGAGGTGCCTCTAGGAATCTCTATGTACCTGGAGGCCACCGTCAGGGCCTGACTGCAGAGGTGCTCTTGGCATTTTTATGTGCACTACTGTTTATTTATCCCCAATCAGAGGCAGCTGCTCCCTATTGCCTCTGGTTGGGGATCCTATTTAAGTGGAGCTTGTTTGGGTTTCGTTTGTTGGTCATTGTGTGTTCATGTCGACATCTGTGCCACTTGTGAGTCTTTCTCAATGAAATTTATTTTCTTAATGGTTTCTTGAATCCTCTGCACCTGTGCCATACTACCCATGCCTAACAGAATGACCAACCGCAACACCTTAGTACCCAGAGAAATTGCTTGGCAGGGGGCTGTGGGGACTGTCAACTTGGCGGGGAAATCATCTCTCGCAGAGGTTCGCTGAAGTGCTCCTGCCAATGTGGGAGCGCTACGTCTACTATAAGAGGAAATGCTCCTGTGGGGACTCAGAAGCGAGCCTCCATGTGACCGGTACTGGGGGAGGAGGGAGAGAGCGAGTGCGACGCGTCTCTCCCCGACTACCATTCAACATCTGCCACCGGACAGGGACGGAGAGGCTGGTGCTGGTGCAGAGAGTTCATCAGCCCTTGGTGGTGTCGGGTCCCGGCCCGGTGAAACCAGTCTGAGCTCTGCACATGCGGGCTCCACTGCCGCGGTAGGGGTGGAGTACCCGGTGGAGGAGTATGGGACGGCAAAACCAGTACCTGCCCTGCGAATCATTGCTCCACCACTGACAGCTGGTTTGGAGTGTCAGTGTGCGGGGTCTGGTCCGGTTGGGACGGTTCCGGGGCCGAGCATGACACCATCCACCACCACGTTCAAACCTTGTGCCCAGCTCTCTAGCTGTTGCTTGCTGGGCTGGCCCCTCGTGATTGGGACCTGGTGTCCCTCTCCGGAACATCCCCAGTACTGGAGGAATGGTCCAACGGGTCCCTGCTTCCACCGCTGGAGGGCGTGGTCCAACGAGCCACTGCCTCCACCTCCTCCGGAGTGGCTCAGAGAGGGACCCCTACTACCACCCCCTCTGGGACGCTGGCTCCACCTGTCCCAGCGCCTCGCCATGCTCCGGGGGCGGTGCCTCTACCAGTCCTGGCGCTGCGTCCTGCTCTGGGGGCAGAGCCACCACTAATCCTGACGCCCCTTCCTGCCATGGGGGCGGAGCCTCCACCAGTCCAGGCATCCCTTCCTTGTCCCTACCTGCTCTTCCGGTGCTTCTTCCTGTCCCGGGGCTTCATTCTGCTCTGGGGGCAGAGCCACCACCAGACTCAGAGCCACCACCAGGCTCTGGGGGCAGTGCGCCACCCTCCCCAAGCCCCCCCTTCCGCCTCCTCGGGTGTTTCTGTCCGTGCCTTGAGGAAGGGTGCTGTCAGGTCCTGGCTGGGGTGCCTCTTGGCATCTCTAATTATCCCCAATCACAGGCAATTGCCTCTGGTTGGGGATCCTATTTAAGTGGAGCTAGTTCCAGTTTTGTTGGTCGGTCATTGTTTGTGTTTTTCACATCAGTTCACGGTTGTTTTCTGCTTTGTTATTTTGTCTTTAAAGAAGAGTTAAGTTTCTTGAAGTAATGGCTACCTCAACCCGCTCTGCGCCTCACGTCCTTTTCCTTGACCGTGACCGTTGCCTTGAAGTTCAAACATTTATCTTGACATTTTGGCATTTAGGGAGAGCTGCTGTGTAATGGTTCCACAGAAAACCAAATGAATTAATGTTACACTTGTTAGCCATGTTGTACCAGTTTGGTTCCACAGATTCCAATCCTAATGCTAGGCATTCAAGTGTAAAACAAGAATGCATTGTTTTTCCAATACACTTACCTAACTAATCACCTTGAATAAATGTTTAAACATAAATGACCCAAAATGCCTATGAAATGTTATCCCTTTGTGGACAAATGTTGAATTTAGAAGTGAATCCTGTCTGTGGGTAACATCTCCAGCAGAACCAACTGTCAGGCCTTCTTTCCTGCATTTTATTTCGCCGGTCTGCAACAAGGCAGTGCAGCAACAACACCCCTTCTGCTCTCACCAAACTCCACTCATCTAATCAACACTACACCTGCTTTAATTATTAGAATAGATTTGATTAAACTTCATTGTCATTGAAAAAGTACATTACAACGAAATGCAGTTAGCATCTAACCAGAAGTGCAAATAGAAGAGGGCATGAAATGTACAAGTATTAAGTAGAGTGTATGTTACAAGTGGAATCTTTAGATGGGCAATGAGGGCAAATGTAGTACAAATGGCAATTCTAAATGTGCAATTAATTATCTGGATAATATACATAGGTTTGCATACCCTGGAAGAAAATGTGAAATTTTGGTATTGATTTTTAATATATAACAGTTTTTTATTGAAGGATAATGATCATATGAAGCCATTTATTATCACATAGTTGTTTGGCTCTGATAGATATTGAGCATGAAAGTAATTGAATTAAGCTTGACACAATGTATGAGAGTACTAACTATCTCTGTATGGAGGACACTAGGTAAGAAATGTGATGTCCCATTACTGACGGGTCCCAAACACCCTGTCCATACCAGCTGTTTGGAACTGTGTATGTGACTCTCATAGGACTCTCTGAATAGACCCTTGGGTCATAGGTTGGAATACGCTATACAATGGTATTTTGTAGGATAAACTATTTCTTATAATAGTCTGTGTAATGGTTGGCTATGAACACTGACCACCTACCATGTGTCCTGGTATAAATTACTGTGTTTACGTTGTAAGCATTTGGAGAGAAAAATGAAAGAACTATGGAAGGTTATCATCGGAAACATCATGCTGAATAAAGGCTCTCCCCTGACTTCCGGTTGCATTCATTTTGTTCATGGATCACAAATGGACAGAATCTAACAGTTATGGTGCCGTGACCCGGATAGATGGATTTGCACTCTGAATGGTGAGTCAAACCACTCTAAAAGAACAAGTCAGTTAAATCAGCATGAGTATCCAGATTAACACATCTGGAACAAGAAACCTGTGGTAAGGACATGCAAGACTTGCGTTGACACTGAAAGATGTGTACTTAGTCTTAGTCCAGAGACTCCACAGAAGAAGATAAATCTTCGATAAGTCATCTAGAAGTCCTTGCTAAATCTTCCTTGTGATGGGAAGTACTTACTAGATGGAGTAGTAAGTGACACATGTGTGAAGTCCTAATATAGGACACTGTTTTGTGGAAAGCTTCTGTATTCATCTAGGAGTCCTTGTTAATTGGATAACAGGTTGACACGTGTAATAATTGCAATAATAATCTTGTAAGGTGGAGAAAATAAATGACGTCTTTAAGTTAAAAACAATGTGGTAAATACAGGGACTGCAGCCCTCCCTTTGTAATTTAGAAAATGGCAAAATCATTGGCCTATGAGATCAAAAAGAGTTTGAAAATAGATGACTGTCTCCAAGAGAGAGTTTGTTTATATACAGAAAATATGGAAAAATTCAGAGAACGTCTGATGAACTACAAAAAACACGTTGGTCATTGAAATTCAAAAATGGAAGGATAAATTCCTCAAAGATGGTCTTGAAAGACCTTTGAAAGAGAGAATGCGTTTGGGCGTCAGCTGAACAATTGGCTGAACTGGACAAGTTGAAAAAAGGATTTGAAAAGTTTAAAAAAGGATCTGGAAACATTGAAAGCAGGAAACACATCTAAAGACACTCAAAGCCCATTGAAAAAGAAACCAGGATCATGTCACTATTGTGGAATACCTGGCCACTGGCAGCATGAGTCTCGTAAGAAGAAGAAGAACCAAAAGACAAAGACAGGATGTTCAGATGGTTGGAACACAAGACATTCTGCCCACATGCCGAGCAGCGGCAAGCAAAGATCTCTCATGTATGGAATTCAGGAATCAAAGACAGACGATTTCCTGGCGATTGATTAAGAGTTTTAAGTGTGTTTCCAAAAATGTATCGTACCTAAAATATGGAGTAGAGCTGGAACATATCAAGGAAATCTGATCACTTCCCTTGATGATTACCATGCTTATTCAAGTGAATATTAATTTGAAAGCACTTTGATGGTATATTGCATGTTTTAATAGGTATTCAAGGAATAGCCTGTTTTGATGTGCTTTGTCATGTTCACTATGTAATTTTAAATCAAAACGTATTTATTGCGTTGATGATAATGTTTAAAATCGTAAGGCCTCAAGGAGGGCCTCACTACAATGTGTATAGGCTTTAACAGGCCCTGTTCGCTTGTGCATCTAACCCTAGTGATATATTAGAAATTGGTACAATTAAGATTTTCTAATCTGGTAAAGTAGTCTCATGGTTTTCTTACAAAATGTTGCAATACTGTGTTTTCTCTCACCTTGTATATTGTATAAGTGTTTGAATGAAGAATCCACATAGTGATAATCTTTAAAATTAAGAAGACATGCTGTGTCCCATGAGGAGTGAATATGAATCCAAAATAGCCATAAGCCTTTGCAAAGGGTTTCCACCAAGTTGGAATGTTTGTGTTCTCTCTCTCTCTCTGCCTCGTCACAGGACGACTGTTGAGAGGGAAACAATACACAGAGGGTAATAATTTTTTTAACTTAAGTAAAACACATGGTTTTCCATGTGCACTAAATTGGATTCTAATGTGTGTTATAATTTAGTTTTAGTCAAAAGATTGAGATTGCAGTCTCATGTGAAATTATAACAAATAGGGTGAACTCAGCCAAAAGGGAGTTTATCCCCTACAATAAAATGTTATATTTTATTTTAAATGCTGAATTGACTTGGTTAACGAAGAACATTTTAACTGTTTGTTTTTTGTGTTTCTCTAGTTACTGAGATGACATATGTGTTTTGAAGAACAAGTTAGATACTTGTCTCAGTACTAAAAAGGTTTACTGACAAAAATAGTCACACCCTGGGTTCAAAGAGCAGCGCAGAGGGGAGGGGCCAAGTCTCCCACACACCGCCCTGGGTTGGAAGATGACAGGCTTAATTGGGTGTTCATATCTGTTTTAGTTTAGTCATAATTATTATGAATTTTTTGGAATTTCCACAATAACTTTAAGTTACTATGAAGGTCTGGGAGCACACTTTGCAACTTCAAAAGCATTGGATAGGATAGAATTTACACCTTTGGTTAACATATAATGTAAATTAAGTTGAAGAAAAATAACATGTCCTACAACAGACATGGTCAAAATGTGCATTTCAGTTGTAATTTAGTGTTTTGGCTGACCGACACTATTCAAGATTAAAATTACAAAATGAAACAGAGTTGGAAAATGTCCCTACAATTTAGGAGGTTAATCCCACTATACTGGGACTCTTTTTGGACATAATTAACGGAACTATCCACCCCTGAACACCCGAGGCTAAGTATCATTACAATGCCTTATCACTGTAATTATTGTAGCAACAAAACAAGGAGAATGTTCGTCTTCAGTTAAAGATAGCAGAGTTAGAGGCTCGGCTTCTGACGCAAATGTCAGGCAAGGATTATGCTAATGTAGAAATAGAAAAAAATGCGTCAGTGCCACCAGGTAGAAACGATAGTTTTGTTAGCCCCCCGGCACAGCTCCTGCAGCCGGGCAATAACTTTCTCTTGGTCACTGGGAAGAAATGCCGTCGACCAGTTAAACCTGAATCATTGCTAAATCCAACTGAGACAGGTTTTCCCCACTGGAGTCGGAGTCAAGACCCGAGCCGTCTTTGGAGGGGAATGATCGGCAGGCATGTTCTACCTTTGGCCTTGAAAAACTAAAAACTTTAGTCATTGGCAATTCCATTACACGCAGTATTAGACTAAAGAATCAGCCGGCAATCATTCATTGTTTACCGAGGGGCAGAGCCACCGACGTAGCCGCAAATCTGGGGTTGGTGCTAGCGAAGTCTAAAACTGGCAAGTATAGAGAGTGCAGAGATATTGTTATTCACGTTGGCACCAACGACGTTAGGATGAAACAGTCAGAGGTTACGAAGCAGAACATAGCATTAGCGTGTAAA
The DNA here is from genome assembly GCF_011004845.1 of Esox lucius. NCBI lineage: Eukaryota > Metazoa > Chordata > Actinopteri > Esociformes > Esocidae > Esox > Esox lucius. The sequence continues at coordinate 10,930,228 of NC_047588.1, read as the reverse complement.
CTAGCTAGAAAGATGTGTCGGCATCGAGTAATTGTCTCTGGCCCCCTCCCAGCTAGGGGTGGTGATGAACTCTACAGCAGACTTGCGCAACTCAATCGCTGGCTGAAAACGGAGTTCTGCCCGTCGCAGGAGGTAGAGTTTGTAGATAACTGGCCTTCTTTTTGTGACTCTCCCAGAAATAGGGCCAGTCCTGATCTGCTGAGGAGCGACGGACTCCATCCTAGCTGGAGTGGTGCTCTTCTTTTATCTAGGAACATTGACAGGAGTCTCACTCCTATACCCTTAACATGAGATAGGGTGCAGGTCAAGCTGGCAACTAGCATAGTGGAGTCAGTCAATAGCATAGCCAGAGTAGTTAGTACAGCTTTGCCTATTGCCACTGTGACTCGTTCCAGGCTGAGAAAAGTTAAACAAGGTAGTGCTAACAAAAACAACCTTATAAAGATAAAGCCTTCCTCCACCTCGGTCACAAATAAAAATGATTGTATCACTTTGCATCTCAAAATGGGACTCCTAATGTTAGATCCCTTGCTCCAAAGGCAGTGGCAGTAAATGAGTTTCATTCTTTTGAAGTTTCATTCTTTTGAAGTTTTACTCATGAAAGTTAACCAGGCCGATAAATCGTTCTACATAGCTACTATTTATAGGCCCCCCGGGCCATACACAATGTTCCTCAATGAGTTTCCAGATTTCTTGTCTAACCTTGTAGTCATGGCAGATAGTATTCTAATTTTTGGCGATTTCAATATTCATATGGAAAAGTCCAATGATACTCTTCAAAAAGCCTTTGAAGCCATAATTGACTCAATGGGTTTCATCCAACATGTCTCAGGTCCAACACATTGCCACAATCACACCTTAGATTTAGTCCTGTCACGAGAAATAGATATTGTAGATCTAATAATTTACCCCCAAAATCCTGGATTATTGGATCACTTTCTTATTACATTTACCGTTAAAACAAGAAATCCACTTTCCCCCCAAACAATGAGTTTCAAAAGCCGTACTATAAATTTCTCGGACTACAAATAAATTCCTTGATATTCTTAAAAGTTCACTCATTAACGACAGAGTAAATAAATCTGTAAACGATCAAATCAGGGGTTTCTAAACTCAATACTGCGAAATACATTAGACACAGTTGCACCATTAAAAACAAAAGAAATACGCAAACAGAAACTTGCTCCCTGGTACACAGACAATACTAGAGCACTTAAGCAAGCCTCCAGAAAATTGGAGCGAAAGTGGCGCTCCACCAAGTTGGAAGTATTTAGACTAGCCTGGATAGACAGTACACTACAATACCGAAAATCACTCACGTCTGCTCGATCAGCATATTTCTCCAACCTGATTGAGGCGAACAAAAACTATCCGAAATTTCTCTTTGATACAGTTGTAAAGTTAACAAAAAAGCAAAGCTTAGCAAGTGAAGTGGGTCTTCATTTTAGTTGTTGTGAATACATGAACTACTTTGATGAAAAGATCGTCACCATTAGAAAACAAATAACTGACTCCTCCTTAAATAGTTATGGTCCTCAAAATCTCAGTTGTCCAAAAAATGTCCTGAAATGTCCTGACCAGGTGTCAATGGGGACACTTGAATTTTTTGATACCGTATCGCTTGACACATTTACAAAATTTGTTATGAGTTCTAAACCCATAAACTCTCAGCTAGACCCAATTCCAACAAAATTACTTAAGGAGCTATTTCCTGTGCTAGGAAAAAAATGGCGGAAATTAAGCCTCTTCTAAAAAAATCTAATCCGTCCAGTTGCTTCTTGATCTTAGTGCTTCTTTTGACACTATTGATCACTCCCTTCTCTTAGAGAGACTGGAAACCCATATTGGGCTACGTGGACATGTTCTTGCCTGGTTTAAATCATATTTATCTGAGAAAAATCAGTTTGTTAGTGTGGATGGCATATCCTCTGACAAGTCAAAGGTATGCTTTGGTGTTCCTCAAGGCTCGGTTCTGGGCCCATTATTGTTCTCACTACATATGCTCCCTCTGGGGGATGTAATCCGAAATCGCAATATTAACTTTCACTGTTATGCTGATGACACACAGTTATATATTTCAATGAAGCATGGAGAAGCCCCTAAATTATATACTTTGGAAACATGCATTTCATATATTAGATGACAGAGAATTTCTTGCTCTTAAACTCAAAGAAAACAGAAATGCTTGTTTTAGGACCCAAAAAACAAAGAGTGATGTTAGCAGATCTCACTGTGAACCTCGACGGCTGCATGGTCGTATCCCAAAAAACTGTAAAAAACCTTGGCGTTACGCTTGACCCTGACCTCTCCTTTGAAGAACATATAAAATATGTCTCAAGAGTTGCTTATTTTCATCTTCGAAACATTGCAAAAATTTGAAACTTTCTATCAAAAACTGATGCAGAAAAATGTATCCATGCTTTTGTTACTTCTAGACTAGATTACTGCAATGCTTTTCTCTCTGGTTATCCAGACAAATGAATAAATAAACTTCAATTAGTGCTGCTCACGGCTGCTAGAATCCTAACTAGAACAAAAAAATTTGAACACATTACTCCTGTCCTGGCGTCCTTACACTGGCTGCCTGTTAGGGTTAGGGCTGATTTTAAGGTTTTACTCTTAACCTATAAATCAATACATGGACTTTCCTTGCTGAAATGATCCAGCCATACATACCTACACATAACCTTAGATCGCAAGAAGCAGGCCTTTAAATTGTACCTAGAATTTCTAAACAAACAGCTGGCGGCAGGGCCTTTTCTCATAGAGCTCCACTCCTGTGGAATGATCTGCCAATTCATGGTTAGAGGTTAGAAATGCAAACTCTGTGCAAACTTTCAAGTGTCTACTAAAAACTAATCTCTACAGCACGGTTTATAATTAGGTGTAGCCTGGCCCGGGGGCATGAAGGTGACCAGTAGGCTTGATACTGTCCACCCTTGCTGTCTTGCCAGGTGGGCTCTCGTCGCCACTGGGATGCCCTCCCTCCAATGCCTTTCGGGGGAAGAGTCACTGGCTTGTTGTTGACTCTCTGTTGCGCACTTGTGCAATTGGGCTGTACGCTGCTAGCAATACTCGGCCCTCATTCAGGGGGGTTGCGGTTGGTGGGTGTCCCTTTGGTTGATGCCTGGCAATGTGGGTGGATTGATTTCCTCCCTGTTGGGTCCTGTCTGGGGCCTCCCCCGGGTAGGGCCACAGTGTCACCGGACCCCCCCGTCTCAGTTCCAAGGTGTTACGCAGCTATATTATTGTGCTGGGAATGCACTACTAACTTTTTTTTCAGTCTCCTCCAATTTAAAACTTTAGGAGGAGATGAGGTCCTGGTCCACACCTGCAGATTATCTGGTTTGGGAGGCCCGTTGCTGTCCCTCCTTGTCCACCTGGTCATACTTCTGACCTAGTCTAAAATCAAATAGACTCTGGATTTAGCCCAGAGAAATGTATTTATTATTCCAATTGGACTCTTAATATCTCACCCGGCACAGCCAGAAGAGGACTGTTCACCCCTCTGAGCCTGGGTCCTCTCTAGGTTTCTTCCTAAATTCGACCTTCTTAGGGAGTTTTTCCTAGCCACTGATATTCAACACTACTGTTGTTTGCTCCTTGAGGTTTAAGGCCGGATGTCTCTGTGAAGCACTTTGTGACAACTGTTGTAAAAAGGGCTTTATAAATAAATTTGATTGATTGATTAATCAAGATGTTATGTTTGTGTTTCACATAAGGTAGTTTGGCCATAACCTTTAAAAAAATGCTAAATTTAGGTGCTGATAATACAGTCACCCTGATGGTTGCAGCAGGTACACCGCTGCAACCTGAGCTGGAGTTTTTTCCAATAATAGTTAAACAGACATTCCCATAGAGGGCAATTTGTTTATTTAGTTAGGTGTGTGCCACCAAACTACAGGAGTTTATAAATACATGATAGCCAATTTCATTGACCTGAGAAAAGATTCCAAAGTGTAATCAAAATTAGCTTTAAATTTGTCAATGGGTTATATAGTTTATAATTCCTTCACACAAGAGACCATGTTACACATTTGATGTCTTTGATTTTGTTTTCAACATGTTCATTTTGATTTTGATTTCAATTAATTTACAGTATGCAACTCCATATCGAATGGATTCTAGATCCATCCCTATTACAAATTCTCCATTTTTACATGTCCGTCCCAAAATGATGGCCGGTGTGGGTTCAGGATGGCGCCTCCTGTGGCCGTATTCGACATGATTCTGCTTTCACTCATGGTGTCACTTTCCATTGACTTCATGAAGTGAAAGCAGGGGGGATGTATGATATAATAATTGATTATGATTGGAAAGAGTTGGGCTTAAGGCTCAAAGCAAATCAAATTGGTATATAAAAGGAGTTACATGAAAAATTAAAATAATTTTTGGGTTTTTTTCTGTTTGCATAGTAATCTGCCATGTTTAATTAACATATTCTGTTCTTAGGATTTGTTTTAATGGTTTATTTGGAAACCGTTTGTTTGATGTAAGGTCTAACATTTTAATGGTGGAATAGCATAGATCTTACCATTTTTTATTTAGTTGGGCAAAGTCAAGTCTGATCAAACAACGGAATCTCATTCTACTGCCAGGTGTTATCCGGCATAAATATAGCACATTGAATGAAACATCAACCAAGCTAGTTCTGGATGGAAAATTACATAGACTTTTATGGAAATTTGTCTGAATAGGGTGTAAGCTTCACTCTAATAATGGAACTTCTGAGATCCACAAGTTCCAAGACTGATCTATTGTCTTCATTGTTGGGAGTTGACGGAACCATACCCAGTGGATGAAAGAGGGACTGTTGAACCACACTAATCGTTGTTTTGTAGTTATACGTTCAACAGATCAGGACATCACAACCCCTTTTCTGATGATGCATCACGTCACTGACTGGACACAGACAACTGAGTGTGAGTACCAGCAACATATTCAAGAAGGATTTCAACCACAACCACATGGGTCACATCTGTTCCAAATCTTCCTGACCACTCACATGGCAGAACGATGCCAGGGTCAGATCACTTGGCTTCACATTCCATTTCCAGATGAATCATCGACAGCAAGATGAGAGGAGAATCCACCTGAGTCCTGAATGACTCCACATACTACAGGTCAGAGTACCACGGGCCAGTTGACTGGAAAGATCACATGGTCCCATCACAGTGGAAGACACTGTTGTGGTGTTAATCTTGAATTAGTGAAGTTTTGGAAACTCACTATTCCACTACACCCCTACACTGACATGTTAATACAACCAGGCAATTTGCTGGGTCCGCATCACACTGAATGCAATAACTGATATTGGAACTTTACATCTCTGATGCAAGACAGAGAAGACTGAAGACTAGAACTACAGGACATTTGATGGGAATCTAAGGTCGTTCCTAACAATAAATAGTTTTCCTAAAGTGACTGGTATTTTGATCTCTTATGCATGTATGGTAATTCCTCACAAGGCAGATGGACCTACATATGATTACTACTTCATTGGAGTTGAGTGTTGTGTTACGTTCAGGATTGTTGCTATGATGTTGATGCATGAATCATGATATGGACAAGGGGGGACTTTGATTGTTTAAAGGGCTTATAGGGAATGAACTATGCATTTCATTAATATGTCATGTTAGGTCAGTTTCTGTTGGACACAGGTTAGACTGATAGTAGCTTGAGACTTGATGTGTTTGGTAAAGATCGATCACGATGGTCGCCATGACTGCAATGCCATACAGTGCTATGTGTCAGGGCAAGCTGTGTCCATTGCATCTTATTTTCATTTCATTTAAGGAATAATAAAGCCTCATAGACCAGATAGTCCTTTTTATTATTTTTCTTGATTGTTTTTTACAGAAGTGTTTGGACCTTTTCAGTTCATTAAGAATTGGACTGTACTTTTATTTAGCTAGTTTTATCAACATCTAATGATTAATTGTTACATGATTGAAGGGGGGACTGATAGATATTGAGCATGAAAGTAATTGAATTAAGCTTGACACAATGTATGAGAGTACTAACTATCTCTGTATGGAGGACACTAAATGTAATGTCCCATTACTGATGGGTCCCAAACATACCAGCTGTTAGGATCTGTGTATGTGACTGTCATAGGACTCTCTGAATAGACCCTTGGGTCATAGGTTGGAATATGCCATACAAGGGTATTTTGTAGGATAAACTATTTCTTATAATAGTCTGTGTAATGGTTGGCTATGAACACTGACCACCTCCTTTGTGTCCTGGTATAAATGACTGTGTTTATGTTGTAAGCATTTGGAGAGAAAAATGAAAGAACTATGGAAGGTAATCATCGTAAACCTCATGCTGAATAAAGGCTCTCCCCAGACTTCCAGTTGCATTCATTTTGTTCATGGATCACAAATGGACAGAATCTAACAGCTCCTATTACAATAATAATGATAACAGAAATCACCCAAATTGCCCTGATACAAATTGTACATACCCTTGTATGTTTGGCCTTACAGATACACAAGGTGACAATGGTAATTAAAGTTACATTTCCCACAACTATGACTTTTTAAATTGCATTTAGTGTATGTGTATGAATAGTCAATGAGTTAGTTAGCTCTCACATGGATGCACTGAGCAGGCCCGATACTGAGCCATGGGGAGCAGAAAAGAACTGTCAAAAGACCTGCATAACAAGTTAATGGAACGTTATAAAGATGGAAAAGTATATAAAAAGATCCAAAGCCTTGCAAATGCCAGTCAGTACTGTTCAATCACTTATTAAGAAGTGGAAGATTTGGGGATTTCTTGATACCAAGTCAAGGTCAGGTAGATCAAGAAAGGTCAGCCAAAACTGCCAGAAGAATTGTTCGGGATACAAAGAAAAACCCACAGGACCTCAGGAGAAATACAGGCTGCTCTGGAAACAGACAGTGTGGTTGTTTCATAATATGACGATACCTGAACAGCTGCATAGTGGAGTTGCCAGAAAGAAGACTTTACTGCGCCAATTCCACAAAAAAGCCTGGTTAAAATATGCCCAACATCACCTTGACACATCTCACAGCTTTTGGCACACTGTAAGTTGGGGTGATGAGACCAAAATAGAGCTTTATGGTCACAACCATAAGCACTATGTTTGGAGAGGGGTCAACAAGGCTTATAGTGAACAGAATACCATCCCCACTGTGAAGCATGGTGGTGGCTAACTGATGTTTTGGGAGTGTGTGAGCTTTTAAGGCACAGGGAATCTTGTGAAAATTGATGGCTAGATGAATGCAGAAATACCGGCAAACAATTTGCATTCATCTGCACAAAAGCTGCGCAAGGGACATTCTTGGACATTCCAGCACGACAATGACCCTAAGCACAAGGCCAAGTTGACTCTCCAGTGGTGACATCAGAAAAAGGTGAAGGTTCTGGAATGTGTCATCACAGTCTCCTGACCTTAATATCATTGAGCCACTCTGGGGAGATGACCCAAGACTTTGCATGACCTGGAGGCATTTTGCCAAGACAAATGGGCAGCTATACAACCTGCAAGAATTCGGGGCCTCATAGACAACTATTACAAAAGACGCTGATGCTAAAGGGGGCAATACACAGTATTAAGAACTAATGGCGCTTTTCCATTGCATGGTACCGGCTCGACTCTACTCGCCTCGACTACCCGCTTTTTTGCTTTTCCACTGGCCAAAAGTTGGGATAGTACCTGGTACAAGATAATTTTTTTAGTACCTGCTTCGTCGAGGTTCCAACCGTGCTGAGGCGATACCAAAAGGTGATGTGAAAACACGGAAGACTTCTGATTGGACAAGAGTGACTCAAAGCGTTTTAGCTTTGTTAGAGAATGGTTTTACAAGACGAGAACCATGTCTGTGCCAGGGGGTCTGTGCTAGGAGTCCTTGCATTGAAATGGGTTAATTTCAGTGCTAATGCATAGGACTAGACTCGTAATTCAAATGATCGTATTTTCCCACAACTTCTCTCGGTTTGGACCTATATATATACACTCACCTAAAGGTGAAACGTCTGTCCTCTGTGATTGCCTACAAGGGTTTTGCCACCAAATACTAAGTCATGTTTTGCAGAGGGGTCGAATACTTATTTCACTAATTAAAATGCAAATCAATTTATAACATTTTTTACATGCGTTTTTCTGGATTTTCTTTTCATTTCTGTCTCTCACTGTTCAAATAAACCTACCTTTAAAATTATAGACTGATCATTTCTTTGTCAGTGTGCAAATGTACAAAATCAGCAGGGGATCAAAAATGTTTTCCCTCACTGTAAATTCATGTACATATATCTCTCCGTTATACACTCACCTAAAGGATTATTAGGAACACCTGTTAAATTTCTCATTAATGCAATTATCTAATCAACCAATAACATGGCAGTTGCTTCAATGCATTTAGGGGTGTGGTCCTTGTCAAGACAATCTCCTGAACTCCAAACTGAATGTCAAAATGGGAAATGGCAATTTTGAGCGTGGCATGGTTGTTGGTGCCAGACGGGCCGATCGGAGTATTTCACAATCTGCTCAGTTACTGGGATTTTCACGCACAACCATTTCTAGGGTTTACAAAGAATGGTGTGAAAAGGGAAAAACATCCAGTATGGGGCAGTCCTGTGGGCGAAAATGCCTTGTTGATGCTAGAGGTCAGAGGAGAATGGGCCGACTGATTCAAGCTGATAGAAGAGCAACTTTGACTGAAATAACCACTTGTTACAACCGGGGTATGCAGCAAAGCATTTGTGAAGCCACAACATGCACAACCTTGAGGCGGATGGGCTACAACAGCAGAAGACCCCACCGGGTACCACTCATCTCACAAATAGGAAAAAGAGGCTACAATTTGCCTGAGCTCACCAAAATTGGACAGTTGAAGACTGGAAGAATGTTTCCTGGTCTGATGAGTCTCGATTTCTGTTGAGAGATTCAGAGGGTAGAGTCAGAATTTGGCGTAAACAGAATGAGAACATGGATCCATCATGCTTTGTTACCACTGTGCAGGCTGGTGGTGGTGGTGTAATGGTGTGGGGGATGTTTTCTTGGCACACTTTAGGCCCCTTAGTGCCAATTGGGCATTGTTTAAATGCCACGGCCTACCTGAGCATTGTTTCTGACCATGTCCATCCCTTTATGACCACCATGTACCCATCCTCTGATGGCTACTTCCAGCAGGATAATGCACCATGTCACAAAGCTTGAATCATTTCAAATTGGTTTCTTGAACATGACAATGAGTTCACTGTACCCCACAGTCACCAGATCTCAACCCAATAGAGCATCTTTGGGATGTGGTGGAACGGAAGCTTCGTGCCCTGGATGTGCATCCCACAAATCTCCATCAACTGCAAGATGCTATCCTATCAATATGGGCCAACATTTTTAAAGAATGCTTTCAGCACCTTGTTGAGTCAATGCCATGTAGAATAAAGGCAGTTCTGAAGGCGAAAGGGGGTCAAACACAGTATTAATATGGTGTTCCTAATAATCCTTTAGGTGAGTGTATATACATAGTTAGGTCCCAGAAATATTTGGACACTGACACAATTTTCATAATTTTGGCTCTGTACTTCACCACAATGGATTTGAAATGAAACAGCCAAGATGCCATTGAAGTGCAGACCTTCAGGTTTAATTCAAGGGGTTGAACAAAAATAGTGTATGAAATGTTTAGGAATTGCAACCATTTTCATACCCAGTCCCCTTATTTCAGGGGTTCAAATTTAATTGGACAAATTAACAAAATAATAAATAAAATGTTCATTTTTAATACTTTGTCAAGAATCCTTTGCAGCCAATGACTGCTTGAAGTCTGGAACACATGGTCATCACCAAATGTTGGGTTTCCTCCTTTGGGATTCTTTGTCAGGCCTTTACTGCAACTGTCTTCAGTTGTTGTTTGTTCGTGGGTCTTTCTGCCTTAAGTTTTGTCTTCAGCAAGTGAAATGCAAGCTCCTGGTTTGCTTTCGTAATATGTTTTGGGTCATTGTCCATCTGTGAAGTGAAACACCGTCCAATCAACTTCACTGAATTTGACTGAATCTGAGCAGACAATACATCCTTATACACTTCAGAATTCATCCAGCTGCTTCTGTCTTCTGTCACATCATCAATAAACACTAGTGACCCAGTGCCATTGGAAGCCATGTATCCTCATGATATCACACTGTCTCCACTGTGTTTTACAGATGATGTGGTATGCTTCGGATCATGAGCAGATTAGAAATTGTAGATTAGAAATTGTTCTTGTCAGACGACTTGGCCAGATCATCTCTGAAACAGGAAAGCTTGTTGGGTGCTCCCGGTCAGAAGTGGTGAGCCACTACCGACAGTTGTCCAAGGGGGCAAACCACAAACTGGTGACAGGGTGTTGTGTGCCTAAGGCACATTGATGTGCAAGGGCAATGAAGGTTATCCCATCTGGTCCGAACCTAAGGTTATCTGGTCCGATGACTCCCGTTTTGTCACATGGATGGCCATGTACATGTGCACCATTTACCTGGGCAAGTGATGGCACCAGGATGCACTCAAGGGGAGACGACAAGATGGTGGAAAGCAGTGTGATGCCCTGGGCAATGTTCTGCTGGGAAAACCTTGTTCCAGGCATTCATGTGAACGTCAATTTGACACATGCCCACCTACCAAAACATCGTTGCAGACCACTACTCCCTTTCATGGCAATGTTTTTCCATAATGGCAGTGGCCTCTTTCAGCAGGATGATGCGCTCTACCACACTGCACACATTGTTTGGGAATTGTATGAGGAACATCATGAAGTGTTCAAGGTGTTGTCTTGGCCTCGAAATTCCTCATTTGGGATGTGCTGGACAAACAAGTCTGATCCACGGCGGCTCCACCACACTACTTATAGGACTTGTAGGATCTTATGTTAATTTTGTGGTGCCAGATACCACAGGACAATTTCAAGGGTCATGTAGAGTCCATGCCTCAGTGGTTTGGCACGGTTTTGGCGGCACGGAGAGGACCAAGAGCATATTAGGAAGGTGGTCATAATATTTGGGCGGTCATACAATTCCTGAATTGTGTGTAGTGGGATATTGCACCATTCTTCAAGAACAAAAGCCTTACCAGTATGCATTGCCATTTTAAGTGAAATCTAGAGTTACCACCTATTATTGTACCTGTTAATGTCAGAGACATGGTTATTGAAAGCATTCATTTTCTGTCCTTCATGTGACTTCCTAGACCAGTGTTTCCCAATCCTGGTCCTCGGGATTATATAGTACACTTGTCCCTGTACTATGCAAAGCAAGACATTGAAATAAGGCCTTATGGGATATGTAATGTATTTACAGTTATAACATTTGTCTAGGACAGTTTTTCCAAATCCTGGTCCTCGGGACCCAAAGGGGTGCACATTTTTATTTTTGCCCCTAGCACTCACACACCTGTTTCAAATGTTGCCCTACCACTAACACACTGGACGTAATCAACCTATCATCAAGTCATTAATTTGAATCAGGTGTGTGAGTGCTAGGGGCAAAAACAACAATGTGCACCCATTTGGGTCCCGAGGACCAGGATTTGGAAACACTGTCCTAGACAAATGTTATAACTGTAAATACATTACATATCCCATAAGGCCTTATTTCAATGTCTTGCTTTGCATAGTACAGGGACCAGTGTACTATATATTTCTGATACAGATACAAACAATGTTTTTAGAAATTTGGGCCAATTTATTGAAAAAAACTAATGTACATAAGCATTCATAAGAACTTTAATTCAACACTTTGCAGAAGCGCAATCACAGCTTTCTTGGATATGCATACACCAACATTGCTAACCTGGATTTGGGCAGTTTCTCCTATTGTTCCTTGTAGATCATCCAGACTGGATTCGGAGCATGGGTGAACTTTTAAGTTTTATTATTTCTTCCTCCACAAAGTCGCAGAAATAATTGCTCTTTATGTTGGATTTATCTTCTATTTTTTATGTTATATCTCCTAGTTCCTCAAACCTACCCTTCTGGCCTGATGATCAAGGTGATTTAGCTAGCTAGAAGCCCTTCTTTTCATAACCAAGTTCATCCACCTCCCAAAATCTCTATTTTAAAAAATATCCTCAAAGGAAAAATAGTTTGCATGGTACCACCAAACATGGAGAACACGGCACAGCATTGAAAGCTCTCATTAGCTGCTGCTTAAATGAGATGACATCACACATGTCACATTACCTAATGCTAACATAAACAATTGTAGTGTCTCTGTTTTACAGAATGCTGTGTGACAAAGAAGTCGTCCATACAGATGGCCAAAGTGTGGTGCTGGTGATCTACATCCTCACCTTCCTGATTGGGTTCCCGACCAACATGGTGGCCTTCTACACCTTCTGCAAGAAGGTGACGCAGAAAACTATGCCTATTGACATCCTACTCCTGAACCTGACAGTCTCGGACCTCGTCTTTCTGCTCTTCCTGCCCTTCAAGATCAAGGAGGCAGCGGACAACATGATATGGAAGATGCCTGACTTCCTTTGTTCATTGACTAGCTTCATCTTCTACACCACCATCTACAACAGCACCTTCTTTCTGACCGCCATTAGTGTCGATCGCTACTTGAGTGTGGCCTTCCCCATCCAGTACAAACTCAAAAGACGACCTTTGTATGCCATAGGGGCCAGCTTCTTCTTCTGGGTGATCTCCATGGCACACATCAGTATTGTCTACATCATGCAATACATTGATCAATCCAACACCAACACCAACAGTACCCAGAAAGATCCTTGCAGATGTTATGAGAACTTCACCCAAGAGCAGCTCAAGGTCCTAATGCCTGTCCGTCTGGAAGTCTTCCTTGTGCTTTTTTGTGTTCCTTTTCTCATCTGCTGCTTCTGCTACATCAACTTTGTGTGGATCCTCTCCCATAGGCCCAACATCAACCCAAAGAGGCGCCTGCGGGCCATTGGCCTGTCTCTGGGGACCCTGCTGGTGTTTATTGTCTGCTTCGCACCCTTTAACCTGTCACACATGGTGGGCTTCATTAAATGGGAGAGTCCCTCTTGGCGGGTGGAAGCAGTCTTAACCAGTACCATCAACGCAAGCCTGGACCCCATCATCTTCTACTTTTCCTCGTCGGCTCTCAGGGCTACTTTCCACTACCTCATTAAGAGCCTGATGCAGGTGTTGTGCTGTGGCTGTAAGGCTGTCCACTCCCCCCTGTTATTCTGCTCCAGAACCCAAGACAGCAGAGAAAACCCAAGTAGCAGCTCATTGTAGGGTGTAGTGTTGCCATATGCTGCACGTCTAACATGTCCACTGGGCTAGTTATGCGTTGCCCTATTCAACATATTCTTCACACTTAAGATTCTACTAAAAGGGCAGATAACTATTGTGAACAGTTGTGGGGGAACAACCTAACCAAAAATGTTGAATGGGCGAGACAGGTGGAAATAAAATGAGTAATAAAATAGTATTTATATAGTATTTCTTTGGTCAAACAAAAACATAAACACAGTCTTCCCACAACAAGTGGGACCTGTTTCAAAGGGGTCAAGTATTAAGGTAAAGCAGCAACATGTTTTTTATTCTTAATTTTGCAAACTTGTAAAAACTATTTTCAAACATGGAGTTACCTGTGTAGTAGTAAAAAGATTTGCAAACATGGAATTACTTTTGTAGTTGTAAGAAAGATTTGTATGCTTGTAACTAACTTGATATTTGGAATCATGCAACTCATTAATTACACTTGCCAATGTAGAATTTGGACACACAGGATTTTCCCCTAGACCTACAAGAAAATGCTTATTATTTGTAAACGACAATCTGCGGTCGTAGGTTTTACAGCGTTTGCAAGCGGAGATACCCATGAGAACTCCAATTGGCATGACATAGCTTTTTCTGACAAATTAACTGAGTAGATTCTGGAACATGCAGCGCCATTGTTTTAACTCATAGTGAGGCAGAAAAGGAAAAACAGTCTCAGCATGGTCGGCTTCTCCTACCCGCTTGTACCTCAGTTTATGATACTATCGACCGAAATAGTCGACGCGTCATAATCCCCATTTAACCTAGCGGCAAAATGATATACTGGCTAGTTTCCGGTTCGTTTCACATTTCCCCATACATTTTTCCCATAAGCGATTTTAGAATCGCTTCATATAAGGTCTGCGTTTTGTGTGGACTTACGCCACATTGCCGTTTTGATAACCGTTTAAATCTTGTCAGAACAAGGTGACGAATGTCAACATATTTGCTTAAATGACCCCTATAAATGTGTACATGCTAATTAGCAACATAGCTTACCTAATGTAAGACTACAAGTCTCTAAAGTAAACTTCTGTACGTCATTTCTAACCTTAGTTAATGTTGACCATTCCAAAATCCTTGTGCTTGTGCTGAAGTGTTACATATCTTCCGTTCTCTTTCTATGTTCTGGCTGGGCCATTCCAAAACGTTAATCTTCTTCTGGTGAAGCCATGCTTTTGTGAATTTGGATGTGTGCTTTGGGTCGTTGTCGTGCTGAAAGGTGAACTTCCTCTTCATCTTCATCTTTCTAATGGACACCTGAAGCTTTTGTGCCAAAATGTCCTGGTATTTGCAACTGTTCATAATTCCCTCCACACTGACTAAAGCCCCGGTTCCAGCTGAAGAAAAACAGTCCCAAAGCATGACGCTGCCACCACCATGCTTCACTGTGGGTATGGAGTTCTTTCGATGTTGTTTTTGCACCAAACATACCTTTTGGTATTATGGCCAAAAAGTTGAACCTTGGTTTCATCAGACCATAACACATTTTTCCACGTGCTTTTGGGGGATTATTTTTTTTTTACTTTTACATGTAGCTTATAGCCTGTGTTTGCCAGAAATTCTTGCAGTTTTTTTTTTTGCTCTCTGCGGACCATGGCTTTTGCTCTGAGATGTAACTAAGAAAATGTCAGGAAGATCCTACTAAAACAGCTGAAATGTATTTGTGATCAGAGTCACTTTAAATGATGGCAGGTGTATAATGACTTCTATTTAACATGAGTCTGAATGTGAATGGTTTATTCTGAACACAGCCACATCCCCAGTTATAAGAGGGTTTGCACACTTATGCAACCAGGTTATTGTAAGGTTTTTATTTTTCATTTTCCCCCTTGAAGATTTCAGTTTGTTTTTCAGTTGAATTGTTCACATTATAGGTCACATTAAAAGATGAAAAAGTTCTGACATGATTTATCTTTGTCTCATTCTTTTACATCACAAAAACCTGGCATTTTAACAGGGATGTGTAGAAATTTTATATCCACTGTATGCTGCTTGCAACTGGAAATATCTACCAGAAGTATTTTAAATACAGGTTAAAAACACTTCTCTTTTCATGCGCCTATGACTGAGCACTTAAACTTAACCGCACTGTTTAGCCTCACAGTTTTTATAGCTTCCTATTCTATTTCTATTTTATTATTCTCTGTTTTATTATTATGATGTTGTTTTGATGTTTTCATTTTAGCAATTGTATTTTCATATTTTTTTTCTTTTTCTTTTGTAAAGCACATTGAATTGCTTCTATGTATTAATTGACCTCACCACACAACATCAGATGTACATGTGTTTAAAGAACTCCCTTAGATGAACATTGACTTCACCCCACAACAGCATATGTACATGTTTCAAAATAACTACCTTAGATTAACCTTGACTTCACCACAAAAATTACTTTATTCCCAACACACAACATCAGATATACATGTGTCAAAAGAACTGCCTTAGATTAACCTTGACCTCATCACACAATATCAGATGTACATGTGTCAAAATAACTCCTTAGATGAACCTTGACTTCACCAAACATTTTACTTAATTCCAGGCACACAACTCCAGTACCATGACAAGTGAAAGAAAAATACATTGTATTACCAAAGGGTTCTAGACTAGAACAATACAATTCATAAGGCCCATGTTCCACCTTCCACAACTGCCTTCCTTTTATATTCCCTGGTCAATGTGGGCACAACAGAGATTTCCAAATGTGGCTACCCTCCGATGGGCTAATAAGGCATGCAAATGACAAACTTCTCTACACTTAACACTGCAACCAAGCATAAAGTGGAAACAGGAGGAGGATCTTCAGTGGTTGATGAACTGTCTGTATGGCAGGTTTACAGGCATGGCAGGATTCCTTGAACCTGAGGCAGAACAACTGGTACCTTCCCTGTCTTTACCGGACATTGTTAAAATCCAAGTCAACCTGGGACCTGCAGGCATCTTGGCTGGCATGGTGATGTCTTTAGAGCAGTAGGCTAGCTGGCACCAACCCCTTATTACACATCATGCGGAGTGGGAGGTTGAGGGACAGCAATTTAGGATTTGTGTTATTGCGAAACAAATGACTTCACTGCTAAAATTGGCACTAGATGGGGTGTTAAGTCTGTGAACTGCCACACAGAAAAATGGCTTCTGGAAAGGATATGTGCAGTCAGGACTGAAAGAAAAAAAATACTACTATAACATACGTAAATGTTAATAATATCCATCCATCCATCATCTTCCGCTTATCCGGGGCCAGGTCGCGGGGGCAGCAGTCTAAGCAGGGATGCCCAGACTTCCCTCTCCCCAGACACTTCCTCCAGCTCTTCCGGGGGGACACCCCTCCAGCGTGTCCTAGGTCTTCCCCAGGGTCTCCTCCCGGTGGGACGGGACCGGAACACCTTCCCAGGAAGGCGTTCCGGAGGCATCCGAAACAGATGCCCAAGCCACCTCAGCTGACCCCTCTCGATGTGGAGGAGCAGCGGCTCTACTCTGAGCTCCTCCCGGGTGACCGAGCTTCTCACCCTATCTCTAAGGGATCGCCCAGCCACCCTGCGGAGAAAGCTCATTTCGGCCTCCTGTATCCGGGCTCTTCTCCTTTCGGTCATGACCTAAAGCTCATGACCATAGGTGAGAGTAGGAACGTAGATTGACCGGTAAATCGAGAGCTTCGCCTTGCGGCTCAGCTCTTTCTTCACCACGACAGACCGATACATCGACCGCATTACTGCAGAAGCTGCACCGATCCGTCTGTCAATCTCCCGTTCCATCCTTCCCTCACTCGTGAACAGGACCCCTAGATACTTAAACTCCTCCACTTGAGGCAGGCACTCTCCACCAACCTGAAGTGGGCAAGCCACCCTTTTCCGACTGAGGACCATGGCCTCAGATTTGGAGGTACTGATTTTCATCCCCACCGCTTCACACTCGGCTGCAAACCATCCAAGTGCATGCTGAAGGTCCTGGCCCCCCTTCAAGCCATGTTAATAATAGCCTGGTAAAATACATCAACAAAATAACATCAGTTTTGCAAATAGTGCTGGACTAAAATAACTTCCATGTAATGCCTAGTGCCAGCTGTAGTGGTTTGCATCATTTCACTAGGGTGCTAGTCAGAGGTGGAAAGTAACGAATTACATTTACTTGAGTAGCTGTAATTGAGTAGTTTTTTTGTGTACTTTTAAAGTATTGTAACACCCCTGGCCGGGATGCTAAATCAGGAGTCGGAGTCAGAGGTAAAGAATGCCAGGTAGAATTTATTAACCCTAACAAGACAGCTGTGTGGCCACTGTCTACGCCCAACAATACCTGTTAACACACAGGCTCTTGACAAACTCTCCTAGATCTGTAGCTAGCTAAGACATGTACACATGTCACGGTTCTCTATCACACACAGGAGTGGAGCCACAAGAGAGCGAGAGCTTCCCAAAACCCCACCTTATATAAGCCATGGCCTGAGACCCCTGGACCCGCCCTTGCTGTCCCCAAGCCCACCAGAGATGCCCTCCTCACTGCGGGACATCCCACCAGGTAAAACAGCCCCACCTAACTGTCAGGCCTCGCCCCCTAATGAAGCATAACTGACCAACTTAGAACTTTAAATGAACACAGTCGCTACAGTATTTTTTTAAATCTGTAATTTTACTTTTACTTAAGTATTTTTTGTTTGAAGTATTGTACTTCGCTACATTTTAAATCATATCCGTTACTGGGTAAAAAAAAAAATGCAAAAAAAAAAAAAATGCAAAGAAAAAAAACAATTGCGCCCAGGAAACTACTGCACTAATTGATTGATGGGCGGGAGAACGAACGCGCTAAACAAGAATGATGGAGACGGACCAAACACATGCAAACCCAGCTGAAATCGAAATACCATCAACTTCGTTTGAAGCAAACCCCTGGCCACAATGAAGCGACCACTTTGACTTCAAGTGCAAGAAAGGCGACAGCTTTATCATGCAGTGTAAACTGTGTTTGCCCAAGTCGACTGAACTGGCAGCTTATAAAAACTCTACATCAAACCTCCGCAAGCATGTTGAGGTAGGATAATATTACTTGTATACTTGTATAATATTACTTTGTACTTTAGTCAGTTTACATTATTGTTGTAGCATACTCTTGCGTTGCATCAGTGCATGACCTTGTTAGCATGAGAGTCGGTGATTAGCTGGTGCAGAATTGTCAATGCACAATTAAGCTAGCTCTATTTCCAGTGTCATGATTTAACTGTCATATAAAATGAATTAAAGTGTTATTTGGTGTAACGTTAGATCTGCTGATTTTGCATTTTAAGTATTGCTGTAGACTATAACGTGATAACTAGCTCAAAATAAGCGTTTTAACGCAGGCGATTTATTCAATAAATTTGAATAAAAGTGTGGTGGGCATAGATTACATTATTTTTTTTAATCTAGATTAATCTAACTGTAATCTTGGAATTAATCTAGATTAAAATGTCTCATTTGAATTCTGCCGAAGGCATTCAGAATATGTGTGAAGTACATGTGAAGTTTTCATCTTCAGACGAAAATGCTTATTGGTCTTCGTAACAATTTAGTCATTTTGTCTTTCATAGTTATATTCTAGTTTTAGTTGACGAAAAGTCATTTAATTTTTTGTCAAACTGCAGTTACAGAGTACCAATGTTTGTAGTCTTTAGACAAAAAATTTCTTTATAATTTTTATCTCTAGGCCAATTCAATTAAGCTTATGAGAAATGAAAATGAAACAGGCTTGACATTGCAGTCTTAGCAGTAGCTTTGTGCAATTTGTGGTATTCCTTTTCCTTATTTCAGTGGTTCTCCAATTATTTTGTGCCGTACGCAGTCACACCTTTTCCATTAAGGGACAATATTTTCCCCCTTTAAACAATTTTTCCAGTTCATTTTTTACCTTTATAAAATAAATAATGCTTTAAATAAAACAATGTTCAATAAATATGCAATGATAATAAAAACGGAGTGATACTAATGTTACCCTTTAATTTGTTGAACTGTTAAAATCAATGTCACATTTGAAATCGTGTTTCATATTACATTTATGGTGTGAAAAGCCAAAATGAGGAAGCTGAGTCCGAATCAGATCAAGATTCTTCTGAAGAGCCCGAAGCTGAGTACCTGGACACATTTGACATCCTGGAACAAGACTGGTCTTGAGTACCAGCTTCCTCCACATCAAAGGTGTGCATGCCACTTGTTAAATTTATTTGCCACAACAGATGCTGCCTTTAGGAAATGCCAACGGCTATCATACAAGACAAAGGCGAAGACGCTATCAGAAATGTCTGTGAAGAATTCAAAGTGAAAATGTAATATAATTTAATCAATATAATCTTTTTATATTTAATCCACCTATTCCTGCAAGAAATGTCTAAAATTTGCATTTGTTGTATGTCCTACAGGCTGAGTCCAGCTGAAATTGTTTTCCTGACTGAGTATTGCACTGTTATGAAACCGGTTGTGAAGGCATTGAACATTCTTCAGTCTGAGACCAACACACACATGGGGTGGCTCCTGCCGGTGATCTTCCAGTTACAAGCAAAACTCAGCAGATTGGAGACATCCTCCAAAATGTGTCTGCCCCTTATCAGAGCAGTTCAGCATGGTGTCCAAAAGCCTTTTGGTGGGATGATGCAAGACGCTGAACTGATTGCTGCAGCAATCCTTCTGCCAAAGTTCAAGAACACCTGGACTGAGAGGACTGAAATCATAGAAGCAGGTATGATTTCATTGTTTTATATCATAGTGTAATCAGTTGCTAATTATCAATCCCAGTTTTGTCTATTTTGTTACTACTCAATCTAGTGTTGTGTAAGTACAGTAAAATGAAACTTTGCAGTTTCTGCATTGACAGAAATATTAAATATGCATTGTTGTGTTGTCGTTCAACAGGTCTGGTCTATGTGTGACAACACATTGACAAGATGGCAGAGGCATAAGTGGAGCAAGTTGGGCAACATTCATCAGATGAAGATTTCTTCTCCTCAATGAAGTCCAGAAGGTCACAAGGTACAGGGGAGCTAGATGGGTACCTTGCTTGTATCTCAAACAAAAGGGATCTGTTGAACTCATTTCCACACATCAAAAACCTCTCTCTCAAACTCAACACTGGTCTTCCTGCCTCGGCTGCCTGTGAGCGTCTATTCAGCAGTGCTGGACTGTTATTCACTGCAAAGCGGGCAAGGATGAAATCTACTAACTTTGAAAACCAACTGCTACTCAAACTTAACAAAAAGTTCATAGTGTAAAGATATACAGAAAAGAATAGACCACGTTGTTCATTTGGTGTTTTGTTATTCGACAGGTCTGTTATCTGACAATGGCACAGTTTGGTCTTTAAATACTTGAAGGTCCCTGACCCAATTTAGATTTAATGTTTTGTAGTAAGTCTGTCTTTTCTGTTTAAGAAAAGGATGCTCTACTGAATCCACAGTTCATGCCATATTTAGTGGTTGTAGTAATGTTTAAAATGTTTTATTGGATGATCTGCACTAAAATCATCTCTTTTATTTTTGTTTTATTATTTTTGCTATTACACTTTAATTTGTAAAGGTCTTCCTTCAATTAAAAACAACTAGATTGAGATTTATTTTCCCTTGTCTTTTTTAACTACACTAGAATCCCGCACCCCACCCAGCTGTTAAAGTAACTTGGTATCTTTTACTCTGAGTACATTTTTAATGAGCTACTTTTTGCTTTTACTTGAGTAAATTTTTACACTGGTAACTTTACTTGTACTTCAGTAAAATTTCACTTAAGTAACAGTACTTTTACTTGAGTACAACATTTTGTTACTCTTTCCACCTCTGCTGAACACAACAGGGTTGTTGGTGCCAGACAAGCTGGTTTTCTGTATTAAACGGATCTTGTCACAAATGTAGGTTGGAAGGAGTCAGTAGCAGGAGATTCAAACAAAACTGAGATTTATTAGCTCAGGGAACAGCACACACTGCATGTAAAGGAACTGCACACCACACAGTGTACAGAACATGATCATAAGGTACTGCGTACAATTCAGCCCATAGCAATCAACACACGTAACATGAATTAATTAAGCACGAGGACAAGGAGAGCAGAGGGAATAGATATACACACCGTGATTTTGGAATAGGAAACAGGTGTGCGTAATGACAAGACGACAACAGTTCTGGGTTGGATAATGGAAAAGGGGGCGGTGGCAGCTAGCAGACCGGTGATGACAAATGCTGGAGCTGCAACGGGCCAGAAGAGGAAGCTGGTACAGTGGGAGACGTGATGGATCTACTGCATTAAGTGCTGGTCTATTTTCCTGCACAAACATCTCTAGGGTTTACAGAGAACAGTCCTGAAAAAGAGAAAATATTCAGTTTTCAGCAGTTCTCTGATCAAAATGCCTTGTTGATGGCAGAGTTCAGAGGAGAATGGCCAGACTGTTTTGAGCTGATAGAAAGGCAACAGTAACTCAAATAACCACTTGTTACAACCGAGGTATGCAGAAGAGCAACTCTGAACGCACAAAACGTTGAACCTTAAAGCAGATGGGCTACCGCAGCAGAAGACCACATCGGATGATGACACTCCTGTCAGCAAAGAACAGGAAACTGAGGCTAAAATGTGCACAGGTCCACCACAATAAGACAGTAGAAGCGTGGAAAAACATGGCCAGAGTCTTGAATTCTGCAGCGAGATTCAGATGGTAGGGTCAGAATTTGGCATGAACAACATGAACGCATAGATCCATCCTGCCTTGTATTTTCTTGGCACACTTTGGCCCCTTAGTACCAGATGAGCATTGTTTCAATGCCACAGCCTACCTGAGTATTGCTGCTGACCATGTCCATCCCTTTATGACCACAATGTAGACATCATCTAATGGCTACGTCCATCAGGATTACACGATATTACACAAATCTCATATAATCTGAAACATGTTTCTTGAACATGAAAGTGAGTTAATTGTACTGAAATCGTCTCCACAGTCACCAGAACTCAATTCAATAGAGCTCCTTTGGGATGTAGTGGAATGGGAGATTCGCATCATGGATGTGCACCCAACAAATCTGTAGCAACTCTGATGCTATCAATATGCACTAAAATGTTTCCAGCACCTTGTTGAGTCTATACCACGAAGAGTTAAGGCAGTTCTGAAGGCAAAATAAGGTCCTACTGGGTACTAGCAAGGTGTACCTAATGAAGTGGCTAGTGAGTGTATATCAGAGCCAACAAATAAAGTAGATGTGTTGACCCTCTATCCAAAAATCAGTGGCTGAATCTTATTTTGTATTCTGTGAATATCAGGAAGCAATCAACATTGACATTTTTAATTGAATAGGTTGCTTTTTGCTGAGAATGCAGACTTCCTTGTGATTTTCTTTGCCACATTGCTCAAATGTGTGTCTGTTTTCTCAGATTTCTATTGTAAATGGAATGATTTTTGGGGTGAACATGGGTTCTGGCACCAGCATTCCTCCACCATACCTAGTGGGATGTCATGTTATCAGGTTTCAATCACACAATCAGGACTATTTTTGTTTCAGTTAAGATGGACTAAACTTGTCGTCTGGATGAGTAGCCACCCTTATGTAGTGTCAAGGAAAATGTATGTGATAGCTGAACAAAGCAGTGAAACTAATGACATTTTTGGGATTTAACTGCTGTAGTTCCCATAAAGGAAGGCTTACAATAAAAAGAAAGATGTGGTTGATGCCAGCAGGAATGATGGTTCCATAAGCATGATTTGATTGATTCCAAATATTCAAAAAATGTATGTAACAAATTAATTTAATATATAAAGAGAATATTACAATTACATTACAAGTAGTCTGGGCATCTCTGCTTAGACTGCTGCCCCCGCGACCCGGCCCCGGATGAAGCAGAAGATGTATTTATGTATGTGTGCATTACAAGTATCAAAGAGGAAAGTTCTCCTGAGATTTGAGATGTTGCAAGAGCGAATATACATGCAGAGGTGAGGAAAACGGAGGAGAGACTGTTTCTCCATCCCCCTCTGGCTTTTATCCACTAAACTTAAGTTGTGGGGTTTGGTTAACTGTCCTAATGATAACAAGACTAGTTCTGAAGAATAGACTCCTCAACAATTTGGGACACATTTCAATCTGGTCCTGGGGCCATTCATACGACAGAGTGGTGTTATCTCGAGGATGAACCAGGCCAGGAAATTAGAAGCAAACCTTTTGTCCCTGCATTCACACCTTTGTTAACCACGAAAATTCCAATGATAGCCAGTGATCAGGCTAGGACAGAAATTAAGCATGTATTTTATAAATAGTTGTACTAAATAAAGAATGATTTAACATGTAAAATAACTAAATTAATGTAGAATTGTGGTTTTTCAGTTCCTTCAGGTGTAAGTCTCAGAAGTGTTTATCTCAAGTCAGTTCGGTAACACATGCACAGGTATTGGCTGAAGCCATTGACAACCTAGTTGCAACTATATCTTTAATATTCTAAGCAAACATTTTGTTTTAAATAAATGTTGACCAACAAAATTCCGGTTTTGATTTTGAATGCAACTTAACTCCACTAGGGGGCGAAAAATATGCAAAAAGTTACTCAGTATAACTTTGTTAACTTCAAGGGTTATTTCCTATTAAAATCAAAATACCGTTTGATAAATTTTTTTACATTTAACCAAGAGTCAAGCCATAATAAATATTTAGTTGCAAACAAATAATTGAAGGCAAGTAACATTGAACAATGCTTGATGACGTGAGTAAAACATATAAACAAGGCCATGAGGACAGATTAAAAAATAACAGTGCATATTCTCAAAGCATGCGCAGACTAGCTACTGTAGTAGGTGTCTTTAAAGATACACTAGGTAGGATTTTTTCAGTAAAAAAACAATTACAGCATTTTGCAATTACTCACTGATCAGAATGCGGTTCCACACCAATTCCCAATAGATAATGAAGTTTGGAATAATAATATGAAAAATAGGATTACCAAAAGAGTTTGACACTATTCTTAGACTTGCTAACATTAGCTTAGTGTTCCTGGTTGCAATAGAGAGCAAGTCTTCTTTGCTTTTGTCGTAGTGTATGCTGTAGTAGAAAAGGGAGGAATTGGCAGTTTGTCGCACTGGTCTCTAGCTGCCATTAAGGTCTGACAATGGGTCTGAGGATTTCATTGTTGGCTAGCACTTGGAGGTCTGTGCCTCCCTCCAAGGATATACCTTCCCAGACCATCACTTACCCACCAAACCAGTCATGCTGGATGATGTTGCAGGCAGCACGACGTTCACCACAGCTCCAGATTCTTTCAGGTCTGTCACACGTGGTCAGTGTGAACCTGCTCTCATCTGTGAAGAGAACGGGGCGTCAATTCTGGTGTTCTCTGGCAAATGCCAATTGAGCTACACGGTGCTGTGTTGTTAGCACAGGTCCCACAATAGGACGTCAGACCCTCATGGAGTCTATTTCTGACAGTTTTTTGTCAGAATCATGCACACCAGTAACCTGCTGGAGGTCATGTTGTAGGGCTCTGTCAAAGCTCCTCCTGTTCCTCTTTGCACAAAGGAGCAGATACTAGTCCTACTGCTGGGTTGATGCCCTCTTACAGCCCTGTCCAGCTATCCTCGTGTAATGGCCCATCTCATCCATGCTCTTGAGACTGTTCTGGGGAGACACAGTGAACCTTCTTGCGACGGCACGTATGGATGTGCCATCCTGGAGGAGCTGGAGTACCTGTGCAACCTGACTGGGCTGCAGGTACCGCTTCATGCTACCAGTAGTGACAAGGACAGTAGCAAAATGCAAAACTGGAAATAAATTGAATTAACTTGGTGTTTACTGTGATGATTACATGTTCTTTAGATTTTTCTGAGCAGTGTAGTTTCTTACAGTAAGCAAACTTCGCTCCCTGTGGCATACTTATGCTATGTCATCAAGGTAAAATGTGTGTATACAAAATAAGCCAAGGAGGAAGGCTCACCTCACGGGAAGGCTATTGACTGAAAGGCCAGCCTCACTGGAACAGTCAACAAAAATGATACATTGACATTCCACTGTAACTGAACTGTCTGTGTTGCTAAACAACTCTTAGAGGGCCTTATTATCTTACACAGCATGTGTAATAGGGGACCAAACTTTAGTTTATTTTTTTATGAAGACATTGTTTGTGTACCAGGGAGCCAGTAACAGCTACTTCTAGGATGTAGTGTTGCCATATATTGGACATAATACATGTTAGCTATGCAAGCTAAATATTGCCCTATTGAATGTTTTTCTTACAATTATGGAATTAGACCGATCAGCCTTAACATCATAATCTCGTTATCATGGCACCTGTCAGTGGGTGGGATATATAAGGCAGCAAGTGAACATTCTTTCCACAAAGTTGATGTGTTAGAAGCAGGAAAAATGGGCAAGCGTAAGGATCCGAGCTACTTTGACATGGGCCAAATTGTGACAAGACATTGTCAGAGCAAGACTGGGTCAGAGCAAAACAGAGCTTATCTGATCATATTTTGCTGCTAATTTCATATCTTCTTGTCAACTTGCTCAAGAGTTTTACAGACACCGAGAATAACTGAGTATTATTAAGGTTATTATTTTGGCATCATAGAAGGTGTTTCTTGCCAAGTTCTGCAAATTGGGTTAAGATTAGATTCAACTTTGTCATTGAACAGTACAAGTACAGTGAAAATAGGAACTTGGCAAGAAACAGTGAAAATAGGAGTGCAGAAAAATCTGAGCATGCTTGAAAAGAACTGAACACCAAGGATATGTTGTAATCAGGTCCGAGTAAATTTAAACCATACTACCCATTTGTAAAAATGTATAACTAGTAGTTAAAGTAAATAAGAGTTATCTCACAAGTGAGTTGGCAAACAATCAAAATCATTGTGTGAAAACATTCCAGAAGTTACATTTAACCTGAAAGAGTCTAATATTTAATGGCACTGCCATGTTTGTTTATGCTCAGCAAAAATAGAGTTGACAAGTTAGTCCACTCTAATATCCTTTTCTTACAGGACAAGTTCACCCTTCAACACAGACTTGTTCATAACTCATTTAGAACATCTCAATATATTGTACTCCCCAAGACTTGCTGTTATATCCCTGAATGCAGAACAGGCTTTCTATCAAGTGGAATGGCCATTTTGCAGTCTTACATAAATGTAACTTAAGGGAAGGATTCAGAAAATGGATCCAGCCCCTTTATTAGAGCTTTGTGCTTGAATATTCAGCTATTGATTCTATTTACCATGATTTAATCTCCACAGAGGGGTAAGACAGTGTTGTTCAATTTCCATTGTCATGGTTGATTGGAAGCAGGAGACATGGAGCAAAGTGTGGTTGCTGAAACATCCTTTAATTCCTTCTTCTTGACTCACAACAAACATTAGGAAACTAAGGCGAGTTACAACTGTGAACTGCAGTGCCAAACTGAACACCAACAATGAACCACAAACTGAGGAAAACACAAGCAACTAATATATCCGAGGCAACGAGAGACAGCTGCCTCCAATTGGGGACACTTAACGCAGGAGCACAGAGATAGCAAACACACCTCTGTGATCAGGCCCTGACTGTGGTCCCCAGGCGCATGGAGATGCCAAGAGGACCCCAGCCTGGACCTGACATCCATACTGTTTTTTCTCGCTGGCCATTGAATCCCGAGCTCAAACCATATGGTCTCATGCAGCACTACATGGTTATAACACTTGGGGTACTCAAAATAAAATCTACCGGTATGCTGATCCAGTATCCACGCCCTACTGGATTAGGTACACATATTTGGTACTTTCTCTGGATGTAGCATTAACTGGAATAAGAACATACTAATGACTGTACTGGTGCTACAACACTGTTGGTTGGAACCTCTGTTTAAAATCTCCCCAGAGAAGTTTATTTCCTTGGGGATACTAGTTGTATTCTTCCCTTCTCAAAGAAAACCTCTACCCTTTAGTAGACAAAGTCAAGTAAAATGTACAATTTTGAGGAACTATCTAGATTTTCCTGATTGGAAGAATTAATGCCATCAAAAATAATTTACTACCACAACTACTCTACCTCTTCCAGAATATCCCAATACTTAAGTATTTCTATAAATATATATATAAATTCATCTGGCAATATAAAACACACAGGTCATATAATAAGAACTGTAAAGCCAAGATGGAAGGAGGCTGGCTCTCCCAAATGTTGTATCTTACATTTTGGCTGCTCTATCTGTTTTTTGCAGCTGTTTTTTGATACTTGTTATTCTGTTGTTATATTTGAGAATTCTGAAAGAGAAGAGCTTGGGAGCCAAATGAGCCGGCTCACCGAAAATACTCAAAATGCCTGTCACTACCACTTACCAGCGGATACTGTTCGTGTTCAAATCTCCTTTTGTCATATTCCTGAATTTTCACCCTGAATATTATTTTTATTTACAGTTAACGGAATATAGTTTTCCGTAGCTCTTGTTGGTCTTCTGTGTGCAGGCCAGGGTTAGTCAGCCGGTGAGCGTGTGACTCAAGTAAATATGGCAGACTCTGGGCAGGCTGTGACAGCTCCAGCAGTGTGTTCCTGCGGGTGATGTCATCTGAATTATTTTCAGAGTTAACGTCAGTCAGATCGTGTATCTCGGCCACTCTTGTACCCTCGTGGTATAACTCGGCCACTCTTGTAACCTCGTGGTATAACTCAGACACTCTTGTAACCTCGTGGTATAACTCAGACACTCTTGTACCCTGGTGGTATAACTCTGCCACTCTTGTACCCTGGTGGTATAACTCTGCCACTCTTGTACCCTGGTGGTATAACTCTGCCACTCTTGTACCCTGGTGGTATAACTCGGCCACTCTTGTACCCTCGTGGTATAACTCAGACACTCTTGTACCCTCGTGGTATAACTCAGACACTCTTGTAACCTTGTGGTATAACTCTGCCACTCTTGTACCCTCGTGGTATAACTCTGCCACTCTTGTACCCTCGTGGCATAACTCGGCCACTCTTGTACCCTCGTGGTATAACTCTGCCACTCTTGTACCCTCGTGGTATAACTCTGCCACTCTTGTACCCTCGTGGTATAACTCTGCCACTCTTGTACCCTCGTGGTATAACTCTGCCACTCTTGTACCCTCGTGGTATAACTCTGCCACTCTTGTACCCTCGTGGTATAACTCAGCACAGTCGTGAAGTTGGTCCACATAGCAGTCTCAATGATCCGTAGTGAGTTTGTTGGACTTTTGAACTCCTATCTGCATTGCACTGAGCTCTGAAGGAGCAAGGACAGCTGTGCCGCAGACACAAAGGTCTACTCTAAAGCATCACTGAAGGTGTGCTGGTCTACGATGTTGTATGAAACAGCACAGTATCATCGGGTCATGGCAATATTCTGTGGGTTAGGTGCGTTCATTTTCTCAGGCCTGACACACTGGTGGGTGCTATTCAGAGAAAGACTCAACCCATTGCTTCTCCTTTCGCCAGAGAGCTTAGACAAGAACTTTAGCTTAAGATAAAGGGCATAACGTGATTTATGCTTTCTTATATGTAAGAAAAAATGTAAGCTTTCTATGGTGAAAAGGGTGCAAATGACCCGATAATTTTCTATTTATATCGTGTGCATTTCTGCACAGCAAGTAATGTTAAACGGTTGTTTTGCAGCCTGCGTAAGGCCTTTACTGCTTATCTCTTGCTGAACCATGACAGCGTCCTGACTAATTACAGTGAAAGAGGAACAGCTCTTTCAAAGGCACACACACAGACACATTTTCATGCTCGTTTCAACAGACAAACATCACAAACGCTTCCACCAGACACTTATTTGCTATTGCCCTTCCGTCACCCACCATTGCCTGATCCACACATAAATATTCACCATTCGCTCCATCATTTTATTTTGGATTTATATTGTTGCATTGTCACAAGGGAACCTGCAACTGAGCATTTTACAGTGAAACTGTAAATAGCGTTTGCATACATGGCAACATGGAAGATGCAGGCTGCTATTAGCAATCAGCAAACTGCACATCCCGATGGTGCTTTTATAGTTGCAGTGGATTTCAACCACTCAAATCTGAAAACTTTTTACCCAAATTCTACCAAAATGTCTGCTGCTCCCCCAGAGGAGACAATAAACTAGACCATGTGTACACAAACATTCCTGAGGCTAACAAAGCTGTTCCCGTCCCCCACCTTGGACAGTATGAAAACCTTTCACTTTTATTACTCCCCAATTATTTTTCCCACATTAAACCTGATGTCAAACCATCAGTGAGGACAGTCAAAGTGAGGTCAGAGGGGTCAGACTCACTGCTGCAGCCCTAGTTTCAACACACAGACTGGAGATTCTTTGCTACTCAAGCCACCCTTGACTCCCATACGGACATTGAAACATATGCTTCTTCCGTTCTGGATTACATCTGCATCAACACTCTCACCGCCCATAAACGAATATAGACCTTGCCCATTCAGAAGCCGTGGATGGACAGAGAGGGCCGATAACGGCTAAAGGCATGCAACAGCGCTTTGAGATCCAATGATGTGGAGGCCGACAGGTCATCCAGGGCCAACCTGAAAAGGGGCATCAAGATGGCTAAAAATGTCCACAAACTGCAGATCCGGGAGCACTTCAACAACAACTATGAACCTTGACGCATGTGGCCGGGCATCCAAGCCATCACCAACTACCGGCCAAAGAACCCTACCTACAGAGCCAGAGACATCTCCATCTCTGAGTTGAACAGTTACTACCCTCGCTTCGACATGGACAACAAAGATCCAGCCATTAAAGCTGAGCACCCCCCAGACGACCTCCCCATCAGACTATCCATCGCAGATGTGTTGTCTGCACTGAGCAGGGTGAATGCTGCTGGTCCTGATGGCGTCCCCGGGCGTTTACTCAGAGCATGTGCTGGGACGCTGGCCAAGGTTTTTACTGATTTTCTTTTGTCTCAATGTGCTTCAAGACTGCAACCATTGTGCCAGTGCCGAAGCAGTCGACTGCGTCTAGGCTGAATTACGTCCGACTGGTTGCACTCACCCCCACGATCATGAATTGTTTCGAAAGACTAGTCCTGGCCCACCTAAAGTCCTGCCTCCCCGAACACTGGATCCCTACCAGTTTGCCTACCGGTCAAACAGGTCTACAGAGGATGCCATCTACACAGCTTTAAACTCTGCCCTGACCCACCTGGACAAAGCCAAGACCAATGTGAGAATGCCATTCATAGACTTTCAAGATGGTCATCCACTCTAGGGGTTGTCAAGCAACTCCACGACCTGGGGATCAGCCCTTCTCTCTGCAACTGGACTTTGGACTTCCTAACCAACAGACCCCAGTTTGTCAGGTTAGACAACTTCACCTCCTCCACCCAGATCCTGAACACTGGTGTTCCACAAGGCTGTGTGCTCAGTCCCCTCCTGTACTCCTTATTCACCTACAACTGCGTTCTTGTACACACCTAAAACTGCGTTCTTGTACACAGTTCCAACACAATCGTCAAGTTCGCAGACAACCCCATGGTGGTAGGCCTGATCAGTGACAATGAGTCAGCCTACAGGGAGGAGATCAAGTGCCTGGTGGCATGGTGCGCTGACATCAACCTGTACTTTTTGAGGAGACTGAGGAAGGCCTGTTTGTTGTGAACGTTTACCGCTGCACAATCGAAAGCATTCTGACTAACTGCACCACAGTGTGGTTTGGCAGATGCTCCCTGGCCAACCGGAAGGCCCTGCAATAGGTGCTGAAAACCGCCCAGCACATCAATAGTGCCCAGCTCCCAGCCATCGCAGACCTCCAGCACAAGTAATGTCTACATGCTAACATGCACCTTCAATTTGCATTCATTGCACATTTAGAATTGCCATTTGTACTTGCATTTTCCTTCTTTGCAAATCTACACATCCCACTTGTAACATACATTATAACTAATACTTAATACTATAATAATTTTTTGTACTTGCATTTGATAGATGTGCAATAGATATTGTACTTGTACTTGTTCAATGACAAAGTTTAATACATTTTTTCTGCCCTGAATATAGGTTGTCTGGGCTTTGGAAATCAATAGGATGTGGTGATGACTTTCTCAATTTGGCTGGGCATTGTGGGGTCTGCTGGAACTGGTTATGAACACCAAGGCCCAGGCTAATTGTATGTTGCTCTGGATTTAAAAATAAATTAAATAATAAATCTAAAGGTATTACTTAATCATATCAATATTTTCAATAATATATTTCAGCAATATGGTATACAAGATAAGGGATATTGTCAATAAACCACAGCTAAAGGCTGTTGTTATGTATGTATTATAAAATGTTGTTACCAGTGCAACATATTGATTGTGGTTGAGCTATAACTATTGGAATTTCTCCAACCTAACTTTGTCTGTGATGGAAATACAATGTATACATTTGTACAAAGCATTTAGAATTTTATCTGTGGTAAGATTTTGAGTAAGTCTAAGCACAGCTCATCCTAATTTATGAGTTAGCACCCTCTACTGGTTTGTGTTAGAACTGACTTTACTCAGGATGATATACTGTCATTTATGCATGGTACATATAGATGGAGCACTCAAATGAAAAATAATTGGAGATATCGTTGAATCCTTGTTTTGGTTCAATTTATGTTTTCCACGGTACTCATTGTCATGCAAAAGTGAATCAAAGAATAAGTGAATAGACTCCATCATAACCCCAATAATAATGAATATCACATTTTTATATAACCATTCTCAAAGAATCCATTCTCATGGGATAAGAAATAACACAAAAATAACTACAAAGGCCATTTTTGCACACAGCATTCCAACATTGTTGCTGACTTCCCGTTGAGAGAATGTTAATTTAATGTATGTTTCTATTTACTAATTGTGTACAAACCTTGGTATGAAATGATGTGTCCGGACATACAGTATAACGTGTTGCAGTGTGGTTGGAAACAAAGACATGGAGGGGGGAGGGATAACCAGACTGATTGTTTTAGAAAGTCCACTACTTTATCAAAACACAGCTGACTGGTGGCATTTACTGTACAGGAAAGGGAAAAGGGAAAATGCACAGTTTGAAAACAAGATGACGCCCTAGTACCTCACTGGCTGGACCTGATATACAAGGAAGTGCAGCGAGTACAAAGTCCTGCACCAGTCCGTTGCTCTCATCTCAGGAAGATATTCCACAACTGACTGCTGACAACAGGGCAGACTTCTTTTACAGGTTTTTATGTCTTATTTGGTTAAGGGTTTTTCTGACAACATAAAAGGCGTTTCTAAATTATCTTGCTCTATGAAATTGCGTCCACTCTCCTTGACCCCCGGAAAGTTGGTTTGCTGTTAAGCGAAGTGGGGAAATTGTTCACCTTACACCACTGGATTTGACCTCATTTTTACGCTGTAGAGGGCAGTTTTGAAAAGGTAGGTAAACGTTGTTCTTCTGATGATTTTGCTCCAATTCAAGCAATTCTGTGGCAAAGACTATTGTGACAGCCTATTTAAGGGAAACCACTATGCCAAAGTGAAAGAGCTATTTCTTTATATTGGGAAACTGGGTCACTATCTCACTTATCATTGGAGGTTTGGTAAATCTTCCTAGAAAGTCTGTGTCTCCTGTTCTCTCTTTCCATCTGTCTTATTTGGTCTTTGACTCCTCCTCTTCTCTGCAGCAGGTGTCATGAGTCACCGCTGGAGCGTCTCTCTGTTACTGCTGCTTCTGTGTGAGTGTCTCAGTAGGTCACAACATGACACTCCATCCAGAAATTAGCAAGCTTTTGTATCTTAGTGTATTTGTGCAACCAAGTGCACTGGTTGAACTTACTCATTAGTCTCGTGTGACAGCCTTAACATTTTTCCTCGGGTGAAGAAATAACATGAAAACAGTGGTTTGGTTTGCGTGTGATAAACTTTCTTTGGTGCACAATAAGCATGGAAAAGTTAATTGCATCAACACTATTGCAGTCCGCTCGAGGACAAAGCCAATGAATACATTAATATTGTAAATAGCCACTGAGCCAAGGAATGTGCAGCTCCAGTGATTTACACTTAATGCCACAACAGGGGGTTTGCGCTCAAACACTTAAGGAATTCATCAATTCCTCTGTTTAAGATATGGGAATGTCATTTTGTGTTACACGGATGTTCCCACAGAGTTTGAGTGATGTAATTACACTCCTGTAATTCACCAGCCTCTAGCTGTGGCCGGGAAGGTATCAATTTCCATTCCCAGTGGACACATACAATGAAGACCTATGATCACGTTTCTGTCCCCAGGGCCATCTTGGTACCACTGCATGACGATCCACTTCCAGACCCTGCAGCCGGTCTACGCGTTTCCAGCTGAATGTTTAGTTCTCCAAATCCAGATTAATCACGATTCCACAGAAAAGATTGCCCAGATAAGATGGGAACGGGAGACCGGGAACATGAAAGACCCAGGAAATCTTGGGAAGGTGACGTTAATCACGTTCCCTGGTCAAGCCAAAGGCTTGGACGGGCGTCTCAGTCTGGATCAGCAGGGGACAGTGCTGAAGCTGGAGGGCTTTGGTCTGATGGACAGCGGGGTGTACATTGTGACTGTCACTGACCAGGGAGGAGCCGAGACCTCAGCGCAATGTGTTGTCAAGGAGTACGGTACGACAACGAACATGGTCTCCACAGAATCCGTTGGAATCGTAAAACAGTCTTTATAATGACCCTTATTAGGCTGTATTGACATATTGTTTGTGACCACACGACTATCCGATTAATTTGTCATTTTAAAAATAATTCCACTGGATAAGTTGATCCTTCATTTCATCCTAAGCTCAGTCTTTGGGCTTTTTTACATTATTATAATTTTCCGGGACTTATTGAATAAGAAGATTTAGATAAGCTAGATTATTTTGTGGTGTAAAGTTGGAGATATCAATAGCTGGAGACTGGAGAGGTTAACTTCCAAGGGCGCTTGCACCACATTTTTGATCTAGCCACCCCCCCGGGGTTTAACAAGTGTGAAGCGACAGTGTCGGAACTGTGTAATGTTTCTGTGTAGTGCGCGTGCATATCGCTCGATTTTTCCCTCAACTGACATGTTCAGTCTTGCCTAAGATGTCTCAAACACACCTGTGTAGATTCAAACACTATGGAAATTATTATTCAAAGTAAGATAAGTATATCTAATGTTTTATAATCTCTCCCGTAATGTAAATAAACCCTTTCTCTTTATAATACAAACACCATATATTCTTCATTGCAATCTTACACTCAACTTGCAGTCGGTACCATTTCAGTTTATCACCCAAAAACACTGTCACACAATTTCTGTTAGTCAAAGTGTTCCAAGCTCCACATTTTTCTTTGTCCTGTCTCGTTTCTACGTTTCTGATCTGCTTTCTCCTCACCGCCGCCGCCAAGCCTCAGTAGACAAGACAATACACTCGACTCGACACTATTCCTTCACGATGCCACCAGTCTCTGCTCTCTCCCCACTCTCTCTTGACAGAATTTCGGTTCCAACTTCCAAGTCTCATCTTCCACACACATCACACACACACGGGCTCTCATTCTCTTCTCTGTATCTTGTCTCTCAGAGGCTGTTCATCACCCATCAGTCCGACTCAATGTGTCTCACTCATCCCTGTACTGTGTGGAGGCCTGGGGAACAGACCTCAGGTTCAGCTGGTTGCACGAGCAGGCAGCCATTACCGACGCCGTGGGACACGTATCGCCTGATGGGAAGACTTTGTTCGTTTCCTCCACCCCCATCTGTGGTCACTTCACCTGCGTTGTGAGAAACAAACTGGGCCACAGCTCTGCCACCTACACCGCCGGTATGGAAACCATGCGTCTACAACAGATACTCCATGTTAAAACTGAACCAAACCAAGGTGGCTTGGAAGCATAGCCATCATATTGTACAGTCCTAGACTGACAATTATTTCACTGACCGTGTTGTTTTTTATTAATTGCTCTCACCTGGTTTTCCAGGTCTGAATCAGTTATTTAGAAAGAGAGGATGAAGACTAGTGTTTCGGTCCTCTAGAACTGAAGTCTTTCACTAGAGGATGAAGCACTTCTAGTTTTCATATAGTTCCAGACACACCTGCTAATTTTAAGCGAAATATAACATCTGGAATAATGTAGTAACCAAAATACTGTTAAACAACTCTGTGCTTGCTACACTACTAGAATTAGTGGTGACTCAAGCATCCCTTGTGATCCTCAAGCAACTATGGCTAGTCAAGGGTTAATGTTTGCACCATTTGTTTAGCTGCAAGGTGTATGTAGTAATCTGTAATGGTTCAATCTAGATACGGGTTCCTGGAGGACATTTGGATGGAGGGGTAGCAGTAATACCCAGAGCATTGACTCTGCTGACAAAAGAGAAAATGAAAACTCTAAGGAGTTTTGATTCTACAAGCTTCTCATTTAAATCTCATTCAACATTGGAGGCTACTGCTGTCATTTTTTTTACCCCTTTCCATTTGCCATAAAAACAAGGACAGAACAGCACATTTTAGGCTTACTTATTATTGTATTTTTTAATTATTTTTGTTGCAATGCCCTAACAAAGTTTTGTAATTTGACGATGAAAATGTGAGTGCTGACCTCTGTTAAACACATGACTCAATTACATAGTCTGCCATGATGGATTTTCCACTATCCTGATTTTTGGAAAAACTGTCAAAATGAACTCCTAAGCCATAATTGACTTGAGGTTTTGTGTGTGGGTCTATGATTTACATCTATGATAAGTGACTGTCAAATTTTATGATCATATTTTAATATTAGGACCCTACATGCAAATGAATCCTCACTGTGTGCAGTGCAAGCATATTTATTTGATTCATTGCTAGACCAACAGCTTTTTTCACATATTTAGACTATCCCAACTTGTAAACTTTATGGCTAGATTTCATTAGCCACATTTTCATAATTAGCCAGAACTAATAATAAAACAGCATATTTTGAATTGTTCAAGCTAGAGACCAAACCCACTGTATTGAAAATATCTAGGCGATTCAAACCTGAAACCCTCGACATGTACTGACTATGACTATACTAATTAAACAGAGGTGTAAAAAGTACAAAGTAAAAGTACTCAGCTATGTTCATCAGTTTTGGGAAGTTCCTAAGAGCTTAATGATCAGGTAAACAGAGTTCATAACTAACCAGTGGCCTTAATTTATTTGAACTCCCTTTACCTTATTACTTAGATCTTAATTAAATACTTCCGTAAAGTCAGGAAGACTGTCTCGATGCAGCAATGGGTAGCAGGACACAGGCCCAGAGGTTTCAAAAGCAAATTGACCAAGAAAGACTCACAAGCAGCACAGCCATAGACACAGCCTCCTGCCCAGAAAAACCAGGGCAGGAGGATCTTAAATAGGGACACAAGGAGGGGCAAACAAGACACAGGTGTAAACAATATTACCAAAGGACAAGCTACGTTCAAAATCAAAGGACTAAACCCAAACAGAACAGGCGACGTTCAAAAACAAAAGCAAAATCTAAACAGAACAAAACAGAACCTCGCAAACACAGCCAAACCCAGTTGAGTACTACAACTCTGTAATTAAAGAGGAACTGGGAGCATGTTAAAGCAGAAATGAAGCAAATAAACATAATATAGGTCAAATATATTTAATTACATTTTTATGCTGCCAAACCAGCACTGGTGGATTTAAAAATAGGTTCTATTGGACTAAAAATACCATGAAGTAGAGAAATGTATCGTAATTCAACAAAATATTGTTTAGTGGTCAAATAAATAGACATGTTGTAAATCAAAGACTGTTACATTGTTTTCTGCCTCTATCCATTCAGTTTAACTTTCAGTTACAATTATTCAATATTTCTCACCAAAAAAACAAAATGGTTAGGAATGGCAACACAGTTAAACTACTTTGGTGAGGGAAGCCATCTATTTATCCAGTTTAAAAATACAAGAGCCTACAGTACATTACAGTAGAGTGATCAACTTTTAATTATCTTCCCATATAGTTTTTTGTTGGCTACAGCGATGCGGTATCATCTACTGTACATTCAGATCGCCCAGAGTATGATGGTTGTATGCCGGGACCATTTGTTTGATCCCAAATGAGCCTGGAATTTACATATTTTTAGTAAAACAATCATTAGAATGTTGTGGAAATAGAGAGTGTTTCTGGAATTATCTAAAGTTGTGCTTCTTCTACTGTCTGCAAACAGTTCAGTGATTGAGATGGCTAATTTGGATATTGCTCTTCTATAGCTGTGATTAGCCATGACACACTGGTCTGTGTAGGGTTTAAGACTGACATTTATCCATTTGCACACTTTACATTGCAATACAATTCTCACAAACCCTGTAACAGTATCTCTTGAACAGTCCAAGTTAGAGAGCAAATCAACTTTGTTTCACATCTTGGGCAAACCAAAGGAAAATTGTTTATTGTTTCTTAACTATGGCTATAATAATTAACGTAATATGGATAACTAGCATGAATTAACCCGAAAACAGTTTCTCCATTCAAGCTACAGAGTCCAAAGCAACCTTATTTGACATAGAGTATCCCTACTAAGAATATTTATCTACTCCAATATGATCATATTAACTTAATTAGCATAATTTTAGTTAATCAAACAGTTTATTTGAAATCAAATGTAATTTGCATGACCTTTTTTTCAGGGTATGAACCTAAAATAATTAATGAACTTAATTAACTATTACTTAATATTACAAGTCCAAACTGACTGGCTGCCACTTCCACAATACTGCAAATTGTTAATCAGAGTGGCTGCAGGTGTCTTTCCATTGACCTTCAAAAAAGTTTGTATAATTTTCAGGAAAGATCCAGCTTCTCAGTATGTGTAGATCACATTCTGCAGGATGTTTTTCTTCTAGATACTTAAACTTCAGTTTGCTATTTGCAACCCCCCCACCCACCGACTATACTTACTTATCTGCTGCTGAAGTCCTCCTTTCCTTCATTTCTTACATGCTGTGCTGATTTGATCAACCTGATAATGTAGCTCACATCTCTGCACCATATTTCTGAACATCTGAGATTAAACGGCCAAAATTAAAACCCTGCAGCTATTTAAACAAGCATTCCAAAAATAAACTGGCTATCTGGTCTAAGGAGACGGGTAGGCCATTCAAAGGAGGTTTTCATCCCAGGCAATGCTATGATAAATAGCAGTAAGCCATCAGACAGCTTCTGTTATTTCTAGCTTCAATACTTCAATTGGGAGTAAAAAAGAGTATATAAACATACAGGCTACACATCTAAAATATCTGCAGGAAATATGTTGAAAAGCATGCAAAATGACAATATTTTCTTGGTGTTTGTCAAGTGAGATTAAGTTCAAACCTTGCGTTGGTGGAGAGATTTCACATAATGACTAATAGAATGCCAGTCCAGTGTACAAGCCCATGCTGATCGACCAAACCTACTACAAAACTGTCAAAATGTAAACACTCATTAAAAGGTTCCATTAGGAACTTTCATTCAACGGCCCTTCTGACACCCTTTCAAATTCAGGTTGATCGAAGGAACGTTTTTGACTTGCAAAGATTCCAATAGTGAGGGAAAAACAAAAGGTTCAACCTGGCACTTTCACGTTGGAGTGTAGTCTCTAAACCTTTATTAATCTACCATACAGCCTCTTTGTGTGATATTGTGTTTTGGGAGTCATGTTATTTATATATATATATATATATATATATATATATATATATATATATATATATATATATATATATATATATATATACACTCACCTAAAGGATTATTAGGAACACCATACTAATTCTGTGTTTGACCCCCTTTCGCCTTCAGAACTGCCTTAATTCTACATGGCATTGATTCAACAAGGTGCTGAAAGCTAAAAAAATAAGAGACCATTGCACCTTTTTCTTTCCTTTCCAAAAAAGTTGAAAAGGAAAGTTTTGAGTAAGGAACAGAAGCGTTCAATTTGCAGTGGTCTCTTAAATTTTACCCTTTGTTTCCCATTGTATATACACACAGTACAGTCCATGTGTTTGTTGCTTTTGTTATTTTGGCTCTGTACTGTAGCACTTTGGACTTGAAATTAAACAGTGATGAAGGGGTTAAAGTATAGACTGTCAGCTTTCATTTTCATCCATATCTGGTGAACTGTTTAGAAATAGTTTTGTACAGAGGTTTTGTACTAGGTTTCAAACAAAAAGTGGCTATTTATTATGCAGATAAATACGAATTAATCGATCAGAGACAGCCAAAACCTTTGGCGAGCCATAATCAAATGTTTGGGACATCAAGAAGAAGAAAAGCTGTGCCGTATCAGGACATCTACTGTGTTTGACCAAATAATGCTCACCATAATGAAGTAAAAAAGAAACACCTGTTTCACAGATTAGGAACACTCTGCAGGAGGTAGATGTGGATGTATCAGCCACTACCATTCACAGAGGAAACTAGCTGGACTAAAAGGTGTAAAAACACTATTTAGCCTAACAAATAACAAAAAGAGACTGGAGGGTAAAATGGTATTGTGGACATATGGCAAAAGGGAAGCATGGAAGAAGAAATTAGCTGGCACACCAACCTATTTGCGAAAAAAGGTGGAGGGGGTGTTGTGTTTTAGGCATGGCTGCCACTGGAACTGGCTCACTTGTCTTCATTGATGATGTAGCTGCCAGGGGCGGTGTTACAATTAATTCTAAAGTGTACGCAAACATCTTGTCTGCTCAGGTACAAGCAAACGCCTCAAACCTTGTTGGACGGCACCTCACCTTGCAGCAGGACAATGACCCTGAACATACTGCTGAAGCAGTTTAGAGTCGACTCAATCATCCCATCTCAACTCAATGCCCCAAACAAACAAGAACTAAACATGCCATGTTTAAAGTCAACTCAATCACCACATCTCAACTCAGTGCCACCAACAAACAAGAACTAAACATGCCATGTTTAGAGTCGACTCAATCACCCACCTCGACTCAATGCCACCAACAAACAAGAACTAAACATGCCATGTTTAGAGTCGACTCAATCACCCACCTCAACTCAGTGCCACCAACAAACAAGAACTAAACATGCCATGTTTAGAGTCGACTCAATCACCCACCTCGACTCAATACCACCAACAAACAAGAACTAAACATGCCCTCACTACAAGCCTGACAGAGCAGCACCAGGCAGCACCAGGGAAGATACCCAGTGGATCTTAGACTTCAGGAAGACATCAGATGCAAAAGGATTTGCAACTAAGTTCTAATTATGACAAATTGATTTAAGATTATATTAATTTGTCCAATTTTGTTTGGTTCCATAAAATAGTGCGTGTATATAAAAAAGGGCTGTAATTCCTAAACAGTTCATGGTGTATGGGTGTAAATACTTTCAAATTAAAGCTGACCGTCTGCACTTTTACATCTTAGTCCTTATTTCATTTCAAATTTGATGTGCCGAGTCAGTGGCGTAGGTTTGTATTGGATATTGGAAGGGGTCAGGATTTAGGGATTTTCACTCTTAGCCTGTCTGGGTATACTGGGGGTCATGCCCTTCCCCCGCACCCCTCCCCAAATTCTATGACCCGGGCACAGTCCGAATACTTATGGTCTGTACTGTGTATTGTCCTTAATACTATAGTCAAAGCTGAATGACCGATACCCATGTGACTTTAACATTTCCCCATATTACTTTGTTTTGACCCTGTCCTGTCCCATCCATCAGAGCCATGTAAGAGGGAGGGCAAAGGGACAACCGTGGCAGGGCTCTCCCTCATCCTCCTGCTGGTCTGTGGAGGAGCCCTGGCTTTTCTCCTCTGGAGGTACAGTAATGCACACTGACAGTCCCCGCCAACCAGTCACGCCACACAGACACAAATCTAATTTCGGGCTACACATTCTAAGCTAAAGCCCTATACAGCAGAGAAAAATAGGTTGCTGACAAAGAAAAGAAAGAGAAAAGGTTGGACACAAAAGGAATAGGAAGCTACAAAATCACATGAAGACACTGGATGCCCGCCTTTGTCAGTTGATGTTAAAATTGTATTTAGTTGTATTTCGTGACAGTTTGTTGTGTTGGTTTATTGTATTTTCACATGTTGGTGCTTCTGTTTAGAAGATACAAGCGCTACAGCAACAGAGGACAGAGGCTTCGGGATGATTTTGAGGACAACACCCAAATTTTCTCGGCACACTCCCCTGCTCTGAGATGGACACAGAACCACACATGAAATGACAGTGAGTGGAGAGAACCCTTTGGGAAGAGTTTCCTGCCCTGTGAGCAGCATGACCTTTCAAAGCATTGAAACAATGTGGAAAGTGAACTGCTTGTTGGCCATTTGACAAGTTCTTAAAATGGAACAGTCAACTTTTGCCCCGTGTACTGCCTGTTTTTTTGTTGCAGCTATAATTTTTCATTCTGCCTCTTTGTACTGGACTACACTTGATATTTTTTGATATACAGCTCTAAAATTACTTGTTTTAAAAACACCAACACTAATATGTAACTGATAAATGTATTGTATATTCAGCCTTGTGTCATTTGTATTTA
Source organism: Esox lucius (assembly GCF_011004845.1). Classification (NCBI taxonomy): domain Eukaryota; kingdom Metazoa; phylum Chordata; class Actinopteri; order Esociformes; family Esocidae; genus Esox; species Esox lucius. The sequence goes on along the minus strand of NC_047588.1, from coordinate 10,888,557 downwards.
ACACCACATATTTTAAACTGCGAGAGACTTAAATGTATATTTCAGTCAGGGAATGGGAATACATGCTACAAAAGTACACGTTTCAAAAGTGTAGACAGTAAGTTTCAGAATGCTTTATGGGGACAAACAAAAGTGTGAGTGCGTGTGTGGGCATCCATCTTGGCATGTTTGTGTGTGTGTGTGTGTGCGTGTGTGTGTCCATCTCATCAGTACATCTCCCTGGTGGAGCCGGGGCATGGTAACGTTGACTCCAGGGACAGTCTCGTCTGTCTTAGCCTCAGGCGAAGCCTTAAGGCACTGGTGGGCGTGAGTGCTGCACTGCCTGAGCTCCAAGGCCTCCTCCTATCCAACCTTAACCTAGCATGTCCCACACAAAGCTTACTGACAGGGTCCCCACATCCAGGTTTGAGAGAGAAGGAAGCTAGGGTATGTTCGCCTGAAAACCGGCTGCATTCCGACACCAATAAGGGGGTTCTCGAATGCACAGTGCTCCTCCATAGACTGTAAAGAGTCCTGGAAACACACGGTCAGAAGATGTTAACAGAGGCTGTGATGATGTGGGTGTCCTATATATTTTATAACCTGCAAGTTCAAATTAATGATTGCAAGTTCAGCTCTTATTACTTTTTCACAGTGTAATAGACAAGCAACTCAAAAACTCTTCAATGTACAAACACTCCAACAGCCAAGGCCAGACTACGCTGTCATGCCTCTAATGAAAAGCCTGAGAAACTTTTCACAGCTAAGAAGAACCTTGTAGAATGGTCCACTCAATACTATCTTATCAACATCTATGTTTCTTCATGGACCTTGAGTCGCAGCCTCTGGCTCTCACACAATAGCTGATTCATAGATTCTGCTTCTTGTTTGGATCTACTGTACTCTATTTGTTGTATATACAAAGTCACTGATCTGTAACACATTCATGAGAAACCCAGGAGGCCTGCCTTCTCTGTGTTGACCCCTGCCTTATCCAATCTCTCCCTGGGCATTCTCAAATCAGTTACTTGTTTTTACCCCGGGCGTGAGCTTTCTTTCTGGGACTGTATGTATTCATGTCTATGGAGATAGATAGGGCCCAGTGGAGCGTTGACAAAGGAAAATGGCTGTGCTGCTCTGATTAGAGGGGAGATCAATAGAGAGCTGAAGGGAGGGAGGGAGAACTAATGGTTTGGGGATGTATAGCATGATAAGGAGCAGGTGTAAGAACTATGCATGTCATGAATTCTCAAATAGAGCCTATCTCTGTCTAAGGGTTAGAAAAGTATTTTTGTTTGGCTTGATAGCTAACTGTCTGTTTGGATTTAAATAATGCAGCTCCATAGCAGCTTTATTTGTTTCATCTGCTGAATGAAAACCACAACTGGATCCACTGGTTGTAGGGATATGGGAGAGAGGGCTAAGAGCTTGTCAGAATGTGTGGCTGCTTTTGAGCTGTTCAGAAGCCTTTACAGCACCAAGGCTGGTGCCACATTCTCAGCAATGGAGACACGGTGCCTGTGCAGTGGCTCCTCAATCAGGACCCACAATCATATTTATATATTTTTTTGTTTACCCAATTTCTCGTACTCCTCCATGATGACCAATTCAGGAATACTCAGCAGCATGCTCGGGAAAGTCATGGACGGAGATCTGTTCTACTTGTCACGCTACGTGCCCAACCAGGAAGTACTTATCGGCACACAATAAAAAGGACCGATAGGAGAGCAAATTCCCTGGCCAACAGCTACATTTCAGTCTGCAAGCACCCTACATATTGCAGGAGATACTAGAGCACAACAAGACAAGGCAACCTTGTCCGACGTCTATCTGACCAACACTGGACAGTCTGAGCTGAACAGCCCTACGCAGGAACCCTGTCGTTGGTATTTCCCCTGGCCACAGTGAAGCAGCTGTACCGCTAAGACCTGGCTAAGACCACAGAGTCACTTAGATCCATGCTCATATGTTTTTATATTACAATTAAAATGATAGGAAACTTGATCCTAGATGAGCCCTGAGCGATGCTTTATGAACACAGGCCCTTATTAATATCCTGAAAGGCATATAGTGATAGAAATGATAATTTCTCAGTCAAACCATAGTTCAGTAACAAATAACAATAGCAGTTTTTGTATGTAACACATTCTCGCATTTTAGTCAGAGAACTCAGAATTTAAGAGTGGAGTTGACAATGTCACCTTCTAAAGACATTATTACAATATTTGCTGATATCTACTTCCCTGAATAAACTGTATTTACTAATTTTGTGTTGTGCGGTGGTAATTCGGTTTGAATATCAACATCTACTTAATGACTGAAATTAAAATCTTAAAATGCATCCAAAACACAGAATATACTGAAAAACATCAAACACCACTTTTGTTTTAAGTTTGTCATGGGAGTTGCTACAAAAGCCCATTGGAACCAATTTTTATTTTGAGTCGAGCAGTCTCTGAAAGTACATAGAGCCACACACTCACTTCTTGGTTGTCCTCATGCACCTCAACTTCCGCAGTTTCAAAAGTTTAAATCCCCCCGATTTCCTGTGTCACTAATAACATTTGTCCCCTCCTGCTCCCCAGTAGACAGACATTTTCACCACACATCCTAAAAATGTAAAACTGTGGTTCAAAAAGCTCTTCTTGACCCACAGCCATTCTATTTATTAGATGTATCTCAGAATTAGTACTCTTGAATCTACTTGTACATTTTTTGTTTTGACATTTTTAACCCCAGAATTATTAAGCTGCTTATTTCAGGTGATCAGAGTTACAACAAAATTGTGAAATGGTTGGGGAACCCCAGAAGAGAACTATTCCGAGGTAGGAGAACAATTAGTTGGCCTTAAATGCTGATGTAAGCTCAATCCTGCATTACCTGTGATTGTTAATGTTAGGATTTGGTAAGCTGGTTCTACACCAGCCCTTTTTGTACAGGTTTCCTGGTGTCCTCTAGCCGGGTCACATTTTGGTGGGTGGACTGCTCCCACTTGTGGAGTGTGAAAGTACTGCAGGCTACAAAACAATACATCAACCACAAAAAACAGGCAAGTGACACTATCATATATTCCCTGTACTGAAGAACTCATGAGAAAAGGATTCATGTTCTGAAGTGATTGATAAGTCCATGATGGAATATATAGGTAAATGTCCTGTATTCCTGTGTTCTTTCTGCAGGAGATGACAATATAGATGTATACAATATAATGCTACTCTGTTTTCTTTCTGTTTCCACACCCTTTACCAAGCAACTTTGCTGGGGTCAGTCTTGAAGGAGATATCAGGTCAGTCTGTGAGTGACAGGCAGAACGGGGCAGCAATCAGAGCCTCTGTTTTCATTCATGGTGAAGTTTGCCATTTCGCTTGTAGACGGTACAGGGAACAACTTACCAATTTCTGCTTCAGAATGCACAAAAATGTCACCTGTCCTCTGAACTACCACCCGTGTTTCAGTTTTATATTGCAATATCCTTCATGTTAAGAGCAACCAAACAGACAGATTCAACACAAAACTGGCTGTTTTGAAAAACTAAAATACTGCAAGAACCAATGATAACATAATCTGTTCAGACACAACCAAAGACCTTTGGAAGTTAACACCCTAAGTCTGCATTCTTCTTACCAGAGCACTGGAAGCCCTTTCTGATTTTCTGCTTCAGTTCCAGTTGTGTGGTGTCAATCATTTGGGCCCCCCTATTCAGCTGGTCCTCCACTGGATCACTGATTAGGTGGCCCCACTTCTGAGCCTCAGAGGAAGTGAGGTGCTAACAGACAGTTAACTGTACAGTTTGTACTGCAGCCATAGAAGCACAAGATGATTCAACTCGTGTGCAATAATTAATTGTCAAGCGAGCAGCGCACACACTTCCAGAAAAAAAAAACAGCCTCTGGCATAATTTGATAATGATTGTTTGTTTTCTCTAATAACAGTGTGAGTTGGTTAGGGTAGAATGCACCAGACTACACAACAGTGAATACAAATAGCGTATGGTGGAATGTGGATTCCCATAGGAACCTGAGAGGTCTCTAGAGTGAACAAATTAGGGACTATGACAGATTGTATACTGTGACATGCATGGTACAGTATAAACATTGATGATCTTTTTGGTTAGAAGTGACTTGAATGTCAAGGAGTAGCACAGATGTTCTTGCATAGCAATTGTCTAATTTGACTCCACTGCCAGAACCAGAGCCTGTCCTTTGGTGACCTTGTTGATCCTGGCCCATAGCCTGTTTTTGCAGTCACTCCCAATCCAGCATGTTACAGATGCTGCAATGTGGTCTCAGGGAACGACGTAGACTGTTTTACATAAATCCATGGCACCCAATTTTTTTTATATTACGTTAGGTTACATTCCAATGCGCTACCAAATGTATAATACATAACCAATTGGCTAAAACGTAACATATCTTAAAAACACTATTACAACATATATTTTACAAACGCTATTAAAACGTATAATATGATAAGAACTTCATATCAATGTATAATATTTTATGAACACTGTGAATTTGCACAGAATGAACAAGCCATGTTTCAAACTGGCAACATTCAGACCTGAAGGTAGGGACCCTACCCACTGCTCTACACAGGGTTTATGGATATCTAGGAATGAGTAGTGGTCTTGCCAAGGTTGCTACAATATGTAATAAATGCATTTTAACATTACAGTTAGGTTAATGCTAGGTATCACAGCACTGGGGTTAAGGTTGAGGTTAAGGTTTGGGGTAAGTTTAGAAAATGAAAAAGGTTAGGTTAAGATTTGGTTAGGTATCACAGCACTGGAATTCAGGTTAGGGTTTGGGTTAAGGTTAGGTATCACAGCACTGGAGTTAAGGTGTAGGTTAGGGTTAGAAAGAAAATCACTCATAACATATTGATGTTGTAACACCATTATTCGCCTCCTCACACAGCAAGTTCTTGTCTGGAGCAGTGGGTAGGATACCCATCTGTGGAGTAGAAGGTCACTGGTTCAAAACATAGCCTATTGTTTTATTTTTAAAAATCTGGATTATTAGCGTTACTTTACCTAACATAATACATCTTACGGATCTGGCAGTCGAAGAATTACATTAAATAATCTGCATAGTCCCCTGAGACAAGGTTGGACAAGAGATAATGCCTTGTTCAATGTAAAAAGAAGTCTACGGATCACCAGAGAATACAGAAGCTCGTAGTTATGATGGCCATTAAAATAGAATTGAAAGCTACCTATCTAGTAAATGAACCATAAAATGTCAAAAGAGTAGGCTGAAGTAAGTTTCTATGGAAGGCTTGAAACATGCACACAAAACATACTATAGCTACTTAGGACTCACAGAGAGCATTGAACGTTTGCACAAGTAACTAGAATAAATTCTGGAAAGCAGTGATCTCCTGATTACATTCCAGACCATTATGTGATGAAGGCACACTGTCACAACCCCAGCATACTAGCATCTTTATGCTCTGACTATTATCCAAAGAGACGTGGGTTTCCTCCAGATTTCATTCTGCCATGGACTTAGTGAAGGATAAATGTGACTATAAATTGGATTTTAGGGGTTTCAATTAAATCCATCCCATCTTTCCCAGGAAAGTTGAACTGGTTCAGTGCGCACACAGGAACAGTACATTTTTCATTATGACCGGTTTGTTATGAATAATTTAATTTGAAGCAGTGATGGAAAATTAAATTAAGTTCCATTGGTGTAGTGTTACGTATTGTTGTGTTTGTAAACCTGAAAAACTTACACACTGCCTAAATATAAACAGTACATATATCCTTTAATTACTGGCTAAAGATTAGATATATGTTTGGTAAAATTATGATATTTTTTGGAACACGCAACGGTCAACATTGCAGGAAGATTAGGACAGGTTAAAAAAAAAAAGATATAAACCTTCCAAGTGGGAAGATATTCAGAAATCGTGTTAATAATTCCTTGTGCTGTATATTCCAAAATATTTGAGAGATGTTCCAAAACATTTTCCAGGTTTCATTGACACCCTGGAACCATTTCATTGGCAAATTTGCATTGGCCTTTGAATCCACTTTATTGACACCCCCAGTCGGAGTCAGGCCAAACACATCCAATAGGGCCAGGTCCTGGGGCTCCCAGCCACTCCTGAATTAAATTTGGAAGAGTACAACAGAAGGATCATATACAAAGACAGCATTTTTGTAAATTTAATCTGTTTGTAGTTGTTCGTTTAAATGGTTTTTGTGGTCTCTAGTTTCTGGGTTTGATTACATGTCAGTTTCCAGTTTAGGGTGCCATGCCTGAGGCGGCCTGCACATGTGGACATTAAGAGGACTTACTAGGGTAAAACTAGGCTGGTGAAACATAACCTATGATAAGGCTACATATACACACTCAGGGCCAGGTCTAGGCATAAGGGACCACTAGGGGAGAGGGGGCCCCAAATCTAGTTTGCTTAAGGCCCCCAAAAGGTTAAAGCCAACATTGCAGACACAGTATATGATAGGGCAATACCATTTAAAAGGTCACATTAAAGATACTCTTAACTACGGCACACAAACAGGATCATCTCTGGTGTTTTAACTTTTGTTCTGTTTCCGCTTATAATTGATGGAAGATTAGGCCAACTCAAAAGTTGGACATATGAGGTTGGGTAAGTAAATTTACTTTAAATAAATGAAGTGACACACTAATGAATATTATTTGAAAATGTGAGAATAGTTTGCTTCAAATTAATTTTCAATGACATTCATTGCAATAACTCAAAAACAGCAATGTACGTAAAAATAACATCATCTAACTCAAGGTTTTAAATTCCAAATTCCATTCCGAGCATCATGGTCTAATTCAGTTACAATGTATACATTTATAAAATGTTACATTTACATTTCACCCTACAGAACAGTAGAATTAGAACACTGCAATGGTATGCCATAACTAGTTTATTTAGTAACCTCAAAGTAACTTTATGTTTAGCTTTACTAGAACTGGCCATTTTTTTATTTTATTTTTTTTTCAAACTGTGTGTGTGTGTGTGTATGTGTGTGTGTCGGAATGAGAATAATATAAGGCGACAGGTTTTTAAGCAAAGCTTTTTATTGCAAGTATTAGTGAAAGATACACTTCAAACTGAAGCAAAGCAACACTAAAAAGGCCAGTAACCTAAGAGAGAATTATAAAACAAAGAGACATTTAAAACTGAAATTATAGACCTGTTGGTACAACAGAGTCTTCGAAACGTGGCGAGTAGTAAGGACAGGGAGACAGAGGCATGGAGCTCACGTGGCCACCCACTTCACATCATTAAACACCCATTCATTGTTGCTGGTGCCTCAGGACTCAATGGTATCAGAGCGCAAAATCCTGACTGACATTCAGTTAAAAGTCATGGAAACAAACAGGGCCGCGTGTCATATACAATATAACCTCAAGGTCGTGATGACACACGGGAAACCATTTGCAGGTCTGGGTTCTTGGCCACTGATGAGATGAGTCTTTAAACCACAGCATAACGTTGCAGCGTCTGATAATCTCTTAAGCACATTTTTGGTTCATAATTCTTACTTGGAATGCGATTTGACTAAAAAGCCAGCAGCGTCTGCGTGCACATGAAACAGATCGTTAAATGGAGTAAACATTTTGGAGTAAACATGTCTTAGCCAAAAGGTTAGTATTGTTGGGTAGTAGGTAGAAAAGCCTATTTGGTTCTAAACAGGGTTGAAGTCCCCCTCTAAGCTCCATGCCTCTGACCCTAGGATAAGATGGTAACGACCAACAGAAACACAGTGGGCAAACAGAAGAGCAGTTCATTATTACCCCACCTTGATTGGTTATACAGGCACAAGTCTCTAGTACAGAACTCTGGAACCGGGGGCTCCAGTTCTTACATCCATTCACATGGGACAGACAAGACACACACAATAAAGACCACTTCCATATGTCAGCGCTCTCTAAGTAACTGCAGCACTGTTAGTGGTATAAAATAAAGACAATGATACCATTTTGGAGTCATTTTTTTTGTACCAAACTCAAGCCTCCCATTGTCATAAATAAGTCCCATCAATGATGCAAGAACACACTTAAGGCTGAGGCTGGTATTTTCAAGTGGAATGGGACTTTATACTATGCCTTGCTCTATGACGGGGTTCTGGCACAAGGAAAAGCTCCACAGAGAAGACACGAAAGGACAGAAGCGACGCCTAACCATTTATTCATTCATTTCTGCCTTAGCACCATCATTCCCTCCCTCTGTCATTTTCTCCTCTATTCTCACCCACCGGTACTGTACCAGGCCAGGGGAGTTTACATGGCTAACATTTTAGCAGCTCTGGGTGAGGAAGTCGGCTTTCGTAACGAGGCTCAGCTTGGTCAGTGTAGTTCAGTAAGGGTTCCGTTCCCCATACAGAGATGAGATGCACATGGGGGGTGGAGGGTGACTGTGTCCTCACCAAGAGGGGAGGGGGGAAACTGAGGACATAAGACTCCGCCCTTCAGTGGAACCGAACAGACCGCTTAAAATAGCTAGAAAGCTAGACAGGGCTACACAGTATGTATGTATGTATACACATATACACATACCCATGTCAACTGTGCCCCTCTGTCCTGGCATCCTTTACCTCTCAGCCCCTCCATGTTGTGTGCTTGCATGTTTGGGGAGGATAAGGCTCCAGTAGGGCGGGGGTGGGGTGGGTAGACACACCCACCCCTGGCTACACCCCAGCTAAACCCCCATCATGCTTTTGTGTTGCGGAGACTCCAGCCGCTCCTTTATGCACTCAATAAATACACCATAAAATATTTCGCATATATATTTCATATATATATATAAATGTATATATATATTAAAAAAAGAACAACACAATTAAATAGGACAAAAAAAATAAAATGCTCGGCTCAATGAAGAACAACATTTCTCAAAGTTGGGTAAGTGTTAAGACAAAATAACAACAAGAAAAGATAATATTTTACAGGTATAATTCTGTCTCTAAAATAGTTCTAAGAATATCATAATCAGGCATTACTCAAGCATTATACGGTAATAATAATCAAAGCAATATTTGCGGTTTTTCCTCTCACGTAATAACATATGCAGCATACCAAGGAAAGTGAGGTGCAGTGTTTCTGTGTTTTTTTTCTACATCTCTTGTAAAGATATCACCTCCCTGGACTGACTGGTATCCTATATAACTAGACCGAGCCCCTCAGACTTAAGCAAAGCCCTAAATGCCCCACAAACACCAATGATACGGAGTCCTCTATACTTCCCTTAAGGACAACAAGACATGAGGCAAGACAGGGCACTAGGATGAGAATGCCAAGGGCCTGACAATTTGATGGCCTTTTGGATACGGAGGCCATACTGAAAAACCTTGGAGGCGATTTTAGATTCCGAAAGAGAAACTGCATAAAAGCAGGCCGACTCAAAAGCTGTCATCAGAGAAGTTGCATGAGCTTGAGGCACGCTATTAAAACGACCACTTTTCACGTTTGTTTGGTGTTGCAAATCCCCACTGTTGTATAGGAGGAAAATCTCCTCGTTGGTTTACTGTATTTGTGAGGAGGGGATTATAGGAAAAACACTGACAGAAAACCCCTTTTGGTTTAGTGTCCGAGTGAGAGTGGCAGTCTATAAAGTGCTGTGCTATGTTTGTCATTCATGGGCCAGGCTATCACACACACCCTGCAGTGTTAACTTTGACCCTGCTTGTCAATGCAAGTTCCACTGTACCAACCAAAAAGGAGTCTATTGTGTAGACTCACAACACACTTAAGTGAAAGCTCTTCCATAATCAAATACTTGGCATTTAGACTCTGTAATGTCTTTTATAAACAGGGGCTGCTGGTCTGCAGTATGCATCTCGGTATCTAAATAGAAATGGGTGTGTGCGTGTGTGTGTGTGTGTGCGTGTGTGTGTGTGTGTGTGCGTGCGTGCATGGGTGCGCGTGTCAGTCTGTCTGTCTGTACATGTGTAAATGCAGGCATTTCTGCATTGCTATGAGTTTGTTCAAAAACAAGGCCCACTTCTTAGATATTTCATCCGACTTTCGTGTTACAGCACCATCATGAAGAAAGGCACTTTCTGAGGACTTAGTCACTGCGCCATAGATTCACCTTCAGCAACAAAAACACAACTCAAAGACCACTGTCAGTGTCAGCCGCAGGCAATGGAATTCATACATCGCTTTTGCCTCTTTGGGCAGAGCAAAACACTAGGACGACGTTCCACTACATACGAGTGTCTGAAAAACGCTGTTGACGCCGTTACAGCGTAACATTGAAGAACACTGGGCAAACACATTTGCTCTATGTAAACATGTGTTCCGTTGCCCAGGGAGATAATGTTATACAGACCTGGACAGTCATCGTCTCAGCTTGAATGACAGCTGCGCTACGCTTGTCACTTACTGGGGAAAAAACTAAAAAACATTCAGCTCCTCACGCACTACCTCCCTTGACGGCCCTCGGCCCAACATATCGTTTCACATTCACAGTAATCTGTCTGCCAATCGCACCCTACTCTTTACCAACCGAGCAACACACAGAATACCTTCTCAGAGAACACCGGCATCTGTTACACTTGCTGAGCAAACTTGTCAACTTCCGGCCTCTAACGTCGTCTGTCATCTCCACGTCTCCGTCAGGGGGAATCTGACGACAGATCTACTGGCTATGGAATGTAGTTCTCTGGCCTTGGAAATCAAGTCAACAGTAGGGGAAAGCTATAGGCTGCCATTATAGGCTTTGTCACATTGCAGACTAACTGGAGGCCTAAGAGCTTTGCAGTTCTGAGCACATGGCATGCTCTTGATTTTAAGAGGAGGGACTGAGAAACACTAATAGGCCAAGTCACACTATTTGGGGCCCTAATAACCCACAGGATTTAACAAACACCGAGGACCATATCCACCCAATGGTCAGGAGGGCTGGTTAGATAACCATCTCATTCTTTGATCAACCACACGTGTTAAAATTGGTCTACAACACTTCGACAAGCCCTGCCCACCCAGTCTCACCTTCTGCTTCAACTTCAGAACCAGAAAGACAATTTCAAATCACAATTTGACTGAGCCAAATAATTCATTTCCACTCCATGACAGCAAGGATGATTTGAAAACAACCACTAAGAGTGAAAACAGACCAGGACTTAGAACGTCAAGCCCACCAATTACTTGACCACAACAATATAATCATCCAGACACGCCATCTGTCTAAATGTATCCAATGCCATTCTACGAGCACTGAAACGCACAAATAAAGTTACACATGGTCACATTAACAAAACAATCTATATCAATATTAAAACATATACCCTAATTTACCAATTACCACTAATTACATTATTAGTAGATTATTAACTATGCGCGTCAATTCTATTTGTTAGCAAAAATAAGTGGTGTGTGCATCACAGTCATTTGAAATGTACAAATATACTTCTTCCAAAGTAAATCTACTTCTTCCAATGTGGCTTTTAAAAAAAGGCTTTTTGGACACTGGTGATGATCAAACGCATCAGTTTGTCATTTGGGGGGGGGGGGGGGGGGGGGAGTTGAGGGAAGGTATCCAACCAATATAACCACAGGGGATATCTACCGACTGCACTACCGTGGACACCTTCGTGCCTCGAGAACCTGACCATAGTACCGTGGAGACGGGATTCTCAACCGGTCGGCACCACTAACAGGACGAGAGATCCCTACTGTGTCCCGCATAGTGCCGACCTTTGCGTCTCCCTTATTGTGAGAGGTTTACCCCCCCCCACCCCAAAAGCCCACACACAGACTCCATATTCTCCAAGGGGCGAGGCGCACCCCTACATAGCACCAGAGGCCTGTGCTCGTTCTGACAAACACACGCTTCGTTTAGTGCACATTATTGTCTTCCTCTTGAACACCGCTGGACATGAGTCAGGGCTCGCAGCGCGCGGGAGGAGCTCAGCAGAAACCAGACAGTCCGCTCACTCATTCGACATCCGGTATTTAAGGACTGTCGAGGGTAGAAGACGGCTGCTTCCCATTGGTTTGGATGATATGTGGTGAAAGCACATTCACCCGCGTAGCTCCCGCGCGGCTTGGAACTGAGACACGCCTCGATCCTTAGTCACCTTAAGTACATGTAGATATAGCAGCTAGGTCTATGTCGCGTGAGGATACAAGCAGAAAACAGCATGACCGCTTCTGCTAGAATACTTCTGCCATTAAGCCAAGACGAAGAAAAAAAAAAAATATGCTTGGAAATGTTCACGCACACATACACACGCACATTCACATACACACGCAGTCACACACATTACCTCGGGATGATTTATAATGAGATGTATAAAAACGTCAGACCGGTCTAATTACTTTCCAAACCAAAGTCTGTCAAAATGAATGTTAAAGCCAACTTTCTGCCATTGACCATTGTCCCCTTAGTTTGGATACATTTAAAAGGCTAGGTCATAATCCAGGTCATAATCCATCCATACAACCTCCATTTCAACTCCATGCAACCTTCTTTTAACCATCCATTTCCAAAACCAGGCACTTGATATCTAAGCCAGAACACAGTCACAAACATTTTCCTTCTGAACCACTCTACTTCATTTAGGTGCAATGGGGAAAAAGTGCCAATTTTGTGGATCATAACATGTTTCATTAAAAAAAGAAGAAAAAACCCACACAGATTCAGCGGTCTCTTTCAATGTGAGGGTTCTGGTTGTAGGAGACCTGGGTTACTACCACTCTCTGCTACAGACCTCACATGATCCAACCCATCACTACCAGAAACAGGCTTCCTCCGCCATATAAACGCTTGCTGAACAAGACCAGTGGTATTCAAACATTGCCGCGCATCTTTCTGGAAGAAATTAATTTCATGCCCCCACCTAAAACCAAACAATCACAACCTAAAAAACGTAGGTTTCGTTTTTTCACATCAACGAATAATTTCAATTACATATAATTCAACATATTGAATACATATAAGAATAGTGTACAGAAAAACATTTTGAAAATTGCCCATTCAATAATCGGCAGTCAAAAGGTTTTCCAGTAATGCTGCATTTGTGTCTACATATATGTACTCATAATTTCTGAATTGTGTCTACATATATGTACTCATCATTTCTGAATTGTGTCTACATATATGTACTCATCATTTCTGAATTGTGTCTACATATATGTACTCATCATTTCTGAATTGTGTCTACATATATGTAGACAGGTGGTTTGAGGCAGTCTGATGGCGTTTCCGCTGCAAATCCCACTATTAGCAGTGTCTCGATGTTGAATACCACTGAACTTGAGGAAAACAACATAACCTGCCGTTCAGTTCCGGTTCTTCCACTTCAACTAGAATCCAAGAGAGGGCAAAGAAGACAGAGCAATGAGTGCAGTTAACTCTTTAAGCCTCCAGGTGGCACTGCATGCACAATAACAGCCTGTTTCTGTTTTGAAGTACACATGGTTAATTGACACGCTCACACTTTTGATAAGTCACCATTGGCAAAAAAAAAAATACAAGACAAAGGTTTAAGGAGAGGAAAAGGAAAAACTAAAGTGGAAAACCAAACACCCGCGGCAGGTCACAGATTTACACCAGTCTTTCTTCTCCACCTTAAACTTTGAAAAATTAATTTTAAAACAGAATGAAATAAAATGAGGGCTAATATCCCACTTTCAGGGATTCTGAGGTTGAAAACCACTGAACTCTAGGAACAGGTCACATATTCACCCTCGTCTTTCGTCGCTTCCTTAAACTTGGAAAAAGAACATTTAAAACAGAATGAAATAAAAAGAGGACTAAAATCCCACAATTAGTTGCAGCGCCTACGTTGACTACCACTGAACTTGAAGAAAACAAAAGTGCTGCCATTAAAACTGAGTTGAGGTAAAAGGCATGATGACAAAGAGGGAGTGATTTACAATATGTCGACGACAGACATCCGGAATCAAAACAACACCCTCCATCAGGACCAGGGAGGAGGAAGAGAGGAACGGGATAGGGTCGGAGTGTCTAGGGGAAGCCGTTGGCTGGTTTAATATTGCATAATAGCGCCAAGTTCTTCCTCTCTGGTTTCTTTCTGAACGGTCGGTCCAGTGTGGGGGAGGGGGGCTTCCCCCCTCCTCCTCCTCCCTCTGCACAGTGTCAGGTCCGGATTGACTGGGTACGGGGGAGCAGTGCCCCTTATTGACTGGCAGATGGGATGTGTGTGTGTGTTTAAGGGAGATGATGGTGTGTTTTCTGGTGCTCAGGCGAAGTACATGGTCCTTAGGGTGTCGTGGTGAATCTGCACGGCCTTGGCCAGAGCCTGGGGGTCGCGACCGTTGCTCTGGCCCGAGACATGGCTGCCCTCGGCACTAGGAGAAGAGAGGAATGTCAGAGACATCTACAGACTACGATCAGAAAGAAAGGTCATGTATCAAAATGTATGTAGCAACATTATGTTATGTGGAAAGCTAGGCTGCAATATAATATCTAAGTGCCTAATATCCATGAACATCTAAAAATAAAAAAATTTAAGACTAAAAGCCAACTATTGATTCAGATCTGAATTTCAACAGCCACAGTAAATTTGTACTGTCACCTACTGTCACCTTACAAACATAGCTGGAAATAGAAAATGTATGTCCAGACAAGATCTAGAAAAACGTTTCCACGTATTTGTATGCTTTGTCTTTTATACCAAATTTAGTTTCCACTATTTCTAACAAAATGTATAATAATGTAAAGCACTTTGAATTGCACCGTGTATGAAACGTGCTATACAAACAAACTTGCCTAATATTTAGTACCTGAACGTTGCATAAAATGCAGTGCCTGAACGTTGCATAAAATGCAGTGCCTGAACGTTGCATAAAATGCAGCGCCTGAACGTTGCATAATACGTAGCGCCTGAACGTTGCATAATACGTAGCGCCTGAACGTTGCATAATACGTAGCGCCTGAACGTTGCATAATACGTAGCGCCTGAACGTTGCATAATACGTAGCGCCTGAACGTTGCATAATACGTAGCGCCTGAACGTTGCATAATACGTAGCGCCTGAACGTTGCATAATACGTAGCGCCTGAACGTTGCATAATACGTAGCGCCTGAACGTTGCATAATACGTAGCACCTGGGCGTAGTATAATACATAGCACCTGGGCGTAGTATCTGAACATAGTATAATACTCAGTACCGTAACTGAACGTGGTATAATACTCAGTACCTGAATGTAGTATAACATTCCATACTGTAACTGAACGTAGTATAATATTCAGTACCTGAACGTAGTATAATATTCAGTACCTGAACGTAGTATAAATTAGCACAAGCGGCAGTATTACCCAAGCACAGAGAATGGCACAAAGACTAAAATTAGATATGTCACCTGTCGTGCTCCTTGTCCACCAGATGGTAGCGAGCACGGAAGGCCACCAGGTGGGCGTAGTAAGCTGGCGCGGGGATTGAGACGGAGCGGGTACAGCGCACGTAGGTGTGGCACAGCTGGTAGGTGAGGAGCTGAAACTCATCGGCCGTGAAGCAGTTGTCGTCCCACAGGACATGGTAGTGGGAGGGCCGACTGGTGCCCTGAACACACAGAATAGAACAACCATTCACGGGTTTCAAGCCATATTCAGGATGGGTTCTTTTAGAATGATAGGTCCTTCTATATGCACATGTAATGTATTATTTACTTAATCATAAAAACCAAAACATGGTATTTCAATTGTAGTTTTGAGAAACAAAAGTGAATGTCAACCAAATTCAGTGATTGTCTGTAAGTGTATTTCCGGAGAGAGCTGGTGAAAGAGCGTAGCAGCACCTGTATTCCAGCATGACTGCAGAGGTAAAAGTCAAACTCGTAGGGGTGTGTGATGTCCGTGTCCACTGTGGTGCCAGCAGGAATGTTCCCGCTGCGTCCAACCTGACAGAAGAGCATTCCAGTTAGAAATGAAGCGTCTTCAACACCTAGCCTCACACGCCTCCAATAACTGACCACATTTTTGGAATCGTGTCGAGATGGCAGAAAGTGAACAAATAAAGGGCGTGTATGTCTATTGGTCTCTGAAGCCCGGCCACAAAACAAAGCAATCAACTAAGTAGCTTTTTTTCATGCTAAAAGTGGCGTCACGTCACTGCAAACAAGGTGATTACTGGAAGAGCACCGCTCTCTCAGGCTGAGAGGCTCTCCAAGGCCCTACGATCAGATCAGGCCTAACGCTACAATGGAATAGAATTACCAGGGCTGACGGAGAGCAGGCCTATTGACAGCAATGTAATTGGATAATTAGAACCACAGCATTTGGAGCAGTTAATAAACGGGAGGGAATAAAGAACACGGACCAACTCTAACAGGCTATTCCCTCCTGATCTGCAGACGGCTTTTAGCATTGCAGTGTCAAATAGAGCTGAGCCGAGTGGTTATGGCGTGGTTACACATCGACTAATTACATGGGAAGTGTACTGGACAGGATGCAGGAGAAAGACCACATCAGAGCCAATTAGGGGTGGATTTTGGCAAGTACCCTGCCATACGATATATATCAAGATATACATGTTACAAATCAATACATAACGATTAATCACGATACCACAACTTAATAACGGTACTTACTGAAGTACTACAGAAAACCTGAAATTATATCTGGCGATATCTTCAACGGACAATCTTTAGCTAATCCTCACTAGCACCCCTAATAAAAAAAGAACCAGTCAATTTGAAATTACCTGAAACTTCTAACGTGAAACTGAAGGTTTGACCTTCAGGAGAGTTTAACCAGTCAACATAAAGAACATTCTTAGCAAAATCTCAAGCAACGTCATTAAATAATTTTAATAAACAAAAGAGAAATTAAAATAACTAACTTAACTGTCATTTTAAAAACGTAATCTATGCAAAATTGTTGCATACATCAACTTTAAGCACTTTATTATAATTATTTAGAGAAATTAAAACAACAAGTGAACTAGATACTGAAAAAACTGCAAAATATGAATTACATTTGTGTCAAGACTGTCGTTCAAAAACTGTAATTTGTCAACATGCTCTGATGTGAGTGTACTCCTTTGTGCAGTCACAATATCGAGATCAGAGTATCGACACAATATTGTGGAGAAAATAAAATAATTGCGATTCTACATTAAATCATTGTATCAGCACAGCACTAGAGTCAAGTTGGAGAACATGAAGTCGGAGAACAAGAGAGAATTAAAGGACAGCAGAAAGGGTAAGGTAGGCTACAATTCCAAATGAACCTCCATCTAAAATAGAGGGTGCTGACAATTTAAGATTTCTACACTTTGAGAAAAACTGGGTCACGGGAGGGTGCTCCATTTTCATACATGACAGTGTGTGGTTAACATCAGTAGATGTCAGGAAGAAAGCCAGTTGGGGCAGCGGTACATCATGGGTGTGCCGTGATGTTTTCATTATGAATCACAGAGGGTCAATAATACAAATGTACAGAAACCTTTGTTTATTTTTAGCGTAACACTAAAAGCTTTTGACGCAGACTCAAGGGAAACCCCATTTTTGATACTCCCTGGCCCTCGGCCACTTACCTGGGAAGTGAACCATCTCAGACAACACAACAACCAGAGGTATCCTAATCAGCAGGAGGTACGGGGCTAACTATAGGTCACCCACAGTGCTCAAGTTCAGAATGGCTGTCTGTGAAAACCCTCACAGAGCTGTAGAGCGTGTATTTTGTCAAGGCATTTCATGTATCATGAAAAGAGGTCAGTAATTTTTATCATAGGTACAATTCAACTGTGAGAGACGAAATCTAAAACAAAACTCCAGAAAATCACATTGTATGATTTTTAAATAATTTATTTGCATTTTATTGATTGACATAAGTATTTGATCACCTACCAACCAGTAAGAATTACGGCTCTCACAGACCTGTTAGTTTTTCTTTAAGAAGCCCTCCTGTTCTCCACTCATTACCTGTATTAACTGCACCTGTTTGAACTTGTTACCTGTATAAAAGACACCTGTCCATACACTCAATCAAACAGACTCCAACCTCTCCACAATGGCCAATATCAGAGTGCTGTGTAAGGACATCAGGGATAAAATTGTAGACCTGCACAAGGCTGGGATGGGTTACAGGACAATAGGCAAGCAGCTTGGTGAGAAGGCAACAACTGTTGCTTTGTAAGTGGGAAAACCTGCAAAATCGGCAGTGTATCAAATTCTTGTTCTCCCCTCAGTATATACACTGAACAAAATTATAAACGCAACACTTTTGTTTTTGCCCCCAATCATGAGCTGAACTCAAAGATCTAAGACTCTCTATGTACACAAAAGGCCTATTTCTCTCAAATATTGTTCACAAATCTGTCTAAATCTGTGTTAGTGAGCACTTCTCATTTGCCGAGATAATCCATCCACCTCACAGCTGTGGCATATCAAGATGCTGATTAGACAGCACGATTATTGCACAGGTGTGCTTTAGGCTGGCCATAATAAAAGGCCACTCTAAAATGTGCTGTTCCATCACACAGCCCAATGCCACAGATGGCGCAAGTTTTGAGGGAGCGTGCCATTGGCATACTGACTGCAGGAATGTCCACCAGAGCTGTTGCCTGTGAATTGAATGTTCATTTCTCTACCATAAGTCGTCTCCAAAGGCGTTTCAGAGAATTTGGCAGCACATCCAAATTTGGCCTCACAACCGCAAACCACGTGTAACCACACCAGCCCAGGACCTCCACATCCAGCATCTTCACCTCTAACAATTGGTTTGCATAACCAAAGAATTTCTGCACAAACTGTCAGAAACCGTCTCAGGGAAGCTCATCTGCATGCTCGTCGCCCTAATCGGGGTCACAACCTGACTGCAGTTTGTCGTTGTAACCGACTTGAGTGGGCAAATGCTCACATTCGATGGTGTCTGACACTTTGGAGAGGTGTTCTCTTCACGGATAAATCCTGGTTTTCACTGTACAGGGCAGATGACAGACAGCGTGTATGGCGTCGTGTGGGTGAGCGGTTTGCTGATGTCAACGTTGTGGATTGAGTGGCCCATGGTGGCAGGGGGATTATGGTATGGGCAGGCGTGTGTTATGTACAATGAACACAGGTGCATTTTATTGATGGCATTTTGAATGCACAGAGATACCGTGATGAGATTCTGAGGCCCATTGTTGTGCCATTCATCCACGACCATCACCTCATGTTGCAGCATGATAATGCACTGCCCCATGTTGCAAGGATCCGTACACATTTCCTGGAGGCTGAAAACATCCCAGTTCTTGCATGGCCAGCATACTCACCAGACATGTCACCCATTGAGCATCGGCGTATACGACAGCGTGTTCCAGGTCCTGCCAATATCCAGCAACTTCGCACAGCCATTGAAGAGGAGTGGATCAACATCCCACAGGCCACAATCAACAACCTGATCAACTCTATGCGAAGGAGATGTGTTGCACTATGTTAGGCAAATGGTGGTCACACCAGATCCTGACTGGTTTTCGGACCCTCCCAGACCCCTCCAGACTCCCCTAATACAGTGAAACTGCACATTTTAGAGAGGCCTTTTATCGTGGCCAGCCTAAGTGGCCTTTTTATTGTGCACACCTGTACAATAATCATGCTGAGGTGGATGGATTATCTCGGCTAAGGAGAAGTGCTCACTAACACAGATTTAGAGAGATATGTGAACAATATTTGAGAGAAATTGGTCTTTTCTGTACATAGAGAAAGTCTTAGATATTTGAGTTCAGCTCATGATAAATGGGGGCAAAAACAAGTTACTTTTATAATTTTGTTCAGTATATATTAAATGCAAATTGTTCATGCATTTTTAAATCGTTATTTGAAGGGTCTACAGTAGTCCCAACAGTGCCCTCTGGGAAGAAAACATGGTATAACCAGAGGCTGTTTACATTCTAATCCAAGCCCTATCTCTTTAACACAGAAAAAGTAGTTGATGGTTCTCCAGTCCATTCACTGAACAATATAACTTATTGGCCCCAGGAGAACATCCATCCATGAAACTATCAGATCTGGTACATTACAAAATATAACTTTGGCGCATTATTTTTACAGTCCCTACAGAGAGAACAACATTGTAATACTCATTTTTGGTCAGGCTTATGTTTCCCTGATTAAATGACTATACGAATCTTCTCACTCAACACTAATTACTAAACGCTGTCAAAATAAGAACCCGCATCACAAGAGATTTAGATTCCGGCAAAATGTCTAATAAACACGTGCACACGTGTGCAAACAGGCAGTTAAACATCACACACAGTGTAAAATCTTGTCAACACTGGAGCGGGACAACCATGTTTGCAATATGCTGGGATTACAGGGTGTTTTAATGAGGTCAGATGTTTTGGGCCACAGCATTGTGTTCCATCGGGGGGTGGGGTATGTACACCCTGGCAAATACACCTGCTGGTAACGTACTTCCCAAGGAGATATGTTGCTTGAATGTATTCACTAACATACCAGTAAGGACCACACAGAAAGAAAAATAAAAATGTTGGTCACAGAGAACCAAAAAAATAAAAAAAACACATGGCTAGAGCAGCTTCTGCTATTTCACAATGTTCTGCAATTTCCTAGCTGGCTTTTACTGAGCAAAACTAATTTGGGGTGCAGACTCATAATACTTAGCTATAAATAGAAAACAGGCTACTTTAATGCATAGCCTATTACAGCCAAGTCAGACTGGAACTAGGTTGCAATACCGCCCCAAAGGCGTCTCACGCAATGACAGAGCGCCTTCCAAATGTCAGTCCTCAAGCCAACCGGATGTTACTTTCTACAAGGGCCCAGCCACTTTCATGGTGTGAAACGACATCGTCACAACTCAAGTCTATCTAAGCCTTTCAATGAACCAGTCCTGTGTGAGTTTCTCAGTATGACATTATCAAATATGTAACTTGACCACATACGTGTGGGCTGTTTAGTTGTTCAGTAAGGGCATTTCACAAGGCATTTACTGGTAGTGACAATAAATACAAGCACTTACCCTCTCGTTGCGGTCGGCACAGAAGAGTCGTGTGTGGTGGCGTTTTTGGACCACGATGTAGGTGATGCCGGGCTGGTACTCCTTCTCCAGGCTGATGCAGGCCTCGCGGATGGCCAATAGCTCATAGTACAGAACCTGTGGAGGTAGACAGTGTTAAAATATCACCAACATTACTGACCTCAACATGACACCCCTTGTTATCGGTATTTGACAATGTTCGATTTCAATCGGATCCCACTAGCTGCCATAAGAAGCAACTTCATGGGGTCCAGACAAAACGTCAAACACCACAAAGTGCAAAACATAATTTACTTAAAACAAAAAACGAGGAAATCTTTTGAGGGTTCAGGTGACGTCACGGCATATGGGAACGCCCACTTGGCGGGCAAAAAAAAAACGCTCCTTCTATTGCCCTCCATCGACAACTCCACAACTTTTACTAATTATACTTGACAGAATGACAGATAGTTGCAGTTCCATTGGATGCGATAACCACATATATATTGTATTTGCAATCATATCGACATGTAATCAGTGTAATGAATGACATGGTCTGTTTTTGTCTCCACTGATGCAACCAACGCCAATGGCCTAGCTAACCTTAGTAAGGCTAGCTAAACCTCCTTTGTTAACCATGTAGCATTAGCTAAATTAATAACACCAATCCAACATTCTCCACAGCAACCCAGGATGTCAATGGTGGGTCGTTAAAACAGTATGAATGGTTTACCTGACGCTGGGAAAACATTTATATTATTATAGGTACACCTGTTTCTGTGTTATACTGGCTGCACTACGCTACACAGACCACCCACAGAACCAACGGTAATTTTGGTAAATTAGCACTGAACTTCGCTTTGACAATGAAGAACTTCTCCTTCACCACCCAAACAATTGCATTATTGACCCACCATGATCAAATTACTTGTACTTTTGTACACTTTTATTTTGGTAGCAGTGAAAGGGGATGGATTCCCCACAAGGTATAAATATGTACACATCCACAAAGTTCAGCTCCGGCAGGGATTTCACAGTTTTGAACACAGCGGGTGAGTAAATAACACAGCGGGTGCTGTATATAGGTCAACAAGTACCTAAGATTTGCAGTGTGTTTGCATATATTTGTTTCTCATGTTTTGTGAGGTGATCTAAACACTCACGGGCTGTAAAAGTAGAAAATGTTGCCAGCTTGTGCACTAGCTCCATAGAATTCCCAGAGCCGCCATATTTCAACAATGCTTTGCATTACTCTACCGAGATCTTGGAAATAATTATGAACATTAACAGACAAGCATACAAAAACCCTGCACACAACCCTGATGCCACAACTGCTACTACCCATTATCACTCATCTAGATGCAACCGATACACAAGTCTCAACCAGAGTAGAGCTTATATTGAATTAATGGGGTTACAATTTAACTATTTTGCAGCATATGCGACTGTACACAAATGTTAAGTCTAGTTCTGTCCATGAACATGAATCTAATGTCCCCTGTCCACTCCATGGAAGCTGACACAGGCACTGCCCACCAGAAGGCTTTTCTTCAGATTGATTAATAGTCATTAATAGTCAGATCTGCATCACTGAAAACAGCCTATTTATATTTCAAATTAAAACAAGCGACTTATATTGAAGCATTATAGTAGCAAAATCAGCATAGAAGTGGAATTTAAACCATTCGTTTGGGGCAATTCATATTCTAGGTATTACATCGTCACATTTAGTCTATGTATCTATATAAAAAAGAAAAAAAAAATGATTTCCTGGAAAACAAAAAGGTTATTAAAAAAAAGTAGGCTGTCAGTCACGACTAGCTTTTGGATAGTATAGCTGCCATGCTGGTGGGTGGAAACTATGAAATGAAACCCAGCTGGAAAAAAAACGTAGGCTGAAAAGAATATTCATGCAACAGAAAAAGAAACATTAAAATCTAAAGTAAAAGTTTCAGATTTCCCTTTTGAACACAATCTGACTAAAAGGACTAAATCACAGAAACCATTTTTAGTTAATTAAAAAGGTGACAATTGAAATGCAAAACATGCGCCACAACTTTCTGTAGTACCTAGACGTCTGCTGTTGCTGGTATGTTTACCCATTTCATTTTATGGTGTATCCCAAACTTTATTCATTTTACACTGTTGAACTCTTCCTTTTTGCTCACCTGTCTGAACTGGCCCTCCGACACTCCGTCCCTGTAGAAGATGATCCTGGTGGGCTTATAGCGGGTGGACTTGTAGAACTGGATGAGCAGCTCTCTCACCATCGAAGCCAGATCCTGGATCACCTCCTGCCTGGGCCTCTGAACCCTCACCGTGGCACAGTACCTGCTGGGGTGGGCGTCCATACTGCCCACCACCTGGAGGGGGTGGGGGGAGGAGGAGAGGGAAGAAAAAAAGAGAGACAAATCAAACAAAGCACAAACTACTTGAACTTGAGGTGATGGGATACAGAGTGGACCAACTGGACTGGAGTCTAAAACATGACCCCCAGGCCATAAACAGCCCATAAACCGACTCAATAAGTTGAAGTATAGTCCAGATAGTCCAGAGGGAGTAATGGGAACTCACTGCTGCGATGGAGGGCTTCTTCCCGTCTCCAGCCGGGGGGTGTGTAACATCAGCCCCAAGGAATATGACAGGCTGCTGGAACACTGAAGGTCTGGAGGAGGAGACAAAGGAACCAGTCCGGACATTAATGCCAAAAGAAAAGGTCTGAAATAGGATTAGGGGTTTGGATAAAGATGTATGTGCAATCATAACAAATGAGAGGACGCCGGACGGGGGGGAAATATGGACTACTAACAAATGACAGTGGATTCCATGTAAGAGACCACTGTCCTTCTATCCTCCAGACACAGCAATCATGTACCGTTGGTGAGGCACCAGAATGTTGTTGATTCCCCCCAGCTTGACGTTGATCTTCAGGCAGAGGTTGGACAGGGTTTGGGGGGACGTCTTCACAACGTTCTTCACCTGGACACACTGAGTGGCCATTCCAAGGAGGGTGTCTCCAACCCTCTTCACCTCCGCTACAGGAACAACAGACAGGTATCAATGAAAGTTTACTAACAGACGGGCACAGAGCAGGTTAGGACATTCAGATGGACATCATGTGAATATTCATCTAGTCTTTGGGGGCTTCCTACCATAGACTGGGGTCTTTCCAGGCAGAATGACGATGATGAGCTGGAGTCCGGAGTAGGTGTTCTTCAGGTGCCTGAACATGGGCTCCACACTGTCGGCACCCTGGGCGTATTTACAGAAACATGGCTGGCCCTGGATGGGCATCCCAGCATCCTTGGAGATCTTACGCAGCTGGTCGGTGAAACCCCTACAATGAGAGAGAGGAACAGATAAAGAGAGACAGGAACAGACCGTTAGGGATGAAGGAATAAGGAAGAGAGTGGGTTAGAGAAATATAATCTGGTTGTTTGGGGAATGGATTAGTAATGTAATCCTAGAGTGGAGTGTGAGAAAGTTTTTTCACAAGTGTTAATCACACATCTCTGACAACAGGACAGGGGGGTGGTTCCTTTGCGTGTCTCAGAAGAACACGCAGCGAAACCAGTCTGGGCTGCCTGGACTTAAGTCCAAATTACCAGCACTTTCAGATTCTGTGTCAAAACATGGCGTAGTTGTTTTCACGGGATGCTCTAATGAACACCGCCCACATCAGAAGTCGACGGAGGAGAGGGACGAGGGCGGTGGGTTCTTACTTGAGGATCTCCTCGCGGCACTGCCGCTGCGTGGCGAAGCAGGCGATGGCCCACATTTTGATCTCCACCCCGGTGTGAAACTGTTTACCCCTCATGTCCCACACGCCATGGCTGGGCGTGGCCACTGTCCGGTTCTGAAAGCACAGTGTAGTACGGTTCATCTGCTGCACAGTGTGCCCATACACACACACATTAACAGATCCCACACCCACTAACATGCTCCTGGGGTGTCTTCACCAAGAACCCAAAACGAATGGTTTTCAACTGATGATAACCGACCAGGATATTTATAGCACAATGGCCACACGCACACACATGGACACACACACACACGGACACACACACACGGACACACACACACACACACAGAAAAACGGTTAGAGAAGTATAATGATGTGGACTAGACTCAACCACACTGGACTACACTCAAACACGCATTACTGAAGTCTCTCTGAAAATGTTTGGCGTGTTTGTTTTCCTCTTTTATCTTGCCTAGTAGACGAGTTTGTGTTTCTAAAATAGATGCATTGGTGTTCTTATAATATTTTGACAGTGTAATCATTTTATGAGTCAAGAGAATGTTGGGTTAAGATGGCATGGCGCATTTTAGTTTCATATGTAAATGCAGCTGTCAAAATTTCCCCTTTACAAAATCTTCAGTGCAAATGCAATATTTTGTCTGTCAAGCACAGGTAATGTTTCTCTGCCTGTCGGTATACAGAACTATCGATGAAATGCGCAACGATAAATTCCAAGTGGTTTTGGGCTTACTTGATTTAATGCGGAATTTTGGTATACAGCGCCCTGGGTAGGTAAAGAGTTTAGGAAGGTGTGCAGTCAGAAATGCACCATGACAAGATCGGTTATCAGGGCTAAATCATGACCACTATCTTTCTACATAAACATTATGGGCACTTACTGGCAGGAACCAATCAGTGGTCAACAGGTCGACTGACAATCCAACTGTAGATTTGGCCAGCAGGCCAAACGCATGACTAACATGACCAAAAATGTGTCATGGCTCAAAAATTTGCATGAGGTACAATAATGTAGACTAAGAGCAAACATGCCAAAGGCATTTTAAATATTAAAATAGTGGGGTTAAGTAGATCATCGTACTTTATTAAGACGTCCCAGGATAATTCATCCTATGTCCAGAATGATGATATTAACACCTTCATTTCTTACACACGGATTCTGAAAACATTTTCAGTGGCTAATACATGGGTGTGGCCAATACAGCAGATGACATTATGTTCTCCACCGCCAAACCTTTCCACAGATGAATGCCTGACGACGTAGAGGTCTCAGAAACTCATGTAGCAAATATGATACAATTGGTGTTACAGGGTTTTCAAAAACATATTTTACTTTTCAGCAAATTAATTTTGGTAGCGCCCTCTGACAGATGTTTAATATTAATCTACCGTTATGTAGGAGTCATAAATCTCGGGGCAAATGGGGATGGCTAACACTGGGGTTTGTATACACACAAAGCTATAAAAAGAACGGGTTATAAACGGGGAATTACAGTTAACACTTCATTTGAAATTCAGAGTCGGGTGTCGGGGGGACTGACACTGTGTGGGTCTATTCCTGACACACACACACACACAACAATAAAGCAGACACTTCAGAAAGTCATGCAGGCACACATTTAGAAATGACAAATAACATACTGGTGTATTCACTAGCACTCATGTAAAACACACACACACACACACACACATATATATTAGACTGACACACAGGGCAATGTTACTTTTTTTTTTAATAAGAGCTTCAAAGATCCTCTGAAATTCTTCAAAGAATATTTGGGCTTATTCTCCCTAACCTTGACATGAAATTCCATTTCACGGTTTTCAGTCAAATCCCACCAATGTGTCGTCTACCCTCACAAATCAAACCAGTGAAATGCAAACCGAGAGAGAGTGAGAGACAAAAATATGTAAACATCACAAGAAGAAGGGGAACTGAGTCAGAGCATATTGTAATCAGCATCTTCACTACACAGGCCCAGAAAAGCAGCAGTGAAAAATAAAACAAGATGTCAGTGTGAACTGAGCCAAGACCAACAGCTTATATTAATCCACACACACACACACACACACACACACAGTAGGAGTGCTGATCTGCCATCTGGTTTGTCTTTGAAATCATTAAGATCATTATTGGGGGGGGGGGGGGGGGGGGGGGTAATCCAGCGGTTCAACATCTGACTAGTAACCAAAAGGTTTCTAGATCAAATAACTGTCAACTTCAGAGAGGCGGTTAACTCGAAACTTTCCCAGGTCCCGCAAAATCAGAACGGGTTCAACTTACCTGGGAAAATAAATGGTTGAAAGAAATTAAATACATACATGCAAATAAGAGGACCTGATTCCGGATCAGCACTCCTAATCCTAGACTCTTTGAGCATGTTGGGCAACAGAGAGGAAAGAAACAAGGTCAAATCAAACCAGAGCCATACCAAAGGGTTAGTTCCCTCAGAGCGAGGGTAGCTAGCGTGTCACACAGAGTATGGAGCGTGATTTAAAGGAAGGTACCATAAAGTGCTCTGTGCTCACCCTGCCGCCGTATTGCAGCATGGGGGCGGGCAGGACTCGCCCTGTCACATGGGCCATCTCGTCGCGAACCTTGAACTGGAACTCCTGCACGAACGGGTCTGCCTCGTAGTTGGCACTGCGCACCTGGGGGGGGGGGGGGGGGGGGGGGTCGGATGGAGAGAGAGGGGGTCATTCGGGGGGGTCAGGCGACATCCCATCACCTAGGACGAGCATGCAGACACTGAGTTTCTATGGGTCTGTCGTTAATATTCTCCCCAAGCGAGGCTCCCCTGTGCACCCCT
This sequence comes from Esox lucius, assembly GCF_011004845.1. Classification (NCBI taxonomy): domain Eukaryota; kingdom Metazoa; phylum Chordata; class Actinopteri; order Esociformes; family Esocidae; genus Esox; species Esox lucius. The sequence continues at coordinate 10,861,088 of NC_047588.1, read as the reverse complement.
TCACTCCCAAATGAGGCACACCAGTGGGACCCGGAAAAGGAATCACTCTAGCTTTGATAGTGTTTTTTAATGTTTGCACATGCACAGACGCACACGCTCCTTTTACAAAGTTCCTGTCCAGAATTCTACCTTAGGCAACATCCTGGAAATAACTTCCCTGGCGTCTTCAGAGCATTGTCAAACTTTCTTGTGTGTCCCAGTTATTCCACCCCCACACACTAACTCAGATCCTTTTCGCTGACAGGTTTCTCTGCACCTGAGAGAAACACTGTTTCCATGTCTCTGTCTGTCTCCTCTCAGCAGGAAGTCAGCTGGAATACCAGAAGGGAGACAGTGGAGTCTAATAAGGCGAGGACAGCAGCAGGCCCTCAGTGAGCCGTGATCTGATTGGCTGATGGCGGTGATAACCCATGTCATTCCCCAGACTGTGTCTGACCTGCTGACAGTCAGCTGCCGGGCGCAACAAAGCCTCAGAAGACCTCATCAGACATAATGAACCCATTATGTGGATGACCAGGCACTTCCCTGAGCTTAATGACATTCATGAAGTGGGTTGATATGAGATTGGTTAAGCCGTTAAGATAAGGAACAAGATGGGGGGGGGGGGGGGGGGGGGGGGGACTCACTGTTGGCAAACATGCCCTTTTTCTTCAGGCAGACATTTTAATAATGCTGATGTCTACCAGAAATGACAAGTCACCAGGTGTCACCGACTCACCAGTCTGCTGATCTCCTCCTGTCTGTCCGGTGCAGAACGAGCCGTGGCTTTGATCATAGTGGACGTCTGATTATCGGTCAGCTTCTTGATGCACCGTTGTCCTGCTACGATGTTACACACCTTCGGGGAGAAAACACCCGACCGTTTAGCGTCAACACAAATTATCTTCTCACTATGCACATGAAACAACCGGACTGGGTTTAATGTCACTAGAAGCATCAGGCGTCCCGTGTGTCTCACCTCCAGGGGTAGGTAGGTGTGCTTCTGCTCCTGGCCCACCTGAAGGCAGGGGAGGTGGGGGTATTTCAGCTGCAGATTGTACTTCTCTCTGAAGTACTGGGCTACTGTGCGCTCCACAGTCTGACCGTTCTCCAACTGCAGAGGGAACCTGTCCACATCAGGCACAATGAACAGGAGTCATCTACCACTAATTATCAACAGAGGCTGAGCTATAATCTTCCACCAGGGCCACTTGAGGCCTTGATTATTCTGTTTTGTAGAAGGTATGGAAATCCAAAGGGTTTCTAATTAGATTTGACCACCAGGAATGACGTAGGGGTTTACAGGAAGCTAGAGGTTAAATCATTTGACCAGTAACCAAGGGTTTGCCAGACTAAATCCCTGAGGCGTTGAAGTGGGAAATAAGCTTGGCCCCTAAACAAACTAATTACCCAAACTGCACCGCTCTATGTGGCAACCCCCCAAAAAACGCTCCAGTGAAAAGGAGGAGAAATGCACACGTCAAAGATCAGTTCTAACAAACTACCAAAAATAAATCCCTGTGTGCAAATGGAAAAGTATCCCTTTCCCTGTTCAAAAGTAACCGCAGATCAACAGCCGCGTGCATTAACGTGTTAGCCAGTGATGACTAAGACCTGGTCACAAGCCAACCGTCCACTGACTCAGACATGTTGTGGTTCTGGTGAATTCATCCTCCTACACAGAAGGGAGCCCTTCATCCCCCACCACATCCCTCCCACGCCCAAGCTTCATCCACCATCTCACTGGCCTCTCCTACCAACGGAGCCCGCCCTCTCCCCGGGTCTCTTAGCCCCGACCCTGGGCGGGCATGCTGGGGAGTGACTCACGTCTGGTGGCTGGCGGGGCGTCGGGTGACGTTGCAGACACGGTACTTCCTCCGCATGCTTCCACAGTGCGTCACCTCCACCTTCAGACCTGGACAGAGATGGCGTTTAGGGACACGTGGGGAGTGTGGGGGGGGGTAGGTGTGCCTGACCCTCACGGGCCCAAGCGTGCAGGGTTAATGCATGAGCTAACAAAACCCCACCCACCTTTGATTTCTTTGGTGAACTTGACCCGGTGGGAGTCGGTGAGAGGTCGCGGCTGCTCGTCTATGTTGTGGATGTCCAGAACCTCACACATGAACTGGATCACCGGCTGGGCTTTGTAAAAGGCCGTGGCAGACACTGGTGGACACAGACAGACCCATCACATTACTCAAATGACCAACCGCTGGCCCATATTGGATTCCTGCAGCAAAATATGAATTGATCTTGTGCTGGTAAATAATACAAGGGCATATTTGTCATTTACGATACCACCACCACCCCCCCCGCCAGTTTTCCCTCATCTTCCCTTGCAGGCGCCCGATCCGTCCCACGTGTCGCTTCGACGCGACAAGGCCACACCGGGCCAATTTGCACTGCCCTTTCGAGGGACTCCATCCGGGGGTTGCGATGACGCGCCATCATCCAACCGCACCAAACAAAGCCACTGTGTGCCGGCTACCACGAGGACGGCAGGGCACACACACACTGGTCTTCACAGAACATCTTAAACGGGAGACTACCTGGGTTTTAACCCAATGACGTCCTGGGCACGTCAGTGATGGGGACGCCTGAAGCAGAGATCCCAGATGACAAGCAGCAGAGGTGACCTCTGGCTCTTATCGGCATGAATAGGAAATGACATTTCTAATGCAGCCTATTTGAGGTTTGTTTCGATGCATGTTGCGGGGGATTGTGCTGCTACTTTACTCTTGGGACGGTGAAAATGAAAGGTTTTTAAATAGCTTTCATTTTTTTTTGTGTTGCTGCATCTTCACTTAGGGTGTATATGTAACCCACAGGTTTTATGGTGCTGGTTGGGACAAAAACCCCTCACAAGGGGAGTAAAACAATCACAATTCAACCGGAGGGAAAATACAATTCTCAGAGGTTAAGTTTAGAGTAAAAAACACAAACGTTAGGCATTAGGTTTAAAAGTTATAGGTTAGGTTTTTGGGGTTAAGTTTAAGGGAAACAGGACATTGAATAGGAATAACACAAGAACAGTTCATTCAAAGTGTGTGTGTGTATATAACAAACTGATAATTGGATCAAATTCTTCTTGCACCCTTCGCACACTTTTAGTGCCTATTCTCAATGCTAGACCACACAATGGCAAATGGAAAGATCATTATTTGCAGTCGGTTGGACTTTTTAAGTCCTGTGGTAGTGAGTGGGGGGGGGCTAGAGGAAGCCGACTGAAGAGAGGAAAAACAACTGACTTTAAGTGTTCTCCAAAACAAAAGCGCACCCCCAATATCGCTCCCAAACACACTGACCCCGTCTCCACAGCAACCACTTAGGCACTTCCCACAGACATTGACAAACCTCTGCATCTTTCCAGGCCATCCACCTTTAACCAGAGCCCCCCCCCCCCCCCGCCACCAGCAAAAGCCACAGCAGACGCACATTAAGTTGGACTACAATCTTGATGGGTTACATGGCCCGTTTTCATAATGACCTACAGTAAGTTCTCTTTTACATGATGATTAGCATTACTTAGTAATCCGGGGCACAGATAATTATTCAAGACAGGACAAGGCAGGGAGTCTCCAACTGATCAAAGGTGAAGTTAAAATCTTACATCCACTTTTCACATATTCCACTGCACATGTTACAAGTATCAAACTGTAAGCTACTACCTACTACTAATGAACATTATCGCAGCCCTGACAAACTTTTATAGCCTCGCACCATCAATATCCCATATCCTTTGTAGTAAGTTGATCACTGTCTGGTACAAACCCGTTTCCCCAAAAAGTTTGGACGTCCATTCTTGTTTGATATAGGATTGTAGCTGCTCAAAAGTTCAGGGTGTCCTTTGTTGTATTTTTCATTTCATGATGTGCCAAATGTTTTCGATGGGATGGTCCCTCCCCTCTTTAGCCCGGAGGACGTGGCATCCATGATTCCCAAAAACAATTTCGCATTTTAATACGTCAGACGACAGGACAGTTTTCCACTTCGCCTCCGTCCATCTTAAATGAGCTAGAGAAGGGGGCGGTGGTTCTTGATCTTGTTTAAATATGGTTTCATCTTAGCATGGAGTTTAACTTTGTGGATGCAGCAACAAAGTGTGTTTACAGACAATGGTCTTCGGAAGTATTCCTGAGCCCATTTCCACTACAGAATTGGGTCTGTTTTTAATGCAGTGCCGCCTGAGGGCCCAAAGATCAGAGCCATCCAATATTGGTTTTCAGCATTGTACCTGGCGTACAGAGATTTCTACAGATTCTTTGAATATTTCCATTATATTATGTACTGTAGATGATGAGATCCCCAAACTGCAATTTTATGTTGAGAAACTTTATTCTTAAATTGTTGCACTATTTGTTGGCGCAGTCTTACACAGAGTAGGGAACCCCCCCATCCCATCTTTACTTCTGACAGACCCACCCTCTCTGGATTGCTATTTTAATATCATGTTACTAGACTGGTGCCTATTAACCTGATTAGTTGTTAGAGGTTCCACCAGATTTATTTTAGCATTACACAACTCTTCCAGTCTTCTGTTGGCCCTGTCCCAGCTTTTTTGAAAAGTGTTGCTGTCATCAAATTCAAAGTTGGCACACATTATTTAAGAAACAAAAACATTTCAGGGCTTGCTGAGTTTGGACAACAACGCAGGGCTTGCTGGGATGTGAACAGAGACAAGGAAGACACATGACGTAAATACAAATAAAAGCGAAATGGTTAACTCTGGAGAACACGCCAGACCTGGCACAACCAGCATTTGTTTTGAGAAGCTAGTTCTTCAGGCTTGCCTGCCTTTCATGACCACGGCCCTGCTGGCTAAACCAGAATGTGCTATAACCAGGAAGGAACCCCACCAGCTAACCAGTAAGGAATTTCAACCGGGACACGTACGGCTGCTCGCATCTCTGTGCCCATATATTATTGAAAGCCACCCGTGTCTCCAAATGCAGCACAACTAGAACACCAATTGTGGTTCATTCTCACCATCAATGTTGAGCATCATCTTCCACATGGCGGGTCGTACCGACTGGTGGAACCCAAACCACACCTCCCTCCCCCCTCCCAGAGGGTGGTCGTAGCCCTCTGGAGCCGAGAAGAAGGAGCGACCCACTGGCGTGTACCTGGACGGGGAGAGGGAAAAGCAGACAGTATTTGTTCAGTACTGGCTGGTACACTGATGACGTGTTATTTGAGCAGGGGCTGCTGTGTGCTGAGGTCAGGCATGTCAGAACTGTGACTATATTTGGGTGGATTATCTTCATTATACTGCCATGAAAACCATCAATGGCAACAGTACCAGTAACTACGCTCCTGCGTTCAATGGCATCAATCTAAAAGCGTTCATGCCATTGATCACCAAGCATTAGTGAACGTTCACTAAAACACAATACTAATTTGGACCATCATGACATACCCATACTGATTCCTTTCAGCTAATGTGGCTAATAAATCAGCCCTCCGAAGATTTTAGTACATTTTGTGATGTTTAACTATCAGTTCATGGAGGGTTTCCGGTGATGAATTTCCAGAGGTAAATCTCAGAAACGGACACGTCTTCCTCAACGAATAATGATGGTAAAACCAAACCCATGACATTCCGGTATGACAGCTGTCTGAGCGACGGCTCTGACTCACTTCATGGAGGGCAGATGTCGGAGCACCACGTCTACGGCATGGACAGGGTTGGTGCTGATGGGCTTGTCGAGCTCCAGGGGCTCTGGGATGCTGCGGCCCGTCAGGACCTCGTGAAGCATGTGCCAGCTCACCAGGGAAACAAACTTGATGGAGACCTTAAAGGGCCGGTCTTTGCCCCCCTCGCCCGGCAGAGTGACGTCCAGGTCCACCTGTGCGAAGGAAGGCAAGCGGGGGTGAGCGACTCGGTTGTGTGCTTTGGTTCTTTCCACTGCTGCAGCGTTAGGGCACTGTGGGTGGGTTTTTTTTAGGGCCGGTAGATGTCAGGGATACTTAGACGACACAACACGATATGAATTGTGAATCAATACTTTTCAATTACTCATCGAGTTAGGCGGTTGGGGTAAGGTTTAGGAGTTGGGGTTAGATTTGGGGATTTTACAATCTTTAGGGAAAACAGGATTTTTAAATGGAAATACATTTTGGTCCCCAAAAGGTTCTCACGTGTGTGCGCGCGTGCGTGCGTACACGCCCATGTCAGTAATTCATCCATCTTACCCCTGCGCTGGCCACAGGCAGTGGATTGGCTGTGTATAAGCTCCTCTTCCCATCGTAGACCGGACGGCGATCCCCGAAGATGGTCACCTTGAAGTGCTGCACCATGGAGTCTACCACCTCCCTGTGGAACACAGCACCAGGGTTAGCCTCCGCAGCCCAGTCCAGGGGGCTGCGACCACCACCCACTCTGCCCCGCTAGGCCCACCTGTTCACCCGGCGGGGGCACTTCTCAGGCTTGATGTCCACCTCGTAGAGGTACACATCCATCTTGGGGATCTCCACCTGGAAGCAGTTGGCCAGCAGCTTGATGGGCTTCCCCATGGTGCCATAGCCAGGCCGCCGCGGAACAGTGAACAGGGACTGGGCCCCAACAGCTCCTAGTCACAGAGAAAGATGGGGGGCGAGAGAGATGGGGGGGAAGAGAGAGAGAGATTTTTTAAATAAGACATAACATCACATTAAGGAATCCTCAGCCACCCCCAGCACACACCCCACCTCCCATAAAAATGCATGGTGTGCTGCTACATACTTCTGACACCAAATATAAACACATACCCCAACAGCAATTACAATCGGACCTTAAAACCCACCTGTCCAACCACACACACAGCTCCCCCGAGTCCCCAAACCCCCTCAAACAATTCAGCACAGTCAATCAGTTCATGAAACTCACAGACAGACAGACGGACACCCAGAGAGACAGAAAGAGAACAACAGTCAGTCAGCTTCCATTCCAGCCACACCTGAGCAGTTTCAGGAAAAGGTTTAGTCAGTTGCTATGCTGGTCACTAACCATGAAGTTGGGCAGACATCACCTATTAGCTGGGTGTCAACAAGACCGACACGAGACATGGTGGCTAAATAAATCTCCTGAAAGCAAAATCTTCAAGTACAATAGACAGCAAAGAATCCTCCGGGGCAACGTAAAGGTCAGGTATGAGTGCGAAGAATGAAAGCCCACAACAGAAACAAACACCCAGACACGTGTGCGTTTGTGTGTGTAGCGCCACCCCCAGAGACGGGATGTCTGAGTAGTGAGTCACTTTAATCCAGCAGACACAGAGCTGTGTTAAGCAGAGCCTGATGTGACATACACTCATCACAGAGACATGTCAGGTTGGCTGAGCCCAAGCCTGCTTATCATCAGCAGACGCTGCGCCTCTGATTGGCAACAACAGAGGACCGCACGGGTGTAGCCTAACGTTGTCCATTTGTTCTGAGCCGAAGGGAAAGCATTTCCCTGCGCTGAACGGCTGCAGAACAGTGTGAAGCGCTAATTCAGATCTGTCGAGCCGGCCAGCATTTTACTGATCATATGAGGTAGCACGTACCCTTATTACCCCCATTCAACTGCAATCTTCAACGACACGTATCAGAATTCTCATTAAGAAGAGAGTGAACTATAGAGTTTTCCATCAGAATAGGTTTGGTACTATCCACTGTCAAACAGCCCAATGTGTTACTGATAAATACGCATCCTGACTATGAATGATTCACCTGTTGAGTCACGATCAGGCTATTTGAGTGGGTGTTTGCTCATTCAGGGCACGAGTGAAACAGGAGGAATGAAATTAAAAACATTCCCAATGGGCCTGATACGTGAGTGAACATGGGCTTGTCAGTCGTGTTCTCTCCATTTCCGTAACGGTCAACTGGAGAGGAACTGGGTTTAGTTACAGGGGTCAGGTGTGGACACGACCGAACATCAGATCGCAGGTATCTGGGCCAATAGGGCCTTTTCTAGTCCACTGGCCATGTCGTACCAGTCTCTCAGATGGTTATGATAATCCCTGTCTAGCATACACAAGAGCACCACCTAGTGTTAACCTGAAAACTGCAGTGACACCATCACCAACAGCCATCAGGATGTGTTTACTTCAGCAAGGAAAATCACCAGCAAGCAGCCAGCCAGTTTGAAGCTCATTCTCTAATCTCCCATAGTAAGTTAACATTACTGTATTGAAGAATGACTGGCACTAGGATATCAGAAAGCTAAACAGGCAGCTTGATGGTTAGGAGTTTTAGGATTCACCACTTCAACAAGCAATCTGATGACGAGTGAAACAAGATGTTCAAGTCACATTCTCACTAAATCCAATTGTAGATTTTGGATGTTACAACCCACTCATTTATTGGCAGATGGTTAAAATAACCATTTGGCTGGCATATGATGTTCTGAAAGCTCTGCCCACAAGGTTACAAGGTTATGAAAATTAGTTTCGGCTACGTTGTCAGAACAGCATCCTGTCAGCTGAGAAACAGTGTTTCCCTGATCACAGAAAAATGAAAGTACTAGCCTAGTTCAATACAGGCATCAGTGAATAATACAAACTGTTTCAATGTTTATTACATATTATACTGTAAGAGCAGTGCCTATATGATGTCCTGCCATAACGGCATGAGATTCTGCAGTGATTTTCACCATTGGCTTCAAACGTGTAAGGACAAGTATTTTCTTGTTTTACCAGCTTTATGTTTCTTATTTCAATCAAATGTAAGTTTCAATTTCAATGTCATTTTCTCAATCTTTAGCATTTGTAATGACCTTTTACTAAATATCGCCAGAAAATGTCAGCCAGCGGTGAAAAGTCTCAGCACTAAAATAACAGAAAAAGAAACCCCTCGCAGTAATTCTCTGGTGGGTGTGCAGGTTGAGGGACAGTGAGAGCTACACCTTGGAGGGCAAACAAAATGGAGAAAAAGGGAGCGAAAGAAACAGACAGCAACGACTGTCCCACAGACACGCACCTTTACAATGGGAATTATCCAAGGGGAGACGAGCGCCGAGATTGAAATCCTGACCCGGTCGCATGGGTGGGCACATGCTGACACACACACACCTTTTCCTGAGCTGCGGTGGAGGGAGTGGGCAGGGAGGGAGTGGGCAGGGAGGGAGTGGGCAGGGAGGGAGTGGGCAGGGAGGGGTAGGAAGGAAAGGAAGTGGGATGGGCTGAATGAGGGGTGCTGTACACATCCGCCCAGCCTCCTCACAGGGAGGCACCATGTGCCCTTAGCCTCCACGCTGCGTGACTCACCGGGCCAACCGAGGAGAGAAACACGGGGTTTACACACGCCCACAAAACACACCCTCGGTCGGAATCGTGCCCTTCGCCAAAACCCACGCGAGCCTGCTGGTACGACTAAACGCAGCATCCTGCCAGGCGACACACACAATCAGCAAGGCCATGTGGGGGAGGAGGAAATACACCCCCAGGAGCTAGCGTCAGAGCAGTTACACAGGACTTCCCTCTACCATGGAAAGACGTCAGACAGACCCAGCGATGACAACACACACAAACACAGACAGAAACAGTATCAGAAAAGCCCAAGACTCTCAGCATAAGACTTGGCAGTAATGCAAAACAAAACAAAAATGATTCCCTGGTGGTTTTCTCAATCACACTTTCAACGAGATTGATTGAACAACGAGCCTAGATGGGGAGAAGCCTGTCACGGTGCCCCGTCTGCTGCTGGCGGATCCGCTGTAGATCTTAGACTGTTCTCTCATGCGGCCCATTCTTGTCAAGCACACACAGAAACGGCCTGGTATCCATCCACTCCCCGGCCCTTTCCATCATTTGAGAACCCTGGCAGTCAAAACAAGCATTAGCATGCCCTCGGGAGATGAAGGAGGAGGGACGAGGAGGCCGGGGGCAGGGACGAGGAGGCCGGGGGCAGGGACGAGGAGGCCGGGGGCAGGGACGAGGAGGCCGGGGGCAGGGACGAGGAGGCCGGGGGCAGGGACGAGGGGAGAGGACTACTACAGCGCAAGGCTCCACTGACACCACAGACCGCCGTGACCGTGACCTCAGGACAGCCGCTGCCCAAGGCATTAGGGAGCGGACCAGGAGCCCACCAACCGCCTCTCCGGGCTGAACGGCCCGGTTTCACAGTAACTGGGAATGGATCTTCAACAGAAGGCCGTGTGGCTGGAGTGTAAGGAATCAGCCATTACCATTCAGCTTAACCCTTAGAATACACATATATAAACATGTTTGTTTTCACCGGTGTTAAAAAGTCCCATCCAATACAAAGCCCACAGGCTCACCTCCCACGCCCACAGGCTCACCTCCCACGCCCACAGGCTCACCTCCCACGCCCACAGGCCGTAGATCTTTAACTCCTAGCCTAGAAGGCCAGGAGCCTGCTTGTTTTTTGTTCTACCTCACTAACTGCACCCACCTAAACCAGTCCCCGAACAGAAGGAAAAACAAGAAAAGGAAAGAGTTGTTGCCCTCACTAGACTGGAACCTGGGTCTCCCACACGAGAGGCCTTAATCACTACACCACGGTGCTACACGTGTGCCCAGAGACGGGCTAGCTTCTCAACATCAGATAACTGTCACCCATTAACATCACGCCTAGTTTGAATATTCCTCTAGACACCATTAAGCATGACTAACTAATGTTTCTTAAGTTCACTTCCATCACAAATAGCATCTATGAACTGTATGGCTTTTGCCACTGGCCATTTTTACAGCTTATTAGCCAGTAACAGGCTTACTAGTACCTACTAACTTACTAGTTGGAATAGTCATAAGAATTGAGCAATTTCTAGCGAGACTGAAGATGAACTTCATAATGCCAAAGCTATTTCATTTCATGCCGCAAAAACGTTTGTTTTGCTTTCATTCGTGACTGACATTGATACAATAAATATCTATAGGTGTAGGTGATGATAACTGACTTTCTCGTCAAGTAAAAAACAAGAGAATCATGGAAACCCCAACTCTTTTACTGCCCAAGGGGCTTTGATCTAGCCTATATTACCCCAAAAAACATGCACTGATGCATACTTCGAACTTCGGGAAAACACAAGGAATTGTTGCAAAATAACTGTAAACAGTTTTATTTTAGGCTTACTATAACGTAGCTACTGAAGGTTGTAGCCAGCAAAGTTTTAGTCTATCTGGAACAAATCCTAATGCATCATTTGTTTTGACTGTGACGAGATTCGAACGCGGGACCAATTGTTTGCAGGTCCGCATCTCTAACCACTAAACAATTTGATAAGGGGTAGTCAGTCACACACTCACACAGTAAGAGACATTGGCTCTTCTTGGCCGGCTCCGCTGACGCGGTCCGGCACAAAAACACAAGGGAACTGGCTTTCAGAATATATGGAGCCGCAGGTGAGGCTTAGAGACCAAGTTTCAAGTATGGAGTTCCTATGAACTCAGTCACCTGAGGTAGAAAGGGATCACCAGAAACGTCTACCCGCACAGAAGCAACAACGCTGAGGCCTGAACTGCACACCACGATCAGCGGTCAGGGAACTCGGCCACATGTGAGGCGGGGGTCTACATGTCTCTGCAGTAACGAGACGGACAGCCATGACTGACAGCTTACTCAGGAAACCTACGTGGAGGCCTCAACCCTGGCATCAGTTAGACATGACAGAGGGCGTGGATTCAAAGAGAGCCGGGGCTCTGGAGGCCCTTGGGGGTGGGGTGGTTGGAAGAAGATTACAGGAAGGACGTGTTCTACAAACAGAAACGTTCTGGCTCTTTCACCTCTCCCCCCCCCCCCCCCCCCCCCGTCTTTCAACTGTACTCTAAACGGTCTCGTCTCACTTCCTGGCTCAATTAACGTCTCGTTCCTGACTACAGTATAGTCAGAGGGAGTTCAAATAAAGAATGTTCATTAAAACGCAGCGTTTCGGGTAATCCTTCGCCGTTTGAGCGTGTTCTTCCATTTGGTGCCTAATGAATGTGACCCTAAAATCTGACAGGCACAGCCCCAGGGTATGGGCAGGGAGGCCCAGCAGAACTGACCTTGTGAAGACGACGTCTTAGCCAAACTGGGAAGGAGGTCGGCAATGCAGAATGGGGACAAAGCGATACACTTTGTTTCATTGAGTGAATTTGCAAGTTGGGCTGTGTGGGACTTTTTGTCTTCATATCTTCAGCCTTACAACAAGCCTTTTATGAGCAAGCCGGTGTTTGCTCTCAGACAACCTCAGCTTGCATCACTTCTAGGTCAGATGCAGCTCAATGCAGTTAAGTGAAAAATTACTGACTAGATTACAACAAGCTAGGCTAGAGACTAGATATCCTAAAAAACTGTGGAAAGACCTTCACCAAGGTCATGTTTAGTCGACAAAAAACACTCAAACAGGAATATAGCCCATGAATGCCAATAATACACAATATTCAAACGAGTGTTCGCTGATGAACATGACATCAACATCCCACTACACTACAAGTAGGGGGCCTTCTATCTTTTGCTGCCTTCCCCAATGACTGGCTGCCCTGTGGGAACAAGGTGAGTGCTGGTGGCGGGGCACAATGGCGTCAGCCAGAGCAGGCCACCGAACTAGACACAACATAAAGAGTGGCACAGTGTGCGCTAGGGACCTGTGTCTTAGAGGTGGAGCATGGAAGTAGCAGCATGTTCTGGGGACCACGGGGGCCACATCCAAGGGCAGGCCAACGCCGCAGCACTGACACAGAGGGGGGGGCAGCATGAAGCAGGCCGACCGTGACGGACAGAGGGCAGGGGGAGGGACAGAGCAGCGTGGCTGGGGAGTTAAATGGAGCCGTGTAAACCAGGCCTTATGGGGAGGAGGATACAATAAAACACGATTAATGGACAGTAGGACCCTCAGGTAGAGTCCACGGGTGAATTAGGTGAAAGGTCGTCGGTTTGTATCCCAACACAACAAGGCGAAAATCTGTCAGTGTTCTCCTGAGTAAGGAGCTTTGCAGTGTAAGAAGCGGGAGCAGAATGCGAGCAGAGCGGATTTAAAACACGTCGCCGTGGCAGCTGTCCGGCTCCCTTTTGCCCATGCTCGACTTAACAGTTTGTTTCCCATATCACCCATCATTAGAATCTTCTAAAGGCTATGACCTGTCGTTTCATGTTGAGTGTTGGTCAGAGAGCTTACTCCAATAGCAAATTGTAGACAGAATCCAAAGTACTAAAGTGACTGTTAAATTAAGGTTTAAAAAAAGGAAACACAGCAGGGAAACGGACATTGAGCACAAGTGGTCGCTGTGCAACGACCGCTCCCGGAGCAATGACCGATTTCACACCAGCGTGACTTGAAAAAAAAAGTATTAATAGCTAAATTATAAGAAAGTTATTTTTAGTAGGGAACATTTTTCTCAGTGCGCGTCAACATTTTTCACAGTTAGGTGTTCAACAGAGAGCTCGGCCTTGACCTACAACTCCGTAATTGCAGTTGCGGTCTTGTTATCGGACATTCACTTGTTGACACCCGTAGCTGAGCATAGTTCTATAGCATCAGACGAAAGCTAAACAGATAAGGAATATTGCACGCACTCTGAAAAAACACGCTTCACGTCAACAAAGGAATCTGTATAAACTCTCTGGCCTCTACTCACCATGCGGGAGATCCTCGCTACCAACCAGCTTTTCCAGGTAATGCCACTCCCATTAAAAACACTTCAGACCTCAACCAGAAGTTCCATGATGTCATCTGCACTCGCCAAGTTAATTTTTCATAGTGAATTATCTATTAAACATTGCTATTAGATCAACCCTGTATATGATTAAACTAACAAAGGTGTAATTCAATGAATCCACTGTTCTTCACAAAGTACCATGATGTTATCGGGAACTTTGTTATTAATCACATGGACTCATTTGACTAGTATATTTAATGAATATACATTGTTGACCCAATAAAAATGTGGAACAGATACAACACGGTAAACATAAACTTGTGCGTGCAGATGACTGAGTGCAATCACTGGGTCCATCTATTCCTGTCGGAAAACCCAAATCACTGTGCCTCTGTTGTGTAAACAGAGTTCAGGAAGGGGAGAGGATTACCCCTTTAGTGGGTCCCTCCTTGTGGTCCCTCACCTCCGGAGTGGAGACAGACATGGCCCAGCCCCACGGCCCAGCTCTACGGCCCACTCCTACTGGGTCCTACTGACTCAGTGGGTCCTCTATCCATCCCCATACACATCCGCCCTCCTCCATTCGGCCCCAACTCACTCAACCACTGACTCTCTGGCACTCTGTTTCACGGTCCGTCCTAGTCTCTCACCACCCCGCCTTTCCGTTCACCGCCTCTCACCGCCCCGCCTTTCCGTTCCCCGCCTCTCACCGCCCCGCCTCTCCACCTCCCGTCTCTCCGCCCCCACGTACCTGTCTCCCTGCACCCGCCCGCCATCTCCCCGCCCCCACATCCCCGTCTCTCCGTCCCCGGCTCACATTCTCAATCTGGTTTACACAAAGCCCAGCAACGACTTCAAAACCAACCACACTAACAACATAATGGACCACACAGAGATGCTTCTGAATCATCATTCACAAACATAGGCAGTTTTGATGAGGACTTGTAAGTGGTGAAATACAACATTGTTTTAAAGGCCATGGGCCAATGGCTATAGAGTGCCATTCATCAGGTCACAAAACAGAGAGAAATTGAAAATCTCTAGGCAGTAGCTTCCTGTTTCAGTCAAATGTTTTTCCGTTTGGAAGCTAATGAATACCAAGGACACAGGGCTTTAAAAAGAAGAATTAGGATCTGTACAAAATCTTGCAAACCACAAGGCCATACAATCAGTTGGAGAGATCCTAGTAAAAAGCATATTTATTCTTAGGGGTAAAAAAAAAAAAATAAAAAAAAAAAAAAAAAAAAAACACTTAATGGCACGCTTACAATTTCCCAAACTAGACAGAGGAAATATGCAAAAATAATAATGAACCATTACACATTCTAATAACAGCACTTTAACTGGCCCACAATTTATTTTTAACAAAAAAACCTCCCTACCAAAATAAAAAATCTACTGTGAAATGCTACGTTTCCCCCTCGTTCTAGCTAATGCTCAGAATATTACGACAGTGAGCCCTTCTGTTTCAAGGAGTCGAAAATTGTATTCCCGCCGTTGCCCATAAAAGTGAAGACCAACCCTCATCCACCAACACAATGAGCTGTGGTGAACTGAACCCTCCATAGAAACATGCCAATGTCTGCTGCTGACCCAGTGGGTGGCTGGAGGGGGAAAGGGAACTATTGTTTGTGTGTGTTGGGGGGGGGGGGGGGGGTCTCGAGCTGGAGACAGCAAATCAACTCCCCCTGTACCCCCTCAAACTGTTAGCCAACACAGGAGGCAGAGACCAAGACGCCAGGGCAGCAGCCCAGAGAACAGCAGACAGACCCAGGTGACATAAAAAGAGCGGGAAAACCCAAGGAGCGGGAGAGCGACAATATGACAGACGATACCGAAAGCTGCCACGTATGCTAGGCCTATTCCAACTAGGCGACAACTTTCAAACTACCTTGACATCCTGTCAGTCATCCTGTGCAACAAGCCTAAATATGACTGGACAGACGCGGGTGGTTGGGGGTTTTACAGCCTTTGGTATCCACTTCTCTAAGCCCCACAAAGGTGTGTGTGGATGAGTGTACATGTGTGTCACAGACGTATCCATTACGACAGGAAGCACCGGGGCTTCTCATGCACTATTAAGCGGGCCAAGTTACCCAGCTGCAAACGAACTTTCTAACAGCACACAGCCACAGCAGTCAGGGCCAAGCGAGCGGCTACGCTCAAGTCCCACAACGTAGCCAATGTCACAACCGTCAGTATACATGTTATTTCAGTGGATGAACGCTTGAGTGAGCGCTAACCGTGTCCATTTCTCAAACAGCACGCGCGTCGCACGCTGCCCAATCTGTTGGAATGAAGCAGGGTTTAATATTAAGGAGGCCTAGCAACCCATTAGCATTTTCTCACGCAGCACCTCCTCGTAGCGACTGAGGGTCCCCTTTCAATCATTCACAGAGGAATCAGGGCCGCGGTTCTCTGCCCCCTCATGGCTGCCTTCCTCTACAGACAGACTCTGTTCAGGGGTGTGATCATTATGGCATACCAGCAAACTGCTTTAATATCTCGAAAATAAAGATGAGCTTGTTATTGACGGAGGTCCAGAGAGTCGTCCAGTGTTTTGCCGTAACCTGGTTATCCACCATTTGAACTCTTCTACCCGAGGCCTGGAGGTCAGTCACTGGGGGGTGGGGGGGTCTGTTGAGGGAATGAATAGCCCTGCATGGTGGGGCCATATCACATGTCACTCCCTGGGTGTTTCTGCTAGGATATTGTTGCAGAAGAAGTGAAAAGCTTCCGTTACAACTGCAGAGAGAGCCAACTGTAAAAACGGTCTACCTGGCTATTAGAGAAAGGCAATGGGTAATACATCCTTTGACCGAGCCTACCATCTACTAGATTGGACTGGGCAAAGTTTTTTTGCTTCAGAGCCGCATCAGATTTAAAAAGGATTTTATTCCTGCCCGATACGCTTGTCAAAATCAAGAACAGAGCAGTTACAAAAAAATGCATACGTTCTTGTTTCTACATACTACATACTACAAACATTCAAGATGGAGCAGGGGTATTTTTTTAACATAAAAAACACTGTACTAGATGAGGTGTAGATTCTAGTGTCTACTAACTTTCCCTTGAATTAGACCTACATATCACCAGTGGGTAGCTACAGACTACACATGACCACAGAACCACAAGCACCACGTCATCCCACTTACTATTCCAACTGAAACTCAATGAAAAAGTAACTGTGCCCAGCCACTCCTGACCTCTGATAAACAGAGTGACGCTTGTCTACACTGACAGACAACAGGACCCTGTTGTCGGAAGTTTCATCAAGCATATCTATGTGGACTTTTTTATGACTAATGACTGAATGTCATGACTAGGTGGATACTCGGAGGATGAAGGGCGAAACGATCGAGCGGTCTTCACCTAGCGAACTTTTGGAATAATGGCTCAGATATCGGCTTGACAGTCACTGAACTGAGGTTTGATAAAAATTTGGGGCTCTCCCCTCAATAATTTGTCACAGTTACATACAATAAAACTGTGACCATTTAACAGCATTTCTACATTTATGAATACAATTATTCAAAAAAAAAAACTTGCTATCACCACTCAAGATCATCGCAATTTCGATTGACTAATTTTACTAACAAATATTTCTGTAGAGACACCAGACTCCCAAAGAGTGTGTGTGTAGAATGTCACCATTTCACCTGTGACTCACATTGCCAACCGACAACTGTTGAGGAACTCCCCTAGCAACAGTTAAACAAAAAGCACCGGGTGGCCATTCATGAATTTACCAGTAACTGTCAAACACACCCGAGACATGGGCAATCACCCAGACCTGCCCGAAACTGACTGTAGCCACGCAAGAAACAACACATGTGGGTTGGTCCTGTCTTATAACCAACATGGAACAGCAAATACGTTACTAGTAAATAACAATGTTTTTAGCTTATTCGTTTGTGATCGTGCTGCAATGTCAGGGTTGGCAAACATAAAATCCAACACTTTGGTCTACTGTACCGTATGTTCGCATGATATAAGCAAAGTCAGGTCACTTACCTATAGTTCCGATTTCCATTCATGAGGTCCTTGTCCGGTTCACTCCCCGGATCGCAGATGTTAAATGTCAGGAACTCCTGCCTGGTTCAATCTAGTACCACTTTCTCGGCAGTTCAACGCCTCAACGGCGCTGTGCAACCGATAAGCTAAATACGTGTTACCCCGACTTCTCCAGTCCGTTTAAGATGGGGGTCTTCGGAGTCCCCGTGTCTGCAAGTCGTTCACACGGTCAAGGTATCCAATCAGATTTCACTGCCACCGTAATACTTGCTCGAGACTTAACGACGCTGAACTAACGTTAGCTAGCTAGCAATCCAACTAGCTTGCTAAGTAGCTAGATTAGCAAGTGGATTGAGACAAACATGGCTAGCTAGCTAGGTGACACTTATGTCAAGATATCATAATAGCTGATTTACTGGTCTCTTTCGGTGAATCCTTACCAGTTTTCTGAGAAAAAAACGATAACATATATACGTTTGATTTTACATCCAACAGAAGTCCAGGTTTCAAGGCTAGCTCGTTCGCGATAATCAGCTAGCTAGGTACGATATAAGCCGAATTCTAACTCGACAGGAGACGGCTATTTATTGCTCTTAGTCTGCTGTCGACTAGCAGCGGGTAATCCTTTTGATGTACAGTCTTGTTTCCACTATTGTCACCCTACTACAGCGGTCACTCCGTAGTTCATAGCCTGTCAACACCCGGCTGCATTCGGCGATATGGCTAAGATTTTCTGCCCGGTTGACAGTGCTCAAGTCTGCGGGGCTCTAACCAGCTAGCTAAATATGGTGAAGTTGCTTCTGACACGGTCAGGAAGAGGTGGGCTCTTTCACAAATAGGAAACACCATACGTCAGATGAAGCGCCCACCTTCAACCAATGGGAATACATCAACTGTATGACTACATGATATGGTTGGAATAAGTTATATGACAATAACAGAGTACGTAAACACTTTCCTCCCTTAAGGATGATTGCCATGTAGGCTACAGAATTGCAATTGAGACATGTTTTACTGAGGGTTGAAGCTTTAGTATGTGATGTAGGCTAGACTACAGATATGTCAGTATATGGCATATTAAAAATAAACCAGCATACGGTTGGTCTTGTATGTTTGTCTGTACACAATAAAAACGAACAAGTAATAAAAAACAAATTTATTTTCTTTAAAAAATAGCCCTCCCCAACAGAGCCCCATACTCTTACATCATACAGAGCCAAAATAACATTATTCCATGTCCCTTCATCAATCTATTGGGAAGTGCTATGACAAGGACTGTTCCTGATCAGTGGCTTTTATATTGCTTAGTCAGTGAGGCTGGGTGGAGCGGATTTCTCATCATGATGCTTTTTCCAGGGTAATTCCATATTGTTGCTCTCCCCGGTTGCAAGGTGCTTTGTGGCTTCAGTAAATTAAGTTACGAACTGTATCTGGATCAGTGGAACTGGGCTTCCCGAGCCTGACATTTTAACAGAGGGGGTGGGTGAGGGAGACTAACCCCAACTGCAAAGGCCCTGCTACATTGATGAGCCAAAATACATTATAGGTTATATACAAATCACCTTGGACACATGGGGTCAGTAAAATGGTGTACAAAGGCATTTTGATTACGCAAGTTCATTAACATGTGTCAAAAAAAATCTGGCATATCATTGAATCTCTATCGTTGATCGCTTCCGACAAAAAGGAGCTCTACAACCCAACAGACATGATTTGAGGCGTTTGAGGGCAACAAGGGAAAGGTAGCACCCCCTTGAGGATACACTCTGACACTACTCACTACAATACAGAACACAAAAAGCAGCCTTTCAGAAACGCCATTTACACAATTGAAGCTATGACTGACAGGCAGAAGAAGTGAGCGTAATAAGCTCCTATCACTAGGAAAACTGAAATAAGGTGGCTCAGAATATCCAGTCACAATAATAAAAAAATAATGTTGCATGCGTATCATAAAGCCAGAAAGTGACCAGAAGTGAAGGCAGGACATATTAAGGGAGAAACCCCCATAACCTTCGTAGAAAACCCCGTATCTGTGTTGTCCATGCACACAGCGCACCAATGGGGATTGTCCACTAGGCTGAGGGGAGTGGCCAACGATGAAGGGTATGCCTAGGAAAGAGGATGGGGGTGTCAGAAGGAGGGCGCAAGTGTTTATGTGGGGGCTTTCAATGGGGCAAGGACATGTGTGGAGGCGGCTCGGTACTCTCTTAAGTACGAGCACGACAGAGCGGTTGAGGAGGCATGAGCGCGCTTGTGTCCCAGTTGCCGTGGTCAATGCCTTTAGGTAGGAAGAGGAGCTATGTACAAAATAAGGGAGCGGGGCTAAGTGTTCTGACAGTATCAGTGTGTGTGTGTGTGTAGGTGTACGCCACATCGTGGTGCGTTAAGTGTGGACGTCGTCTCCACTGACAACACGGCGGACTGTGAAGACAGAATGTGCTGGAGGCGGTACAGCCAAGGCTGAGTGCCCAAGGTGAGAGACGAACACCATGGCGCTCTCTGGCCCACGTCGGTCTGCTGCTACCTTGTATTGCTACTGTTACTCGAAAGGTTCAGCAAGCTTAGAGAGGTTTTATGTGTAAGAACATGAATTATGTTACTAAGTGTGTGTGTGTGTGTGGCGTGGGGGAATGAACCCCCCCCCCATTGTGTTTATGTAAGTGCCCCTGTTCTGTTGGTTGGCATCCCATTTGCTCATTCAGAATGCTGGCTTATGTGCACGAGGTGCAAGTATATTTAATACACTCGATGCAATGGTCCATCTAACGTCTACATTTGCCTCTCTCTATTAGATAATTCTCTAGGCAAGAGGGACCTCCCCAACCTGCACAGGTATCATGTGGGAGGACTACGTGTCCTGCACACGTGTAGCATAAGTTGTACCTGCCCTCCTCATTCTGCTACTACCAAGAGCCGAGGGCTAGCCTCACGCGTACAGATAAACTTCATATTAGGTGCAGGGTGGGGCGGTGTTGTCTACATGCTAACTGCTAAGTGCTAATGCACCATACCTCACGCCGTGTGCCTTAAGGCAAAAATAAAACAAAAAAACACAACGGCAACATAAGAACAGAGGTCATGATAAAAGGTTAAAAAGATAAGAAGTGTGTGTTCTTTCTGTTGCCCTCCGGGACCCCCCGTGACCCCCAGTTGTACCAGAGGCTCGGAAACAGAACACTGTTGTCCGTGGTGCGGACCAGTAAGAGGCAGCATTGTGGCAGTCTGAAGTCCCAGGGCGTCTCAAAGCCCGTTTTCCTTCCTTCCATATTGCATACTTCCATAGCAGTGTGGAAGGTTGCATACACTGCAATAATACCCATTTGTTTTAAAAGTCAACATAAAAAGAGCACTGTCATGGCAAAGTAAACAAAAATAATAATATTAACAATAACTGAGTGCAGGACGCTGCAGTCTGCCTGGGTCGTTCAGGTGAGCGAAGTATGGTTCTGGTGCTGCGGTGGCCGAAGGTGTGAGAAGCTGAGGAGTGAGGCATCAAGTGGACTCCTAAGCCCCTCACCAGAGGGCCGCCCGCTGGGTGTTAAGGGCAGTCATGGTGGCGGTGTGGTGCTCAGGCGAAGTACATGGTCCTTAGGGTGTCGTGGTGAATCTGCACGGCCTTGGCCAGAGCCTGGGGGTCGCGACCGTTGCTCTGGCCAGAGACATGGCTGCCCTCCCCACTACAGTAAGAGGAGAAAGACAACAGACAGTAAGTACACAAGTAGTAGTCTCACTGTTTACCGTCCATTTCTGGTCCAGACCCTACGATCCACATGAACCAATGTAACAGATATTAGAATCATATTTAAATGAAGACTATTTTTGTCGTCTTAAAACATCAGATGAAAATTGCCCAAAATGACTAAATATAACGCAAAGAAATACCCTAAAGACCAAAACAAAATAATGACAACAAAGTGCATTTTTAAAACACAAATATGCCTTTCTTAGTATCTCCCTAAACAACTGCACAGTTGTCATTAATACATAATCCCAAACACTTTTGTCCATCTACTAACTTTGTGGGGGCTCACTAGAACCACCATGCTCACCTGTCGTGCTCCTTGTCCACCAGATGGTAGCGAGCACGGAAGGCCACGAGGCGGGCGTAGTAAGCTGGCGCGGGGATTGAGACGGAGCGGGTACAGCGCACGTAGGTGTGGCACAGCTGGTAGGTGAGGATTTGCAGCTCGTCAGCGGTGAAACGATTGTCGTCCCAAAGAACGTAGTAATGCGAAGGACGACTTGTCCCCTAGAGACGGAAGGAAAGGAGAGACACTGCTTCAACACTCAGAGGGATTATTCTTTGAAAACGTTCTCACACAGCAAAAAATTGGATTAGTCTTCAAAAGAAGGGTCAGCTATTTCTCCTGGAAAATGTAGAGCTCTGGCAGCAGTTCAACTATATTCTATTCAGTATTATTTCTGAATTACTTTGGTTTCTTCAGGCTTATGTCCTAGATTGAGAATTACCTTGTTTTTACATCATTTAGCGATGGGTTTGAGCACCATAAATAATGATCATTACTTGATTAATGATCAGTACTTGACTGATTTCTAACTTCTCTAAAAAGCTGCAGATTTCATTTTTCAATCATGAACCAGCTTCATTTTCAGTTACTGTTTTAAAGTTCTGCAATTGTTTGTGGAAAAGCTCTCCAGTTCTGTTTTTACATTTAGTAGTGTAGGTGTGTGTGATGCAATTCAATAACCCAAGGCAATGTCTTCAGGTATACTTGACTCCACCTAAAAACACTGCACTGCACTCAATATGTATTTTTAATACGCTAGAAGTTGAAGCACTAAATTACAGGAGATTCCCATTCCACGTGCATGTCATGATATTTACTGACGTCGGCTGAAAGGAAAACAGGTTTGTGGTGTTTTGTATTGCATGCCTAATCACCCAAGTTTTTTATGCCCAATCACCTTGACCCAGATTATTTACGTTTTCTGCTTTCTAGTATGTAATGGCTCTGGTAATTGGTTTGGAGTGATTATGGCAGAAAGTGGTTGAGAATGCCCGCCGGGGTTAGATGAAAGGGTGGATAGAACCAAGAACAACATAGTTCAGGATGGCTCAAAGGTTAGATGAATGGATGGACAGAACCAAGAACAACATAGTTCAGGATGGCTCAAAGGTTAGATGAAAGGGTGGACAGAACCAAGAACAACATAGTTCAGGATGGCTCAAAGGTTAGATGAAAGGGTGGACAGAACCAAGAACAACATAGTTCAGGGTGGCTCAAAGATTAGATGAATGGGTGGACAGAACCAAGAACAACATAGTTCAGGATGGCTCAAAGGTTAGATGAATGGATGGACAGAACCAAGAACAACATAGTTCAGGGTGGCTCAAAGGTTAGATGAATGGATGGACAGAACCAGAAGCTCCCCACACTCACCTGTATCCCTGCGTGACTGCACAGGTAGAAGTCAAACTCAAATGGGTGAGTAATGCTGGTGTCCACCGTGGTCCCTGCAGGAATGTTCCCACTCTTCCCAATCTAGGGAAAAAGGAAATACAGGACATTTGATAATTCATCCCACATTAAATCTTCTGGACGCATTTGCCCCCCCCCCCCCCCGTGCGGATAGTTTGATTCCCCTGTTCTTGATTTAAACCTAAAAAAAGCATTGTTTATGTATGTTGAGAAATAGCTCAGAAAGTTCACTTACTCTCTCTGACTTGTCGGCACAGAAGAGGCGGGTATGGTGACGCTTCTGGACCACAATGTAGGTGATGCCAGGCTGGTAGTCCTTCTCCAGCTTGATGCATGCATCCCTGATAGCCAAAAGCTCATAGTGGAGGATCTATGTAGGGTAATACAACACAATCAGAAAATACACAATCAGAGGTACCTTTATAGTTCACAGAGACTGGAGGCTAACAAATTCATTAGCACAAGACAACGAGGAAAGACACCTTTCTGTTTAAAAATGTGTCGGAAATACGTCTTTCAAATTATATTAAATTATTTCAAATGGGTATGTACAACATTCACCACCTTTATCAAGACTACTGCTTCAAACTACTAGTCGTTGGTTTGAAAGTGAGGTCATGACTATCTATTGATAACTGTCTCCAATGACAGAGACCGGGAAGTACCTGTGGCAGCTGACCCTCTGGCACTCCGTCCCTGTAGAAGATGATCCTGGTGGGCTTAAAGCGGGTGGACTTGTAGAACTGGATCAGCAGCTCTCGCACCATGTAAGACAGGTCCTCGATGATCTCCTGCCTGGGCCTCTGAACCCTCACTGTGGCACAGTACCTGCTGGGGTGGGCGTCCATACTGCCCACCACCTGGAGGGGAGGGCAGCAGGGTGTCAAGAAGGGAAGCAGATGTTAGGAGACATTGCTACTGAAACAGAACCCTGTCATTACAAACCCGCCCACCGCGCTATAAAGGCCACTGATCTTATCAACACTAGAACTTAAAAAAACACTTGTTTAAAAGCAAATGCTTTGGAACTAAAAAGACGAGGGCAAAGAAACTACATCCCAGGGTGACAACCGAAAACGTCAATATTTAGTCCATCGTTCTTTTGAGTGCTCATCAGACGGTATGATTCACCTTGAGCCAATGACACGCGAGCGTTAACATTATCCTGAGTGGCGGGGCAGGCAGTGTGGGAACCAGCTTGGTGTCACATTCTTTAACAGTAAACTTGAAACCCTGTTAAGGTCAGAAAAACATCCCCCTTCCTGACCAACTCTACTGACACACAGAGGCGCACACCCTGTGTTTCCCATTTATAATGTGTGACTCAACCGGCCGTCATAATCGCTTGGCAACCACATGGCCAACCGCAGCCAGGCAGGGATTGTGGGAAGGCGCGGATCGGGGGTGACGTAATTTCCTCCCCGTCTTTGAATGAGTCACTGAGCCACTCTCTTCCTCTTCTCTTTCTCGGTTTCATTCATTGTCTATTTCTCTTTGTGTAGTAACTCTTCAAAACTGAAACAATTAAGGAATAGGTAGTGCTAACAGACCTGGAGCTAAACAGAAAAAGGGAAGAACTTGATGTGATAAAATATGATGTGGTTTGAATACATAATAATGTAGTGTGTGTTGATGTGGTTTAGTGGTGGTATTGGTGAGGCGGTCTTACAGCAGTGATGGAGGGCTTCTTCCCGTCTCCAGCCGGGGGGTGTGTAACATCAGCCCCAAGGAAGATGACAGGCTGCTGGAACACTGCTGACCTGAGAGACAGAATGGGTCACAAGTGGTGGTTTTTGGAGTCATTTGGTTTTAACAGTGCTTGTTCACATTAACAGGTTTCCATCCAAAGCAAATTCAGACCAAGTTTAGATTAATTAAGTACCAAACAAAACTAATCAGGATCAAACAGGATTTGTCCAATAGGGAATAATAATTTTTGTTTTGTGCCGCAAAGCTGGCTAAAATGTTTTCGGCGCTTGTCAAAATGAACATAACCCAGCGTGGAGTTTGTGAATGTTTACCGTTGGTGAGGCACCAGAATGTTGTTGATTCCCCCCAGCTTGACGTTGATCTTCAGGCAGAGGTTGGACAGGGTTTGGGGGGACGTCTTCACAACGTTCTTCACCTGGACACACTGAGTGGCCATTCCAAGGAGGGTGTCTCCAACCCTCTTCACCTCCGCTACAGGAACAACAGACAGGTATCAATGAAAGTTTACTAACAGACAGGCACAGAGCAGGTTAGGACATTCAGATGGACATCATGTGAATATTCATCTAGTCTTTGGGGGCTTCCTACCATAGACTGGGGTCTTTCCAGGCAGAATGACGATGATGAGCTGGAGTCCGGAGTAGGTGTTCTTCAGGTGCCTGAACATGGGCTCCACACTGTCGGCACCCTGGGCGTATTTACAGAAACATGGCTGGCCCTGGATGGGCATCCCAGCATCCTTGGAGATCTTACGCAGCTGGTCGGTGAAGTTCCTGAGAAAGATGGTAAAAGAAGGTAAAAAAGCCATTTTGCAGAGCGTTGCAGTCTGCTGGAGGGGACGGACTAAAGCAGGCAGGGACTAAATCTAAACCAATCAAACTAGAATACTTATTCTCAACTGCTAAATGTTTTGGAACATTTCACATAGTGTGTGTAGACCATATAACATGACACAGGCCACAACAAAGAGAAGGTCCAATCGTACCGCAATTAGACCACTCGTAAAAAATGACCTAGCAAACTGAAATTAAATGTTTAGTGTAACACTGACAGGAATCTCTAACAAGACGGAACATATTCATCTGGCAGCCTCCACCTTAACCCCCCACAGCCAAGCACAGGGTTCTTACTTGAGCACCTCCTCCCGACACTGCTTCTGGGGGGCGAAGCAAGCGATGGCCCACACTTTGATCTCAATGCCGTTGTAAAATTGTTTGCCCCTCATGTCCCACACCCCCTGGTTGGGAGTTGCGATGGCCCGGTTCTGTGAGGTAGAACAGGTGGGAGACAAAAGCTTCAGAACCAGATCAATGTCAGGGCTTTTTTGCACTGTGATACTTTGAACAACTAGGTCGTTCAACAAAATGGGTGCCTTGTGTCCTTTTGATACAGTATTTGAACTACAAATGAGGCAACAATGTGGGATATTGAAAGCCTGTTTTATTGAATGAATTGCACTTTTATATAAGTAGATCACATGGATACCTCCAGAAAGAGCTTGCTAAATTGCCAAAATTGAGGATTTTGTCCCTCCATCAACCATGTCTCACTTCTAGGAAGATTTAAGCCAACTGAATCAAAGTTGTCTCCAGGTTTCATCAGAATTGTAAACCCCAGGTTATTTCTCTGAACACTATTTTATTTAATGTGATTAGGGAATATTTTTAGGTGAACCATAAAATGAACTCTCCCCATTAGCTGCCAAAGTCAGCTGCCACTTCTCATTGGTTCTGCAGATCTAATTGTGTAAAAGCAGATGAACTGGTTCTGTCCCTTTTGTGGTGGAAATCTGAACGTGTCAAACAGAAAAAAATGTATCCTGTTGCAACCCTGTTTATTTACTAAGCTGAACAAGAGCTGCTTACGACAGAATGTTAAAATGAAGTGAAGTCAAACTCTTTTGAGAATGGGGTAACTAAGTTCAAAAGGCACCCAATTGGTGGAACGACCTATTACATGTTAATTACAACGATGTCAGTGAATTGTGCTAAAATGTAAAGCTGCTAATTTTGCTACCTGAGTAACAAATTACTTAATCTACTTTGGCCGACAAAGTAAACAGCGTTTAGCACTGCGTCCATTCAATTTAAAGGATGCTGGCTGACATTTCATGGCTTCCACCAACTATTCTGCTCTCTAGCCGCGGAGTCCTAACGGCCTGGTCTAAGAGTGAGGTCTCTTACCCGTCCTCCGTACTGAAGGATGGGGGCGGGCAGCACTCTCCCGGTCACCTCCGCCATGTCATCCTTCACCTTGATCCCAAACTCCTGAATGTACGGGTCCAGGTTAAAGTTGGCATTCTTCATCTGTGGACAGACAGACAGTAGATACGCTATTCATTCTGTCAGAACCCATACAGAGCCATGCTGCATCTTTTCCCTGCAGTCTAGTGGTAGTAGTCGTCACGTTAACGTTTGACATGAAATTCACTACATTACTTCCCAACCACACACGTTAGACGGTCTTCCTTCACAGTACATTCAAGGGTGTTAAACAAATAACCACTGGATTGATAACAATCATCATGATGGCACTGGAGCCCTCCAGTCACCAGGTGTCACCGACTCACCAGTCTGCTGATCTCCTCCTGTCTGTCCGGTGCAGAACGAGCCGTGGCTTTGATCATAGTGGACGTCTGATTATCGGTCAGCTTCTTGATGCACCGTTGTCCTGCTACGATGTTACACACCTTCGGGGAGAAAACACCCGACCGTTTAGCGTCAACACAAATTATCTTCTCACTATGCACATGAAACAACCGGACTGGGTTTAATGTCACTAGAAGCATCAGGCGTCCCGTGTGTCTCACCTCCAGGGGTAGGTAGGTGTGCTTCTGCTCCTGGCCCACCTGAAGGCAGGGGAGGTGGGGGTATTTCAGCTGGAGATTGTACTTCTGCTTGAAGTACTGGGCTACTGTACATTCTACAGTCTGGCCACTCTCAAGCTGCAAGGGAAACCTGGTGGGGAGGCGGTCATAAAAATGTCAAATGACTTTTACTCTTACATTACTGACAGTCTGTACATTTCTAACATCGCTACCTGAGAAAAGTCCCCATATACTTTACTCTTCCAAAAAACTGTGTTAGGAAAAGCAGATAAGCAGAAAAGCAGATAAAACCAAACAATCCATACTTCTCATTGACCATATCCCTACTCAGAACCACAATCTATACCCTAAAATAGATGTTGATCTGTAGGCAACGACCTATGAATTAAACATCTAAAAACTGTCCTCCCTAAATCTGACTTTCCCCAAACATCCTGGCGTCAGGTCAACTCTGTGGCCCTACTCACGTCTGGTGGCTGGCGGGACGCCGGGTCACGTTGCAGACCCGGTACTTCCTCTTCATCTGACCGCAGTGAGTCACCTCCACCTTCAGACCTGGCAACGCCCACCGACAGCAGAGCAAAAACACACACCCAGAACCCAGATAAGAGGCCACAGCAGTGACGGCACGGGACAGAGGGCTGGAAGTAGGGTATAACACTAGGGTCAAGCCCATAGGCGGAGTATACAGTCCCGGAAATAATTAAGAGACCACGGCACCTTTTTCTGTCCTTTCCAAAAAAAGTTGAAAACTCCTAGAAAAAAGTTGAAATGAGGAACAGAAGCGTTCAATCTGCAGTGGTCTTTTAATTTTAACCCTTCTGTTCCTCACTCAAAACCTTCCTTTTTGACTTTTTTGGAAAGTAAAGAAAAAGGTGCAGTGGTCTCTTAATTTTTTCCAGAACTGTATACTGTATGTATTATATACAATCCGATCAGCCATAGCATTATAACCACCTGCCTAATATTGCGTAAGTTCCCCTTTGCCACCAAAACAGCCCTGACCCATGGAAGCATGGACTCCACTAGACCGCTGAAGGTTTGCTGTGGTATCTGGTACCAAGACATTAGCAGATTTTTTAAATCCGGTAAGTTGTGAGGTGGGGCCTCCATGGATCGGACCTGTTTGTCCAGCACATCCCACAGATGCTTGATTGGATTGAGATTTGTGGAATTTGGAGGCCAAGTCAACACCTTGAACTTGTTGTTGTGTTCCTCAAACCATTCCTGAACCATTTTCTCTATGTGGCAGGTCACATTATCCGGCTGAAAGAGGCCAGTACCATCAGGGAATACTGTTGCCATGAAAGGGTGCACAGGGTCTGCAACAATGCTCAGGTAGGTGGTACGTGTCAAAGTAACATCCACATAAATGGCAGGACCCAAGGTTTCCCAGCAGAACATTGTCCAAAGTATCACACCCGCCGGCTTGCCTCCTTCCCATAATGCATCCTGGTGCCATGTGTTCTCCAGGTAAGCGACACACACGCACCCGGCCATCCACGTGATGTAAAGAAAACGTGATTCATCAGACCAGGCCACCTCCATCCAATACTCCGTGGTCCAGTTCTGATGCTCACGTGCCCATTGTAGGCGCTTTCAGCAGTGGTCACAGGGGTCAGCATGGGCACCCTGACTGGTCTGTGGCTACACAGACCCATATGCAGCAAACTGTGATGCACTGTGTGTTCTGACACCTTTCCATCAGTACTAGCATTAACTGTTTCAGCAATTTGAGCTACAGTAGCTCGTCTGTTGGATCGGTACACACAGGGCCAGCCTTCGCTCCCCACATGCATCAATGAGCCTTGGCCGCCCATGACCCTGTCGCTGGTTCACTGCTTTTCCTTCCTTGGACTACTTTCTAATATATCCCACCCACTGACAGATGCCATGACAACGAGATTATCAGTGTTATTCACTTTACCTGTCAGTGGTCATAATGTTATGGCTGATTGGTGTACATCTCAGCACAATCATGTGGACTTATACATTTATTTTATTCATGAAATATAATGACAACATCTTTTACACAATGCAAACTTCGTGTGCTCAACGGTGTTGTTTATCAATATATTTAGACATGCAGAATTCAGTATAAGGTGGACTGAAAAGAAAGTTATAGATGCCAAATCTCAATGTCATTATTCTCTGGTGGCAGGAAATTAGAAGTGATGACAGCTTAGTGTATTCAATGTCTAAAAGGTTACTAGAAATGTCCATTCATTCTAATCTATATAATACATGTAATTTTGCAACAGGATTATTTCCCTGCTTGTAGCTAAATACTTGGTAACAGAGGTCGGCAACAGGCCAGTTTGGGATTTGTGATTTTTTTAGCCAACTGTTTGGTAGAATATAAATACATTTTAGGTAAGAGATTTGTGATAATTTGTCCCATAAAGACTGAACTACTTAAATACTACAAATTCAACTATAAACCCCTTTCAAAAATCTTTACACACTAAGAAAATAAGACTCCTAATATAATGTTATTTTGAAATTAAATCTCTTATTGGGCTTGAATAGTGTTAAATTAGTGTCAAAAGTTATTCTTCATTTGTCTGGTTACGTTCGGCCCTCCACCCCCGACTTGCCAGTCTGAAACAAGTCCTTCCACTGCTGGATCTAGTTGCCGACCCCTGCAGTTGAACATTCTGTTGAGACCCCTAGGGTAGAAACATGACATGCTGGAGAAAAGGAGAAATCAGGAAGAATGAGGAAGACCAGGAAATGCTGGAGTGAGTATGAGTAAAATAAAGAGAAGAGACAGTGTGGAGTGACAGATGAGTGGAGGACTGGAGTGAGGAGGAGCTGAAAACAGTCAAGTGGTAGAGGAGTGATTGAGGAAGTCAACATGGCCCCATCGGCTGAGGCACAAATCATAGACCACCAAAGTAAGAGACTTAACATCACACACAAGACCTGTGAGGTCTTACAGTCCAGGCCGGTGTGGTGGAGGATGGCTGGATGAGTGAGTGGTAGAGGCTAAATGGATTGAGTAGGGGTGGCGGTGGAAGGGGTCTCTGGGGGGACAGAGGCGAGAGGCAGGCGGCATGGCGTGTGGAAGGTACTCACTCACTGTTCAACGGCCCACCTTTGATCTCCTTGGTGAAGCGGACCCTCTGCGAGTCGGTCAGGGTTTTGGGCTGCTCGTCTATGTTGCGGATGTCCAGGACCTCACACATGAACTCGATCACTGGCTGGGCTTTGTAAAAGGCCGTGGCAGACACTGGTGGGTGACAAAAAGTCAGAAGGCATTCAAACTCAATGGAAGTCCAGAGGAGTCAAAAGCCCAATCAAACATTCTCACATAGAAAAAGACATCATACTTTCTTACTGGACACATCCAGGGTAGTTTTCTCCTCTTTTCAGCAAACTGAACATCACCCCAGACACCCTAGCAAACCACGGCTCCATAATGTAGATGTATCAGCAAACTGAACATCACCCCAGACACCCTAGCAAACCACGGCTCCATAATGTAGATGTATCAGCAAACTGAACATCACCCCAGACACCCTAGCAAACCATGGCTCCATAATGTAGATGTATCAGCAAACTGAACATCACCCCAGACACCCTAGCAAACCACGGCTCCATAATGTAGATGTATCAGCAAACTGAACATCACCCCAGACACCCTAGCAAACCATGGCTCCATAATGTAGATGTATCAGCAAACTGAACATCACCCCAGACACCCTAGCAAACCACGGCTCCATAATGTAGATGTATCAGCAAACTGAACATCACCCCAGACACCCTAGCAAACCATGGCTCCATAATGTAGATGTATCAGCAAACTGAACATCACCCCAGACACCCTAGCAAACCACGGCTCCATAATGTAGATGTATCAGCAAACTGAACATCACCCCAGACACCCTAGCAAACCATGGCTCCATAATGTAGATGTATCAGCAAACTGAACATCACCCCAGACACCCTAGCAAACCATGGCTCCATAATGTAGATGTATCAGCAAACTGAACATCACCCCAGACACCCTAGCAAACCATGGCTCCATAATGTAGATGCCATTTCGGAGGCGCCAAGCTCTGTGACTTCATACCCTAACAGACTAGTCCGCCTCACCGTCAATGTTGAGCATCATCTTCCACATGGCGGGTCGTACCGACTGGTGGAACCCAAACCACACCTCCCTCCCCCCTCCCAGAGGGTGGTAGTAGCCTTCTGGAGGGGAGAAAAACGATCGTCCTACAGGAGTGTACCTACATGTGAAAAAGGAGGAGGAAAACATGACTCATTTGAGTGAAAAGTCCCAGCACCACTGCATGATTTCATGTCCAGTAATTCTTTGTCATCCATTAGGCTTTGGCTAGATAAGCCTGACAGAGTGATTCAACGGCTTAGGTCATCATTTAATGGCCAAACAAAGAAGGGCTTTGATCTGGTCAAACTTCAAGTCACTGCTGGGTTATTAGACTCTGTTCTGGCTGTTTATCTGCACCCTTCATACTCTCCATGATCAAGTCTTTGGTTCTCCTCTAGGTATGAAAAGTTAGTGAACATGGATTTGTTTTCTGGACCCCACAAGGATAGATATAATGTTATAAGATATAAGGCTGTTTATGTAGTGTGTGTGTGTGTGTGTGTGTTGCATCCTCCTGGGTGTATGTGTGTGTGTTGCATCCTCCTGTGGGTGTGTGCATGTGTGTGATACATTGGCCCAAAAATAGATTTGATAATGACAGCAATTTTATACCATGATTATATTGAGACACGATCACATAAGGAATAACTGGGAACATATTTCCAACATGAAACGAATATTCAGTATAATACCTGCTGATATTACAGTCTAGTTTAGTTTACCCCCCCACACACACAAAAAAAACATCTGTTATTTATTTTTACCAGAAACATCCGTGGGCTAGAAATCGAATAACTTGTGTGTGTGTGTGTAGCGTACCTCATGGAGGCCAGGTGGCGCATGGCCACATCCAGCGCCTGGACCGAGTCCAGGGGTACCTGCAGGCGCCCGCTGACCAGCGTTTCTTGGAGCAGACGCCATGACACCGTGGCCAGAAATCGGATAGACACCTTGAAGATACGATCCTTCCCCTCCCCGGGAATGGTCACCTCAAAGTCCACCTTCAGGGAGAGGGAGAGGAGTCAGACTAGTCAAGGGTGAAGGGGAGATGGGAGGGAATACAGGACCAAGCTTCTAGAATAGATAGAAGCAGAAGTTGACTGGCTTTAATGAGTAGCAGACGGACGGAGAGACAGACACGGAGAGACGGACAGACACAGAGAGAAGGACAGACAGACACAGAGAGAAGGACGGACAGACGCAGAGAGACGAACGGTGACAAAGAGACGGACGGACACCTTTGCCCACCTTCTCACTTCCGATAGGAAGTGCTAGCACCGTATAGATGTTCTTCTTGCCATCATACACTGGTTTCCTGTCGCCAAAGAGCTGGGGCTTGAAGTGTTGCACCATGTATTCCACCACTTCCCTACAGAGGTCAACAAACACATTATGATCACCAGAGCTGCCAAATCCCCAAAAGACCACCAACCGACAACAGATGTGGTGCCCCAAATCAGATCTGACCCCCTAAGAGGAATCACTCAGGCCGCATGCTTTTGGGGGTGGGCAGAACAATATTTGATTTGTTATCGATTAAGCAGGATACAGCTGGTGACGTGATGGACCCACTGTCATGGGGGTGAGTTCCCAAGGACAAAGGGTGAGAACTGAGGTAGTGGTTGGGCCCCAGCATCTCTGAATACATGGTGCCTTGGCTTTCGTCTAAGTGTGGCGGTAGAGTGGCCGGGTTGAAAAGAAGAGGTCATGTGCGGTTGACCTTTCGCATGCCTGCCTAAACCTTTTGTCTAGAGAAAAGGGCGAACCAACGCGTTCGTTGCGCTTCTCAGAATGGAGATTTTTTTTTACGCTAAGTAAAACTTAGATTTTAGATCAGATTTTATTACGCTTTTATGTTAAGTGAATCTGGAATAGAGTAATCTGAGGAATTTTCAGATGTCTTTTTAGTTGGCAATGAAACATTTGCATTTACAACTGCTGAAATAAATCATCGGACAAATCAATCAGAGGAAACATTAGCAGATGTATCTCTGAACATCCATTGGAACAATCTGGGTTTTAGAACAAATTGGCCAGTACTTGCCACCTTACCCTGAGTCTAAGACAGAGGAACTACATACGCCTCTCTCTGTGTGTTATACACAACACCCAATTGATGACCCTGAGGTCCCTCCCCCTTACCTTCTCTTCCAATGGGTTTTGAGAAAGAGACAAGGAGAGAGGAGTATGCAAGTGAGATCTGGCTGATGAATAATGTTCTGGTTTTGTAATGGCAGAGACTGGACAAGACTATCAATGCGTTAACAAACTGTCAGCCTCTCTGTTAAGCGGAATAATGCTCTCCCTGAATTATCTTGAGAAGTGATTTGACCTCCGCAGACTAAGAATTCTAGAGTGATCTTTCTGAATTCTGAATCTGGCTCAGTTCCACTGAATTATTTTTGTGGGGTTTAGAACATTTTCCAGTAACTGCCCAGTGATTCCAGAGGTCTATCAAATATGACCTAAAATTACTTAAAAATTATTTCAAATGTTTGTCAATTAACTATGCTAAAAAGTAGCTTTTCTGTTCTGGAATCAAGTGGGCAAACAGGATGGATTGAGTGTATACCAGTCATTGAATGTATAAATGCAAGTAAACTGCTGATAGTCTAGAGAGGGAAGACCTGGCCTATCTGGGAAGACCTGGCCTGTCTGACTTGCCAAATAATCAGCTTAAAGGATATAAAATAATACTTCATGGCATATTTAAAAGTCTGCTTGAGATGCAAGGTTGAGGTGGAGTTTTAGAGGTGTTTAAACAAAAAAAAATAACACTAAAAAATGGAATGACATTAGGAGTATTACTTCAGGAGATCAAATGAACCACAGTCCCTAAACTTGTGGTTGGAGGTAATTTCAATCAGGGTTTTTTCTGGATCAAAAAAGGTATGGTCAGGGTCATGTCACAGGGCATGGCAAGGGAGTGGTTATAGGCGACAATCCGCAAAATGACAATGCACACCGTTTTCGATATTTTAACCATAACCAGGTGTCAATGTTATCTGCCACGTCTAACCAGGAATGTTCTGTCTAGAAACACATTGTACTATTCAAGGCAAAGGTGCGAATTTCCAAATCTCATAGGCTACATATGTTTGTGCTACAGTCAACTTGTACCTACAGTAGCTAGGGCAAGCCTTTAGCTATATATTAACTAGTGATAAATCATTTGGAATAAGCTAGCTATTTCAGTCAAACAAGAGTCACAAGGGATGCTTTAATGAAAACAATGCCAATCACTACTAGCTAGTTGGACAACATCGTTCAGCCTAAGCTTATGGGGAGGAATTCTAGGACAGCCCATTGGCTAACTTCATAGATGACATGCGTTCCAGCCCTCAGTCTCTTGGTGGTGAGATTACTATTTCCATCAAAAATCTTCACAATTTTTATGCAATTTGTCGCTTTTCTTATTAGACGGGCCAGAAAAACATTTAGATCGCTGTAATAACGTAGCTATGGCAGGAAAATACCCTGGCTATTGCCCAAAAGGGAGGACATGTGGTCCCCCAGATTGAGTGGTCATGTCAGATAGGACTACCTGTTAACCCGTCGGGGGCACTTGTCGGGCTTGATGTCCACCTCGTAGTGGAAGACATCCATCTTGGGGATCTCCACCTCAAAGTAGTTGGCCAGCAGCTTGATTGGTTTGCCCACCGTGCCCATGCCTGGCCGGCGGGGCGCCTGGAACACCTGCTGCAGGGGTGGGGGGAAGGGCCCCATGGGCACTGGAGGGGCAGACGTGGACAATTTGGGTACGGGAAGGGGATTGGATGGTCAGCAATGGGAAGAGGTACGAGTATGGGAGAGAAGCAAATGTAGGTATGTGCGTTAAACCACGGGAGGGGCGAGAGATGGTGACATCAGAAGGGGATATTGACCAGGCAAAACGGGGGGAGAGAGAAGGAGGAACAAAGAGACAGGGAGCAGAGGGTGTGAACCGAAGGGAAGAAAGATGGGTGGTGGAACCACAATGAAGGGGAGGGAGGGAGAAAAAAAGAATACATTAGAGCGACGCTCAATTCAACAACCCAGACAGACACTAAAAAAGATGGAGGCTGAGTTAAAAACTGGCTAAGGAGAAGGCTAGCCTTACAGGTGCTTTCAGTTAGGTTAAGCCGTTTATTGAAAAATCTAACTAAAGCCTGCGTATTGGGTTCTTGATTTGAGACGTGACCGCTACCCTATTTTCATACACATTACCAAACACTTTGGTACAGCCAAGGAGAGGCTGAGTACACGACCTGGCATTGACTAGGGACACGCTGTGTCAAGCCAGGTTCAAGAGGTATATGACTGGAGGTCGGTCTGGCCTGGTTAATGTCAGGCTAGCCATGACTCCTGCCTTCCTCCCTGGCTGAGAGGGGGTGGGGCAGTATGGGCCATCCCCAGTGTCCTAACCTCTGCCTCCCCAAAGAACAGGCTCTCAGCCCCTCTCTCCATGACAACAAAGACCCCAGCTGCCCTCCTCTTCCATCCCACAAACACAGACCGGGAGAGACCTCACTACCACACACACCCCCCCCCCCCACACACACACACACACACAAAACATTCCCAGCCTCACCATGGAGACTTCACAGAACACCAGCATTGTCATGGAGATCAGGGAACCTGGAGGGGTGGGTGTGTGTGTGTGTGTGTTGGAGCTAGAACCGCATCTTTTTTCCCATCCTGCAGCCAAAGGAAGGTTTCAACATTGGAAGAAAGCTGTCTCTACTGTCATTCAACCTTCTCACATGAGGCCTGTATCGGACAGTGTAGCAAAAAGCTAGCTAGGGTCAAGCTTAGCAGCTAGTTGTGACGCTACATGCTCTGACGTCTCAAAACTCCACACACACACCCACACACACACACACGTCACCAGTGGCCCAACCCACGCCAGTGCAGGCAGATGGTGAGAAGTGGAGCCAGAGCTCACACATAGCCAGACAATAGCTGTCTTTCCCTGGCACTGGGGCCCTGACCATGACAACTGTGTGTGTCTGTACGTGTGTGTGTGTGTGTGTGTGTTACTCTCTGGGGTCTAGTTTAGACTGGGTTGCTTTATCACAGAAACATAGAACCAAATGACTTAGTCCCTGCTGCCATTACCAAAGATGATCCTACATTTGTATTTCTAGTTAAGGGAGAGTTTACAACATAATGTAATAAAATACTCTTCTGAGACACAAATATTAAACTTCTAATAGCACATCTGAGGTCAGCAGTGAGTGTTGGTAATGAGGCTAAGTTACTAATGTCAATGTGCAAATGGTGTCCTACTTAGTTTCAGGAAAAAGTAAATAGTCCCAGAGCTAGAGGCCAGTCAGTCGCTGTTGTTGAGTAAAGATACAGGACAAAGAATCATCTGTATTTTCAACCAGAAAAGCAGATTCAATGAAATTGGCAAAAAGTTGAAGTTGTATGACTGTATAATTAAAGCTCAGTTACAAAACATTTACTAAACTCAACAATGTCATGAATCAAGTATTAACCAAAACAAACATTAGGCTAATTTAAGAAGACTTTGATGTGAAAAAGTTGACATTTGTACAATACTGACATGTGGTTATTGTACAAACACGTCTTATGGCAGTGGCAGATCAACAGAAACCACAAAGTAAGATTGTTGACCATTTGCCATTAATTTCAAAATTCAAAGACGTGATTAGTTGTGACCACATAGACTTGCAGTTGGGTTTGTGTACGTCATGTTTCGACCAGTGCACGTTTCTATCATTCCGAAAATGTAAGCAGAACCCGTATTCTCAAAACAGGTAAAAACTGTGCCATACAACATTCCTAATCAATATCGGGATACTCCAGTGGGAGGGCCCGTCTTGTGTTTGGGGTGGTAAAGAAGGTGGGGGGTGCAGCAGCTGTAATAGTGAAGGCGGGATTTACCTCGTGTCTCCTCGCCACATATTCCCACGACCCCCCTGCCCCCACTCCTGACCCTGGATATTGTCAGTGTACCAAAAGAGCTATATGGCTATAAATCCCGACGAATTATTTCGTATACAGCACTGGCATTGAGGAAAATCCGTGATAGACATCTTTTTGTCAGCCAGCTAGCTTGGGGAAATGCTGCACCAGATGAGGCCATGGTGCCCGTTTTAAAAATTCGGACAATTACATGTTACAATCTGCTCCTTAAGCTGAACATAATCACAAATCCAACACTTGGGAGAGAAAATAGGGATACCTACCAGCGCCAGACGGTCCCGGCTCCATCCCATCCACTTAGCCGCGCGGGCTCTAGACAGTCCAGGGTTCTATGGCCACAGCGCCGGCCCCTTCAGGCTGGAAGCGTTGCAGACTTCCAGCCCCCTCCTCTCGGCGTGTAGGCTTCTCCGTACTCGCTAGACCTCCGCCCCCTACCCCTTCCAGTACCCCCAGAGTTGTAACAACAAGAGCTACCTAGCTATCTTATGAGTCCAGAACCGACGTCTGAACGGCTCTAGTGCCGTACCGTGTCTCTGTCTACTCTCCTTTGGGTTGAACGCCCGTTGCCCGGCCTGATATGTAGGATCGTCCGTGGCGCGATGCTTTCTGGGCGGTCTGTTATGTTCCTGCTCCCCGTTCAAGCAGGATTCTCCAGCCGAACAAAAAAGGGCCAACCCCTCTACACGAATTCTGGAACCCCTTCTTCCATTTTGATTGATGTCGCATTCTGCACAAGAGTTGGTATAGTCGCCTCCTTCTGGCAGGCGGCTGTACTGGGGTGCCCTCATTTCGATTTGACATTTGCTATGTTGCGGAACGGGTTTATACTGAACGAAATGTTTCCCAATAAGTTACTGAACAATAGCTAACGTACGTTTGCTCCATTTGGAGTGTGTGGCGTAGTGCATGCGTGACATATTTATAGAGGAGTGGTGAATTTAAAACCTGTAACTCTCTACTATTTGTCAACTGGTCGATCAGTACCAGGCGTTTCAGTTTAATTTACTCTGCTCGTTCAGTACGTTTTTACGTACTGAATGCAGCCCTGGTTATCCTGTCGCGTTATGTAAAAACAGTAGGGGGATATGAAAAGATGTATGCAAAAAAACATGCTCGTATTCAATCACAATAACAAATATTTTTTATTTGTTTTTAAATCCACATGTGGATAAATATCTGAGATATTTAGAAAAACGAGTGCTTTATTTTCAAAGGTACCATATTGCACAAACAGGAAGTTCTCAGTCTTTTGGATACGTCATTCCGTCGAATGAGGAAGGGGACGTCATCGTAAGCTGTGTGAGTTGGAAGGTCTGTGAAATATGTAAAATGATGTCTCATAATGTTGATATTTCATTATCTATTTCAACAATATGAATGAAATCGACCATTTTAATGCATAGTGTAAATGTTATATAAACCATGGTGATGATTGCTTATTTTTTTGTCCGGATTCCCCGACTGGTTGGAGTAAACGTTAGCTTGTTCACGTAGCTAGCTAGGATAGTTACCATTAATACATGATTCACATGACCGAGGCTTACTCACTAGTCATCACACCAATCCCTTGTAAAGCTGTTACATGTTTTTGCATGCAGGACTGGTGGCGCCCTTTACTTTATCGGTCTCCAAATATCCGGACTATTCAGATGTTTGGTGTGTGGTGTTGGCGTGGTGTTCTGCTGCATTGGCTTTGCATACCCCTCTCTTAATTTTAACTGTCAGCGCTCTGCCGATTAAAGAACCCCGCTGAACTATGTTAAAATCTCACCCTACACTGTCTTATGCAGACTGGTATAAATAGAAGCAGTGGTTCTCCAACATATCTGGACCCCACAGCCGTTTTATGAATTTGAACTTCTCCATAGTTAACTCACGTAACTCATTTATCCAAGCCCCCTGGTTAGGGAAAGGTGTGCTAGGTCATGATTTCAATAACATTTTGCAATGATTGATGGTCCAGAGAACATTTTGGAGAACACCTGAATGAGAGTATAAAACGGTCTGCCTTGTTGCATTCCAGCTACCTGTTGCTCTATCTTGGTTTGTTGGCCGAAGTAAGCTATATCCTCGAAGCATGAAGGTTCCAACAAATACTTCCTGGGCGATTATTTGATATGAAACAAAATTTCTTGGAGAGATGCACATCAGAGGAGATATAATCAATATTTAACTTTTGATTAATTTGAGGAGCAAAACATTTCTTTAAACAACAAAGTATTTTCTAAACTCAAACAAAGCCCCTGAAACTGGACACAGAAATTCCATTAACTTCTTTTGTCCAAGTTCTGACAACGATAATTCTGCCAAATATAGGTTAGTTAGGGCCCCTTACTCAAGTTATCAATGAATCATTGCATTGAATGAAAAAGAAATAGCCCAAGTAATCATGTAGTTCGCAAAAAAGTATAACAAATCAAAATATGTTATTCAAAGAAGAGGCATTGCTAGGATCACAATAAAGCCCAGGCCTAATGACGGCACTGCTTCAAAGTAGTCACCCTTTGCCTTGATGACAGCTTTGCACACTCTTGGCGTTCTCTCAACCGGTTTCATGAGCTAACTGCCTTCTTCATGAATACCTTTTGAATCAGTAGGTGTGTCCAAACCTTTAACTGGTACTGTACAGTATGTGGTACCTGGCTATGAGTACAGTAGGTGTGTCCAAACCTTCAACTGGTACTGTACAGTATGTGGTACCTGGATATGAGTACAGTAGGTGTGTCCAAACCTTCAACTGGTACTGTACAGTATGTGGTACCTGGATATGAGTACAGTAGGTGTGTCCAAACCTTCAACTGGTACTGTACAGTATGTGGTACCTGGATATGGGTACAGTAGGTGTCCAAACCTTTTGACTGGTACTGTACAGTATGTGGTACCTGGATATGAGTACAGTAGGTGTCCAAACCTTTAACTGGTACTGTACTACTGACAGACACTTGTTTTTCTAATGCTTTTCCACAGGGGTTGCAGTTGGAAGATGTCGTGGATAAGGGAAGGTGAATTAAACCTGATTGAGAAGCTCACAGCCAACATACTGAAGGTAGGATAACTGTAGGATCAATTTCCAGGCAAGTTACAAGGGCCTTTCTTTTCGGATTTACTCCTGTCATCCTTTCTTTATGTACTAGTCTGGACCAATGCCGAAACATGTGGCTTTCATCATGGATGGCAACCGGCGCTACGCTCGCAAGAGGCAGGTGGAGCGTCAAGAGGGACACACGCAGGGATTCGACAAACTGGCGGAGGTGAGGCCTGGGTTCCTTAATGGCTGGTAATTGATCTTTTTATCGGAGTGGTTTAAAAAAGAAAAAGTCCTCTTGTTGCATAATGTTTATTCTAATGATTTCACATTGGCATTACCGATGAGAGAACGCTCTTCCCTCAGACACTACGCTGGTGCCTGAACCTTAACATCCTTGAGGTCACGGTGTACGCCTTCAGCATCGAGAACTTCAAGCGGTCCAAAGATGAGGTGGATGGCCTAATGGAGCTGGCCAAGCAGAAGTTCATCAAACTTCTGGAGGAACAGTGAGTGTCATTAAAGATACGTACGTGTGGGTGTCCCAGACAGAGAGTGGGAAGACAAAGCTGTGTAGCCTCCTGCTAAAATATTTGTATATTCTCGGCCGCCAGCAGAACAGGGGAGACACAGTACCTTCGGAAAGGATTCAGAGCACTTCACTTTTCCCACATTTTGTTGTGTTATAAATAAAAAATAAATGGCCGTGTCATGTACATAGGAGTTCAGAATCTTTATTCAGTACTGTAGAATTGCCTTTGTCAGATTGAATGGGAAGTGTCTGTGAACTGCGATCTTCAGGTGTTCATTTGGGTTCAGGATGGGATTTTGTCCGGGCCACACAAGGACATTAACATACTTGTCCCGAAGCTACCTCAGTGAGTCCTGTGCAATCTAGATCAGGTTTCCTTCAGACCTCTCTGTATTTTGCTCCGTTAATCCATCCCACAATCTTGACCAGTCTGCCAGTCACTGCCAATGACAAGCATGCCCACAGTATGCTCCCGCCACCATGTTTGACTGAGTGACCAGTACCTTATTTTAGCACTTGGTGTAGAACTTGGCATTCTGGTCGCTTAATGCAGATCATTTTTTTCCTGAGTCCTTCAGGCGCATGAAATATGCCTTTTACTCAAGATTGGCTTCTGTACAGCTATTCTGCCATACTGACCTGACTGATGTTGTGCTGTGACAATGGTTGCTCTTCTAGCAGGTACTCCCATCTCTGCAGTGAAACTGTGAAGCTCTGTTAGGGTGGCCACTGGGTTTTTGGTCACCTCCCTCACCAAGACCATTATTGCCTGGTTACCTAGTGTTGCCAGACTGCAAGCTCTAAGAATAGTCTAGGTGGTTTCAAATTACTTCCATTTCACAGTGAAGCCCAATCCACTCTGGGGAACTTTCAGTGCTTTAGCAATTTTTATGAACTTTTCCCAGAATTCTATCTCTGAGGTCCACAGAGTTCATTGGACTGTATTTGTTGGTGTTTGCTTTGACATGCACTTTGATGTGTGGGACATTAAATAGTCAGGTGTTTCTATCTGAATCGTGTACAATCAATAGAAATTGCCGCATAGGAACTCCAATCAAGTTCTAGAGACATCCCAAGGATGATCAACAGACTGAGGATTAATCTGAGCTCCCATTACTGTGATGGCAAAGGAGGAATACTTGTATTTGAGATATTTCAGTTTTTCATTTTCAATAAGTCAGTATAAAAATGTGGTTTTGCTTTACCATTATGAAGTATTGTGTGTAGACTGACTAAAATATATTCAAATTAAGTCTATAACACAAGAAAATGTGGAGAAAATAAAGGGGTCTGAATGATTTCACAACTGCACTGTCTGCATTTTCTTTTAAGTTAGAAACGGAATGTTTCAGTTATTTACTGGACTGTCTCCGTTCTCCTCCAGGGAGAACCTGGAGAAGCATGGAGTGTGTATCCGGGTGTTGGGAGATCTGACCTTACTTCCATTGGACCTGCAGCAGCACATAGCCCGGGCTGTGGTCGCCACCAGGTCCCATAACAAGTAGGTCTTGCTACTCTTCAGTTCACATACAGTAGGTGGTGTGTTTCCAGGCATCTGAAATGCAATTTAGCCTTTAACTTGCCCAAATATCATAAACCCCTAGAGCCCTTAAACTCAACTCTGGACTTTGAAGCAAGTTCCACTTGTTTTGTCATTGCAACCCTCTAATCAGGGACCTTCTTAGACCTAGGATACCAGGTGAGTGCAATTAATGAGGTAGAACAGAAAACCAGCAGGCTCTGGCCCTCATAGGGTATGAGTTGAGTTCCCCTGCTCTTGATTCATTTCTAATGCCATTGTTCTGATGTTATGTTGTGCTTCCTGCAAAAAAGAGTGTACATGTTTTTTTCAAAATGGAAAATGTCATAGGAAC
The DNA here is from genome assembly GCF_011004845.1 of Esox lucius. Classification (NCBI taxonomy): domain Eukaryota; kingdom Metazoa; phylum Chordata; class Actinopteri; order Esociformes; family Esocidae; genus Esox; species Esox lucius. The sequence goes on along the minus strand of NC_047588.1, from coordinate 10,818,076 downwards.
CGAGACTCGGAGGGGTAAGTTGAAGATATTGACGATATCTTGGCTAATCAAGGGAAGATGGGAATAAAATAACAGAAGTAAACGTTAAATTAATGTGTGAAATGTAGTTCATTTTGGTTTTATGCTTTCAGAACCAGTACAGTAATATGTAATCAGATGAGATAATAATAGCAGTTAGTTTCATCACGTAACAATGTTGACTGTGTCACTGTGACTCACTGCTTAAAGTCAACTGCTTTCTGTGTCTAACAGATTTGCCACAGACTTGTCTTTCTCTCTTCCTGTTACTGAAATCATGTATTATCATTTTTTTTCCTTTAATGATGACGCCACTGTGGTGTTTTTGGTGTTAGGAATAAAGAGTTTAAGATCACGTTTTTCTGTAAAGATTTTTCACATTTCACACCTAATCTGAAACCATTGCAGGATGAGCAGTGGAGGCAGCAGCTTTCATCCGCTGGTCAACCTAGGCTCCTGCATGGCATTACGGTTTATATGCAGAGCAGCGTGTAAATATTAGTTATATAATGTAATCTCTGTATGAATGTATGGATGGGCATCTCATATGTTGTCTGTAATGTGTTCGTGCATGTATAATCACTCATTTATTAACAGCCTGCCCTCTTCGGCCAACAGATGTTTTCTGAATGTGTGCTTCGCCTACACCTCACGACATGAAATAGCCAATGCAGTCAGGGAGATGGCTTGGGGAGTGGAGCAGGGTCACATCAAATCCAGGTGAAGTACTTCCACAGAGATTCAGAAGAGGAATTTTGTATCAACAGGAGAATGCAGTCTGTTAAACCTGTTAAATGTAAAACATTAGTTTTCTGTCCTTGGCAGTTCCTTGGTTAATTTGTTGCTCTTGTCTCTGTCGTGTCCAGTGATGTGTCAGAGGCCTTGTTGAGTCAGTGTCTGTATAGTAGTAACTCTCCCAACCCAGACCTGCTCATTCGCACATCCGGAGAGGTGCGCCTCAGTGACTTCCTGCTGTGGCAGGTACGTACAGCGATGAACGCTTATTAAAATGCTAATGATTGCAGCATCTTCTCTTGCATTAACTTTGATAAGGACCTACTTCCTTTTCAGTGTCTTAGGACAGAAAGACACTCTTATTCTCAGGGCTTGTTCATTATACTTCTAGGTTGTACTGTAGAGCATTCCATTCCATCTATTAGATGTATCCCAGAGCTAGCACACCTGAATCAACTTATCTAATTAACAAAAACTTACCTGTTGAATCAGGTTAGCTAGCTCTGGGATACATCTAATATATGGAATGTCTTGGTGGGCCCCAGGAGAGGTTTGGGAACCGCTGCTGGAGAGTATTATCCTTGATCCTTTTGATATGAGGGCAATGTTAATAGAACGTTGCAGGCAGAAATGTAATATATTTGTTGTGTGTGGTGTCCTTCAGACATCCCACTCCTGCTTGGTGTTCCAGTCAGTTCTGTGGCCAGAATACACATTCTGGAACCTGTGTGAGGCCATCCTGCAGTATCAGCTCAACTACAGACCTCTTCAGGTACGTTCTGTCCCTGTGATGCATTGAGAAATTACAATATTATCTGATGATTCATTATTTACTTTGTGTTGTTGGCTCATCTTGGACATATGAGAAATTGTAGTTAATTGCAGTTATAGGTAGAAACACGTAGAAACTTGAAATTGGGTGTCATGTTCATAGTCTTCCGTTTTTAGATTTTAACACTGAAACACTATGGAATTTTCCTTAGAAGAACACCGACAAATCCTTCACCATAAAAAAATGATAATAAAAGTCACGTGGGATCCTTGGCGTCACTTGTTGGCATGGCTGAAATGAAATTCCCTTCCTACCCAGTATCACATTAAAATGAAAAAGTAAAAAACGAAATATTTTCGAGACCCCTGGCTAAAATAACCACACATTAACTTACTTACAAGAACAACAAACATAAAACAGAGAGAAAAACAGCCCCCGCACTTCATTATACACTGTGGATGTTATCTTAGTTTAAACATCATTCAATATCATTAAAGATCCTGTCATTTGTAGACCTTTTTGTAGCACATTGTAGGTTTAGCGTAAGGAGTACTGGGGTGTTTTTTCCCCTTTGTGCAGTTCGGGCCTTAGGCGGCGTCAAGAAAGTACTCTTCTGAAAGTGCTGGCAATATTTATCACTCATCAGCTGGCCTATTTATGAATGCAGGTAAAATGGAGGCTGCCTAAGAATGTCCTTGTACATTTAAACACACCAGTGGCAATACTTAATCTGTGCTGAGATTTAACACCAGACCACTGATATTTATATGATAAAGTGAAGGATATTGTAACAAACCTCAGCGCTGCATGGTACACAGTGTTCAGCAGGCACATGAAAGCAGGTGACCCTGGGAGTTCAGCCCACCCACTCAGATTGAGCAACAAAAAATATATGTATTCTTCTGTAGACCTTTGTTATGAAATTGAGTAATAATTGATTTTGTATAGGTTAACTGAAGAAAAATGTAAAACATTGATGATTGTTGAAATAATTGGTGGGTTCTGGCACCTGACCTGACTCAGGCTATTCACCCATTAGTGTTTTTTCTTTGGAAGCTACTCATATGAGTTAGAAAAATAAAACGAAGACATTAATAATTAAAATAAATGAAAGCAAATGGGAGATTGACAGACGGATCGGTGCAGCTTCTGCAGTAATGCAGTCGATGTATCGGTCTGTCGTGGTGAAGAAAGAGCTGAGCCCCTCCCCATCCTCACTTCTGACAGGCCCATCGCCTCTGGGATGCTCTTTTTATACCCAATCAGGTTGATGACTTCTTGCCAATTGACCTAATTATTTGTGAGATATTTTTTTCCGGACCGCGTAAACGGAGCTGGCTAAGAAGAGCGGATATCTCTTCCTGAATGACTGACTACCCCCTTGTTAAATAATATATTGGTTAGAGATGCAGACTTGTGAACTATAGGTCCCGAGTTCGTATCTCCTCGCAGGCGAAGTGATGTACACATTATGAATTATTCCATATAGACGAAAAACTTCACTGGCTAAAACCATTAATATCTACATTATAGTAAGCCTGAAATAAAACAGTTTACTGTTTCTGGTGGATTTTCGAAGTATGCATCCGTTCATGAGTTTTGGGTTAGGATAGACAAACACATTTGCTGGTTTAAAACGTAGTTCAGTTATAGTAAGCCTTAATTGAAAATGTATACGAATATATTGCAACTGTTTCTGGCATGGGAAAGTTCATCTTCAGTCTTGCAAGCAATTGCTAAATTCATATGATTATTCCTAGGAAGTTAGTAGATACTAGTAAGCCTATTACTGGCTAATAAGCTGTTAAAACGGCCAGTGGCAAAAGCAATACAGTTCATAGACGCAAGGGGGAAGGTAAACTTAATAAGAAACATGAGTCAGTTTAACACAATCCTCAATGGAGTCTAGGGACTGCTGAAACGTATAATACCGTGGCGTTGTGGTTAAAGACAGTGCCTCTCATGTGGAAGACCAAAGTTTGAATCAATTGAGAACAAAGACATTTATTAATTATTTCTGGTAGATTCCACGATTCTATCATCTTTTCACTTGATGAAAAGGTTAGTTATCATGGCATTTATTCATAGTTACTGTATAAATGTCATACACGAATGAAAGAAAAATGTATGATTTGCCTTGAAAGAAAAAAATACGTTCTTATGACATGAAATAGCTTTGGCAGACTTTTTAGAAATTGCTCAATTCTTATGACTATTCCAGTAAGTTAATAGATACGGATAAAGCATAATACTGGCTAATACGCTGTTAAAATGGTCAGTGGGCAACAGCATACATAGATGCTATTTGTGGGGGAGGTAAACTTAGTAAGAAATGTTAGTCAGTTTAACTGTATCAGTGTCATTCACAAATGGCCAATGAACTATTAAAACTGCCAGTGGTAAGAGAGGATTTGTTCAGGATATACAGAAGCCTCTTGTCTATATTGACAATCGGCAAATGTACAGCTCCATGGTGTAGAGGATAACGACACCGCCTTACACGTGGGTGACCTGGGTTAGAATCTCGAGATGGCAGCTCTTTCTATTGCGGGCCGGCTGAACTAGGCTTGTCTGGTTTCTTGATTTTTTAGCTTTACACAACTTTTTTTTTTTCTCTTGTCCTGGCTTTTTTGAAACATGTTGCCTGCATCAAATTCAAAGTGGGCATACATTTTTCAAGAAATAATAAAATGTTTTGGTTTTCTTGGTGCTATTTTCTATTGAGGTTTAAATAATTTGCACATCATTGTATTCTCTTTTTATTTACATTTTACACTGCGTCACAACTTTTTATTTTGGAAAAGGGGTTGTAGTTTAATACTTCAATAATACCTTGTATGTTAAATCATCCCAGTTAGTGTTATAATTCTAAGACATTAATAATTCCAAGTGAAAGCAAAAGGCCATATTGTTTTTAGAAGTAGAAACACCACTGTATTGCTCAGAAGACCAAACTCTTGCAAGATTAGTAAATGTCATGTCATTTTAAAATGTTAAGAAAATATAGGTCAGTTTGCTACTGAAAAACAGTCACAATGTTGTGAAAGTGATTATGTTCTGGTTCCATGTGTTCTAAATTTGGAGTTCCAGTTAGCAAAGTCTCCACCCTCAAAGATAACTCTCTGCCATTCTTTTAAGCTTTCTGCACTTCAATCTTTGCAACTTGGCTAACTCATCAGCTGAAAATGACTCCGGTTTTGCAATGTTTGAGGGGCCCATGCTCAACTGTTGATTTCAGTTTTCATAGTTTTATATGGGATTAAAATCTGGACACATTGCTCGCCCCTTTAGAACAGTCCTGTTTCTTTTTTTGCCCATCCTGCATGTTTTTTTTATTTCTGAGGTTGTTGTCCCACTGGACCCTAGTTTAAAAATTGCACTCTAAAACAGCTTGATCATCAGATGATTCCATTATGCTTTGCACACGTTCAAGTTCTTGAATGTGTGAAAAGCAAATACCTCCAAAATTTTATTGATCAAGCGGATATTTTCCCAGAAGGATGTTTTTTCAAAGTTCAATCTGGTTTATGTCTCTAACCATTGGGTCATCTTGGGCTTTATATCATTTAACTCTTACAGTGGGTACTGAAAGTATTCAGACCCCTTTACATTTTTCACTCTTTTTTTCATTGCAGCCATTTGCTAAAATCAAAAAAGTTAATTTTATTTCTCATGAACTCAGCACCCCATCTTGACAGAAAAAAACAGAAATGTAGAAATGTTTGCAAATTTATTAAAAAAGAAAAACTGAAATATCACATGGTCATAAGTATTCAGACCCTTTGCTCAGTATTGAGTAGAAGCACCCTTTTGAGCTAGTACAGCCATGAGTCTTCTTGGGAATGATGCAAGTTTTTCACACCTGGATTTGGGGATCCTCTGCCATTCTTCCTTGCAGATCCTCTCCAGTTCCGTCAGGTTGGATGGTGAACGTTGGTGGACAGCCATTTTCAGGTCTCTCCAGAGATTCTCAATTGGGTTTAGTTCAGGGCTCTGGCTGGGCCAGTCAAGAATGGTCACAGAGTTGTTCCGAAGCCACTCCTTTGTTATTTTAGCTGTGTGCTTATGGTCATTGTCTTGTTGGAAGGTGAACCTTCGGCCCAGTCTGAGGTCCTGAGCACTCTGGATGAGGTTTTCTTCCAGGATATCTCTGTACTTGGCCGCATAAATCTTTCCTTCAATTGCAACCATTCGTCCTGTCCCTGCAGCTGAAAAACACTCCCATAGCATGATGCTGCCACCACCATTTTTCACTGTTGGGATTATATTGGGCAGGTGATGAGCAGTGCCTGGTTTTCTCCACACATACCGCTTAGAATTAACGCCAAAAAGTAAAATCTTGGTCTCATCAGACCAGAGAATCTTATTTCTCATAGTCTGGGAGTCCTTCATGTGTTTTTTGGCAAACTCTATGCAGGCTTTCGTATGTCTTGCACTGAGGAGAGGCTTCCGTCGGGCCACTCTGCCATATAGCCCCGACTGGTGGAGGGCTGCAGTTATGGTTTACTTTGTGGAACTTTCTCCCATCTCCCTACTGCATCTCTGGAGCTCAGCCACAGTGATCTTTGGGTTCTTCTTTACCTCTCTCACCAAGGCTCTTCTCCCACAAATGCTCAGTTTGGCTGGACAGCCTGGTCTAGGAAGAGTTCTGGTCGTCCCAAACTTCTTCCATTTAAGGATTATGGAGGCCACTGCGCTCTTAGGAACCTTGAGTGCTGCAGAAATTATTTTTGTGCCTTGCCACAATTCTGTCTCTGAGCTCCTTGGGCAGTTCCTTCGACCTCATGATTCTCATTTGCTCTGACATGCACTGTGAGCTGTAAGGTCTTATATAGACAGGTGTGTGCCTTTCCTAATCAAGTCCAATCAGTTTAATTAAACACAGCAGGACTCCAATGAAGGAGTAGAACCATCTCAAGGAGGATCAGAAGTAATGGGCAGCATGTGAGTTAAATGAGTGTCACAACAAAGGGTCTGAATACATATGACCATGTGATATTTCAGTTTTTTGCTAAGATTTCTACATTTCTGTTTTTTTCTGTCAAGATGGGGTGCTGAGTGTACATTCATGAGAAATAAAATGAACTTTTTGGATTTTAGCAAATGGCTGCAATGAAACAAAGAGTGAAAAATGTAAAGGGGTCTGAATACTTTCCGTACCCACTGTATGGTTTAAGTGTCCAGTGGATGGTGTAGTCTGAGTCTGTTCAGTTCACCTTGTAGATATTTAGTAGTTGTACAAGTGCTAAATATCTACAAGGTGAGTACTGGGATGTTTTTCCCCCTTTGTGCAGTTTGAGCCTTAGGCGGCGTCAAGGAAATGTTCTTCTGGACGTGCTGGCAATATCTATCACTCGTCAGCTGGTAAATTTTACAAATTTGTACCAATATTTATAAATATAGATGAACAACTAGAGGTCCAAGATCACAAGACAGTGGCACCTCTATCTGTAGAGTTAACATATCACATGCAGAAATACGGTTGTCTGTTACTCAAGTAAAAAATATCTCATTAAAAAATCCTATAGAAAACACTATACAAAGTAGAAAATAACTAGTATTTGAGTGTCAGAATGAACACATTGAATCACTTTGACTGGACCAGAAAAATGTAAACCTAGTTTCATAAGTGTAACCAATACGTTAAGAATTATGTACAGTGAAATGCATATCAGACGCTGTTTCCTATTGGTTTGGATTTTGCCTGTGTTTCTTAGCCTCCAAATGCTTTTATCGTGATCGCCAAGCTGTATAATGACAAATGGCATTACATACATTTTATGTGACATATTTAGGTTCAGTTGTAACAATCTTGCATTTTCCTTTTGGAAATCACAGGTAAATATTTAGGATTACATTTAATAGCACATGCTATCAAACCCACATAACCAGCATCTTTCAAAACACATCAGAGACATCACCCAACAACATCATATACCATCCCTATTGTCATACATCATTTCTACGATTGAACATCTTTCTCTGTCATCTAAACTAATGCAAGTACTGTACATAACACTCACAAGCACTGGAAGAATGGAACTGGACCAAATCTGAATCTAAACATACAGTAGGTGTTTATAGCTATTTCAGATTTGGCCCAGTCCAGATGTCTGTGGATGTTGAAATAAAGGCTAGGGCCAAAGGAACAACCAAGCAAAAAAATGTCTGTTGGCAACAGAGTGAATATCGGGGCTGTAGTAATTAGCTAAGCATTATGTGAGTGAAAGTTTCTGAAGACAAAACATGGAATTATTTGAGTTTGCTAGATGCTTAGCGTGACAGAAAAATATGCAGATGTAGTGTAGTCCACCAGTATTTGGGCCAGTAAGTTTGATTGTGTTGGCAGTACATTGGAATTTAAATGATTCAATGTTGTTGCTGTAAATAAGAATGTTTTTAGCATGCTTACCTAGTAAAATAAATGTAAAACAAATTACGACGGGGAGTTTCAGCTTTAATTTGGTTTCATTGTCATATTCAATAAACATTTACAAATGACATCACCATGTATACATAGTCGCCCCGTATTAAGGGAACCAAAAGCAGACAATTGGACAACAGCTGTCTCTTATTAGGCAGGTGTGTTTGCATTATTGGTGCATAACCAAGACACATGTCAATGTCCAGTCTTGATTCTAAGATTTGCATTTGGAGTTAGTTAATGGTATCTGACAACACAGAACCAAGTAAGTGTCTCTGCAATACAAGCTGGCCATCATGGTGCAAATAAATCAATCGATCAATCAGAAACATAGCCAAAACAAGAGCGTGGCAAAAAAAAAAAAACAGTAACTAAAAATGGCTACAGCACAGGCCTGGCATAGCATCATTAGAGAAGATACACAGCAGCTGGTGTTGTCTATAGGTTGCAGATTTCAGGCAGTCATCAAATGCAAAGGACTTGCAAACAAGTATTAAATATGACAAATTACTTTTGGACCCCTAAAATGGAGTGGACAATGTAAACAAAAGGACTTTAATTCCTACATTGTTCAGATTATTATGGATGTAAATACCTTCAAATTATTGCTCACAGTCTGCACTTTGACATCTTAGTGATTGTTTCATTTTAAATCCAATGTGTTGCAGTAGAGAGCCAAAACAAAAAAGAATTCTCTCTATCAAAATACTTACGGACAACACTATGTATTCTTTTCTATAAGTAGGGCTACAAAGAAAGACTTGACTGTGCGCCTAGTAAGGGGTGCGATTGGTGATGTCTGGTGTATTTTATTCTTAGTCTTTTATTTTATCTGGTATGTTTGTCAGTAGTTTCATCAATCATGTTTTATTGCACCCAAGGGTTCTATAAAGTAGGCTACTAAATGTAAGCCCTGTTATTTGACAGAGTTCTCAGAATGAAGAGGTAAATTGTGCCCAGTCAACCCAAATGTATCAATTAAAATGTGCATGTCTTGGAATATATATACTTTTACAAATGAAATGGGGACATACTGTTGATCTACCACATTGTTAGTGAAAGTGTACAGTTTTACAGACAGTCCAGCACGGGCAGGGGGATTTAGAGATTCCCGTACATGCACATAAAAAATGGGCCGTCTTTTCTCTTTAATCTTTTAAAGCCATTTGCACATGGTTTGAATGAAACCGCTAGTCACGTTTCTTATCGGTTGTCTTTGGGACAAAAAGTAATCCTGCCCATTCTGGCGATTGCAAAGCCTATTCTACCCACCGGAGTGTTTTGTTTACCTGCCCTTGCATTTAAGCAACTGTTCATTTCAACCCCTGTATATATTCTGATATAGAAACACTGTTACTGTACAAGCTAAATAAATGAACTTTGAAAACAACTCACTGCACATCTATGTGGTTAGTACAGTCCCATGAAGGCCAATGTCTGCACACTGGTTCCCATTATATACCTCTAGTAGAAGTATTGTAACAACTGTGTGAAACCCCATCCTCTGCGTGAATGACTTTAGATGTTAAAATGTCTTGCAGAAAGCCAGAGACCAACACCAAGAGGACCAGGCCATTCAGCAGCTGGAGGCAGACCGGGCCTGTGTAGCAGAACTCATACAGCACTGTGGCAATGGAAACCCACTCGATGCCCAGAGGAGACAGGAAGCACTGCTCCAATACACTGCCAGCCGAGAGGAAAGGGTTCAGGACTTCCTTTGCGCACTCCAGCACAAGAGAGACTCGTTCTTTACTGACTTAACCAGCCAGGCTGCTCTCATTTAGAGGGTATGTAGGGAGTGACGGTGCTCCCCATCTTGGCTTGGGGGAGCACCGTCTCCTGAAGAGAACCTGGTTGGAAATGTCTTATTTTGTATGAGTGATTTGTATGAAGATAAGGCCATTTTACCCCTATGGGGCTGTTTGTAGTCTGTATTTATGTTTGTAGTCTGATCAATACCTAATAAAAAGATGGTCAAATGGTAAATCTATGTTGTTCTGTGAAATGGGTCCATCAAATGCAGGCTGGATATTGGTTTAGAATGGCCCAGTCCTTTGGATAGATGCAAAATGGAATCAGTCAATTAAAGTACTGAGTGGTTATTACTGTGCAGTGTATTTAATGGTAATGAATGCATATATTCTTTTAATATATGCATGTCTTTTTTCACTGGTTTTATGCAGACAGCCTAAATTCTGATCATAGTTTCACATCTTGGTCTTTTGACCAATTGCATTTGACAAACCTCAAATACCTGGATCTTTACTTGGGCACTATGCTGTACAAACAAAGGTCTTCTATCAGAACTTTTCAATCTCTGTCAAGACTATCTGCTAATGTAATTGGTCAAAGGATACATTTCTGGAAAAGAAAATATAATTAGGATGCCGGTATATATTTTATCTTACAAAATGGATTTATGTTCATTGTGTTCAGTGTTTCTTCATTCTGCATTCCATTGGTCCAATCCCAAATCGACCCTTAAGCCCTCCAACCTGTGTATTTACTAGTTTAATCAGTCTGTTAATAGCACCCCTTTCCCTGAGACCAGGTTATATTCACCATCACTGTATTAATAAAAGCGTCTGACATCTCCGCAAGAGCGTATGATGTAGGGCTTAGAGGTCGATTTGCGATTGGTACTAAAGTAAAATAAAAAATATCCTTGAGGTTACTATGGATGCACCAAGGAGGCTGCAGTGCTCCCTGCCGAGCCTTGGGAGAAACAACGCAACCTTGTACAGTGGAAGGGTATTGTTTTTACACTACCTCTTTAAAAAAATGGAAACGCCCACAACCACGTGATTTTGTTTTTATCCAATGTCTGACTTCAAAATATAAAAACTGGTTCAAACCGGTTTTTAGCTTATATTTCCATACAAAAACTTAATATAACGTTCTGTCATTATTTTACATTCACCATTGTTGTATTGCTAACGTGGCTAGCTTCGAGTTCGGAGTGAGAATCCAAGTTAACTCACAGAAGTGAAACATTTTAAATTGTATTGCCGAACATCAACATGCCTAAAAGAAAGGTAAGGAATGTGTAATTTTCTAGTTAATATATATATATATATGTATATATTATATGTATTTTTCGCCTCCATCTTGCCGTTTTTACATTGGATTTGCATTAGGTCTTTTCGTCAGTGAATGTCGTCGTTTAGAAATGGCGGTAACACGGGTCATCTTAATGCAGTCGTAAAATTAACGAATTCCTATTAAAAAAAAACTACATAAGAAAACAGTACACTTATCTGTATATTTTTCTTACGTTTTTTCGTCCTTTGCATTAATCTAACAACTAATTTTAGTTGGTATATACATCAACTCACTCAGCGACTTAAGTTGTGTTGCTGCTCGCAGATGAAATGTGATGTGCATTACTGTACACAGGCATGTACTAGATACATGCATTTTATTTCCTTCATATTGCAACAGTTAAGGAAACAACTTAATTGTGTAGCGGAATGTGGTATTTAGGAGCTTTTCAGTTTCATTGTTTGATTTAGGCAGGACGAAATTCGGATGAGCCACAAATTGGTGGGAAAAGATGCTAACTTGGTCGTTTTTCAATACAGTTTGCGCATGACCCAATACTGACATGTAAATGAAAACATGGATTGTCTACTTTATTGGCGACTACTAATTGTAATTCTATGCCAAATAATTCAATGTGGTCAAGTAATATTTGCTACAGCAAATCTAGTTTGCCAATCAAAGTTGGTTATCTAGCGAAGTATTTTTTTTATTACCCGGCCCTTACTCCTTCCAACGTTAGGCTGCCATCTTTCCATGGCTACCTAGCTATCATCTCTAGTCTAGGTAATAGCAAAACAGCATATCTAGCTAGCTGAGTACTTGTGGTTTTCTTTTTCATTTCGGTTCATAATTGAACCACTAAAAGTTATTCAAACCATATCACCGTAGTAGATTATATCAATGTTCGTTCCGAGTCCATTGAAATAATGTTGCTAGCTATACTGATCGTGTAAATCTAGGATTAGCTAACTTAATCTTGTTGAAGGCTATCGGGCGCGAATTGATGCAAAACAAAGGAAGTGCCAAGCGCGCGTACTGACTCATTGTGACAGCACAGATTTGAATTTGAATATGCGCGGGAATTCCGTGCTTTATAAGATGGAACGTTAGTTTAAAACAGCGGAAACGTATCTCTGGAAATAAAAAGAATAATGGTTAGTTGACTGGTTTAGTTCGATGTACAAAATATACCTCATTAAACAGGAGCTCACGATTGACGCCCTGCTGAGATGTATGTGGCTAGATATTGCTTCTTTTGGAATCAGTAGGGCAACAATGGGTATGACATTCCCTCCAGTTACATTAATTTCTGCAAAGTGAAAATACTGTGCTGTTTTTCCACCCACACTACTGGATGATTGATTACATTTGTCAATATATTTATTTATTATTAAATGTTGACAGTATGTTTAAGAATGCCATTTTCAGCACATTTCTTAAATGTGTTCATCTGTTTTCAGAGTGCTGCCAAAGGCGATGAGGTAGACATTTTTCTCATTTTGTTTATTGTTTCATTATTTTCTAAAATGTTAGCTTGTATGTTCGTTGTTATAATGTTCAGACTAGAAATGTAAGGTTTTATGGGAAATTCCTAAACCCTTAATAAGCCATCTCAACTAGATAATGCTTCAAATGTTATTATAAACAGCAATAATACTTTATTATATAAGGTTTCTTGTTGTATAAAGGGAGATGGTTGTTGTAGTAACTGAGTTTCTTATAGTTAGGCTTCAGTCATCACATGTGGATTTGTAACATGTTTGTCTGTTTCAGCCTGCAAGACGTTCCGCAAGATTGTCTTCTGTATGTACTGCCATTGAAACAAGACATTCAAGATTCATTTGTTTTGTGTTTTGCAAACAGTTATTTGCCATGATCATTAATTACATGTTTGTTTGGTTTTTTTAGAGACCTGCCGCCCCCAAGCCAGCTGCCAAACCCAAAAAAGCGGCAGCACCAAAAGTATGTCAACTGTCTGAGTTTTAGTAAATAATTTGTTAACCCTAAGCAGTATTGAATAGTGACCTTTGGCGTCAAATCAGATTTTTGACTATTTTCTCTAATTTCATACATACACTTGATAAAAAGTATTGAAAAAATGATCTCATATGTTGCACTTTTATGAATGTGACACGATAAATTCCATGTTGAAGAAAGTGAGAAGGTGTACACCTACCTGTAGTCAGCTTTGGCTAACATGTTGTTTTTCTAGAAGGCAGCCAAAGGAAAGAAGGCAGCTGAGAATGGTGACGCCAAGGCTGAGGTTAGTTTTCTTAGACAGCATGCACACATTGGGGGTTTGCCCCTCTACACCTTTCATACACCATTACTACAAAACACACACTCCTGCTACATGTCAGGTAATGCTGACAGTTCGTACACTAATTACATAGAACCTCAACACTCTCAATCTAGTCAACTTAGTTCCATCCTGGCATCAGTTGGTGCATATGATTGAATCGATTTGTACACAAAATAGCAGTCTTGGTGATCTTTTAGAATAAAACTGTTTAGAGTATTTTGAAAATAACAGGTGCCAAGTATCTTCTGCTATACTTAATTTTATTTCTTCTTCCACTAGGCAAAGGTGGAGGCCACTGGAGATGCCAAATGAAGATCGGTTGAAGTTTTGATTATTATGTGTACTTGGTGACTGTACAGTTTAAAAATAAGTATTTTTTACCAAGTTTTATATTAAAAGATATCATTTATAGTTCATTGTGGGCTTGCATTTGAGGTAATGAAGCTGTTCCAAGGTTGTTTTTTTAATTATTTTTGTCTCACTTTCATATCAATTTTATGCCATGTTTAAATGAATACCGTCCATATCCTGTTAACTAAATAGAAAAATACCGTTCTAATCCCATTTTGTTTTTAACTGATGAATGTTAAAAATATTTTTCCTACATTTTGTTTTAAAATGTTTTTAAAACCCAAACATTATCGTAAGGCAGCTAAAGTGTGTTTCTAAAATGTTTAAGAGGAATAGGGGTTTTGCCACTATCTCCATTTAGTTTTTTACTGTACAAGTAATGAATTACTTACCAAATGTTTTTAAAATACTGTACCAACATTAAGATCTTGAGACAGAAAACACAGTTTGAAAGTAATCACTAAAAAATAATTCGCTTGTATTAGGTCAACACACAGAATCAACCCAGATACAATTAATGTGAACGTAATCATTTGTTAAATCTGATACAAACTCTTGTTTATTTCATTAAATTATGTTCTGTAAAAACAGTGGAAGAAAGCTTTTGTGACTCCTATGAAATTTAAATGTTCTAAATGTTCTTGAATAAAATGATACAAAAATACATATTTTGGTTTAATTGGAATTTTAGTAATATAGAAAGGTTATATCCAGGCAACTTATGTTGAACAACCCAGTAGTAGTAACAACATTTTACTCAATGGTATGAGTAAAAAGAAAAATCTCTAGACTAATAGTGTAATGGAGCAAACTAATTACTTAGGATACTTACCCAAAAAACTTTTGTGCGCGCATCTACAGTGCTGTCCACCATTATTGGCAACCCTTAAAGATGAGTAAAAGGTTATAAAAAATTTGCCTTTTGGTGAATTAGCTAAATGGCACACTGAAAAAAATGCGAAACATCCAACTTCTAATTAAAGTAAATTTATTTTGGGGGGAAAATCAGCCATCAAGAAATAATTATAACAAAACTGTGTGCCACAATTATTGGCACCCCTGTATTTAATACTTTGTACAATCTCCCTTTGCCTATAAAACAGCACTGAGTCATCTGTAACATCTAATAAGGTTGGAGAATACAATGCAGAGACCATTCCTCTTCACAGAATCTCCAGATCATCCAGGGTCCTTGGTCCTCTCTTATGCAATCTCCTCTTCAGCTTAACCCACAAGTTTTCAATGGGGTTTAGGTCAGGGGACTGAGATGGTCATGGCAGAAGCTTGAGTTTGTGTTCAGTTAATCATTTTTGTGTTGATTTGGACATATGTTTAGGATCTTTATCCTGCTGGAACATCCAATGATGACCCAATTTTAGTTGCCTAGCAGAGGCTGCCAGATTCAGATTTAAAATGTCCTTGTATTTCATGAAGTTCATGATGCCATGTACCCTAACAAGATTCCCAGGGCCCAAGGGAGGAAAAACAACCCCATATCATCACAGAAACTCCACCATATTTAACAGTGGGGATATTATTATTTTTCTTCGGTGTAGCGCACCTTGAGTGTTTTTTGCCAAAAAGCTATGTTTTTGTTTAATCAAACCATAGCACTCGCTTCCAGTCAAAGGTCCAGTAGCATTTAGCATACTCCAGTCGCTTACGGTCGTTTGCGGCGTAATGACTGGAACAGCTTTTTTCAGGCATGCCTTCCAAATAATTAATCGTAGTTTTGGAGACTTGGTGACCCCAAGATGTGACTTTGTAAATCTCCAACAATGATCTTTGGGGATTTTCTGCCTCTCTTACCATCCTCCTCACTGTGGGTGGGGGCAAATTATACTTTGGCCCTCTTCCAGGCTAGTTTGTAGAGTATGAGTTGTTTTAAACATTTTCAGTATTGCCCTAATGGTTGATATGGGCATTTTCAGGTGAGTAGCGATTTTTTATAACCATTCCCTGACCTCAACACACTTTTCCCTCATTTGAAGTCTGTGTTCTCTTGTCTTTCTCATGTTGATGTATGAATAAGGGAATATGGCTTCTGTCACCTCATATTTATGCCCCAGTGAAACAGGAAGTCATGGATTACAGCTTGAAAGTTCCTAAAAACTCTGATCACTTAAAAAAGTAAAATCTAAATGGACTAAATGCCAATAATTGTGGCACACATCATTTTGTTAGAAATAATTATTTCTTGGTAATTTTCTTCTCCCGAATAAATGTACTTAAATTAAAGGTAGGATGTTTCTCTTTTTTTTTTTCAATGTGACATTAAGCTAAATCACCAAAAGGAGATTTTTTTAAATACCCCTTTTCGCTAATCTTTACTAGGGGTGCCAATAATTGTGGAGGGCACTGTATGTTTCCAAAAGCAGATTGCCTATGAGACAGATGGCAACTGCTACCAATAATGCCCAGGTCAGACTTCACTGCCAGCTCTGGTCACCTGGTATCTTCACTCAATAATGCAAGTAGACTGTCCTATATGGGGGTACTATTGGATATGTTTTACTGTGCCAGCCAAACTGAGTGTTTGCCATGTAGCATTCGGGTTCTGTCTTGATTTTTCTTACATCAATCCTAATGTCAGTGCTAAGATGGAAGAATATGCAGACATCCTGTTGTGACTGCAGCTGATTTTGAAAACTAAAAGGCCCCTTTAAGAAAAGGATACTTCATTGTTAAATGTTATTCTAATGTAAAGTGGGTTATTTGTAGATTTAAAAAATATGAGTATTGAAAATATTGTTCTATACTTTCATAACACAATTTATTCAATTTTGTTGTATTCCCCAATAAAAACAATACAGACACTACCTGTAATTATTTAGAGTTATTAGGTACTATACATCTTACCAAATTGTGCTTACCAAGGGTTACTTTGGAAGGGGCCACAGTCTCCCTGTGTCAGTCTAGGATTACTCCGTTTGTTAGGTCTAGATTCACATTTAACTCACCTACATTTATCCTAAACCCTACTAATTAGAGAGATGCTGGGAGCTCCCCAATAAGTGGGGATAAATGTCTGGCGTGATGATGGCTGGCTCTCTTATAATCTCCTCTTTCTCTTTGTTCTGTGATGTGCTATTGCAAAGTATTGTTCTATGGCCATGAAATGGAAACTGACTTTGACTGGGGTGTTTCATTTTTTACATTACATTCATATTAACAATAAAAAATACCTCAATGACAATGAATTGTATGATACTGGTTCTTAACTAGTGTGTCGGGATTTCAAATTGACCCTTTTACTGGGGAGAACTTTTCGTTTAAATCCTAACTTAACATCTGTAAAATGCTTTAACCACATTCCATTGAAAAAATGCTGTCTGTTATGACAGATTCCTGCTGAAAAAATTACCTAGTGAAGCCGATCTTAACATTATGACTCTGGATTCTTTGGGAGAGTGTCTTTATTGAGACTTCTTTTAATGTTTTACAAATACACCCATACGGAAATCTAATATACCCATATATAGCTATATACATTAAAAGACTCATTAATGCAATTATCTAATCAACCAATCACTTGGCAGTTGCTTCAATGCATTTAGGGGTGTGGTCCTGGTCAAGACAATCTCCTGAACTCCAAACTGAATGTCAGAATGGGAAAGAAAGGTGATTTAAGCAATTTTGAGCGTGGCATATGCCATGTGTGTCAACAGCGGCTGAGGTCCACATCCTTAGCCTGCTGGAGACCAGTAAACAGCAACAAGACCAGCTTGTGGCAAAGGTGAACTACCTCAGCAGCAGGCTGAACAGCACCCCGGGGCCAGATGTTGAGATGCCGGACAATATCCAGTTTCCCCTGGAACAATTGGAGGCAGTGGAGGCATTTGAAATGTTTTTAAAGGAACCGTCAAATGGCCCAGCTTGACAGAGAGTGGTGAGTTTTCTTACTTAATATGAATCTTGCCATTAGGTTTATTGATTGTCCATGATTATTGCAAATATTCTATTGAACAGCCCTGAACAGGCCTGTCCTGATCCGCCTTTTCCCAGTGGTAAGATTCTGTCAGTGAGTGACAATCTCCCTCGTTTGACATTGTGTGTAAAGGTGGCACAGTTTCATGAGGGTGTCAGCCAAGTGCATGTTGAGACAAAAAATAATCCAAGAGAACAGGATTTTTAGCAAAGAAGTTTTCTGTCTTTCTACATTTCTGGACGCTTTCAACAGGAACTTCAGGAACATACAATAAACATATCGGTCTGTTTGATTACAGGTGCTGTGAGGAAAAACACAGTGACACGGTTTACAAAGAATGGTGTGAAAAGGGCAGTCCTGTGGGCAAAAATGCCTTGTTGATGTTAGAGGTCAGAGGAGAATGGGCCGACTGATTCAAGCTGATAGAAGAGCAACTTTGACTGAAATAACCACTTGTTACAACCGAGGTATGCAGCAAAGCATTTGTGAAGCCACAACACGCACAACCTTGAGGCTGATGGGATACAACAGCACAAGACCCCACCGGGTACCACTCATCTCCACTACAAATAGGAAAAAGAGGCTACAATTTGCATGAGCTCACCAAAATTGGACAGTTGAAGACTGGAAGAATGTTGCCTGGTCTGATGAGTCTCGATTTCTGTTGAGACATTCAGATGGTAGAGTCAGAATTTGGCGTAAACAGAATGAGGACATGGATCCATCATGCCTTGTTACCACTGTGCAGGCTGGTGGTGGTGGTGTAATGGTGTGGGGGATGTTTTCTTGGCACACTTTAGGCCCCTTAGTGCCATTTGGGCATGGTTTAAATGCCACGGCCTACCTGAGCATTGTTTCTGACCATGTCCATCCCTTTATGACCACCATGTACCCATCCTCTGATGGCTACTTCCAGCAGGATAATGCACCATGTCACAAAGCTTGAATCATTTCAAATTGGTTTCTTGAACATGACAATGAGTTCACTGTACTGAAATGGCCCCCACAGTCACCAGATCTCAACCCAATAGAGCATCTTTGGGATGTGGTGGAACGGGAGCTTCGTGCCCTGGATGTGCATCCCACAAATCTCCATCAACTGCAAGATGCTATCCTATCAATATGGGCCAACATTTCTAAAGAATGCTTTCAGCACCTTGTTGAATCAATGCCACATAGAATTAAGGCAGTTCTGAAGGCAAAAGGGGGTCAAACACAGTATTAGTATGGTGTTCCTAATAATCCTTTAGGTGAGTGTATTTTTAAATACATGATCATGTTAATTGCATATTTCAATGTGACATAAAAACAGCCAATTCTTGAATATCTTGACATATATTTGCATACGTGTCGATCAAACCAAATAAATACTTATATCACAATTTATATGCTCAAATAAGCCATATACAGTGGGGAGAACAAGTATTTGATACACTGCCGATTTTGCATGTTTTCCTACTTACAAAGCATGTAAAAGTCTGTCATTTTTATCACTCTTCAACTGTGAGTGACGGAATCTAAAACAAAAATCCAGAAAATAACATTGTATGATTTTTAAATAATTAAGTTGCATTTTATTGCATGACATAAGTATTTGATACATCAGAAAAGCAGAACTCAATATTTGGTACAGAAACCTTTGTCTGCAATTACAGAGATCATACGTTTCCTGTAGTTCTTGACCAGGTTTGCACACACTGCAGCAGGGATTTTGGCCCACACCTCCATACAGACCTTCTCCAGATCCTTCAAGTTTCGGGGCTGTCGCTGGGCAATATGGACTTTCAGCTCCCTCCAAAGATTTTCTTTTGGGTTCAGGTCTGGTGACTGGCTAGGCTACTCCAGGACCTTGAGATGCTTCTTACGGAGCCACTCCTTAGTTGCCCTGGCTGTGTGTTTCGGGTCGTTGTCATGCTGGAAGATCCAGCCACAACCCATCTTCAATGCTCTTACTGAGGGAAGGAGGTTTTTGGCCAAGATCTTGCAATACATGGCCCCATCCATCCTCCCCTCAATACGGTGCAGTCGTCCTGTCCTCTTTTAGAAAAGCATCCCCAAAGAATGATGTTTCCACCTCCATGCTTCATGGTTGGGATGGTGTTCTTGGGGTTGTACTCATCCTTCTTCTTCCTCCAAACACGGCGGGTGGAGTTTAGACCAAAAAGCTCTATTTCTGTCTCATCAGACCACATGATCATCTCCCATTCCTCCTCTGGATCATCCAGATGGTCATTGGCAAACTTCAGACGGGCTTGGACATGCGCTGGCTTGAGCAGGGGGGACTTTGCGTGCGCTGCAGGATTTAAATCCAAGACGGCGTAGTGTGTTACTAGTGGTTTTCTTTGAGACTGTGGTCCCAGCTCTCTTCAGGTCATTGACCAGGTCCTGCCGTGTAGTTCTGGGCTGATCCCTCACCTTCCTCATGATCATTGATGCCCCACGAGGTGAGCGATGCCCCTACACGGCAGGACCTGGTCGATTTTATCCTTGATGTCCTTACACAGCTTTCTGGCCATTGTGGAGAGGTTGGAATCTGTTTGATTGAGTGTGTGGACAGGTGTCTTTTATACAGGTAACGAGTTCAAACAGGTGCAGTTATTACAGGTAATGAGTGGAGAACAGGAGGGCTTCTTAAAGAAAAACTAATAGGTCTGTGAGAGCTGGAATTCTTACTGGTTGGTAGTTGATCATATACTTATGTCATGCAATAAAATGCAAATTAATTTAAAAATCATACAATTAGATTTTCTGGATTTTTCTTTGATATTTCTTAATTATTTCAATAATTGGCACAAATTTCACATGTTTTTGTCAATATGGTATATTGTGTGTAGAATGATGGCAAAAATAAATACATAAAATAAATTAGGAATGAAGTCTATAACATAACATAATCAGAAGACAGTGAAGGGGTGTGAATACATTCCAAAGGTGCTATGTCTTTTAGTAGTGGTTTTATAGGAAAACATGCTGTCAACTGTCACCGTAAACGTATTTTCATTGCAGTACTCTGCTGCTATTTGCTATTGCCCATGCGGAAATGTAATACATGACAGTATATATATATGTAACTTACAGTGGGGAGAACAAGTATTTGATACACTGCTGATTTTGCAGGTTTTCCTACTTACAAAACATGTAGAGGTCTGTAATTTTTATCCTAGGTACACTTAAACAGTGAGAGACCGAATCTAAAAAAATCCAGAAAATCACAATGTACGATTTGTAAATAATTAACTTGCATTTTATTGCATGACATACAGTCATGTGAAAAAATTAGGACACCCTATGAAAACGTGTTTTTTTAACATATTTAGACATATGGATATTTAATATCAATTTTAACAATACTGAGAGATTGAAATAATATAACTAAACAAGTAAAACTGAAGGAATACTTTTTAAAACTTCTAAAATGTAATGAAAGAAACATGCAATTTCTGGTGAGGAATAAATTAGGACACCCCCACATTTTGTCCCACTTAAAATGGCTGAAATCACACACAGGTGTATCACATCAGGTGCACATGATTAGAACATTGTTACTCAGCATTTGGAAGGAGGCTTGCCCTATTTAAACCTCAGACATTCAGTTTGGTGTGCTTCTGACTGTTGACGTGAGAGTGAAAACCATGGTGAGATCGAAAGACCTGTCTGAGGCCTTCAGAAAGAAGATTGTTGCAGCTTATGAGTCTGGTAAGGGATTTAAAAAGATCTCAAAAGAGCCATTCCAATGTCTGGAAAATAGCGTACAAGTGGAGGACATTCAAAACAACTGCCAACATGCCCAGGTCTGGCTGTCCAAGCAAGTTCACCACGAGAGCAGACCGCAAGATGCTAAAAGAAGTCTCCAAAACCTCTAAAATGTCATCACGGGACCTACAGCAGGCTCTGGCGACCGTTGATGTGAAAGTGCATGCCTCTACAATCAGAAAGAGACTGCAAAAGTTTAATCTTCACGGGAGGTGTGCAAGAAGGAACCCTTTACTCTCCAAGAGAAACACTAAGGCCAGACTGAAGTTTGCCAGAGAGAACAGAGACAAAGAACAGGACTTCTGGAATAATGTTCTTTGGACAGAACAGAGGAAATTTTTGGCACACACCAAATACAGCGTTCCAGGAAAAGAACCTCATACCAACTGTGAAGCATGGAGGTGGAAGTGTCATGGTTTGGGGATGCTTTGCTAAACATACCAGTAAATCCACTAAGGACTGGCTGAAAACTAAGAAATGGGAGTCCTGCAATGGCCCAGTCAAAGCCCAGATCTTAATCCCATTAAGATGCTTTGGGGTGACTTGAAACAGGCTGTACATGCAAGAAACCCCTCAAACATCACACCGGTTGAAGCATTCTGCATTGAGTGGGGCAAACTTTCCTCAGACCGATGTCAGAGACTGGTGGAGGGTTACAAGAAGTGTCTCACTGAAGTTATTTCAGCCAAAGGGGGTAACACTAGGTATTAGGGGGTAACACTAGGTATTAGGGGGTAACACTAGGTATTAGGGGTAGCGCTAGGTATTAGGGGGTAACGCTAGGTATTAGGGGGTAACGCTAGGTATTAGGGGGTAACGCTAGGTATTAGGGGGTAGGGTGTCCTAACTTTTTCCTCAGTTAGAATGTGCATTTATGTTGATGTCTTTTGTTTAATGAGTAAAACAATGTTATTCTTTGCTGTTTACCTGCAATTGGATCACTTTTTTCCAGAGATGAATAAAACAAGATTAGACATCGATATGTGAACATTTCTTAATGAATAACTGAGTATTTAATGGGGTGTCCTCATTTTTTCACATGACTGTAAGTATTTGATCACCCACCAACCAGTAAGAATTCCAGCTCTCACAGACCTATTAGTTTTTCTTTAAGAAGCTCTCCTGTTCTCCACTCATTACCTGTATTAGGTACACCTGTTTGAACTTGTTACCTGTATAAAAGAAACCTGTCCACACACTCAATCAAACAGACTCCAACCTCTCCACAATGGCCAAGACCAGAGAGCTGTGTAAGGACATCAAGGATAAAATTGTAGACCTGCACAAGGCTAGGATGGGCTACAGGACAATAGGCAAGCAGCATGATGAGAAGGCAACAACAGTTGGCGCAATTATTAGAAAATGGAAGAAGTTCCATGGAGGAAGGTGAGGGATCAGCCCAAAACTACACGGCAGGACCTGGTCAATGACCTGAAGAGAGCTAGGACCACAGTCTCAAAGAAAACCATTAATAACACTACGCCATCATGGACTAAAATCCTGCAGGGCACGCAAGGTCCCCCTGCTCAATGCAGCGCATGTCCAGGCCTGTTTGAAGTTTGCCAATAACCATCTGGATGATCCAGAGGAGGAATGGGAGAAGGTCATGTGGTTTGATGGGAGAAGGTCATGTGGTCTGAGAGCCAAAATCCCTGCTGCAGTGTGTGCAAACCTGGTCAAGAACTACAGGACACGTATGATCTCTGTAATTGCAAACAAAGGTTTCTGTACCAAATATTAAGTTCTGCTTTTCTGATGTATCAAATACTTATGTCATGCAATAAAATGCTAATTATATACTTAAAAATCATACAATGTGATTTTCAGTATTTTTATTTTAGATTCTGTCACTCACAGTTGAAGAGTACCTATGATAAAAAATACAGACTTATACAGACATGCTTTGTAAGTGGGAAAACATGCAAAATCGACAGTGTATCAAATACTTGTTCTCCCCACTGTATATGGCTTATTTGAGCATATATATTGTGATATAAGTATTTATTTGTTTTGATCAACACGTATGTAAATATATGTCAAAATATTCAAGAATTGGCTGTTTTTATATGTCACATTGAGTGTATCAAATACTTGTTCTCCCCACTTGTATGTGTTAACCGATGGTGTGACATTTTGCATTAAAGCTTTGATGTTTGGGTAATTCATTGAGGGTATAAAACAGTTCCCTCTTGCCATCTTAAGGATAGTGTGTCCGGGGGTATAGGGCTTTTATTCAAAAGAATGTAGCCTACTTGAGATTGCAAATGTAATGTTTTCGTAGGCATAGTGCCCTAGAAGTCCTCCTTGACCTGTTCTCCTCTCTAGCCATGTGTTGTGACACCGTTACCTCTGTGATTGTAATGAACCTTTTGCGTGTCATTGAATTGAGATTACTAACATGTGTCTAGCCTGCTATGTGGAGCTCTTTAGGTTTAAGATGTCTGAAAGTGTATGAGCTTTCAGGCTGATGGAGATTGTGTCTTGATGCTCAAAACAGAATAACTAACTGTTGTTGCATTGTACAATTGCCTGTTTATTTTAATATACAGTACATGCCAAAAGTTCAAAGTTCAACCTCATTCAATGCGTTTTCTTTATTTTCATGACTATTTACATTGTAGATTCTCACTGAAGGCATCAAAACCAAGAGTGAACACATTTGGAATTATGTACTTAACAAAAAAAGTGTGAACTGAAAACATGTCTTATATTTTAGATTCCTCAAAGTAGCCACCCTTTGCTTTTATGATAGTGCTGCAAACCCTTGGTGTTCTCTCAATGAGCTTCATGAGATAGTCACCTGAAATTTTCACTTCACAGGTGTGCTTTTTATTTATCCCTTATTAATGGGGTTGGGACCATCAGTTGTGTTGTGCAGAAGTCAGGTTGATACACAGCCGACAGCCCAATTGGACAACTGTTAGAATTCATATTATGGCAAGAACCAATCAGCTAAGTAAAGAGAAATGAGTGGCCATCATTACTTTAACAAATGAAGGTCAGTCAGTCCGGAAAATTGCGAAACCTTTGAATGTGTCCCCAAGTGCAGTCGCAAAAACCATCAAGCGCTACAACGAAACTGGCTCACATGAGGACCGCCCCAGGAAAGGAAGACCAAGAGTCACCTCTGCTGCTGAGGATAAGTTCATCCGAGTCACCAGCCTCAGAAATCGCAGGTTAACAGCAGCTCAGATTAGAGACCAGCTGAATGCCACACAGAGTTTTAGCAGCAGACACATCTCTAGAACAACTGTTAAGAGGAGACTGGGCGAATCAGGCCTTCATGGTCAAGTAGCTGCTAGGAAACCACTGCTAAGGAGAGGCAATAAGCAGAAGAGATTTGTTTGGGCCAAGAAACACAAGGAATGGAAATCTGTGCTTTGGTCTGATGAGTCCAAATTTGAGATCTTTGGTTCCAACCGCCGTGTCTTTGTGCGACGCAGAAAAGGTGAACGGATGGATTCTACATGCCTGGTTCCCTCCGTGAAGCATGGAGGAGGAGGTGTGATGGTGTGGGGGTGCTTTGCTGGTGACACTGTTGGGGATTTATTCTAAATTGAAGGCATACTGAACCAGCATGGCTACTACAGCATCCTGCAGCGACATGCCATCCCATCCAGTTTGCGTTTAGTTGGACCATTTTTCAACAGGACAATGACCCCAAACACACCTCCAGGCTGTGTAAGGGCTATTTGACCAAGAAGGAGAGTGATGGAGTGTTGCGCCAGATGACCTGGTCTCCACAGTCACCGGACCTGAACCCAATGAAGATGGTTTGGGGTGAGCTGGACCGCAGAGTGAAGGCAAAAGGGCCAACAAGTGCTAAGCATCTCTAGGAACTCCTTCAAGGCTTTTGGAAAACCATTTCAGGTGACTACCTCTTGAAGCTCATCAAGAGAATGCCAAGAGTGTGCAAAGCAGTAATCAGAGCAAAGGGTGGCTACTTTGAAGAAACTAGAATATAAGACATGTGTTCATTCATAGTTTTGATGCCTTCAGTGAGAATCTACAATGTAAATAGTCATGAAAATAAAGGAAACGCATTGAATGAGAAGGTGTGCAAACTTTTGGCCTGTACTGGTACCTTGTGTATTGTGTCTGCTAAGCCTGTATGATTTCACCAAATTCTTCATGTTGTAGGCCTGTTTTGTATATTTTTATGTTTACCAGTGTACTGAGTTATGTGATCTTTGAACAGAAGTGGTCTTTGAACAGTCAAAATATACTACACAGTGATTGTGTTCATGGAACACAGTACCTTTTATTTTAAATGTATACATAGAAAATGGTAAATGGCTTGAGTGTGTCTTTGGTAAAGAATATGATAGCAATCTCAGTTTCATATCTGATATTTGTGTGGTCAGAAAGGTAACTAAGGTATCCAATAGAGGGCAGTGGCAGCCCAGAAACGGACGGTGGCAGGGCAAGATTTCACAGGGCAAAATTCACAGTGATTTCTCTGCCCACAGACAGCGCACTTCCCTTTTCATATTACAGTTTAACCTTCAGAGAAACAGCCCAAGTCTCTTTCATAGGGGAGATCTGTATTATAACCACAAAAGCATATACAAAATGGAAATTAGACATGCATTAAGAAGAACAACCACAATTGACAAGAAAAATATAATTTATAAGGTATTTAAATGGTCTTATGGTCCCTAATACATTTAAATGAAAATCACTCTGAATGGCATTTGTTGGGTGTGGGACCTATTCAATAGAAATGTTACCCAGTTCTGAATAGGCCTACTGTATTTGAAGTACTATCCAGTCCTGAGAGTGTGTTTGGTAATTGCTGTTCTTTAAAATAATTTTCTTGGTAAGAGAGTCAGGAAGGTTATACATGGCAGCAGCTCTGAATCACAATAATTATGTTCATATACAGCTTTTGTGTAAAATGCTATTACATTGTGTATAGTATTGTCATGAGCATGAAAATGCGTGAAAAATACAGGAACCAAAATAAAACCCTGTGGAACTCCTTTGTGGTGAAAATAAAATGTTGATTTAATTTGGTTAAGCCTGAGTATAGCCTGGGTTCTATCGCAAAGGTAATTTTGAAACCAGAGGCAAAAATATTGTGTGATCTACTGTACTGAATACCTTCAACAGGTCAACAAACAGAGCAACAGACCCGGATTTGTCACCCAAGACAATATCATTTACAACCAGTATAGTTGCTGTAATAGTACTGTGCCATTATCTAAAACCAAATTGAAATCTGTTCAATTTTCTGATGAAAAGAAACAACTCTTTACCAATGCCTCCAGGTTTTAGCCAGGAATTACAATTTAGAGACCGATAATTGTCAAATACACTAGGGTCTCTGCCCTTATGCAGTGTGATCACATTAGCAGTTTTTCTTTAAATTTAGGGATAACCCCAGAAATGAATGTTAGATATAATATATGCATTAGAGCTTTAGAGATACATGTACCACAATTCATATGATGTAGCTCAAACAGTAATTTAAGCCTACTTGGCTTAACAACATGGACATAGAAGAATATGCTATAT
The DNA here is from genome assembly GCF_011004845.1 of Esox lucius. Taxonomy (NCBI): domain Eukaryota; kingdom Metazoa; phylum Chordata; class Actinopteri; order Esociformes; family Esocidae; genus Esox; species Esox lucius. The sequence continues at coordinate 10,791,234 of NC_047588.1, read as the reverse complement.
ACTCAAGATGCTTATAAAATAACAAATGAAAGATTGAAAGAAGGCATTTCTGTTGAAAAGTAACTTAGCCCAGCATAATTAAATTACTAAGCAGCTGAAAGAACATTTAGAGCATACTATCCCCTCCTTTCTTGAGTACATCCATCAGCGCTGTCAAGGTCGCTAAATTAAAGTGATTGATGTCTGGCTTGCGGGAATACGAGTCGTATCAGAAAACATAAGACATATAGGTTAACATATAGGTGTTGGAGGCCTATGATATTATCAGTGTACGTTATTTATGTTTTATTTGGCCTAGGGAGAGTAGCTGCTGCTTCACCAAAAGCTAATGGTGATTAAAATAAACTATAATAAACACAGGCCACCAGGGGGACCCACTGGATAGAGGAGTGAATCTTTTAAGAAAAAGATAGGCAGGAATAAGCAACCAAAATAAAAAAGGAAAGTGGGGCTGGTTGATAGTTCTGATTGGTTCTAGGAGTGCCGAAGGATGGTAAGTAAAGTGCAAATTCCTTCATGTCTATGAACGTATGGCTTCTGACTTTTTTTGCATGGCATTATTCAAGAACATAAACAGGTCTACACAGTGATAACTAACTATTTGAGTGCTACATGTGTGTGGACAATTGAGACACGGGTATTTTCTGTCAACCAAAGCAATAGTCCTGACGGTTAATCAATTAAGCAACTATTCTAACAGAGGAAAATAGCCCAGCTTACGCGACCTACGTGACTGCACATATCAGTATTCTCTGAGAGATTGTGGCGTCAGCTTGACAGGATAAAAAACTACTGATATCGGCAACCTCAAAAGGAAAGACACGGATCTGAACACAACCAAAAACAGGTACATGTGCGCCCGTATCATAGTCTAACAACTAATAGTGCAAGCAGGCGACGCAAGCGCCCATCCCGCTCAGAGGGAGCTGTGTAAATTGTACGCGTAACTGGCTGGTGTGCTCATCCGTGCTGATGGCTCACTCAAACTGCCCCACCCCCTTCATGTATCTAAACTTCCATGGCTTCCTATATAGCTTGCTACGTGTGCTTTTGCCATTTCAATTGCTGAGGTGTATTCCAACCAGCTTTAACTGAACGCACTGACAGGTAAGTTAAAACTACAGCTTTTTCAGATACATTTTTGGAGAAACAAAACTTTTGTTTTGATTTTCATTGTATCCACAGCTGATTTCCCCCAAAAATTACTGGTTTACAAAATGAATTCGTTCACAATGGACGTTGGAGGTGTAGAAGATGCTTGAACTCTGTTCCACTACATTTGGAAACGGACACTGATTGTGTTATTCATAGTTAAAGTCATTGGAAAGTAGCCTTGAACTGCTGAATCTCACACGTTAGTTTGTCGAATAAACGGTTGCACTTCATTTTTGACATGCAAATCGGTTAGTGGAGTTTGTAGACTAGTCAACAGAAGTTTAGGAATATCATTGGACCTCTCGTTATGGAGGATGTGTTCCTGTAGAAATCCTCTGAGGGAAGTCGAATTCATTAATTACTTCGTTCCACACTAATCCTGGATTCCTATAAAAAGTTATGAGAACAAATCTAATATAAGAATCACTTAGGAGTGTTTCATTTCTTTTTGGCAAATCCTAAAGTATTTTTGACTTGTTTTGTTTGTACTTCATAATTGAATGTTAAACAGTTGCTACAGTTATTTACGTCTTATCCATTTCATTGGATCTAGGCCTCCACTTGTCTAATTAGGAAAGCATATTCTAGTTTTATCCTCATGAAATGTCATCATTGTTATTGCAATCGATATGTGAAATGTATCTACATAAAAAAACAACAACATAGTAAATAATAAGGGTTTATTTTATTGAACTTGAAATGTGCTCTATATATTTTGTCAGTAATTTTTTTTCTTCTAACATGCTTTAACTGGGCAAAGATAGGGGAACAATCAGTGATTGAAATGGCACTGGCATGTCTGCATGTAGGTGTCCACAAGGCACTGAAGGGCAGCAGGGTTATGAGATTCTGTAACATTGTTTTCTACTGACTTACATACCATGGAATGGCATCATTTAGAAGATGTGGGCATCATGCCATTCTTGGTGTTCACTTTCTGGTGTAATAAAAATCAATTTTCATGATCTCAATAGAACAAGTGACTAATCACATGGATTCAAATCAGTTCTAAGAACATTGAAAACAGCTGCAGTAAAAACATTTTCTGGCTGGTACCAAGTAGAACTAATGTGAGCTATCCAACAGCGCACAACATTCTTTGCTTTTTATTTGACATGCCAAATTTAAAGCTTATTTGACATGTCAAAAAATTTAAGGCAAATAACCTTGGCTCCCAAATGGCAAATCACCAATAAAAAGGCAAAAAAGTAGGCTAGAATTATACTTGGAACAAAAATATGCCCTCCTTTGGTCAATGTGATTCACCAGACGTCCACCAGAGTCCTTCAAAAAGAGCTGTTTGTTTGCTAATGACCCATCGCTACTCTAATCTCATGGCATACCTGTTGGGAAAGTGTCCCATGCTACCTCAGAAGGTGACCGAAACGTCTTTATCTAAATAAAACTATCATAGTATAAAGATGCAATTTGTCCTTCCTCCTTTTTTTTTCCTGACAGGCATGTTAAACTCTGAGTGGTAAGTGTAATTACCTTGTTTAAATGGACCTGTTTAAACCTATGAACAGCTTTATTGATTTTCATTTACTTTCATTGGCAAATGGCCTGAGCTACATGGCTTTGACTGACGAAAGGGCTAGTGATTAACACCTGCCTTCACAAGCAGTGTTTACAGACCACTCTGTGATGTTGTGTGATGGAAATATTGTCTCCTTCTATTTCTGAGTAAGATGTGCCCCTCAGATCAGGTATGCGTTCTGCTGACAGTGATGTTGCTGTCAGACTGGTGGCTCTGAGGAGAAATGAAAGCCCTTACAGTAGCACCGTCTCCACCAACACCATTGTCACTCATCAGCCTATGGGTCTTCTTACACCTTAATGTTTACTTCAGAATGTATCGAAGTGTGATCTAGATTACCTTAGTGAAAACGTGCAGACATTTCTCTTGAGATGCAACCTTTCGAGGTAGCGCACTACATTTTAGGAGCGCACTCAGTGTATTGCCGTGTAAAGGCAAATATTAGAGTTTGACAGGTGCAGCTCTGTTTGACTGAAGGACAACTAATTCAGTGATGTGAAAGTGAAGTGTCATATTTTAACTCCTTAATTTTGGTCTAACTAATTTAATATCCTTTTTTTGCTAGAAAAACCAGACTGAAAAGAGAACCAAAACTTCCCTCTTAGCCAGCCTCTGTGCTGAAATAGGAGCAAATCAAAGCAATGAAAGTTTAGTCAAGTGGCTGCACACACTCCTCAACTTTCAGTAAACAACCTTAACAATCTCATTTGTTTGGTACATTTCAATGTAAGGGCTACTTTAAAGTCGGTTCCAGAATTTGCATATTTCTTTGCTACAAAGCAGTCTTTGCCCACGCTGCCAAACATGTTGATGTGAAAATGACAATCCTGCCTGTCCTGGACTTTACAACACTCATCATTGTGGTCTTACACTCTGGTAAACTGGACCTTGCTGAATATGTGACGCCAGACTCACAGATTCAAGTCCATCTTAAAAATACCCTCTTCACCCAAGTTTCCTCTTCAGTATGCGCTTACCTAAGAGAATGCAACACTCTAGTAGGCATCTCACACTGGTTATCTCTAAAGTGAACTCCTTCGGCTGTCATTTTTTCCGGTTCTCTGCTGACAGGAGTGTTGCAGAACTTGACCCTGTCATAACCCCTTATTTGTACTATATTGGTCAGCTCATATGGTGATCAACATTTCCACCATATTCTGTGTGAATTTATAAGGATTATGTAATAAGATCTTTGCACCTTTTCCATTAATACATTTCACCTCATTCAGTGTAACTTCAGGACCTATTGCTTATTCCATTGTATTTAGATGTAACCCTGGGGTTCTTAAGCATCGTGCGCATATAGTAGCTTGGTTTGCATTTGAACACCAGCAATTGGAGATTTTTCATATTCACACTGACCATTTGTAGATGACCCACCGGAGAGTGGAATGATGCATTTTGAATTGCTTGGAAATGGCTTTGTAAGATTATTGCCCACTCATTAGTATTTTTATTTTTTTATCTGAAGTAACCATGTATCCAAAATTAAAACAGGAGAACTTTTCAGGCAGTGTTCTTGCTTTTTCAGAGTAAATAAACTAAAACAAGACAAGTTTTAAATAAAACATTTTCTCTCGTGTTTACACTCTGTATAGTAATATAAGTGTAGGCCCTTATTTAGTAGAACTTACTATACTCGGAGGCAGGAGGGCAGAGTGAAGAGACTTTGGCTTGCTGTCTTTGGCTTTGAACTATGGGGTTTGTTGCAAATGCTCAGCATGTTCTCCTGTGACTGGTGTAGCAAAAACACAAGGCGAATGTGTCCGCACCCAAAGAGTTTACCACTTTCTCTCCCTTCAACAATTTCATAATATCCAAGCCCTGCATGTTTTAGATCTCTCCCTGATCTGTCGCCATTGGACATCTTGACACTACTGTAATTATCAATTTAGCTTATATTCAAACCCTGTACCTCCAAATTGGTTTACTAGGCCATTGTCCTTAAAAAAAATATTTTTTAATTCAAAGTTATTGTATACATTTATTTGTATGTTCCTATAGCTTTGACAATGTTCACAGAGAACCTGTTCAAAGTCAAAGGAGGTGTTGACTTAATTTAATCTCTTAATCCAATGATATAATGGGAGCGCCAACAATCCGATTACTTTAGTTTAAGGTTGTTTATCAGACCCCTGCTTGCCGACAGATTAACGTCAAACTCTGTCTTTGAATACGATTCTTCTTAGTAGTATATCTCAGGTTTTGAGCTGTGAATGAAGCCCTCAAAGATGCAGAACATTTACAACCACCCAAAAGGACACTTTCTAATGTGGTATAATGATGGTACTAATATTACAAGGTCATTGTCACTAAGAAACTATCATCTCACCTTACTCCTTCAAAAATGTAATTTGGTCATTGTTCCCATTTGGTCATTGTTCCTGTTGAATCCTCGATTCCTACCTGTACGTGTCTCACGGCATTCAGTATAATGTAATGTTTGTCATCGCATTTAGAAACATTTATTTTTCCAGTTTTTGTTCTTTGTACTGTCCTTTCTGGTGTTTTTAATGGCTAGGTTGTCCTCAAATGAGAATTTGGTTCTCAAGTGATTTACCTGGTTAAATTAAGTTTCAATAAAAGCAACTAATTGTCTTTTGGACATTAAGCCTATCACTTGGCACAAAATCTTGAAAAAAATGAAAAGCAAGATTGTAGTAAAGGCTAAGATTATGTGGGGTGATAACTGGTTAGGCCACATCATGGTTTAGGAGATTTCTGAAACAGAAATTGCAACTCTTAAGCAAGTGAAATGGAAATGGCTTATGTAACATTTAGACGAACTGCATGTCTCCACTACGATGTAATGAGCCACACTGTTCTGGTAGGGGAATGGGATGTTTCAGGCATATCATTTCTGCTTTAAGACCAGTCTGGTTACATAATCCAACATGTTGACATGCATGGACCTATAGCCATTTCCCCCCTTTACTATGTGTGGCTGACCGGTCGTTTTGTACTGTTGTGACGAGGGTGTGGGTGGGCGTGTATGTGTGAGCGCAAGCCGCTGAAGGATAAATGCATTTTGACAGCTGTATGTTTGGTTATGAGAGGGTGTGTTTTAGGCATGCTGGCAGATCTGGTTGGATAAGACCAGGCTATATAAAAGGGAAAACGACAAGGCAGAAGCTCTGAGGTTTCATAACAGTTTGGTTGGCTGAGCGCTACATACACCGTGTTCAGACTGGCCAGTCGGAGTAGCGTTTGCAGGCTCTTTGTAACCACAGAGCCCCTGTAAGTTGTGGAGGATCTTTCTCTTTTCGGCTGCATTCTGGATCCTTTTTTTTTAACCAGGAGCAAATCGGGATCGCAACAAGTTTGAATATTTTTTTTTTTGCATTGTCACCTTTTTGCTGAACAACAGGGTGTATATAATCATAACCAGGTTGGCAGACAAACACGTCACGTGTTCTTACCTTCCCTTCACATCCCTCCCCTTGTCTTCCCAGTGGAATGTTGTTAACCGACGTGGTGTGTACAGACTTTATTTCGTTTGGTGGCTTAGATAATGGTAGTGTGGGTCCCCTAGTGTTGGTCCCAGGCTGGGCAGCAGAATGGTTTCATTGATGCACTTCCAAAGACTAGTTGGTCATCCCTTCTGTTTCTCATCTAGCCGACTCCCCTAACAAATAGCCTACTAAAAGGGATAATCTGGGAGTTGGAGTTTGCAGAAAGTGTGTAGACTGGTTTGCTAGATGTATGGAAATTGCTTAATAGTATTTACTTTTGATAATTAGCTTTGTACATTTAGTCTCTTGTAACTTAGTTGCTGGCACTTGGCATTTTCTAAGGGTCCAATACTGGAACTTATTTTGAATAAGATTATCTGCAAAATAATCACTACTCTCAACACTTGTATTTTAGGCTAATTTAAAAGGGACGTTTCTGAAATAAAAATGTGGTACATAGGTCTATGCCAGATGTTTAACATCTGACCATGGCACCTTTGTCTGGATGAGATCATCTGTACAGACTGGATTTGACAGGATCCGGGAGACTGGTTTGTTCATGGCATTTGCCTTGGGCGAGAAGTGTTCCCTTCCTCTTCACACCAGTCAGATGGTTTGAGTTTATTTGCAAGCGTACAATACTGCCTTGTTCCACATCACGACAGTCCATGTACGGTATTACGTTTTAAGTTTTGTTTAAAGGAGTGCTTTTTCTCCCTCCCTGTCACTTTTGTTTTGCTATTTGACATTCTTCAGTCTTCTACATTTATTTAGAAAAACGATAAACTGGGCCTTACTGTAAATGCCAGGTGGAGTTACTGCTGTTTCTCTCTCTCCACCTACAGGTCCCCAGGCCAAAGGTGCATTAACAGAGCGCTGCCCCGACCCAGGGTCCTACAGACATGATTATCAGACTGGGCAGACTGACCCCTGGATACTTCCGTCTTCTCCAAGTATGCACTCTTTATAGGTTTTGCTGAAGTTGCCTGTGTGAATACTGTTTGGATGTTTATTCAGCGCTTAACTTGCCGTAACAATATTGAAAATGTATAATTCCGAACAGAACAATCAGTTTCTCGAGTGAAAAAAGAAGCTTAACAGATGCTGTAATTGCTATCACCGTGCATTTTAATGGTAGTGTGGTCTAGAGTTGCCAATGCCTAAGTAAATCCACACATCTATTAATCTGTTAAATTAATGTTTGCCCTATAATACTCATGGCTGATCTGAGTTCTTGATGACATCTGAGCAGGCATTTCCTGTAAAGGAGTTATGATTCACATGATATTTAATCAGCGCATGACAAATGCTGCTTACTTTTTAATCAATTTTACTTCCCTACATATGACATGCATTCCCAGAACATAACCATAGGTTTAACCCCTTGGTTTTGAGGTAGATGTACCCTAGAGGTAAAACAAATGTAACAGCCTTGTGCTACAGGATGCCCTGCTTCCAAACTTTTTTTTCAGGAGCTAAAATACAAACGGACAATCCTTTTCTAATCCTCTTAAGATCTTATTGTAAATGCAAGTTGTTAAAACGGCCTTACCAACACTGACTTGTCAGACCTTGTTGACTTCACTGGACTGCCAGTTGGGGATCTGGATCTGGTGTGTTATAGTGGCTGTTTTAAGGCGTGGGGCCCAACCCCCTTCCCCCGACCACCCTCAATCAGCTTTCATCACCAAAGCCTCTAATATGATTAGCATCTGCTAATGCTAGAATATGATTTAATGCCCATTATTGCCCATCCGTTGCCTTTATCCTTTACGGTCGTTAGTGTGACGAATGTCGTCGTTTGTTTGAAGTGTTTTCTGGTTTTCACTAATCGGGAAGCAAAGGGTGGCCCCAATACAGGGCATAGACTTGAATACTTCTAAAAGTGTCTCGCTGTTACGTAGATTTGGACATGTTGAGAAAATGGACTTTGTTGTAGCAGGCTTTAAATGCATGTATAAGAATTAGGTCTCTGATTAGATCTCTGCATTCTATGAATGACTAGCAAGGCCAGTTCATTAATGGTAATGCTTTAAGATACTACCTTTTATCCTCCTGGTTAGTAAATAAACATTGCTGATAGATGGGCATAGGCAACAATTTCACTGAAATCTGAATTTTGACCTCCAATCCTGTTTTAGCTGTAAATTTGTGGTTGAATCCTGAAGCTTTTTTTATTTTCCCCATGGAGATCTATGGAGTGTTCTCTGGATACCTGAGCTCAATATGGATAATGTCCCATCTTAGGGAGTTGGTTCACAACGATGGTTTCAACAAGATTTGCAACGGATTTATCTGTGTAAATAGTGCAAACAGAGGAAAATGGAAATCGTTGCCTACAAAGGTAGCATGGGACACTTTCCCCACAGAAGCTCCCTGCGGTTTCTGTGGTCCAAACAACAGTTTGCTCTTGTGTAATTGTAAGACTAGTGATGTTGGAGGTCAAAGGACAATTCCCACAGCAGCTGACCGATTTAGTGTGGGGGACCTACCTCTCTATGACACAATTTAATTGGCTCATAAAGCTATTATTACGAATTAGTAATAGATGTTAAGAAGAATTTCAATCTGCCTGCTTGTCAACATGTTTTCTCAATAGTTCCATTTGATCAACTATGTGCGACGAACTAGCTTTTGGTGTAAGATGTTCAACATGTTTTGCGCTGGAACATATTCAACGTCATGCTGTGCTGGTTAGCCCCAACCCTATTCCCCTATGTTTAATGTTAAAGATGGACTGGCTGGTTCAGCTACATTGTTAGCATGCTACTTTCATGATGTTCAAACGTAAGAAATTCAGCAGGTTCCTCCACAAAATCGCTAGCTATGGGATGTCATTTTCTTTGAGTCCTTGTTCTATAGTACAATTTGCCATAAATGAAAGAAATGATCTTAGAATTGTGTGCAGTTGTAGATGACATTGGCTTTTAGTCCAGTCTGAAAATAAATCTATTCATTTTTAATTCTTAGGATTGATTTGAATCAACGTGGCGAGTTACTTGTTACATTGAGGACAAAATTCAGTTCATGAAAGTGACTAAATGTAACTAAAGCAAGCTAGCCAACTATTTAGCCCTCCTGCCCTAAAGCCACAGATAGGTTTGACTGCACCAGGTGCTGCGTGTGCATGTTTTCAACTTATCACTCAGCTTTGTGAATGTGAAATATTCCCATTGCAAGTGTAAATCCAAATTGTATTTCCCTGTTCTGTAAATTGTTTTTGAAAATCAGTTGTCACGACAAAAGCTTTAGTCTGAGTAGACCCTGAATGGAAATGGAGCCTTTATGGGATAATGGCTGGCAAGGAGGGGGGGCTAGGTCACGCCCTCTTCGTGTGAGAGGAACTTCTGCTTCTGCACTGCCAATTTGGTATAGCGTGCGAAGGTTCTGTCATAGTCTTGTGAACAGAGAACATTGTGCCCTACCTTTCGCGAAAATCTATTTTTGCACATGAAACATTGACTACCTATATTTAACCACAAGCCTGAGCACATGACCGGCACTGTGGTTATTTTGAACTCCCTGGTGTTTTTAGAGAAGTTGTTACTGAGGATTGGCTTTGAAAGGAAGAAGCTTCATTGCCTGTTCTTGTTTTGTCACAGATTTATTATATTTTTTTTATAGATATATTTTTTTTTATAGAATTTGCTACAGAATCTATGCATTTTTCTTGGTTTTCATGCCCTCCGCTTTGCCCTTTATGTCCTCCCTGCAGAGACAGGTGGCCGGGGAGGTGCAGACCCAGCCACATGATCGTGTGGTCAACCAGATAGCCATGATGCTGGCCATCATGGGCCTGAGCCTGTCCTACTACAGTGCCAAGCAGATGACTGAGAAGGTCCGGAGGCTCCAGCCGGGGCCCGCACACTGAAGAGACCCGAGAGCCCTGGACTCCTTTGAACCCGGAGGGAGGACAAATCAACACATGTTTTTGAGCGAGGAGATGAGAAAACAACTCAATGATAGCGTTGTTGTCCAGTACAGTACCTTTTCACACCCTTTCATTCATTATGTTTAGACACTGGGATCACTCAGGACCCAAAGGGTGTTTGGAGTTCTATTGTTCATGTTATCTTGTGCATTAATGTTTGGAGGACCATGTGGGAGCGGGTGGGGTGGTTGAGAGAACCCCACCTCAGGTTTTGTGCTCTGGATAAGTCTTTTTTGTGAGCTGGTAAACACATCCATCTGCTGTGGTCAGACTGAGCCCCAGCTTCAGTTGTTGTCAAGATGCAGTCAGCACTGAGCTGGAAGGGGTGCGGGGGACATAAATACTGGAGATTTCACCAGTGGGGTAAATTAACTTAAAAGTAATGCCTTTGAAAGGGGAAGATGCATCTCTAACATAGTTATCTGGTTATGGCTAGAGGGCAGCCTCTAGTCAGGAGAAAGAAACTTGTTAGCTTTTGAAATTTCTTGAATACTTTTTTGCAATTGACATTTTGCCGCGCGAACTAGCTGTGGGTTAGACATGTCTGGTGAGTTTCACATGTATTATCTGTTAAATGTCGCAATCGTGCAGTACTGTTAAAACACAGTATTTTAATGTTTTATGAACTATGAGAGAAAGGGGACTTGATATAAATCACAACCATTAGTTTTTCTCTTACACAATGTTTCCACACTTGTCAATGAAGACTTGTTAAAGGTTTGTGGACTTCTTGAAGTACCTTTTTTATATCTGGAATAACTTGTAGGTAGTATTACAAATATTCTAACTTCAGTAAATGTAGCATGGGTTTGCAACTTTTGATCTCTACACAACTCAAGATTGCATCTGTAACATTTAAATGTGTCTTATAGAATGATAACAAAGAATGTACTGTGATGTTTTATCATTAATGATGAAATAAAGCTGTGACTATTTTTGAATGATGAAAGCAGTGGCACTTCAGTAATGATTTTAAGGTGTTTGGAAATTCTGGACAAGCTCCATGCAAACAGATATTTCTCTTGCAAAGGGAATGTATTTCTCTGTAAAACAAATCTATTGCATTGCTTCAGGGGTTTGCTCATTCCACCCCACACTGTTTTGTTGCGGCATGTTTTTTTTCGGAGCAAAACAAGGAGGAATCTGAATGTAGTCTGTTCTTTGTGACACCACGTTTAGCAACTGAAATGTGTGGTGGAATCAATACTCTGCAGATCACTATAGCCGCTTAGTTGTCATGTCAGACAGACGCTTCCTGTTTCTTAGCCCCAGATCCTGTCTGCTGCCCGCAGGAGCGTGCCGTCCGCACGCAAACGGAAGTATTCTTCCTCATAACGTTTCTGTCTGCAGTCTGTGTGCCAGCCTACCTCATTGATATGCATTTATTGTGGCAAAAATTACAGGGTACTGATTCTATTTTGCTTTACCTCTCATTTTCTTTATACTGAAAAGTAACTTAATTTGAACTGCTGTTTTATTCAATAAATAAAACAAAAATACGTTTTTATAAACCTGTGCAGATTAGGTCCATGTTTCAGAAGTCCCAGCTCACTATGTTTGAGGGTTGGAGGAAGACTGGTGACCCAGTTAAAAATCGATCATTTGGACGCATCTGGTTTTGTTATTGCTTTTCTCTACATAATTGTCTATAGCTGGGTGTACAGGATAGAAACTATGTGAAGTATTTGTAGCATGGTTGATGAGTGGTAAGGACAGCAAATAAGAGGGACTGATTAAAAGCACTTAATTCCATAGTTGAGTACTGAAGTTGGATTGTTTTCAACACTGAGCTCTTGTCAATCCTGAACCTTTTTCAACGGCTCACTTGAGCATTGGTGCAAGTGGTCAGAAGAAAATACTAATTTCTTTATTTTGGTTAGTTGAGATTAATATGTTGAGTATATTAAAGATTTGTTATACCTGACTAATTGTTGCGTTCTTAATGTATTTTTTTCAAGAAATGCTTTGTAGGGTAAATGTTAGGGATTTGATATTTGTTCTGAGTTGGTTTAAAATGACTTGTCTTTTTGGTTGTCTTTTAAGGTTCCGTCTGTTAGTGCCTGTGGGCCGATGCCATAAAGCCATTAAAATTCCCAGTTTTTCTCATAATTAAATGGAAGTAGTAGCTTTTGCGTTTAATTTGGGATCACCGCAGAATCACATTTCTTTGTCATTAGCCGTACTGGCTTACTGGAGCATGCTTTTCCGTGCATTTCTTTGAGCTTGTTTGGGTGGAGGCGAAAGCTAGGCAAGAGAATGCATGCTCATCGCTCGCTCAAACGCTCCAAGGCAGATGTGATGCCTTGTGACAGGACGTGGCCTCGTTGGATGACACGTGCCCATCTGCCCACTGCCCTAGCTCCTCCCACTCACCACCCTATACTGCACATCACTGGGCAAAAAAACGAGTTTGGTTTCTCCATGATGCTATCCTGGGACACAACCCTGAAAGAAGCCCTCCGATTGGCTATCCGGTGATGCGTCATAGAAATCGGCCTAGATATGATCCAAAGAGACAAAGGGATGAGGATCAGGTGGGGGGGGGGGGGGGGGGGGGGGGGGTTCAGGGTGGGTGGAACGACGGTCTGCCACCATTATGCCCCAGCGTTCCCTTTTTAACCTTAGGTGGGAAGGAGAACAAAGATTAAAAGAGGTGAGAACGGAGTGGCCTCAGGATTCTGAAAGTCTGAATACACTCGAAGTAGCTTGGTGTTGTCTAAAGCTAGGTATCACAGGAAGATGGGTTCTGTGCAGGTGTGGACTGAAGAATATTTTAATATCCTTGGGAGAAATGTATCTGCCTAAGTGGGTATATAATTATTGAAAACCTTCTAAATAATCAAAATAGATTATTGAAGTGTGAATTGTGCTGTTTATATTTATGTACAGTTGTGCTCAAAAGTTGGCATACCCTTGGAAAATGTATAATATATGGACCATTTGTTTAAGAAAACGAGTGAGCAGGCAAAACACATCTTTTATTTCTTATTGCATTCACATTCAACTGTAGGTCATAACAGAATGGCACAATCATGAAACAAAACATGGCAACAAAAAAATTAACTGACCCTGTTCAAAAGTCTACAGACCCTTCTTAATACTGTGTTTTTCCCCCTTTAGCATCAATGACAGCATGCAGTCTTTTGTAATAGTTGTCAATGCCCTAAATTCTTGCAGGTGGTATAGCTGCCCAGTCATCTTGCCAAGTCTTTGGTTGTCTTGCATGAACCGCACGTTTGAGATCTCCCTAGATCTCCCACTCCAGAACCTTCACCTATTTCTGCAGTAACCACTGGAGGGTCAACTTGGCCTTGTGCTTAGGGTCATTGTCATTCTGGAAAGTCCAAGAGCGTCCCATGCGCAGCTTTCGTGCAGAAGAATGCAAATTGTCCGCCAGTATTTTCTGACAACATGCTGCATTTATCTTGCCATAAATGTTCACAAGATTCCCTGTGCCTGTAGAGGTCACACACCCCCAAAACGTCAGTGAGCCACCTCCATGCTTCATAGTGGGGATGGTATTCTGTTCACTATAGGCCTTGTTGACCCCTCTCCGAACATAATACTTATGGTTGTGACCATAAAGCTCTATTTTGGTCTCATCACTCCAAATTACAGCGTACCAGAAGCTGTGAGGCGTGTCAAGATGTTGTCGGGCATATTGTAACTTGCCTTTTTTGTGGCATTAGTGCAGTAAAGGCATCTTTCCGGCAATTCGACCAGGCAGCTACATTTTGTTCAAGTATTGCCGTATTGTGCTCCTAGAAACAACCCCACCATCTTTTTCCAGAGCAGCCAATATTTCTCCTGAGTTTACCTGTGGGTTTTTCTTTGTATCCCGAATAATTCTTCTGGCAGTTTTGGCTGAAATCTTTCTTGTTCTACCTGACCTTGGCTTGGTATCCAGAGATCCCCAAATTTTCCACTTCATAATAAGTGATGGAACAGTACTGACAGTCATTTGCAAGGCTTTGGATATCTTTTTATATCCTCTTACAACTTTATAAACTTCTGTTACCTTGTTACGCAGGTCTTTTGACAGTTCTCTTCTGGCCCAGTATCCAGCCTGCTTAGTGCACCAGGTGAGAGCTAACAAACTCATTGACTATTTATACACATAATAATTGCAATTTAAAAAGCCACATATTTGGGAAATACACCTTAATTTGGCATTTTTGCCTGTGTGTGTCACCTTGTGTATCTGGAACAAGGCCAAACATTCAATGGTATGTCAAATTTTGATCAGGGCCATTTGGGTGATTTCTGTTATTATTATGATTTCAAAAGGAGCCAAACGTGATAATAAATGGCTTCATATGATCACTATTCATGAATAAATAAAATACATTTGTTTTGCTTAAATCACATTTCACTGTTGAAAAAAATCCTAATTTCACAATTTCTGCCAGGGTATGCAAACTTATGAGCACAACTGTAACTTCAAATGCAACAAAAGCATTAGAGTGGGAGTGAGAAGTAAGAAGGGATTTGGGGGAATTTGTACCGCTGGCACTTAGGAAACCACCAGGACGTCCCTCTGCTGTCCCTGCGGGCCTGTAAAGCTCATGAAGTACCATTCTTTTTTTGTCCCAGTCTCTATGTTCCAGTTTTTTTGAAAACACCATATGCTATTCCTGCCACTGTGTGTGTGCATGTTCTTCAGATGCCTTAATGAGTTGCATAAAGATTGGCAGACCACTGTTCCTGAAGACATTAGTGTAATTGTTGTTTTATGTGCAGAATAAAGTATTTTTAACTGTAGTCCTGTGATTGTTTTTAAAGTGGTGACATGGCTAGTGCCTCTCTGGAACACCGTCTCCCCTTTGTCACTAGAGGCCAGGTCCTGTTCATTAGGAACCAAAGCAGAGGAGTTGAGATTGATGTGGCCCGGGACAGCCTCAACTTGTTCAATGGGATATTTTTTGAAAATAATGTGTTCCAATACATTAGATCCTGATGCCATCTGTTACTCTCTGCAGGACCAGACACAGATATAGGCCTTGATTTTACTCCGTAGAATAAATCTGACGTTAAATCAATCCACATCCACCCTTGGTCAGGGCGGCTTTTGGCCTGGCAAGCCTCAGATGTAGGGTGGCATGTTCTCGTAATCTAGAAGCTGTTTTCTCCTTTTGCTCTCATTTCATTAGGATTTTGTGAAAGCTGCTTATCTCTCTGCACTCCAAGTTTGTTTTCTCATTCATTTGTGGCCTGTAAAGCATTTAGTCATTGTATTTTAATCCAACCACACTATATAAGCTATGTGAATGTAGTTATTTGGTCTGGTTAAATGGGGATGGTAAGTTTTGCTCATGAAAGTGGTTCTTGGTTAGGTGTAAATCTAAACATGCGAACTAAGTCCTTGTGGTGTTGAATCAATGGGATCTTGCCAATTGTCATATATACAGGACACATACCCCAAACCAAGCAAAGACACATTTGAATGGACTTCACAAGACCAACAGATGTTTGGGCTGGAACATTTTCACTGTTCCTTTGTTTACTTAGACTTTAATGGAATTAATTTGCTGAGGGGGATATAAGTATGTGCATATTAAAAGAGACCATATAACCTTTAAATACGTCATAGCTACAGTATATGGTTTACCTAACCTTCTCATAAAAAACACGAAATAGCCACAGACTTTCGTGAGACAGGAACATTTTTCTTGTGAAATGAATGAAACACAAGCTCAGAGACAATATCAGGACATATTGCAGAATGCGAGCAGGAAGAGCTGACATGACAAACCACGACTGCCTGACAATATACCATCTATTACATTTGCTACCAATTCTTAACAAACACGTTTTCAGTTTCATCAACAGGAGAGCAAAATAACAAATGATATAACAGACAATATGCAGTGAGTGACATATTAGACAAAGTTGGGATGTACTCAATTATTATTGGATGCTATTAACAAAGAGACACAGTACCTACAAACTAACCTAGATAATGATGTTGGATACGAAATTTATGTTGGTTTTTATAAAGGTGTTATAAACACCTGATCTAGCCCCTCTTGAGGTGTCACTAATAACATCAGGTACGCACAGTGTATTGTTTTGAATTTGGGCTCAACTTTGATTACTACACTGAACAAAAAAATAAAAGCACAATGTAAATTTGTTGGTCTCATGTTTCATGAGCTGAAATAAAAGATCCCGGAAATGGAACATACCGTTTCTGTATTCTCAATTATGTGAAATCCTTAGTTTAGGGGATAATGTATTTAATTGACTGATCACCTTGTATGATCTGTAACTCTGTAAAAACATTGACTTTTTTCATGTTGCATTCATATCTTAGTTGAGTATGCTAACTTCGTAATTGTAAATGTTTTTCCAGGACCTCTCCTTTCCACATGAATCCCAACTGGAAGGGTCTGGTGCTAAAGCCATAGCAATAGGCATCCTGCCCACATTTTGGGGCGTGTTGTTATTTAGAACTCATGTGGCTCTAGTGTCCATGGTCATGAACAAAGAGTAGTTTAAGAGTAGTACTCTCTACAAAGTCCCAGTGGTGGTACCAATATAGAGCCCAAAATTCCTCATAGTGGGTTACAGTCCATTTTAGATTCATGTCAGTTAAGACATTCTTGCTTGAAATAAACTGGTCACAGACAAATTATCCGTTATATTCTGATATCATCACATATGTTCTTCTGTTTCTACTCCTTTACTCTGTAAAGAGGCATGTTGAAGTGTCAATGGGTTAGTGAGAAGCTTCTAAAGAATTTGATGGTTACAAGAATGTATTTGGGGTTGGTTCTAGGATGCCTTAGCCAAAAGAATTTAAAATGCTCCCTAATTATTCTCTCTCTCTCTCTCTCTCTCTCTCTCTCTCTCTCTCTCTGTCTGTCTGTCACAAAAACATTCAACATACAAAAAAATACAAAGGGCACACACCAGTTTTTCTGCCTTTTCTCTAGTGTTCAGCAGCAACTGTTGTATTTGTCCAGCACAGCTCACAAAACAGCATTTGCAAACTGATAGCTGTGTTTTGATTGGCAGTGAGATAAAGCTGGTTCTTCCTCCCTCTTCACTCTAGCACATGTCATTGTCAATAGCGGTCATATGCACAAATAGCCTACATATCCCTTTAAAGCCAATGTGCCTGCCACATTCACAACTTAATGCTTAATTTGTTACCTTAATTGGAACTGACCTTCTAATGGCATGTAGCTGACAAAAACAAGATCGGTTAACCTGTGTGCTTCATCTCCTGCTTGCTCAAGTCCTACCTCAGATTCTAACATCCACCCTTCTTCAAGAATGAGAAACAGCAGTGTTACATAAACATTACATTTAATATTATTTATTGTCCTACCTATACATTTGAATTTACATATTCAATTATTATTTACATTTTAATTGTGAAGATATCCCCTAGAAAATAGATTTAAGAAAGAACCAATCAAGATGTAAACATTTTAATAATAAAATGACCACCGTCCAGTAATAATTACAGTGGGAGGAACAAGTATTTGATACACTGCCGATTTGCAGGTTTTCCTACAAACAAAGCATGTAGAGGTCTGTAATTGTTATCATAGGTACACTTCAACTGTGAGAGACGGAATCTAAAACAAAAATCCAGAAAATTGAATTGTATGATTTTTAAATAAATAATTTGCATTTTATTGCATGACATAAGTATTTGATCACCTACCAACCAGTAAGAATTCCGGCTCTCACAGACCTGTTAGTTTTTCTTTAAGAAGCCCTCCTGTTCCCCACTCATTACCTGTAATAACTGTACCTGTTTGAACTCGTTATCTGTATAAAAGACACCTGTCCACACATTCAATCTAACAGACTCCAACCTCTCCACAATGGCCAAGACCAGAAAGCTGTGTAAGGACATCAGGGATAAAATTGTAGACCTGCACAAGGCTGGGATGGGCTACACGACAATAGGCAAGCAGCTTGGTGAGAAGGCAACACCTTGTTGGCGCAATTATTAGAAAATGGAGGAAGTTCAAGATGACTGTCAATCTCCCTCGGTCTGGGGCTCCATGAAAGATCTCACCTCGTGGGGCATCAATGATCATGAGGAAGGTGAGGGATCAGCCCAGAACTACACAGCAGGACCTGGTCAATGACTTAAAGAGAGCTGGGACCACAGTCTCAAAGAAAACCACTAGCAACACACTACGCCGTCATGGATTTAAATCCTGCAGCACACGCAAGGTCCCCCTGCTCAAGCCAGCGCATGTCCAGGCCCGTCTGAAATTTGCCAATGACCATTTGGATGATCCAGAGGAGGAATGGGAGAAGGTCATGTGGTCTGATGAGACATAAATAGAGCCTTTTGGTCTAAACTCCACTCGCCGTGTTTGGAGGAAGAAGAATGATGAGTACAACTCCAAGAACACCATCCCAACCGTGAAGCATGGAGGTGGAAACATCATTCTTTGGGGATGCTTTTCTGCAAAGGGGACAGGACGACTGCACCGTATTGAGGGGAGGATGGATGGGGCCATGTATTGCGAGATCTTGGCCAACAACCTCCTTCCCTCAGTAAGAGCATTAAAGATGGGTCGTGGCTGGGTCTTCCAGCATGACAACGACCTGAAACACACAGCCAGGGCAACTTAGGAGTGGCTCTGTAAGAACCATCTCAAGGTCCTGGAGTGGCCTAGCCAGTCTCCAGACCTGAACCCAATAGAAAATCTTTGGAGGGAGCTGAAAGTCCGTATTGCCCAGCGATAGCCCCGAAACCTGAAGGATCTGGAGAAGGTCTGTATGGAGGAGTGGGCCAAAATCCCTGCTGCAGTGTGTGCAAACCTGGTCAAGAACTACAGGTAATGTATGAACTCTGTAATTGCAGACAAAGGTTTCTGTACCAAATATTAAGTTCTGCTTTTCTAGATTCTGTCACTCACAGTTGAAGTGTACCTATGAAAAAATTACAGACTTCTACATGCTTTGTAAGTGGGAAAACCTGCAAAATCGGCAGTGTATCAAATACTTGTTCTCCCCACTGTAAATTACCAAATTTCTAGTTATAATTAAATGACCATTGTCTAGTAATAATTAAATGACCATTGTCTGGTAATAATTAAATTACCATTGTCTAGTAATAATTAAATGACCATTGTCAAGTTTTTCCCTCAGTAAATGAGAGAGACTAACATTGCAGAGCACTCTGGTCTTGTTGTTATTGTTGAGGTAAAACAATGGGCACATTGTCTTGGATTTATAGTGGAAAGTGTAATGACTGCATGTTGTTATTGTAGGATGTCAATCTTGAGCTTGTTGTGATAATGTTTTAGTGTGTGTGTGTGTGTGTATCCGTGCGAGTGTCGTGTTTCTCATAATTTCCTAACACGTGGTCCGTAGCAGCCATGGCACTCTTCAGACCTGAAACTGCACCCCAGTAATCCCTTCAATCCACCGCAGAGCCAACCATGTTAATGAGGAGAAAGCGTTGAGGGATACAGGGCAGCCCCAGTGCCCACCCTCACCCTCCTTCTCTTCACCCATCTCCCCACGGCACTCCTCCATGCTTGGTGATTTGTTTTCTCGTCAGCGCTGGCTAATTTTGGAAATTGCATGAGAAGGGGACAGGTGCAGATGACCATCTGAGAGGCGTTTGAGAAGACGTGTGTTAAAGCAAAGGAATTACATAGTGAGGCATAGAAGGGGAGGCTCTTAGTGTTCTGTTCAACCGCAGGACTGCTGCCAAATGGGACAACCAGAAGTGGTAGCAGGAAACAGAAGAGTCAGGTCCAAAGGGTTTACAACCACTCGCTGAATGGATGCCCTTTGGTTTGGGCTAGAACGCTTGTTATTGGTCCAGCAACAAGAGGTCAATCATGAGTGTTTACATGCAGATGTGTCAAGATTGGCTGGATGGGAACTGGCATTTGAGTGTTCTCTGTCTTGGCACCAGAGTTGAAGACGTAAATGTCTGCGTGTGTGATACACCAGTTTAGGTCCAGTATTTCATGTCTGGGGTTAGGGTAAGAACCTTTTATTTTAATAGAATTGTTTTACTTGTTTAGATGGTTTATAGATACATCTCCTGTGACATCCTTTTTAAAGATCACATTGAATAGCGTCATGACAATACAAGTATAAGCCACCTCAGCGATCTGAGCTACTGCATACAAACACAATTGAAGGGAGAGTCTCAATGAACTCTCATGTGAAATAATGGACTTTTCTTTTTTTGCACAGTCTATTTTATGCTCTGTCGCTGTCTAGAGGGATGGTCAGACAAGCATTCTCTAGAATAAGATGTCAAGGAATTCAATGAAATACCCTATGTTTGTGGATTCAGTAATATCAAATAATGTAGTCCACTGGCTATGACTCTACATCCATGTGACAATAATATGCACCTCCAAATGAATGTTGTACGCCTGGAGCCGGACTCGCTCAAGGTATGTTGTTGAATGTGACGTTTGTAGAAAGCAGTCATTCAGCTGGCGTGGGGCCTTTATTAGCCATAAGTAACTGTAAACAGTTGGGCCAAGGCCGCCCAGGTCAACAGTCGCTGTGTTCATTTATGTCCTAGTGTGTTTGTGTGTCTGCATTGTTCAGGTGTCGGTAGGTGTTTATGTGTGTCTGTTTCTGTGTGCAGCACAGTCTATATTTACACATGTGCACAGAACAGTTGGTACATTTTTGGTGTGATTTTCAACAGCAGCCCCTGGGAAGGACACCCTGCTGGAGTGCGAACCTGATGTAGGAGATCTACGTGTAACTATGTAGGCAAACCAGCTGTGACCACTCCTCTTTATCCAGTCTGAAAAAGTTCTCCAGAAAGTGAAAAACAAGTTGCGGAGGATGGCTTGAACATGAAGTGATGCCAACACTGAGGTTCTCAGTTTCCTGTGGGTATTTTTTGGATTTAATGTGACTTCCTGAATCCCCCTCCCTCCTGATTCCCAAGCTGGCATAATAGGTCCAATGTGATTCCAGCTTGTCAGTAACAAATGTCTGCCCCCTACTAAACTCCAGCCTGAGGGCAGCCCGTTCCAGTGCCACTGGTGATGATGGAAAGACACATCAGGAATGAGCTGACAGCATCAGGTGTCACCAACTGTCCATTTTCCTTTGAGAAGGGATCATTGAGAAGAATCTGCCTTATAAAAATGTCTAAAGCATGCTGAAAATCCCCTCCAAAATGCTTCAACATAACATGTTTTACATCAGAACCTAATTCAGAATGAAGCTTCTGCAGAATTAAATTCTCTCTGTACCATGAATCCATGTGAGATTAATGCTGTTTAACAGCAACAACAAACATGCAAAACAGGATTCATGGGACACTGGATTTGTTTTCAGCATGTATTGAAATTGCATTGAAAGTGTATTGAATATAACGCGACAGACAATCACAAGCCATTTTACTACTGCACATAATGTATGTTTAGGAAGACTTTTGACCTCAGTTTGTTTGCAAATGCTAGAGCACGACGAGTCAAGGAAATCCTTGACAACACTGCTGCCCCACATCCTGGGTGATACACAAAATGTACATGAGGTTTCAGGAGGGTTGTCTCGAGTAGACCTTCTCTCTGATCGGCTTTGTACGTCATATGGTTTAAAAAGATTCAAAAAGAATTTGATACATTATCTTACGGCTTTGTTTTTGGAATTGTTATCAGAAGGCTGTCAGATCTCTCGATTGCAATGATAACAATAAATTACAAATATCAATTGTGCTTTGACGTGGAAGTCATGTTACATCTTGCTAAAGTGTTTTGTAGACCGATCAGCGTTATTTCTGACGTTCGACTAGCATGATTTGTCCAACTTTAGCTAACCTTCTCACCTGAGGTGTTATATGAAACAAAAGGGAATAGGGCTGCTCCTAACCAGTGCAGCTCAAAGTTGTTTCCCCAAAAGTTAGCTAGCTGGCCACTGTTAACTAGCTTGCTTACATTGCAAACAGACACTCTTAATTTGCAGAAGTAATATGTTGACAACATGGAAATACAGACGGTGAAGTGCAGTCCTCAGATATCCTCAGGATTACAGTCAATCTAATTTTGGATTTACACTCAAACTCCCGCTGTGGCGCAAAGCACAACACGTGTATCTCACTGTTGTGCTATCTCAATTTTTCTTAACCTGGTGACAATTCTGTTGCTGGTGATATTATATTGTTTTGGTCCCAATGAGGTGTTCTTAGTAGCTTTCCGAGGGCATTTCTTTCTGATTCACTTTCTGGAGCTGGAAGGTCCTACAGAGCATGTAATTTCACTCCAATACACATTGAGCAAGAAAGTCTTTAGAACTCGGCTGCCTCAGGGAGTATCTGCCGGAAAAGGGTCCCATGTTGTCTGTTTGCATTGTATTTTTCAATCTCCAATGAAAATCTGCCAACAAGTGTCATTTATCTAAATAAAACTATTGTGTTGAAAAAAATATACAAAAACGCTCAAAAAGTCCAGTAATGTCTATGAAATTATTACAATATAAATAGCCTCTTAAGCACAGTTAACTGTGCAGAGGTTAACAAATCATGAAGTATGGTAAAAAAAATATTTTATAATAATAAGAAAACCGGGTGGTTGTGGAGGCAAAAACTCGGGCCTGGGAGGAGTTCGGTGAGGCCATGGAGAAGGACTATCAGCTGGCTTCGAAGAGATTCTGGCAAACCATCCGGCGCCTCAGGAGAGGGAAACAGTGCCCTACCAACGCTGTTTACAGTAGAGGTGGGCAGCTGTTGACCTCAACTGAGGATGTCGTCGGGCGGTGGAAGGAGTACTTCGAGGATCTCCTCAATCCCGCTGACATGTCTTCCATTGAGGAAGCAGAGGATGAGGGCTCAGAGGTGGACTCGTCCATCACCCGGGCTGAAGTCACAGAGGTGGTCAAGAAACTCCTCGGTGGCAAGGCACCGGGGGTGGATGAGATCCGCCCTGAGTACCTCAAGTCTCTGGATGTTGTGGGGCTGTCTTGGTTGACACGCCTGTGCAACATCGCGTGGCGGTCGGGGACAGTGCCTCTGGGATGGCAGACTGGGGTGGTGGTCCCTCTTTTTAAGAAGGGGGACCGGAGGGTGTGTTCCAACTATAGGGGGATCACACTTCTCAGCCTGCCCGGGAAAGTCTATGCCAGGGTTCTGGAGAGGAGAATACGGCCGATAGTAGAACCTCGGATTCAGGAGGAACAGTGTGGTTTTCGTCCGGGCCGTGGAACACTGGACCAGCTCTATACCCTCTACGGATTTGGAGAAGGCATTCGACTGTGTCCCTCGCGGCATCTTGTGGAGGGTGCTTGGGGAATATGGGGTCCTGGGTCCTTTGCTAAGGGCTGTCAGGTCCCTATACAACCGAAGCAGGAGCTTGGTCCGCATTGCCGGCAGTAAGTCAGACTTGTTCCCAGTGTATGTTGGACTCCGGCAGGGCTGCCCTTTGTCACCGGTTCTGTTTGTAATTTTTATGGACAGAATTTCTAGGCGCAGCCAGGGGCCGGAGGGTGTCAGGTTTGGGGACCACACGATTTCGTCTCTGCTCTTTGCAGATGATGTTGTCGTGTTGGCCCCTTCTAACCAGGACCTTCAGCATGCACTGGGACGGTTTGCAGCCGAGTGTGAAGCGGTGGGGATGAAAATCAGTACCTCCAAATCCGAGGCCATGGTCCTCAGTCGGAAAAGGGTGGCTTGCCCACTTCAGGTTGGTGGAGAGTGCCTGCCTCAAGTGGAGGAGTTTAAGTATCTAGGGGTCTTGTTCACAAGTGAGGGAAGGATGGAACGGGAGATTGACAGACGGATCGGTGCAGCTTCTGCAGTAATGCAGTCGATGTATCGGTCTGTCGTGGTGAAGAAAGAGCTGAGCCGCAAGGCGAAGCTCTCGATTTACCAGTCAATCTACGTTCCTACTCTCACCTATGGTCATGAGCTTTGGGTCATGACCGAAAGGACAAGATCCCGGATACAGGCGGCCGAAATGAGTTTTCTCCGCAGGGTGGCTGGGCGATCCCTTAGAGATAGGGTGAGAAGCTCGGTCACCCGGGAGGAGCTCAGAGTAGAGCCACTGCTCCTCCACATCGAGAGGGGTCAGCTGAGGTGGCTTGGGCATCTTTTTCGGATGCCTCCGGAACGCCTTCCTGGGAAGGTGTTCCGGTCCCGTCCCACCGGGAGGAGACCCCGGGGAAGACCTAGGACACGCTGGAGGGACTATGTCTCCCGGCTGGCCTGGGAACGCCTCGGTGTCCCCCCGGAAGAGCTAGAGGAAGTGTCTGGGGAGAGGGAAGTCTGGGCATCCCTGCTTAGACTGCTGCCCCCGCGACCCGGCCCCGGATAAGCGGAAGAAGATGGATGGAATAAGAAAAGTTGAAAAGTTTGTGTATATATGAAAATGTTTTTCTCTGTCTCTAGGGCCAAAATAATGGCTTCAACCCAGGTAAGCCCCAGCATAAACCCAGCTCTAAAGGCCAGCTGTGACAGATTAGGGATTCTCAAATAACTTTTACTTATTCTAGTTGGGCTAAGCGTGCATACCTGCATGGCTTTGCATTAAGAAATGCAATATAGTGAATACGCTCTACTGATGTGTAGACCTTCTTCAAATGCTCCAAGTGAGACATAGTATTGTAGCAGTATTATTACTACAGAAATGTGTTTAGATAAGAGGTTACAAGTGAGACTTAGTATTTTTTGCTGTATTATTACTACAGAAATGTGTTTAGATAAGAGGTTACAAGTCATTTAAAAAGGACTCCAGGTCGCAGCCTGGAGAGGTTAAGGGCTTATTTGCAGCATTCCTGATGCCTATAGATTCTTTACTATGCAGGCTTTACCCCTCCCAGGGCCCTATGTGAGAAGGTGTTGTGTGTTTATACACAGAGCGCTGTCTGAGGGTACATCCAGGTTACAGGGGTTGGGGACATTTTTATGCCATTTAGGAATTATTAGGGGTAAAGTCATGAGTTGGAACTTGAAGGTAATTATGTTGCTTATAGGTTGTATGAGACAACAGATGGTAACCTGGGTGCTTAAACACTTTAACTTGTTTGAGGGGAAATTAGGTTGGCTAACATGCGAGGTGGGGGGTATGTGGGAATGTGTCCAGTCCACCATGCAGGGGATGAATGGGTCTGATTAACACGCACACACACACACACACACACACACACCCTTTGACTGTGGTGTGTTGCTGTAGGACAGTCTGTTGGGATTGGGAAGGGCAGTGAAAGGGGCTATTTTCCATCCAACTACCATCCAACTGGTCACTCAGCTAATCCTTTAAATAGAAATCCATTTGTACTTTGTTATGACCTATGGTTTGTCTACAGTTTCTTGACATGCATACCATATCATGTTTCTGTGTACAGTGTATACAAACCTACGAGTCCTGGAAATGTGGAGCCCTGGAGGTGACATTGACAAAAGTATGTTTTATACAGAAAATATCTCAATGTTACCTCCAAAACCCCTATCTCACATAGTGTTTTAATTAGCTTCAGAGAGGAAAAGCTGGTGATGGACACTGATGAAAATGGTAATGATGGTTACGGGAGGAATGTGTCACAACTCACAGTTCAATAGGAACGCGAGCATCGGAACTGGACATTGGACCTGGGTCTTGTCCGATGAGTCCCATTTTCTTTACATCACATGGACAGCCATGTACGTGTACAACATTAAACTGGGAAGTGACTTTACCAGGATGCACTGTGGGAAGACGACAAAGTGGATGGAGTGTGATGCTCTGGGGAATGTTCTGCTGGGAAACCCTGGGTCTGGGCATTCATGTGGACGTCAATTTGACACTTACCACCTACATAAACATCATAACAGACCTGGTACACCCCTTCATGGCAATGGAATTTCCTGATGGATAATGCGCCCTGGCAATGGAATTTCCTCTTTCAGCAGGATAATGCGCCCTGCCACATTGCACACATTGTTCGGGAATTGTTTGACTAAGATGATGAAGAGTTTAAGTTGTGGCCCTGGCCTCCAAATTCCCCAGATCTCAATCCGATTGAGCATCAGTGGGATGTGCTGGACCAACCAGTCTGCTTTGAAGGCACACGTTTGTACCATATTATTCATATTATGCAGGTGTTCATAATGTTTTGGATTATCAATGTATAGTATGACATAACTTTGCTTTCATCTGGGTCAAATAATTAACGCTATATTTTTCTGACAATGGCACAATTGTTTGATATGGTTCAATGGTTCAGTATGGAAAGACAAGTAACAGTCATAACAGACTTTGTAGTAGGGCTCTAGGTTTCCCCTTTGGTCAAACAACAGAATGCCAATATTCGTCTTTTCAATACTCAAGAAAAATTGGTGTGCATTTTTTGCACTGAGACACCCTTGTGGAGTGGCAAAGAGTTCAGCCATCGACGACGGTGACACCGTGAGCAAATCTGGGTGAAGTGTCTTGGACTAGCCCAACGCTTTAACCACCATGGTACATTCTGCCTGGTTGTGTCTTGACGTCTCATGTGAAACGTTATGCAAACACGCAGACCAGAGCAAGTAACATTTTATTATGTGTGACAGCGTATGCTGGCTTTCCCTATTCCTTCAAATGTGGGATATCAGTTACTGTTGCTGCCAACCATAAGCTCTGGCCAGAGACACAGAGGAACCCTGTGACTTTTGCAACTGTGCGCTCCCAGCATTCTAGCTGTTACGTATACACCCATGTGTACCTACAGGACGGTATAGGTGCCTGTGCGTGTCATATTCACTATCACATATTCATTAAGCCTAGTCCTTTTTATATATCATGGATTGCATTTGCATGGTGTGCAACTTGTTTGTGTGGAGTTATTAGTCACAGGACACAGGAGACGACTGACTCCTAAACAGCACATGTTCTCTGAATAAAGCAACACTTTACGCTGGAGCCTTATGGACCCTGTTCCAAATGAGGGCACTACAGAGGACCTAATAGGGACACAGCCTATGCCATAACGGACCCCCAGGGAAGTGTTAGTAATATCAGTCCATTCCAGGCCAGTCCCCGGGCTCTGATTATAGGAACCATATTGGTTTGGAGAGTAGGGAGGTGGAGGTCAGCCAGTTGGAGTCCTCCCAGGATTGCTCTTTTCCTAACATGCTATTTTGGTAGGGAACATTCTTTAGAAGGGCTAACGGTGGTGCACAGTAAATATGTAGCACCGGATCCCAGATGCTGGACCCGCCGTGCAGGTGACGGTCAGGCTTTTAATTCACCAACCCCATGGTGTCTGCATCTCTGTGACACGATGGGGGACCGTAGAATCATCCCTATCTTCTGTGCCCTAGGGACTCCTAGATCTGAAGGTGTAGACTAGGTGTTATTATACTTCCTTCACCTTGCCTTCTGAAGTTCGTTGGGTGAAGTCTCATTTAGGTACAGTTCTCAGATCAACTCTTCCCCTTCGCAAGCCCCTCTATAGCCTTTTGTGGAGAGAATGCAAAAATGTATGTGTTTAGGGTCAACTTCAACCTTCACCCATGTTCTGATAGAATGGTGGCTACATTGCTCAGTCCTTTTGGATCTGAAGTACTGTAATGTCTGGACTTGAAAATATGGATTTGGGGTCTATTTGGGAATCAGGCCTAGAAGTTAACGAAGGTCATCTGGAAAGGTCCTCAAACCAATTTAGAAATGCCATGTTATGTATGAAAGCAGAAACGTTGCACACACCCATAAACAACCACTGGGCTGACAGAAGCCTGTGGTGCGTAGGCCTTTTGCCAACTCTGAGATGCATTCTGGGAAATGGACATTAGTTAATGTGAGTGCACGATGAGTCTTTGACGGACTGCAACTTGGTTGGAGAGTTCTCAAGGATTAGAGAATCATACAGATATGTGAAAAGTAAATCACCTAAAAAGTTGTAAAAAAAAATAGCATATGGATATGTAATGTTCACTTCAACACTAAATTAACAGATAACATGGAAAGATTATACATCTCAATAATTTATTAACCCCTCCCTGTCAAGGCTCCTGAGGCTCCCCCTGCTGGTGTGCCGGGGCTCCTGTGGTCGGCGTCACCGGCTTTCTGAAGCTTTCTGAAGCTTTTTGAAGCCCTCCCTGTGCATCTTCAGTAGACGCACCTGTTTCTTGTTTTGTCATTAGTGTAGGTGTATATCTGTCTGTCGGTCAGGTTGGGGTTTTGTGGGTTATTGTTTAGTTGTCAACGTTCTGTGGCCTGTATTGTCCTACCTGTAGGACACGATTCGATTGTAGCCGGTATCTCTGTTTTCCCCTGCGTTTTTGTGTTTTACCTTCTTTGGCCTATTGAGCTTGCCTGTAATAAACTTCGACAAGCCACTCTCCTGCGTTTGACTCCCATCTTCTGCCTCAGAGCGTGACAGAACAATCCACCTCCTGATGGAGTCAGCAGGTGTGCCCGATCTCACAGGGGTTGTAGCCCGGAGAGTGGCTTGTCAAAGTTTAGGAGAGTGGCTTGTCCAAGTTTAGGAGAGTGGCTTTTCAAAGTTTAGTAGAGTGGCATGTCGAAGTTTATTACAGGCAAGCTCAGTAGGCCAAAGAAGGTAAAACACAAAAATGCAAAAAAACAGAGATACCGGCTACAATCGAATCGTGTCCACCTCCCTACTCTCCAAACCAATAAGGTTCCTATAATCAGAGCCAGGGGACTGGCCTGGAAATGACTGATATCATCACTAACACTTCTCAGGGGGTCCGTTATGGCATAGGCTGTGTCCCTATTAGGTCCTTTGTAGTGCCCTCGTTTGGAACAGGGTCCATAAGGCTCCAGCGTAAAGTATTGCTTTATTCAGAGAACATGTGCTGTTTAGGAGTCAGTCGTCTCCTGTGTCCTGTGACTAATAACTCCACACAAACAAGTTGCACACCAAGCAAATGCAATCCATGATATATAAAAAGGACTAGGCTTAATGAATATGTAATAGTGAATATGACACGCACAGGCACCTATACCGTCCTGTAGGTACACAATAACATGGGTGTATACGTAACAGCTAGAATGCTGGGAGCGCACAGTTGCAAATGTCACAGGGTTCCTCTGTGTCTCTGGCCAGAGCTTATGGTTGGCAGCAACGGTAACTGATATCCCACATTTGAAGGAATAGGGAAAGCCAGCATACGCTGTCACAATTGGCATTCTGTTGTTTGACCACAGGGGAAACTTAGAGTCTATCATGACTGTTACTCTGGCCGGGCCCTGGAATGGGCCAATTCCGTTTGGCATGGCAACGGCGCCCTCATTGAGGACTATGAGGCGTTCACCCGCCTGTTCTCGTCCACCGGAGGGCAGGGACGCTGGTGAACACCTGTTCCACCTCCGACAAGGCACCCGGACGGCGTGGGAATTCGCCCTAGAGTTCCGCACACTGGCCGCGGGGTCGGGATGGAACAAACGTGCGCTGATAGACCCCTTTCTGTGCAGCCTGCAGGAGGATGTCTGGCAGGAGCTGGCGTGCCGTGACACCACGTTTGGTTTTGACCAGCTGGTGGACATGGCCATCCGCCCAGACAGCTTCCTGCAGGCGAGTGAATACAGCAGGAGTGCCGCGCTCGTTCCGCCTCCCCCGCTGGCCGGTGCCGTGCCCATGGAAGTGGGCGGTACGGGGGTCCGGGAGACCGAGAGAGGACCCGGGAGGCGTCGGGAGCAATGCTCCTTCTGTGATTGTGCCATAGACCTCCTACCGGGTTCCGTGCTTCCCAGGGGTCATGTGTATGTACATACTCCCCTCCGTTTCACCTGCCTCCTCAAGTTTCTTTATCGTGAAGAAGAAGGACGGTGGTCTGCGCCCGTGCATAGATTACCGTGCCCTCATCAAAATCATCGTCCGCTACACCTATCCCTCACGTATCCGAGAGGGAGATGAGCATAAGACAGCGTTTAGCACAATGACTGGCCACTACGAGTACCTGGTCATGCAATATGCTCTTAGGAATATTCCATCGGTCTTCCAAGCCTTTGTTAACGCGACCTTCAGGGACATGATCGGTCGTGGTGTTGTAATGTACATGGACAACCTGGTGGTGGGTTGTGGTAATGCAGGCAGGGTGACTATATTCATATTATTTGATGATTGAATTATATAAAAGCTTTAGAAAGAAAGGTGCTGTTAAAATGATTTGCCACCTCTTGTAACACAGTGGCTCTAGTCTGGGGACAGTTAAGAAACCCACTCAAACCCACTTTAACCTAACCCTTACCTCAACCTTAACCTTAACCTATCCCTAAACATAAACTAACCCTAACCTTAACCACAGTTACCTAACCATTAATACTAAACATAACTTGTTGCCTAACCCTAACCCAAAATGCCTAAACATAACCTAGCCCTAATGCCTAACCCTAACCCAAAATGCCTAAACATAACCTAGCCATAATGCTTAACCCTAACCCAAAATGCCTAAACATAACCTAGCCCTAATGCCTAACCATTGCCCTAAACCTAACCCATTAGCCAGAAAATCTGAAAATGTAAAGATGTTTTTCCTAAAGGAACATCCCGACATGGTCACTTTTTCTTATTTCACTTATCTACAGACTTTTAGACCCCAGAAGTCCCCAGAAGGTAAGTAAAAAAAGCCCATGCACACACAAACACACATATGTACTCACATACACACATATATAATATTTACTGTTCCAAGCCCCAGAAATCAGTTGATCTACAATAATTATTATGTAGTCAAATATTGGGCAAGACATTATTTACCTATGGGGAGGCAAGCAATGCTCCTTATTGATAACTGAACTGTGAACTTGTTGTGGCTCAGAGAGTAGATTCACTGAGTCCTCTAGTGGCCATAGAAAGCAATGTACAAATAGATGGCTAGAGAAATAACTGTCATGTGTCAGACCAGAAAGGATCAACTGACTACAATAGTCAGAGTCATGATCCCTATAAAACATAATGGCAAAACATGAGCGTGTCTCTATTCCACCATTCATCTCTTCCATAGGTTCTTTTTAAATCCACTTCAAATAAGGTCTGTTTTTCCTTTTAGGCTTACCTTGACTCAAAGTTTTGATCAGCGTGTCGGGACAGGGTGACATCAACATATCTGCCTCAATTCAATATATAAAATTGTGTTTGCTAAAGATGAAGATATTGATAAAAGTTACCTTCTCCTAGAAATATTTAAACAATTAACAAAATGTTGAGATGGGATAAGCCTAAGATGAACAACAGACCAAACATAGAAAATCCCCAGTGGTACAAATGAATTGTGGAACAACGTAAAGAAATGGTGATTAAAATTCCTCACTATTTAAATCTATTCAGAATACCATTAGCCTATTTTGAAAACATTATAATGACAAAAAACTTTTGGGCACTCAACAAAATATGTAGTTAAATTGAACAACTATCTTATTTACTGCCATTATGCACGGAATGGAATATAAATAAATATTTACTAGCAATCAAAAATGACACAGAATATAATCCAGGTATATGTGGCCCTCCCAGCTGACAGATAAGAAAAGTAGCAGTATTTACCCTTCAGATAAATCTTTTAAAACTAATTGATTTACTCTACTGAAAGGGGCAGCAATGCAAGTGTCTTTGGAAGTGGCAATTCCATTCAACAATAAAGAAAGAAGGTATGTTCAAAATGTTGCCCGGTATAGCTGGGCTTGGATGTTTTTCTTTGTAAGAAAAGGCTTCTGTCTTTCCACCCTACCCCATAGCCCATTCATATGAAGAATATTGGAGATTGTTGTCACATGCAGCACACAGCCAGTACTTCTTGTCTTTTCATCCATTTTGGAGGGACATCTAGTTCTAGATAATGTCTCTGTTGTGCCATATTTTCTCCACTTGATGATGACTGTCTTCACTGTGTTCCATGGTATATCGAATGTTTGGAAATTATTTTGTACTCTTCTTCTGGCTGATGTCTTTCAACAATGAGATCCCTCTGATGCTTTGTAAGCTCTGAGATGCAACTAAGAAAATGTCAGGAAAATCCTAATAGAACAGCTGAACTTTATTTGTGATTAATCAGAATCACTTTAAATGATGGCAGGTGTGTAATGACTTCTATTTAACATAATTTTTAATGTGATTGGTTAATTCTGAACACAGCCACATCCCCAGTTATAAGAGGGTGTGCACACTTATGCAACCGGGTTATTGTAAGGTTTTTATTTTAAATGTTTCAGTTTGTTTTTCTATTTAATTGTTCACCTTATGGGTCACATTAAAAGTGAAAAAAAGTTCTGACATGATTTATCTTTGTCTCATTCTTTTACATCACAAAAACCTAGCATTTTAACAGGGGTGTGTAGACTTTTTATATACACTGTAACTAACAGCTTGCCCAATGTGAAGCATAATAGAATGTAATGTGCAAATGTATAATCTACAAAGCTGTTGTGTTTCATAATAAACATTAGCTTGCTGTTCTAGTTATTGTTAGAAAGCAAACGCAAGTTACTGTGAAGAGCTAAGGTTAGAAAGTTAATGGTAGCTACTGGCCAACAAGCTTCCTAGAGACTTTAGTTACACACATTCAGATGTATTTAACACAACATTTGCTTATTTTATGGAGGAATAGATAACTTTTAAAAGAGTAACATTTGACAGATTTCACTAGCATAGATAATTTTATCAATGCCTCAAGTCACTAATTGGATAACAGACAGCCAGCTAGTGTAGCAATCATATACATCTCCGGAAAAAATTAATAAATATTTTTCTTTCCTGTCCAAAAAAGTTGAAAAAGAAGGTTATGAGTGAGGAAGAGAAGGGTTCAAATTAAGAGACCACTGCAAATTGAATGCTTCTGTTCTTCACTCAAAACTTTCCTTTTTAACTTTTTTGGAAAGGAAAGATAAAGGTGCAGTGGTCTCTTATTTTTTCTGGATGCCCCATATCGTGCCCTGGACTTAATGACAGCCTAAGTTTATAATAACTAAGTGTGCTAAAATCAAATAAACTCGGTATAATGACGAGATGGTTGTGTCTCTGCCCTAACAATAGGCTTCATTATCCACAGAGCAGAGTGGCAGGCATTCAGAGCTCCTCTCTTTTGATTGGTGCATACATCTTAGTGTTTAGGTCAACAACCTGTATTCAATCAGATATACTTTTAGGGAGTTTGGAAACTTCAGTAGAATCCTATTAACACCCATTGCTTACATCACAATAATATTAATGAATCAATCAATCACATTTATTTATAAAGCCCTTTTTACAACAATAGTTGTCACAAAGTGCTTTCACAAAAACACCCGGCCTTAAACCCCAAGGAGCAAACAACAGTAGTGTTGAATTTCAGTGGCTAGGAAACACTCCCTAAGAAGGCCGAAATTTAGGAGGAAACCTAAAGAGGACCCAGGCTCAGAGGGGTGACCAGTCCTCTTCTGGCTGTGCTGAGTGAAATATTAAGAGTCCAATTGGAATAATTAATAAAAGCATGTTGGCTAAATCTAGAGTCAATTTAAATTTAGACCAGGTCAGAAGCAAGACCAGATGGACAAGGACAGGGACAACACAGGGGAGGTGTCAGCACAATGACAGCTGAAATTGTCAGGTATCGTCTTGATCTGCAACACAACCAGGAAAACTTTGGACAGGGACAGCAATGGGCCCCCCAAACCAGGTACTCTGCAGGTGTGGACCAGGACCTCATGTCCTCCTAAAGTTTAAAATGGGAGGAGACCTGGAAAATTCAGAAAATGCGTTCCTCATATCAACAACGATTTACAATGGAGAAGGAGAACTTAGTTGGGAAGGAGAACTGACCCTACTCCCCCAGCACAATAATATAGCAACGTAAGATCTTAGGACTGAGACAGGGGAATGCATGGGAGAATGCATGGGGATCAGCAGGTTGCTGGCAATAAGCACAGCGCTCTAAACATGTTCAGACATCTGAGACACGCATCTTGTTCTTTGTAAGATCTTATTGTTTTTGTGTTGTGACAGCACACACTCCAGACAAACATCCTCCATTTCTCTACGTACATCCTGGCTTCATTCAACAAGGGATTTGTGATGATTAATGCAGCACCACAACATGAATGTGATTGCTCAATCATCTGCTGGTGGACCAGCCTTCTTTCTCTAGATCTCTCAGTCAGTGAAGATTGAGGAGTTACTGTGCAACTCATGAATATGGATAGGCTGTCTCAAATTTCAAAATGCTTTTTTTTCTCAAAGTTGCCACAATATAATGTGCAATTTTATCAGTGCATTCTAAGCATAATGAAAACTTTTTAGATTAAATAAGACTCTAGATTCACCTATTTCTCTCTACCAGTAATCCTCCTATTGAATAATGCAGAAAGATCCTTAATGCAGACTTCTCAGGTGAATTTTCCACTAGGTACAGTTCTTGGATCAGCCCTAATGAGCCCCGAAGCTTAATCAATTAGGAAGGAAAATGAAAACTGACTGAAGACCACCATCTAGTTAGCTTGACTACTCACAGATCGAGACTGTACTATACAGACAGACAGAGGCATGATGAGTAAGTTTACTATCAGAGTAACCAACATTCTTGCTCTGTAGCCCATGGTGTAGGTTAGAAGATAGAAACATTCATGAATATGATCTAGTTAAAGATGTGGATATTTCCATCTCATGTGAAAATCCGATCCAGGGGGTTCATAATACTGTTCAAATAGAACATCCATCAGCAGTCAAGCCTATAACGTGCATGTGTGTGTGTGTGTGTTTGTGTGTGTGTGTGTGTGTGCGTGTGTGTGTGTGTTTGTGTGTGGATTCCTTTTCCATACAAGCCCATATATTATTGATGATTGTCTTATAGTTATACAATCCCCTCATTAAGCTGAACCCTATATTGTAATCAAACCAGCAACATTAGAGCTACATGCATAGAATACACCAACAAGTAATAAAATCAAGATTATAATCAGGATGCCAATATTAAACTGATAAATGAATGCCTTCCATTTAGAAATGATAACATTTTTACTATGAATATATTCATAATATATATTACAAATATTGTTGATGACTTGTAAAAGTCTGATAAAAGATCATTTTAATTTAAAAGACTGTTCAGAGACACCTGGAAGAAATATACTTATTTAAATAGCTGGTTGTTTTGAGTCAATGCCTTATTATGATGTCTGTCTCCGTTTTACTTGGGTCAGCCCTCCTTAGGTTTTCATGAGACCAGCCACCGGAAAACAGGAAACTATATGGAAGAATAGTCAAATCTGGTTGGTTGCAGGTTTAATTGCATGCAGACACCAATGGGAAAAAGCCAAGGAAGTGCACAAGTAGGAATTAGAAATTGTAGTTTAAAAAGAAAAGCATCAAATGTACATGAAGATGATTAAATAACCAAGCTGTATTTAACTTTTATTCCATCAGGGAAACTTACTGAGAAAATGGCTTTTAATCGTTGACAGAGTTGCCCTGAGCTTAAGAAGCTAATAAAATATCATACAAATAAAATGGTAGAAAAATAAATGCATGTCAAAAGTGTTTCAAAAGTGTTCAAAAGTATTTCAGTCTCTACTCTCTTGACAATCCACTATCAACAAAAGCAAACGCCAAGTGTATCAGCGTACATGATTTAATGGTATTTGGTGTCTTTGAAGTAGAAATAAGTCTTTCCAGATGTATCTGGCACAATTGTCCCACATTTGATTATGAGCAGATCTTGCTCATATCCCACCAAACAGCAATTGGTGACACAAACAACCATTAACTAGGAGAAATATTAACCCCTATTTATACTGTACCATTACATTGTGCTTTGGGCCTGCCTTAAGAGGTAATGGGCATCCAGACATGGCACTGGGGTGGAGTCATTAAACCTGGGTTAGGGTTACCAGCCTAGTGGTGCCAGCCGACAATGGCCCACTGCTTTTGGAAAAGAGCCCTTCTGAAAAATATATGAGGTAATCCATACCTGTTTCCAGGTAACTGATGCAGTCTGAATCCTGAACCATGACTGTGGGTGTGTATGGGGTGGTGTCTGTGTGTGTGTGTTTGTGTACTCACACGGGCGACTTCTTTTTTCTCGCCGATCACAAGCTACATCGGGATGGTATCAGCAGCCTGCGTTCCTGACTTGAGACACTGACAATCTAGAAGTGACACAACATGAAAGGGCAGAGGCCTACAACCCTCTAGGCAGGCCTACAGTAAAGTGACCGTTCCATCATCTGAGATCTGCAAGTGTATGCATGGGAGAAAGCCATTGGACAAACTGAGAACACCTGGAAAGAGGTGAATCGGTAGAGGGCGGCCATCTTGAAGGAGCTATTAGGCCTCAAAGAGGTTCGTTTTCACAGTGCTAGTAATCTGGGGTGAACAAGCATGAACCCTGTGTGGAAAGTGTACAAGAGCAAAGTGCTGAAGACCCTGAATCCGGATCTAGAGGAGGACTCTGCAGGACAGGTACAGACCAGAAAGGCTGTCTTTCATCTAGAGCATTTCTCTGCTTCTTGGTCTTTTTCTTGGTTTGTGCGCTAATGTTAGTTCTATATTTTGCTATGCTATCAAGTGCTGATGTAGGATAAAGTCCCCCCACCCTTTGTAAAATGTTTCATACACACAATCCATCATCCAGAAGACTGTCATGGGGATTCACGATGACAGATCTGTAGGTTTACTTACAGCACAGTGAAATGTAAAAAAGATGAGTGCAGAGACACATTTACAAATGGTACTCTGATGCAATATGAGGCGGTGTGGATTATTCTAGAGTGTTTTCTAATATGCTTCAAACATATTTGCATATTGTATTATAATTAATAACAATTGATGACTCACTATAGGAAAACTAATTGTATTTGTAACAAGACAAAACATGGTGGAAAAAGAAAATAGGGTGATTTTTTCACCTCACAAATATTTATTTTGTCTAGTTTTCGCAGAAGATTTTTGGGTGCTTTGTAACAGTTTTGGCTATAACATGCAAATGACTGTAGTGTATGCTACATGTTTATTCATAAGATCTTTCAAACCACTCTCCTACTGTAAACCATCTTAGCTACATCAAAACTGTGCTATCGGACATAATCAGTGATAGAATCCAAGGGGCTTTCCATTACCAAGTTACTTGAATTTTTCCTTGTTTCATGACACCCCTGATGTGTCCAGGATTAGCACATGTACACAGACATAGATATGTGACCCAGTTGTTTGGAGCGTCTGGAAATCTGATCCCGAACTAGAGCTGCGTTCACGGATCAGATGGCATTCCAGTGTGACACGGATGAGACAGACACAGGTAGGTAGTCTGGGGCCCAATTCAGTCTCAGAGAAGGGGGTCAGATCTAGGATCAGTTTGGAATGAGAAGGTCATGTTGAATAAAAGGCGAATGACCTGATACTATATCAGCACTACCTCCCACACTTTATCCTTTTCAGTATGACGAGGGCCTGTGTGAAGGAGACTCCATAGACCAGTTCCGCAAACACAGATTGAGACTACCGCTGGAAATCAGGATGAATAATTAATTTGGCCATTGAGCTTGACTTTTTTAGTCCAGGATTAGGCCAAATCTGTGATTTTGTTTTAGTCCATAACTAGGCTTTATCCGTTTCTGAATGAACAAGCCCAATGAGAATTTAACCTACATGCACTACCAATCAAAAGTTTGGACACTCGTACTCATTCAAGGGTATTCCTTAATTTTTACTATTTTCCACATTGTAGAATAATAGTGAAGACATCTGAAATAATACATTTGGAAAAATGCATCAACCAAAAAAAAAGTGTTACACCAATCAGAAAACATTACATATTGTGCATTCTTAAGTAGCCGCCCTTTGCCTTGATTATATAGTAGATCCAAAAAAATCAGTTTATTATAATTCACATACCTCTTTCTATAAATAATGACCTGCACTGAAGCAGTGAGTGCTACAGCTCTACCCAACACCGTCAAAAACACAGTCCTGTCGTCTTCTGTCTGCTTGTAGTGTCTACATTGAGCCACTAGATGGCAGCCCACTACTAGTAAAACCAAGTTTCTTGCTAAGCATTGAGTTGCCATCCTCTTTCATAACCAACATAGCTGTATCTAAAGTACACAGCTGGTTGATCACAGACTGACATCCCACTGGAATGACTATGTCGTTGTCTGATGGAGCATCGTTTTGCTCGTGTTCCCAGGTCAATGATGCAGAGATGGACATGAGTCCTGTCCAGGAGGAAGAGGGGCCAAGTGCAGTGTCCCAGCTGGCCAAGAGAGTGAGGCCACACACACACACTGCATGGAGAGACTTACCAACTACATGACCATTGAACTATGAATGGCAATGGACAGTCACATACACGTGTACGCTTTCATGCACAGAAAAATGCTGATATGTTTGACCTCTGTGTGTGTGTTTGTGTGCGTGTTCAGATGCAAGGTGCTGGGGCTAAGGGCTGGAACCGAATGTCTGCCCTGTTCAACAGAGAGGACGAGCACCAGCTATTGGATGAGACTGAGACCCCACCTGTCGCAGACCAGTCAGTTGCCATACTACTGTTCAACACAGCTCTGTTACTCCTCCTCCTTGTGATAATAGAAATATTAGCCATGCCTAATTACCTAATGGGTTAAAGGACAAATTCACAATTTTACAGTTTTATGTAAGATAGTTCCTCAACGTGAAATTGAGAACTGTAATCCATGAAAAAATAAACAATTAGCCGCTGCAGATGCCAGCATACCTTGATTAATAACAGGTGGTTTAACATCAGTGTTAGTAATCAGGGCATATGCATGTTCTGCATGTTTGGTGTGATGTTTTGTAGTTAAATGCTCTTAAATGCTCCTTTAATCTGAGACCAACGTAATGACGATGACTGTCCTTCTCTGTCCCGTCTCTCCAGTCCACTAGCAGCCATGCCTGAGGAGCCACAGAGGCCCACCAGACCCTCTGGATTCTGGGGTAGCTTTGCAAACAACTGGAAGCAAATGGCCGCCACGAGACAAGGCGGGGAAAATTCTGCCACCCCTGCTAATGAGACCGGTCCGACAGTGGAGGGTCATGAAGTGGTTGGGGAGGGAGGTGTTGAGGGAGTAGGGGAAGCAGAGAGTAACCAGGGGGAGAATGTGGTGGGAGAACAAAATCAAGATGGGGGAGGAGGAGGGAGCAACAACATCTTCTCCAAATACGCCTCGCTGGGAGGAGGAAGCGAGAACACGTCCTTCAAGTGGAACTTTGTCACCAGCAAGCTGGCAGATTTGAAGACCAAGAGCATGGCTGGCCAGCAAGACTGACCAGCCAATTGAAATGTGTGGGGCGGAGCTAGGGACGGGGTCAAGTTGGGTCAAATGGTAAATCAAGCAGAACTTTCTCCCTGCCCAGCCAGATCCCAGATCAATTTATGTTGTCGCGTGAACAGCTGCAGTAGGCAAGCCAAGCCAGCGCAAACCTAGAATTGGCTACTTGTAACCTACCAGCTTTTGAATTTCCTTTGCTCAGGTGTAAGTCATACCCACCAAACCAACACCAGTAGCATGGGTGCCAGTCTGATTTCAAATTAGGGATTACACTTGTTTTTGCTTGGCAATGTATTGATGAAGGAGTTGATTTTTGGGCGCAAAGAGACTGACGTCCGGGCTAACCTGAGCCACAACATCACAACTTCCTGTATACGTTCTTTACAGTGTTGTCCCATTGCACATTTGAACCAGATACAACCCTGGCATTTGGTCAGTGTTACAGGACCTACCAGGGAACTACACTAGTTAACTGGCTGGATTAGATCTGTCCGCTAAAAACCCAGATTCAGATTTCAGAGACAGTGGGATAGTGGGAGAAAGTGGATTATGTGATAAATCTGTAAAGTTTAGACCCACAGATGTTTTCCTGTTGGCTGTAAAACCATTATGCACTATATTGATATATGTAGGACATGTCTTGTGTTTTCCACTGGAATTAAGAATAAGGGAAATTCATTTAATTTATTTGAAAATGAGAATGGTAACTACTTCCCGTGCAAAGCCTCATCGCAGCAAGAATCTCCATCTTTTTATGATGTGTTTCTGTAAGAATGTAATCTGTCCATACTGTTATTGTCTGTCTGTTCAATTTCATAGCCTTTTCCAGTGTTTTGTGCTAACATGTTGATACCTTTCGTGCTCCAATAAAGATTATTGCACTAATAATTCAGTTTGAAGACGACACTTCAATGTGGCAAAGCAAGATTGAGGAAGTACGTAGGTCTGACTCCAATAAGGGTATGGGGCACTTTAGCCCTATTTCAAAATATTGATCTCATAATGTTTCAGGTTAAAAGTCCATAAAAGCCAATACACATGTTGGATAACAGAGGAAGCATGCAACTGGTAGAGTCATTAACTTACATCTGAACTCAATCACATGCTGACAACACATGAGGTCTTTTGGATAACGTGGGAAAGGCCTGAGACCCGACTTAAGCCTTGTCATATGAGGCTCAAATGCCTGTGTGTGCGTGCGTGTGTGTGTGTGTGTGTGTGTGTGTGCGAGGGAGAGATGCTGGCTCGGTGACTATGGCAGGAGTTTGACTGTCACCTCGTTACCCCCGCCTCGGGTTAAGGGAAGACACGGCCACTGTCAGATAGATGAGACTGATGATCAGAGGAGAGCACGGGTCAGGTGTGAGGTGTCTACGAGGACGTGGATCAGAGGGATGTTAGTATCCGACAGTGAACAGTAGTAGGCGCCATTTGCCCAGTCGGGTTCTCAACATCCCGGTCAGTAGCACTGCACTATTAGCGTGGTCTGACAGTGTGGCCCCTTCTGACTTGCTCCACATTTATTGGCACCCTTAAAAAGATGAGACAAAAAGACACAATGCAACACCAAACCTACAAGTTGATGTGCAGAGCCAAAAGCATCTATTTTCTTTTCATCTGACTGCCTAGTTCAAACCCAGGGTCCAATCTAGTCACACTGTGTCAATGGATTGTTGATGTTATGGGTCTGTTTCTCTTGGTAGTCATTTTGAGGATGATTGTTATTACTCGTTTAAATGCATTTCAAATAGCTTAAAATAATATAGTAATTTCCCAATTTTTGATAAAAATAAAGAGGCTGTCAATCATTTTGGATCTGACTGTGTCTCTCAGTTGCTCTTTATTTAACTACAGACACACATAAAAACACACATGTTTACTTCTAAATGGGGACCCCGTTTGCCCCCCAAACATCCTAACCCTTGCCCTGAACCCAACCTCAACGCTAACATTTAACTCCAGTATCTAACATGCATGATAATAACCTACGTTTTACCATACTAACCCCAATTGAAAGACTTACTTAAGCCAAATAAATATAATTAGTTAATATAATTAGTTAATATAATTAGTGAATATAATTAGTTAATATAATTAGTTAATATAATTAGTCTTTTTTTTCTGATTTAACCACAATTTGGGGATATATTTGTGCTCAATACACTGTTAAGTCGGAAACACAGTTGGAATATAGTCTGGCCAAAATACATGTTGGCCATGTTTCCTTTCAATAACTTCCTCCCAGATGGACAAGTTTATTGTCATTCACAGCACCCCTCCCTTCCTCTCTCCTCTGTCTTTTCCTTCCTCCATATTCTCTCTGTCTGCTCTCAATCCTATTTCCTGTCTAACAAATACGCACTTCCTGTGTCAAAATGAGGTTTTCTCTCAAACAATAAAATGTAATTCCCTTCTCCTAAAAATGTTTAAATCCACAGCAAAGTAGAAGTAATGTGGTTTAATAACTTCTATTTCATTTTATTTCAAGGAGTTGGTTAAGTGCCAAACCCAACTCTATCCTCTATGTCGTGCAGTA
This sequence comes from Esox lucius, assembly GCF_011004845.1. NCBI lineage: Eukaryota > Metazoa > Chordata > Actinopteri > Esociformes > Esocidae > Esox > Esox lucius. Next base: position 10,749,488 of record NC_047588.1, on the reverse strand, counting down.
CCTTTCACTAGAAAACCAAAAGTAGTACAGATTGATCACATCAGATCTTTCACATTAAATGTTTTTTTAAGAATAGAGCTGATTGGTCAAGAAGAGGTAGTACAGAAATCTCAGGATTGGGCTGTCTGTGTAAAAGCAACATATGATGTTGATGGTGATTAGAACACAAGCTGATTGTGTTTGGACAGTGGCACTAATAACAACAGGATGCAGCCACGGTCAGCAGTTTGTAGACAAAGTGAACACTACCAGTCTGTGTTCACGCTCTGAACTCATGACACGATTTATTGAGCGAAGACGAGGACAGAGACACAGTGAGGTGAGAAAACATCTCCATCGGGCTGAATTTTACAGGTCATTTCAAATGTGTCAGTGAGACTTAGCTAACATAAGTGAAATAAGGAACAAATGTTTGGTTCAGCACATGTTATATATCGGTTGTTTTATAGATGCTCTTGTCCAGATCATCCTACAGTAGTAATGAGAGTGAAGTTCCTTTTTCAAGGGCACTATGACCTACCCTGCCCTAATCTCCTAAAGAATTCCAAGGAGATACCTTTTGGTTACTGGCCCAACATTTAACCACTGTAACAAATATTTAATGAGCATCACATTTAAGTAACTTTGGTTTTTACACAATTACTTAATGTACACAGAAGATGTGGTCCTTCAACATGAATACATTTGATAGGTCGCTGATTGTTCAAGACATTCACGGAGAAATGACAAAGGGAGAGAGAGGTTGAAAGAAACAGAGAAAGACAGGGAAGCAGAGAGAGGAAGAGAGAGACACAGAGAAAGCGAGAGAGACAGACCACGACAGAAACAGTGATGAAACGACAGAGAAAGAGAGATATCAATGAGGGCAAGCAGAATCAGAAAGGCGTTTAAGGTTTCAAAACAACCCCAGACAGATTAGGGTGTCTAGGTGGAAGCGCTCTCAGAGTTGCATCATTCCCACACCCCTGGGCGTAAAGATTGTCTGGAGCCCTTCCCTGACTACGGCTGTACAACCCAGTTTCCATTTATGACCCAAACCACATGGCCATTTAAAAAGGGGGCATGAAGACACTGGGAAACCCTTTATCGCTCTTCGCTTCTCCCTCGGTCTCTCTGTCGCTCCGCCTTTCTGTCTGTGCGTTTCCTTCGGGAAACCTGACCCCGCCCACCCTGTGGCCTGAAGTCACGTGATGCGCGTATGGGATGTATGTTCCCTTGTTCCCCGCTCGCCCCCATGTGTGCAGGTGTCTCCACCCCTCACTCCCCCCGCCTGCACCTGCATTCCGAGACATGATCGCAGATTGTCGTAGTCTGGGTGTTGTTTTCTTTTCTGCCCTGCTGGATGTCTGAACAGTGATGACTGAACAGGTACACTACAGAGCCTGATGTTGCCTGAAGTGAGAACAAACAACAAAAGCGTCTTCCAAGCGCTGTGTGAGCATGTGTTCATTGCTGCACACAGCCCATGTGTGGAACAATGAAGGGAGTAGGCCGTTTTGTGGTTTAACAAGAGGATATTTTAATTGTCCTACTGTGGCGTATTACCTTTTGTAATTATCATTATGTGTAAAGTGACACCTTGTAATTACAGCATCAAACAGCTGAGAAAAAAAATACATGAGCATTTAATGAGTGTGCAGTATGTTATCACAATATTTGACTTTGTCACATCAAGGCTGGATATGGACTTTTTGGGAGCGCTCACTGTAAGTTGGTTTTATGGGCCCCTGATAAATGATACCAAAATATATGATTTGTTCCTTTCCTGAAGCCAGAAATGCATTTGACGGTCTAGCAGGCATTTATGGGTGTTTGCACTGGAAATGTCTCGTTTTCATTGTCATTCTAACTGTTGTGTACACACCAATAAAAGGAATTCATGTATTGCATTGAATACAATACACTGTATGTAGTGTTTTCAAAAACATCTCCTGAAAGCATCTATTTGAGCTACAAACGAGTAAGTTACATCAATTTAAAGGCCTGGAAAACATGATGACTATCACAACTTGGAATGTAAATTTGATTTAGGTGACAGTTTTTCTTAAGATGTCTTCACAAAAAAATGACAAAATGTAATGGTCAGAATTATAAACTCTTAAATAAACTCCTTGGTCTAAATCGAGTCTCTGAAACATGAAGAGATTTATGGTTTTGATGAACAACTCCCAGAATTCTTTCTCCTGATCTTATTTAGGTGTATTTAGGCATATAAAGTCAAAGGGCTAACATTCTGAAGGACACAGGAAGGACACTCGATAGACTAACTGCCAATCTTATAATTAATAGCTGACATGGCTAACTGACTGTCATTTAATATTGACATCAATAAGAGAAAAACGCTGCTGTTGCACAACCACATTTGGAAATTGGACCTGGTGTATGCAAATTAAGACCCTGAACGATTTATAGAGAAAAATAATAAGAAACAATAATCATAATTGTGTTTGGGCCCCCTAGCAGCCAAGCGGTGGTAGGTGATGGCCTATTTGGCAGGCCTGTGCCACACAGACCAACGGAATATAAAAAGTAGCATGATTGAGATCAACGTAAATCACCTCTCAGATACCTACAAAAGATGAAGCTGAGCATTTCCGTTCCACGTCGACACACTGACAGGATATGTGCCCAGTGTCTATATTTGTCAGGTATTTTAATCCATTCTACAAACAGGATGAGCTCAGCAGTGGACTCCTTCTGGGGTCATTTTGAGAACACGTAAAAATAGCTTTAAATCAAATTGCTATGTAATTATTGTGTAGCTGTACGTTGACGCTGCATTTCCAACTCTGACCGCAGAACATCCTGTCCAGTCTGTGAGTCTGCTCAGTCAACTGTAGTCACACCTCACAGACACTAAGCTTGGAGGTGCGTCCTGGCCCTGTCAGGTTGGCTACTTGAAGTAAACAGAAAAATAAATGACCAACACCTTTTTTTTAAGTAAAGAAAATAATCGAATAACTGATATTGTTCATACTCAACAAGCCAAATGTATGTACCCATCCAGTTTTTGTTAACATCATTTGCAGGTGAAATGCTTCGAGGTGTGAAAACAAACAATAAACCCTATGTGTGTTGCTTATTCATGCATCACACATTTCTTCCACTGCAAGCTTTCTTTCCTCCCAGACCTTATGACTCACATTCACAGAAGTGTTACCATCTGGAATCCTACCTGTAGGAACCACACCACAAGTAAACAGAGACAAACACGTTCACGCACGCACACCCACAGACAAACGTGCACACGTACACGATGACACACCCAGGCAGAGCCATTAGGGAAGCAGATGGCAGTAGGACAGGCTGTTTTTGACCTGGTCACCTGGGTTTTCCCTGTGGAGTTCCACCTGTCCTGCTGTTCACTCTCGGATGTGAGCTGCTCACAAAGAAGTTCAGTTCACGACAAGAGGTCACCTTTAAAGGGCACTGTCTTACTTCTTGACTTAATGTCTTTTGTAATATATCCTAAAGCTGTGAAAAAAGCTGAAAATAAGCAATACCAACCATACTGACCATTTATAAACACTGACCATACTGACCATTTATAAACACTGACCATACTGACCAGTTATAAACACTGACCATACTGACTAGTTATCTACATTGATCCATACTGACCACTTAAAAACACTGACCATAATGACCAGTTATCAACCCCAACCATACTGACCAGTTATCAACATCGATCCATACTGACCAGTTATCAACACCAACCATATTGACCAGTTATCAACATAAATCCGTACTGACCACTTTAAAACACTGACCATACTAACCAGTTATCAACATCATTCCATACTGACCACTTAAAAACACTGACCATACTAACCAGTTATCAACATCAATCCATACTGACCTCTTAAAAACACTGACCATACTAACCAGTTATCAACATCAATCCATACTGACCACTTAAAAACACTGACCATACTAACCAGTTATCAACATCAATCCAAACTGACCACTTAAAAACACTGACCATACTAACCAGTTATCAACATCAATCCATACTGACCACTTAAAAACACTGACCATACTAACCAGTTATCAACATCAATCCATACTGACCACTTAAAAACACTGACCATACGCCGATTCATTAACAATCACCATACCCTCGGCTTAACCATGTTGACCATGTTTATCAGCAACAAACATACTATTGACTTATCAACAATGAACATACCCAAGCCTTATAAACACCAACTATACATTCACTTATCTAGATGAGAGTTTATGGTATAGTTCACCTTCAAAATATTCTAGCTTAAAGGATTATTTGACAAAAATAAACAATGGTGCTAATAATGACATGAAATTATAGTTTGTTTTTGTTGTTGCTGTTTTAAATCAGGCAATTTTTGCAAAATGGACATTTGTCCATATCAGCAAGCTGTAGTATATCCTAAGGAAAAACAGACCCAGGTATGAGAATGCAAAGGCTACTTAAGGAAAAACAGACTCAGTTACTCTTTATTTAAAAATGTAAGGTTGTGATAATTACCCACCTTCTTTTTCAGCTATAGAGGACCTGTGTATGTGTGTGTGTTATGTGTGTGCATTTACAGTTGTGTGTGCGCGAGGGTGGGTTTAGCTGTCTGTGTCCCCACAGATTTTTTTCCTTTTTAAATTCCGAGAGTTGATCTGAGATCAGTTAAGTGGCCTGTTTGTGAGTATAATGATTGAGGAAGGTCTGAAAGGTTCTCCAAGACTCTTAGATTTTGCCTGAACAGAAAATAAAATGAAGGTTGATTTAATTATTCAAACTCCTCTGTTCCCCACTCTCTAATGGTGCCTTGGGGTTCTCACAGGAACCAGAGTGCTTGATTTTTCAGCTCTCATTTGGTAATCTGCCAGCACAATCTCCGCCTCTGTAATCTTCTGGCTCTTTAGAGGTGGATTTAGGACACCCCTTACAGCCCTCCCCTTCTCGCTATCTCCCCAACAATCTCGATAGGAGGGGTAATCCTGCCATTAAACTCCCTTCCCACCATCCTCTCATAACCCTCAGTCTCATCCAAAACTCTCCAACCACACAAGTCCTTAGAACTCACCATCCTCTCTCGTCCCTCCTCCAATCTTTCAACGCAGGACATTTGATCCCACCAGTCGAACATGGGACTGCCATCTCAATCCCCTCTAAATCGATGGGTTTGTCTGTGATGATTAGTATACAAGAGTGGTTTAGGTGTTTAAAGACTGTTGAATGTCCTGGGAGTCACTGGGTTCTTGGTCAGTTATGCACGCACACTTCTGCGTAGCCCTGAAGGCCACTGCCTGCATAACAGGGTTATTTTGAGCTCCCCCTATTGATCTATAATGTTCTACATACAGAGTTAGAGCAGGGACCTGCTATTCAATATGTGCAGTAATGTACCATTGCAAACACTGCACAACCCAGAATGCAACTGTCTTTTAACTACGATGGATATCATTCTCTGACCGTTAATGAGGACCAATCATTTGATTCATGTCATTCCTGTGTCATGGCTGTTTTTGGACAGAAAACATTTCCTTCATCAAGCGAGGATATGAGTTTTGTATTTATTTGCTTGGTATATTTGGAAGCGTGGTGGCTGTAGAATGCAGGATGAGTTCAGCAACCCCTCACAAAATCCCTGTCAGTCTCACGTTTCTGTTTCTACAGCTGTTTGGGATGTTGTTCTTTGCTCAGCTCCTGTGCTGCAGCTTTAGCCCCGTTCCCCGCTCCAACACACTCCTCTCCCCTCCTCTCCCCTCCTCTCCCCCTCTGCAGGGGGAACAAACTGCCCCAGATTGATGTTGGCTCAGTCCTGTGGTGCACTGCTGTTCCTTATTCAGTTAGTATGTGACTAATATCTTACTAGGCAAATGAGTGAACAAAGCAAATTAATATGATATCTTTCTTCCATAAGATCATTAAAAGGAATGGGATTTATGTTTGACAGATTATATTAACGAATGAGTTGACTAGCAATAACTGGTCGGAGAGTTGTCAATCAAGGGAAAGTCCTTAATTCACTTTAAAAAATGATTAGTTATATAACAAAGAATATGGCTTAAATGATTGACATTAACAAGCAGTACGTGTTAATCTATTATTAATCAGCGGGGCAGAGAGAGATACCATGATCCCAAAATAGTTAACTCAGAGGAGCAGGACAGGAACAAAGGGAGAGTGAATATTTCCGGAAAAACTTTAATCCTTTTATAACATCTGACTTACTTGGATTTAAAATCTGAGTGGTTGACTAATTGCATTACTGTAGTAAGCTTCCCAATATCAGAATTAGACAACAACTCACTCATTTTCTCTCACAGGTGTAAGATCGGCAGTTTATGTGATGGGGAATGTTGAGCAAAGATTCTGGAGACGTGAAAAATAATCCTTCTATTCAGCTCGTAAGTGTTCAGGTCGTGGACTGGTCCACTGCTACCCTACCACTAATTAAAAGTAGGGCTCAGCCATCATCGTCAACATATCAAGGAGGAAATATTGCATTGGTCTGTCAAAGCGTAGAACCAGAAGACAATATCCGTATGTCAATAGTTGGATAAGAATCATGTCTGAGAATAGTACCCCCACACACACTCCTGCAGTAACCATACCGACCCCTTTCTGTCCCGCCTGTCAACAGGACATCATTAAAAGCCCTGGTCTGCGTGTCTGCTAGTCGTTCCTCCTTGGGTCCTGACAGGAATTTGTCTTCATGCTGACTAGTGCATCGGTCTCTATTTTGGACTGATGGAGAGGGGTGGGGAGGTGTGAGGGCGATGCTGTTTTGGGATGGTTTTGGGGGGGCTGGGGACAGCAGGATTGGCCATTAACCTTGACCCATTTTTTTGGTATAGATTCAACTGGCAGTAAATCTCCAGATGAAGATTGGCCACCTGTCAGAGACTTGTTCACTTCTCTTTTTTTACTTTTTCAATAGAGAACTGGCCAAGAAAGCTAGCAGTCTATACAATATAATAACATACAATACAAACAACACAACTACAGCTTGATAGCTGGTATCGGCCAAGTAGTAGACCGTGTCTGGTGCTTGTAGGTGGTGAATGAGAACTGCATAGAGAGGTGGAGAGGGAGTTCACCAAAAAAGATTTTGTAAATTAACACATAGCAATGTAACTGCTCTATGAAGCCAGGACCAACCCATCATTTATGTGATATAATGGTGGATGAGTGAGTGACTACACAGAAGATAATGCATATGGCTTGAAAAAAATCTATTTTGTTCTTGCTTTGAAGCAAGACTTACCATGAAGATTAAATGTTTGTCAAAACTCGGTCAACCATAGCTGGATATCTGAATATTCTCATGAACGAAGTTACAGGCAGCCTTCATTATATAACAGAATAAATCTAATGACAAAAATGTACTTTCAGTCACATTTTAGTCATGTACATTAATGAATATGTTAGCTATGTTGTCCAACTACAGAGGACTGTTGTCCACAGTTTGTGTCGACTGAAAACACTCAAACAATGTAAGACCAAAATAGCTGCCAAAATTAGCTCTGCCGTCTAGAGAGATTTTTCAAGCCATGGCGCTTCCACATCTACTAGCTCTGGGGCTTTACGCTGGTAGCTTAAAAGCACATTCTGAAAACTGTGGTTGTAAAAAGGGCTTTTTAAAATGAAATTTGACTGATTGAATGACAGAGCGACTGCTCTCAGCGATAAAAGGCCTGGGTTTGTGCTATACAAATCCTTTCTGTCGACAACCCTAAAGTCCAGCCAGGTGACCTCATCTTGCTTTGAGGAGGGACTAATAGAGTCACTCAAGAACTTAACACCAGTCTCAGTGACAGTTTAATTAACCAATTAGACACCTGGGTTAAGCTCTGACCCTCAGGGCAGTCTCTGCCATTGGAGGACCCCAAAGGACCACATAGTCTGTCTTTACTGTGCCAGAGGGTTACGTGCAGAAAGGCCTGTACAAAGCCCTCTCCTGTTTGTCATTTGAATAATTTAATGTCCCCTATTTCAGAGAATTTGTTTTTGAGCCACTTTGTGCAAGTATTTTTTTTATTTGGGTTTGTTAAACAGGCAACATGCTCCAATTGTAATTAGAAATTCTTCTGCAAGAGAAATGTTTGTTGTTATGTCCACATAAATTAAGGATTTTTCTCAACCAAGCAAACCAAAATGCTCAGAGGGCTACATGAAAATAGACTAGCCTGCAAAATGTTATGCATCATTAATCAGAATATACAATATAACTAAAGGCACTCTTCGTGATCATTGCATGTTGTACTGTTTGTAAATGTGAAAATAAACATGCATTTGTTTAACAAATCATTAGGTGGTTATCGGCCAAAATGTAATACATATGGAGTCTTCACCTGTCATTGAGGAAATGGACAAATCATTGTTAGTATTACAAATGTATACAAATATCTTGACAATTAATGACTTACAATTGACTGAAGTACTTTCTGATATGGATGCCATACTAACTCTATAGTTTCCACATTAGACCTTGTGGTTGGAAGATATCCTCTAATGTTATGGTGGACATCTTGGTCTGCTATCTCAGCGGAGGTCGTAAGCAGCATGGCGCCATGCTGGAGGGCTGTTCCTCGCCGTGCCAATTGGGCGGGGGTTAAATAAGGAACTGAGAAAAAAAAACAGAGTCGTGGCCGACTGTGGGCTAGGTCACCCACCCACACACACACACAAACACACACACTTGTCTGGTTTGGTCCGCTTTGATGTTGGTTGGTGGAGCTAGTCAATCCCACTGAAACCTTAGCAGAAACCCCAGGAGGAGGGGACCTCCATTCTGCTCTCTCTCTAACCCCATGGGGATCTTACCCACAGCCAGCACCCATAACCTCCTTCAAGTTCAACATGGACATTTTGCTAACACGTACATTTCAAGGCTTTCTCACATTTGTTTGCTCTAGTATCTGGCATTAACACAGGTTGTACAGTGCTCGTGAGAAGCCTGGGATTTGTGTATGTCCTGGCCTCCTACTCCATGTGAATGTGTGTCGAGTCCTCCTCTGCTGATATGACAGAGAGCAGACAGTGAATGACTACCAAATCCTCCCTCTGGACTGGCCCCCCGAGACTGGCTGCTTACTGATCAGGTGGCTTCAGAGTGGCTAGTCTTCCTCCCTCGCACACCCTGCCCCAAGGTCACGATCCTAAGCAAAGTCGGGAATCTGTTCTAATGAGCAGAAATATTATTATTTCCTAGAAATTCCAAAATGAACAAAAAACCTTTAGAAAAAACTAACATTTAACTGCTGGTATAACACATCAACGATTGAACCAAGAAAAGGAGCAAGTTATTGTCAAGCTGTGACTGGCGCATTCTCTGAACATTTGGGGCAAAGTGACACTTTTGCCAGTCTCAAAGAGAAACAGTAAGAATAAGGATGTGTTGGGAAAAACGTCCAGCTATCTTTCCTGTTAACAACACAGAGCAGCTGTCTGCCTGATGTTGGGTCCACATTAGTTCCCACAAGACTAGAAATAGATCAGAGAAAATTATGAACTCTCCTCATCCCAGAAAACCTCTTTTACTGACTGTCAGGTTTAGTGACTAAAGCACTAAATAAGGATTTTAACAGTATAGTGTATATTTAACCCTAGTTCTTAAAAACACACAAAGTGTCAAATAGGGTTTGTGTCTCAGATTCCTGTTGAGTTCACTTGACATTCCAGGAGTTGATAAACCCAAGACACCCCATCCACCTTCCACATTGGCAGCAGTCCTCTCAAACATTATGTTTCTGCCGGGCCTCTCTCGATCTTGTCATCAAAGCAGCTTAAACCCCGCGACTGCTGATCATACAGTCTCTCTCTCTGCACCACCCGGCCAAAACACAGGGATTAATGGGTTTGCCCAATACTTTCTCACCTCTCTCTCATTTGGCTCTCAACTTTCTCACAGCTGTTCCTGCCATTAGCGTATTTTGCTAGTTAGCTAGTGTAATACGGTGTGGCCGCTATTACACAGCAGTAAGGTATTAGCTGGCCGTCACTTTTAATCTCTTCCAGCATGGTTTCTTGGTCTTCTCAGTTACACTGATAACATCGCTAAAACAACATGGAGTTGACTGAAATTAGTCAATATCAGGACGATTTTATGGCACCCTGTTGGGTGACTGAGTCAATTGTTTACATAGTAATTTTCCACTTTGGCTGTTAAGGCTTTGCAGCTGTCATTAATGATATTATGGCATTTTCACAGCTGATGAAAAGCAGCAAGTAAGGGCACTAGTGAATGAGTCAGACATGAGTGATGAAGTCAACGGGATTGCCTACTCTTCTACTGTTCCAAAACCCAAGAACCACACAATCCACTGGAATCTCCATAACCTTCGGTTTCGGTTTCGGTCACACATAGACCCCTCAACCTGGACTCAACAATGGGCTCAGTTGACCTCACAACCATATATAGAAAAGAAAACGCATAAATCTCTTCCTGAAAATGTCCACCCGAGCCAACTGGAGCGCCCTCTGTCCCTTGGCGTTGTTGTGTTTGCAGACGTGAGTCAGTCTTGTACGGAGGAGCTAGCTGGAATCTCCCGGTGTCTCCCGGTCAGGTTTCCCACAGAGCCACATTACAGCCCCTCCTACTGCTCCTCCCTGACCCCAGGGGGGCAAAGTTCAAGCATGAGAGATGGAGTGAAAAGGTCTGTCTTCTGATTTATGGCCTGGTAGGGCTATTGGATCCCCTGTGCTTCAGCAACCCATGGTTTCTGTTGGGGGGGGGGTGGTCTCCACCCAATCCTACTCACACCAGTTCTTTAGGTTGACAGTTTAGGGTTTCACTGCTCCATAGGGACATGGTTGGGGGTGAGAGAATGGCTTGGTGGGGGAAGGTCCTTCTTTTTCATAAGAAGGCATGACACGTTGCTGGAACAGTCTAAAAAATATACAACATTGAATAGACAAATTATGTTTCATTATTAGTCCTTGTACCGCTGGATAGTGATTTATGAGCTGTGCTTCCCTTTCCTGCACTCTGAATAGCAATGTGGGCGTTTAGTACCTGGGATATACCAGACTGTGTCACTGGGTGCTTGGTACCTGGGATATACCAGACTGTGTCACTGGGTGCTTGGTACCTGGGATATACCAGACTGTGTCACTGGGTGCTTGGTACCTGGGATATACCAGACTGTGTCACTGGGTGCTTGGTACCTGGGATATACCAGACTGTGTCACTGGGTGCTTGGTACCTGGGATATACCGGCTGTGTCACTGGGTGCTTGGTACCTGGGATATACCAGACTGTGTCACTGGGTGCTTGGTACCTGGGATATACCAGACTGTGTCACTGGGTGCTTGGTACCTGGGATATACCAGACTGTGTCACTGGGTGCTTGGTACCTGGGATATACCAGACTATGTGGCCATATGTTAACCTTTTGTTCTTCCCCGGTCTCTGACCCTGTATTGCACCCAAGCTTCCACACACACACACACACACACACACACACACGCCACCATTTCAGGCCTCCAATTTACACTGCGCTAGTTTGTTGTTACTGACTGAATAATGCCTCAGGAATATTTCTTCATCTGTTCCATGTATCAGCTCTATTTGGATGTTCCTGTTCTCCAGTGTGTGTGTGTGTGTGTGTGTGTGTGTGTGTGTTTGTGTGAGTGTGTCATCCCTCTTGCTCTATCTCTCTATGAGTCATGACTTAGGATTCTTTCAAGCGTGGATGGTTGCAGCATGCTGAAGCTGCTGGCCCAGAAGAACTAGGCCAGATTTGACACACTTCACAACCCCTGCTAACTCTGACACACATCACTATTCAGAGTGGATTCAAGGGAAAACACAGCTCATAAATCACTACCCAGCAGTACAAGAACTAATAATATCTAGCAATAAAATATGCCTATTCAATGTTGTATGTTGTTAGACTGTTCCTGCAAACTGTAACACACTGCAAAAGGAAGCATTTACAGTAGACATGCCAAATCAATTGTCATCTTAAACACAGGTGTTTAGAACATACGAGTAAACATGATGGAGAAATAATACATAGGATTGTTTTGTGATAATCCCAGCATTATTTTCAACAGGTTGATGTTTAGCATACTAGCATAACGAATGTGACTGTATGACTTGTACACTCTGTGAGACTCAACAGGATGATGGGAAAGGAAATACTAGTGTAATAGTTGTTTTTTTTTATATCTGTGTCTTCATTCTCACTGGTGGATTTGTTACTGTTCAATGATAAAAAGTGTAACTCATCTAATCGAAAAGGTTTTGGATTTATTGCATGAGATGATTGTTCCAGATTAGTGGGTTTAGGTTGTTTAATGGGCTCTTCACCCTGAGAGCAGATTGTGGGTGCTGCAACATTTTTTTAGTTGGTTCCACTTGGATAGTGAGATTCCAATAGTAATAGTAATTTTCTTGACCAGGGAGTGTACTTGGTCAAGAACATAAGTAATTGAATGCAACAACGTTGTCTACACAAAAGTGTTTATGTGTTCACATCCGAAACACTTGGTTTTACAATGTCTATCCTCTTGTGACAAGCATCTACTTACAATGGGTTGTCACACACTCTATGAGATCATTTAGATTGGGTTGATTTCCACATAATTTTCCACAAGATTTTTGAAAAGGTTAGTGTGTGAATGAATGTAAGAGTGAAGTTTAGGTTGTTCAAAGGTTGTTCTCGTCTCCTAAGAAAAACACCATAACATTATGTTTTGAATCTCAATTGCAACGTATACATTTGACGAGCAAATCCTGACTGGACTGGAATCTTTTGGAGATTAAAGTACCAGTACTTTAATACTGAATTAAGCGCTAAGAAACTTCTGCACTGTATTCCACTATTCCACTGTACTCTGCTGGATTTGATTACTGTTTCATGCAGTGCTGTCCAAATGTGAAACGTAGACATATTTCTTTGCAATTTTCTTTTGACACTGGTTGTAAAAGTGACGCAGTCAAGCCAAAACTAGTCCCCCAACGCTGTGTACTATTTCATGAATGTACCAATATGTCCTCCTTGTCATCAAAACCAACTCACTTTCAAACTTGGCATTTCATTTAAAAATTATGCGCATATAAACAACATATTACACATCCACCCCAAAGTGGGAGGTTTAAAAATTGGTTTGTTATTCAGACATGCTCCAGAATGCATCTGACAACGCCAATATTCACCCTGTAGAGAAATCTGGAAAATCCTTATTTGCATAAGACTTTTACATTCAGCGTTTGTTATTTTCATCAATCTAGCCGGGTTCCGGATCTGCTTGTGCCATCTTGTCAATTTCTATGGTCACTCGCTTGACCGCAGCAGTTGACAAGACAGTGCAAGAAATCTGAAACCAGACAAGTTTGGAACCAGTAAATCGGTCTTCAAATCAAAATCAGGCCAGTAAACAGAATTTGGAGACACTTTCAAAGGATATGGTGATGCTGGGTAAACATCATGTTGGAGGTCTGTTCTGGCTGTCTGCATGGCCCCCTGATGTTTAACGTTAGGGAAAAACCTGCATCAGCATCAAAGTTATCGCCTACTTTCCAGGGGCCAAACCCTTTGAAGTCTAACAGTGAGAATATGATGCTTAAAAAGCAACATTTAGTAAAGGTTTTAAGGTTTATGTTAGTGTAACAACTTTAAATAGGCTACTAGGTGTACATTTGAGAAGAACAACCAAAAATATGAACATGTGTTAGAAAATATTTTCTTACAAACCAATAACAGGATGTCACAGCAGGCCCAACAGCCAGCCTTGACTAACACCCACACACGGACAGCAGACCTGTTGTTATTCTCAGAGTGAACAACGGAAAAAGAGAGAGAATGAGAGCTGCCTGACATATACCCGTGGGTTGGAGACGAGATGGGTTTGGAGGAAGGGAGACTGTTTGATGGAGGGAAAAAGACAGACCGGAATCCTTCTCAAAGCATGCCGAGGAATACAGGGCTAAGACAGACGGATGCAGAAAGACACACACACACACACACACACAGTGTAGAGACACAAAGACCAAGACAAAGCAGGAGAGAGAAGACACCTGGCAGAACCACAGAGGTCCCAACCTGACCACCCAGGCATAGCACCCGGGCCGCTGGCTCCTCTGTGTTGTCTGTAAACAGGGTCTGCAGCGGCCCATTCAGGAGCGCTGTACACTGAGAATGCTGAAGGGATTACCACAGGCAGCCTCTGGAGGTAATGTGAGGAATGAGACGTGAGGTGGCGGAGAGAGACAACAAAGACTCAAGGACCAGACAACATGAAAACACTGACTCACTCACTCTTTCCCATCAGACATCATAAAACGACATCAAGGCATAGCAAAGAAGACGGGGGACCTGGATATTATCTGCTGGTTAGCGCTGGATTCCTTGATACACCACTAGCGAGAGATTAAATGGAGCTTTGAGTGGAAATAACCTTGGTTGTAACAAAACATTGCCAGAATAAAATGTGGTGAAAAGCTGATCTCATGCTGTTACCTTGTCAGCCCGGCTAGAAACTAGACAGGGCAGACAAAAGATAAATGGTCAGGGTCTGTTTCACTAAGTCCAACCCCAATTCAGTAATAGCCCAAAAATAAACAACAACAAAACTGAAATGTGAAAAAGTTCAATGGATGAACATAACATTCATACAATTTCATAAAAATAATTTGACGGTAACACTTTATTTTGATAGTCCCAATTTCCATCTGTAGATGTTCTATAGATAGTAATACTATTAACAAACTATCTGTTAATAAGAAATGGCATGTCAAGGTTAGGATTAGGTTTAGAAGGTTTAGGGGAAGAGTTAAACATTAGGGTTAGAGCATGGGATAGAAGATAGTTACATAAAATGTTACGGATATTCAGTTGATAATTTCTAGAGCATCTATAAACACTCTTTTGGAACTCTCGGAATAAAGTATTACCACATCTAAAATGAATGCCTACTCTCCAATTCACTAGCCAAACCACAAACATCTCCTAACATGCAACATTTAGTAGTGATAACTTAATTTCCATGATAATAATACCATATTATTTGATTAATTTATTAAAACAAAAATAGCATGAATAACCAGTTTAGTTCCAAATGTCAAATGAGTCCACAGTTCAGGAACATTTCCTGTTCTATTATTGATA
Source organism: Esox lucius (assembly GCF_011004845.1). Lineage (NCBI taxonomy): Eukaryota > Metazoa > Chordata > Actinopteri > Esociformes > Esocidae > Esox > Esox lucius. The sequence goes on along the minus strand of NC_047588.1, from coordinate 10,734,395 downwards.
AGAAATGGCCATATCCCATTCAGACAAGATCATTAAATCATTAATGTGTTACATTAAAAGGAAATGAAAAACCTATCCTCCAACATTATTTTTTTTATTCCAGAAATGTACAGAGAAGGAAACAACACATTGCCAGAATAGATTTGCAGTACTGATCCAGTAAAATTTGCTATTTCTAAATTTTAACAGACTGATTTCCAAATAGTCAGGTATGTGAATCACATAAAGATGCTCAGATGATAATACCGACTAGCTATATTTCTATTAACCTTTATTCACGTAAGGAAATCAAGCTGAGACCACAGCCTCTTTTACAGTGGAGCCCTGTATCACATCATTATAAAATACGTATATTGAGAAAAGAAAGGAAAAAACTAGGAAAAGAGACACATGGATATGATGCAATCCCAGCTCAGAGTGAAAAGGTCTTGTCACTGTAACCTTTTTTGGTTGTAATGACTGAAAAATGACCTTGTCATGTTAAGGGTTGGCCAATGATGGTTGCTCTTTGGTGAATTGTGCATATGGATTTAGCTTGTACTATTACATTTCAGTAATTTAGCAGACATACTTAACCAGTGATTTACAAGTGAAATTAGGGTTAACTGGTTTGCTTAAGGACAAATCCCCACATTTCTCACCTTGCTGGCTGTCAGATTCGATCCAGCTACTTTTATTTGCCTCCACAGTGATGGATGATCAAGAAATCAGCTGGAGTTAATCTAGTGGCCAATCTTAATTGCAATAGGCACATTTTGTCTTACAGAGCTTTCTTCTTCCCAAAATAAGGCTGGTTATTATTCTTCTGTAAAGAACAGATGGCGTGTAAATGTTTAGCAATAGTTTGTAACACTTTAATGATGATTGCAATGTTAGAAAGTGAATGAAGTCACCACAGCGTATAAGTCAGATGTTTTTGTCATTCAGTGTTGAAATGGCAATATGTGCTTCATGTATTGAATGGTTTTATGTTTAATGAAAACAAATAAGAAAAAAACATTCAAGTTTCATATATGATTTTATTCTTTTAATTTTCTGTGCACCATATACATACACATTTGTCTTTGGAATAAAAACTAAACCTCTGATATATAGAAAGTAAAACTTAGACTGAAACATTTCTTTTTCGTAAACATGCAAGAGAACGTTGTCAGAGGATATTCCGACACGCTTCCAGTTGAACCATAAAGCATAACCGTTGTTTTTAAAGTGAGGGTCCAGACGGTTTGGCTGTCGTACTACGAACGGCCTATTGGAGGGACGTGTTGTTGATTTACTACTACTGTAGCCTATCATGTGACCTTCACCAGGTCCAATATTACTCAACCCGATGCCTCAAACCATCCCTCTGGGTCACAGTGTAACTCATACATACCAGCACCACCACAGACCTCCAGCCCATTTTTCAGAGGTATCTCTAGGAGACCCCTGATCAACGTGACACTTTACAGGAGATAAATGGGTGCCTCACTGACTGATTCATCTCTGAAACACAGACGGAAACTCTTACGTTCTGATTGATGAAGTGAGGTAGGATTAGGGCTGTGAAATTCCAGTAACCTCCAATAAATTCCCTGGTAGGGGGGGTTCCTGATTTTTTATTATTACCACTGGGAATCCTTTACCAAGACTTTGGGAAAACCCATTATTTAAAGTTGCTGGAATTGTTCAACCCTAGGTAGGATGCATGATTATTTGAGGTAGAGGAGGAGAGGGAGACCCCCCACCTTACTGTCCTCTGCCGAAGTCTCCAGATTGGCCCCAGTGAAACCAACCCCACTGACCAGAAGGTCTTGTGTACTTGGTAAATCAGTTCTGTGAAGTCATATCCTGGACTATTTGGTGCACTGATACTTTGACTTGAACAAGTTACATGAAAACAAGAAAATAATCTTAGTTTGAAATTGGAATTGAAAATGACCTTTAACATTTCTGGGGTAGCAAATTAAAACAAAATGCTTCTACACTCAAGGAATTGACCGATTTCACAGGAATATAGCATATTTAATTCCTATCCTGTAATAGGAACAATGTAGGTTACAGAATTAGCAAGAGAATTCAGAGTTTATTGACAGCCAGATGTATAGCTGTAGCTGTCCAAATCAATAACAATTGTCACGGCTAATGTGGTCAGTAGTTGCTGTGCAAGAGTTAGCATTCTTTGGAGTGGGAATCGGATGTGCTGTAGAGTCAATAGAACTGATCCTACGTACCACTGTGCAGGTTGTGTTCTCTAAGAAAATTATTCTTGTTTAACAGGAGAGAAAGTATCTTTAAAAGGTATCTCCCTCCCAGTTCACCCCCCCGCCCCAAATTTCCCCTTCCTCTTTTTAACCCTCCCTTCTCTTTCTCTTTCCATCTCTCCTTCCTCTCTCTCTTTCTCTGTCCCTCTCTCTTTCTCCCTCACAGCATCCAGTTCAGTGCATTAAACAACCCCACAGGGGTCCCTTGCATGTTTGTTCCAACGCCTGCGTTTAAAAAAAGTCAAAGCAACACCCAAACTAACCGGGGACAGTTGGGAAGGAGCTACTCACAGTGTCTTCAGCAATCACACAACAGTTCTCAAGCTCAGGGGGAAAAAAGCTTAGTGGTTTTCCATTCTAAATTATTCATTTGTTCAAAAGGAGCGTGTGTAGTTTTGCATCCACAGCGCTAAATAACCGCCCTATCTGTGCCCAATGTTTCCATATGTATGTGCCTTATTGTCAGTCAGTAAAGATCGACCTGTTGGTTAAGACAGGCAAAGTTAGTGGGACAGCTGTATCCAGCACAAATCACACACTCATTGACACTGAAACATCTGTGGGGCTAAATCCTCCCGCTCTAAAAGAAGGTGCAGCCCTTCCAAGCCCCTCCCACTTTCCATAGATATATAAATACAGCAGATCAATCTGTCAGAAGACTATACGTTACAGTACAATGACAAAGGCTCTCTTCTTCAGTCAAAAGGAACATGTCCTTATTGGAAGGGGGAGTGTTCATGTCTAAACAGTGGACTCTTTTGGCCCCTCCTGTGCTGCGTTTTTGCAGCTGTAAAGCCATTTGATGACGCGGGCATTCCTCTCGATGATTGACACCCCAGTATTCTGCTTCTCGGCCACCTCTTCCTGGAAGAGCCCCGCTTCACCCGAGTGACGGGAGAACTCGCTGGGCTCGGATCCCCCTCCCCCACCCCCCACGCTCCTCAGCACCAATGACAGTGTGTCTACATCGCTGGCCCCGCCCAGAAAATTCTCGGGCCCCAGCCGCTCCACCAAGTCCAAGTCCAGCCCGCAAAAGTCAAAGAAGCGCTCCTGGTCGGACAGTGCTACCGAGCAGCGCAGAAGCAGGTCCGACTTGGAGCGCTGCAGTCCAGGACGTCGCCGCGGGGGCGCCCGCTTCCAAATGTCTGTCTCATTGTCGCTGGGTTCACTTTCGGCGCTGCAGTCACTTGTGTCATTGGCGGTGCCGTGGCTTAGGCCACTACTACCAGGGCTAATGCCAGGACTGAACCCAGGGCTGAGGCCCGGACTGAACCCAGGGCTGAAGCCAGTACTGAACCCAGGGCTGGGCAGCGGTGAGCGCTCGTGCTCCGTCTTACTGGACCTCCGGCTACCCGTCCTTCCCTGTCCCCCATCCATGGTGTCTTTGTCATTGGTCCAGGACATGCGTGAGTCACCATCCCGTGACGGAGGTTTCTCCTCGCTGATCACCATTTTCTGGGTGGCTCCCTCACTCCCTCCAGTCTTCTCCCGCATGGACCCCTGGAAAAGGCGGCGGACAAAGTTGTACCCCTTTATGTCCATGTTAGCGTTTCCCATGACAACGCCACCGCTAGTTGGGCTTTTGCACTCTTTCTTTTGCCGGTAGATGACCAAGGAGTCTGGGCGAAGCATTCGCTTGCCGGTGCTCCTCCTCAGGACGGGGGCGCTGTGCGGGGCCACCAGGGGTACGGAGGCGGGGGCTCTCTGTGTCCTGGGGCTGGGGGGTATCCCTTTGTTGGCGTTACACCTGTTCCGCGCCTCCACGTCCACCGAGGTCCTCCGGTTCTCCTTTCTGGAGTCCTCGTTGTCATTCTCGTCTCGTACGCCGAGGGGGCCGGTTGTGGTGGAGAGAGGGGCTGAGGATCTGCGCGGAGTGAGGAGCGGGGCGATGGACGCGGGCACTGTAAGCAGTCGGCGGGGAGGAGGAGGTGGGGTGCAGGGCACCAGCACAGGCTCCTGTTTGGTGTTGATGACCTGCTGGCTCTTGACGTACTTGGCCTTGTCAGCCTCCAGCCTCTCAACGGCGCTGATGGAGCGGCCCCGTTCCCCGCCGTCCATCTGCCTGCGGAGGTAGTCCGGGCCCTTGTTGAGCAGCCTCAGAGGGGAAGGGGAACCGATGGGTGTCAGCGGCTTCATGGCGGTCCACACTTCTGGGTAAAGACATCAAAACAGCAGCCCTAAAATGTCTGAGCTTACCTGCAGCTAGTGGCGGAAGGTTTTCCCCTCAGGATCTGTTGTCGGCCCTTTCGATTTGTGGTCAGATGGGAGGATTTCAGTAAGTTTTTGGCTTTGGAACTAAAGCATAACAGCTCCCGTTTTCGCTCACAGTTCTGAAAAGTCTCTTAAGAGGATCTGGATAGGTAGCAATTTTGGAACCATAGAGGCAAAGTCTGTTGCGGAGCTTGCTATAGTTAGTTAGTTTCTCTTTGGGCACTGCTGGAGCCCAGACAAATTGTTATCTCTATCCAGTATTTAAACAGGCATTTGGATAGACGGGCAGGGCACAGGGAAATCCTTTTGCCGCCAGCCAAGAGCACTCCCAAATGAGACGTTCTCCTGCCCACAGTGCAACAGAAATAGCAGGAAGAGTTCACTTTGAAAGGGTTACTATTTTTTCCTTTCTTCCTCTCTCTCTCTCACTCTCTCTGAGCAATCTCTCTTTCTCTGTTGATCTTTTCACTGAAGGTTAGCCCTCGGAAATGAGCTCTAATGCCCTCAAATATTTGCCTTGTGAAGGCAGGCAGTCTGAGGTAGGCTGGGTTGAAGGACTGCTATTGTTTGCCTCTGTCGCGGTTGAAGTGACCTGAGGGTGGGCGGCACCGGGACACTTTAGACTTTGACGGACAGGTGTACAGACGAATATATGAGGGACTTGTCCTCACCTGCATTCACAGTCCCTGGAAGAAAAAGACAAGCAGAAAGAACAGAAGACAGGTGTTAGCATGGGCTACTTTTCTCCTGTACGGCAGACATGGAAACAGTGAGCATATGGCAAAGAGTCACAGTAGTCCCAAAGCTCACACTGTGTCCAGGCTATAGTCATAGCTGGAATAAGTCCTGTGTCCAGGCTATAGTCATAGCTGGAATAAGTCCTGTGTCCAGGCTATAGTCATAGCTGGAATAAGTCCTGTGTCCAGGCTATAGTCATAGCTGGAATAAGTCCTGTGTCCAGGCTATAGTTATGGCTGAAATAAGTCCTGTGTCCAGGCTATAGTCATAGCTGGAATAAGTCCTGTGTCCAGGCTATAGTTATGGCTGAAATAAGTCCTGTGTCCAGGCAGTAGTCATAGCTGGAATAAGGTCTGTGTCTAGGGGGAAAAACTGGGCCAATCTACAACACATGCACAGAGCTGAGGGCTCTACAATAAACAGAAAATTACATTTTACGAGCAATTATATTTTTAGTAGGATACATGAATGCTAGCAAAACCTCAGCACAAACATTTGTACAAACATATAGTTGTGAGAAAATGGTGTAAACCTATGTGCACAAGTGGAATAACCTAAGACCACTTCCTAAAATATTACTCCTGAACATGCAACGTTGACAGCTGCACTGAACACTAACACAATAATCCATTAATATTGAAACACCTGGCAAAAGAAAACTGATGAGTAAACCATACACTCCCAATGCAATAACCCTCTCACAGTTTCAGCAGAACAGCTTCTCCAAAGCAATAACACCCAAATGAAAGGTAAATGAAACTAAACCCACAGTTACTGGATCAAAAAATCTTAATGACATAAAAAGTCAAGGCTGCTTTTTATGGGGGGAAAGGACGGGAAGGGATGAGGTTGGGTCTATGAAGAGATAGCAGCCTATACCACATTGAATCTAATAATATCTGAAGAACATCGTAACACAGTTATCGTGTTTTTGTACTGTGTGTGTGTGTGTGTGTGTCAGCATGAGGAAATAAGGCTGTGCCCTGCAGATGAACGCTTTCCAGTATACACAGTTGGTTTGCAGATTATCTGGCCTTTTGGAGAGTCCACATTCTATTCTCGTTCGTGTAAAAACAAAAAGCGAAGATAGGCTGCCATGTGCGCTACAGGACTAAGCAGACGTGGCTGAAAACTCAGAAGCTTCTAGAAATCTGATGGCCACAGGTGGTGGCTGCTTCTAAAAGTATTAGGAATCCGGCCAATCCAAATGTGCTTTGATGGAGACAAATGGAGAGTCAGAGTGGAATTGTTTAGTGAGGCCTGAGGTGTGAAACAAAAACATAGAAAAGTCCTTTTTGGCACTTTCTTTTACTGTGAAAAATAGCAATGAAGTCACTAGCATTCTCTTTCTGGCAGGACAAGCCTCTGTATCTGTGAGTTACACACAGAGTTCCAACTTCATCCCCATTAGTGACCACAGACAGCTACTATGCAAGAACAAATCAATTACATTAAATCACTAGTTTTGTACATAACATTATGGTTAAGGATTTTCTTTGGGGTATTGTTCAACAGCAAAGAAAACATTCCTCCAGACACTTTTAAATAAGTTCCTATGACTGTAACAAAACAAACCCCCAGGACTTTCACAGAGTCCCAAGGATTTGCAAGACGGCTAATTACAGGCAGCCTTACACAACGACAGGGGCCTACCTGGTGGTTTAGGCAGCCTCTCTGCCTTCCAACCCCCCCACCTTGCCTTGGTCCCCCCTCCCCCCTTGACCCTTCTATCTAAGTGCCTAGGAGGCCTACTACTATAAATTCAGTCTGGAGGGGGGGGGGGGGGGCTACACTTTCCAGATGTCATGCAGGCAAATCCAGGAAAGGCACCCATTGTTTACAATAAGCAGTGCGCAAAAATCACAACAGGTGTCAAGAGCGGAAAGCACCTAACCTGGGAAAGGACCTGGGAGAAGAAAAGGAAGGGAAAAAGGAGGAAAGAGGGTCTGTGCTCCATCAGACAGCAGGACTGTAAACCAGGAGGCCTGGGCTAACCCTGATATGAACTCAAAACCTGGACTAATAACCCCGATCTTTCCGTGAACGCGTGGCTGTTTTAATCCAATTTAAATTAAGGTTCCACAGAGTTTGTCTATGGAGTAGACTGTGGCTTTGGCTATGACCAACACAACTAAAAGGGCGACCAAAGTGTGACCACAGGATTTTGCCTGTCAAAAGTTCAGATAATACACATAAAACATGTTACATGACAACACAAAGATGAACATATGGCCGGTGAAAGTATAAACCACATTGCCTTCGAGACCTGGTGAACGAAAATCCATCCGATGTTTTAAATGCGAAAGTCTTCTGAAGGCGTCACATTCATTGGATATGACATCAGTTGTTTTGAAGCGAGGCGGCCAGTCTGTTCAGAGGTTATCTCTAGCTTTGAGCAACACAAGCACTACAACTGAGATCAATGTAAATCACAATGCTAGCCTTCGGTTGTTCTGGGACACTATTTATATCTTAGCAGCGGACATGCCTTTAGACAGCCAGTGGCCTACATTGATGTTTGATCATCTTTCTTCTGGACACACACTGCGTTCCAAAATAGGCAGGAGGATTTTGAGCCGCAATGTATGAGAACAGGTCAGTGGACCAGCTTCAAGCACACACACACACACGCGCGCACACACACACACACACACACACACACAGGCACATATACCCACACACACACAGACACGCGGATAAACACGCTCATGCAAACATAATGAGACAGAGGAGTGCACCCACCTGGATTTACAGTCAGACAATAGCCTCCATTAACTCCATTGACTCTAATAAGACTAAATGAGTACCCAGCACCCTTCACGGTGATCCTGTCCCCTTTGAGGAGTCTGACAGCTGTGGCACCACGTTTCTCCTCTTCCAGCGCCTTGGCCCAGCTTCCGCCCCGACTCCCCTTCTCCTCTCACAGTGGGAGGCTATTAACCATTCCCGTTCCCCTCATCTCCCTGACGTTCGTACGTCTCTCTCTCTCTTTTTTCTCTCCCTCCATCCCTCTTTTACTCTGTGAAGCTGCCGGCCCGCCTGCAGGGGAGGCTTAACCAGGCGCCCTGTGATGCCTGTAAGAGGAACCAGATGTTCTGTGTCATGCTGCCTCAGAACCTCTGGACCAGATAGACAACCGGAGCCCTAGACCGGGAGAGCAACGAGCGCAGAAAGAGGGCCGGCGATGCGTGACCGGCGGGGTCACACCAGGGATGTTCACACCACAAATGGCTCGCTCAATTTGGCTTTAAATCAATGGCTGTATTCGGGCTGCTTGGTTAATGGGTATGACCTAGGTTCCTAGTAAAATAACTTGTTTCAAGCTACTATTTGGAGTAAAATGACCGCTAGGGGTAATATACTGTAGGTCTACGAAGAGTAAAACGATGGCAGCGGATACTGTTGATTACTCTGGTGGGGGAGAGAGATCTCAAACACAGGAAGTGTTTGTTTGGTTCATGAGGTTTCTTCCACCACCCACCAATTATGCAGCTGGTCAAGAGGTGACATAGCAAAGAAAACTATCTGTCCACAGCTTAAAAGGTCACGACGAGTTTCACTTTTAAACAGAAGATACAGTAAGAAATTCATAAATTCTCACTGAACAACTTTGAAATACTTTAAATCTATTTTGACCTGTCAAACCAATCCCCCACTAATGAGGGATGTCTGTGGTAAAGAATCTACGAGAGGACGAGTAATCACTATTTACCTCCTCTCTTTTCTCCTTTTTCTTTTCCTGTAATCTTCCTTTTCTTTCTGCCCTTTCAAAACATCTGGCTTCTCTATAAGATGCTAGAGTCCCTCACCATTTGACTTTATAAAAAAAACTTTATAAAATGGTCACATTTTAACCAAGACCTTTTCAGGGGTATCCAACTACTCTATTACATCTGTACATTCTATAGAGGCCCCCCCACCCCAGCTTGACCCTGCTATGCCTGAACATAAGGCCTAAGATCGCTATGGTCCAAATTAACGGTTCAGTCCTGTTCGGCCATTAACCAATACTACAGAAAAGCCTGTAAACCCTCCTGGGCCGTAGACTGCATGCGATTGTTATCAGTGGCTTCAAACAATGTCTCTCTCTGGGTCTGCTAGATAAGAAGGGGAAGACCTGGACTTCTCCATCTCACTGTAAGAGGACAAACACCAACAAGAACCAAAACACGATAAATAAAGTGAAATGGAGACGGAGCCGGGCCACCCCTCCAACGGGCCCAACAGACAAAGCCGGGGTCGCGCCATGAATGCCAGCACCTTTGTGAGGCCTTGAGTACCATTAGGCCATTAGCAAGTTGATGTATGGCTGGCGGGCAGGACCCGGGGAATGTTGGGGGATGGAAGATACCTCAAGGCCCATCCACTGTCATGCACGGGGGGCATCAGGTCATGGGGGTGGGGGGTGGGCTTAAGGGACCCCCACCTCAATAAGCCGCCTCCCTACAATAAAGCAGATGAGTTGCCCACTTGACTCACTAAATGACTGAATGGCTCTTTTGTCATTCCAAACTAATCAATGGAAGAAGTGAGAGGAGCGTCGTTGCATATACATGCCAAAAGAGACCAAGGACCACAGCTCTTTTAATTTGAACTTTACAGTCTCACCTCTCGCTGTTAGTCGAATATGGTATTTATATTAGATTAGCTGTTTAAGATAAGATAGGTCCTACACGTCTAGACAAGTACAATGTTCAATTCACAATAATCAAGGTTGCCTCATCAGTACAGCCATTTGCGCTGACTGAGCCAAGCTTGCTAATAAGCAGTGATCATCCCTGATGAGCTATTCAAAGGGCACCTGAACTATAGGATTGATTGCCATCCCTGGTCAACAGCTTATCGGCTCTTACACCCATCCAAAGCTAATAAAGATTGAAACAGCTAAGATAAGATGGGAAGACTTTCTATCAAGACTATATTAAGTTTAATTAACAGACCAGACTGCCTCCTTTTCCACCAGCAGGCCCAGACAGCCTCATGGTTCCACTGATAACCACAGCACGTTGACCTATTAAACCCAATGACTCACAGTTGACCGTTAGCATGGTGAATATAAAAGGCCTAATATACACGAGAGAAAAAAGCACGTTTGGTAACATAGCAAAAATGCTACAGACGCTGCAAAAAAAAAAATGTGTTACTGCGCTTTGCTGTTAATCTATACACGTATAAAGCTTGTTTCCAATGCGATGGAGTCACAGTGGCCAGGCATAGATCAGCCTGGACTTGCATATTTGGTTTTCAATTACGTCCATCGGGACAAATGGAACTACCGAAAGTGAAAGGTATTATGCCTTGGCAGAACATACATTCTCTTTGTCTTCTCCGCGGACACAACCCTGGAAACAGATCCAGCCCATGACTGCCTGATCAGTTGGACCACAGAATGATGACACCTGATCCACACTCTGTCTACAGGGCACCGCCGGAATGTTAAGCCTCTGCTATGATGCTCAGTGCTGACCAGGGACCTCGTACAGTCAGAGGGAGGACATTGTGTTTGCTGGGAACCTAACAAGAAAATATTACAAAACTGGATAATACAGAGCAAATCCTTTATAAAGCCCTATGATCTTTCTGGTCAGGGCGCTTACAGGGAATGCAGCTGGGGTCCAATTCGTTCCAAGGTGGGTATAAGGGCAGGGGCCTCCATTCTGGGTCTGGATAACTTTGTGTACACAATCTGAACAGTGACCACCTCTTTTACATCAATAAATGCCAACATGTCTTACGTGAGTTAACGCTAACGTTCTGGAAAACATAACGCAAGACTGCTGGGTATGTGGGAATGAAGCAGTGACCCCCCCCCCCCCCCCCCGGAATTGTATACAGAGCACTGTAGACACACATCAATCTAGGCACATCCTTCAAGCCCCATAGAGTGTGAAATGACGAAGGTCTGTTCACCCAGAGTGAGCCATCATTAAGGTCTCAGCTGGTGTGAACTCTTTAACTGGCCAGAGGTTTGAGTCCACTAAGTCGGCTGAACTGGATGAAGGAGCATTATGCTAGTTTCTAGTGGTTTCGAAGTGTTAAAAGATCTTCTGAAGCATACGACCGGCCCATTTGGAGAGCCTGTGAGGGAATGTCCCACAAGACAGCGAGAGTGTTTCTGGGCTTGTCTTTTCTCTTTACGCTGGGATTACAACACTCACTTGACCTTTTTCTCTATTTGATGAAGGCTGAGCACAAAAAAACACAGCTAAGATTTACTGTCTCAACCCAACCTCTGTATTTTGAGCTGCTCTTCGACATTTAACCATTTAGTTACTAAATAAAACCTCTACTATTTGGATTCACATTGAATAATACAAAAAAGGCAAAGCACGGGGCAATGTGCCCATTGGAACCTCTAGAATGGTACAACAGAACATAAAATGGACCCCAAAACCGCCTGACAGCATTGAAGTGATACTCCCGCCAGAAGTTCAGGCTGTTATAGAATCCTCCAGGTGTTAGAGGGCCAGTAAAAGGTCATTTCACACAGCTCCCCCTGATTGGCTATCTGCACCGCTATGGATCAGTACCCTGACCTGGATAAGGTATTTACCGACCCAGAATGCAGGCTGCCAGTCACTTATCACCAACACACCACCAATGTGACAGACTTGGTTATCAACGGGACGGAAAAACCAATACGGCCCTGTTAGCTTTTCTTTCAACATACCCCGAGGAAAAGGGCTAATGCATTTTTGAAATGTAACGGCTAAAACATGAAACATTACACATCCCCCGCTAAGCACTTACAACACTTGCCCTTCTATACTTAACAGGGACTCCAATTTTTTCGGATATTTCCGAACCGAATAAAGAATTCGACCAATGTGGGAAACGAGATGTGAGGGTCAACCCTCTGGAACATAGACTCCCCTTCCTGCCATGTACTCTCACAGTGTGTCACTCCCACTGAACCTGCCAGCTGTCTTCTCCCGTTACCTTGTCGTTGGCCGATGTCTCCGCAAACAGCCACTGACAGCCACAGGAAACAGAGCCCTCGTTCCCGCTCCTCGCCTCCTACCCCGTCGGAGTCACCAGGACTCAGCACACATCCACGGAGTCCACTGAGACAGTTGGAGACGTAGGAGTCTGCCCATTAGGGCCCTTGCCTCTCAGTTGCCTATGGTCGAAGGGTCCGGGCTGTGTCGCGCGTGGGCAACTGAGCGGACATTATGGCTCTGTGGGGGACTGTGATTAGATGTGGCAGATCCACGGGGGTACCCAGCAGGCCTGTGAACAATTACAGGGATGTGAGAGTGAGAGGGAGAGGCGCTCTCACAGCTGTCATCACCTCATCGGGGACTGGCAAGAGATGGAAGGACGCACCATCTGCCAGGATTTAGTTATCGACTATTAATTATTAATTGGCTAGATGGACAGTGATGAAGATACGACTTGTTGTGCCTCCACCGGAGATTCTGGAGGGGCACTGTTATTGTACAGTCAAAACAGAAATGTGAGTATTGAATAACACATTTTGACTGAGGTGAAATAGCAACTCGATCAGCAGTAACCAAATTGCAGCAGAAATTAACTACTACAATAAAGACGCATCCTCTGGGAAAAATCAAGGTCATGATAAGATTTATATTGGCTGTTAGGTGGATTTCTTTTGCAGCTTGAGTTGAGTCTAGGTTTCAGAAAAACACACCATTTGCAGGCCATCGTCTAAGTCTTTTGTTCCTCTGAACCACTAGTGTGGATGTTCCCACGGATGGTGGTCACGATGTGCCAAACCAGGCAACAGGAACAATAAAGTGAAATTATAAGCTCCCCTCCGGAGAGTTTGTCTGAAGACGGTGGGTGTTTGAAGTCTCACACAGCGGTGGATGTCAAATGTCTCAAACCAGCTGTCTCTCATTCTCTCACACTCACACACACTCTCACACACGCGCGGGCAAAAGACGCAGGGACGCACGCACACCGCCCTGGGGAAGGTGATGTCACAGGACCTGTTACCCTCTAATTAGGAGCCTGAGCAGCTTCCCTCCGTAACAAGGGGGCTTTTCATGGCAACCTTGCAACAGGACAGGGATTAGGCAAAACAAATGCTCTATTTTCATGTCAGAGAATAGGACATGACACGTACAAACCAATGATTTTCATTTGAGTAAATTACTGTTTACAAGACAGTGCTGCCAGGGAAAATATGGCAAGTCAGTGAAAAGCGACTGTGGCTTTCATGACATTTAAGAGATAAGCGACGTGAGTGGCCCACTGTGAATTAAAACCATAACAGCACCGGGGGCTTCCATCGTATTTCAGCAGTTGGGATTGATGCCGGTCAACGCGACGAGGCTGGAAATGTGTGTAACTCCACCCTCACCAACGAGGCAACAAATCACATCATTTCTGCCTTGGGCAGATCTGTCTCCCGCACATATGATTCACGGCCCAAAAAATGCCAACCTGTGTACTCCACAAGGACACGCGCTGACAGATGAACACGTGGCAACATGACACGCACGCACACGCGATGCCCCTGGAAAAGGTCACCGTGGAAAATGGGACATTCCGGGGCCCTAACCAACACGTTGCTTGGTAAGTCAGATCCCACCGCCACAGCCAACGGCGTCCGTAATCCACGCCCTTTGACTATGTAGGCCGGGCCCATGTTACGATTCATTTTAGCAATCCTAATGATTTCAGGGCGCTTGTCATCACTCCGGAATGGGCTGAGGTGGGTGGTTGGTGTGGCCAGCTCTCTACTCTGTGCCTGCGGGTCTCCCACTTTCCTCCCTGCCTGCTCTGGTGCGATCGGCATCAGAATGAGACAGAACCGACACACTACAGCAGGGAAATCAGTGCCGGCGAAACATGAAGCCGCTCCAGCTTTTTATGAACGTTCCATAGCGGACACTAAAAGTTCACGCAGTGTTAGGCTAGATCACTGCTACTCTCTGCATTATAGGAGTCAAAAACAGAAGAAAAGATGACACAGTCTATTGCTGTCATACAGATAACCCACAGAAATACATGATTGTCTCATAAAGGACGACTTTGAAGGCCAAATGCATCCACAAAGAGCTGTATCTGTGTGATTGGGACAAGGCTAGGTCTATGGTACTATAACCTTCCACAGAACAACATAAGTCGTCCTAAATAGGACTTTCTTATGTCCTCAAGAAACCAACAACCACCTTAACAAATCTATAAAAAGCAGCCAAGAATATAATATACCACAGAATACACCTTGATATACCTTCAGCTACCAGTAATCTCATACCAAATCAAACAATTGGCTATGTGGAGGAGGATACAGTATTTCAGGGCAAATAAATGGCTAGGAAGTCTAAATAATTCATCATCATTAATACAGCGCGATGACACTCGCACAGCAGCCCATGTTCGTATCACAAATACGCAATAATCGTCAATAGGAACAACAGCACATCAGTGCACGATTGACATAAAACACAGTTTCTCTTCATTATAATTAAAGGGCAAAAATAAACAGGTTCCTCTCTGGACACACAGACCCAGTCACATATCACATCAAGTTTGTTTGTGGATACAAGACAAGCAGTGCCCGTCGTTTGGTCTACGGCTGCAGGTTGTTTAGACTGGTCCTCTGTGGTTCATGCTGGTGACACCACACTAACCAACTGACTGAACCTAGACCCCACAACGCTCTGGCCTAACCCAAGTCTGAAGGAACCACCCAAGACAATGACTTTGAGATAATTACTTATCTTTCTTATTTAAGGTTCCAGTGCGTTCCCATTAGGAACCGCAGATGGGGGCCCGGAGTGGTTCAGTGGTTTAAGTCACTGTCTCACACTACAGCTACGTTATTGTGAATAGGAGTTGCAATTTTAGGGCTTTGAATAGTTATGCTTTGTTGATCATACATAACTTCTCATGCACTATATTTGATCCAGATGTAAATACAGTATTTACATGTACATAAATACTATTGTATCTTAATGGCCCCAGGTCTTTGGCTCTTGTCCAATCAGTGCAAAGATAATCAATCATAACACAAAGTTGTTTCACTCACCTCTCCCTTTATTCTAAATAGATGAAAGAAACCATCAGTTTAATTGGCTATTTAATGAAAATGTATTGCATTACACATTTGGATTTTTGGTCTTAATTTGAAGTCAGGGAATATCATTATTTCAGTATCGTGGCTTGTGCACTGCAAGTTGGGTTTGAGTAACATGGTTAATAGCTGTCTATTATGAAGCCATTCCGTTATTAAAACGACTAGAACTACAATACTTCCTGGTGAGCCAGAAAGTGTAGACCGTCAACTCCAACCGCGCTACCTTCGAAGCTGACATTAAACATCTAAAATGCCATTTTGCACTACAACAAACACACATCACTATAAAAACGATATACAATACCTCAATACTTCAATACTGGTTTAATAATGTGCCGCTTATATTGGGCACGTGAGAATATGACTTTCTAAAATAAAAAGTTGGATTTGTGGAGGCGGAACTGCCTAAAATAGATGTGCAATCCTGCTTACCCATGAATGCCCACAGGCAGGGCAAAACCACCTACTTTGCCTTCAGTTATGGTAAGTATGTCCCTGTATGTATTTGAAATGTCAATTTGTTACATTGTTATACAGTTACTAAGGCACTGACCCGTTGACATAACCTCTCAACCGAGTAACACACGGATCTCTTGGATGCACGTTGTCACGTTGCCTGGACAGTTCATTTGTGGTAGACTTTTTATTAACCCTTCCAAACATGTGTCCAGTGCGTGCGCTTCTGGACCATTTTAGCTAAATTGTTCTAAGGAATTACATCCACGGTTCAGTAAAAGGAACACAGTTGTATAAATTATCTCAGTTTGAGTATTCTCTCAGTCATTCCGATCTGGCATTCTTACGTTATTGCATTAGGCAATTTACATAGAATATTATAGTTAATTAAACCATCTATAACATGGTAGTAATTTTAAATCGGAATGCTATCCATTTCTAATCGAATTTGGACACTAAACATTACTCAAAACCATGTGAATAATTCCGTAATCATTTAAAAAAGAATCTAAAGGCTAATGAACCTTTAGAATAACGTGCTTCTCAATCAATAAAAAATGACATGCTCACTTTTTGTTGTTTTGCTGTTCGCATACGTGGTGTCCTCTCGTTTCTTCCTAACCGATAAACCGCTGGAAGGGACAGGGTTTCTGTCAGAGTTGCTGTATAATTCGCTTCTTGTGTACCTTCGATTACTCGTCAGATAGTCGGACGTAACATACCGCCAGCGCGTGCGCTTCCAATGCTGGGTCTGCTCACGGCGCTCAGTGCCTGAAGACTGCTTATTACGATGCAACTGCCATCCAACTCCCACAATGGGCAGGTATCGCGCATCTTGTGTAAACCGGTGTAAACTGACTCCAGTCTATGTGGGGCTAGGTGATAGGAGGGGGAGGAGATGGTCCTTGTTTTATTTTTTGCTTAAGAATGCAGATGTTCGGGTGACTAACTGTAAATATTCACCGATGGTGGACAAGAGGACGATGGCAGGTTTTATATAACCTTGTCTATTGTAGCATTATTCAAAACATTTATTGAAAACAAAACAGAACTTGGTTGACATTTTTTTGGGAAGTAATGTTGGTAGGATTGGGCTACTTAATCTATTATTCAGAAACCTACATGATTCACAATTTTGCATTTTAATATATGTTTGACTCGAGGGACTTTCAATTATAGGCAGTTTTGTTTTTGTGTTGTCTGGAGGGGGGGAAAAGATAATAATTGAACTGCAGTCATACAGTTTAGGGTGGAGCCAGACTGTCTACAGCTTTATAAGATTACATTCAATGTATGAAAGTCACTTGGGGCTTGGGCATTTACTGAACAAACAAATGATAACGATATCAAGGGATTTACTGAATCAGTTGCCTCATTATCGTTAATTAATTTGGATTTTTAGGAGGTTTTTAGGAGAGGACCCGTATGGTTGATTACGGGGGCTACTGGGGATTTGTGGGGCATAGCCAAATACCTTTTATCTTCACCGGACAGAATTTCCTGGCTGTACCATCCTTATTCTTTTCACTTTTTTTGTCTACATCTAATGAGGATTGGCTCATTATCTTAACGTCATTAATTGTTGTATAACAAAAGGCTTGCTGTGACCTGTTGTTCTTCACACTCAGAGGTGGGACGAGTGTGGATTGAGGTGAAGGGGTGAAGTCTAGTGAGGTCAGGTGAGCGGGGGTGAAAGGAGAAAAAGAAGGGATCTACACATTTCACACACCTGTTTTTCATTGCCCTACTCTCATCACTCTTGACAGGGCAGATGGGCGCCTGAGGAAGAACAGCACCCAGTAACCTGAAGGGAATACTCTACAAATAGTACAAACGCAACAAACCAAGGCAGTCAAACGCACACATAAAGATAGACAAACACACACACAGACATACATTCACAGAAAGACAAACCCTCTGACATGTACAATTATTTATAGATCTCCTTTCTTCTCCAGTGTGTAGAAGAAACAAGAATATAAAAAAAAAAGGTTCCAGTCCCCTCTAATCAGAGGTCGACCTGTCAGTCACGCTATATTTGGGCACCTCCGGACCGGTGCCACTCCTCGTCTGTCTGTCTTCCACATCTGTGTGCCGTAACATGATCTGCTAATCCCATTGGCTGACCTCTGCCCTCAAAACCCCAGTTCAAGGAAGCCCCACCCCCTGCTGGGAACTGTGCGTAAGGTAGTAACCTTGTTTGATGCCATCTTTTCCCCCACGAGGGCAGGAGCGCACAAACTCCCCGTCCTGCGAAATGCAAATCACTCCACACCGTTCCTCAGCATGTCCGCCACCTAGGGTGTGGGTTGCCATGATAGCAGGTGGCTAAATCCTAGCACGATTCCTGGAGCCAGTCAGCTGTTTGAGCTCCCATTAACGTTTGCTGATAATCCCTGAAAAGCTGTGAACAATCCTGTATCGAGGGAGAGAAAACAAGGTAGCCCTGGAGGTCCTTTAAGGTTGTTTCCCAGATCGCAGTGCTGCTATCAAAGACGCCTAAATGTAAATAAATGGATCTAGACTGTGGATTTCAATGTCTGACAGTGATCGTGACGAAGTGGCCCACATGAGATGTGCCTGTTCTACCTTCACCAACCCATGTGCAGGGCTCACCCAGTGTGACCTCCCCAGTTAGAGCCTGAGAGAAGAAATGCAGTATGTGACACATTGGCTATTAAAAATGCTGTATAGCCACTGTGACCAAGTTTGGAAGAGTGTAGAATACTGAATGTCTGTGTGCACTTTCTCAGCTTTCAGTGTTGCTTCTAAATGTTCCGAAAGAGAACCTATAGTCAGAGTTGATAGTGTCTTTTAGAAGCGTTGTCTACACCATACATAAGGCTTTGAGAAGGCTTGGATTCCCCAGGGATTTTGAAAGTAGGGAATTAAGCATCTGGGAATGTTTGCAGAGTTTTTGTGAACAGCCACAGAGAAATACACTGAAATAAAGAAATGGCTTCTGACAAAAGGGCTATAGTAAAAAGTGCTGTTTGGGGTGATGTGCTGTACCAGTCAAAACTGTGGACACACCTATTCAAGTGAATGGGTAAGTGACTCCAAACTTTTGACTAGTACTGTATTTAGAAAGCTTCTTGTGTGTTTATGTGAGCAATTTGATCAATCAAGTTTTATTGCACACAAGAGTGTTTCATAGTGCTATAACATGTTAGTTACTTGGCAGAGCTATTACTATGAAAAGGTGAAACTATATACATGACACACAATGTTTAATGCCTCCTAATTGATTATACTTTGCTGTGATGGAACGTTTATTTTTGTGTATTTTCTATGTTCTGATTCTGATCTGATTTTGATTTAAAGAAGTTGTACTTAGTGTTGCGGTGTGTGTGTCTGTGTGGGGGGGGGGGTATAATCATCGGAAGTACAACGCACCGTGATTGAAGTACAACGCACCGTGGTTGAAGTACAACGCACCGTGGTTGAAGTACAACGCACCGTGGTTGAAGTACAACGCACCGTGGTTGAAGTACAACGCACCGTGGTTGAAGTACAACGCACCGTGGTTGAAGTACATCGCACCGTGGTTGAAGTACAACGCACCGTGGTTGAAGTACAACGCACCGTGGTTGAAGTACAAAGCACCGTGGTTGAAGTACAAAGCACCGTGGTTGAAGTACAAAGCACCGTGGTTGAAGTCCAACGCACCGTGGTTGAAGTACAACGCACTGTGGCTTTTCCATTCCCTCTGCTAGTCGGAGAGGTGCCCAGATTGACAAACAGTCCAGCACTAAGTCCAGCATATCCAAGCACATGGCCACATCACCCCTCGTTCCCCTTTAAGACACTGGATGGACAGGAAGAAGCAAAGAACAATGAGCTGTGCTGGATGGGATTGTCAGCATGTTTTTATTTTAAACCTACAGGACGTTGTATTTGCTTCCGGCCCATGCACACACATGTACATGAACACATACATATATACACAGGCACACACGCACACACACATATACACACACAGTAAAGATTGATGACAACTTCGGTGGAGGAACCAACAGGCTATTCTGCAATACTTAAACCATTTGCTACAATCATCTTCTTTTCTTTGATGACCTGCTTGTTAGACATGCGGTGGCTATTTGGAGGCAAAGAGGTAATCACGGAAAGGCATAACGCCCATTGATGTTTAGTTTTGTTGTGTTTGACAGGAAGTGAAATTTGACAATAATTAACAGGAAAGAGTTAGTCGGTTACATTTACATTTGACTTGATATTGGTTATTATGGAGAATTAGAGAGATATAAGGTTTATTTAATCTTCAAGGCATTCTGTAGGCCTGCAGACTTCCCTCCCATTGACAAATATATAATGAGAAAGGAAATATGTCTTGACACAGAGACTTGCCTGATTTATATCTGTCATGGTTTCATTTCTCCACTACCCAGCCACTGACTGATCTGGAAAACCACCAACATGATATTATACTACACATCTCCATAACTCGGACATATGGGATCTTTCATATGGTCATATCGACACATCTAAATCCACCCCTATCACTTTCAGGGCCTAGTTTCTCAGAGGCTTCATAGTGTTAAGATTGTCGTAAGAACAGTCTAACAATATATATTTTTCCCTCTTCTTTACTGTAATTACAGAAGTTCAACAGTAAACGTAGAAATAACATGTTTGGGGAATTGAGTGTTACCACCAATAACTTCAGTTTAATAATACAACGCAATACAGAAATAGTTGTAATTTTTGCAAACGAGTGAAAGACATTTGGATCCATTGTATGGCTGCGCTAAATAATACATTAATGGCCTTATTCTCGACCATATTCAAGTCAAAACTTTGATCCCAGAGTGCATCTGGCACAATTAAGGGTACATCAAAGCTGGGAAAACACTCACCAGAATTCTCAACAGTTAGGCTCCATCAGCAAGACCTGCCTATGAGACTCACTGGCTGCCTATGTAGTCCAGGCAGCCAGGCTCATGAGGTCAGACCTGGTGATATTCTGTGTTACCCAAGCATGCCCCAGATACCTCCACTTGGTACTTCTGCCCTGACCTTTGCCCCGATCCGTTGCCTTCTGCAAGTCACCACTCTGTTTGTTTGTAGTTTCCATCTGCTGAGGAACACCATGCCTCCTTGTTGTTTTTTTAAACACTCGTAATCCCACCAATAAAAGCAGAGAGGTAGAGAAAAGGGAGCAAAAGACTGAGACATTCCCGGAACCCTAAACACGTTGGAATTGTTTACAGTGGCCAGGTTGTTTGGACTCTCTTGGACAGTGTCTGTAGGAGGCGTTGTTTTGCTTCAAGCCCTGACGCTCTGGAGATCTGATTGATGTTTGGGTCTGTCACTGAGGCCTAGCGAGGTGCTAAGCTCTGTGATACGGGTCAGAGCCGTCCGCTAAATGACCTCTCACTGGACAGCTCAACGTTTCCACCCTATTGTTTACTGAAGAAAACAGTCACATGGTGCCGGGAATCCTAAGCATGTGACAAGGAATACAAGAATGTGCCATGTGTCATATTTTCTTTTATTAAAGAACAATATGTGTGTTAGAAGTAAAGAAAATGGAGCCCTGTGCCTGGAAGAGGATGGAGGATGACATTCTCTGGGGGCCTTGATATTTCCACTTCGCTCCAGGAGTCAGAGCCTCTGGGTGAACGACTGAACGTCTCTGTCCCCTTGAAACAATGCCAGACATGGCTGGCCTGAGCCAGAGGACATGCCATCCTAATGAAAAACGTGTCGGAGGCAAGCAGCAGAGGTCATTCGGCCTACAGCTCTCTCCTGTCCACACAAACAACTAAAAGCAACACATTCAGGCATTCTGTGAAAATAAACTGAGGAAACCTGGAGGATTGTGTGCCTGAATGCAGATCAGTGTGATAGCTGAAAACCCCGGGCATGGCTAGGTGTCAATACAGCCACCTGTGATAATATTGAAAACCGTCAAAGTTTGTTGGAAAAGGCATTTGAAATTGGGTCTCTGCGGTTTAGTTTGACCGTCCCCTCCCACCATAGTTTACGTTATTATAATGAAAGTGGACTTAACCCTCTCATTCCTTAACCAACATTGCATCGGCAGCTGCTACCGTCTGCAAATAATGTGTTCTACTGTGCGATAGTTATGATATCATGTTTCTCAGATAGTTTTTGCAAAATATTACTTTTTTCTGTCATGAAACGCTGTGTTGACTTGTGGTCAGTCCCTGTGGATTATACAGTCCAGTGTGACCCACGTCTTCCTTAGTGGAGTGACAATAAACCCAGGCTCTAACTCAATATTCTGACATTGCTTTCAATGTTATTCCTGAATTGTGTTCAAGTAAGTGGAATCTTCAGTAGCACTTTCCAAATGTTCATCATGTTCAGGCTGTATTTAAAGACTTGGATGAATGGAGTTTGGGCTGAAACTAATGTAACTACCTATGCCAACAGAGGGGCCAGATCTGAGAAGCTTCAAAATGGATGTTGAAACTGGACAGAGTTTATGGGAAGCGGCAGACATCAATGGTGTGTTGACGCCAAAGCTGTATGCAGCCAAGAATGTACCATGGACTTGTTAGGGATTGGTTAAACGCCTGGCTCTGGATGGACTTGTAAATAGACTGTGGTTAATCCCCTCACACAGAGTAGTGAAGCATCTAGGCCTATAACTTTGTTTTTCTCTCTGTGCTCTGTAATTCTCTCTCATAATATCTAATCCTATTAAATTCAGCTATTTAACTTAGGTTCTCGTTACCAAAACCATGACAGTCCAATTCCATTTTGTGGCCAAGTTAATCATTTCCACTGTATCTACCCTTTGACAAATTGTTCACCAGCGCATTACAGATGTTTCATGAACTAATGTATACAACGTAATAACTTCAAGTTACTTGGATAAGTTATTCCGTAGACTGAGCCCACACTTGACCACCAGAGGGAACTGACCAGTCTGTCTTAAAAGACCCAATGACATGCATCAGTGCTCCTCCAACCTTTCCTGTTATAGTTAACCCTCCACGAACAATGAAGTCGACACAGGGAGGATGCCCCGTCTCGCTCCTGCGTCCAACACCTCCCCCTTCGGGGAAGACGCCAAAGACGTGCGTGCAATGGGGCGTCACTTACCACCTGTCCCTTGACAGAGACGTTGAGGGCAGTGGGTGGCTCCGACAGGCCCCATTGTACCCACCTGGTGGGGGCCGTCTGATCACCTTTTACCTGAGACCTCCACCTGGAGACACGGGCCTCTGCACTCTCCATTACCCTCCTCCAGTCATTACCTGCAGTAACACGCTCACCTCCTAGCTTCTTTCATCTGGCAGTTTGTTCTGTTGTTGTTTCTCAGGACTGTCGGATGGTCGGATGTGGCGATGCTGAACCCTTGTCAGCACTTACCTTTGTCCCAAAACATGGAACTAAGTGGACATGCCTTGTAGGGACAGAAGATGTGGAGATAATCAGCTTTTCAGCTTGACTCTCTCTTTCTTTCATAGGGACTTCCCGTCTTCGTGGGTAGTTTGGTGGAACCACTGAGACGTAAAAGGGACATTTTTAACAGTTGCACTAAGCTGGAAATGCAGATGTGCGGTGATTAATTTACTGCAGAGGCTAAAGTCTTTAATCTTTAGCATTAATCTTTAACATTATGCAACTACAATGTGAAATCTGGCTTACCTCCTTGGGTTCAAAGGAAACGGTTGCTGTGCATTTCGATCCTTCAGTTGAAGTCTGCAGGCGTCTGGTCAACATGTGCCAGTGTTGCCCTTGCTCATTATTAATGAGGGGAATATCAATGAATATTCAAGCCAGAGGTAGATCACAGACCACACTTGCATGTCAAACCACTTTTTAGCTTTTTCAGCATAATTCAAAGAACCAGTCTCTCATATGGATCAACAGGTTTTTCCATAAAGCCTCTAAAGTAGAAAAAAACAGGCTTCCAGCTGCTTGTTGAGAAGTTCTGAGAACAATGAGGAGGCCTGCATGTGACTGTAGTGTACACATATGAATGCCAGGCAGGACCATTTTGGAGAGTAAGGAAGATCAAGTCCATGTAATGCTTCGAAGGTTGGCAGTAAATCCTTAATAATCAGCTACAGCCTTAACAAGGAAGCCAGTGTGTTGAGGGTAGGCAATGGATATATCATCAAATGATTTGATTTCAGATCGTAGCAGCTTCCTTTGGTAGATTTAAGTGCCTTACGTTTTAGTTCCTTATACGGGTCAACAGAATTGCATTTCTGCCTTAATTTGAACAAAATATTTGAGATTTTGAGATCAGTAAGAAAATTGTACAATTATAATTGTAATTAACACATCCCTGTGTTGATTTGCAAGATACACATTCGTATTAATATTTTTGGCAATTGTGCAGTGCCTTGCTTTTGCTCTGCAGTCAACAGCGCAGCCTAAGCGTCAAAATCGCCACAACAGCATTGATAATCTGAGCTCCCTCGGCTAGCTTAAGACACATGCAATTGGCTGAGGCTTGCGTGATTGCACAAATGGAGGGGTGAAGGGTCGGGGAAGAGGTTGATTTGGTATTTGGGCCATGTCGATCACTGTTGCCTAACCCCAGGGTACTTTAATGTCTAATGTCACATGACCAATAAAAAGTGCCTCCGTCACAATGGCACCCATTGACCATCTCAGGCACTGTTGTGCGGAATTGGACTGTTGACATGAAGACAATCTTTTATGGACCCTGAGGGCAGTGTAAAACACACTGACCCCCGCCACACCACTTAGACCAGCCAGTTTGACCAGTGTGGTTAATGGTATCTGACCATGCCAGATCCACTTTTAAGTTAAGCATTATTAGAAAATAACCATTGGTCTCTGACTATAACACAAAGCAAAATGAGGTGTGACCTTGTTGTGAACTTTGTCATGGACCTCCCAGTGACATGTTGTTTTCAGGGGCAGAGGTGCTGCCATATTAACCCTATGGTCAGTGTTGGCTGTCATTGTATGGGAGGTATATTATCAGGCCTCACCCCAGACAGATGTGATATGCAGCTGTTGCTGAGAGGAGCATATATAGGAACTGGTTACGTGCTGGCGTTACTCTTCAGATACATACCCAGTGTTCACCAACTGTCCATACAGTGGTTGTAAATAGCAAGTGTATTGATTTTACCCCATACCCTTCGTCCAAATACTTTGATATTTCTTAAAGAGACCACAAATCCTGGGGCAATTTATACTGGCGGCTGTAAGTGGTCTTTGTTTTATTGAAGTTTTGGTGTCACAGTGAGAAAGCCAGATGAACCATCATCCAATCTGTCCTGTAATAGACAGAGGACTCTGGTTTAAAAGGACCCTCGTGTCTTAAGATACCAGAACATGAGCAGTGCACAGATAATGACACTAATAATGGATTATCTCGTGTGCAATTATATCATGCAGGTCTAAATTCTGTTTATCTACGTTTTTATCCGTAACTTCTTTCCAACCTTATCTCTCCATGCTTTCTGTGTTGTTTCTTTGTGTTGTTTCAGGGGACGACGTGTTAACAGGGCAGATCCTATAAACAGGAAAAAGAGACCATCTCCAATTTCCTTACAATTCTCACAGGAAGAGACATGCTCTTATCAATGAGTGACACAAAACAGAGCATGCACACCCCCCCCCCCTCCCCCATTATTCTGAGGGGCCTACCAGTCCATGGGGCTCTTTTGTCGGACCAAGTACCAAGGTTTGAGCCCTGGCCGTGATGCTTGCTGACCAGCGGCTGCATAGCCTCATGGTGTAAGAATATGACACAGAACCAGATTGTGGAGTGATTCTTTACACAGAATGATGTTTAATTCAGAATCCAAGATGCACTAACAGAAGTCAGGCGGGCAGTGGTCAATAGACAGAAGATCAGAAAGGCGAAAGTATAAAATCAGGCAGGCACAAAAACAGGGTCGGGACTAAACAGGTAGAAAACTGGTTGGTACACTGGAAAACCAAATAACTAGAGAGCATTCAACAAGAAGGTTTAGTATGTCGTAATTAAATGTGAAACAATACCTCACAAAGAAAACTGCAAAAAACTGAACTAAATAGAGAACAACTAATGAAATCCAGGTGGGTGAACAGGTGTTTAGAATTCGGATGATTGGGATTTGGGTAGAGAGCTGCATTCATGGTTAATGGGAAGTGCGCTGTGTTCAAGAGGCAGAGGATGAGAAATGAAAGGTGAACTGAGAGTCGGTCTTACACATGGGAGTTTTTCTGTTGTTTCTGCTGTTGCTTCTCTCAGACAACATGGACCCCTGCAAAGATATCTCCAGTTGTCAGCTGAGACTTGGATTTGGGCCGCAAGAAATTGTTGGAAAACCACTTTGTGAGCTCACTTCCTCCCTGCTGCGGCCTTCTTAATCAGTTACTGGAATCATACTTTTATTCAATTCCCTGAATATGGTATCAACAGGAAGCTGCCAAACCATTACAATGTGTTCACTGAATGTGAGTACAGTCAAGTGAAGAAAGCAAGTGAATCACCAGGCAAATTCCCACAACAGTCACTTTGTGGACCAGTATGATAGGAATTCCAGTGCAATCCTTCAGGTAGCATTGAGCAACCCTGGAAAAGTAATTTTGACCCCACTGAGGACTTTTAACACCATTGGTATGGTATTGACTGTGTATACCGGCATGTTAACAGCAGGTTATTGACGTGACTCTTGGTCCATCCACTATCTGCAAGAATGTGAATTCCTGATGTTTTACCGATATCACACTTTCCATCCGAACCCTTCTGACACACAAACACACCCACGAAAAGATAAATCTTGAAGTTTGTCCGAGAGGGGCTGAGCCTTGCGTGCTTGCAGCTGTGTCAGCATGAGGTGAAAAAAGCGTGGAGAAAATGAGAGAGGGATGAAACGAGATAAGAATTGGAGGGAAGAGGAAATGCCAGGTTCATATGGGGGCTGTGTTTGTGTTGGACAGGCTCTTCCTTTCCTCTTCGCATCCTCCCCCAGTCCCCCATCCCTCCGTCCTACACACTCTGATCCCCAGGGTCCTTATAGACCCCGTTTTGAAGTGTGTGTGTGTTTTTTTTTCATTAGTGTAAATGTGTCTTGTGCTTGTGTGTGTCCACATCTGTGTGTGTGTAGATGGGTGTGCCTGCCAGTGTGCGGTAGATCTTCTTTGAACGTCTGTTGACGAAAACGCTGACTGATGAAATGCGCTGCTCCGGGAGTTCCCTGAGAGCCTGGGTTGTAGGCAGGAAAAGTGAGCCAAGCAGGCCTCAGAGAGCTGTGGAGTGCAGGAGAGCAGAGCTCACCTCTTCAGATAGACTTCAGCCGTTGGCCCTCCTAACTGTGCTCACCCTCTCCCTCTCTCCCTCCCTCCCTCTCCCTCCCTCTCTCCCTCTCCCCCTCTCCCTCTCTCCCTCTCTCCCTCTCCCTCTCCCTCCCTCTCTCCCTCTCCCTCCCTCTCTCCCTCTGGCACACTGATCCCTCTTGGCATAATAGCTACACAGATGACGCCTAAGTCAGGGTCTTCAAGAAGACGCTTGTTCACTGCCTCACATAAGCCTTGATTTTGTTATATTGGCAGGTATTACTGCATTAAGAACACAGTCACATTCATAACTGGTATTACTGCATTAAGAACACAGTCACATTCATAACTGGTATGACTGCATTTAGAACACAGTCACATTCATAACAGGTATTACTGCATTAAGAACATAGTCACATTCATAACTGGTATTACAGCATTAAGAACACAGTCACATTCAGAACAGGTATTACTGCATTAAGAACACAGTCACATTCAGAACAGGTATTACTGCATTAAGAACACAGTCACATTCATTACAGGTATTACTGCATTAAGAACACAGTCACATTCATAACAGGGATTAAAGCATTAAGAACACAGTCACATTCATAACAGGTATTACTGCATTAAGAACACAGTCACATTCATAACAGGTATTACTGCATTAAGAACACAGTCACATTCATAACTGGTATTAAAGCATTAAGAACAAAGTCACATTCATTACAGGTATTACTGCATTAAGAACACAGTCACATTCATAACAGGTATTACTGCATTAAGAACACAGTCACATTCATAACAGGTATTACTGCATTAAGAACACAGTCACATTCATAACAGGTATTATTGCATTAAAAACACAGTCACATTCATAACAGGTATCTGATAAATAAAGTTGAGAAATAAAAAGATAATTTAATAAATATAAATACTTTGACTTTGAGATATTTCAATCAGGTCCTCATGAAGTCTTTATTTCAAACTCTACTCCTACATGTCTGTGTACACAGTCACGTGGTAATGACTGTAGGAGTGTGCAGCAGCAGAGGGCATAAACGGATCTCAGACAAGGCTAGCCTCTATCCTAATGAGGGACGGAACCTGCTCGTGGTTGGTCTCTGGCCAGATGTTTGGCCTGCATGACCTTAGTGTGTGACGAGTCACTCCTTTAACTCCTCCACTGTGGACGACTGTCACAGGCACACCAGCAGGGTTTACGCTGAGAGAGGAGGCGCTCTGGCATGGGGTCAAGGAGAAATATAGCCAGACAGTCTATCTATAATGATAATAAAACATCAACAAGTCTGGTACGTGAGTAAACCAACTGAGTGGCTCGATATGTGCACGTGTGTTTTGGTACAGAGTGTGTTGATGGAACAGAAGAAGTCTGCATAAGTAGCAGATAATAATAATAATAAATCACACAAATCCTCAATTGCGACTAAAAACGTTCTAGGACATATTGTGACCAGAGAAACAAATGCAACAGGGATATAAAGGAGCAAATTAAACACATATTGTAACGAATAAGAGTTCCAGTCAATAAACCCAACCTAAATGTATCCAAGCACAGAATCCAAACCAAGAACAGAGCTGTGTTCCAGTAAACGGATTCTGTTCTGTTCTGAAATCAGGGTGGGGTTTGGTTGTGCAAATATTAGGATATAAAAATGCTTGTTAAATAAGTTACGCATTGCTACAAGTCACGCCCCACCACAACCACCAAACCCACCGTTTAAAGAACATTTCAGGGAAACAGCTTCCTCAGTGCATAGGTTTTAAGCTGTTGTTTGGTGGAAAGAGTTACCATGCAACCGTTTTTACAACCTGCTTCCCTGAGTACCGCCCCCCTACCTCCGACATCAATATTTACACATAGTGAGCAGGTGTTCATTGTAAACAGTTTTTCTCGATGGGGGAATAGAGCGTTCTTCATGGGAAACAAAAAACAAAACAATTATGGATATGCAATCATTGTGCTTGTTGAATGCACTGTATGTAAACCAATGATATAGATTTTTTTTCTGTTCATCTTGACATTTTAATTTAATCAGAACCAGCCTTTTTCTATCTGACATAAGTTTATAGTTACTAATTCCATATGTTGGTTTGGAGGAAATCATGCATGTAGCAGAAAAACTAAATGAAAAAGGAATTAGTACAGGAGCAAAGATAAGTGAACGCTAAGCATTGGTTAAATCAGTTGAATCAGTAGAATCAGGTGGTTGTCAACTCAATTTTGCCAGACGACCTGGACACTCCGGGACCACTGGACACCCCTCAAACCTCACTTAATTGGTTAAGGTCTGTAAGGAGTGGGCAAAAACCCCTGGATTTGGAGCTACAGGAGAGTGTACACCAATTTATCACTGCTAATAGAGGTGCCACTGAATTAAAGGGTTCACAGTTTTTGTTAAACGAACCACTTTTATTAAACAAACAATAAAGATAAGTCACTTTATTTGGAATGTCTTTATTGCAAATTGTGGTTTAGACTAAGATTTGATGAGTTTATTAGATTTTTTGCCACTGATCAACACAAGAAAGTCCATTATGTCAAATTGAAAGAAAAACCTACAAATAATTCAAAATGTTTTACAAATGTGAAACATAAAACAATTGATTGCATATGTATTGCACCTGATGTATTGCACCTGAATGAGCTGTGGTGCAACCAATCAGATGAAAACATCATTACTGTTTGAGGTTATGCCATAATTCAAGGTAATACATGAAGAATGAATGTAACGAGTAATAGCCTGAAGGGAAATGTGTGAATAAGGCTGTAACTTCTGTTACCTTTAAGAAGGAACAAGGCACAAGACTGTTTTGCCACATGGTGTCTGGGCACAAAGCTTCACTTAGACGATCCACAGGGTGGTTGTATAAAGTATTCAGGAGACATAAACATGCAGGCTGTTGTACGAAAAAGGTTTCCTTCTTCAGAGACCGTGTTATGGACCCATTATATAGAGCTATATGTTAAACAGCCGCAGCCTGGAACGTCTGGTAGCTGGAACTTTTCAGGTTAATTATCTGTGCTCTGAGTTAAATCTAGGAGTGCAACATGGGACAAAATGCATTTAAGACAACACAGCACTGGTAAAAGGGTGTAAATGGTCTACAGTACTTTTTAAAAACTTTAAAACTGCATTAGCCAAGAAAGTTAATCACAAATTTGATATTACAAAACTGATTAAAAACTGTTATGAAAAACAGAGTAACAATCAAAGTCCTGACAACACTGACAATGTGTGTTTGCCATTGTTTCCAAATCCTGTCCCGGTAAATAGCCAGAGCAGATTTGTTAGCGTTATGGTTGCATCCTTACTAAAGCAGAAGTGTAATTCTTCTAGGCCCAACCAGGTAACTATATACTGTAGCGGGGTTCTCCACTGCCTGTGTTAGGTATCCTGGAGGACACAGGTATAGGCAGCGCACAACCATTTCACTGCATGTGTCATACTATACTGTGGGTGAAATTCAACGACAGTAAATTCTTGCCTGATCTTCAATGTACAGTAATGTACATGTAAATAGAGTCTCCTTGTTGTCAAAGGGCCTGATCCTAAATGTGCTTCCCCTTGAATAAATCATCATGAAGAGCGTTTTAATCCTGGCTGGACTTGACTCTACATAAACATACAATGTTCCCATGATGTAGTCTGCTGGCAAAGATCCTCGTCATTTTCTTTGTTTTTCTCCATCTCTTTCTCAGTCTATGTTATTCTCCCCCACCTCCCGCTCTGACACCCTTCTTCATTTTTTCTGTCTTTCTCCCTTGTCTTCATTTCCCTCCCCCATCTCTCTACCTCCCTCTGTTCTGTTTTAATGTTTGTTCTCTCTGACTGAGTCAGACAAACGGGTGCACACTTGGCACGCTGTGTTGAGCCGAACTCTCTTAACACACTGGGGAAAAGACGTCCATTAGGAAAAATACAGATGTTAGAAGAAAAGGCTTTGGACGGAAAAGTGTACTAAATTGGGAATGGCTTTTGTTGTCTAACGATGAAAACAGAGTCCAAGTAGATACATAACACAAATTCACGTTACAAAATAGTAACAAAAGGAAATTGGAACATATACACAGAAAAACACACACACAGCACACTTAGCTGTATACACACACGCGTGCTCAGACACAGAGGCCTCTCTCTGATATTAGGGGGAAAAACAGGCATCCTCTTTGTTAGGTTCTCGAGAGTGGGTCCTTACGATCGCTGACGTGACGAAACGTCACCACACAAACGCCTACATTTTCCCACCCGCCTTAAATTGAATACAATTGCTATTTGTTTTCGCTTTTCTTTCCTGGTGATGGTATTGTACTGTTCCGTCCACGTTAAGACAAAGGCTTATTGAGATGAGTTCTTATGAGGGCATTCTATCTTGGAAGATGTCTGTTACAAATGTCTATGTCAACTCGAAAAAGCCCAGCTCAAACCTTTCTTAGACAGTTGGAGCATTGTAGTCTGCCACAAAATAATTATCACTGGACACAGTGAAACAGACTGGCACTGGTTAACCACCCTCTTGCACTGTTCCTTTGGTAGCTGAACAGAATGTGTTTGGGTTTAGGGTTTGGGATTGTTTCCAATGAGCCATGCTTAGCCTGTCTGTTTGGGTCTCTGTGCAGGTCTCTTGTTCAGGCCGCTGTTATTCTAACACTCTTCAGTGTAGTCTAGTTAGAGCTCTGCTCGGGTGGAAACAGGACTAGTGACTCATGCCCTTTGTGTCCAGTCAGATAGTGCAGCCGCAACTAAACTGGGCCTCCAGATGTGCCTTTGGCGCTTTCATTTCAGTTCCACTTCTCGTTTACCTTTTCAGATTCAGTCAGGCCTGCGAATTACCATGTTAGGTCTAACCTCTTTCTCCTCCTGGGCCGTCTGCCTTTCTTTCTGACAATCTCAGTACATACGAACACGGCTCCCTTATTTTTGTCTTTGACTTTCTTTCAAAATTCCCATTCACTTTTACTTTTTCAGTAGTGCCAATTTAGGGTTTACACTCCTTGTAGTCCATATTTAACTCCTGCTCGTGCATGCCCCCAACATCCCTGCACGGTAGACATATGCCCCGAACCTCCCCAACCTCTCCAACCTCCCCAACTCCGGGCCCTGTGGTTTTGGGTTGTGGCCAGAATGACTGTTTGTGGTTAGGTGTCCCGCAGCCACAGAACAGTAGGAATCCAGTTCCCTCAACTCTATAGTAGCAGCTAATCCTGTCATAATGTTTGGGTTGACAAGCATTAGCAGCCTGTGGTTAGCGACCCCTAGTCATGAGTTAAGACTAAGAATAATAAAAAACTTGTTAGAATTATTATTGCATAATTTTTATTTATTTTTTATGTATACAATATCATCATACAGTACATTTTTGTAGCTAGATTATATTTGTCACATTTTAGTCTCAATTGTTTTTTTATGAAATACCAACTATAGCTAAAATGAAAGGGGTGGCACTTTTGGGGTATTGATCAACTGTCCTGTAGTTATGTGTCCATCAACCACTAGTTCATCATTCATTTGCAACCACTGTTCCTCTTCACAATGCAATTTGTCCATGTTCGGCATATGCTATCATGAGATCATTTATGCAGTTTTTGTGATCTATGAACCTGCAATTCAGGCGCCAACTATTCGCAGTCGTTGGAACCCAGTTAATTGCTTCAAGATGCTTTGAAAACTCAAATATCAAATTGTTAATTGTCAGACCTGTTTTGTAGCTGACACATCTATGCACAACTAACTGGCAATCAACCCAAATTTGACATCTGCAGCTGCTTTTGGAATTGTGATTTTGTTACTATTTAGTTTGCATTATTTTGTTCACCCTGTATGTGAAAGACTTGTAATGCATGTCCCTTCCCTGAGCTCCGCAGATTCCAGGTTGGATGAGGATGCTGCAGCACACAGTGTCGGCCCCCAGAGAGAGAGAGGGCTTGGGATGGGCTGGGAGCTTTGCTTCAGAGCCTGCAGGTTTCTGCGTAGCTCTACAATTCTCATGCAATATTCAAATTGAGTGTGAAGCTGCAATGCCCTGCTGGCTGTCAGGAACCTGTCCCCTCTCATTTCCGTCCACACTGACTCACACAGAGTCCCACGCTGCCACTCTGGATGGGTGTTGTGGGAAACATTATGAAATTGCATTTACACAGACACATAAACATATGGATATGTGTGTGTACACGCAAATGACTGGCACACTTGATAAAGATGAGCTAAAAATGTTGTATATAATAAATCAAAGGTAACACTTTTTTGGGATATTCTGTAAAGCATTAACAGATTGACTATCTGGAGTCTATCAATAACAATTTGAGTGGGCTTTTACTGCAAGCAATTTAGCAGAATATTAACTTGATGAACAGGCTGTTATGGGTATAATTAGCATTTTTCTATGAACAGGCCACGGGCTGGATAGAATTAGTCATCGGACCAATCTGGCCCACAGAACTAATTTTGCCCAGGTCTGTAATAACAAATACTGTCAACCTGTCCAGAGAGGGGGTTGCATTCTAGGGGTTTGTAGTTGTAGTCTCAACAGAGTCAACAATGCATTTATGTGATTGTTTATTCTCACATATGTGCATTATTAAACAAACGTAAATCATAGGGATAGGTGGTAAAGTATTTGTCACCTTCTTATTTTAGCCAATCAAAATACTGCGAGATGTGGCATTATATAGGGCTACGGCGGTATTTCTGATGTGTGACGGATGGGAAGGAGATTAGATATGTGGAGAATTCCTGATCCCAGCGCAATGGGAATATTTATTTTACTTAATATTTATATCCAATTCAACTAATGCTAAAAAAATCTCCCTTAGAACAAAGTTAAGTACCACTCTCTGTTCAAGTCAACTTCTTTGTGAGATTGGGTATAAATGTGTCAAATGAGACGGTGTGAAAGCTCCTCACCAAACAGGCATTTTGTTGATATTTGAAATAACGCTGTTTCTTTGGCACCAATTACAATACAGATACTTCATCATCTTTACTGTGGGAAACCCTTAATGCATAACACAGGGGCTGTATCATATAATTCCAGGCATCCAGAAGATCTTACATTTTCTTTCCAGATGGTTTGATACTATTCACACAACTATGTGGTAATATTTCACCATTCTTAGTCAAAAGAACAGATCAAAAAACATCTTTTTACACAACTCAAAGAATATCTGACATTGACAGAGTACATATAGAAAGACATGTTTCACATTGAAATTCATTATATTCATACAAAGTAAGTGCATAGCAATTGTTAAAATACCTTTTACTATCACTATGCACATTGTTCCTAATTTATTCTCACTCAAACATTTGGTTAATGTACTGTATGTACTTTCCATAGTTTTGCCTATTATGTTTAGATTCTAAAGTATAATTGGCCAAAGAGCAACTGTCCATGTGCCTGGACAACATGGGGGGACATATTCATGTGTGCAACCATTTCCAAATGCTGAAGACAAACTTTTTGCACATTAGTCTAATGTATGCTAAAAATTGACATTTTTTAAATTGATTTCTGATAGTATTTGTTACAATTGATTAGAAAAAAATAAATTGCAATAAGTGTTCTTTGCATCAAAGTGTAGAAGATGTCTTCACTGATCACACTTCTGATTAAGGGATAGAAATATTGGGAATAGTTTTTTATCAATTGATAAGGGTAATGTACAGTTAGAGTTTTCCCTAATGTGAAAAGAGTGAAATAAACTGTAACAGATTACCTTTGGCACTTCAATGAGTCATTTTGAAACACATGTCTTTAATTGTTTGGTCTTGAACTGATTGTTACAATGACTCAACTGAAAGAATTGCACAATGTTATGTTGTGATGACTTAATGAATGTACTCTATGTATTTCACCAAAAACTTAGAGGTTAAATCACTGATCTTGTGGTGACAGATGTTTACAAACCAAATGAAAGCAAAATCCTTTTGTTTTGAATGCAAGATTTGATGATTTACGAGTATTATCTGTTTTGAGTTTTGCACTAAGGGATTTGAAACACTGCACCATACTACTGATAATAGTACCAAAGAGAATGAAAAAACTATTTATTATTACCTTCTTGATTTAAGCAGCAATTCATTGGGTCTGTAACCCAAACTTATTTATATTTGTTTTAGTCTTGTTTGTTAGAAGACATTTATATACAATCATTGGCCACTTCATTAAGAATACCTTTTCAACTCCTTATGAATGCAAATAACTAATCCGCTAATAATGTGGCAGCAACTCAGTGTATTTAGGCATTAAGATATAGTCAAGACAATCTGCTGAAGTTCAAACCAAGCATCAGAATGGGGAAGAAAGGTGATTTAAGTGACTTTGAACGTGACATGGTTGTTGTTGCCAGATGAGCTGGTTTGAGTTTTTCAGAAAGTGCTGATCTACAGTGGGGAGAACAAGTATTTGATACACTGCTGATTTTGCAGGTTTTCCTACTTACAAAGCATGTAGAGGTCTATAATTGTTATCATAGTTACACTTCAACTGTGAGAGACGGAATCTAAAACAAAATTCCAGAAAATCATTGTATGATATGTAAATAATTCATTTACATTTTATTGCATGACATAAGAATTTGATCACCTACCAACCAGTAAGAATTCCGTCTCTCACAGACCTGTTCGTTTTTCTTGATGAACAGGCTGTTATGGGTATAATTAGCATTTTTCTATGAACAGGCCACGGGCTGGATAGAATTAGTCATCGGACCAATCTGGCCCACATAACTAATTTTGCCCATGTCTGTACTAAGAAATACTGTCAACCTGTCCAGAGAGGGGGTTGCATTCTAGGGGTTTGTTGTAGAAAATGGAAGAAGTTCAAGATGACGGTCTGGGTCTCCATGCAAAATCTCACCTCATGGGGCATCAATGATCATGAGGAAGGTGAGGGATCAGCCCAGAACTACACGGCAGGACCTGGTCAATGACCTGAAGAGAGCTGGGACCACAGTCTCAAAGAAAACCATTAGTAACACATTATGCCGTCATGGATTAAAATCCTGCAGCGCACGCAAGGTCCCCCTGCTCAAGCCAGCGCATGTCCAGGCCCGTCTGAAGTTTGCCAATGACCATCTGGATGATCATGTGGTCTGATGAGACAAAAAATAGAGCTTTTTGGTCTAAACTCCACTCGCCGTGTCTGGAGGAAGAAGATGGATGAGTACAACCCCAAGAACACAATCCCAACCGTGAAGCATGGAGGTGGAAACATCTTTTCTGCAAAGGGGACAGGACGACTGCACCGTATTGTGGGGAGGATGGATGGGGCCATGTATCTGGAGATCTTGGCCAACAACATCCTTCCCTCAGTAAGAGCATTGAAGATGGGTCGTGGCTGGGTTTTCCAGCAAGACAATGACCCGAAACCCACAGCCAGGGCAACTAAGGAGTGGCTCCGTAAGAAGCATCTCAAGGTCCTGGAGTGGCCTAGCCAGTCTCCAGACATGAACCCAATAGAAAATCTTTGTAGGGAGCTGAAAGTCCATAATCCCCAGTGACAGCCCTGAAACCTGAAGGATCTGGAGAAGGTCTGTATGGAGGAGTGGGCCAAAATCCCTGCTGCAGATTGTGCAAACCTGGTCAAGAACTACAGGAAACGTATGATCTCTGTAATTGCAGACAAAGGTACCAAATATTAAGTTCTGCTTTTCTGATGTTTCAAATACTTATGTCATGCAATAAAATGCTAATTAATTACTTAAAAATCATACAATGAGATTTTCTAGATTATTGTTTTAGATTACACCACTCACAGTTGAATAGTACCTATGATAAAAATTACAGACTTCTACATGCTTTGTAAGTGGGAAAACCTGCAAAATCGGCAGTGTATCAAATACTTGTTCTCCCCACTGTATAAGGATCTTTCCCACATAAATATATTTTTCAGACAGAGAATGGTCTGAAAAAGAGAAAATGTCCATTGAGCGGCAGTTCTCTGGGCAAAAATGCCTTGTTGTTGGCAGAGGTCAGAGGAGATTGGCCAGACTAGTTTGAGCTGATAGAAAGGCCACAGTAACTCAAATAACCACTTGGTACAACCAAGGTATGCAGAAGAGCATCTCTGAACGCACAACACATCAAACCTTAAGACAATAGAAACGTGGAAAAACGTTGCCTGGTCTGATGAGTCTCGATTTCTGCTGATGTTCAGAAGGTGGGGTCAGAATTTGGTGTAAACAACATGAAAGCATGGATCCATGCTGCCTTGTATCAACAGATCATGCTGATGCTGGTGTGAAGGTGTGGGGGATATTTTCTTGGCGCACTTTAGCCCCTTAGTACCAGATGAGCATTGTTTTAATGCCACAGCCTACCTGAGTATTGCTGCTGACCATGTCCATCCCTTTATGACCACAGTGTACACATCTTCTAATGGCTACTTCCAGCAGGATAACACGTCATGTCATAAAGCTCACATCATCTTAAACTGGTTTCTTGAACATAACAATGAGTTCACTGTAATCAAATGGCATCCACAGTCACCAGATCTCAATCCAATAGAGTTCCTTTGGGATGTGGTGGAAGGAGAGGTTTGCATCTTGGATGTGTAGCCGGCAAATCTGCAGCAACTGTTTCATGCTATAATGTCAATATGGACCAAAATCTCTGAGGAATGTTTCCAGAATCTATGCCACGAAGAGTTAAGGAAGTTCTGAAGACAAAAGGGGCTCCAATATGGTACTAGCAAGGTGTATCTAATGACTTGACAACACATATTCATACATACATACATACCTGTGCCCTTTTCAAGTATCATCATAGGTTATTTTAAAAACACACAAAACCATTTCTTTCATCAAGGTGGTGGCCATATCCCCCTCCCAGCTTCTTTTGTGTGTGTTGAGCCACCCAACAATGGGCCCAGCCTCTTCAAATGCCTTCACCTTGACCAGGGAAAGTAAAGCATATGATGTGGCTTCTAGAGTTAATGGATGACCACCAGGGACTGGCCAGTGGTCCTGCTCTGGAAAAGAAAACTTGAGCAGAGTCTCTGTGTTGAGTTTCCCTGCATTGGCCAGAGCATACAAGGTCATAACTACAGCATAGTTTTTTTTTTAGGTGGTTCAAACTCTTCTCCAGGTAAGTTACTGCCTCAATCTTGTAGACTGTTGACAGTCTGCCCACATAGTGATTTTGCCTCTTGAATGGAGATTAGAATAAACACTGTCATGGAGGCTTCAGAGTCGGACCTCCCGACGTCGCCTTTCATGTGACAGACCAGATCAAATTCCTTGAAACGGCCGCCTGACTGTTGCGTGTTTAGGATCAGCTGCTTGACAGAACTACAGAGCATTCTTCTGAACAGCGACCAGAGTACTGGACATCACAATGACATTTGCTACGGAGGCTGTTAGAATTGAATTCTGGTGTTGTCCACGTAGTGTGTGGCAATGTGACGCAGGGTCATGTACATCAACAGCCAACTGGCTGAACTATAAGACTGCCCAGAGAATCTCCAATGATGACCTGCTCCACAAGAATGCTAGTCTGGTCTCAACGGTCACGCTGATCAGTGTGTTCTCATTACTGCCAACTCATTACAGCAGACAACACATATAGTGCAGCTCCATCAGAGACGTTAGGTAAGGTGAGTAACACAGTCACAGCAGCCAGACGACACAGACTATTTTACGTAAATCTTTGACAGCCGAATTCGTAAGATATATTATGTTAGGTTAAGTAACAATCCAGATAAAAAGTGAGAGGCCATGTTTCAAAACCAGGTCCATCCGCTCCACAAACAGGTGCTCTAAACACTGATCCAAAAGAGAACTTCCTGACAGAGGTGGCGAGTAGTGGTATTATAGCGTCAGCACAAGTGATTTTCTTTATAACCGTAACCCACCCCTTAACCCTGACCAAAACTTAATCTAACCTTTTTCATTAATTCATTAACCCTGTGTGGAGCAATGGGTAAGGTGCCCACCTTTCAACCTGAAAGTTGCTGCTTTGAAACACGGTCTGTTCATTTTGTGCAAATTCGTACTAAATGAAGAGTTTTTGTACCGTTCGTAAGATATGCTACATTTGTATACAATTAGTAATGTATTTTACAATTTGGTAGCGCATTGTAATGTAACCTAACGTAATGTAACATATCATACGAAATCGGGTGCCATGGATTTACGTAAAACAGTCCACATAGTCCCCTGAGACCACGATGGCCAGACAGCAAGTGGCTGACCCACATCTTCTCCACTGTTTCTGGGTGTGTTGAAGTGCCTTCACCCTACCACCCTGGCTTTTTACCCTATATTGATGTAGTTAAGTGTGTTAGTTTGGGTCAGTTAAGTAAAAATTGTGGTAAAGATTGTGGTAGAAGTACCAGCAATGTGTGAGTGTACATTGTGTGTGTGTTTGAATACCTTTAATGATTTAAATGAAGAAATTACTGAATTAAATGATGGGCTCCTGTGCTAAATGTCACTGGGAAACAGTCAGAATCTAGATGATATCTAGTTATAACTGCGGAATAAAAGTAAGTGAAAACAAGCACTAGCAAAATAGTGCATTTTGGTTGATTGTTACTCCAAACTAAACACTGGGTGACTACCCCCTTAATTACCAAGTTAAAAGCTTTTCCAGGAAATGTGATTGGACTGAATGGTACAGAAAAATGGTCAGTTATGGTAAGGAAGGATGTTTTGTCTGAGTCTATTTTTCCTGGTTCTGGGTTTCTCTCAGTGCGATAACCCTCTCTATGTTCTCCTGCCCTTGTAAAACATATATTAGTCATATCTTTAGTCTACAGAGTCCTCATAAACCACTGGAGAACATGTCTTAACTGGTCCCTGAACCCCAATCTGTTATGCCACTTCGACAGCTTTTCTGTCTGGCAGGAATAGTCTCTGTTTTGTTAATATATGCATCTTTGTTGGTCTAGTGTCAGAGATGGACTGAAGATAGAATATTCTGGTTGGTTCTGGGGGAGCGGTGTTCTGTTTTTGGTCCAGATTGGGCAGCTGCTTGGCTCTTGTGGGTTAACAAATAATAGTAACGTGATCTAGTAAATAGTGAAAGTATATGCTACACAGGGGTGACTGGTCATTAGGGGCAGGTGGGGCACAGCCCCACCTGTTGTCAACAGAAAGAACTGTAACAAAATTATGTTATTTTTATTTCTCGAAGATTACTTCCTATAATTTATTATCTATGAATATAGCATCTTCCTAAATTGCATATCAGTTGTGTTAGGATTTTATTTAAGATTCATTGGTCCATGCCTTTCTGCTTCAGACTGCGTTCTGCCAATTCAAGTTCGCAGTAGTAGGCCATAGGCTAAGCGTGAATGTGGGTTTAGACCCTCTCTCACAATGCAATGTACATTGTAGGTGTGAAAATATTAATACTCATGCTCAGAATGTTAGTGTGATCAATGTAGATCACACAAATTTGATGTCAAGTGGGGCTGACAGCCGGTAGCCCCACTACAGCGTCATTTCATGTTTCAGACTTGATTGGCTGTCTGTCTGTCTGGTGCCAACATTAGTCGGCAAGAAGAGCAAGGAGGGTAGAATGTCTTAGCTAGCTTGTTAGCTTCACAAATGCCAGATAACTTGAGAAAATGAATGAAGTGGATTTCATACTCGAATATCGGTTTGAAACCCTTAATTTGGAGGAGAAACTTGAAGTAAAGCGACTTGGTGCCCATCAGCCACGGGATACTGTCATCTCTCAAACTGCTGGTAAAAGTAACAGCGGCTTTAACTTGGAGATGTTTTTGAAGATAAAGTGTTAGCATACATAAGTAGGCACTCTTCTGTTTTTCATGTCTGCTATTTGGTGGAGATGGTACTTGGTCGAGGACGGGTTACAAAGATTTGAAATATCTCTCTGAGAGGATTGCAAAACATGAGAGCAGCGGGAGTCATCTGGACAATGTTGGACTGGACTGTGCATACAGGCGCTCCATTGAGCAGCATAACAAACAGGTGGAGGAAAACAGGTACGTTCTCAGTTGGATCATAACGTGTGGAAAATGTGAAACCGCACTGCGGGGGCACGACAAGTTGGTGGACTCTCTGAATCCTGGAATATTCAGAGGCATTTTCGAGACTATGTGTGAGGGCGATTCGAGACTTCAGAGGCACTATGACGCTCAGCCCATCTTCAAAGGGACATCTAGCACTGTACAAAACAAACTGTTAGACTGTATGTATGAAGTGTAAAGGGAGGAGATAGCCAAGCAAGTGGATGAGACATCATTTGTTGCCATACAGGCAAATGTTGGTTGTGTTGCGATACATGTTGCCTGACAATACAGTGACAGAGAGGTTTTTGGAGTTGGTGGAAGTCAAAGATAAAACTGGACTTGGCCTCTCAAACAGCACCAAGAGTGTGCTGGAACCACTGAAGCTGGGAGAAAAGCTGATCACTCAGACTTATGGTGTTGTGGCTGTAATGAGTGGAAACGTCCGAGGGGTACAGACGCTTATAAAAGAGAAATACCTACATGCCCAGTTAGTTCAGTGCTATGCTCACCAGCTGAACCTGACCTTGCAGCAACTTTGTTCAGCAAGGATGAGCATCCTGAAGGTGTTTTTTGCAGATTTAACTGCTTTTGCCAAAACATGTTGCGGCACTTGCTGAGGCAACACAGAAACGCATTCCAAGACTCATTTTTTTCTTCTTTGCCTCTGGGATTAGCAGTGCGCTCACCTGTTTCAAAGAGAATGTCCAGAATATGCGGAAGGAAACTGATGAATGGACTGCCAACGTTCACGATGGAACAGACGAACCAGGCCGACGAGTAACCAATACAGTGCTGGTGATGAAGGAGGCATGCGACACAGTCATCTCCCAGGTGGAGCAGAGGTTTTCACAAAGTGACCATCTGATCGCCGCCAAGCTGGTTGACAGCTTGCTCTTCCCACAATTTGTGTTGTCATTCCCTACATCTGAACTTGACTGTGTGGTGAAACTATGGCCTCTAAGAAATGAGGAAATGTTGAAGTCTGAGCTGACCACTCTGTACCACCTCACTGAGCTTCACACTGATAAGACGGCCCTGTCTCTGTTAAGATCCATCCATGAGAACAACCTATAGGAGGCTTTTGCTGAGACCGTCACTCTGCTGAAAATTATCGTAACAACACCTACGACGACATCCGAGTCAGAGAGGAACTTTTCCACCTTGA
This sequence comes from Esox lucius, assembly GCF_011004845.1. Lineage (NCBI taxonomy): Eukaryota > Metazoa > Chordata > Actinopteri > Esociformes > Esocidae > Esox > Esox lucius. Next base: position 10,692,289 of record NC_047588.1, on the reverse strand, counting down.
AGAGGGTAAAAACCTTCACTCCCAATACCATGGGACAGCCGCGACTCAACACATTGGCCATGTTGTCCATCGAAAGCCAGTTGATTCAGCAGCTACATGACTTAATTCCCAAAGTCATCGAAAAGTTTGCCCAGAGGAAGAACCGCCGTGCCACCTTTCTCTTCAAGTGAGCCCTCAGCCTTGGTGAGTGAAAGCATATTTTATCATCCTGCCTTTGTGGTGCTGGTCCGTGCATTGGTCATATTTTTGTGCTGGATCGATTGATATACAGGTGCTGGTCATAAAATTTGAATATCATCAAAAAGTTGATTTATTTCAGTAATTCCATTCAAAAAGTGAAACTTGTATATTATATTCATTAATTACACACAGACTGATATATTTCAAATGTTTATTTCTTTTAATTTTGATGATTATAATTGACAACTAATGAAAATCCCAAATTCAGTATCTCAGAAAATTTCAATATTACTTAAGACAAATACAAAAAATATATTTTTAGAAATGTTGGCTAACTGAAAAGTATGAACATGAATAGTATGAGCATGTACAGCACTCAATACTTAGTTGGGGCTCCTTTTGCCTGAATTACTGCAGCAATGCGGCGTGGCATGGAGTCGATCAGTCTGTGGCACTGCTCAGGTGTTATGAAAGCCCAGGTTGCTCTGATAGTGGCCTTCAGCTCTTCTGCATTGTTGGGTCTGGCGTATCGCATCTTCCTCTTCGCAATACCCCATAGATTTTCTATAAGGTTAAGGTCAGGCGATTTTGCTGGCCAATTTAAAACAGGGATACCATGGTCCTTAAAACCCTTTGGCGCGTACGATCACACCAGTGTGATCAATCTAGAGTGGTCCCTGGAGCGTACGATCACACCGGTGTGATTAGAACGTCATGTATAGAACGCACCATTAGCATACCTAGCTACAAGTAACGTAACAATGGCTGGTAAAACCGCGCTATTATTTACTCACATTTAGCTCAAACAGTGTTTATAACTTTATTTCCTGATTGTAATTGTTTCAAGACCATACTATGATATTAACCAGGTAGAAAGCATTCAAATCGGGACAAGAAGTGTTAGTTACGTACCAACAGACAGCCAACACTAATGCACAAAAACGAATTATATTAGCGACTACTACCGATCAAAACCATTGCAAAAACTTTCTAGAAGTTACGTTCCCCGTTGTATGCATTTTATATAGTTTATTCATTTTCACTGCATTGAATAACTGGTCACGATTTGTTAGCTAGCAGGCAGCTGACGTTTGCTAGCGGTTAGCTGACGTTTTCTAGCTAGCTACAGTAATAAATCAACCAAATTTGTAGCTCTTAGAATTCGAGTCAACGAGAGAAGCTTGCAATGCAATGCATGTAGTGTTCCTTACCTAGCAAGGTGACTGTTCAAAGGCTGGCATGAGTTCAAATGCTGCAGAGTACCGAAGTCACGTGCAAAAAAACTCACGCTGGGGGGTCGGTAAGGAATATTTGAAACTCACGCGTGAAAAGGTTAAACCAGGTACTGGTACCTGGTGCCAAGTCCTGTTGAAAAATAAAATCTGCATCTCCATAAAGTTGGTCAGCAGCAGGAAGCATGAAGTGCTCTAAAACTTCCTGGTAGACGCTGTGTTGACCTTGGACCTCAGAGAACACAGTGGACCAACACCAGCAGATGACATGGCACCCCAAACCATCACTGACTGTGGAAACTTTACACTGGACTTCAGGCAACGTGGATTCTGTGCCTCTCCTCTCTTCTTCCAGACTCTGGGACCTTGAGAACAAAACTCAGCAGAAGTCCAGTCCTTTTTGTCTTTAGCCCAGGCGAGACGCATCTGACGCTGTTCAAGAGTGGCTTGACACAAGGAATGTGACAGCTGAAACCCATGTTTTGTATATGTCTGTGCGTGGTGGTTCTTGAAGCGCTGACTCCAGCTGCAGTCCACTTTTTGTGAATCTCCCCCACATTTTTTAATGGGTTTTGTTTCACAATCCTCTCTAAGGTGTGGTTATCCCTATTGCTTGTACACTTTTTTCTACCACATCTTTTCCTTCCCTTTGTAGTGAACACCAGGACCAGAGTAGTGTGGGTCCAACTGCAGAAGTGCAATTGTAGATTTATTGTTCGTCCCACAAGGGAGTAGGTTAGCACACGAACGATAAAGACAGGCAGAGAGTCGGTAACCAGAAGATCAGTCCTCGAAGGCGAAGGCACAGGCAGGGATGGACAGGGACGAGAAACCCAGAAGCAGGCAAGCAGGTCAGGAAGCCGGGTGATCAATCCGCGGAGGCTACAGCACAGGCTGGGAGAGACAGTAAGGATATCCAGGGGCAGGCAGGGAGGTCGGTGTTCCGGGAAGGCAGTCAACACAGCACACGTACGGGCAACAACACAGACAGGGTTAGGCGGGAAGAGACGCTATGGGGCAGGCGAACAGGTCAAGACGCAGGGTTCTGTAACAAGGAGACAGGAGGGTAGAGACACAACAGGCTGGGAATCAACAAGGCAATGAGAGAGCGCGATAGAAGGCTTGGCAGGTCCACTGAGAACAATACCTCACACTGGAGGGGAGGTAGAGCATGGGCTAAATAGAGGGGTTAACAGGGCACAGGTGTTCAGTCTTCCGGTGATTGGGATCTGGAGTGTTGGGTGCGTTCATGCGTGTTGGGAAGTGAAACGGTGGCAGGTGCGGAGCGTGGCGGGGAGGAGTTGGACCGGGAGTGACGAGAAAACCTCACACCCTTCGCCTCTCTATTAATGTGCTTGGACACAGCTCTGTGAACAGCCAGCCTCTATAGCTATGACCCTTTGTGTCTTGCCCTCTTTATGCAAGGTGTCAATAGTCATCTTTTGGACAGCTGTAAAGTCAGCAGTCTTCCCCATGATTGTGTTGCCTACAGAACTAGACTGACAGACCATTTAAAGGCCTTTGTAGGTGTTTTGGGTTAATTAGCTGATTAGAGTGTGGCAACAGGTGTCTTCAATATTGAACCTTTTCACAATATTCAAATTTTCTGAGATACTGAATTTGGGGTTTTCATTAGTTGTCAGTTATAATCATCAAAATTAAAAGAAAAACACTTTAAATATATCAGTCTGTGTGGAATGAATTATACATTATACAAGTTTCACTTTTTGAATGGAATGACTGAAATAAATACACTTTTTGATGATATTCTAATTTTATGACCAGCACCTGTAGATGGTGACGAGTGTCAGTGTGTCCATGCTTATCTATTAAGGTTGTTGTCACAGAATGGATCTTTATCCCTAAAAAGTTGTCTTTCCGCTTCATTGTGGCCTTCAGTGATTTTGAGCTCATTGCTGTTCGTGTATGGCCCTGTAGGCACATTAGTTCTGAGCTTGGTGGCATTCCTAATTTAGGTTTGTAAATGTGACAGTGGTAATTTTACATGTATTTGAGAGAGAAGGAGAGCAATTACACAAGAAGGTCTATTTTTTTTACATATAAAAACGCCACTGATGCTGCATTTAGTCACATTATCATAAATGTAAATCAAAATTCCAACCATGGGAAAATGGGAACATAAATGACAGGATGTAGTGTTTAATATGACATGAAAGAGGCAATTTTGCTTTTTTAAATTATAAATCCAAATACCATTCACTGAACGAGTACATCAATATAGACATTCTAAAATGTACTTTCAGACAGGTCACTAGTCTGAAAGAAGATATGATTATGACATCATAATGCATTACGACATGCTTGTACGTCGTGGGAGTTAGTAGGATCATGGTGTATCTGTGTCAAAAAGAGACAAAAGAGAGCGAAAGCACAAGCATGAGTGAGAGATGATTCAATAAACTAGAGGGGTAATAATATACAGCTCATATCAGCACCGACCTTGGCGCAGCCAAGACTGAGGTAAGCTGTCTCCCCCTCATCTGTGGCCTTGAAGATGAAGTCATAACTTTAACAGATGAGCTCAAAATCACAACAAGGGGGTCAACGAGGCCCTCTAGTGGAAATTAGTTAAATACTCAACATCAAATATTCACTAATCCTTGGGGACAGAACACACACAACCATATAGCCCAAGATTGAGAGAATGATAATCAATTACTTTCAGCTGCCATGTGATGTGGAATAGAATGTGATGCATAATGTGCTACAATAGACCTTGGCCCCTCTTAGTCTACCTCCTGCTTTTTACTTCAAAGACGAAATGTCTTCCCTGTTCTCTGTAGGTATAGCAGATGTATTCTTACAGTAAAATTGCTGAGAGAGTGCACATCTTATGACAATGAGGTTAGAGTTATGGGTCGAGATAGAGGTCTCCCTGGAATACTCACAGAGCAGAGCACCTGGGAAACCTCTGGGCTAAGGAATTAATGTAAGGAACTCCTCAGTTAGCTGAAGCAAACTCCCTCAGTACTCAGACCAAATGTTCTGACTATAAAGTCTTTATTCTTTGAGCCAGAGAGCAAGACGGAAAGCAATGATATATGTCAGAAATGCACCTGCATTGTTTTAGTATATATTGTTATTTTTATGTTTGTTTACTATCTATTCAGTAAATTATATTTTGATAATGTCTGGTCCAATGTATAGCTAATGATTTTTTGCAAAGTAACTGATATTTTGAACTGATAGATCCGATGGCTGGCCTGTGATTTGGAGAAAAGAAATCCAAATGTTCTTAATGTCACTGTGGCAGTGAATGGAAATGATAAAACTATTTTGTTTTCAGATAACTTCACACACTCCCCTGTCTCACACACCCTTTCATACACATCCTCTCTCACATACACACACGCACACTAACGCGTACATGCACACGCACACACTATGGCAGGTGAAAAGGGACTTTAATAAGCTATTTAGTCGTCGACTGAACGTGTATACTGCTCGTTGTGTATACGGGTATAGGAACGCGTATACATGAGTGCATACACGTATAGACGTATACACGGTTACATACGCAGTGGTATGCACGTTAGGTCGTTTCAATAGCTTATTAAAGTCCCTTTTCACCTGCCATACACACACACACACACTCACATCCTTTCACACACCAGACCCACAATTCCCAACATGTTTCCCAACATTAAGGCACCAGAGATCATTTAAACCCACACCAGGGAGACCTGGAAAAGATTTTGGGTTCAAAATAGGTTACAATTGCATAGATTAAACAACAATGTATCCTACCTAGAAGTGTGTGGCGCAAAAGCATGGCCTATGGTGCCCTATTTCACTGAAGTGTCGCTACATAGCCAGCTAAATAGCATGACAAATGTTGTTTGGTATCTTTAAAAAAATTACCCTTTTCATATATAGCTGTTTAGTGGAGTGGCATTTCTTTTGAACCACGTTCATCACTAGGCAACTAGAACTGTCAAATCAAATAATCTCAAACCATTGTATATTCATGCACCTTATCTGGGTGCAGGCTGATTCATCCTAAAAAAAATACATTAGGGTTTATTAATACCAATACCATATTTAGTAAAAATAAAGAATCTTGCTATTTCTGAAAGGCCTGTGAATCTGAAGAGGGATGCTCAGGTACTAGGGTAGGGGTGAGGCGGTTACATGTTGGCTGAAGCTGTGCTGTTTAGGGGTGTGTGACGGTGACAGACCGCTGGCTAGCGTGTTTAAGTGGATGGTTGACAGATAATACATACTAGCCAAAGGTAGGTGAAGTGGACTACATACTTTGATAAGAATCTTGCATCATGCTCAGAACTCCTGCACAGCCCACACTTATATTCTGGGCTCAGCCCCCCCCCGCCCGCCCCCCACAAACTAATATTTTCTCTTCAGATCTGCACGATTCACTGGGGTGGTCTATTTTGTGGGTGATTACTTTCCATCCCTGTTTTAAATAACCTAGCTTCTTGTTTAAAGTCATGCAGATGGAAAGATAAGTTAACTGTAGCTTTGGAAGATATACAGATAAAAATAGATTTTTATGATTTGCAAGAACCTTATATGAATCATATTTCCAATGAAATGCCTGAAACTGAAGTGTAATGGAAATTCTATATAGGATTGATTCTTATGATAAAAGCCCCAAATAACCATAGAAGTTTGGTTACAACTAGGGATACACTTCCCTCTTCTGGTAAAGGGATGCATATGCATCCTTTTCATGTGTTCTGGATTTGGGATGTGTGTGTTTTACTGTGATCCAGATCAAATATGTGTACATGTCCACACAAATATAGTAAAACCTGAAAAATCGGTCACCACAAGCTTTATAGGCAGGTCCCTAAAAGGGAAAAAGAAAATATCGCTTAGTGGTTAGGTTGGGGGTAAAACATAAAATTAAAACGTTGGGTTACTTTTAGGTTTAAGAATTACAGGTTAGGTTTAGGCATTATGGCTATTTATTTTTTAATTAATTATTTAACGTTCATTTGTAAAGGAAAAGGAAGCTGAGACCAAGGTCTCTTTTACAGTTGCATCACAAGTATAGTAGTTACTCAGATCCTTAAGGATAAATCCAGATGCCAAAACACCATCTGTTCATTACCATATTCATAAACACTAGAATATGTAAGGCTAGTTAATAACCCTGAAGATAACAGATAAATAGACTGTTGTTTTGGTTTATGTGCCAAAACAAGATAACAAGAAAACTAAGCCAAAACCAGTTTTTCTGAACAAACAAAATATTCTATTACAAGAGGCAAAGGAATTATACGCATATATGCGGACCAAGCTGCTTAATTGTCCTTCACAGCCTGGCTGTCCTACAACAAATAACATAACACACATACAGAGACAAAAAGTAGATATATGGTAAGACACTTTTCACTCAGTTTTCTTCTTATGTTTACGGCATTTTATGCTTCATTGGACAGGAAGGTGGTCACATATGCTGAAAGAGCAGTGGGCAGGATTTGAACCCATGCTGCAGAAGATAATGTGCACCAAAGATATCAGTGTGGCCTAACACCGCTGCACCATTCAAATTCACACTCAGCCTTTTGTGTTCTTTAAAGAAATATAAAAACAAGACATGCTAACATACATGAATGTATGTTGAAGCATACCAAGCACTCCCTGTTTAGATCTTTCTTGTCCTTTCCCATGTACATTGGATATAAAAAGTCTACACTCCCCTGTGGAAATGACAGGTTTTTGTGATGTAAAAGAATGAGACAAAGATAAATCATGTCAGAGCTTTTTTCACTTTTAATGTGACCTATAATGTGAACAATTCAATTGAAAAACAAACTGAAATCTTCAAGGGGAAAAAATGAGAAATAAAAACCTTACAATAACCTGGTTGCATTAGTGTGCACACCCTCTTAAAACTGGGGATGTGGCTGTGTTCAGAATTAACCAATCACATTCAAACTCATGTTAGAAGTCATTACACACCTGCCATAATTTCAAGTGACTGATTAAACACAAATAAAGTTCAGCTGTTCTAGTAGGATTTTCCTTACCATTTCTTAGTTGCATCTCAGAGCAAAAGCCATGGTCTGCAGAGAGCTTTCAAAGCATCAGAGGGATCTCATTGTTGAAAGATATCAGTCTGGAGGAGGGTACAAAATTATTTCCAAATCATTAGATATACCATGGAACACAGGGAAGACAGTCAACATCAAGTGGTGAAAATATGGCACAACAGAGACATTACCAAGAACTGGACGTCCCTCCAAAATGTAGGAAAAGACGAGAAGAAAACTGGTCAGGGAGGCTGCCAAGAGTCCTACAGCAACTTTAAAGGAACTGCAGGAATTTCTGGCAGGTACTGTCTGTGTGCGACATTTGACAACAATCTCCCATATTCTTCATATGAATGGGCTATGTTCTCATTCTGTTTACGTCAAATTCTGACTCTACCATCTGAATGTCTCAACAGAAATCGAGACTCATCAAAGACTAGGCAACATTCTTCCAGTCTTCAACTGTTCAATTTTGGTGAGCTTGTGCAAATTGTAGCCTCTTTTTCCTATTTGTAGTGAAGATGAGTGGTACCCGGTGGGGTCTTCTGCTGTTGTAGCCCATCCGCCTCAAGGTTGTGCGTGTTGTGGCCTCACAAATGCTTTGCTGCATACCTTGGTTGTAACAAGTGGTTATTTCAGTCAAAGTTGCTCATCTATCAGCTTGAATCAGTCAGCCCATTCTCCTCTGACCTCTAGCATCAACAAGGCATTTTCGCCCACAGGACTGCCGCATACTGGATGTTTTTCCCTTTTCACACCATTCTTTGTAAACCCTAGAAATGGTTGTGCGTGAAAATCCCAGTAACTGAGCAGATTGTGAAATACTCAGATTGGCCCGTCTGGCACCAACAACCACGCCACGCTCAAAATTGCTTAAATCACCTTTCTTTTCCATTCTGACATTCAGTTTGGAGTTCAGGAGATTGTCTTGACCAGGACCACACCCCTAAATGCATTGAAGCAACTGCCATGTGATTGGTTGATTAGATAATTGCATTAATGAGAAATTAAACAGGTGTTCCTAATAATCCTTTAGGTGAGTGTATATCCACTGTACATATGACTGTAATAAGCTTATGAATGGTGGCAGAGCACACTGCAACTATGTAGTGAAAATTAAGAAGAAAAATATATACACAGCAAATATATAGCAAGAAGATATATTTTTCAAAAATATTGCAAGAATATATTAAGCATCACTTCTGGCCACACATCTGTTTTGTCCCAAACATGTGAGTTCTTGTCACATTGTGCATGTTGAAATGCTCTTATTTTCACAATTCAACATGGCTGTAGGTTCTACTGTCGATCTTTCACGATTAGATTTTTTATGAAGCATGTAAGTGATCTCTGGTTGATGACCACTTTCCTTTCAGGTTTTAAAAATGCATTGGATAGTTCATAACCCAATTCCATTAATTTCAGCAATCTCCTTTGTGGTTTTCTTTGCTTGATGCCGGCCAATGATTGAATCCTTCTGAAACACAGTAACATCTTTTCCACGACCATGTGATAGGTCTTCCGACATAGTTGTCTAATGAGAAGATACTCACTGCATCAGTTAGGGTTAAACTAATTGTTGCCAGCTGAAACATATTAATCACTCCAGTAATTATTCAATCATAGGCTCTGAAGTATTTGCTTATTTTATTTCAAACTGTGACTTTTTTGGGCCAGGCAATGTAGTTTGTTCACCCTCCTACCTTGGCTTTTATTATGTCTGGGTTAGCTCTGCCTATGGGACAAGTTTCAGACTTACCCATGGGCTGCATTACTTACCAGCAGTGGAGTTCAAATGTCCACAGCAAAACAAACAGAACAGTCAGTCAGTTTACTGGAATAGAAAGCGCAGTGTATTTGATTGTGTGACCAATGAACTGTAACATTCAGTACATTGGTAAACAGAGTACATTAAGAGGGTTGGGTATTTGACCAGCCACTGACATCGCACAGGGGTGAAAATCTGATATAAACTCTGGAGGGGACAATTTCATCACATTTTCTCAAGCACAATTCTTGAGGGGGACACAAAAAGTAATGCTGTAATACTGTTTTAGTTTGCGCTAACAGTTTGCTCGATACTGTACCTCAGCAAATTCAGCTATTGTGTGTGAACCCTATCAATAACATAAAACAAACTTACTGGATTAACCTCACGTTAGCTATGGGCATTGAGTGCCTTTCAGACAGCAGACACAAACACTGCCACCTTGCCAACTAAGAAACACTACATTGTATTGCAAGCTTCTCTCACTGACTCGAATTCAAACAACTGCAAATTCTGGTTGATGTTACTGTAGCTTTCTAGCAAATGTCAGCAAACCACTAGCTAACATAAAGTGTGACCTATAATTCAATGCAGCAACAAAGAGGGCTGGTGATGGTTAAAAGGTTTTTCATTGTATTGAGTGGTAGAACATATCTTTTGCCACATATCCTCAGCCACCAACCACAAACTGTCAGATTCCCAAATAAGCACTATAACTGCACAATATGCCACTGCTGTAGTGATGGGTCGTTTTTGAACAAGTCGGCTCTAAAAGCCAGCTCTTGTAGGTGAATGTTGGGAGCCAGCTCATTTCAGAAGAGCCAAAACAACAATATGTTTTTATAAAACTTTGTTTTTTAAGCACTTTGTTTGAATACATTAAAAAGCTATTCTTTAAATGCAAATGTTAAATTTTCATAACAAACCAATGGATTTTTAAATACAATGTGTTTAAGGTAGAGTAAGAATTAATTTAATTTGAATTGTTTTAACACAAATCATAGTAACCTGTCGCAAACTGTTTGACTTGAAAAAATATAAAACTTATATTTTTTAAAGAGCCATTTGGGAGCTAAAGGAGACGGCTCTTTTTGGTGAAATGAGCCGAATGATGAGGGCTGGGGGGCAGAGGATCAAACCATTGTGAGGCAAAGGAAGGGGGGATCACAATCATTTGAAACTTAAAAACATGCTGTTAAGTGTCTATAATCAGTGCTTTCATTGTCTTATTAATATTATAAAAATTGCATAGTTATTATGTTTACAGTGATACATTGGGGGAACAAATCATAGTTTTCCCTGGTGGGGTCGGGGGAGTCTTTGGGATAGGATTGTTTTGCGACATAGATCTGGAAAATCTATTTGTCCTCTTGCTCATTTGTGCTCTGGCTAGAGCCAGTTTGCGGTGTTCTGTGAAGGGAGTAGTACAAATCTTCGTACGAGACCTTTAGTTTCTTGGCAATTTCACCACATAGAATAGCCTTCATTTCTTAGAACAAGAATAGATTCACACGTTTCAGAAGAAAGTTCTTTGTTTTGGGCCATTTTGAGCCTGTAATCGAACCCACAAAAGCTGACACTGAAGATACTGACCTACTCTAAATAAGACCCATTTTATGGCTTCTTTAATCAGCACAACAATTTTCAGCAGTGCTATCATGATGGCAAATGGGTTTTCTAGTAATCAGTTACACTTTTTATATGATCAACCTGGATTAGCAAACACAATGTGTCATTCGAACACAGGACTGATGGTTGCTGATAATGGGCCTCTATACGCTTATATAGATATTCCATGAAATAATCTGCCATTCCCAGCTACAATAGTAATATTAACGATGTCTACACTGTATTTCTGATCAATTAGATGTTATTTTAATGGACATCTCTTTTGGGATTTTCTAGTTAGTATTTAACAGCCATCATCAATAAACACATGTATCAACAGATAAACATCTTGACCTTTATTTTCTTTTAACGAACTACAGTGATTGTTTCACAGAAATTGCATGGGTTTAGATATTGTGATTTAATGCTCCCTACCTTCCAACAGTGAAGAACCAGGCAAGCCTAGTTCAGTCAGCCTGCAATTAGAAGATACATTTTAATGTCTGCTCTGCGTGGCACAGCGGCTCCCCTTCCTCTCCGGCGCTCAATTCCAATAATTAGTAAACGGTTCTACTTGAATTGAGTTAAGGCAGGTCCCCTCTATGTGTTCACCACATATATAGAAATATTACTGTAGCATTTCACATTGAATGAATGGCGCATCTTTATTGAGGAGTGAAAGCTGTCATACTTAAACATACATTATAGGCTCAATGCCCATAAGTATTTAACAATTCTTATTGATTTCAGTTATGGTAGGATCCTTGTGTACACAACATATAGAGCAATTTTACTGTAGCATTTTGTAGAAATTCACCTTTAATGCATCTCTATGGCAAGTTGAATGCTGCTAAATTTAAAGCTACAATATATGCTCAAATCCAATAATTAGTTAACAATTCTATATGATATGAGTTAAGGTAGGTTCCCTCTATGTGTACACCACAAATAAAGACATTTTACTGTATCATTTTGGAGAAATTCACAATGAACCTCATGATTCATCACTATGGAGACATGAATGCTGCTACATTAAAAGCTACAGTAAATACTCAGATCCCATAATTAGTTAACGATTCTACTTGATTTGACTTAAGATACGTCCCCTTTATGTGTACACCACATGTTGAGCAATTTTACTGTCACAATCAGGGTGGTGTAGTGCAGTGTTGCATGGACAAGGAACCAGGTGCAGGCAGGGGTAGTCGGTGTTGATACTCTAATTATAAGAAATAAACAAAACACCGAGCACAAAACACACAAAGCAAAGGGCTGACTAAAGCAGCAAAAACGACGATATGAAATGACACAAGTACTTACAATAACGGCAACACACACGACATCCAAACATGACAAGAACAATGAGCCACAATGTGGGGAGCAGAGGGGAAACATATATACACATACAAACGAGCTAGATTGGGACCTGGTGTGGAAGATTGGAAACATGTGACAGTCCGGGATGTGTTCGTGAGATATGGGAACTTGTGAAAACATGGCACGGTGGCGCTGCTGCTCACCGCACCATGACAGTACCCCCCCCCAAAGGCCCGGCCACCGGACGGGCCAAGACGAACCCCAGCCCAAGGGAGGGGGGGCGGGGCAGCACAGTACCCCCATCGGCACAAACCCGCCGAGGGGGCGGAACAGCCGCGACTAACCAGGGTGGCGGAGCCGTCGGGACAGGCCGGGGAGGCAGAACCGGCTGAAGATCAGGAGCCGGCGGAGGGTCAGAGGCCGGGAGAGCCGACGGAGGGTCGGTAGCCGGCGGAGGGTCAGAGGCCGGGAGAGCCGACGATGGGTCGGTAGCCGGCGGAGGGTCAGAGGCCGGGAGAGCCGACGATGGGTCGGTAGCCGGCGGAGGGTCAGAGGCCGGGAGAGCCGACGATGGGTCGGTAGCCGGCGGAGGGTCAGAGGCCGGGAGAGCCGACGGAGGGTCAGAGGCCGGAAGAGCCGACGGTGGGTCGGTAGCCGGAAAGAGCCGACGGTGGGTCGGTAGCCGGAAAGAGCCGACGGTGGGTCGGTAGCCGGAAGAGCCGACGGTGGGTCGGTAGCCGGAAGAGCCGACGGTGGGTCGGTAGCCGGAAGAGCCGACGGTGGGTCGGTAGCCGGAAGAGCCGACGGTGGGTCGGTAGCCGGAAGAGCCGACGGTGGGTCGGTAGCCGGAAGAGCCGACGGTGGGTCGGTAGCCGGAAGAGCCGACGGTGGGTCGGTAGCCGGAAGAGCCGACGGTGGGTCGGTAGCCGGAAGAGCCGACGGTGGGTCGGTAGCCGGAAGAGCCGACGGTGGGTCGGTAGCCGGAAGAGCCGAAGGAGGCGCCGGGGCGGCCGGGACAGGAAGGGGCGCCGGGGCGGCCGGGACAGGAAGGGGCGCCGGGGCGGCCGGGACAGGAAGGGGCGCCGGGGCGGCCGGGACAGGAAGGGGCGCCGGGGCGGCCGGGACAGGAAGGGGCGCCGGGGCGGCCGGGACAGGAAGGGGCGCCGGGGCGGCCGGGACAGGAAGGGGCGCCGGGGCGGCCGGGACAGGAAGGGGCGCCGGGGCGGCCGGGACAGGAAGGGGCGCCGGGGCGGCCGGGACAGGAAGGGGCGCCGGGGCGGCCGGGACAGGAAGGGGCGCCGGGGCGGCCGGGACAGGAAGGGGCGCCGGGGCGGCCGGGACAGGAAGGGGCGCCGGGGCGGCCGGGACAGGAAGGGGCGCCGGGGCGGCCGGGACAGGAAGGGGCGCCGGGGCGGCCGGGACAGGAAGGGGCGCCGGGGCGGCCGGGACAGGAAGGGGCGCCGGGGCGGCCGGGACAGGAAGGGGCGCCGGGGCGGCCAAACCCCGGCAAGCTCAGGCGGTGCAGGCCACTCCTCCTCGGCCTCAGGCGGTGCAGGCCACTCCTCCTCGGCCTCAGGCGGTGCAGGCCACTCCTCCTCGGCCTCAGGCGGTGCAGGCCACTCCTCCTCGGCCTCAGGCGGTGCAGGCCACTCCTCCTCGGCCTCAGGCGGTGCAGGCCACTCCTCCTCGGCCTCAGGCGGTGCAGGCCACTCCTCCTCGGCCTCAGGCGGTGCAGGCCACTCCTCCTCGGCCTCAGGCGGTGCAGGCCACTCCTCCTCGGCCTCAGGCGGTGCAGGCTGCTGCCACTGGCAGGAAGGAGGCGCTGGCTGCTGCTCCAATGCAGCAGGGGGCGCTGACTGCCGCTGCTGGCTGGTAGGAGGCGCTGGCTGCTGCTCCAATGCAGCAGGGGGCGCTGACTGCCGCTGCTGGCAGGTAGGAGGCACTGGCTGCTGCTCCAATGCAGCAGGGGGCAATCGGCGCCGTGGCGCAGGGACAGGGGCGGCGGAAGGCCGCGGAGCAGGAAGCGGTGTGCGCCTAATTGCCAGCCTACAGCCTGGCCAGCCTGCACGGGGTCGAGGAGGCCCCGGACATAGAGGGGGCGCCGTCGGGGCTTCCCTCGGGCACCCACTCAGCCCCCCCCTAAAATTTTCATGGGGGGACCTCGGGCTGAGCGTTGGGCGCCTTGCCCTCTTCAGTGCTTTCCCAGACAAAGGGAAGATGTCCCTCCGCAGACGGAATGGGTACCGGGCCAGCAGCTCCTTCGTGCTGGTGATGGCCCGTTGTCTGCACGCCTCCGCGATTACACGCTCGACACGCTCCACCGTAAAGGGAGCTTCCCGCTCCATGTCTCGGTAGAGGAACGTGCCGAGCATGCATGAGAGGAGGCGGCGATTCCATAGGTGGTCCTCCTCCGTCATAGCCTGCGGGTTCCAGATTAGGTGGCTCATTCTGTCACAATCAGGGTGGTGTAGTGCAGTGTTGCATGGACAAGGAACCAGGTGCAGGCAGGGGTAGTCGGTGTTGATACTTTAATTATAAGAAATAAACAAAACACCGAGCACAAAACACACAAAGCAAAGGGCTGACTAAAGCAGCAAAAACGACGATATGAAATGACACAAGTACTTACAATAACGGCAACACACACGACATCCAAACATGACAAGAACAATGAGCCACAATGTGGGGAGCAGAGGGGAAACATATATACACATACAAACGAGCTAGATTGGGACCTGGTGTGGAAGATTGGAAACATGTGACAGTCCGGGATGTGTTCGTGAGATATGGGAACTTGTGAAAACATGGCACGGTGGCGCTGCTGCTCACCGCACCATGACATTTACTGTCGCATTTTTGGAGAAATTCACATTTAATGCATCTCTATGGCAACTTGAATGCTGCTAAAGTACATTTAAAGCAACAGTATATACGCTCAAATCCCATAATAAGTTAATGAGTCCACATCTGTTGAATAAGGTCTCCTTTATATGTCCAACACATATTGAGTAATTTCACGGTAGCATGTTTGAGAAATTCCCATTGAAAGTTATTATGTGTCTCTATGAAGACATGATTGCTGCTATATTTAAAGCCACATGAAACGCTTAAATCCATTAATAAGTTAATGAATACTCTTGTTTTAGGTTAAGGAAGGTCTCTGTTATATGTACACCACATATAGAGCACTTATTCGTTTTTTTATGGATTTTTTATGGAAAGTGTTAAGGGGTGGGCCCAAGTGTACGACACCAGACACAATCAGAGAAAAAAAAAGGGTGTTTTAATGGTGGCTGGGATGGAAGGACCAAGGCCAGGCCGGAGGGGTTGGAGCTGGGCAAGTAGGTAGGTAGGTGGGTAGGTAGGGCGAGGCAGACAGGACAGTGGGTAGGCAGAGAAGGTGGCTGACAGGCGGGCAGGTGGAGGTGTTTGGAGGCTGGGTAAGGTGGATCTTGGTAACGGGGAATAAACAGGGTCCAGTACCGGACGCACGGGCACGCAGGAAATCCATGATGAGGGAACGATCCAGGATCTGTCGCTGCGGGACCCAGGACTGTTCCTCTGGGCCAAACAGTGGGTGCTCCAAAAGGTAACCTTTCCGACAGCACAATCGATGTGCGGATTGTGGGTCCTCAACCAGGGATGCCCCAGCACCAGCGGGGTGTGGGGGCAGTCTAGGACGTGAAAACGCAGGGACTCATGGTTATTACCGGACAACAAGAGGTTCAGAGGGACCATCCTAAGAGTTACCCGAGCCAATAGCAACCCATGAAGTCCCCTGATATTAATAGGGTGGTCTAGGGGCTCAGATCCTATCCCCAGCTGCTTGACGATTTCCTGGTCGATGAAGCTCTCGTCAGCTCCCGAATCCACCAGGGCTTGTAGGGGCAAGGAAATGGTGCGACACCGGAGGGTGGCTTCAAGCAGGGGGTGAGAGACAAACGAGCACGTCCTAGCTGCATAGGTTCGGCTCCTGGACCACTTGGGGGCAGGCGGTGGACGTCCGACTCTCTCGGGCAGGGAAGAGTGTGTACTCACAGGTGGGAAGGAGGGCGAGGGCTGAGCATGTTCTCTGCGACGCTCCCGGAGGTGGTTATCCAATCGAATAGTCAGAGCAATGAGCTGGTGTAGATCCTCAGGTTCGCCGCGGGATGCGAGCTCGTCCTTGATGGCCTCCCCCAAGTTGTTCCAACCGCTCTCAGCGGCGAGCGTATGGGACTCCATGGCCAAAGGAGACCTTAACAGAAATCAAGATTCAGATAAATTCAATATATCTTTCAATGTTAATTTTCCGGTTTCCCAAAGCACTAAGATGATCGTATCATGCACGTAAGTGAATCGTGATTTTATCGGTGTGTTTCCCGAAAGCATCGTTACTTAAGTGGCAAACAACATCGCTCATTAATTAACAAGTGTTCCGGACAACTCATTAGTCCATATTAACAGGTTTTTGGGAAACAACGCCTCCCTCAACATGCATGGGGGTGATCGCAAACAGTTAATAATAAGGCAATAGAACTAATCAAAATAATCAAAACAGTTTTGATTTAGACCAATTTATTTATTCAAATTAAATAATAAATGCGTGGGTGGATATAAATGTAATTTAATGCAGTTTGATCAATCTCAATAATTTGGAGCGCACGCAAACCGTAGAATTTCTACATACGGCAGAATTTTGTTAGAAACTTACGCGAGATTGATACATGAGGCCCCCGGTCTTTTTTGCCACGTAAAATATTATTTCACTTTATGGTCTCTTTTTAACGCACAGTTAAAAACGGGGACATTTCCAGGGACTCCAGCCAGGGACGACATGCCACCAATAAAGGGTGTTTGGTCACCCTTTTTGTTTATTAGACAGCAGGCTCAATCAACAAGTGACAAGTGACAAGTGACTGACCCAGGGTCTCAATGGAGAATACACATACTGACCCAGGGTCTCAATGGAGAATACACATACTGACCCAGGGTCTCAATGGAGAATACACATACTGACCCAGGGTCTCAATGGAGAATACGCATACTGACCCAGGGTCTCAATAGAGAGTATGCATACTGACCCAGGATCTCAATAGAGAATACACATACTGACCCAGGATCTCAATGGAGAATACACATACTGACCCAGGGTCTCAATGGAGAATACACATACTGACCCAGGATCTCAATGGAGAATAGACATACTGACCCAGGGTCTCAATGGAGAATACACATACTGACCCAGGATCTCAATGGAGAATAGACATACTGACCCAGGATCTCAATAGAGAATGCCCATACTGACCCAGGGTCTCAATGGAGAATACACATACTGACCCAGGATCTCAATAGAGAATGCCCATACTGACCCAGGGTCTCAATGGAGAATACACATACTGACCCAGGATCACAATGGAGAATACACATACTGACCCAGGGTCTCAATAGAGAGTACACATACTGACCCAGGGTCTCAATGGAGAATACACATGCTGACACAGGATCTTTTGAGAAACAGGTAGATGAGTTGAATAACAACAAAAATATTTTTTTATTATATAGATTTTTATTTAAATCCTTGTTTTATGATTTGTTCATGTTTTTTTTTTAAATCAATAAATAACAACAACAACAAAGAACTGCACCATGTGTTCATATTATTTGCATATTCACTAGAACGGTGCCTTCTAATCTTGCCTCCTTTGGCCTAATTTCCACCTATGAGGACCAGAATGTAATCTGTTTGGTGACTCACCTTATATTCAATATAATAGATTATCCTGGTTAAAACTCCTGCAGATGCTAAGATGTTAGTTGTAGTTTTGGGAGATATTCAAATAAAATGATTTTCTATTATGATATGGAACCTTCCTATTCAAAACTCTAAAGGAAGTGTAATAAATATATTATATTATATTATATTATATTATATAGTAGTGGTTCTTATAAAAGTCATATAAGTAAAGCCCCAAAATAAAAAAATTGTTTTGGATACTCTCTAATTTTTATTAAAATAATGTGTCCTAGTACCAAATTTTTGGAGTTGTAACACTTCCATCTTCTGGTAGAAGAATGCAAATACAACTTATTTTTTCTGGTGTTCTGGATTTTGAGACTCGTGTGTTTGTCCTCAGGTTTCACTTCGTGTATATGTGGAGACCTACTGTGAGGTCCCCACAAAAATATTAAAACCTGAAAATCTAGGGAAAGGTATGTTTCCAGCTAAGTTGTTTGGTTTAGGGTAAACGTAAAATTGGGAATAATTTAGGTTTAGGCATTAATGGTTAGGGTAAGACAATAGCGCACAATTTGTATTTTTATTTATTTATACAGAGAAATCAATAAGTTGAGCTTCGTCACATTTTATGTTGCAGCAATATTCAAAATTGTTTTCTCATCAATCTATTTACACCCTGTAAAGACGAAAGTAAAAACTGGTTTAAAAAACATAAGAAATATCACATTTACATAAGCATCCAGACCATTCATTTCATGTTGAAGCACCTATGTCAGCGAATACAGCCTTGAGTCATCTTTGGTAGGATGCTACAAGCTTGGCACAAACTCAGTAGGAGTTTCTCCTGTTTTTCTCTGCAGATCCTCACAAGATGCATTGTGAATGCATATTCACAGAGGTGTTTCTGGGCAAGATCTTTAAATGCCCCCCCCCCCAAAAAAAAATAAGCCAACTTCAAGGGAAATAACACTTCTTAATTTTACTTTTATAAACACAAAATGAAGTAAATTACATTTAGCACATAGTTGGCTGGCAACTATACTTTGACTGGCAAACATACTTTTTCGCAAAAATTAGCAGAATTGTGTGCTTCTTAATGTAATTTGAAGTGTTCATGAGCACCGCCTTCTCTCCATTTTGATTGGGTGTTCGTCTGTACCTATCACATTTATTTTTGCCCTCAGAACTGAAAGTTTCTGCTACTCTTTCCTAGATCTGTGCCTCAACACAATCCTTTCTTGCAGCTCTATGGATAATTCCTTCCACCCAACGGTTTTTGATCTGACATGATAACTCTGGGACCTTATATATTAACAGGTGTGTGCCTTTCCAAATCATGTCCAATCAATTGAATTTACTAACTGGACAAACTTAAACTTGTAAAAACATCTCAAGGATGACCAATTGAAACAGGATGAACCTGAGATCAATTTCGAGGGTCGTAGCAAAGGGTCAGAATATACATACTTATATAAATATGATATTTCAGTTAATTTTTTTTATTAAATTAGCAAAATCGAAAAATAATTTTGCTTGAGTAATTAGTGGATTTTATGCTGAAATATAACAAAATGTGGGAAAATTGAAGGGTCTTAATCCTTTCCAAATGCACAGAAAATACAGTAGAAGTCAAACGTTTAGAGTCACTGACTCATTCAAGGGAATCTCTTTAATTTGACAAATTTTCACACTGTGGTATAATAGTGAAGACATCAAAACATTGAAATAACACATAAGGAATCACGTGACAACCAAAAATGGTTAAACAGATCAAAATACATTTAATTTTGTAGATTTTTCAAAGTAGCCATTGATGACAGCTTTGCACTCATTCTATCAACCAGCTTCATGAGTAAGGTAACTGCAATGCTTAAAGTTAATTTGTGAAACTTCTTTCCTCAATGAGTTTGAGCCAATCATTTGTGTTGTGACAAGGCTTGAAAACAGCAGAGCATCATTATGCCTGTACTGTAGTGCTCCATATTGTGGCAAGAACAGCTCAAATAAGCATAGAGAAATGCCTTTGCATCATTACTTTCGAACATGAAGTTCAGTCTATCCGGAAAATGTCAAGAACATTGAAAGTTTCTTCAAGAGTAGTTGCAGAAACCATCAAGCGCTATGATGAAACTGGCTCTCATGAGAACCACGACAGGAAGGGAAGACCCAGAGGAAACCTTCATTAGTGTTACCGGCCTCAGAAATGTACACCTCAGATTGCCGCCCAAAATAAATGCCTCACAGAATTCAAGTAACAAGACACATCTCAAAAATCAACTGTCCAGTGGAGACTGCATTAATCAGGCCTTCATTTTGGTTCCAACTGCTGTGTCTTTGTGAGAAGTTTGGGTGAACAGATTGTCTCTGCATATATGGTTCCCACCGTAAAGCACAGAAGAAGAGTTGTGACGGTGTGGGTTGCTGGTGGACCTGTCTGTGATTTGGCCTCCACAATCACCTAACCTCAACCCAATTGAGATGGTTTGGTATGAGTTGGACCACAGAGTCAAGGAAAAGCATCTTCCAAGCTTAGATTTGATTGACACTTTGATTCACAAATATCCACAATTATTTTTTTACATATTGGAAGTAAGTGTGCAAATGCTAACAGAGGGAGCAGCCCCCTAAAAAGGAAAATTACAGATATCATTCATTCTGTATACAACATGAACAATAGAGGACCCAATATGGGAACCTGTGCAATATTCCTTTGTGAAAATCAAGAATTTTAGATTTGTTCTCTTTCCATTGCTGCAGCCTGAATGAGCCTAACATATTGCTTAGTTGGTTAAGCATATATTTCTTCAAACCAGTGTATCCTCAATAAATAGAGCATTACCACAAACAGATAAACAGTTCATTTTCTGGAGATTGCAAGGCAATGGGGAAATTTCCCCTCCATCAAACCAATCAATCACATTTATTTATTATTTATTTATTTTATGAAGACCTTTTTAAGTCTTAAAGTGTAAATGTATAGATACCCGGACTAAAACACCAAAGTGCAAGCAACAACAAGAAAAGAAATCGTTGTGGCTAGAAAAAAGTTCCATATAGAGTTGGAACCTAAGCCTCTAGGCCTAAGGCAATGTAAGATGATACTACAGAACAAGCCCTTTGATTATGAATTAGATGCACAGGATTTCTATTTCTATATACTATCCATACTTTGATTAGAAGCAGAGGTTAAACAATAGAGTGCCAAACATAACTCAGTGATTACCTTTACAGGGCACATGTCATCTCTCAAGGCTGTTTTGTAGTGTTAAGTTAAAATCCAAGCTCATACTTTTTGGGTAGGTTAGGGTTAGGGTTAGCTACCTCTATCTACCTCTTTATACAACCCTGTTTCCAAAAAAGTTGGGATACTGTATAAAATGTAAAGAAAACAGAATGCAATTATTTATTATTGTCAGGTCCTGGCTGAGGTGCCTCTAGGCATCTCTATGTGTACTACTGTTTATTTATCCCCAGCCAGCGGCAGCTGCTCCCTATTGCCTCTGATTGGGGATCCTATTTAAGTTGTCCTGTTTGCCCCTTAGTTGTTGTCATTGTTTGTAGTTAGTGATGTGTTTGCGCGGCAGTTCATGGGTGTACACGCCTTTTGTTATTTTTAGTTAAGTTTGGAACGAAAAACATTAAAAGTATGTTTTCCCTGTGCCTGTGTCCTTCCTCCTCAGCTGTGACAAAAATAATTGAAACCCTATATTCAATTGAAAATTGTGCAAAAAAAACTGATCAAATGTTGAAACAGAAATATTACTGTTGGAAAATATATACCCACTTTGAATTTTGAGTTAATGATGGAGCTACATTATAGGACTATCATGCTATTAATAATACAGGAGTTTAGATGTTTTCCCCACACAAACGTTTGATAGGACCTGACTATGTTAGAAATAGACCTGTGGCCTCTTTTACTGTTTGGGCAAAATAACTTCCAATTAATTCAAAGTTCTTAGTGAAAATGAACTTGAGTGGAAGAATTCTCCTAGCCAGGTTGACATGACTGCAGACAGACTAGGACTGGCACCTTAATAACTATTTAAATACATTACTTCTAAATGCACTACAGCGTAGAGTGTCATTTGAGTGTCTCTGCAAATCAACATGCGGTCTAGATGTTAATTTGCTGTCACAATATTATGGTGGCATGGCACTCCATTAGACATGTTATCAGGACTTGTCAGTGAGCACTGTACTTACATCAGGAGACAGTCTAAATGTGGAAATATGAGGTCATTTTCCAATTTAAGCTACTTTGAAAATATTATTTAACAAGCTGCCAATTACTTTACAATGAAAGCAGTTCAACAAAACTGAAGCTAACAATAAAAAATTTTTAAAATTTAGTTTAGTGAACTAAAGATACTTTAAAAGGTTCCCTATGTCTATAGTACTTTTCTTTTTATTGGTCAAAGGTTAATCTGAAATGTAATTACAAATTCAAATAATAGATTACTTTGGGTACATACATTTTAAATTTACCCAAATTTTCAAGTGAGAATTAGGAAAATAGTAGGAATGTGCACATATACTTACAGTTAAGCCCAGAATATTCATACCCATGCCAAATGTTGAGCCATAGGGAATTTTTATTAGACCAAGAGGATTCTTCTGGCTGGAAATGACATAAACAAGTGACAAATCTCGGTAAGACATTGTGCTGGAGACACATGAATAACGTAACTATTTCTGTTTTTAGCCATGACTTACAGTTGACTAGTAACTGACTAAAGAACTACTGCTGTTCAGCTGTTCTAAATTCATAGGTGATTAGAATGCTCTCTCATGTTGGAAATTACAAGACCATTTTTAAATGGTATACAAACTTGCATTTCCTCAAATATTTGCAACAATTTCAAGGGGTATGAATAATGTTGGACATGGCATTTTCCGTAAAAATGTGAAAAAACTGAAATAGTTCCGGTATTCATTTGTATCTCCAGCACAATATCTTACCATGTTTTTTGTCACTTGTTTATGTCATTTCCAGCCAGAAGAAACCTATTGGTCAATTAAAAATTCACTATGGCAAAAGATTTGGCATGGGTATGAATACCTTTTGCCTTAACTGTATGTAAAGAGTTTGGTTTGGCATGTGCTTGCATCCGCAGAATGAAAATATAACAAAAACTATTAAACTCCTACCTTAATGTGAAATTAAACTGCCACCAAGCTACTGCAAAATAAAAGGAAAATACTGGGTGCAGTACACCTAGTCACTATTCTCAATACTGATGATTACTAGGCTACATGTTTTAGATAGGATAAGATGGTACCAGTCGGCTAAACCTGGTTAACCCATTCTGAACACTGTTTACTATTGTATCACATGAGCCCAGACATCAGTCCGGTTTAACCAGACTATCAATTTGCATGGGATCCTGTGGTTTGCCACTAATGAAAAGGTTAGATGACGTAACCTGGATAAAATTAAATGAGTGCTGTTGACGATAGATTTCTGAGCATGGTCTCATCTGACCACCCTCCAGGGGACAGAGGCAGCCAACAGAATAAGTACAATACTGTCATCATTGATTCTGTTCATCAGGCTCTACAACACAACATACTGAGTAGGTAAGGCTTGGGTTAGTATGATTGTTTTGGTTCCCGACTTGATTTAAATGTTTTAGGTTGGGAATAGACTATTTGTCTGTTTGGTACTTAATGAGTACTGCTGAGAATCTGGAAAATTATATTGAGTCTAAATACACGGTATGAGGTCTGGCCTACAAACAATGGCTCTAGCCACAACAATATGGTCTGAATCATAAACATATACATAATTTGTCTGAATATGGTCCGTCCCAACCGATTTAATTCCATTGAAATCACACCAGCCCTCACCTGCAGGTTGAAGTGTTGCTTGGGTGTAATTGACTTGTTTTTTTACACATTATGTGGTTGGAAAGAGACAACACAGAGCCTGTTTACTCCATGAAGAGACAGACCAAACATTGACTCTTCACAGATATCATTTGTCAAAATTAGTTAATGCTTCACTGGTGATGACATAAAAAAAGACATGGTAATAATGGAAAACAATTTCTATTTTGATATACATATGCACATTTCATTTCAAAATGGCATTTGCACTTCTCTGTGATGAAAATGGAGGGAATTAACTTTTAGCGAAGGCATTTCTGTTGCAACATTAAAGCAATTTGTTAATGATTTTGTTACGTTTATTAGGTTTGGTTTGAAAAAGGAAGGCACAAGCAAGCAACATGTATGCCAAAAAGACACTGAATACTCATGTGTTTTTTTAATGTTTATTTGGTATGTGACATTCAGATTGGGATCCAAGTTGTCTTCTAGCGATGAATGTAGGCATTGAGCCCTGTTGATTTGATCACTGAGCCCAGAGGCCTTCGGGTTCACATGCCCTTTGAAACGCATACTGTACATATCTGCACTAACTGAAAAATACACAAGATAAACCAAACATGTGTTTAACTTAAGCGTCCTGGGTTATTTGGTTGCTTTCCACTGACCACAACGACATGTCTTTTTTATTTCCTAAAAGTGTTTCAAGTAGTTTGAAGTTACAGCCTTAGCCACAACATAGAGAAGAAACTAAATACATCCATTTATGTGTACATATATAGACCTGACATGAGAATTTGTTGGCTTTGCTCTCAATAACTAATGATGGAAAGTATAATTAACCGAATGTATGAATGAAGATTTGAGCCACAGCGTTAAATACAAATAAAGAGCTTTTATTTAACCCAGTAGTAATCATGAGCCAATAGCATCCCCACCTGTTTTTGCTATGTTATCCCACTGTGTCCTATGTCAACCCATTGTGTCCTATGTCATCCATTTTGTATGGGCAGACAGTCTAGTAGTTACTGAGGTGGGCCAGTAACAGAAATGTTACTGGTCCAAATCTAAGAATTGATGGTGAAAAATCTGTTGTTGTGCCCTTGAGGAAGGCACTAATCCACATTTACCATACATTAAATGTTACCATAGAGCATTTTATAGATTAGTAAAACATCAACATGTTACAAATTGCTAAAATAAGTGTTTCAGTTTGCTTATAATTCAACATCATAAAGCAGTGCCAAATAACTAACATATGAATTTTTCATTTTCAGCCAGGTTTACATTTTAGTAATATAGCAGATACTTTTTCCAGAGTGACTTACAGTAAATGTATACATTTTCAGATGCTGGGTATTGCTTATTGTATGCTTTGTCTCAAGCCAATGGGAAAACTGTAGCATTTATGTGTTAAATTATTACAGGTAGTTGTCGACTTACAACCTATGCGACTTACGTCCGCCCGTGACTGAAGAAAAAGCAGGGTATACTTATATTGTTGTAAAAAACTTGAGTGTATGGTACAGTAACGAATCTTAGAAAATGGACCCGAGCGAGTATAGTAAGAGAAAACCATAGTAAGAGTTATTATTCCTCGGGCAGCCTACGACCAAATCGACTTCCGGAAGGCACACCTGGTTCCCTGAGTCAATGTCACCAAGGGCATGAAGAGGAACACCTGGTTCCCCTGAGCCAATGTCACCAAGGGCATGAAGAGGAACACCTGGTTCGCTGAGCCAATGTCACCAAGAGCATGAAGAGGAACACCTGGTTCCCTGAGCCAATGTCACCAAGGGCATGAAGAGGAACACCTGGTTCCCTGAGCCAATGTCACCAAGGGCATGAAGAGGAACACCTGGTTCCCTGAGCCAATGTCACCAAGGGCGTGAAGAGGAACTCCTGGTTCCCTGAGTCAATGTCACTAAGGGCATGAAAAGCAACATCAAGCAGTTGATAAGAATTAATCTGAAATAAGTCATGAAGCTATAATATATAATGAGAAGGCATGCATAAAGGCTCTGGTAGGATGGACCGAAAACATGGGGGGCTGGAAAGAAATAGAATAACATGTGGTTCGTTTACCGGCCCATGGACCTCCTGTTGCCGATATTATATATATATACATATATATATATATATATATATATATATATATATATATATAATTACCCTAATTGTTGTGGGGAGTTTATTTTAAGAAAACAGCTCTCAATGACTATACAATTTTCCACCACTGTAATTACAAGCCAGACACTGGTGGTCTGGTACAAGCATAGCAGCAAGCTGAGCTGTAGGGGTTGAAATACTGCAGAGAAGAAATAAACTTAATGACACACTACCCTAAAGGTAACCAAACACAAACAGGTTGTATATAGTAGGCTGGTTGTGAAATGGTGTCACCACCTAAAGCATAGCCCTATTCTAATAGAAAAAGGAAGATGGAACATTTTCAATGTACTCACAACCCCCCATCTACAGTGTCACCCCCCCAAAAAAAAAAATTAAAAAAGAATATTGTGTAAAGGATTAAAACTAAATCAGAAAAAACCTCAGTAAACAGGAAATATTATAAAACAACATTTTTAAAATGACTTCAATAGAAGTAATAGTTTATTAGGATAAATAACAGAGCAGATAATGTTAGAGGAATTATCAGGTTAGGGGAATGAGGGCAGGTTAGGGGAATGAGGGTAAGGTTAGGGAAAGTTAGAGTGATGCTTGTCTAAAACTCTATGAAGTACTTTGTAGTGGAATCTAATGCTTTATTTGACAGGAAAGTGGGGAAGGTAGAGGAGACGTTGTTTTGTCAGATGTCTAGCAGCATTTGACCTTTTGTTGCATGTGTGCTTCGCAAGGCGGAAGAGTGGGGTGGAAGCAGTGAGAAGAGCGTTCTAGCTTTCTCTGGGTTCCCTTCCAGGCTCTGTCAGTTTATAGTCATTTCCACAAGGAAAGCTGTGCTAGTAATGGTTCTCCCTGGTTTGTTGAGTATAACATGTTTTTTTCTAGGCTTGCTTGTCTTCAAAGTTACAGAAATGTATACTAACTTAATAAAAGCTGTCTTATCATGTTCTGAAACAATATACACTGCTCAAAAAAATTAAGGGAATCCTTCAAACCGATAAGCACTCTGTCCCCGGGGCAGGACCAGGGCTGCAGGACTGCGCCGGCTTGGCAGGGGTGCTCCCGGGCTTCAACGGCACAGTGTCGCTGAAGCAACCGGGACACCTCTGATCACCACTCATCGGGGTGGCCGGCCAGCAGCCCCCGGCAGGGAGGCTACAGCCCTCAGGACTAGCAGGGCTAGCTCGTTTAGACACCTCTCTTGGTCTCCTAATCATCAAATCATAAAACAAGACGCCCGGCGCAGAGCCAGTGATGTTACGGATGAGACCAAAGCTCTGAAGCGTGTATCGAGTACCTAGAGCAATTACCGCCAAAACCTTGTGCCGAGTCTTGTATCGTTTTCAGAGAATTACGTCATACAAGGCCTCGGATTCTGTAGGACCACGTGTTTACCTCATTGCACGTTTCGGTTGTAGATTTAAGGAAGCAAAACTCAGATTATTTTGTGGGTTGTTGTTCCTGGTTGTTGCAAAGTTACAGGAGCAATCTCAGTCCCCAGTTAAAGCGCTTTCATTTTCCATTTGAACCCCACACAAATGTTCTATCTCTTTATTCCTTAAATTGAGTAAACTCTGTTGCCCAATTATTTGTTTAACACACCCACTGGCGTGTTCATCTCATCCCACATGATGCGAAGAGATGAAATGAGCGAGACAACTCTCGATCTCAATAGCAAAGGGTAGTACCGGTCAGGCAATGGCGAAAAAACCCTGCCTGGTGAACTCTTTCTTTCCCTGTGCTGTGACTCGGCCATCTGTTCCAAAGAGACTAAGCCCACCACATCAAGCCACTTCCAAACTGTATAGCTACAGTAAACTGCAGTCAAAACTCAGGTCAACTCATCTCTCTACAGGAATCGAACCCATAACCCAGGCATTTTAAGCACCATACTATAATGTACCTGTATATACCTGGAACATTCCTGTTGATATGGAGACAATCTAGGCATATTCATGCGGTTGGTATAGACGATTCAGATAATGATGTGTATCCTCCCATCCAAAGAGTGAAATAGGCGGCAGCTTCACGACCAGCCATTCTACTCTGTAGACAAAGAATCCAGTATTGAGGGCAGTGACACGAGCATCTGATCATTAGTCAAAAAGTATATGTGGATAGTCCCACTGTAGGATATTTAATTGGCTCCTTTCACATAATGGAGCAGTCGATGATTAAGTAAGCATAGTTTTTCAAATTTGTTTTTTGTGCAACAGCTTTCATTTTGACAACACCCAATGGACAACTAACATTTCCACTGGAGCCAGAATAAAAAAGTATATCAAACGTATGCTACCGTTCAAAAGTTTGGGTTCGCTTAGAAATGTTTCTTGTTTTTGAAAGTAAAGCAAATTCATAGTTCTTCAATATAACATAGAAATTATCTGAAATACAGCATAGACATTGCTAACTACTATAACTACTATTGTAGCAGGTAACTGCGAATTTTCAATGGGATATGTACAAAGAGACATATTACCAGCAGTTATCACACCTGTGTTCCAATGGCACATTGTGTCTGCTAATCCAAGTTGATCATTTTAAAAGGCTAGCTGATCATTACATTTTGCAATTATGTTAGCACAGCTGAAACTGCCGTGCTTATTTAAGAAGCAATAAAACTGGCCTTATTTTGATTAATTGGGCATCTAGAGCATCAGCAATTTTGGGTTTGATTACAGGCTCAAAATGGCCAGAAACAAAGAACTTTCTTCTAAAACTCATCATTCTATTATTGTTCTGAGAAATGAAGACTATTCCATGCAAGAAATTGCCAAGAAACAGAAGATCTAGTACATTGAGGTTTGCTCTTCAACAAACTAGAAAAGGCTGTGTTCAGAAAAGGCCATGTTCAGTTATAAAATGCTCTAGAACTATGTAGATACAATTCCATTACATAGTTCACATGATTCCTTTTTTGCAGATGTTCAACAATATTATTTTCTAGCCTCTTTCATGGCATATCTATGTTTTCCAAAATCTTATTGTGCTGAATGCACCCAGGTTCTACATAGTATCTGTCTGAATGATCTGTGAAATTGATTTTCTATTCTAAGCCCACTGTCAGTAAAACCTGAAACCTAGTACAAAGGCTATTGAATGAAACATAAGGAGTGGGACAGAAGTGATTCAGAATCATGTTCTAGCTGTTACATCTGCATTGCTTGATAAGTCGGAGGACTGTGGTCTTGGGTATTCCAGTTCTATTTTTTGGTAAATGCAGCGGCTCTTAAGCTTAACATTTGGGTTCTATTCCCACCAACAAAGGTGGTGACTGACAGCAAGTCAAATCCTCCAGCTGTGAAGAGCTGCTCAAAGGATGAATGGGAGAGGAATTAATTTCAAGTTGTCTTCAACCGTTAAAGCACATAAATCCTCACCATTTAAGCCCTTTATGTTCCCTTTGTGTTCCTTCGGCAGGTCCTCATTGACTGATGGTAGATATAATGGGTTTCTTATGCAGACCAAGTTCAAAAGTTCAATAGTTTGTGTTAAGTCTGTACATGTATGTTTCATTTGGAAGAGGTAATCCCAGCCCCATGGCCTGTATGGTCCAGTGACCTGACACCAGTGCAAACTACACAGTATAATCTACATGGGTTCTAATCCAGGCCAATTTCAGTTACATCGGATTCATAATTTCACTGAACATACTACAAAAAAAATTGCCCAAAATAGCAGCACTGTAAATAAAATGAAGTTAATACTAATGTAAATGGAAAACATATTCTCTTCTAGGAAGAGTAAAAGATAATACATTTCTCACTAATGCTCAGCATTGTTGATAAACTCAATTGAAAGACAAATTTAGAAGGTTTATTTCCAACCCTACTTGTCTTCCAATACATTTTTATTTCCTTCCAAATAGTAATTTAAGAACCCTTTCTTTAATAAATGTTTCTTTGGATAGAAAAGATTTTACTTAAATCTCTTTGCCTATCAAAGTACCCTTGACTTCCAAAAGATGAAAATGGTTCTTAATAGAACCCCATCCCTTTGCAAAGAACCATTTTAGAATGATCGGTTTTCTAAAAGTATGAGATATTATATAGAGAAATTATAAAACATAAAACCACAAATAAAAAAACTATTTGAAAGCTAAGCTTTGGAATGTAATCTATAATTGTAAAACTTTTTTTACTTCATCCTGGGTATGGTATAGGTTTCCATGCCCAAGCAGCTGTATGCAAGCCTCACATAAACATGTGCAATGACAAGCGTAGGATGCAGTGGTGTAAAGCACGCCGCCACTGGACTCTGGAACAGTGGAAATGTGTACTCTGGCGTGATGAATCACGCTTCACTATCTGGCAGTCTGATGGATGAATCTGGGTTTAACGGATGCCAGGAGAACGCTACTTACCAGAATGCATAGTGCCTACTGTAAAGTTTGGTGGAGGAGGGATAATGGTCTGGGACTGTGTTTCAGGGTTTGGGCTAGCCTCTTTAATTCCAGTGAAGGGTCATTTTAATGCCACAGAATATAAAGCCATATAGTATATATTTTCCTCAGTCCCTGCTGGTGGTTAACATACACATAACATAACATTATTTACTATTTAGTAATGTAGCAGACTTAGAAGTCTTATCGACAGCGACTTAAATTAGTAAACATGTGACGATTGTAAGGTGGGGATGATTCAGTGATCATGATGGTATAAGGGCCTGATTAAAATTTACTGTAAGGTTATTGGCATGTGGGTGTTGGGGTTAGAGCCAGTGCCAGCCCTAGTCTTTTGGGGCCCTAAGCAACATTTTATTTGGGGGGCCCCTATCCCCTAGCGGTCCAGTGCTGACTAGCAGTCTGGGGCCCCCTAGTGGTTGGGGCCCCCTAGCGGTCGGGGCCCCTAAGCCACCACTTTTGTTGCTTATACCTAGGGCTGGCCTTGCTTAGGGCATTGGGGTAAGAGGGCTGGGGTGTGTATGCAGTTGGGTTTAGGTGTGTGGGTATGTGGGTATGTGGGGAAGGAGTATATTGGGTAGGAATACATGTCTGTAAATAGGCATAGCGTGTTCTGTAAGTACACTGCATGTTCCCATCTGTCATAGTTCAGACATAGCCTAACTTATTAAATACTTTTTCAAATGAAAAAGCAACATGGATTACATCAGAAGTTTTTCTTTTAGCTCTCACTCACTGAGGACTACCAAGATGTTTCACAATTTTGTTGTAGCTCTTGAATAGTAGCTAGTCTGATTCATCTATTCAGGTGTTTGATGATTGAGAAGCAGAATCTGGTGTGTTAGCTCTGGAATAGATCAAATCAAAGTGTAAAAGAGAGGTTTCACAACTGTGTTTTGGAGGTTACATTAAAATTAATATTTTTATATTTTTTCTGCCACTGTTATCTAGAGTGACTTACATACATTATTGCCTACATTTAGCACATATAGTACTCAGTGTTAGAGAAAGAGCGGGTATGAATAAACCAGTAGGGGGTTGGGGGTGATAAGCCACGACACCAAGTTTAACACCCTTCTTACAATAAGACGTTTATCATCCCATCTGAAACATGTCATCCTACTGCAGGCACTGTTCCCTTCACTGCCCTGGGGCCTTGGAACTTTTCTTTAGACCTGAGGGAATAGCATGTGCTCTCCTATCTTGCTTAGCTTCAGGGGCAAGTCAGCAGTGAGATGCAGGGTGCTATGTTTCTACTGGCATATGATCATGGGATATGACCATGGCATGTCTGGGAAATAAACGGCTTACACAAACATCTACGGCATTCCCCACGTCCTCTTGCGCGCCTCCTTTCCAACAGATGTCACTAGTGGTCGAAAATAGAAGGAACCCCAGCCCTCTCTACCCTTTTCTCCCCTCCCTCCACAAACCTTCGCAAAGGGTGTGCGCTTCGTTTTTGAAGGTTGTATTTATTTAGCTTGCTAACATCACGCTGCAGGAGTACACTGTCGGTATGACAACATCGGAAACATCAGAGTCATGGTCAGCACTACTAAAAGGATTGATGGAGCGACGCACACTCAGTCACACATCCTCATTTGACTGAGTTCTAAGAAGGTCTCGTCCTGTCGGGACAGGGTACGGGGCGCTACGCTACGCTGCATACGCGGATGTGAATGCATGAAGTTGAAGTATCTCAGATCTCCCGCAAATGCAACCTGACAGTTGTAGGTAACAAACCGTTTTACTCAAGGTCAATGTTGGACCAAAATTTGCCTAACCGCTGTCATTTCTAAGGGATTTGTCGTTTTGTAAACCTGGAATTGTAAACTATCAATTGTATGAGTTGATTACTGGCCGGCATTGAGCAATAACATATTTTGCCGAAGGGATTACACCGTCAATACCTGAAACAAGATTTTGGACCAACTTGTCAATTAATAGATGTGCGATTTAGAAAAGGATATGTACCCGACTAACACCGCAGCCATAAAAAAACAACTAACGTTTACGCGTTGCAGTTTCTGTATGGTAAGGTCTGGTAAGGATAGCTAGCTTGTGCATCTTAAACGCTTCCTGCTTTCACGAATATTTTAAGGGAGCTTGCTACCTGGAACTGCTACACCAGTCTCAACCAGCTGTCTTTCTAGATATTAAAGCTTCTGATGGAGATGTTGCGTGGACTTTGGAAAACAAGTTCGTATTAAATAAAGTGTATGTTTCTTCCTCGAAAACTTTGATTCCAGCGAACTTTCTGAGAAGTTGTAAAAACCGATTTCAAAATGCTTGTTGGTGCAACTTCACACTCTCCCACAGGCTCCAGAGGTTTTATGGAGCGTGGATTTCTACTTTTGGTGGTATTGATGTTTTTGGAGGGCACAGTGTTTCCTCTTGGAGCTGCCAGCTCGCCGGACATCAGTGCTCCGGATGGCGCTGGAGGACACGAACGTAACGACGACCACCGAGGGATAGACAATTACACGTTCCCCAAAAAGGCCTTTCCTGTCCTGTCCTTAGATTACGGTCACATTCAAATGCCTTTCGAGATTTCGTTATGGGTGCTGCTGGCCTCCTTGATGAAATTAGGTGAGTCTCATTATCATACCTACTAATCATGCATTACCTTGTCTAGAACACAACTCTTAAAGGGCCTTCTGAAAAGGTTACATTAACATAATGTTTGCTTTATTCTGTCATTGATCACAATTGCCTCCCAGCAATATGTGTGTATATGTTTTGTTACAGTTTTCTTGCAATAATTAGCCTATGCCATGTCATATATAGATTATCTACTTTTATATGAGCAGTCCACTTAAGTTTAGGTTATTCAGGTTGGGCTTGTAATCAAAAGATGGTCCTTTTCAGAATGATGATCATACACTTAAAGGGGCAATATGTAAGATGTGTACTGCACTACTAGCATACACACAAGCAGAAATTACCAGTGCTCATCTGCAGTTAATGTTTTGAGTAATATTTTTCTATTACATTTTGTGCCAGAGATTCCCCAGTTCAATGCATTTCCCAGTCCGTCTTTCAGGTTGCATGGATTGTAATCTCATTATAGGGCTACTCGCTCACTACACGTGCAGTACTATCCAGATCCTAAACCACCCTGGACTTGCTAATACTATTTGGGTCTCGGTAAGGGAGGACAAGGAAGAGAAGTAATGTTATTGTTTAAAGGAAAGATTCTACACAGTGCCCCTTTAAATGATGTCTTTATGGGGAAGGCACAATTATTACCCCTTGGCATCTACCACAGAGTGATGTTGTGGTTGGTGATGCATCACTAAGCAAGGATTTTGCTGCAATTTTGTCATATGCTACATAAACATGTAACATTGCAGTTTTTTTATCTAGGAAACTTTTTTAACTACACTTCCTGTGGCGTGCATTGTTTTTCTGACACTGAGTGTGTTTGGCAATGAAAGCACTGAAGACTTGCAGTGCTCTTCATGCCACCTTCCATCCTGTTCCCCTTTTCTTGCATTAAGTGATTGAGCCGACGTCTAGAGTGACTTGACGGACCAGTTAAGTTTTTTTAAATGTTTCACTCTGGGATACGAACCAGTGATCTTACTGTCACTGGCTCAACAGTGTGTGAATAACCCCATCCACTCCCCATCCTCTTTATGATCCAACCCGTAATCCTGTCAGCCATTGCTTCAGTTTACTTTCCTTATCCTATTTAGCCTATTTATTAGCCTCCATGCTTTGCTTCTCAAGTTCGTCACCCTTTCTGTGATGGCTTTCCTTCCTTGTTCCCTGTCTTTTTCGCTCAGTCTGTCGCTTTGTCTCTTGCTCCAAATGCCCCCTACTGTACTAAGAACCAGCAGCGTTCCTTTCACCTTCATCATCTTAATTAGCCAGAGTGTCCGCCTGTGGCTGCCATCTTACTGCTGTTGAGGGAAGGGAGGAGAGAAAGAGGCATGAATATATGCCAAGAGAGGAGAGGGATGGAGGTTAGGAGTTTGTGGAAGTGTAGGGAGAAGCTGAGAGAGGGAGATTGTAAAACGGGTGTATGAGGAAGGATGAAAGTGGTATTGAAATATATAGAGAGACGGGGAAGGACAGGGGTAGACAAGTGCAAAGAGAGCACAGCAGTGGTGACCTTCAGCATCTGATTATCTTCAATGCTGAAACCCATGTGGTTATAATCTGCTGCGTCAGCTACACTGCTCAGTCCCAATGTCCATTCTGTGTCCTGCTCAGAGAATCCTTTTTTTCAACCATAAAACGATTGTCCTCTTTCGCCTCAAATGCCTTTTGCGGCTGTCCAACTAGCTGTGACTTGCTTAGGACCTTTTCTCCTGGACTAGACCTTAATCACAAGAAGGCCCTAAAAGAAATATCCATTATTCTCTTAATCAAAAGCTCTTTCCAAGTGTCGATATAGCCTTAGGAAAAATATGATTATGGTGGTGTGGGATTGGCTCTCATGCTACCAAATTAAATGATCTAGCAAGTGTGCCTGCTGCCTAGCATTACCAGATTTCCCGCAGGTCTAGGGAGTTCTGATCCTGGAGGGCTAGGGAGTTCTGATCCTGGAGGGCTAGGGAGTTCTGATCCTGGAGGGCTGGGGAGTTCTGATACTGGAGTGCTGAAACCATTCTGGCTTACATCATCATCAGAAGTCCTATAGACTTGCTTGACAGACGGAATGTTAGTACACTCTCTATAGTCTGATTTAGGGTTATTCAAACAATTGGTTATAAGATACCCATAGTTCATAGTCCACTTTGGCTCACATCCAATTTTCACATAAAATGCATAAAAGCACATACAAAGATACTGATAGTATGGGCCTAATAAAAGCCAGCAATTAAGCTTTTATCTTCAGATATAGGCTGAAGACTAGATTACATGAGTAGGCCTGCATGGCTTTGCAGATCAATTAGGCCAACCCCAACTGTGACACTGTGGTTAGGGTTAGGATGACTAGGTAGGTTAAATTACCTCTTTGCAATGTTTGTCACACCATCATGTTTGTCACTTCCATTTGTAACAGTCTTTATGGCAATGCAAACTGGAACATCACTGCATTATGTGTATTTAGCAGGAGCCCAAGTCCTATTCAGACCCATTATGGATTAATGGTGTTCCCAGTGGTCAATATTTATCATGGGGTAGGCCTGAACCATCTGCTTCCTTGAGCAGCAGTCTGTTAGCTCAGTCTTCCAAACCTTTGCTCAGAATGCATTAGGTTATGTTGTTGTCCCTTGCACCTTTGATGCAATACGTACATCAATTAGGGCCCTGTAAAACCTCTGATGCGAAAAATGCGGGGCGTGTTTTAAAAAGCATTGACAAGGAAATGGAATTCAACAATTTTAACAATTATTTTGTATGATGGAACTGAACAATATTTATTGGAACATGCAATCGTTTTTTTCTGTATAAAAAATAGAATAAAAAAACCAGTGGGAGGAAAATGCTATTGATGCTACTGTTTAACACATTTTTAATAATACCTTATGTTATAATGAATAATGCCATGGACCGCATTTGTTGATGAGAAAATAATAGGGCCTGATGTTCAATTAGCTAGCTCCTTAAATGACCCCCTGTCAAAAACATCCACCATTTCCTCATCTCATGTAAATTGCAAGATTGTTCAGTATTGAGGTTCGGAAACATTGTATTATAAAGAACTTAAGTTATATCGGGTTCTGCTGTGGCTCTGCACCAACTTTCAAGCCAAGAAACAACTGCAGCAAGAGTAGCTGAGGAATGTTTCTAGCCTTTTCATTATTGATGGACACAGGCCATCCCATTGATGCCATGTATGTAGAAGGGGGAGTTTCCCAAGGGTACTGGATGTCACTGATGATGTTTGTACACTGTCTGTGGACAATGTACAGTACTAGGCTCATAACCACAAGCTGCTTGTTTTCAATGGAATTACATAAGATGTTTTTAAGATACCCCCTTTCACCACGCCCACTGTTAGGCTAGGGCTTTTCTTTTGTGATCTTATAAAATTAACGTCTTTTGTTTGCCAGTCCACGAACCTGGGTTTGAGACACACTGGAGTATACCGTAGCTTAGCAGACTGATGTACTGTAAATTAGGGTGGAGTAGACTAATGGTCATTTTATTTCATTGTACTGTCCTGGTCTACTAAGTATCGTTGTCAAGGGTGTCTTTTTAGCTTGCAACCAGCAGTACTTACTGGATCCAGTAATAGGCTATATTTGCACTATGAGTGAAAATAGGCAATATGTGGAATTATTGGATTTGGATTGATGTTTGCAGATATTTTCTTCCAAGGTGGGTGAAACGCTTGCTCCAGTGAAGTTCTTCATGTACTGGAGTTGTGGGTTTTGCGAATGGAACTCACAGTGACGTAGTTTACAGAGAAAGACAGTAAAAAGAGAAATGGCTTCTGACCAAAGTCTAGCCAGTGTGTTGTTTTGGGTGATGTCCGATGTGTTTTTAAAGTTGCTGCTTCTGTGTTGATCTGAGCAGTTTTATCAATCATGTGTTGTTTTATAGCATAAGCTAGGCTAAATGTACTGTAAGGCCCATGGCTTTGCAGAGCTCACTGAATCAAAAGATGAAATTGTGTCCATTCAGCCCAACTTCATCTCAGAAACATCTGTCATATGTAGGCTAAATAGTGTATAGTGTATAAGGTATAGGCTAAATAGTGTATAAGGTATAGGCTAAATAGTGTATAATGTATAGGCTAAATAGTGCATAATGTATAGGCTAAATAGTGTATAATGTATAGGCTAAATAGTGTATAATGTATAGGCTAAATAGTGTATAATGTATAGGCTAAATAGTGTATAATGTATAGGCTAAATAGTGTGTAGTGTATAGGCTAAATAGTGTATAGGCTAAATAGTGCTTTGCGTTGGGAGGGTGTATAAGCTTGTGCATAGCACGAGCTGTTCCTCTACCATGCTCGCAGGTTTGTGTAATCTGAGAATTTCTCATGGATGAAGTGCTTCATGTTGAATACCCATGCTGGCCAGAGTAATGTAATGAAGTTGTTACTTATCCACAGTCCTTAATCAGACCAGTCTAAACCAAGATGACAGAATTTTCGCCAAAACATTTAGCTTTTTAGGGTCTATATCTTATCGTAATAATGGTGCATTATCCTGCTGGAAGTAGCCATAAGAGGAGGGGTACATGGTAATCATAAAGGGATGGACATGGTCAGAAACAATGCTCAGGTAGGCTGTGGCATTTAAACCATGCCCAATTGGCACTAAGGGGCCTAAAGTGTGCCAAGAAAACATCCCCCACACCATTACACCACCACCAGCAGCCTGCACAGTGGTAACAAGGCATTATGGATCCATGTTCTCATTCTGTTTACGTCAAATTCTGACTCTACCATCTGAATGTCTCAACAGAAATCGAGACTCATCAGACCAGGCAACATTCTTCCAGTCTTCAACTGTCCAATTTTGGTGATCTCGTGCAAATTGTAGCCTCTTTTTCCTATTTGTAGTGGAGATGAGTGGTACCCGGTGGGGTCTTCTGCTGTTGTAGCCCATCCGCCTCAAGGTTGTGCATGTTGTGGCTTCACAAATGCTTTGCTGCATACCTCGGTTGTAACGAGTGGTTATTTCAGTCAAAGTTGCTCTTCTATCAGCTTGAATCAGTCAGCCCATTCTCCTCTGACCTCTAGCATCAACAAGGCATTTTCGCCCACAGGACTGCCGCATACTAGATGTTTTTCCCTTTTCACACCATTCTTTGTAAACCCTAGAAATGGTTGTGCGGGAAAATCCCCGTAACTGAGCAGATTGTGAAATACTCAGACCGTCCCGTCTGGCACCAACAACCATGCCATGCTCAAAATTGCTTAAATCACCTTTCTTCCCATTCTGACATTCAGTTTGGAGTTCAGGAGAGTTCATTGAAGCAATTGCCATGTTGATTTGTTAATTGCATTAATGAGAAATTTAACAGGTGTTCCTAATAATCCTTTAGGTGAGTGTATATTGCTCCAAAACCTTTATATATGGTATATATTATTGTATGTATTGTTCAGCATTAATGGGGCCTTCACAGATGTGCAAGTCACCCATGACATGTGCACTAATGCCAGAATCCGTGATGGTATGGGGGTGCTTTTGAACTGTGCACTGATAACAAGCCGGATGGTCCCTTTCCTTTTTATCCCGGATGATGCGGCATCCTTGATCTCCTATACTAATTTGTCAGATCACAGGACAGTTTTGAAGTCCCCCTCAGTCCATCTTAAATGACCTTATGCCCAGAGAACAAGGAAACATTTCTGGATATTGTTTTTACATGGTTTCTTCTGTGCACAGTAGAGATTTAACTTGCATTTGTGGATGCAACGACCAACTGTGTTCACAGAGACAATGGTTTTCGGGAAGTGTTCCTGAACCCATGCAGTGATTTCTCGGGATTCTCTGACTCTTTTGATGATGTTATGTACCATAGATGAATAGATCCCTCTTTGCAATTTTATGTTGAGAAAAGTAATTCCTAAATGGTTTTACTATTGGCCTGTTCGGTCTTTCACAGAGTGGTGAACCCTCTCCCCATCTTTATTTCGGAAAACACATCCTTTCTTGGATGTTCTTTTTATACCCAATCGTGTTACTGACCTATTGCCAATTAACTTAATTAGTTGAGATGTTCTGCCAGGTTCTTTTTTTTTTATATATTACACAACTTTTCCAGTCTATTGTTGCCCCTGTCCCAACTTTTTTGAAACTTGTAGCTGGCATCAAATTCAAAGTGGGCATATATTTTTTTCAAGGAGCAATAATGTTTTTCAGCTTCAAGATTTGATATGTGGCCTTTGTACTCTTTCATATTGAATGTAGTGTTTAAATGGATTACACGTCTTTTTTGGAAAAGGGTTGTAGTTTAATGTGGCCTGTAACTACAGGCACATGTTTTTCCCCAACGTAAATGTGAATGCATTAGCCTGACTTAAATAAATAAATGTTCATCTCCACCTAAATGGACATAGGCCTACTCAAAATGACTAACTATCTGAGAACCAATACCTAGTCCCCAATCTAAGAGATGTTGTGTCAGAGTACAACATTTCCATGCTGTCAATAAAAAAAAGATGTGATTTGATTGTACACCAATAAACATGTTTTTTGTTACCGTATTATTAACATGTTAGCTTTGTCAGCTCTAAATGACACACCAGAGGACAACTTCCTGGCACTAACTGTGAAATTATGATCTTCTAAAACTTCAACAGGCCCGTGTGCGGTGCTGAAAGTCAAGCCTTCTTTGTTTCTTTTCCAACGTTTACACATTAAGTGGTTCAAATGTCTCATTTTGATTTTGTTTTCACAACAAATGGTTCACTGAAAGATCAAGGCCCTTCTTATAGTTTAAGAGGCCCTCATCTAGATTAAACCTATGTTGAGATTCATGAGGGCCTGGTTCTGGGAGCCCTGCTTATCATACTGCAACAGTGTTCAATGGAGACTATGTCACAAATCAATAAACCTTTATTGCTCCATTGTTGGTAGATTGTCTGGAAAATGTGACTAGGCTTACATCAGAGATGATGACTGAAGGCTTTGAAGCCTGTTCCATGCATGACCTTCTACTTGAAGTTTCAAGGTTACATTTTTTTTTTAACTGCATTCATGGAATATTGTTTATTTCATTGTATTACACTGTTAACATTTGTATTAAATGTTAATATATTCATTAGTTTGTCAGTAGAACCTTTTTATTTGGCTCTGGAAAGGCAACAATCAGGGAATATGAACATTAAAATATGTTTTGCCAAGCTGTACTGCTTCTTGTCAAAATGCTTGCTTAAACAGGAATTCTGCTGA
Source organism: Esox lucius (assembly GCF_011004845.1). Taxonomy (NCBI): domain Eukaryota; kingdom Metazoa; phylum Chordata; class Actinopteri; order Esociformes; family Esocidae; genus Esox; species Esox lucius. The sequence continues at coordinate 10,652,281 of NC_047588.1, read as the reverse complement.
ACTGTTGTATTGGAGAAAAAACCTGTTTCATTGTAGAACTCAGCACTGACCCACCATAGAGTCGCTAGATTGGAATTGAACCAGTTTGTAGTGGCGCAGTGCCCTTTAGCACTCTTGGACGTGTCTTACCTTTGTTGTGCCACTAAGGAGACTCCCAAAGAGGTTGTTGAGGACAACTAACATTGTCCTTTATGAGAGATGGCGCATTTAGCTCTACAAACAAGTCGAGCACTGTTACGGTTAGGTGTTCTCAACACATATCAGAATCATTTGTCAAAGTGACGTTAAAAGATGCCGTGGTTGCCTTATTAGTCACAGAGGTCATCAGGGTTGAGCTCATTTCTAATGACTGTGTGGGAGTCAGGGACAGATACCAGGTAGCCTACATCATTAAATAATACTCCTTTGCCACAAACATTTTCTTAAATCACTTTATAGGTTTTCCCGTCAATCAATCAAATTAATTTATAAAACCCTTTTTAAATCAGCGGTTGTCTCTAAGTGCTTTTACAAAACACCCAGCCTGAAACCCCAAGGAGCAAACAACAACAATGCTGGCAGCTGGTATCGTCTTGATCTGCAGCACAGCCAGGTGGACTTTGGACAGTGGCAGCAACAAGTCTTTAGAGCCTGCTACTCAGGAGGTGTGCGCCAAGACATGTCCTCTGAAGTTTGAACGGACCAGGAGACAAACATTTTGAGAGTGCATTCCTTGGGTTTACAAGGATTTACGGTGGAGAAGGAGAACTGACACTACTCCCCCCGGCACAATAATATAGCAGCTTAAAACGTTGGGGCTGAGACGGGGGTCCAGTGACACTGGACCTATCCGGGGGAGGCCCCAGACAGGGCCTAACAGGCAGGAAATCAATCCACCCACATTGCCAAGCATCAAACAAAGGGACACCAACCAACCACCCTGAAATGAAGGCTGAGTATTGCCAGCAGAGTTCACCTCAATTGCACAATGGGCGCAATGGAGAGACTACAACAACAAGCCAGTGACTTTGCCCCCAAATGGCATTGGAGGGAGGGCATCCCTGTGGCGATGAGAGCCCATCTGGCAAGACCGCAAGGGTGGACAGTATCAAGCCTTTCCGGTCACCTTCACACCTCTGGGCAACCGGAGAGAAGAGCATTGCAGTAATCTAATCTAGAATTGATAAAAGCATGGATTAGTTTTTCTGCATCCGTTTTTTTATGTAATGTTTCTGATTTATGCAAAGTTCCGAAGATGGAAAATAGCAGCTATTGAGAGATTTTATATGTTCATCAAAGGTGAGATCAGGGTTGGGGGTAATGCCGTGTTTTTTGGGATACGACCATAATATGGCTGTCAAGGTTCATTGTAAGGTCTGCCAACAAATGTTTCTTGGGTCATAAAACAAGCATTTCTGTTTTTCTAGAGTTTAAATGCAAGAAATTCTCTGAAACGCATGCTTTCAAAGTAGCTTATTTTAGGGCTTCTCCAATCGAAAATATCGAAATATACAACTGTGTGTCATCAGTATAACAGTGAAAATGAACATTGGGTGAAGTCATCCGGAATCACAGAGGCAGCATATATAGTGAAAACAATCATGGGCCCAAAACCGAGCCTTGAGGAACACCAAAACATACCTTTGATTTGTCAGAGAACATGTCATCCACACACATGAACTGATACCTTTCAGATAATATTTCAACCATGCTAGAATGTGTCCATGTTTCCAGTCTCTATAAGAGAAGGGAGTGATCAATAGTGTCAAAGGCAGCACTAAGATCAAGAAGCAACGTAGTCAGACAATTAGAAGGTCATTTGTTTTCCTTCACAAGTGCAGTCTCAGTGCTATGACGGGGTCTGAAACCGGACTGGAGCATTTCATATGTTATTTGTCTTATGGAAGGCATTTAGTTGTTTGGGAAACACATTTTTCTATGATTTTTTTAGAGGAACGGGAGGTTTGATATTGTCCTGTAATAGTTTAATATGTCTGGATCCAGATAAGATGTTTTGAGAAGAGGCTTTATTTCCGCTATTTTTAGTGAGTTTGGTACGCATTCGTAGGTTAGGGAGCAAATGGGCTAATTTCATTGGCTTATCTAGCACAGGAAGTTGCTGCTTAAGTTGTTTTGTTGGAATCGGGTCTATATGCTAATTTGTGGGTTTAGAACTCATTACTAATTTAGTGAACGTTACGAGTGATATAGGGTCAAAAATTCAAGTGTCCCCATTGACACTTGTCATCTGTAACTTGTCATCAATTAAATGCATTTGACTAACCTAGGCCTGTGTAACCAGGATATTATTTGGACCCAAGGATTGTCCATGTTAACTAAGCCTGATTTGGCAATAGTCTTTCATTTTTGTATGTACAGAGACATACAGTTATTGCATATGCTCTTGAGCTCCTCTTTTTCTGAGCCTGTGGCTCATGATAATCTGTCACTGATAGGATAGGGAAATAAAAATATCTACTTTAATGTGATGGATTTGGCCTTTCAGTCAATGCTTACATGGGGATCCACTGATTAAATCACATGGCAACATTTAAAGTGTCCATTTGTAAGATAATACTGTACTGCTAGCATAAATGGCCAGAAGACATGTGCAGCAATGTTTTAAGTTTCAAATATTATTTTCTACAAAATTGTACCGAGTGCCTGAGATCCGCAGTTGAAAAGGTATTGCTGGTCCATGGATCAGATTGCATTGACCTACAGTATAGTCTCCTCATTCACTTTGGTCACGTGCAGTGCTATCCCCCCAACATAAACCACCCTGGACAAGCTAGTACTATTCCGGTCTCCTTCGTGAAGGGGTGGAGCAGACAAATCATGTCATTGTTTGAAAGTTAGTCTTATAAACATGGCAGGATTCTCCAGTGCCCCAAGATTTTTCTTTAGTCTAGTCATGCCTTAGTGACAGTTATCAGTAGCCTCTAACACTTAAATGTGAGAGGAAGTCTGTAAACATAAATTAGTCTGTCCTTGATCTACAAATGTTTCAGGTTTGTATTTGTATTGCCTATTCTTAGCTAGATCCTATTAAAGGCATAGTTCAACATAGATTCATATTTGTGGGAAATTCCACTTACCCTGAGTTGTCCTTGAAGGCCCATGGAGTAATTTTTCACGTAACCAGAAATTCTCCCAAATATGAATCTAGGTTGAACTATCCCATTAATTGGTTACTGCTTTGAAGGATGTGTTGCTGGTAAAGTTGGAATGTGTTTACAGGGCCACAATTTTTATCAGTGGTATCAGATTCTATTCAAAAATCACTATCCTAAAAAACTCATATGAAATGGAATGAGCAGTAGGCAGTGTAAATGAAACTAGGGCTGGGAATTGCCAGGGACCTCACGATACAATATTATTACGATACTTATGATGATTTTCATGATTATCCCAATTTGATGTAGTTGTGATTCAATATTGCGATTGTTTAGATTATTTTAATCATATAACTATTTGCAAACAGTTTAGTCATACTTTCAAATACCAAATTCTGCCAAAAAACTTTGAATAATACAATAAAACCATGAGTCTGTCAATAAAATGTACTCCGAACTTTCTAAGATTTGTTTTTGAACAAATGCAAAAGAGCATGTGCCTAGGGCTAATGGTTTGTATGTTCTATTATCCATGGTTTACATGGATAATAGAACAATAGATGGGGTGATGTCATAGAATGCCTATAAATCAGAATGGAGCAATTTGACTAGTGACTCGTGTCAAGTCAAGTGGCTTGACTTTTCAAAACTAGTTCCAGGTAAGATGGCTGAGCTATTGAGACGGCAGATAGAATTCTATGTGTCATATCTATGGTGATCCCATACCTTTAGATCTCAAAGTCGCAGGCGCAGCTCGAATGGGGTTGGCTTTGACAATGTTTTGTAACGGAAATTGCTTTCTAGAACTGATATAGCATTCTAGAATGCTGCGTTCGTCCCGCCTAAAAAGACCATTCAACCATTTATAGGATTGGAGTAATTACACATTTTTATATTACCCAAATAAAAAAAGTATTACCCCTTTTATTTCCTTGAAAGTCCTAAAAAATTAATAGTAATACTATTTTTTTCCATCCCTAAATGACACCAAGCCCTACTGAACCAGTTACTCCAGAATAGAACTCAAGTAAAAGGAGTTGCCCAAGACCACCTTGTCTGAATAATCTGCTGGCAAAAGCCTTGTTGCAGAAAACCAAAAATTAATAGTCTTTCTTTTTGAAATACCACCACTGGAGACTGGCAATTACTCAGGGAAGAGAACTTTGTTCAAACATTTTAAATGCAGCCTGAACACCCACATACAGACCGTGAGGATTGTTATGCATGTGGCCCGTTCAATAATTACTGACTTCATTTGGTAGATGCTCATGTTGACATTCTATCAATAGCTGTTATTGATCCTGAAATTGTTTAATACAAAATCTGTATAAACTGGGTCAACACTGCATTGTCATCGCCATTTATTTCACATAAATGTTCCTTCTGGGATGTATCCTTTATTAGATTAAGACATTGTGAAAGAATAGGGGGCAGAGTTTTTGCTGAAGGAGCTGTGTGCTGGATTCAAACTCATGTTGAAGCAGTATGCATCTAAAGCAGCAGCTTTGACCATTGGCCGCCCTATGCCACTTATTTGCTATAATCTCTTTATATTGAACCAAGGCAGGATCCCCTATCAGAAGCCCCCTAGGCTATGTAGACATTTACGGGAGTTATATACACACTGTGTTTCAGTCTAAATAGGCTTGAATAACGAGGCTGTCTGATAGGGCATATTATTCCTGCCTCCCCTCAAAAATCAAGAGCACTTGTCTCTTGAGGGGCAAGAAATTAGCATGCCTCGGCTGTTATCAATTATTACTACAAAGTTACAATATTGTTTCCATGGCTGTGTGGGATTTCTTGAGCTTTGCACCCTGGTTTGGAAACAAATGCCTGAAGTTGGCAGGATTTCCGACCTCCCCTCAAAAGTAGTTTGTCACGAATCAGTGTTCCTATGAAAGTGGGTTTCCCTGGAAGCCTTGTGCTAAGTAACCTATTCTATTGAGTGGGTGGGTGGAATAATTACCCTGTCAGAGGAATACAATTACGCTTGTAGCCTATAACAATTACGCTAGTTTATTTATAACAGACTTGGCCTGCTTAAGCCTAATGTTATTTGCTGGGCTTGAGATTATAGCTAATGCCTGTCTGGTTTAATTGCAAATTTATGCTAATCATTATGGCCCACTCTCTATCAAATCAGTCAGACGTTAAGGCTTTTCCCTAACAAAAAGATTTGGAGGAGGGTACAAGTAAGACCCCTCAGAGCTGTCAGTTTTCTCTTAACTTCTTTGTTTGCCCATACTGTAAATTGTGGAAATACTGCCAGTTTCCTGATGAGAGCTATTGAAAGGAGAATAGTACCCCAAACACTGTGGGTCTCTTTATGGGAAGATTAGGCTTCTTTGAGTCATTAAGCAGTGTAATTCTTCGATGAACTTTCCTCTGTTCATCCACAGCGGTGTGTCAAATGAACAGCTGTGTTTTGGCGCTGCTCTGAAGTCCATAGAGTTGGCCTTGTGTGGCTCCAAATTAAAGAGATTCTGTCCGTTGCTGAATGTGTTGCCTACAAGCTGACTGAGTTGATGAAAAAGATCAGATGAAGAGTATACCTGAGTGGTTGCAGTTTGCTGAGCATGTTCAAGCTAGGCCAAGGTGTCAACTACCCTGACGTTGCCGATGTTCTCTCGCTGTTTTTCACAGTAAACACTTTTTACCACTTTACTCTCCTAACCCTGAACACCTTAAGGAATGAACCTAACCTACTGTGTGATCTGTTAATAATGAAATGTGGCCGGTGTGAATGTTGGTGAAGGATGGCTTACCTGCCAGCCTGCCTGTTTGATCTTCTGTCCTCGCCCCGGTGGGACCCTGTGCCAGCTAGAGCAGATGGTGGTGCTGCTGAAGTGCTTGCTCTATCTTCGCAGACGGGCCAACGTGCCTCGCCACAGGCCACCTGGCCATTCCAACTGAATATAAGATCTTCGGTATTGCCATGGACTTTACCAATACTATTTGGAGGAGAGGGAGTGAACCTGCACAGGGGGACCTTGAGGCTCCTCTGACGTGATCCCTAGTCAAAGTTGAATGCGATGGCAGTTTAAATATAATGTATGGTGAAATACTTCATTAATTCAGTCCTCTTTGTGGTTTCATGTACCACTACATGAGTATCTCGCTGATCTTGTCCTGTGTGAATTCTGTATCTGGGTTGTGTTCCTGACTAAAGGAATAAAGGTTGTGTTTGAAAATAATGTGAGTAGGCTGGTCACATAGATGAGTGGTAGATGTGATGGAAAGAGAGATTTTCCCCGACCTTGTCAGGCAGTTTCCACTAACGGCTTCAAAACGTGTTCATTTAGCCGAGACTTCTGGGTCTCTGCAAGACAGTCTGAACCGGTCTTATGTTGAGGCAAGCCAGCTATGTTGCCTTGAGCTGTGGTATCTGTTTGCGACAGCCTACTCGAAATAACTCCAAAGAAAAGGGATTATGAAAGGTAACTAAAACAAAGGTTTGTTAGCAACATTGTGTACCATTCATATAGCAGGTGCAAAAGAAAAGCTGAATGGGGTCTCCACATGCTTTGTTCAGGGGGAAAGGGAGCTCTGTTAAAGATATGGATCCCTGAAAATGTTTCCCTTTTCCTCCGAGCCTGCTGAGGCCTAGTTGAGTGGATGTGGCCTATTGTCTGCATGTTGTTTCTCTCTGAATGGAGTCACATGATTCCATTGCTAGGAATTTGTTTGTTTCCACTTGACGGAAATTCATGTGAACGTGGGCGAGTGGCATGTGACATTGTAAATTGCAAAGTAGACCCTTGTGTTCTGTTCCTTATTTCTTTGCTCCTTCCTGGTTAAGAAATATCATTTTCTCTTGTACTTCAATGTTTGTTCATGGTTCGGGCCAGGTATCAAGCTTGTTATCTCTTCATATCCATTGTATTTAGACATGTTCTTGTCTATTAATGTGGCTTATGTGCACGCACTGGTACTTTGAGCTAGCATTGCAAAAGATAAGAATGATGTGGTGTTATTCCACTCAGACGCTAACACAGTTCAGACTACACATTTACAGTGAGTGGAACAGAATAAAATCAAGAGGGGGCTGGCTTGATGTGTCAAGTTCGCTTCGTACAATGGTCCTCCTCAGCTCTCTAGACACTGCAGCCTTCCTTGTTGGTTTTAGATTGAATTTTGGCCTAAAAGGAACCAATGTAACTCTAGGTAGCTTTCACTTTGAAGTTTAACTACCAGGTTCATTGTACCATAAACACAACAAGAGACAATTCTAATGTAGGAAATTGAAAAAAGGGAATATTATAATTAATTGTGTCTTCGCTAATGTAGATTGGGCCTAATGTGTCCTTATAACTCCTGTAATTGTGGAATCCTGATAAGTCTGTATAGCTCTGTAATATCTACAATGATGGGCTAGCCAATACTGTGGTTAATCAAATGCCACAAGTTACAGCCAGTGGTAGCTGCTGGATAGGGCAGTGCCTGTCTGCCTGGCCATCCGGTCTTTCACTGCAGATGTTGTACTGTCTGATACACCAAGGAGTGCTTTTCCTCAAACTGCAGTAAGTTGAACCCAGTAGGCACAGTTATGGGTATTATAACCTTTACTTGATCAACATCGACAGTACTTTGCTGCACTTTGTTGTTTGTTGCTTAGTCTGCTGACAGGCTATGGCTGCTAAAAATCATGATCTATTTTTGTAGGTCTTTTAAGAATAGCCTACAGTATGTGCACAAGATGCAGGCTGGTTTAAAAAGATGTGTTATTTTGTCTGATTTCAGCCTACACCAAACTACTTAACTTGCCTACACTTCTCAAATGTATCAGTCATGATCAGCAAATAACCCTTCTGTGGTTTGAGTTTTTAGATTAAGGGTCAGTGTAATGCAGATTGTTAGGCACCAGTTCTCTTCAGATCTAAGCTGAAACATATCTGGAAAAGCCTGTGAACTGAGATATACTGATAAATAAATATGATGCGCATGTTTATTTTTTTATCTATGAGATTGTCTTGAAAATCCAACCGCATATGATACTGCCCTATTGAGATGTATAAACATTTCTCATGTGTAAATGGAGAAAAACAAAAATAATCAATACAAAACTGACAGTAAAGTAGAAATGTATGAATTTCATTAGCTGTATTGTAAGTACAAATTCTGATAATTTGAGTATCCATGTACATGTTAAAGTATCCAACTTTTGGTAGCATTTAATTTGATAATAGGGCTTTGTGAGATTTATAATTGTTGCTGTGAACTGTTTTAGTAAGTGCAATCCCATATTAAAATAACATTTCAAATCTGCCTCCTGTGGCAGTATATTTAAACAGCTATGCCCTAGAGTTTCAACTTCCTAGTCTGAAAATGACTGACATTTGACCTCGTTCTAATCTGGGTTGCTAGCCATGTGCCTTATTGATGTGCTAACACTCCTTTACCAATACCCAGAATTTGACTTGGTCTAAGGGGAGACAACATGTATACAAAGTTGAATTCTACATAAGGTGGGTGATGAGCAAATGATAATGGTATATGAGAGGTAATTCTGTAAATGCATTTACAGTTGATGCACAGAATTTCAGTTGCAGTGTGTTTGTCTAGATACAGAATTGATATGAGCAGCTGTGATGTTAGCAGTTTGGAACATATGGACTGGCTGCTGAAACCTGCAGCGTGAGGGAACAAACTGTTCAGGTGGCAGTTTTTTTTGTGCTGGAGTCACGTAGGACCTCGACGGAGGGCAGGTCACGACCGATTAGCCTTTCTGCAGAGCGTACGATGCACAGTGGACGTGGGGGCACTGCAGACATTTGCATGCCATTCAAAATATATTGCTACGCATAGCAACAGTGGGAAACCTGCATGAAACTAAGGCTTTCTTCAACCCCGCTGTGTTGAAAGAGCAGCCAAGGCTGTCAAATGAAGTGCTGACAATGTGTTCAGATTGCACACGACCGCTGCACTTCCAAAGATAAACAGACAGTTTTGTCTGCTGCGGTTACAGAGCAATGATTGAACTAGGGCTAAATCTATTTTCAAATTGTTTGACTCTAAAATGCATTTTCTGGAACTTACTAGTGGCTCACTTAAACAAAATAGGCCTTTGGTGTTGCTTTCAATGCAAACATTTGCAGTGACTCAGGTAATTGATACGCTTTACAATTATTCTTATCTTCAGTGATATTAATGTTTTAGGTTACTGGTACATTTGAGATTCCGCTTAGATGGTGTTAATAGTCTGAACAATGAACAAAAGCAATGCATCTTATCAGTTGATCTAAGTGTCCAAATTGGCATAGCTTTATACTGGGATATTCCATAACACTGGACCTGAACACAAGCAGGGGTATTTTCTCTGAGCGTCTGTAATCCAAAGGTTGGTGACATAAACAAATATATGTTAAATTGGTGAGCTTGTGTACTGGAGTGCATGTGTCTGTGTGTGTATGTATATATGAGAGAGCGAGAGATACAGTTGTGTTCATAAGTTTGCATAGTTAAAAGTTTTACATTTTGGCATTGATTTTGAAAATATGGCGGATCATGCAAAAAAAAAAAATGATTTTATTTAAATGGATAGCCATTTATTGTCACACAGTTGTTTGGCTCCTTTTTAAATCATAATGATTGCAGAAATCACCCAAATGTCCCTGATCAAAAGTTTACATACCCTTGTTACAGACACACAAGGTAACACATACAGGTGAAAATGGCGATTAATTGCAATTAGTGTTTGTGTATAAATAGTCAATGAGTTTGTTAGCTCTCACATGGATGCACTGAGCCGGTAATGGAACTTTATAAAGATAGAAAAGGATAGAAAATATATCCAAAGCCTTGGAAATGCCAGTCAGTACTGTTCAATCACTTATTAAGAAGTGGAAAATGTAGGGATCTCTTGATACCAAGCCATGGTCAGGTAGACCAAGAAAGATTTCAGCCAAAACTGCCTGAAGAAATGTTTGGGATACAAAGAAAACCCCACACTCTGCTTTGGAAAAATACGTTGTGGTTGTTTCAAGGAGCACAATACAACAATACAAAAATGAGCTGCATGGCCAAGTTGCCTGAAATAAGCCTTTACTGCCCCAGTGCCACAAAAAATCCCAGTTACAATATGCTTGACAACACCTTGACACGCCTCAGTTTCTGGCATGCTGTAATTTGGAGTGACGAGACCAAAATAGAGCTTTATGGTCACAACCATAATCGCTATGTTTGGAGAGGGGTCAAAAGGCCTATAGTGAACAGAATACCATCCCAAACTGAAGCATGGTGGTGGCTCACTGATGTTTTCGGTGTGTGTGAGCTCTAAAGGCATGGGAATGATGGGAATCTTGTGAAAATGTATGGCAAGCTGAATGCAGCATGTTATCAGAAAATACTGGCAGACAATTTGCATTCTTCTGCATGAAAGCTGTTAACGGGATGTTCTTGGACTTTCCAGCACGGCAATGACCCTAAGCACAAGACCAAGTTGACCCTCCAGTGGTTACAGCAGAAAAAAGTGAAGGTTCTGAAGTGGCCATCAGTCTCCTGACCTTAATGTCTTCAAGCCACTCTGGGGAGAACTTAAACATGCAGTTCTTGCAAGACGTCCAAAGACTTTGCGTGACCTGGAGGCATTTTGCCAAGACGAATGGGCAGCTATACCACCTGGAAGAGTTTGGGGCCTACAGTTGAATGTGAATCCCATAAGAAATAAAAGACGTGTTTTGCCTGCTCACTCATGTTTTCTTTACAAATGGTACCTACTGTATATTACAAATTCTCTAAGGGAATGCAAACTTTTGAGCACAACTGTGTGTGTGTGTGTGCACGCACGCACACACACACATACACACGCGCACACACATACAGCTCCAGAAAAAATTATGAGACCACGACACCTTTTTCTTTCCTTTCCAAAAAAGTAGAAAAGTAAAGTTTTGAGTGAGGAACAGAAGCGTTCAATTTGCAGTGGTCTCTTAATTTTAACCCTTCTGTTCCTCACTCAAAACCTTCCTTTTGGACTTTTTTTAGAAAGAAAAAGGTGCAGTGGTCTCTTAATTTTTATAAACAAGGAATGGAACCAGAGAAGCCTAGTTCAGCCAGCCCGTGATTTAAAGGGGTGAATGTTGTTGCTCAAGCTGTAGTCGGTCCGCGGGTTCTTATGTGACTGACTGTCTTTTACGCTAAACAGCGGGTGTGGGTGCATGTGATATTTGTGAAGAGATGTGGTGTCTGTTTACTCTTTGCAAAACCAATCATTCGAAACTCCAAGGATCTCAACAGGTTCTCTACATTAGCTAACATCCAAACTAACAATAGGGTAAACAGGGTCGCTACACTACATTCAACGCGTTCAATTAAAAATAAATTACTGTAGATGGCTAGCTACCAGCCATACAGTAATGAAAACAATGACTCCGATCACTCCATGGCTGGTTAATTTCTTTAGAAAACAATGACAGTTGAATAGCTAACCACTACGTTATGTGAAGTACGGTTTGTGAACTGTTATGGTAGTCCAAGCCGAGAGCAATATGTTCGTTGTCGGTGCATTTTGTCCATCGCAATATAACCATAAACCGTTTTCCTTTAGGCTTATTGTAATGCAGCTTCTGAAGCTTGTAGTCAGCAAAGATTTACTGTATCCTGAGAGAACCGTAATGCCTAATTTAAGTCCATGGTGAGGATCGAATGCCGGTCGCCTGACAGGCCACGTCACCAACCACTAAGTTCATTTACAAGGGGTAGTCAGTCAGTCAGTCAGTCAGTCAGTCAGTCACTCGCTCAGTAAGAGACATTTGCTCTTCTTGGCCGGCTCCGCTTACGCGATCCGGCAAAAACAAAGAACATCCTTTGGCTTTTTCTGAATAGCCCGGTATTGAGACTTAATGTAGGGTGTAGATCCTCCCCTAACAATCTCCCCCTCTCCCTCCCTCAGGATTCCACCTGATCCCGCGGCTGTCTGGCATCGTGCCAGAGTCATGCTTGCTCATTGTGGTGGGCCTCCTGGTCGGCGGCCTCATCAAGCTGGCCGGCGAAGAGGTGCCCCCCGTGCTGGACTCCAAGCTCTTCTTCCTCTGTCTCCTCCCCCCCATCATCCTGGACGCGGGCTACTTCCTGCCCATCCGGCCCTTCATGGAGAACATCGGCACCATCCTGATGTTCGCTGTGATTGGCACCCTATGGAACGCCTTTTTCGTGGGGGGCCTGTTGTTCGCCGTGTGCCAGATTGAGGGCACCCACCTGAGCCAGGTGGAGCTGCTCCCTTGCCTTCTGTTCGGAAGCATCATCTCGGCCGTGGACCCCGTTGCCGTCCTGGCTGTGTTCGAGGAGATCCATATCAACGAGCTCCTGCACATCTTGGTGTTCGGAGAGTCGCTGCTCAACGATGCCGTCACTGTGGTGAGTGATACACCAGGTTGGGCAGGGCTGACAATTAATTAAATTCCCTCTTGAAAAGTTACAGGAATTGTGGCAACCCAGATCTGGCAGGACAAACAGAATAGTTTAAACATTTCACCCATTTGCAGTACCTAGGTCTTCAAGGAAAATGCCACTGTACCTCTCTGTCAGTGGATATTGATTTCCAACCCCATTGACCTCTCACCAGAGGCAACATCTATTTTCAATTAACTTCTGTCATGACATCTCTTTCCTCTGGAAGCTGAACAATTTTCTTATGGGTTTTTCATTATAGAATATAAAAAACATTATCATTAAACTGTTCATCTTTTCCCTTAGTAACCATGCTAAATACAGCTCCGGAATAAATGAAGAGACCACTGCACCTTTTTCGTTCCTTTTCAAAAAAGTCGAAAAGGAAAGTTTTGAGTGAGGAACAGAAGCGTTCAATCTGCAGTGGTTTCTTCAATTTAACCCTTCTGTTCCTCACTCAAAACCTTCCTTTTGGACTTTCAACACTGAAACCTTTTTGTCACATACTTCAATTGGGCTATCACGCCATCACAAACTCTTTTCTCTCCAGGTCTTATACCACCTGTTTGAGGAGTACTCGGGCGCCGGCGAGGTGACTCTTATGGACGCGTTCCTCGGCGTCATCTGCTTCCTGATTGTTTCGCTGGGGGGCGTGGCTGTGGGCGCCATCTACGGCATCCTGGCGGCCTTCACCTCTCGGTTCACCTCGCACACCCGCGTCATCGAGCCCCTCTTCGTGTTCGTCTACAGCTACATGGCCTACCTGTCGGCTGAGATGTTCCACCTGTCTGGCATCATGGCGTGAGTAGTGGACACACCCTTAAATACACAAACACACTAGGCCCAAGTGTTCAATGAGTTTCTTAATCCCAGATAATGTTTCTGTGAGAGTTTTGTCTTAGCCCAAAGCTGAATGGTGGTTTGGTGCTTATGTTGTAGGTGGGGTTCATGTTTTTCTAAACCTGTTTAACCGGTCTAGCGAGGCTGTGGTTGTGTTCAGGTAGGCCTCCACGCTACAGCCGGCAAGCACAGGAAGAAGGAACGCCCTATAACAATGTCAAAATCCAACTAACGGGCTCAACGAAAGCACGCCCAAAAGAAATGTTTACTTCTAGCTACATTCCTTGAAGGAAAATCACGAAGAGTTTTACTCTATTCCACAGCCCCGGGGGAGATAAGAGATTTCACTGTGTCTTTAGTGCGCTCTCCTCCAGTATGTCGTGACAGGTCACTGGCTATAGAAACGTCAGTCTGGCATACAAACCAGAGCGGGCACATACCGATCAGTGTGAAGCCCTGTCATTCCGAGAGCTTATGGCCCTCTGTCCATGCCTCGGGTTGTTAACAGAGGATCTTGCAAATTGAACGCTTTCCGTTCCTAACTCAAAACCTTCCTTTTCGACTTCTTTGGAAAGGAAAGAACAAGGTGCAGTGGTCTCTTCATTTTTTCCAGAGCTGTATATTTACAAGGGGGAAATATTAACCGTTGCCAAGTCCTTTTAATTGCCATCGTTTTTTCCATTTAAAAGCTTAACACCAGCCATCTCGCCCCCGGAGTGAAATTAGGTGGAATGATGAACAAACGCAGAGTCTTATGTAAGCTGACTATGTGGCTGCAGCCCCTGTGAGTCTCCGCAGTCACTGACGACGGTAGCCTGTCTCTAGGAATAGAAAGGTGGTTGCCATGCCTCTCAGGGTAGGGAATGTAGACATCACCAGTGGGGATCTGTAGGTCCTCTCGGGCACATTGGATGAGCTGTAGAACGCCACTTTTAATATGAATCCCTTGTTTCATAATTCCTTACGCCAGTTACCATTGCATCAGTTCTATCCACGTTCCTGTGGTTTTCAAAGGATTTCTCTCCCCTATAAGAGTCATGAGAAGACACGTTTTTGTCTGTCATGGAATTTTTTTGGGCAATTGTTGAAAAGAGGATTGAGGCCAAGCTTATATGGCTGCTGTTTTGTTGCAGTCATAGCTGACTAGCGTTAGCGAACATTAGCAACATGACAACCAAAAAAGACTTGCTTTGTGTCATAGAATGAATAAGCTAGACGACTTAAGCGCTTGATATTATTTTGCAGGGTTAGATGGCTAGGTCAGTTATGGGCAGATTTTTGTTGAAACAAATGGTCTGGGGGCCTGAACATAATTATAAATTAGCAGCCCCTTATCTGCTGTATCAATGCACTCCCTTCCCCCATTCCTTTGAGGCTGTTGGTTCTGGAATCCACATTAAATAATGGTCAGTAATAAAGTTTCTAGTCCCTCCCCCGCGCTTAAAGTATCTAGTCCCTCACTGTGTTTGTTTCATTAGTCTGATAGCATGCGGGGCGGTGACACGTCCCTACGTGGAGGCCAACATATCTCACAAATCCCACACCACCATCAAGTACTTCCTGAAGATGTGGAGCAGCGTGAGCGAGACGCTCATCTTCATCTTCCTGGGCGTGGCCACGGTGGCCGGGCCGCATGCCTGGAACTGGACCTTTGTCTCGGTCACCGTCATCCTCTGTCTGGTGTCTCGAGTTATCGGTGAGTCTGACCCGTATTAAGCATAATTGAGCCGGGCCGACCCGGTTAACCAAAGTTACCTATGTTGGTTTTCGGACTTGTTTGTGATTCAACTAGCTGAGATGGAAATGACCCCCGACTTCACTCCAAATGGCCACCAGCTCCTCTGCTGGTCTAAACATTATGGCTGTCTTGTAAACAGTATGTAATTTCCTTCTAATGGTTAATGTGTCTCTTCTGGTGGTTAAATCAGGTGACTACGTTGACATGACAATGACATGACAGTTCCTGTGTTGTGTAGTTCATCAAGTGCTTAATGTAGATTGTGATGCTGATTTGTTGAGTCTTCCTATGATAACTAAGTATTCGAGACACTGAAATAAGTCACTACCTATTTCAGTATCTCTAAATAAGTTGGTCAGGAAATAAGGCAACAGAAGAAGTTCCCTTTGTGATTTCAACTGTTACATTGTGTAAACCCTGATGTCACCACAGCCTTGTCAGTTATACAACCCTGAAGATAATATATGAGCACACCATTACTGCACTGTGGGTTCTGACGAAACACAACTCCCCTCAGAATGCTCTGTCCGACTTTGCTTGCCAGAGTTTTAAGTCCTACCTAGTTAAGTGATGTTTCTATTTATCTCCACTTTCTCCAAGGGTCTTATCTGCTGCGCACGGTCCCATTAGTGTCTGGGTGCATGCTCTACTTCTCTCTCTTTTTAATGAGGCTCCTGATGGCTTTGCAGTCAGAGGGAACAGACCTTGAGAGGCAGTCAAATGAAAGGGTGTGAAAGTTGACCATTATCTCCCCTTCCTCCCACAGGGGTGGTGGGCCTGACCTTCATCATCAACAAGTTCCGTATCGTCAAGCTGACCACCAAGGACCAGTTTATTGTGGCCTACGGTGGCCTGCGAGGGGCCATTGCCTTCTCCCTGGGCTACCTGCTGGACAAGGACCACTTCCCCATGAGAACCATGTTCCTCACGGCCATCATCACAGAAATCTTCTTCACCGTGTTCGTACAGGTAAATGGCCGGTCCTCCGACATATTACCAACTCAGATTTGTGCTGTCGCTACACCTTGCTATGACTTTGTGAACCACAGTTGTCATACTAGTGGCTTTAGTCGTCATGCCAACAGTAGTTGTCATGCCAGCCATGTTTACCACGCCAAGGCGGCATAATAGAACCTGTCACCTGGCTAACAATCCTCTCCTTCACATACATTCACATTGTAGGTACAAGTTACGGAAAGCCAAATGTTTGTTTTCATTGAGCAGACACTCCGTTTTTATTTCTTCGGTTTTTAGAAGGAAGTTGTCTTTATTACAGTGTTTGTGTTTCATAATGGTGGCTTTTCTCCTAAGATATTTTAAGGCCTGAAGCGGTCAATGTTGTTCATGGTTTGTTTTAACAAATGCTGTCCTGGCATGACAAAATCTTTCTGCAGCCACCACTTTGAAGTTTGAACGCACAGTAACATGCACAGTCCATTTGCAGGCTTTGTGTGCCAAACGTTCCCCAGTCTGATTTTGAAAACGGGAAGTTGTTGACTCATGTTGATGTTCTAAGACACGCTTCATCTGGCAAAGTATCTCCAAAATAGCAACAACTAAAATAAAGCCTATGTTATTTCTTCCTTAAATTTAGGGTGGAATATGACTTATTCATAATTTACTCTTGTGTTAGCGTGTGTGTGTGTGTGTTAGCGTGTGTGTGTACGTGTGTTTGTGTGTGTAAGCGTGTGTGTGTACGTGTGTGTTAGCATGTACGTGTGCGCGCGTGTGCTTGTGCGTTAGCGTGTACAAGTAAGGGTGTGTGTGCGTGTGTGTTAGCATGTACAAGTAAGGGTGTGTGTGCGTGTGTGTTAGCATGTACAAGTAAGGGTGTGTGTGCGTGTGTGTTAGCATGTACAAGTAAGGGTGTGTGTGCGTGTGTGTTAGCATGTACAAGTAAGGATGTGTGTGCGTGTGTGTTAGCATGTACAAGTAAGGGTGTGTGTGCGTGTGTGTTAGCATGTACAAGTAAGGGTGTGTGTGCGTGTGTGTTAGCATGTACAAGTAAGGGTGTGTGTGCGTGTGTGTTAGCATGTACAAGTAAGGGTGTGTGTGCGTGTGTGTTAGCATGTACAAGTAAGGGTGTGTGTGCGTGTGTGTTAGCATGTACAAGTAAGGGTGGGTGTGCGTGTGTGTTAGCATGTACAAGTAAGGGTGGGTGTGCGTGTGTGTTAGCATGTACAAGTAAGGGTGGGT
Source organism: Esox lucius (assembly GCF_011004845.1). NCBI lineage: Eukaryota > Metazoa > Chordata > Actinopteri > Esociformes > Esocidae > Esox > Esox lucius. The sequence goes on along the minus strand of NC_047588.1, from coordinate 10,635,022 downwards.
GTGCGTGTGTGTTCGCATGTACAAGTAAGGGTGGGTGTGCGTGTGTGTTCGCATGTACAAGTAAGTGTGCTAGCACCCCATAATTCTGTATATGCATGTGTTTGGATTGTGTTTGAGTGTGTTAACATGGTGGTAGCAGAAGTATTATTTAGAGGCTACCATCTTTTGGTATCCATCTACCTATTAGGGTTTTACAGCCAACCACACTGGCAGACTAAATAGCTTGTGAGAATAATACGCTACCCCCCCCCCCCCCCCACAGACACACACACACACACACACACACACACAGGGTCACTGATTGTAGGGTTTCCTCACACCCACACTGGCAAAACATTGATCCGGCATGTCTTAGAACTTGCTGAAAGGGCCTTGGTATGCAAACCACCAACCTATATTTATGGCTGGGTGTTGTCTGGATTTACCCATCGTCGGAATGACCTGTCCAAACAATGTTGATAGACGATGAAATCGTCTGTTTTTTAATCCGTAGAAGGGGTGTTTGTGGTGTTTGCACTGAGAGGTAAATTGGGGGGAATAACGCAATGTGTTATTGACATGTTAACTTGTTTAACAGCCTTAAGCAGTCTACTCTTTAGATAAAACACATTTGTATTGAAGAAGTAAACCAGGATCAGGACTTTTTTTCTAGCACTATAGAAGGATTTTAATTGCTAAGGCGGCGCATTTTATTCTCCCGTAGCTACATGAAATATATAACATTCATCAGACGAATGATATAACTTTACCTTAAAATGTAGCCTTACACATTATTTTGTTAATGTGTATTTAAAATTGTTGGGACATTGGTATTTCCTTTAGGTTGCTTTCTGACTGTTTGACCTTTGGTCTGAGAGAGAGAAATATATATATATATATATATATATAATTTTTTATTTATTTTTTTCACTTTGTGGGAAAGAAAAACGCTTCTTTGCCAGTTCACATTTTTCATAATGGTGAACAGAAGCACTTAAAGCCACTTGCAGAAAATGCAAGATTAGTTTCAATTATTATAAAGCATGAATAAGAGCATAACTGTTTTATCTTTGGTTCATTTTACTCGTTTTAACAAATGCACGAATTGTATAACTTGAATAAGCTTTTTCCTAGCTCCTGTAAAGAAAGCTATTTGTGAGACCCCATGGATCGTGGGGTGGAGGCAGGGTTGTATCCTAGCACAATTCAAGGACATTAATAAACCCTTCGACAATATTACAAATAGACTATTCAAGTTTAACCTGTCATGATAGCGTTTAATGCCACTTTATTTACTGAAGACTGTGGTTAGGTTTTGTTTGGCAAGAGGTGAAATTCAACATCAGTTCAACCACCCTGTCTATGGTTATCCAGCAGTTGTTTGGCAATTCTGTCATTATTATACTTAACAAAAACCAAGTTAAATGGGCCCAATAGATCTATGAATTCAATGGATGATCCTGAAAGGGTAGCGTAAAATAAACCTTACCGATCTGAAAAGTTACGCTGCATTGGCGCTCTTCGCGCTCACTCCTTTCCACAGTCTTGATTGTTCTCTTGCGTTAGTTTTAACAGTCTACCTTGTATATACTGTATGTTTTTGAACATGAAAGACAAAATCAGGGAATTTACTACTTGGTATGTTGCCCTGCTTGTAGCCGTATGAATGAAGGACATGGAAGTCACCGTGTATCCCTTTGATGTCTGACTGATGAGAGGACATTGGATTTATTGGATTCCCACATAAGCTGCTGTCTCTAATCAAGAGGCGACCAGTCATTGGTTGATACTGTGCTTCACCCAGGTTTGAGGTTCCTTCCATTTTGATTCCAGTCACATCAGGAAGTCACCCCAAAATTAACATTGAAATAATGTTCAATGAGGTCCACTTTGATGAGGTTTGGTTGTCGAATTCAAATGCAATTGACCCAACCCTGATATCAGCTCATACAGCCTTCCGTTTCTCCTGTACTGTAGTATTTATCTGTAGTAACTCTGTCTCTTTTGTCTCTCTACATCTGTTTTTCCCTTTTTCATTATCTTTCTGTCCCTCTGTCTGTTTCTGTCCCTCTGTCTGTTTCTGTCCCTCTGTCTCTCCCTCCATTACTCTGTCCCTCTGTTTCACACTTTTTCTCTCCCTTTTTCTGTTTCTCTACCTGTTGCTCTTCTTACACTGTCTGTCCCTCTCTGTGTCTGTCCCTCTCTGTGTCTGTCTGTCTGTCCCTCTCTGTGTCTGTCTGTCTGTCCCTCTCTCCCCCTCCCCCTCTCTCTCTCTCTCTCTCTCTCTCTCTCTCTCTCTCTGTGTGTGTGTGTGTGTGTGTGTGTGTGTGTGTGTGTGTGTGTGTGTGTGTGTGTGTGTGTGTGTGTGTGTGTGTGTGTGTGTGTGTGTGTGTGTGTGTGTGTGTGTGTGTGTGTGTGTGTGTGTGTGTGTGTGTGTGTGTGTGTGTGTGTGTGTGTGTGTGTGTGTGTGTGTGTGTGTGTGTGTGTGTGTGTGTGTGTGTGTCTGTCTCTCTCACAGGGCATGACCATCAAACCCCTGGTGGATCTTCTGGCTGTGAAGAAGAAGCAGGAGGCCAAGCGCTCCATCAACGAGGAGATCCACACCCAGGTGAAGCCCTATCAGCCCCCCCCCGCCCCCCCGCTGTCGCCTGAGCGGTGTGGTCACTTCCATTCGTCTCTCAGGGCTCGTTCATAAGCCTTCTTTCTGTAGGAATGCTAGTCTGTCACGATTTAAGTGGCCTGACACTTCCTAGATGAGCACTGCTCTCAGACATGCCCACAGGCCTGGCTTGTGTAATGGAGGACGGGGCAATGCTGATGTTGTTTAGCCTGCTTGTCAAACCAGCTCCCTCTGTGAATTCGATACATTTGGGGATTTCCAATGAGGGATATCCATTTCACCTCCGTCCAGAGGTGTAGGACTGCCGCTGCACGCTGAACGTTAAACATTGTTTGCCGCTTCCCCCTACTGGACTTCTATGGAATGATCCTTTGCTGATGTTTTTTTTGTCCTGTTGATATTGGCTTGCTGGCGTTTTAATAATGTAAAGCCAATGGGGAAAAGTGTTCCCTGGCTTTCACACTGACCAGACTCTAATTAAACTGCTCCCGTTGGTTCATGGCTCCCGGGGGACCCGCCTGTCACTTTCCACTGTCTCTACTGAGTCATCCACCCGTGTTGCCAGGTTGGCAATAAAATCTGATCCTGGCTTTCTCTGGGGTTTTGTTTATATCTGTCCTGTAAAGTCACTCTTAATGATTATCTTCTGTTTTTTAAAGGATTGTCAGAAAAAATCGGGAGATTAATAAAATGGCATACACTATGCATGTGCTTTCCTGTCACGAACCCGAGCGATTATGAATGCGCATCTCAAGCAAATGTCTTTGACGGTGTTGTCCGAATCTTTTGCAGTGTCTCATGGTGTATTCAGTAAAGGTCTGAGCAAATCCTGAAAGAAAAAACCAACAACTGTGCTTTATTGCTTTGAATCTGTCAGATCGTTGTAAATCCGCAGGCCACACAAGGTCTAGACTCCTTATGTCGTCATGAACCCGTTTTCACCTACTTGGCCACTTACCTGCCTGCTTACAGAGCCATACTTCAGTTAGCATGCCGCGTCTGAGGTTTTGGTAGGTAAGCAGAGTCTCAAGAGATATCTATACCTTCTGAAAGAGACCCCAGTTGCTGCTCAGCATCCTGAATGCCCTGAAGCTACCTCTGTAGCTCCTGTTGCTAATGATACCCCCATACAACAGCCACGTACGCACAGCGTCTCTCCGTGGGGCTCTGTTGATTCTCCGATACACAGGGGAGGGATGAGTCACCGATGCTCGCGGCCAGAGGGTCTGGTCTCCGGCCGATGGCTTCTCCGCCACTATAAACGGCAGGGATTAAAGTAAACAGTGAGCGGTACAATGACTCCTAGAGCGCCCCCGGGGGTGGATGAGATATCGGCGCCTTGGGCTTTGGTAGATCAGTTAGTTTTTTTTGAATGAATGGTTATTTCGGGCTTCATTTGGTACAAAGGGGAAATTGGAGAAAGTTTACAGAGATTATTTCTAAAGTAAAGCAACAAACTGGGCCCTGGGTCTAACGCTGGTGTTTACTGTTTCTCACCTGGTTTGAGGCTTTAATTATGAAGTCCCAGCTACTGTGTGTTCCAACATGTTTTGTTCTGTGAGTACTTTGGCTTCCTTAAAATGTGAGGTCTTTTGGCTGAAATAAGTTCAGTGGCACTGTACGACTGCTTGTTCCCATAGCAACTCTGTGTTGGACAAACTGTCACTGCGCAAAACTGTCTGGCAGGGCCCATTATCAATTTCAGGAACCAAATTGACCGCAGATTGAACAATGTCATGTGTCACTGCATATTTCCCTGCCTCTGTCTGTAAACGTGATGGACAGCGTCTAGACATAATGCTTTCTCTATCAGACCAATCGTGGCCATGTCGTATTTTAAGTGGAAGTCTCTGTTGAGAAATGTCTAGTCATAGCCAGATAGAATCTAAAAGCATGAATTACTGCTAATTTGGTGCAGACAATATACTAGGCTATTTATGTGCCATAGAGCTAAATGAAAATGGCTTATTTGGCTCTCTCATTTTCTATGAACCATGTGTAATACCCTACCAGCACAATCTTTCAGATTTTGCTCAGTGGGTTTTTCCTCTTATTGTTTCATGTAGATTAATATTGACTTCGTGTTTCCTTCTAGTTCCTGGATCACCTGCTGACTGGCATTGAGGACATCTGTGGACACTATGGACATCACCACTGGAAGGACAAGTATGCAACTGTGGAGGGGCCTCTGAATTCTTTACTAATTTCTGACCGTTCTAACCCGTCTCTGAAACAGCTTGGGTTTAGGCTAAACGAGCTATAATACAGATTATTTAGCCAACAACTTTTTAAACCAGTACGATCAGTTTAGTTGAACTTGTCCTGTTGGGGACTGTGAAACATTTTCAAATAACGCAGTGTTTATTAACAGACAATTGTATTACTTAGTACGTGTACTGAGGGGCACATACCACCAAAATCCCACAGTGACCCATTCCTACTAGACGCGAAGAATATCTGTCTGTGTTCTCCCTCCGCCGGCTTCAGTGGATGTTGAAGTGACAGCGGGGTCACGGTAGCTTCGCTAACGTTGTTCTCAGCTGCTTCGCTAACGTTGTTCTCAGCTGCTTCGCTAACGTTGTTCTCAGCTGCTTCGCTAACGTTGTTCTCAGCTGATTCGCTAACGTTGTTCTCAGCTGATTCGCTAATGTTGATGTCAGCCAAGCGTGCCGCACAAGCCCTGAAAAGTGAAGCCAAAACGTCTCAATCTCCCCCTGGTGAGTGGTCCCAGTATAGGTCATAAACCCCGCCCTCCCCATGTTATACAATGGGACGCGAGACCAACTAAACAATTAAATTACCCTTCAAATATCTTTTTTCCGAAGCTGGTTTCTGTCATTTACTGTAGTTTGTATCACGCTAATGTAAATTCAAGAGTTTGTTTTTAAAATAAGTTGGTTTTTAGTTAGTTATTTAATGCTCTAAAAACGGTGGTGTAACGTCGTGATTCACAGCTGTGATTGACAGCTGTGATTGACAGCTATCTGAGCCGAGGAGCCACTGAATCTTCGGAAGATTGAGGAGATTGGAACTTTACATTTAATCTCTAAATTTCTATAATTGATATAATTTCACACGGACATAATGGGTTGTTCTGCAGTACATTGTGCTAACCGATCTGGCATTTCCAATCGATCTTTGAATTTTTTTCGGTAAGTTACATTTATGAGCTATTTAATTAGTAAATAAATGTAATGGGCTAGCTAACGTTAGCTAAAAGACAACAAGCCTCGTTAATAGCCATGTTAATAGCTAGCAGGTGATCGTTAGCTAGAAGTTACCAATTAATTTTGTATTAGGCCTATTCTAAATTAAGGTTAAACATGATGTAAGTTAGGCTATAATATATCGTCTAGGTTTAACAAGCAAAGGTTGTACTGTACTTGGACTTGCGATTGATTACGGTATGCGCATTCTGCGAGGGAGAGTGAGGGCGGGGCACAGGGGTGGGGCCGTTGATTTTACGGCTTTACTTCCTGCTCGCTACTGCGCAGAACTGGTCCCAAGATCGCTATCTGCGCAGACGCAAGTCCAAGATGTCAGCGCCGTATCGGGACACTGGCGGCTTCAGTTTTCACCAATGGAAAAGAGCGAAAGGGCGTCGTCCATTTTTTTTACAGTCTATGTTCTCAGCTGCTTCGCTAACGTTGTTCTCAGCTGCTTCGCTAACGTTGTTCTCAGGATCCGTGACGTTAGCCATCTTTTTAACATTAGCCGCCCTTAGGTAAACCTTGTAAAGAGGCTTCATTAGTTGAACCTCGCGAAACCCCCTCGCCGGATTCCTCTTTCTCCTCGTCTCTTTTTTTGCATGGACTGCACATTAACTTACAGCCTATACTGACACTTTTTTCCATTGTTGTTCACATTTCTCTCACTGCGTCATAACAGAAAACTTTACTGTGGTTTGCGCATGCCGCATGTGGAATGTGGGACTTCATAAACAATTAGCCTATTTTTAGGGGCAAATGTGAACGAAATACTCACACTGTAGAGCCCTGTCCTGTATTTGTTGTAATCTCTCATTTCGAAAGTGTCTTTCTACCTAGGTTTTCACAAAACGATTAAGGGCTGTCTAATATAGTGTCGTGAGGCAGTCAAGACGAAAGGGCTCAAAATTCGACTCACTTCATCTTTCGTCTTGTCTCTCCATCTGTCCTTTCTCTGCAGGCTGAACCGCTTCAACAAGAAGTACATTAAGAAGTGCCTGATAGCGGGCGAGCGCTACAAGGAGCCGCAACTCATTGCCTTCTACCACAAAATGGAGTTCAAGCAGGCTATCGAGCTGGTGGAGAGTGGCGGAGGCGTCAAGATGCCCGCCGCCATGCCCCTGCAGGTGTCCATGCAGTGAGTGATCCATCATCAACCGTCTTCTCAGGCTCACCCCGTTACAGGCTCATTAGTCGCTTTGAAACACTGTTTAAACTACCCTCAATCCGTTTAAACTGCCCTGTCAGAGCGGAAGGTTTTGAAATTCAAGAGACCGAATGAGCAATGGCCTCCTGTGAATAACTGGCATGGTAATATTGTGTGAAAGCAGCGGCTGAATCAGTTCACGTCACTTGCCAAGAAGCGTGTGGGTACATGTAACAGTTACCCTTACAGACCCAGTCACCCATAGAACCACATGAACCTGTTTGAACTCCCCTTCCCCTTTCCCCCAGGAACATCCAGCCCAAGAAGCAGCCTCCTATGGCCGCAGATCGGGCCCTGCCTCAGTTTACCAAGAACCGCGAGGAAGAGATCAGGAAAATCCTCAGGAGTAACCTGCAGAAGACGCGCCAGAGGGTGAGCATGGATCCGTCTGTAAAGATATGCCTGGTTTGGGCTTTCCTCTGGAAAAAGCCCAAATGCTGGTCACCTTTTTTGTCTAGAGATTATATTTTTTGGTATCACAGGTTTTCAAATAACTTAAATTACTTCTGGTCTATGGAATATAGCAGTTGTGTCTTAACTATTATTTTTGGAAGCAAGCACAAGAAACCATGACTACGGTTCGGTAAGCAGCCTGTCCATACAGGTTGCCGTTGTTTAGGGTGTGTTATTGATGTATCTGTGTGAGTTCACTGACTCAGGTGTGTTTTTCCCTCCAGCTGCGCTCCTACAACAGACACACTCTGGTGGCTGATCCTTACGAGGATGGATGGAGCGAGTACATGCTGAAAAAACAGAGGATGATTGAGCTAGAGAAGAAGGTAAGGCCAGACCTGCCTGGCTGGTTGAATCTGACTAAAACCTGGTGTCCTCCATGGCACCCTCCCGTTCTTGACCGGTCTAACCTGTCTGAAACCGCTTGGGTTTAGGCTTAATGTGGCCAAACGCTGAGCTTTTTGAATAAGGCTGAAACAACTGCTTTTGATTGACTGGTGATTATTACAAATACCATAAATGATTGAAATTCCAGACTTATAATGTGTTAAACAACAAATTAACACACTTGGTTATCACAGGTCTCTTATGGAAGAAAAGTTATATTTTCTGTATGTGACTACCTGTTTCAGTGAAGGCTAAATACAAAGTTAAAAGCTTTAACCTCAAAATCAATTCAGATACCTGGCCAAGTGTTCCCAAGACAGACAGCAATTTTTAGCACAAAACTATAGCCCTATACACGGTGGTAAATAGTCCCTGTGTTCTCTTTTTACTATTATGGATTTTGTAATTGAAGTGTTCTTTAAATCGACCCCACCTCCACCCACTCAATTAAATTACTCAAAATCAGTTCACTAGATTTTATTTTCATGTGCAGGGCCAATTTTCATTTAATCAGACTGTAATTATAAAAGTGGAGCCAAAGTTGTGATTAAATTAACCTTTTTGATTAGGATGTGCACCATGGACTGGGATCTGTGGAGACAAATGGATTGTTTCTATTGTTGTGGAAACAAGGTTAGGTTTTGATTTAAAGCAAATTTAGACAGGAAGTTTTTGTGGTCGTTACAGTCCAGTAAACCCAATTTACAACCTGTCAAACTTTAACAGCCCTGCAAACATTTTATTTTTTAAGAGGCATTTTGTTTAGGTTTAAAGGTGGTCAATGTTATGGATTTGTGTGGGCCTGTCTCGTGTTTGGGTGTTTTGCTTTAATATATGTACAATGTATATTGCTGACAATATGCATTTGAAAAAAGACAGTGAAGTATTTTATCTGACCTGAACAGGCTACAGTTGAAAAGGGCTGTGTAGTCCAGTGCTTTCACCTGAAATAACTTGATTTAGTAACAGTAGCATAATAGTCTAAGTGATGTGGCAGTCAAAGATTAAACCCTTGTACATGGCTTGTGTTGGAAGCACTGGACTGAACATGTTTGTTTGTTTGTTTGTGTGTGTGGCTGAACAGATGACACAAATGAGTAACTACCTGACGGTCCCCGCTGCCCCATCAGACTCCCCCACCATGCGCAGAGCCAGACTGGCTTCAGGTGAGCCTGGGAATTCTCTTACAGACAGACCAAACCGTTTTTATGCCTTTCTGGAAGGGGAGGGCACAGACGTGGATACTTACAGTATACTCCTAAGGCCAGTTCAAACTTACGATATGTTTTTAAAAGGCACATGAGAATAACTGACCCGCTAGATTTTTTTGTAGTGGAAACTACTGTATCATGTGTTAAGAGAGAAAGTCGAAGTATTACTTGGTTTGAGTGAGAAAATAATTACCTCATTCAAAAAAATGAATGCTTAGCAATGTGAAAAAAGTGATACCTGGGGGAAATAATTTTTTTACAGCTTATACCTATACTAATTTGAAATAAATTTAAGGCGAAGTCATGCCGACTGGTTTCTTTGTTTTTCCCTCAATTAAGACAGTGTTTTACAGAAATGGTTACATGTTAAAAATATATCTGTAGCTAAAAAGTCACAACATATCCAGGGAAAATTCTTTTTTTAAAACACCATACCATGTTTTTTATTTAAGGGGATGCCCAAAACTCAATATTTCCAAAATCTATCATGTGATTTATCTTAAAACTTTTTAAATGATGGACCAAACATAATAAAAAACAAGTAAGCAACAGGAATGAACATTGGGTAACAGGAATGAACACTGGGTAACAGGAATCAGTGCTTGTGTGTGTGAGATATCAGTCTGTCAGTCAACTTCCTTCAAATTAACCAAGATAAAACAGAGGTCATTATATTTGGCAAAAATATGTTCGTCTAAATAGCAACATAAAAACTGTAATAATTGTGTGTGCATGCTTTTGTAAGTGTGTGTGTATGTGAGTGTGACTGCTTCTTCCATAAATAATTATTGCATAGTTTGGAGCTGTGCTTTGGGTCATTGTCCTGTTGTAGAAGGAAATTGTCTCCAAGCAAGCACTGTCCACAGGGTATGGCATGGCATTGCAAAATGGAGTGAAAGCCTTCTTTCTTCAAGATCCCTTTTTCCCTGTACAAATGGCCCACTTTTTCCACCTCCAAAGCACACCCACACCATCACATTGCCTCCACAATGCTTGACAGATGGCATCAAGCACTTCTCCAGCATCTTTTCATATGTTCTGAGTCTCCCAAATGTTTTTCTTTGTGATCTGAACACCTCAAACCCTTGTCTGTCAATAACACTTTTTTGAATCTTCCTCAGTCCAGTGTCTTTGTTCTTTTGTCCATCTTAATCTTTGCTTTTTATACGCCAGTCTGAGACATGGCTTTTTCTTTTTAACTCTGCCTAGAAGACCAGCATTCCAGAGTTGCCTCTGCACTGTTGACATTGTGACTGGTGTTTTGAGGGTGCTATTTAATGGAGCTGACAGTTGATGACCTGTGAGGTGTCTGTTTCTCGAACTAGACACTAATGTATTTGTCCGCTTGATCAGTTGTACACCAGGGCCTCCCACTCCTCTTTCTATTCTGCTTAGAGACAGTTTGTGCTGTTCTGTGAGGGGAGTAGTACACAGTATTGTACAAGATCTTCAGTTTCTTGGCAATTTCTCACATGGAATAGCCTTCATTTCTCAGAGAATAGACTGATGAGTTTCAGAAGAAAGTCATACTGGTCATTTTGAGCCAGTAAACGCACCCACAATTGCTTGTTTCCAAGCAACTGGGTCCTGGACTTCCTGATGAGCAGACCCCAGGTGGTGACAATGGGCAGCCTCACCTCCTCTGCACTGACCTTGAGCCTCGGAGCCCCTCAATCCCCTCCTGTACACCCTGTTCACACATGACTGCGTGGTCACACAGCTCCAACGTCATCCTTAAATTTGCGGTCTGACACAACCATCCTGGGTCTCATCTCCAACATGGTCACAGGACAACAACTTCTCTCTCAACACAAGAGTAAGGAAATTATAGTGCCCCCCCCCCCCCCTCAAGATGCCTTTCTGAATAAAATGAAAGAAGATTGGCATGTCTTTAATAACTCCCCATTGACAGCATCCTCTCAGGCTGCATTACTGCCTGTTACGGCAGCTAGTCCGCTGCTGATCGTAAGTCATCATCGGCTGCCATCTCCCTTCCATGCAGGGCATCTACCTTACACAATGCTTTAGTGAAGCACGGAACATCGTAAAAGACTACCCAGGTTATGTTCTGTTCACATTGCTGCCGTCTGGTAGACGATATCGGATCATCAGGGCGCGCACTTCCAGACTCTCACAGAGTTTTTTCCCCCCAGGCCATAAGCAACATTGATCCATTGATCACATGAACACTTCAAATGCTCTGGTCACTTTCTATGTACATTAGCACATTTTTATGTATCAATTTCTAGGCACTGCTACACTTATAATATTTAAGATTCCTATTAATACTGTCCATATTCCCATTTTAACATTCTCTGGAATTACTGCTAGTTTTTATGTACACCAATCAGCCATAACATTATAACCACTGATAGGTGAAGTGAATAACACTGATAATCTCGTTATCATGGCACCTGTCAGTGGGTGGGATATATTAGGCAGCAAGTGAACATTCTGTCCTCAAAGTTGATGTGTTAGAAGAAAAGTGAAAGCAGGAAAAGTGGGCAAGAGTAAGGATCTAAGCGACCAAATTGTGATGGTTGGTCGACTGGGTCAGAGCATTTCCAAAACTGCAGCCCTTGTGGGGTGTTCCCGGTCTGCATTGGTCAGTACATATCAAAAGTGGTCCAAGGAAGGAAAAGCAGTGAACCAGCGAGAGGGTCATGGGCTGTCAAGGCTCACTGATGAATGTTGGGAGCGAAGGCTGGCCCTGTGTGGTTCGATCCACTGGACGAACTACTGTAGCTCAAGTTACACAAAAAGTTAATGCTGGTACTGATATAAAGGTGTCAGAACACACAGTGCATCGCATTTTGTTGTGTATGGGGCTGTGTAGCCATAGACCCGTCAGGGTGACCACGCTGACCGCTGTCCACTGCCGAAAGCACCTACAATGGGCACGTGAGCATCAGAACTGGACCACGGAGCAGTGGAAGAAGGTGGCCTTGTCTGATGAATCGTGTTTCCTTTTACATCACCTGGATGGACGGGTGTGTGTGTGCGCGCGTCATTTTCCTTGAGAACACATTGCACCAGGATGCACTATGGGAAGGAGGCAAGCCAGCGGAGGCAGTGTGATGCTTTGGGCAATGTTCTGCTGGGAAACCTTGGGTCCTGCCATTTATGTGGATGTTACTTTGACTCGTTCCACCTACATAAGTATTGTTGCAGACCATGTGCACCCTTTCATGGCAACAGTATTCCCTGATGGCGTAGACAGGATAATGTTTCCTGCTACAAAGCATAAATGGTTCAGGAATGGTTTGAGGAACACAATAATGAGTTCAAAGTGTTGACTTGGCCAAATTCCCCAGATCTCAATCCAATCTAGCATCTTGTGGGATGAGCTGGACAAACAGATCTGATCCATGGAGCCCCCAACTCGCAAATTACATGACTAAAGGGTCTGCTAACGTCTTGGTGCCAGATTCCACAACACACTTTCAGAGGTCTAGTGGAGTTTGTGCCTCGACGGGACAGGTCACAATATTAGGCAGGTGGACATATGGCTGATCAGTGTATATTTTTGCTATTATTTGTGCTTTATATATTTCTTAATTACAGATATCATACGTTTCCTGTAGTTCTTGACCAGGTTTGCACACACTGCAGTGATTTTGGCCCACTCCTCCATACAGACCTTCTCCAGATCCTTCAGGTTTCTGGGCTGTTGCTGGGCAATACAGACTTTCAGCTCCCTCCAAAGATTTTCTATTGGGTTCAGGTCTGGATACTGGCTAGGCCACTCCAGGACCTTGAGATGCTTCTTACAGAGCCACTCCTTAGTTGCCCTGGCTGTGTGTTTCAGGTCGTTGTCATGCTGGAAGACCCAGCCACGACCCATCTTCAATGCTCTTACTAAGGGAAGGAGGTTGTTGGCCAAGATCTCGCAATACATGGCCCCATCCATCCTCCCCTCAATACGGTGCAGTCGTCCTGTCCCCTTTGCAGAAAAACATCCCCAAAGAATGATGTTTCCACCTCCATGCTTCACGGTTGGGATGCTGTTATTGCGGTTGTATTTTTGTCTCATCAAACCACATGACCTTCTCCCATCAAACCACATGACCTTCTCCCATTCCTCCTCTGGATCATCCAGATGGTCATTGGCAAACTTCAGACAGGCCTGGACATGCGCTGGCTTGAGCAGGGGGACCTTGCGTGCGCTGCAGGATTTTAATCCATGAGGGCGTAGTGTGTTACTAATGGTTTTCTTTGAGACTGTGGTCCCAGCTCTCTTCAGGTCATTGACCAGGTCCTGCCGTGTAGTTCTGGGCTGATCCCTCAACTTCCTCATGATTATTGATGCGAGGTGAGATCTTGCATGGAGCCCCAGACCGAGGGAGATTGACCGTGATCTTGAACTTCTTCCATTTTCTAATAATTGCGCCAACAGTTGTTGCCTTCTAACCAAGCTGCTTGCCTATTGTCCTATAGCCCATCCCAGCCTTGTCCAGGTCTACAATTTTATCCCTGATGTCCTTACACAGCTCTCTGGTCTTGGCCATTGTGGAGAACTTGAAGTCTGTTTGATTGAATGTGTGGACAGGTGTTTTTTACACAGGTAACAAGTTCAAACAGGTGCAGTTAATACAGGTAATGAGTGGAGAACAGGAGGGCTTCTTAAAGAAAAACTAAACGGTCTGTGAGAGCTGGAATTCTTACTGGTTGATAGGTGATCAAATACTTATGTCATGCAATAAAATGCAAATTAATTATTTAAAAATTATACAATGTGATTTTCTGGATTTTAGATTCCGTCTCTCACAGTTGAAGAGTACCTATGATAAAAATTACAGACCTCTACATGCTTTGTAAGTAGGAAAACCTGCAAGATTGGCGGTGTATCAAATACTTGTCCCCCCCCCCCGTATATAATAGGGATGAAAGTAACAGGACAGAGTTTTTAGCATAACATTTGCAAATACATGAAATGTAGCCACATGGCATCAATGATGGTATCATTAGAACACTTAGTACCTTCAAGTGGTTTACCAAAACTATCTTTTAAAAGAAAACATAATAACCTTTATGAAAGAAATTGACTGAACGTTGAGATTGACATTCTCAGTCATACTTATATTGTAATAATAAAATACAGAAAAGAAGTGTGAGAACCAACTTTTGATCTTCCCATGGCCTCCAGAAGACTCTACTTGCTGTTGCTCATGCGACTTGTGGAATGTCCCCGATTTTTATAAAACAGAGTGCAAGCCTGGGAACATGACAGAGCCTGGGAACATGACAGAGCCTGGGGACATGACAGAGCCTGGGGACATGACAGAGCCTGGGGACATGACAGAGCCTGGGGACATGACAGAGCCTGGGGACATGACAGAGCCTGGGGACATGACAGAGCCTGGGGACATGACAGAGCCTGGGGACATGACAGAGCCTGGGGCCATGACAGAGCCTGGGGACATGACAGAGCCTGGGGACATGACAGAGCCTGGGAACATGACAGAGCCTGGGGACATGACAGAGCCTGGGGACATGACAGAGCCTGGGGACATGACAGAGCCTGGGGCCATGACAGAGCCTGGGGCCATGACAGAGCCTGGGGCCATGACAGAGCCTGGGAACATGACAGAGCCTGGGGCCATGACAGAGCCTGGGGCCATGACAGAGCCTGGGGCCATGACAGAGCCTGGGGCCATGACAGAGCCTGGGGCCATGACAGAGCCTGGGGCCATGACAGAGCCTGGGGCCATGACAGAGCCTGGGGCCATGACAATTGTTTTTATTTTAGCTGACATATGATGAATTTCCAATTATGATAATTTTTTGTCTAAATTGGATATAGTCACACTAATACAAAAATAAGATTTCTGAAGGTTTCAAATCATTATATTTCCTGGTGGAGTGTAGTGTTAGAGAGTGGGGATGGGCTAAAATCCTATTTGTTCAGTATTCTGGGTAGGTTTTATTAAGGTTTTACATGATGTATCTTCAAATTGCAATTAGGACAAAGTGCAGGACACTTTGTTTGATAATATTATGTATTAAACCAATACTTTTCATGCATATTTATGCATGTAATGTCCTGGGGATGGAGAAGGCACCAATTCATATTAAATGCTGTATTCAGACAGCATTTGTTTTTGTGGTAGGCTTTGTAATTTTCATCATTACTGTATGTACCTGAGAGCAAATCACCACATCGGTAAATTTTATCCCACCTGTATCTGCTGCATTTTGTTTTTGTATTTAGCTTCTGAGCAATACAAAACAGCGTTAAAATGCAGCAGTAAAGAAATTGATTTTTATTTTGAACTAAACTAATAATTTAATTGCAGGTTGGACATTCTCATCCATAGCCTAAAATACATTTCAAATGGTGCTCAAAAGTTCATACTCAGGACATTAAAGATGTTTATAGGATTAAGTCTTTTAATCTTTTAAGTTTTGGTGAGCAAAAATGACTCCAAAATCACATTTGAATCCCCAGTACATACCATCATGTCTGATTGTGAAATGCACGTTTCCATTAAAATCACATTTTAATCCCCAGTACATACCATCATGTCTGATTGTGAAATGCACGTTTCCATTAAAATCACATTTTAATCCCCAGTACATACCATCATGTCGGATTGTGAAATGCACGTTCCCTTTATAATCCCACATCTATTTGCCCAATTAAAACATAGTTAAAACTGGCCAGTTGTTCAAGTTTCTGCATGTACATAACCTTTGAGTGTTTTGACATTAATTTCCTGCAAATGTTATCTCATGTTAAGTGGGCAAATGGACAAAATCAAAACCAAACCAAATCCATTTTGATGCAGATTCAAGACCAAAATTGTTGTAATAACACTAGTCATTTTTGACAGTGGAATTCTTATTGAGGTTTTGTATTGATGTATTGAAGATTTTAGATTTTAGTTACACTAAATTTCTTAAGATGCATATCACAAATGTTTTGGCACCATTCACCTTTAGATCCATCGCAGAGGCCCAGATCATGAGCTTAATTATTTATAATGGGCCAATTAATGTTCAATCATGCGACAAATGTTTGTGCAATCCTCTCATTAAAACAAGCACTGAATCTTTTCAAACTTCACTATCACTTTCTCTATCGTTTTGGAGACTAGATATGTGCCTTGAACGGGAAAGCTGAACATCCTGAATAGTTTAATGTTTTTTGCGTGTAGTTTAGGGCTATTCAACTCTTATCTTGGAGGGCCTAAACACTCCTGGTTTCATAATCCTCTCCTAATCAGGGAATAGTCCAGACGTGGGACACATGGTGGGTGTCATTTCTCAGTGTCGTAACCCTGCAGGACTGAAGTTCCCTACCCCTGATTAACACTGTTCTGCTTTTTGTTATTCACATTGCCAGTGGAAATATGTTTGCATTTTTTTAAGAGAGCATATTGCACTTGGTTCTGTTTTAGGCTGTGATTTCAAAGCTGAGAACAAAGGGGCTAAAGTCAGTTCAGGTATGTAGTATAGAGAGGTGATGGGCTATGGTGGCCAATGATCACAGCTGCGTGATTGGTCTGTACTTATGGCCAGTCTCCCAGACTCAGATTAGTCCTGTGCTAGAAACCCCTTTCTAGTCCAGGTCTAGGGCTGAATCTGTGTCTGGAAAACCGTCCTTACGTAATGCTTTAAAGGCCGACACAAACAAATGCGTTTATTCTGATTCCTAAATTTGTAATCGCATAACAGGTGTACATTTGGAGGTTCAGTGATTGCATTGAGAAATGACTTCCCCTCGCCAGATGCCACTATAGTATCCAGAGTAGGGGATATTACAATGTTCTTTCAGTAATTTTTTGCGAGGATGCTGAAGTGTTCATCAAAGTAGACTTCTCTAGATACATTTCTCATTGATAAATGTTAATGATATAGTATGGTGACTCTTCGATCAGCTGTGAGCATTCATCATACAGTTTAATGCATCGGTTTTTCATCTATTTCCAAACGTCGGCCTTTAAAAGCTGCTTGCTTACATTTACATTATGCTTGATTTTTTTGCATAGTCGTCATCCAATGCGCGCTTGAATTTATGTGCAGATGTTGTGAATGTGTTGGTGGGGCTTTTTCATTGCATATTCTATATTTGTTTTCCAATGTTTGGTTCATTTAGGGTTGGCCAACCCTAGTCGTGGAGTCACATTTTGAGAGCTGTTGTTCTCGGCCAGCTGAGCACTAACAAGTAGTTTTACTAAACAGGATGATAAAAACGACACATCTCACCCGAGCCATGTTTAGGAGGCTGTAACATTGTGGAATGTTCAGATGGGAATATATTATCTACAACCAACATGAACTTTGTGTGTGGGCCTCAAGGTAGCCCTTTTAATGACTTTTCTATCTGCACGGTTCCACGTTTGCCTACTGAACGTGTATTTGGGTTGGCCTCCCCTTTGACGTAATCTACCGTAACCCTTTCCTTGTGTGCCCGTGGCAGACCCTAACGCCTTCTACACCATCAAGGCACCGCCAGGCAACGTCCCCACTATCCAGGTGGAGCTAGCCTCTCCCCAGTCCCCGGACTCCGTCAACCTGGTGGACGAGTTCTCCAAGAAGGGAGGGTCGAGCCAGAAGAACACGGATGACCGGAAGGAGGAGCAGGGGCGGATGATGAAGCCTCCATCAGCGGGGAAAGGGGGAAAGGGAGAAGAGGAGGAGGAGGAGGAGGAGGGGGAGAACAAAAACCCGGGATTGCTGAGGTGTCTCAGTGACCCCGGCCCCAGTAATGAGGACGAGGAGGATGAACCGTTTCTTCCCTGAAAAGCTGCTAGCTCCTCCCTTTGTGCATAAACAGGGAGGGGCCTGGTCACGGCAGCGCATCCCGCTGGTAGGGTCACTACAGGGGAAAGTTGTCTGTTATGAACCAAAAGGATGTGTTGGAGGAGACATAATAGCCATTTTTTTAAATAGTCTTCATTGCTCTTTTTTTCCCCTGTTTTTTTATTGATAGGAAAGCAGTCTGCTATTCGTGGGATGTAGGGTTCAGGGGGAACTGGCCTAAACGACATAAGAACAGAACTATGCATTACCAAAGTTTTGGACTGTTTTAGTCACTATGTTCTGCATTTTGTTTTGGTAATGTTCCTGTTGTGTTTAAATGTTTTATTGTCAGTCTATGGTCTAGAAAGTTTGCCTTATTTCTGTGTCAGACACTTTAGCTAGAGTACGGCCATTTTCACTCGGGTGCAATATGACAGTCGTACCAACTTTTGAGCTTTTTAATTTCAGGGTTAATGCCACTGTTCTTTTTCTTCACCTTTTATCTGCGTTTGTCATTCCGTTCCGTAAACTCCCGGTCAGAAATATTTCACTGTGCTGAACTCAATAGACTACTTTCTGCAAAACCAGGCCTATGGAGACCAGAAGGCTGGAGTATGTGTCAAGGGCACACGTTCAGAGACATCAGCCTGGCGAACGCAGGAAGTCTGCGTCGTTGCTGCGATGTGCATACTGCATCGACTAGGTGACTTTCATGGACTGAACTGACTGTCCGTTTCAGCGACAATGCGTGACGAGGGAGTGTTGTAGAAAACGAGGCCCCTCCCTGTAGCGGCAGCATTTCCCAATATATTGAAATCCTATATATTTGACTGGACATGCAGGAGAGGGGGCAGAAGAAATGTCTTAAAATAATATACAAATCTGTTTTTACACTTTTCCTTTTGTCTTCTCACACTCACACGTCGTCACCCACATTATGTCCATTACAGGGTTACCTGGTAATTGTGCCAGTTTCATAGTTTATCCATGCTCATTATTTATTTAGAAGAGTATATTATCTTGAACACACTGAACTCCGTTATGTAAACCAGGTTAAAACTATCACAGAAAATTCAGGAGGTTCCTTATCATGGAGTTTTCTCCATATACTGTTATGTCCTCGCATATTATAGTTCTCTACTGCCCTTTAACTCTGTTGCACCTCATTCACATCAAGTGTTTGGACTCTTAAAATACCTTGTTGCCAATGGTGTGTTCCCCATAGGATTTTAGTGCTCACATTTATACAATTATACAATATTCCATAACAATTTGGTGTTTTAGGCATCGCTATGATGTCTGGGTGAAGACATCATAGCGACATAATGTTCTTTCCATCTCAAAGGCCAAGAACAGGCATGATGACCAAACTAGCAATTCTATGCATTATATGTGTGAAATGTGTATAGCAATATATTGAATATGATGTTTAACTTAATGAGTCCCTTTAAAGCAAATGTTTCGCTGTAGTGTTTTCAGTGCAGTCAGATGTAATAGCTCGTTTGCTAACTATAACCCACACGGGCATTACACTAGCTCAGGGGTCTCCAGCGGGATAATCACGAGCTACCAGTAACGTACGAAAAATCTCTGAATCACCCCAAATTCAACTCTATACATATTTAATGTTACCTAAAGGTGATTTGACCATCAAAACAAAAGCACTAAAATCCTCACGCTCGCATTACTACCATTGATTTTTAGATAGCAGTGGCTAAAGTCAGCTGAAGTTTGTAATGCCTGATTAAAGAGAACTGAAGCATGTATTGAAGCATGTAGTACAGTTTCTCGTGGCCCATAGACTACTTTCAAGGTAAGCAACCATCCAACAGCAAATTGTAAGATATTCAAATTCTGTCATGTCCTGCGTTATTGCCTGTGTCTGTACGCACATTTTGTCTATCACTGTGTGTAGCCAGTTGCTAATGACAACCGCCGGCTAACTAGTCGTACGCTAACTGACATCTGTAAGCAAGAGCCAGCACATTTTGTATTTGTTAAACAACGTAGGCCTAGTCTAGTTCAGTTAATAATGTATAAGACTCTGAGAACTTGGACGTGTACTCTATATGGTTGTATTTGATGTATATTGTGCATTGCTTGTCTTTTCTGCACAACGCCTTAATATCAGTAGGAATAATACTAGAGTAAGCTGCCAGCTTGTCAATGTGATGATTACTGTTGCTCATTGAACTGAATGTCTCAAAGGTGACGTTCAATCAGTTTGTATTCAATTGATAGATACACACTAACGTGCACTGCACCGAACATTGATTGAATGGCATAGCAGCCCCTCAACCCCGCTGTGTGTAACCATTTTAGATGTGGAGCGTGATTGACAGATATGGCTGGAGTCTTGAGCTTTCTCAACTGAAGGCGACCTTGGCCTAGTTTGCCAGTTGTCACCTCGGTGCAAAATGTCCCCCTAACACCGCTGGGATATCACTTTACACCCAAAGAGGGGTGTTGTGACAGGGGGTTAGAGAGAGAGACAGACAGAAGTCCCGAGGTAAGGATGACTGGCTTAGTCTGTTTACCTGTTGTGTTCTCTCAGTGCAATTAAATAAGCCTAATGTTGATTGTCAGCAGGGAGGTCACAGTGGTTTGACTCCAGAGGGTAACATGAGGACAGGGTCCCCATGTAACGCCATGACACTAAGAAACCGTGACAAGAAACGCACCCAGTCCTCAACCACATTTCTCTTTTTTTCGCTAGGTCTCCTTGTTAAGTCCACGTCATTTCAAATGGCCGGTAGAGGGTAGTTGAAGGTTGATGCCAGGATATAGAAATAGATAAAGCGTCTCACCACCTCGGTTAAACCAAATTGAATTAGGCACTGAAATGTCCGAGCTTGTTGTGATTAACAGGCAGTGTCGGCTGTGAGAGTAGACAAGGATAAATCCATCTTGACCAGATAAGGGTTTAACTGAAAGATTGACATTTCCTGCTTTGCAGGTGTATTTTCTCTTGTTTTTCATTTGTTTTTTAAAGGACTGGAATTGAATTCAGTATAAACATGACACTTACAGGCTTCATGGGAAGCTAGCCCAAGAATGATGTTTTTTATTTTAGCTTTATACGGTGGTCCTGGGGGGAGAAAGTGGCCACTTCAGAGTTTTTCCATTTGTCTTTCCATTGACCATCACTTAGGTACCGTTAATGGTTTTCTGCTGTATCTGAGGAACTACTATTATATTTACTCAAATGCAGTGCGGACGGTTTGTTAGAAACCACACGTGCATCCATTTCTGAAACAAATGTTTTTGCCTGTAAGCAAACCGTGGTTAGTAGATCAATCGTGCTTGAATCTCTTGCCACCAGTTTTTGTTTCCATCTCAAGTCGTACAAAGTGTCTAGTAACTCTGAAGTGAATTGGTGTGTGACAGTGTTATTGTTGTCACATTCCAGCTGCCTTTGCTGAATATTTGCCGGCATGGAGACGTCCTGCTCAAAGCAGATGAAGGTTTACATTTTCAGTGGCGCTAATATCTTTGAAAGTTTAGTCGTGTTTCCTTTTTCAATCAGAAGGATCCACATCTGAAAGGATTGTCGAAGGTATGTCATTGCATATTCTCTGGTCTCATTTGAAAGTGTCTTTGCAGACTTTTAAGGAAAAGGAGAGAGATTTGTTGGACAAATTCAACCTTGCAAATGTGTGGTACTAATTGCTTTGTATGTGCTTTAAATTGGTTCATGTGTTTATTTCTGTTTACAAACATGTATACTGTAGGCTATGGCTGAAGATTGATTTTCTTTTCTGACTTATTTTTCCCGGACTAATGTTCCCAAAACCCCACACAGGTGGCTGAGTCTGAGTTCTGTGTGTGATTACCTCGGAGCATGTCTCTGGGCTCCTATACTTGCATATAAATGTAAAACAGGAAGCTTTACTATTGAAGCCTCCATGCATGTGTTTCATCTAGTGTAGAGTTTTGACCACATGAGACATCAGATTGTGGTTTTGCCTTACAGTAAACACAATATTCTGTTATGTAAAATACTATCACTTATATTACAGCCTTTGAGTTAGCTATAATATTACTTTATTTAATGATCTATTTTTGCCAGAATAACCTGTTTCTCAGAAACATAAAAAGATTGTTGAGAATCAACATGTACACATGGAGATCTTTAGTCTGGAGAACAAGGAGTCAGAATTGCAGCCACTCCAAATATTCTATAGTTTCATAAGATTTATGTTCTATTCAAGTGCTTTATTTAGGTTCATTTGCTTTATATTTCTTAATGTGTTCTAATAATTGAATGTGTTTTATTTGGGTTGATGTGCTTTATATTGGGTTATTGTACTTTACATTTGGTTTTCATGCTTTATTTGGTTTCCTGCTTTATATTTGTAAGAGATATTTAATTGTATATTATTGCTTCATGTGCTTTACATTGGTCACTCTAAATATCCATATCATAGTTACCTTACTGGATTGAAACCAGACAAACATTAAATACCAATCACTTAAAAAAAAAAAAGAAAAAAAGAAACCACAAACTAGCGTTGTTGCACAGCTATTGTTATCCAGCTAGTCTGAAGTAGCCAAGGATTTAAAAACAATCTTAAGAGGACTTCAGTGGCAATGTCAGAGGGTTAAAGGGTTAAAGCTCATTATGGATTTTATTGGCAGCCCATATACTGTACTGTAAAACGGCTTTCTTGTTCCCGATTCTCTTGCTGAGAACGAATCAGCAGTTTATACTCCCTCTCACAGTCGTGCTTATCATTTGCATACAGTGTAAGTATGTCTATGTTCAAAGAGGTTTGCTTGTCTAAATAATAAAATCATTCTTGAAATGTATGTAAAAACAAAATCAGACATGGGTTCAAATATTTATTTTATATGATAGTGAAAACAAAAAATCCTTAGAATTTGAAATAAGAAGCTTAAAACTATTCATTTTATTTGAAATACAAAGCCTAAAACAATTCCTTTTGATTATTTACTATTTTCCAGGGGTATTATTATTATTATTATACTAATATATTTCAAATGCAGGGTATGATAGAACATGTATGAGTATTTCCAAACACATACATGTGAATATATACAGTACTTGTATGTGAAAATATATGTTGACATTTCCAAATGTCTTTGAACCCAGGCCTGATTAGAATATCCCCCATCATCTTAATGTAACATACTATAGCCTGGTACATTATGA
Organism: Esox lucius; assembly: GCF_011004845.1. Lineage (NCBI taxonomy): Eukaryota > Metazoa > Chordata > Actinopteri > Esociformes > Esocidae > Esox > Esox lucius. Next base: position 10,612,041 of record NC_047588.1, on the reverse strand, counting down.
AATGGTGAACACAACAGAGAGGTGTATCTTCATTTTGCTTTTCGCCTTTCACCCTGTAGATGGCCAGTCCCTACTTCTCTGAGGCTAAAGCCTAGTGTTTGCCACACCATAATGATGAAGCACTTTAAACAATACCTTTAAGTGACACCTTAAACACAAATAAACTATGTTATAGCCAGAGCAAAGCGTGTGTTTATTTTAGTCACATGCTCTTCATGGGCAAGTGTAACACTGGACGCATGGTTGTGGCATAATGGGTTAACATAGCAAGTCGGTCAGGTTAGGTGCCACTGTGGATCTGCCAGTGCCACATTAAAACAGAGAAGCAGGGATGCAGGCGACTTTTGGCTTAAAGCAGACAAGGACAACGTATTTTCTTCATGAATTCCGTTGCTCCACAGCAGACTGTTCTCTACAGCGGGGCGATTGTATTGCCTACCCGCCATCCGTCTCTGTTGTTGTATGGATTTCTATTTGTTTTTGCATTTGTCAGCCAATTGTTCTTCAGCAACTTGCAAATGTATAATTTGCAATAATACAAATGTTATTTTCGATACAAGTGAATAAAATATAGATAAGATGTTATACAAAACCATGTTACTGTACAAAAATATATTGAAAAGAACACTATTGCACTGTATTTGTTGGTTAACCAAGCTTAAGCATTCCATCCTTGTAATTAGAAAACTGATGCAGTATGCCTAATGATGAAATGAAACTACCAAATTAAAGTTGAATTTATAATAAATGCAATGTACAATATGTTACTCTCTGCATTACTGTAAAGGCTTAGTCTGAATGAAGCTATCAGCCTTAAATGTGTTTATACTACAGATACAGTATAGCTGAAACTAAATCCAAAACGAGTTGACCTTAAAATGCATTGTTTTATGCTTGGTCTGACTTCTGTGAAATTCCCTTTTCTCTATTAAAATATTATTTGAATGTGTCCTCTAATAATATCAGACAAAGTCAACAGTGTATTTTGATGCTTTTCTCTTCAGGGTTTTTTCATCTGTTAAAATAGCGTAATGTCTTTTTTTACTTTTGGAGCATAACATACCACTGTGGACACTCAGCCTACTCTAAGCTAATGTGCCCTATTTGTTTTTGACACTCAAAATACAATGGCGAAACATATTGAATTGAATGCCCTGCCAAGATTTTAATTACATTTTCTGGCACTGCAGCCAATTTGAATGCACTGAGACTGCTAAATATGCCAGACCATTAAGTCAATAACTTGTAAGTCATACTATGTTTGTTTGTTTTGTTACATTTAGCAGAACTGCCAAGGAAAAGCAATGCTTATCAGGCAGAAACAGCCAGAAGATGGTGCTGTGGAACCAAAATCAAGCCTAATATTGCTGATGGCCAGGCTTTACATTTCAAATGTATTCTATTGACAGTCATTTTATTTTTATGACTATCTAGCTACCATTAAATCACTACTTGAGAGGGAATAGTTTTGCAGTGTTCAAATTCAATCAGCTTAATGGTTTGTCTGTTTATTTTCCATGGTCCATGTACCCTCTAATGTAGGCCTGTGTTTTATTGTAGTTTAGGCATAAGAAGAAAGCCATTGCTTTTTTGATGTTCCTAGAAAATAATGTTTTGGATTGAACCAAGGATGCAAAATTTATATATATTTTTCTGCAGTAAGTAATGTGTGTTAAATAAAATCAGTATTATATTAATAATAATTATGTAAAATATGCAGTTTTGCAGACTTATCTGAAGCAACTTATTAATGTGAGCGTACATTTTGCATTAGGGTGGTTCTGGGAGTACCCCTCACAATTCTGAAGGCGCAAAATGGACCTGTAAATGCTTCTTTTCCAATAGGAAGACTCAATGACTTGACATGAGAGAGTTCTGGAAGTCCTGTAGGTGGTTCTACGCCGTTGGTCAAAACACATCGCTCAAACACATTATCGCCTTGCGTCTGTCTGTCTTCGGTAGCTGTGCCTCGGGCGTAAGAGCTGTGAAGATGTCATAGGTTTTCCATTCTAAATAAAGACGGAGTGAAGACACATGATGGAAAACAACACTGTTCCAACAGTATCATTTAATTAACTGAACTGGAGGGATCTCCTGCAATGTCAATGGTTATTGACTGCTGTGGATTAAAGACAATTAGGCAATTATCACACAAACTACACGAGTGAAGAGTGGGATTCAGAATCTCCCAATCTATCTTTTAAATACATGTACTGAAAGAAGACGCACCATCCCTTTTATCAAAGTTGTTAATTGAAATAAAGACAAAAGATAAAAAACCGACCCTCTTGATGTTTAGTAGCAGAATGGACTGAAACAACCAGTTGTTCTGGGGCCATTGATGATTCTAGTAGATATAGCATTAGGCCTGTTTCTGGAAGGTCACTGGTTTAAAATGTGTTGTTGTGCCCTTAATTATGGCACTAAACCCATCTTCCTTGTGTAAGTCGCCCTGGATAAGAGCATCTGGTAAACCATGTTAAGTTTGTTTCCAGAGATGGTTAGCCAAACATTTTTTGAAGGACTTTAAAAATGATCGGCAAAACGCATGCTTAACCATTTGTGGTCCTTAAGAACGCAAAACGTAATGATAATATATAAAACTTACGTCTTAGATTTGTCTTGTTTATACAAGTGCTGTGCATTTTTTTTCTCCAAAACCCAAGTTACAATATCAACCGAGGATGACAACATGAGAGTCCAAGAATCATAGGAGTAACACTACTGCCCCTTCAATCAGCAGCGGAGCACAGAGCACGCCGGTCGATGGCAGCCCCAGCAGGCAACCTCAAAGGGAACATTTGGCTGGAAATATATGCAGGTTAAACACACTGGGGTACATACATTCTAAATCAACAGGCTCAGGCCCCTGAGCCATTGGCTGCTCTTTGGTTGCTCTTTGGCTGTTCGTGTGGGGAAAAAGTTGGTCAATATCACAACCCAGTGATTACCGGGGGTTAAAACAAATCGGAGATCGATCCGAATGCAACTTGGAAATTCCAAAGTCAATGTGTCCAATCTAGCTCTCAAGGAGTTAGGCATGAAAACAGCAGGGATTTAAAAATGATAGTGAGCATTCCTGTTACAAGTTGAAATCTTCAGGATAGAAAGGCTGGTTTTGATGTAACCAAATAATACGATAGGATGAGCAACGGAGACATTTGTTTTCTGTCTGTCACCATATACTGTATTTCACCTCAAACTAGATGACAACATTGACACACAACTAGAGCTCTTCTCTGAAAATAGTTTTAAAAGAGCAGAATATTCAAATTATTATTTAAATACGATGAGCCACTGATGAGGGACCTACTACCCCCAGAAAAAGAGGCAGGCATTAACTGGATACTGTACAGTGTTCAAAGAGGCAGGCATTAACTGGATACTGTACAGTGTTCAAAGAGGCAGGCATTAACTGGATACTGTACAGTGTTCATATTGGGATCACACTCGGTCTCAGTAAGTGTAGGGTTGATCTCAGTAGTAGGTGAATCACTAGAAGTTGAGTCCGTAGAAGTTAAAGTATATCATATCATACACCGATCAGCCATAACATTATGACCACCTCCCTAATATTGTGTAAGTCCCCCTTTCGCTGCCCAAACATCCCTGACCCATTGAGACATGGACTCCACTAGACCTCTGGTCCCCCATGACGTTAGCAGCAGATCCTTTTTAAGTCCTGTAAGTTGTGAGGTGGGGCCTCCATGGAGCGGACCTGTTTGTCCAGCACATCCCACAGATGCTCATTTCGATTGAGATCTGAGGAATTTGGAGGCCAAGTCAACACCTTGAACTTGTTGTTGTGTTCCTCAATCCATTTCTGAACCACTTTGTGGCAGGGCGCATTCTCCTGCTGAAAGAGGCCAATGCCATCAGGGAATACCGTTGCCATGAAAGGGTGCACATGGTCTGCAACAATGCTCAGGTAGGTGGTACGTGTCAAAGTAACATCCACATGAATGACAGGACCCAAGGTTTCACAGCAGAACATTTCTCGTCACTCAGATCCTTATGTTTGCCCATTTTTCCTTCTTCTGACACATCCACTATGAGGACAGAATGTTCACTTGCTGTCTAATATATCCCACCCACTGACAGGTGCCATGATAATGAGATTATCAGTCTTCACCTATCAGTGGTCATAATGTTATGGCTGATCTGTGTGTATGTGAACATGTTCCTGTTTAGAGGAGGTCCTCATAACAGAGTTTTCTCAATTTAGAAGGTTGTGAAAAGCATGTCAAACATGACTCCTCTAGCATAGTATTACGTATCTATAAAGAGATGCATCTTTGGACAAAGATCACTCAATGTTCCGATTAGTAGTAAAACATGGCCATACTTTCAAAAAACATTGTCATGATCTGGGAACTACTCATATAAATCAGTCAAGGATATTCATATATTCATATAATATTTAAATTGCATACATACATTCAGGTCTCAATATTTCAAGAACATTTAAATTGATCACACCGTGGCATTCAAACAGACAAGTTTGTTTCTCTTGATCGGTTTGACGTGGATACACTTGGCATACATGCTCAGGGAACTGAGTCCTGCTAACAGATGCAATATCTCAGAACACGCTGGTAGAATTTGTCCTAATTTTGGGTTAATTATGCATGTTGTTCAAGTGATCCGGCATTTAAAGAATGACTCTGAGTGGCCCAGGGCAGCAATGCATCAACGTGAGGGGACAGGTTTAGTTAATTGTTTTTAAGCAAAATCGCTGCAGCAGGTAGTATGTTTCTAACTTTCTGTTATATTAAAGCGGATTGGGGTTAAAAAACAAACAAAGGGAGACATGATAGCCCAGTAACTTATACTTTTGACTTATGACAAAATTGGAAAAGTTCAATTGAGTTCTTAATTTTGGATCAAAGGACAATGGATGGACTTAGTCTAAAATGGACTTAGTCGTTTTGATATGCCCTGTATTTATTTTTGACACACAAAATTTTACCAATAATGAGTTGGCTGCCCTGCCAAAATGTAAATGGAATCCTGGCATAGTGAAGCCAATTCACATGGGAAGTGTGTAATATGCATACGGGGCCTAGACTGAAAACAGAGACACATTTAAGCTCCATCAATCTGTTTATTTATTCCTATTCTGTGGCAGTTAAATCGCTATGACTCATTTGCTTGTCAAACGGCTTGCCCGTGAGGACCCAAAATGTTCTCTGTAATTTTGTGGGACAAGATAAATGTACACTATTTGTATGAATACACCTGTTTATTTTCTCTTGATTACATATTAATGTTGGGAGAAGGTGTTTTTCATTTGTAATAATACCATTCACTGTCATTTTCCCTTCAATATTATTGCAAAAGGATGGTCACAATGATAGTATGGCATGGGTCGAAGCTTAATGTTAAATTCTCTTGTGTGGTGTAGTCAGACAGAAGGGCCATTTATAATATAGGCCTATACCAACAATACAGTATGGACCAGAGTTGTGATGTTAGCCTATATCAATGCTACAGTGTGGACCTTATATGTGATATAGGCCTATTTCAACGCTACAGTGTGGACCTTAAGTGTGAATTAGGCATATATCAACACTACAGTGTGGACCTTGGGTGTGATGTAGGCCTAAACCAACGCTACAGTGTGGACCTTAAATGTGATATAGGCCTATACCAACGCTACAGTGTGGACCTTAGGTGTGATGTAGGCCTATATCAATACTACAGTGTGGACCTTAGGTGTGATGTAGGCCTATATCAACACTACAGTGTGGACCTTGGGTGTGATATTGGCCTATACCAACGCTACAGTGTGGACCTTAGGTGTGATGTAGACTAATATCAACACTACAGTGTAGACCTTAGGTGTGATGTAGGCCTATATCAACACTACAGTGTGGACTTTGGGTCTGATGTAGGCCTATATCAACACTACAGTGTAGACCTTAGGTGTGATGTAGGCCTATATCAACACTACAGTGTAGACCTTAGGTGTGATGTATGCCTATATCAACGCTACTGTGTGGACCTTGGGTGTGATGTAGGCCAATACCAACGCTACAGTGTGGACCTTAAGTGTGATGTAGGCTTATATCAACACTACAGTGTAGACCTTAGGTGTGATGTAGGCTTATATCAACGCTACAGTGTGGACCTTAGGTGTGATGTAGGCCTATATCAACACTACAGTGTAGACCTTAGGTGTGATGTAGGCCTATATCAACGCTACAGTGTGGACCTTAGGTGTGATGTAGGCCTACATCAACAGTACAGTGTGGACCTGAGGTGTGATGTAGGCCTATACCATTCTGCTGAAAGAAAAAAAATACAGTTGACTGACTTGCTAGCTGTCGTTACTGTTTCCAACATACATATCACATATCCTTTGTCAAGATCATCTGTAGCTCTCATAACACAAACTGCAGGTGAGAATTACGGTGCTAAAAAGCAGTTAAGCAATGTTTATTCTTAATTCTTAGCCACATACAACTGTACACAGTTGCACAATACTTAACTAAATCAAAACACAGGCTTGCTATCATTGATAAAGATTTCTGTTAAATTACTTAAAAATAAATATAACTAGAAAAGAGAGTAGGGATTATTTAAATTTATGAAATAAAGTTGGCTTGGTGTCTCCTCTTCAGCAGTCCAAAAAATACTTTTAATAGGTTAATTAATGATAATTATGCAAATTAGTAAAGTAATAGTCAATAAAAAATAAGAGTGTGAACTTGGAAATAGCCTAAACGTGAAAGAAAGTTAGTTTAGTGTCTTTAGCTTAAACAGTTCAAGACATACTGTTAGCAGGTTTATTTGAGTTAATTACACAAAATACTACCTTCATACTCAAAAAAATATTAATTTATTTTTTATTTTTTGGGATAGCCTTAACATGGGAACAAGGGTGATTGATGTCTCTATCTTGAATGGTTCAAGCGATAGTTTTTAAAGATTTAAGAATAAAACATTTGGGATAGTCTACATGTTTGAAACAGTTGGTTTGGTATCTGTAAACTGAATGGTTCAAGAGATGAAGTTGGTTGGTTAATGTATGCTAATTATATTTTAAATTCCTAGAAATAGAAAGAAACATTCATAAAGATATAAAATTAATAGATAAAATGTATAGAAATACATTGAAAATAATACATATACATACTATATAAATACATAGAGAATTTATTTCTCTATATCTTTATTAATTTGTTTTTCCTTTACATTTTTCGGCCACAACAATGCCTGCCTCTCACGCAAAACAATCATGACTTTTACATAACCAAAGCGAAGGACAAAAAATACATATTTTTTGTTGGCCCTGGAGTACCTATGGGTGCTACTTTGAAACCTGGTTATCTTTATGGTGCTTTCAGACAGAGAACAAACAACTGTTTTGTCAAGCAGCCTTGGGCTTTCACATTCTCTGAATAATCCACATTGATGTGCGGGGAGGTTGCAAGGTCAGTGTCTAGACTAGGCCGGGTCAGTACTAGGATGTCCAATCAGATGGCATTCATCCAGGCTCAATGCCTTGGAGCATTTAGACCACATCTTGCTGATATAAACAGGGCCAGCCAGAAGATGGCGCCCTGCCACTAAATACCATCATGCTTTGGTATCGAATGTGCCCCGTCCTGATATTATTACCGCCGTCCTGAATGTGCCCCATCCTGGTATTATTACCACCGTCCTGAATGTGCCCCATCCTGGTATTATTACCACCGTCCTGAACGTGCCTCATCCTGATATTATTACCACCGTCCTGAATGTGCCCCATCCTGGTATTATTACCACCGTCCTGAATGTGCCCCATCCTGGTATTATTACCACCATCCTGAATGTGCCTCATCCTGGTATTATTTCAACCGTCCTGAACGCAGCCCATTCTGATATTATTACCACCGTCCTGAACGCAGTCCATTCTGATATTATTACCACCGTCCTGAATGTGGCCCATTCTGATATTATTACCACCGTCCTGAACGTGCCTTATCCTGATATTATTACCACCATCCCGAATGTGCCCCGTCCTGATATTATTACCACTGTCCTGAATGTGCCCCGTCCTGATATTATTACCACTGTCCTGAATGTGCCACTTCCTGATATTATTACCACTGTCCTGAATGTGCCCCGTCCTGATATTATTACCTCTGTCCTGAATGTGCCCCATCCTGATATAACAAAGCAACCTTTTAACAAGCTGTTCCATTGTATTGCAGGTTTGTTTTGTTAAAAACAATGACTGACTAGCATCTAAAGACACAGACTAAGCCAGTGCTAGTGGGTTGAGCAATAGGCCTGTAACTAGAAGGAAACAGATTTGAATCCTCATCCGGCAAGGTGAGGAATCAGATAATGTTCCTTTAAGCAAGGCTCTTAACCCTAATTGTCACTATTAGTCGCTATGGATAAACTGACTGCTAGATTACTAAATTGTAAGTATACTGAACATTAATTAACATAATAAAATGTTAAAGATCTTTGCAATTTAATTTCTAATTTCCATGGTCCATATACCTTTTATAATGTACGTTTAATTGTTGTTTAGCTAATAAAACAGTAAGCCATTGTTTTAATGTTCTTCTCAAGAGAATGTTTCGAAATTAATTTGATCAAGCTAAACAGACGCTGGACTAACCAATGTATCTAGAAAGAAATACAAATCCTATTCCGTGCAGGATATATTAGTTCAGCCAAAGTCATTGCATGAATTTCAGCATTTCGAAACACAAAGGACTTGAGTCTCTCCCCCCTGCGTCAGCATTAGGAGGTCATCTCCTTTAAAACACTCTTTCAGGCTGTAAGGTCAGCCAGCCTTAGCTGGGTTGTCCCACGTTGACATCGTGCAGTCAGCCCTTTCTCTCCGTCCCCTGTGACACGAATCAGAATGGCCTACGGTCTTCCTACAGTGTCCATGGGCGTAGTTGAGCTGCAATCATCTGAGGTGCTCTATATCCATTAGTTCCAGAGTCAGGGTTCATTTTTCCTGGGTGCTTAAAAAAACAAATAGCAGCCAACTGTGATGTTATTAATCCAGACAACAGTGGCACGGGCCAATATGTCTCTGTGACAACACCGTCTGGTGTTTGATGCATTGCTACAAGCAGGACACAGAGATGGACTTTTTCATTTGTGTCTCGCTTGAACAATGAATAAAACATTGCATCATGGGTGAGAAAGGATGAATGTTTGAGAGAACGAGGCTTACATCTCTTAGTCAAACAGAGGGGTTTATGGATCACAGAACAGCCCGACTCTATGATCAAACAGAGCCCAAACCGGTGGGGGAACAGACATCTTGATTGATCATTTGATAAGCCGCTGGTACGTCTTGATGCCCGTATGTCACAGCACGGATGTAAATGTAGATGAACAGGACAACTCATCGTGGTCAATGGAAAGGCTATCCAGCTGAAAACTCACTTGAGTATTTTCCATAACGTTTAAAGATCATAGAGGACAGCGTCATGGAGTATCACCAGTACATGTTATTAAGTGTTGATTAATTGTGTTCCATACTTTCCATATGTGTCCAGGCGGTTTTGTGGAAGTCTAAAATCGTGCACGACACTATACGCGCAATAATCCCAAACATCTCACTACTGTCTTAACGATGAGAGAAGGCAAAGGACAAATACATGTACATTCAAGGACTCGCTGAATAAAACATCTGGTTGTAATGAAAAACATCCAAGTGTGTTGATGTTGCTCCTACGAGAGTACTGAGAGTGTATTGCGTATGTCTAGTTTGTCCTCGTGATAAACTAGCCTGTCAAAGGCTTATGGAGCTCCATGCCAACTCAATGGCCACTTGTTGAGTGCATTTACAGTAGTTTATGGTTTAAGAAGAGAATTATGCTTGTTTTTCTTCAGGAGGCAGGGCAATTTGGATTCATGTAAACAAACAATCGTCCATTATGTTCTGCATAGCCTATCTATATCAGTTCTATACTGATATCCCAACACAGATTGTGCTGTTAGATAAATGGCATTTCTGAGTAAACCTGCCTCAGAGATGTACATGGGATAATTGAACCGTTATTTCTCATCTTTTATGTCCTTCACTGCAATTTACAGGCATTTAGTTTGATTGAATCACATCCTCAGCAGTAGATGTGTTGACAGTCAAAAAGACAGTAATACTTAAAAAACAACCATTCGGCACACATTTTCACTTTGCTTTGAGCCCTGTGTCACTTAAGCTACTAAGGAATATCAATTAGTTTATTTTTTGCTGAGAGGTTGCTCACAGACAGATGGTGGCATCCTGTTCCATGAGGGAGATTTCTATCCCCTGCCTTGTACAGATCTAGTGGTGATAGTGTACTTTGTTAGGCCCATCGGTAGTAGTTGCCCAAGTCTTCAGGCCAGACTTTATTAATCACATTACCAAACCTATTTGAAGTTGTGAAGGCCTACGTGTTCATGTGTGCCATTACGTCCCAGTATATTCCACAAACTAAGCAGTATTAAGCCCCCTGAGTGAGAGAGAGTAATAGGTATTTCTTTTTCCCTATGCATTATACAATAGGTGTCCTGTAAACTCTGTGATGTTGCCCTCTATACTCAGTTGGTTTGATACTGCTGTGTATGGCTCTTTAGTTTTCATGCACAGCACTATCAAACCGTTAATGACTCCCACCTTGTTGATTTGGACCAGACCATTTATCTTATTTTGTCTCTGGACAACCGCATATCTGCAATTTCCCGTTGGACCCCGTCTCTTTTATGCAGAGGTAGAGCTTTTCAAACTTTTGTCATGTGATCAGCATGTTGTTCTACGCAGAGGGAGGGCGATATACTGTATGGCCAACATTCTTCCTCATAGGAAACGGTTACATGTTTAGAACTCAAACATATAAGATGGTGATTCATAATGTCTATAGAACTAAAGATGATTCTTGTTGCTACCATAAATAATATTTTGGCTACTGCGCGTTATTTATACATGGGTTGAAGAAAGGAAAAATAACAAGTAAATTCCAAAGAATAACTTCACATATTTCATCACTGTTTTTCATTTGTCATATGCCTATGCAGCACCCATTTGGTAGTTTGTCATTAGATTATCCATACTACCCTTTCGGGAATAGGACCCACCACACTCGCTTTGGTTCATCACTTGCCGCCTGGAGAGCACAGTAAAACCCCCGCTGCTGGTTCTCCACTTCATTGTGAATTCGATCGTATTGCTTTACCATGTTTTGAAAATCCTTGGTGGGTATCAATCAAATGTGGCCGACCTACCCACTCGTTGTTACATCAGTAGGCCTATTCGTTTCACTCTAGCTAACCTATATTGCATTTTTTTTATTTCTCCCTCTCTGCGGTGGTGGCGAGCCAGCGGACGAACACGGTACAGCAAGGGTGCGCACGAGAAAAGGCAGACCGTAGACGGCGAGTGAAAGACACGGTGTTTTGGTGGGACTGAATTGCGGGCTACACTATCTCTCTTGGATGATTATATTTTAACCTCCATTCTTCGGATTTTCGAAAGCGAAAACAACTTCGTGTGTGTATGGGACACGCGTCACCTTCGCTGTGGGCTGTGTTATGCGTGTTGAAATATGATGAAGAGGCTGAAGAGCGTGCAGATTTCTAACGGACGGCGGCGGCATGAATAAAATAGGCTACGTTTTTATCCGCCTACTGTACCTTACAGAATACAAACCCTGATGCTTGTGATTCTCCGGCTTTCTACAGATGATTCTGTGACATGCAACGTGGACCGCTATAAACGGACCCGCCAATAAAGAGGCACATGTTTTACTATCCATCCGGTGATGCCTTTTTTAATGATTCGCCTAATGGAATAATGAAGATACGATAAACTTTAGGCTACTCTTGCTTTGCGATGGCGGCATTTTCTGATCAATATGCTACGTAAAGTAACGAAACATCTGTACCGTTACAGCGTGGATTCCGCATATTGCGTTATTTTACATCACTAGATTTAGCGCGGATTAGCCTACGTATAAACGGTGACATTCATTTTAAATCTGTCATATTTGTTTATCTGGGAGGCTATTGAAATAGTACAAAATACCTAATACATGTCATAGCTTATAGTCTATGCTAATGTTAGGTACACATTAAGTAGCCTATTGATCTTGGGCAAACGTGATTGCTAAATTGCAGCGGTAACCTTTGCCTATGCAAGTCCAATCGATTGCACGATAAGGAGAGTTCTGGCAATCTCTTTCCTCAGTTGTCACAGGGGTGTGTTTTTCAGCCACGCATATCAACTTTTTACACATGCTACAAGACACATAGAAAAGCTTCTCAGCACAGTGTGTGCGAGAGTGGAGTATAGCGTATTGCTGATTTAGGCAATCATAAAGTTTAGGCAATCATAAAGAACAACAATTTCAATGGTTTTCCGAAAGTTGCCCGGTGTGTCTGCATCGGGCATGGGACTTCGCCTATCCCAGAAATTTGTGTTTCTACTTTTTCTCTCGGGCTTGGTAACTCTATGTTTCGGGGCTCTCTTCTTCTTACCCGATTCTGTCCGTTTGAAACGTATTTTTCTCTCAAAGACAGAGAGCCAGCCTGTAACGGTAGGGTCTGATAATGATTTAAGGGATCATCTAAAGAAGGGGGCAAAGGACATGGAACATCTCCGTGGCATCACCTCAGCCAAGGGGGAAACCAGCACAAAACTGAAATCCTTGAGCCGCAAGCCCTCTATCACCAATGAGGCAAAAGCGGACGAGAAAGTCGTCGGCGGGGAAGCTTTGGAGGACTTGACGATGTCGAGGTCTAAAACAGAGTCGTCTTCTAAGGATGAGAAAGTGACATCGTCTTCTAACCAGCGTGCCAACACAGATACTTCTTTTGATTACAACAAGTTTAAAAAATGTCTCCTAAAACCGCCCCTGGGGATTGAACATGGAAAGTCGAGCCACCCTCAGACTCTACATCGTCGGGACAAAGTCAAGGAGGTAAGAGGACAATGTTATTAAGCAATTTATTTACGCAACAGATTTTCCTACGGTGTAGAAGTATTTAAGATAGTCACAATGGGATAAGCCACTCTAATGGAATATGTAAGTAATCAGCACGTGCGTAATTGCGCATCACATTGTCAACAGAAATATGTTTTGTTTTTGTGTCGGAATCGCCTGAGGAAAAGTAGTAATATTATGTAAAATATTTGTCAACGCATGCTTCCTGTCAGACCTGATGAGGTTGTGTGATAAACATCAGACCATACAGTCACTCAAGATTGTTAGTGACAAAATGATACTCATCCGGGTGCATAACACAATGGTTGTAGTTACTAGGCATTACGGCTAATTAAGTTTATTTCGGGACAATTCTCTCTACACAACAGCTATTACGTTTTGAACACATAACTGGGTAGACTGCTATGGGAATATATCTCCAGGTGTTTTACGGCGGCTTGCTCTTGTTTACCACCGTGGAGTTCTGTAATGCCCGAGTGCAGACTGTGTCCATACGGTATCAAACGTCAAGACATCCGAGAGAACCGATGAAACGGAGCATAGCGCGGCGACATTCAGGCAGTGTCCGGTGTGTGTGGATGGCTTTGGGACATTGTATGTGACATCGATGTGGCATGCTGTCATTCCTACTTAACATTGTCACGGTGTGACTGTCCTCACACCCGGAGGTCATATTACGTGGCAACGCGCAACCAACTGTCCCACACCTTTGTCAGTAACATGTTTGTCCTAGTATTGAATTTGAGGGAAGTGCTGACTTATTTCCATTGCTTTGATAACCCTATTTGAAAGTGAATGGAAATGGAAAATGTCCCATTTTGCTGAGCTGAGCAAGCCTGGAGGTCTTTGTATATAGACCCACTAACAAGGAACTATTATTATTTCAACAGCACCCTACAAAGCAATTGTCTGTACTCAGGTCCAGTGTGGGTTTCACATGCAGTGCATTGAATCAAGCACTGACCCTTCTCCCTATAGCATTGTTTTAGATAACAGTAATAACTAGACTGTACGAAAAGCCAACTCAGCTGATAGTTTATTTGGCGTTTTGAGTTCTCAGTACAGGTTAGTTGTGATAGCCACACTTGGCTGGAGTGCAATTGTAATTTCACTTGCCTTTGCAATTCAGTTGAGGTTGTAACAATTGTTTTGTAATCGTCTGCGATGAATTCTTGCACAATCCTGTTGCAACTGGTTGATTTACAGTTAGAGGTTAAAACCATGTGTATGTACAGTATATCTGTATCTGTAGTATATCTGTTACTCAGTTTCATGGTCTTGGCAATCTTCTTATAGCTTAGGCCATCTTTATGTAGAGCAAAATTTCTTTTTTTCAGATCCTCAGAGAGTTCTTAACCATGAGGTGCCATGTTGAACTTCCAGGGACCAGTATGAGGGAGTGTGAGAGCGATAACACCAAATTTAACACACCTGCTCCCCATTCACACCTGAGACCTTGTAACACTAACGAGTCACATGACACCGGGGAGGGAAAATGGTTAATTGGGCCCAATTTGGAAATTTTCACTTAGGGGTGTACTCACTTTTGTTGCCAGGGGTTTAAACGTTAATGGCTGTGTGTTGAGTTATTTTGAGGGGACAGCAAATTTTAACTTTTATACAAGCTGTACACTCACTACTTTACATTGTAGCAAAGTATAATTTCTTCAGTGTTGTGACATGAAAAGATATAATCAAAATATTTACAAAAATGTGAGGGGTGTACTCACTTTTGTGAGATACTGTACATGCACCAATCAGCCATGACATAATGACCACCTGCCTAATATTGAGTAGGTCACCTTTTGCCGCCATAACAGCCCTGACCCATCGAGGCATGGACTGCACTAGACCTCTGAAGGTGTGCTGTGGTATCTGGTACCAAGACGTTAGCAGCAGCTCCTTTAAGTCCTGTAAGTTGAGAGGTGGGGCCTCCATGGATTGGACTTGTTTGTCCAGCACATCCAACAGATGCTCCAGTGGATTGAGATCTGCGGAATTTGGAGGCCAAGTCAACACCTTGATGTGTTCCTCAAACCATTCCTGAACCATTTTTGCTTTGTGGCAGGGCACATTATCCTGTTGAAAGAGGGCAATGCCATCAGGGAATAAAGTTGCCATGAAAGGGTGCACATGGTCTGCAACAATGCTCAGGTAGGTGGTACGTGTCAAAGTAACATCCACATAAATGGCAGGACCCAAGGTTTCCCAACAGAACATTGCCCAAAGTGATCTCCAGGTAAGCAACCCACATGCTCCTGGCCATCCATGTGATGTAAAAGACAACGTGATTCACCAGACCAGGCTACTTTCTTCCATTACTCCGTGGTTCATTTCAGATGCTCACGTGCCCATTGTAGGTACTTTTAGCAGTGGTCACAGGGGTCAGCATGGGCACCCTGACTGGTCTGTGGCTACGCAGCCCTATACGCAACAAACTGCAATGCACTGTGTGTTCTGACACCTTTCTATCAGTACCAGAATTAACTGTTTCAGCAATTTGAGCTATAGTAGCTCGTCTGTTGGATTGGACCACATGGGCCAACCTTTGTACCCCATGTTCTTAAATGAGCCTTGGCCGCCCATGACCCTGTCGCCGGTTTACCACTTTTCCTTCCTTGGACCACTTTTGATAGGTACTGACCACTGCAGACCAGGAACACCCCACATGGGCTGCAGCTTTGGAGATGCTCTGACCCAGTCGTATAGACATCACAATTTGGCCCTTGTCAAAGTCACTCAGATCCTTATGCTTGTCCATTTTACCTGCTTCTAACACATCAAGTTTGAGGACAGAATGTTCACTTGCTGCCTAATATATCCCACCCACTGACAGGTGCCATGATAACTAGATTATCAGTGTTATTCACTTCACCTGTCGGTGGTCATTATATATATACACACATTACCTTTCAAATGTTTGGTGTCACTTAGAAATGTCCTTCTTTCTGAATGAAAAGAAAAAAAATTGTCCCTTGAAATAACATCAACTTTATCAGAAATACATTGTAGACATTGTTAATGTTGGAAATGATTATTGTAGCTGGAAATGGCTGATTTCCAATGGAATATCTGCATAGGCGTTCAGAGGCTCATTATCAGCAACCCTCACTCCTGTGTTCCAGTGGCACGTTGTCTGCTAATCCAAGTTTATAATAATTATTAAGTCCTTTTGTGATTATTTTAACACCACTGAAAACTGTTGTGCTGATTAAAGAAGCAATAAAACTGTCCTATAGACCAGTTCTGTATCTTCTGCCTCAGTGCTTGTGGGTTTGATTACAGGTTCAAAATGGTCAGATTTTATTTTCCTTTCTTCAGAATTTAATTAATCTAACAGTGACCACAGACTTTTGAACGGTAGTGTATATGTTTACAGTGTAGCATCACACGTTCCAATAGCTGAATATGCATAACATTGTATCTGTTCTGTCCTATTGTTACGAGAGATTCCACAGTCTCAGGCCGTTTGTCAGAGTTCCAGAACAATCATCTCTAACCCTGGTGCCTTGCTTTCACAATGCTAATGGCATCCCAAATGACACCCTTTTGCCCACATAGGGCACTAATATTTATTTGAGTCCCATGAGGAGTCTTATGGAGCCTGCTGAAAAGTGGTGGCCACGTCACCAGCCTCTAGTTTGTCCAGCTTTATAGCCGTAGACATTTAAGAATAAACACATAAAAACATTATAGTTCAGGCTTTTAGGAACTATGAGGAAGTACGAGCGGGGGCAAGTGCTGCAGTGAGTTACCGGGACTGTACCATGGGCGACATGGAAACAGCAGGGCTATAAAACACTCATTATCTGTGGGGAATGTGACTAGTGAGACAGGGAGAGGAAACCAAAAGGCATGTGCCCTCCATGCCCACTGTGCTCGTGTCGTATCAGACATGAGTGGGATTCGGTTTCCCAAGGGCACTGCTCGTGGTGGCAAGTTCCAGGAAGGTGACCCTGTAGAAAATGGCAGATAAATGTTCAACGGCCAAAACCCACATGACGCCTCCCAACGTAGGCAGTTATACTCGTGTATACACACCACCAATCCCACCCCCTTCATATGCGTGACCCCGGCACCCTTTTTATTCCTCAACTCTTTGATATTCTGCCTCATTGGGTTGCTGCATAGGAGTGATACCAGAGAAGGGGCTATTGGCAGATTACTACTGAGGTAGCCGTTGGCTGAAGCAAGAGAATCTTGATTTCTCTTCTTTGTGCCTTTCAAGTTGGTGATATCTTCATTACCTTCGGACAAGGTTATTAGTCACTGTAGACAAGCGCGGCGTACAGCTCTACTGCTGTGGCAGGGCCTCAGAACAAACACTTTTGTTTGTGCAAACAGAACTTTGTCGGCACGAATCGAGGAATGCTCTTCTTCTGCCCTTTGCGGAGCACACACACTCATACACACACACACACACACACACACAGAGGCAAGCGTCCATCTGTCTTTATCTCACTGTTGGCACAACATCACGCACATCAAACGACAATCAGATCCTTAAAAGAAAATCTACCTCAATATATTGTCATATTTTTCTTATTTCTTTTTAATGTGGGACTGCCCTGTGTGTGTGTTTTGGTAAGTGTGTGTATAAATGTGAGTGTAGGTGTGTGTGATGCGCTTCTGCAAGGCTTATTTGTGAGACCCTGCCGAACATTGTGCTCACCCAGAGGCTTTTTGTGTCAGAGAGAGACTCCAAATGCTGTGATAAGGCCCTGTGTGTGTGTTTGTGTGTGTGTCTGTGTGTGTGTCTGTGTGTGTGTCTGTGTGTGTGTCTGTGTGTGTGTCTGTGTGTGTGTTGTGCATACGCTTATCTCTGCTTGCATGTGTTTTGACTGTTTCGTTTG
The DNA here is from genome assembly GCF_011004845.1 of Esox lucius. Taxonomy (NCBI): domain Eukaryota; kingdom Metazoa; phylum Chordata; class Actinopteri; order Esociformes; family Esocidae; genus Esox; species Esox lucius. Next base: position 10,594,244 of record NC_047588.1, on the reverse strand, counting down.
GCATTTGAATAAGATGTTTGGCAATTTTGGTCTGAAGAGTTGCCACAACTGTCCTAACAAACGGAAATCCCAAACACCGGCACTTCAAGCTCCTTCTGCTTTTTCCGACTTGTTTGAAACGAGAGGTCATTCAAGGTCAAATCACTTCTCTTTTTCAGAAGGGTCCATTCGGAGAGGGAGATTACTTTTAAAGGTATAATAAAATCCCCACAACATTTTTATATATTTTCAAGTGAATCCAGTGGAAAGTCATGAAGCACAAAAACATCCAAAGCTAACTCATAAAACCTTGAGTTTATTGTCCCTCACTTCCACCAATTGTAGGGATTTTCTATTCTCCTATACCACACTTCTCACCAATAAAAAAAAAACACCCTCCAGACAACTGAAAATATGTTGACTGTCCATCTTATGGTCCGTTGTGAAACGTAAATTGGTGACTGGCTGAATAAGAAGCTGCTGTTAAATTTGGTCGCTGTGTCCTGCTGCTGTCCTCCAGCCAGCTGTGTGCGGTGACCTCCATCAACCTCGCGTTCCTGTCTCCAGCTAAGAGCCAGGTGCACAAAGGAGACCTCACCATGAGCAGGAAAATGGCTGATTTCCAAACAACTACAAGGCCCAGTTAGAATAGTCTAGAAATCCTTTCTTTCTCTTTTTCTTTCCTTCCTTCCTTCCTACTTAGCACAGATCTATAAGTAATTGACCAGGTGTAGTTTAGGTTATGTTACCACCTCACATTATAGTCACCAATCCAACCAATCCAGATTTTGAAGGAATTCTTGAGATGTTTAAAGGAAGACCTTTTTTAACAGTGTTCAAACAGGGCCCTAAAACATTTCTTCCTCCTCTCTCTGCCTGTGGTTCTCTGTCGGGGGTGGAGGAGCAGGAAACGTTTGTGTTCCTTCACTGGCTTGGTGGAAGAAGGGCAAATGTCAGACGCTGGTGCCTGTTACGTGAGCCCGTTATTTTCTCTGCGCCGTGCATGTGGGGGAGTGTGCAGCTGAGTCCCGTCGGATATTGGAATATTGCACAAGTCGATCAAGGATATTACCGACGCGTCTAACCTGTACTTATTGTGACTCAGACGAGGGAAACGTGCTGTATCAGTACAATCCCAGGGGAGACCACACTACTGGTGTGTAGGAGTAGATTAAAGATGATGCACATCCCCTCATCCCCTCATCCCCACATCCCCTCATCCCCACATCCCCTCATCCCCATGGGAGGAAACTAGAGAAGCCACTGAGCAAGGACAAAAGAACGGTATCAGTGGAGAGTAGCTGTGGGCTTACACATCCTTTTTGCATTCAAGGCAGTTTTTTCCCCCTTCCTTCGTACAGAGGGCACTAGCTCCAGGGCAAGTCTCTGTCGGGGCATGCTTTTCAAGAGGTATGCCCGTGTGATTACCTCTTGGATAGAGTTACAAGGCCTAGATTACCCTGCCTGTGTGTGTGTGTGTGTGTGTGTTGGGGGCCAAAAGGGAAGATCCTCTCTGGAAGTAGAATATTATGTGACAGCTCATCTTGAATGAATGGAGGACGCTGTCTGCTTGACCTCTCTTCAAGGAGAAGCCACTTTAAGGCTATCATCAGAGATTGGCTTTTCAGGGAATGAGGAGCCACTACTGGAAGACCTTATTCTTATGAATATGTGATTTATTTTCTCTATTTCCAGAGCTTGTTGTTGTGTGTACATATGTGCAAGAGAGGGTCATTGAGCTCGGACTGGGAATGACAAAGTCTGAAAGGGGTCTGAGAGTCTAAAGTCCAGATGCAACTGATGGCAGGAAAAAGGGATTTGCTGACATGGTGGACGTGACCATTCGATGTTGCAAGATGTTTCTCCAAATGACACATTATTTTCTTTGTTTTGTGTGATTTTCTTTTCCCTCCCCTGTTCCAGTCATATTGTATGTTTCCCTCCCCCTGTTCCACTCATAATGTATGTTTCCCTCCCCCTGTTCCAGTCATAATGTATGTTTCCCTCCCCCTGTTCCACTCATAATGTATGTTTCCCTCCCCTGTTCCACTCATAATGTATGTTTCCCTCCCCTGTTCCACTCATAATGTATGTTTCCCTCCCCCTGTTCCAGTCATAATGTATGTTTCCCTCCCCTGTTCCAGTCATAATGTATGTTTCCCTCCCCCTGTTCCACTCATAATGTATGTTTCCCTCCCCCTGTTCCAGTCATAATGTATGTTTCCCTCCCCCTGTTCCACTCATAATGTATGTTTCCCTCCCCTGTTCCACTCATAATGTATGTTTCCCTCCCCCTGTTCCAGTCATAATGTATGTTTCCCTCCCCCTGTTCCACTCATAATGTATGTTTCCCTCCCCCTGTTCCACTCATAATGTATGTTTCCCTCCCCCTGTTCCAGTCATAATGTATGTTTCCCTCCCCCTGTTCCAGTCATAATGTATGTTTCCCTCCCCTGTTCCAGTCATAATGTATGTTTCCCTCCCCCTGTTCCAGTCATAATGTATGTTTCCCTCCCCTGTTCCAGTCATAATGTATGTTTCCCTCCCCCTGTTCCAGTCATAATGTATGTTTCCCTCCCCCTGTTCCACTCATAATGTATGTTTCCCTCCCCCTGTTCCACTCATAATGTATGTTTTCCCTCCCCCTGTTCCAGTCATAATGTATGTTTCCCTCCCCCTGTTCCACTCATAATGTATGTTTCCCTCCCCCTGTTCCACTCATAATGTATGTTTCCCTCCCCCTGTTCCAGTCATAATGTATGTTTCCCTCCCCCTGTTCCACTCATATTGTATGTTTCCCTCCCCCTGTTCCACTCATAATGTATGTTTCCCTCCCCCTGTTCCACTCATAATGTATGTTTTCCCTCCCCCTGTTCCAGTCATATTGTATGTATGCTTTGTGGACCTCTCACGGGCATGTCTACTGGTTTAATGGCTTGCGTTACTTTCCTGTAACACCAAGCAGTCATGTCTTGGTCTCTGTAAACCGAGCGCAGCGGTTTACACAGATTAGGGATCTCAAACTATGTTGTAATTGGAGTTAAATTTGGTTTAAAGTTCATTTGAAGGTTTCTCTTACCCCTCATAGCACTGGCATGTTTGGGTTTTTGAACCCACAGGGTAGCTTCCTTACACTTGTTTGATCCTTATGAAATTGTACTTTGTCAAGTAACTAGTTAAACTTTTTTTTTTTACAATGACTTGCCCTGAAAATACAGAGGAAAGAAAAGTCAATTTTGTTTTGTAGTGCTGTTGAAAATGTGGGCTCAATAGAAATAAAATAATAATACTTCTCATATTTGGCACAGAAGTGTGTTCCACGACAAGATATGGATTTAGCCCCTAAGATGCGTGGTGGCTACTATTCCTCATCAGTCCCATTAAATCCCTCATTGAAAAAGCTGAAATTAAGCACTTTCATTCATTTTCTACCCCCCTCGCATCAATATCTTGATTCCAAGCTTAGAGTCTCATCTTTCTTCAAGCTCAGTTAATAGCCAGTATTGTTCCAAAGTTAGAGCTACTATTAATTTGATCTAAATAATTTCCTCTGTTACGCAGGTCATTTGAGTGTGTTAGGGTTAACATTGGCAAAGACACTCCTTTAGACTACTAGTTGAATTATTAGACTTAATTTCCATAAAAGGACATTGTAATTATTAATTGACATTATTGTGAAAGGATCTGAGTCTTGTTGGGGCATTGCTTTTGAAAGCCAACAATTACTATTCATCTCCATTATGCCTGCTGTCAACTCTGGTTGCACTTTCTCAGTATTTTGCGCAGTCCGATGGCCTGTTGACAAAGACCCAACCTTTTGTACATTCTCTCTCTCTCTCTCTCTCTCTCTCTCAATTTATTTCAATTCTCTCTCTTTTATTTCAATTCTCTCTCTCCCAGAGGTTTGTCTTGGTCATCTCTGACATTATTAGCTGCACAGAAAACAGAGAGGGTGAGACAGGAAGAGACTCAAAGTCAAGAGACAACAAGAGGGGGTGAAAGAGAGTGTCATGTTCCCTCCCACAGTCAGGCAGTCATATAGAGACCATGCCGATATCACTGTGTGCAGACGCTCTTAAGCAGGCCATATGCTTACAGGCTGAACTGCTTCACAAACTTATACAGACAGCATTTTGCAGAGTGTTTGTTTGATTTGACATTCGCCTGGGTTTTGGGGTTTTTATCAGCAGTTTTTTGCACCAAGTTTGTTCAGCTGACGTCCGGGGCCCTCGCTTTTGGGCCCTCGCTGATTGGTTTAACATTGCCGTGATTGGTTTAACATTGCTGTGATTGGTTCTTGTGGAGAGTGAAAAATGGAGGAGTTTCTTCAAGGACCTGTATCAATCAATCAATCAAATGTATTTATAAAGCCCTTTTTACAACAGCAGTTGTCACAAAGTGCTTTTACAGAAACACCTGGCCTTAAACCCCAAGGAGCAAACAACAGTAGTGATGAATTTCAGTGGCTAGGAAAAACTCCCTAAGAAGGCCGAAATTTAGGAAGAAACCTAGAGAGGACCCAGGCTCGGAAGGGTGACCAGTCCTTTTCTGGCTGTGCCGGGTGAGATATTAAGAGTCCAATTGGAATAATTAATATGTCATCATCCAGTGAAGAAGACTAGTTTTCATGTAGAACTACGTAACTAGGAGGTCTGCACAAAATCAAAATAAATGACAGACTTCTTGACTTCTCTTTGATTGTGTCTAATATTGAGGCAGTGTTGCTGTGGAGAGAAAAAAAGGCTTTATTTTTGCTACAGCGTCTCAGGATTGATAACAGTATTATTGCTGCTTTTTCTCATTTTATAAGAGTTTTTTAGCAGTATGTTTGCTTCCTTTACCTTGGAGCATGTCAGACCTGGTCTGAGCATGCCTTTACAGTACAACTTTAATGCCACAGCTTTTCCCAGTCAGTTCTCATGCAGGCAACCTGTGTGTGTGTGTGTGTGTGTGAACCAGAAAAAGTCCCAGGGATGGCCCTGTTTGCCGCAGGCTGAGTTGACATCTCTGGTGGGTGCCAAATGAGACCCATTTCTTCCCCTTTTTCTCTTCATCTCCTCCCTTGCACCACAAATGCCAGAGAGATGAATAAAGTGGGAGATATAGATGGAGACAGACAGAGAGAGAGATAGAGAGAGAGAGAGACAGAGAGAGAGTTGGCACTATAGAGAGAAGGAGATGGAGGGAGAGCAAAATGGCCTAGTTTTAACCTGCTGCCCTTCCCCCCAACCCCTATCTTTCATTCCTGTCTAATTGGTCAGAAACAAGTTTCGTGCAAATCTGGCACATCTCTGAGAATACAGGGCAACGAGGAGACAGTGAAGAGGCCTGCTCTCCATAACTCACATTTGCCCACTCTGTGTCCTGTCCTCTTGTTTTTCTCTGTCGGTCTCTGTTTCTTTCTTTCTCTCTCTCTCTCTGTCCATCTTCCTGTTTGTCTCTATGTTTCTTTTGCTCTCTGTCTGTCTCTCAGTTTCTTTCTCTCTCTGTCTCTCTCTCTTTCTCTCTGTTGCCCTTAAGTCTATGCTACCCTATGAACTGTATCTGTAGACTGTGACTGCTAGCTTTGGTACAATGGACAACTGGGCTAAGCTTCTGTGTTATATTCAAATGGCCTGCCATCTGCACTGTATTATTGTCTGATTATGCAGAATTAAACAGTATTACGTGGCAGTAACCCATATATAATAAATGGAGATGGTAGATATTATTTTCACAGCATTCCTCCACACAGCTCAAGCATCTTTCTGAAGGCGGAACAGAAGCTGCTCTAATCTAATTGAATAACCCTCTCTGAGGTACCTGGTCCGTTAGTAGACCAGGTTATAGGGTCTCTATGGGGAACAACATTCTACAGTGCTGTGGGGACAACTATCTTCTAGTAGTCACACTGTAATCTATCTTGATCTCCGACTCTCCATTATGTGGCAAGATTCCATTAAAGTGTTTCCATAGCAATTTTCCTCTCGGTCAGCATTGGTTGGAGACTGTCCACTTGGAAGGGCCGTCCTTGTCGGAGAAGGGTATTTAGTTCATTATAATCACAATTAAGCTGCTAATCAAACTGAGGTAATGATACTAAGTATCACAGACCATAGCGCAGATCTTCCTCGGTGTTTGAATGATTTGTTTCAGAATGGCATTTTTTTATGCTTTGGCTGCTGTGTCCATAAAAACAAAACAATCAGGAAATAAGCACCCTTCGATAAGCAACAAACTATTGTTTATATGTATGTGTCGGAGCCAGATTTCAGATCATTAATTATACTGGAAGTATTAGTGACAAGGTTCTGAACCTCAGTTCCCTGAGAGAGACATTTAATAAGCTGGGTTTATTCGCACTGAGATTTGCCTCTATTTTTCTGACAGTAACTGTCAGAAAAACTACAACCCTAATGCTAATGTCTCCTTTCGCTTGTTTTTAACTGGAGTGAGAAAATAAGAAGGTCCGCCATGAACAAACGGGGTGCGAAATGTAGCTGTGGATCGCTTCGAATGCAAAACAATGTATTTTGATTCCTTGGAGACCCAGTAAAGTCTGTTGTGAAGAGCAGTCATGGCGTTATCTGTGATTAACAGGAAACGACAACTGGGCGTAGTGAGAATACTACCTCGTGTATTTTACCCTGTAGCTCCAGTTGTGGTATTGGTGAACAGTGTCGGAAATAACCCCAAACCGCAAGGCCTCACCCATGTCTGTGCACAAGAGGCAGTGTGTTGTAGGAACGGGGTGATGTGTGTTAAGTAATAATGACATTACATAGGGGAAGTCATTGTTCTTTCTTTTTCAATACGTATATTGAAATGAAATTAGCATGAAAAGATAGGCAAACTGACAGATGCACTCTCAAACAACAGTTCCACCCTTTGTCAAACCTCTTTCCTGTGGCTAAATTCTATTTCACACTTCAGCGTAATCATGATACCAACGACGGAGAAAGCTTTCATGGTGGCAATTGCCTCCTCTCGGTTTCATCATCTACTGCTTGAATAAAAGACGAGGCTGATTCATATGTTTCCCCTGGAGGGCTGGAGTATCTATGACTAACGGGCATTCCCATTCAAGTTCTGCTGTAGGTGGACAGGCAGATGTCCCTTCATAGACAAGGGACATGCCACTGGAATCTCTGTGGCACTTTCATTTCGTATCACGGTAATACCATGGTATTTCTACTAACTTGGTACAATCCGAATCATGAGCTTCAACAGGATCTTTCGCTGGGGTCCTGTCCTTGAACGAAGATAGTACAGCTGAACACAATCTTAACTTTTTTTTTTCTGTTTGAAATAACATTAATTGGAAGTATAGGGGAGCTTTTCTATATTCCTACCATGATAGTTGGACCACCCTGTCTTGAACCTGTCATCGTATATATAACTGTTCCATCGTGGTTCATTCTTAGAAGGGTTTTGAGTGTACCGATATCCAGAACGTGTAGTAGGAAGTTACCATAACAGGTTCTGTGATGATTAAGGCCCGGTTTCTACGTCTCGTCTAATGATGACGGTGCCAATTTTCTTCCAGTCAAATCTATCAGACTTCAAAGTTTCAAACTTCAAAGCTCTCTCTATCTGTTAATGGAGCCCAAACACGTTGGCGGTTCATTGGTTTTGCAAGCCAGTTTGTCTTGCGTTACGGCTACAGACTGAGTTGTGTGGAAGAGGACAGTTCTATTTATTTTGTTAGATCCAAGGAACATCTGAAAGGCTTTAAGTGGGTCACAGTGCCAAAAGTTTCACAAAATGCTGTTCGGAGATATTAAGCTTGAGGCCAATTCATACACGCCTCCAGTGCTTCATGGGTCGGCTGGCTCCCAGAATATGCTAAGTGGGAAAAATGAATCGCCTGCGGACAGTTTACATACATGTCTAGAAATTGGCTGAATAAAAACGCTTGAAACGTATACGTACAGGTGAATGATAAATATACAGGCAAATGAAAAGCAGAATGTGATTCAATAGGATTTGCTTGTGCGTTGTCATGTTGTGTGAAAAGACAGAATGAGAAATAGAGTTAGGGAGGTGGTGCAGTGAAACTGTCAGGAACTTTCCCCTTGATTCTTCCCCCAGTACAACGAGATGGATAGTCACAATTCATTCTCTGGTGACCATTAATTCAAAGAGCCGAGCACAAAATAGCTTAAAGCGCCAAGTATGGAGAAATAGAGCGGCGAGGGAGAGAGAATAGATAGCTATCACTTGAGAGGAGAGGTAGAAAGAGAAAGAGAAGAGAGATGGTTCACTTGCACTCTCCCTCTGGGGTTAGTCTGGGAGGTAGTTCAGCAGGAGGCATTGGCTTCCATCACACTGATTCTGTTCATCTCAGTGGGTGTCAGCCCTAGCCTGGGTTAGATCCGTTAAAAGCTAATTCCCCAGAGGAGTCTGAGGAATGCTTCCTTCACAGGGGTCAACAAGACTTAGCTTACTGAGGGGGGAATGAGATTCCAGGTACAGAATCCCAACAATTGGTGTTTTCCTCAATGTCACGCCAGGCCATTTACTGGCGATTCTGACCTCCATACTATCCTTTACCCTGGTCCCTGCAGACTATAAACACTTAGGGGAGCTATAAATAGCATGCAGCTTGCACATCAGAGATATACGCTGTCCTTTATGTAATTCATATTCCATTTGACCCCAGAATGTCCCCGTCAGAGCGTCTCCCTGTGCCAATGTAATAGAATCAGATCACGATACATTTTGAAGTTGGAATGAGAAAAAGCAAAAGTGTTAAACTGAATGACAAATAAATCGGTGTTAATTTCATAAACGGTATTCTAGCAAACCAGCAGTTAGAAATTGAATTATTGCACATGTTCTTCAGATGAGTTTCCGACGTCTCCGGAGCCCTGGTCCAGACAGCTAATGGTTTGAGGCTCCTGTGCCTGGGTGGGATTCTTCACTGTTCACCATTCCTGCTCTACTCATTCTGCTGCCCACAAAACAGGCTGCTCTGGCAAATGGAGCTCACTTAATAAAGTTACTGTAGCTCAAAGCTGTATCAATGTCTGCGAGTTTGTATAATTATATTATTTCACATAAAAAAGCTGAATATAATAGCGTTGTAGAATAGTTAAAATGCATTGACAAATGCTCAGCTTTGTGCTGAAAAGGAGATGCAAAAGAAAAGATCTTGTTGCAATCAATGAAAGTGGCTACATTCCTGGCTCTCTGTGGTGTCTTCCTGGAGGGTCGAGCTGAAATTATATGTTGGGTTCCATTTTCTGCTGCTGACAGGTTGCTCGGAGCTATTGTCAATACTGGAAACAGATCAAATCAGCTTCTATAATGGGGCAATAAAGATATTTTTGGCAGTTGCAATTAACCTTTCAGTTGTTGGAGTATAAATTCAATTAACTAATTGGGCTACAAAGGAATGAGATAATTGAGTAATTGAGTAATTGATACCGATATCAACGACACAAAATATTGAATGCATTAAATCCTACGAAGATGTTCTGAATGTATTTGAATGTATATGCTCTAACCATTTCTCCATGTGCTCTACCTTATAATATTCTTTACCTTATGTAAAATAAAATGTAATGAGTAATTCTGTTTAATTTATATTTTTCTTACGTAGTTATTGAAAATGTACTCAATACACGCTATGCAAATCTGCAAAAAATAATGAATTCATATCATACAAAAGCATTTCACTGAATACTATTTTTTGGACAGCAAAATATGAAAACCAGAAGTCATATTGTTGTTGCAGAATCTCTAATGTTGCTTGCATGACACTACTATATTGTAGTCAATTGTAGCTATCGAATTGTGACAGTTAGCTAGCTAGCTAGCTTTTTACCTTTGGGTGTCTCTCAGACGTGGCTACCTGCATTATATCAATGTGACAGCCACTTAGTGACAGTTACACACAGACATGTGTGTGCATAGACATAGTCAGTTACTTTTCTCTGACCTCACTCGCTAGCTTGATACTCCAGGATGTTGTTGCTTGGCTCTGATTGAAAACTGTCTACTTAACTGAACAAGTATTCTTTCAATAATAGATTATATTGGAAGGGTTTTTTGACTAGATGACTAACCTTGAGTGCATCCAGAAAGTATATAGACCCCTTCACTTTTTCCATATTTTGTTACACTTCAGCCTGATTCTGAAAATGAACACCTGTGCTGCTTCCACCTGATCCAGGAGTCTCCACTGCCTGTTTAGAGGGAAGGAAGCCTGAAGTGCACTGCTAGCATGAACACATGATGTTGTAGGTTGACAAACCTTCCCACCTACAAAGCGTGGGAAGCTAACAGGAGCTCTTTTGACGTGATGGTTTGACAGTCAGATGAAAACATCATTACTGTTTGTGTTCATGTCACACCTTTGGTTGATGCTTGGCAATGTGGGTGGATTGACTTCCTGCCTGTTGGGCCCTGTCTGAGGCCTCCCCCGGATAGGACCACAGTGTCACTGGACCCCCCTGTAAGGTCAGTTCACCTTATCCACTGTAAATCCTTGTAAATCTAAGGAATGCGCTCTTTAAATATTCCTTGTCTCCGGCTCCGTTTAAACTTAAGGGGACATGAGATCTTGGCCCACACCTCCGGAGTACCAGGCTTGTAAGACTCGTTGCTGTCCTTGTTTCCTAGCCTCTGTGCTTCAACACTGTTGTTGCTTGCTCCTTGGGGTTTCAGGCTGGGTGTTTTATAAAAGCACTTTGTGACAACTGCTGATTTAAAATGGGACTTATACATTCATTTGTTTGATTGATCACAAGGTCATACAACAGTATATGAGTTATAAGACACAGGGACTCTTTACTATGCCTACTAAGCCCATACAAAATTGATAGGGATACAATTTAATTAAATGATTAGACCCCATAAGAAAAGCAAGTCCCAGCGGTACAAATTAATAGAATTCCACCTCTAATGCTAGGCCTTTTGATTCTGCTTGTTCTGAACTCTAGAGAAGTGACATACCTAGCTGATATGGGATGTTGATGTGATTGACTAGAAGAATGAAAACGTTATGCGAACACATCTTGTCATTTCTCATGTGATTCTAGGAAAAGTGTACAGTCATTCTATTGCCAATTCACACTGGAGCAACTATGAAACTATGAGATCTACATGTGCCTCCCAATGAAACTGATTGAGAGAGCAGATACTGCCTGGGCAGGTGGAATGACACGAGTTGGGTAGTTGACATGGTTTTGCAATGAAAAAAATGATCTAACTTTGTCTGCCAGGACCGATTATTTACTCACTGAAACGGGGTGAAGTGCTATTTCCTCTAGACAAGGGAGTTTGCATGTTCTGCTCACTCTCTGTAAGTGACAGCCAATAGTATAGGGCTGGACGAGGCGAGGGAGGGGGGACAGTGATGAGTGCGAACCCAAGCATCAGCTCAAAGAACAGTGCCGCTCACACAAGAATTCACTGCGGCAGCCTCAGAAAGTAGTTGAACTTGTTGCTATGCTTTTTGTTTTAGCAATACTTTTCCACAGGGAAAATATGACGGATCTCTGTAGCACTCTAAACAGTTTATCCATGCCCAAGATGAATACTTATCAACAACTCCCCTCAGCCACAACTCTTCACCTGAATGCATTTGTTTTCCAAACGAAGGCATGGTGGAAATGCTGGAATTCAGCGATTTTTCCCTTTTAACAATCATCATTCAAGATTGACAAATGTGGGAAATGTGAAGGGGTTAATGAAGACTGTGCACTGGAGAAGAGGAATCTGGGTGCCTGGGGACAGGGTGGTTAACCCAGGATCTGGGTGCCTGGGGACAGGGTGGTTAACCCAGGATCTGGGTGCCTGGGGACAGGGTGGTTAACCCAGGATCTGGGTGCCTGGGGACAGGGTGGTTAACCCAGGATCTGGGTGCCTGGGGACAGGGTGGTTAACCCAGGATCTGGGTGCCTGGGGACAGGGTGGTTAACCCAGGATCTGGGTGCCTGGGGACAGGGTGGTTAACCCAGGATCTGGGTGCCTGGGGACAGGGTGGTTAACCCAGGATCTGGGTGCCTGGGGACAGGGTGGTTAACCCAGGATTCTCAGCCTCCACCTTCTATTTTTAACCCTCTCCACCCCCCTAACCACACCTTTTAATAATAGTCACTATATAACAACCAGGACGGTCTTAACATAAATGGTATTGAATGCTTTAGAAGCATGCTGAGCCCTTATTCTCCGTTTTCTGTGGGAGTGTGGGAGTTTGCCTGTTGTTTTCTAGTTCCCTGTTGGGACACAGGGCAGTTCGCCCCCGTCTCACTCTGTTGGTGAAGGGGGTGTTTCTGTGCTCTACTTGCTAAATAAAGAGTAGTTTGTACCCACTGGGCCTGTGTACATTGGAGCCAGACCCAGCAGTTGATCTTTGGTCATTTTGATGTGGTTTCTTTCTGTCATCTTACCCTTCTATCTCATGTGGACTAGTACCTTTGTGAGGGAGTGGCCTATAAGCCTTCCAAATGCTTCGTGGTCACAGTCTAGATTGGAGCGTTGCCGATGGGAGCGGGGAGGGGGGGGGTGGTTGTGTGGAAGGACTGGCCTAAGTGATAATGAGAGAGAATTAATGGCCCATTCTGTTTGAAAGTTTTCTCTTTTCCTCCCAGTCAGATTTATTGTCCCAGCTAGTGGCGAAACGCATGGCTATGCTTTAATAATTCCAATAAAAAAATGTATCCTGTCACATTCTTGGCCGATGCTGCGTATTTAGGGTAATGCATCTGTTATTGCACTGGTCAGTTTAAAAAAATAAACATTTGCTAAAAAGGGCTGTGTAAACATATGTAAACATATTTACACATTGCTTGCTATTTACAGGGCGCGGCATGTGGGGGTGATTCTCTCTCTAATAACGCAGCACCACTGGAAACATTGCAGAAATAACACTGTCACACTACATGGATTATGAGTGACTTTTTGAAGGAAGGAGGTGAACGCTAACATAGCTAATTGTGCTAACAGAGCAGAAAACCCCCACCCAAAACAAACATACGGTTGTCATTAAGCACACACCGCAGAGATGTCACATTGTGCCTCTATGACAAGATTATTATTGTGCCCGTTGCCGTGGTAAGGGATTGGGGCTGTCAGGCCTGCGTGAAAGGGTGTCATCAAGTGTCCATGTCCGCCATCTCTTTAGCTAGCTCCATCACATCAGCCTCTCTGCCTTTCGAGATGTTAGCAATTTGCTATCTCTACAGAGCTGTCAATCTATTGACACTCTTCTGAGAAACCTCTGTTGGGAAGTCAAAACGACGTTGAAGAAAGTCATCCAACTGTGGTGTGGTAGGTGGTGGAACCACGTGTGGTAAATTCCTACCATAGGATGTGTCTGTAGAATGCACACTTCAAACAGTGTTTATGTCTTTGTGTTTGTGTGTGTCTGTGTCTTTAATGTCCACTCAGGGTGTTCAGTGGTGTATGTACAGTGGGTGGGGTCTTATTCTCTCTGGACGTTTACGTACTGTAGGAGACTCACGTCAAGCTATTCATCTCCCTCTTCCGTCCCGGCAGCCCCTCTGACTTCATTGCTCTGTGGAACTATGAATAATTCATAATGAGTGTAAATGAAGGTTCTAGGCCCCGTCTTCCTCTTCTCCGTCCCTCCCACTTTTCCTTCGTGCTTTTGGAGAGGAATGTGCCCTTCCTCCCTCAGACTCTCTCTTTCTCTCCATTTCTCCGCTGTGCCAGTTAGCAGTCGGATGAGAGAAAGGAGAGATTCTCTCTTTTCAGACTACTGGCCTCTCACAGCGCTACCTAATAAAATATGCTTGTACGCTCATGCGCGCAGACACGCACTCACACAGACACACACAAGCACTGAGGCACCTAGAGTGCAGTACACTCCACTTAACATAATCAGTGCTACAATCATTGCGCAGTGCACTCCCTCGTAACGGCATCTAACCGCCAAAGCACTTTCCGGTGATGAAGATGACATGGGCTGTGGTTATTGTCATGACTTCTGACGGCGTAATGATGGCTGTGTTGATGTTTCTCTTCAGCAAGGGAATCCAAGGCCTGTCTGCACGCCTCAGACCTCTGTCCTGTATCTCTCCATATTTGCCACATCAATTGTTTAACTCACTTGTTGTCTCTGGACGGTCTTGGAAACGTCAAGGGTGCAGCTTTGAGGTCCTTTCTAGCCCCTTTTCCCAGCCTGACACATTAGTAGTCAGTGGGTTCTGACGGGATCACACAGTTGTACTGATTGATGATATGGATTATTTGAGTTGGAAAAAAGTTTTTTTCCTTAGCATAGAGGCAGGAAAGCGTTTTGTACAGCCCTGTTACCATAGAGATTGCCCAGCGCATCCTGTAAGCCAATGGAATGTCAGCAAAACTGGGAGGGTTCGCCAAGAGTTCATTAGATGCCCCTCCCCTTGGCCGTGCAAATGTGTGCCATCTCTGAAGTCTTTTTTTATCCATCCAATTTCCCGCTGGTAGAAATGCCTAAGAACATGTCTGCGTTACGATAGAACCGTCCTACTGTTTCCAACGCCAATGAGGCCCCCCCCCCTCCATTCCTAGAGGGACTTAGCCTTTTTGTTTCCTTCCCTGCTGTCGACCCCCCCTTCCTTCACACCCTTCCCCTGACTCCCTCTGTGGTGGAGGGATGCTGCAGGATCAGCCCTTTTAATTCCACTTAACATTTGAACATGGTGTTTAATGCACCATTCCCTCAGGGTACCTGCAGTCTACTGACAGACATTAACAGAAAGAGTGTGTGTGTGTGTGTGTGTGTGGGGGGGGGGGGTACAGTAAACGTTCTAAGCATCCAGAATGGTCAGCCTTTTCAATACTCTGTAATGTGGTGCTTAGCACTCAACTCTCTTGTGAAAGCAACCGAATGGACCTATAATGCAAGCCCCTGCCTGCACACTGGATATAAGGGCAGTTGATCCGTAAGAAGAATTCATTGACCCTAGAGAATGAGTAGGACTGTCAAAGCTTTAGGAATTATAAATAAATATAAAGGAATTATAAATGATAATGTATCATTTATTTAAAGGAATTATAAATAATATAAAATATAAAGGTCATGCCTAAAATACTGATTGGAGGGTGCCTAATAAAAATAAAACAGATTCTGGATACGAAGAAAAACCTGTTTTTAAACCCATCCTACATCATCTTACCATCTTTAGTGTTCAGAAGCGAACACACGCTACCTCTCTCCCACATGCTCTGTATCTTTACTCGCTTACACACAGTCTCCCACATAGACACACACACACACATCCCACTCTTGTACCATTCAGCCACAGTTTAGGGTTGCCGTGTTTCTGTTTATCTTGTGCCATACAAATGTGTGTCTAGACGCTGGGCAAGATGTTTAACTTGCTAGGTACAATAGCTAAAATGTTGTTTGCTATCATTTAAAAAAATATAGCATACATTGAGTAATGTTATTGCAGCATGGTTAAAAAACAAAAACACCTACAAATCTGCATGGAAAAAAACCCAACGTTTGTTTGAATGGTGGGGCTAAGAGACTAAGGTTTGCAGTGATGTAGAAGTTACACATCCATGTTTCCGAAACTACATATGATAAGGCTGTCTTCTGTGATCTGTGGTTGCATGGATCCACACAAAAACGTGTTACTGTCAAAAGAGGATCAGAGTGGTGTATAAATGTTGATGCAATTGCAATTAATGCAATGTTGTAACACGTTTTTAACAGGTTACGTTTGACAGCCCTACAGTACATACATGAATATGCATTCTATATATACAGCTCAGGAAAAAATTGTGTGAGGAACAGAAGGGTTAAAATTAAGAGACCACTGCAAATGAACACTTCTGTTCCTCCCTCAAAATGTTCCTTTTCAACTTTTTTGGAAAGGAAAGAAAAAGGTGCAGTGGTCTCTTTATTTTTTCCGGGGCTGTATATACACTATCGTTCAAAAGTTTGGGGTCACTTGTTTTGAAATATCCATGTTTTCAAAAGAAAAGGACTATGGTACAACACTAGAACACAGACACTAGACAGACACAATATAAAAATATTGTGAACAGATATATTAAGATTAAGGTGTTCGGATGACAAAGAAGAACAAGACGCAGACCAAATTGAAAGATGTTGGAGGAGTGTTTGACGCTGTCTGTCAAGTCTGGTGGAGGCAATGTGATGGTCTGGGGGTGCTTTGGTGGTGGTAAAGTGGGAGATTTGTACAGGGTTAAAGGGATCTTGAAGAAGGAAGGCTATCCCTCCATTTTGAAGTGCCATACCAGACGGTACTTCATTTGAGCCAATTTCCTCCTACAACTTGACAATGACTAATAGCACAGCTTCAAACTATGCAAGAACTATTTAGGAAAGAAGCAGTCAGCTGGTATTCTCTCTATAATGGAGGGGGCCAGCGGAGTCACCGGATCTAAACCCTATTGAGCTGTTGTGGAAGCAGCTTGACCGTATGGTAAGAAGTGCCCATCAAACCAAACCAACTTGTGGGAGGTGCTTCAGGAAGCATGGGGTGAAATCTCTTCAGACACACATTGGCAACTAGAATGCCAAAGGTCTGCAAGGCTAAAATTGCTGCAAATGGAGGATTCTTTGACGAAAGCAATGGTTGAAGGACACAATTATTATTTAAATTAACAATCATTATTTCTATCCATGTCAATGATTATATTTCCTATTCATTTTACTATATTTTCTATTCAAACTAATTTCATGTATATTTTCATGGAAAACAAGGACATCTCTATGTGAGCTTATGAGAAATGTGAAACGTTTGACTGGTACTGTATATATACTCAGTTGCTTGTTTTTGAGTACTTCTATAAGTGTACTGAGCACATTCAGTACACCCAGAACACTTATAAAAGCACTCCTAAGCTAGCAATCAAGCATGTACACAAACGCACAGCCACTTTATATAGGGCTGAACTTCATGGAGGCCAAAGTCGTGTACACAAGCACGCACTCAGGTTTACTCACACATTCACACACACACACACACACACACACACATACACACTTCCCACATACACGTCAGTGTAATTAGGAGTGTGGCCGGAGACGATTTACACCCCACTGTGTCCTCGCTCAGATTTCATCTCCTACTGTAATTTTCAATAGGTGTCTGTAGCTCATTTCCATAATCTATGAAGACATCAATGGGCCTGGCTAGGAAGACTAAAACGATCCCTGAGCGACAGATAGAGCTCTAAGAGCCTTTTCAGACTACAGGAATGAGAGAGAGAGAGAGAGAGAGAGAGACAAAGACAGAGAAAGGGAGAGAGAGAGTGGGAAAACAAGTAAGAGCGTAGAGAAATGTGCCTTACTTTACATTATTTACTTTTACTTTGGCATGTACCGAGAGACAGGGGTCTTGAAACGGGGGATATGCCCACACAGCAACCTGACCAAGCCCATATCAGTATCCAGGTGTTTTTAATACATAAGGTGGCCCATATAATGTGTATTCAGCTTCAGAAAGCTGAAAAATAACACTCAGTTACTTGTCATTTTTTTCCTCCTCAATCAAACTAGACATGTGGAGGTACAAATGCGTATCATGTGCCAAGAAACTCACCCAGCAGTTGAAAGAACAGGTCTCTGTCAATAAGCTAACTTAATATCTGCATATTACTTTTTATACAATTTTTTTTACCAACCTAGGGATGTTCTACATTTTCAGTTTTTGGTGGCCTGTCCCCAGTTAGAGCCGCGTAGCTCTCCGAAAGAGCAGCTTGTATGGTAAGAATTAGGTACACATGTAGTTCAATAACCTTCCGAGCTAATGTAGTCTTCATCAAATATATATATATATATATATATATATATATATATTTTTTTTTTTTTTTCTAAATGTAAAAAAGCAAAAATATACAAATATTTAATTTTTTCGGCAGTGAGGTGTCCCTCTCTTTCCTGTTGCTTAAACAGGAAACAGGAAACTAGCTCAGCAGTCTGTAGTGCCCAGAGAGCCTGCTTTTCTCCCTGTCATCTGTCCACAGGACCCGACTCTGAACCTGCCACCGGTGTTTTAGGGTGAAAGTTCATATGGCGCCTGGCCACACGAACCCGTGAGCAGGGCCACGGGAATCAGAGCCGACAACATCCTGGGACCCTGTGGCCTGACCCGACTGGACGGTAATTAATGACTCCTTGGGAGGGCTGCCCAGATTGGCCCGTTGGTCCCTGGGAAATGTGCTCTCAGCACCTCTCTTGTCTCCCACCCCTTGACAGCTCTGTTTTTTTTTTGGATGCCCCTCAGAGCTGGAAAAGAAAACAATCGAGATTCCTGACTGACACGTCCCTGCCCGGTTTGTATTTGCGTTTCTTGCCAGGGGCACGGTATAAGTCACGGCTCTTTCCCCAGCCGCTTCTCTTGCTATGCCATCCCCTCACTTTCACCCTCGCATGTTCCACAGTCCCCCAGTACAATGCCCCGCTCCATTCTCCTAACTCTCTCCTTCCAACCCTCTCTGTGGCAGCTGTTGTAGAAATCAGCGCCTTTCACTTTGTACTGCCAGGGAGCGGTTAAACACACCCGACTCCAGGTCCATTATCCCCAGACATTCCAACGAGCAGCTTTGCTCACCGTCCACCTCGGCTTGAAAGCCACGGAATTGTACAGCGCTCTACCTTTCTACAAGACATTTAGAGCTGAAAAAGGGAATGTTTGGGGGTTTATTGACAGGGTGTATTTCGGCGCAAGCCTTTTTTCCCCCTTACCTCGTTCCCAGAGCTGTCAGGTAGATTGTAAACAGGAGTCTGGCTTTTCTGAATGCCAGATCAACGGACGCGTTCTTAAGAGAAACACATGAGGGGAGGAAGGGGGGAGGCCAACAAACGCTACCGGCGGGAGGTGTGTGTGTGTGTGTGTTTGATGTCGCCCCTTTTCAGAGGAACAGGGAGTTGTGCCCCAGGACTGAGAGCGCTGGGAGGCTGACAAGCCTTGTGTGCTCTGCTTTGCTCTACCTCTGGAGTCTCAGACAGTTTCTCACCTCAGCTCTTTAGATTACAGCTAAAAACACACAATGAAGTGAAGATTGTGTGTGTGTGTGTGTGTGTGTGTGTGTGTATTTTTTTATCTTTGTCCTACAGAAGACTCTTGATATTAATAGCGAGAAAATCTGTGAAAAGCTCTGTCCACCAAATCATCGCCAAATGTCCAATGTCTATCTTTTCCATCTCCAGCGTTATTACTCTCCATCACTCCATCATCTCCCATTTTGCCCCACCTTTCCTCTCCTTCTTATTGTCCCTCAGAGTGTTTCCGACGTTTTCCTCTGGGCAGACCTGAGGAGGAACCAAACGGCTATGCAGGAATAGCGGCCTGGGAATCAATAATGTAATTTTTCTGGTGGGTCAGCGGCTGACAATCCAGTTATTTACACTGGAAGGCGGGTGGGGGTGGAGGTAGACATATTGCCTCTGCTAACTCAACATCCCTCAGACCCGTTTGATCATGACGAACAGCCCCTGTGATGTCCCACCACAGGCGGACATGCCCCCAGCTCCTTGCCTTCCCTGCCTTGGCCCTAGCACTGGGATGCCAAATTGCATTTCCTTTACCTACAGGGCAGCAGGGAATGTTTGTGTGTGGTGCGTGGTTGGAATTGTTAATGTTTTTGGGCCGTCACCTGATAGTCTTCTGACGTGTGCGTGGTTGTGGATACGCCGCAACAACGACACGGGAATAGGCTACGACTGAGCAACTTTGTTAGATGCATTGTAGCTGGTGTTATGGCATTTTACCCTTGCTGTTGGGAAAAACAAGTACATTTGTTTCTCAGTATTTATATTCCTCTTAGGCAGGATCGGTATCTGGTGTGGCCTGTGGGCGGGTGGCCGGGGTTATGTGAGGATACGGTTCACCCAGGGGAGTGGGGTATGTGTTGGATGTCTGATCCCTGTCGGGACTGAGCTAATCCCTCTGGTCTCTGCGTTGAACTCAGCTTTCCTCTGGAAATAAGGAGTATGCTAACAGGCCTAGCCTTTAGCTCTGAGGGAACGAGAGAGATACAATATTGTTTGGAGATGGTTGATAACTCAGTTCTCTTTTGGATGTTCAGTAGCCACATCACTGTGCGCTATTTAAAAAAAAAAAAACTTTATACAATCCCGCCATGAAGAGGCCCAGAGATGTGTTTGGCTGACCCGACTCCCGACTTCCCGGTGCTATAAATACCAGTCTGAAGCTCCCTTCCCTGATTCTGTACTTTTCATCACATTGTGCAGAATGATTCTCTCCTCTTTGATGAAGGACGTTTGGAATGCGATTGGTGGGTTGTCTACACTTGACTGTCCGCTTAGGGAAGGTCTTTCCTTACGTGCTTTGTGTGCTAAGGGTTTTACTGTGTCATGATTTGTTTGATAACTGGTTTGTTAGTAAAAGTGTTGGCAACTAAAGCTAATCACTAATGCAACAGCTAACATTTTGAGCTTCAGATCAGTAACCAAGGGTTGAAATATAAGATGTATCTGAGAAAGACAGTTAACCCTAATTAGCCCCTGTCGTTGCTGTAAATTAGTATGTTTTCTCAGTCAACATACCTGATATTACATACCTGATATAAATATTAATAAAAAGCTGTGTTCAGTTCAACCTTTCTGTGACTGATACATTTCTTACCTGTCTCAGCCACTGTTATCTTACCTGTCTCAGCCACTGTTATCTTACCTGTCTCAGCCACTGTTATCTTACCTGTCTCAGCCACTGTTATCTTACCTGTCTCAGCCACTGTTATCTTACCTGTCTTACCTTTTCAGCTAGTCTCTCATGAATTACTATGGACTCTAATGATCCGTCACAAAAGGTATATTCCTGCATTGGGGGTGCTCTGTTTCAAGGCATCTCAGCAAGGGGGTTGTAGCCAGCTGCACGGAACGCACTGCACATCCAGGATTGGCTGAGGAAGCTTGAGCACTAACTTAGCTTGCCCTTAGAGTGGGAACCATAAGATGCTAACGTGGCTAGAAGGAATATCTATTTAATTAGATTCTCCGGTCTGGTTAAGGCATTACTTCCTCTACAGCATGTCTTACTCTGTCTCACTGGCTGTGGGTAGAAAATGCAAGTGGGAGCAGCAATGCTTAGAAATTCCAAAATGAATTAATCAAAGGCATGCAGAAAGAATGAGAGTGGTGGTGCCCATTGGGGATTTGGGTTTGTGTGCGTCCGTAGTTTAACATTGCTGTGGTGACATTTGACTGTTAGCCAAGCTGAAGATGCTGTGTTAATCATTCCCAGGACTGCTTTGGTATACTGTAGACATACTCCTGTTGCTGTGCACACATTGGAATCCTCAGACATTAAGTTCAGCAGGAGATTCATGTGCAGCTCATGAATTAATTGACCGCTGAATTTGTTTTTCTAGAGTTGAAAGAAATATTATTTTCTCAAATGTTCCCCATCACATATGTTTAGTTTTAATGCCTAAAGATCCAAATTCACACTGTGCATCTGCAATGCAAACAGAAATATCATTTTTTTTGGGTGACCTTCAGATCACAAAACCAGTTTGTTTAATATACTGTGTTATTACCCTCGATGGTAATCTGCATCAGACATGTAACTAATATGTGCAGCGCCCAGAACTATGCATGTAATGTAGGCCAAAACTGCCACTTCAGTCTACTCATTTCCTCCCAGTGTTCTGCAGTCCAGCATGTCATAAAACATGCGTTAAGTGGTTTGGATTCCAGAGGTCAGTTAGGTTATATCCACCAGATACCCAGATAGCTTGACTGATAACATGTGACTCAGGTATGTTAGCTCACCACATTCATAACATATGGTAATAGTTGCGCATGCCAAAATATAATACAATAATATAAAAAAAAGTTGTTTTGAAGCTAAAATCCTGTCTCGTAACATATAATACAAAATGGGTGATGATGATGTACACCATTAAATATTTTTCTAGCTCAAAAAACAAGGTCCCATTTTAGGTTCATTAACCCAACATTCACAATACTGGCTGTTTATAGTTGTAAAAAAAAATGAAGTGTCCTGTTCAAGGGCACGACAATTCGTTTTTTATTCACCTTCACATCGCCGCTCTTATCACTAGGCTAACGGCCAGCCAAGCCAGTTTATCCTCTGCAGACGATCTGTGTCTCACAAAAGGACAGCGTGCTCGGCTAAATGAAGACGCCATTCAGGTGGCATGGCGAAGAATCCTTATGTACTTAGGAGGAAGAACAGGGTAGGAATGCTGGTTGGCTTTGGTGGCCGGGTCTGTTAGGCTGGCTGGCTGCATGCTCTTAGTCTAGCCAGGGTAGGTACTTATTAATGCTATTCGTCCATGGTTCTAGTGCACAATGTTTCAAATAGGCCAATAGGTTTATATAGAGCTTAGGGCTGTGTGGGAAATGGGCTGCCATTTGGATATCAGTTCAAGTGTAATTGGGATTCCATTTTTTGTGTGTGTGTGTGTGTGTGTGTGTGTGTGGGGGGGGGCTTTGGCTAAGCAGCCTCTCGAGCCATGGGCTGCGTGGGGGTGGGGGGTTGGCCCAAGCCGTGGGCTGTGTGGGGGTGGGGGGTGGGGTAGGGGGGTTGGCCCGAGCCATGGGCTGTTTGCACTGCTACCATCTACCAGACAGACATCCACCAGGCAGACATCTAGCAGACAGACATCTACCAGGCAGACATCTAGCAGGCAGACATCTACCAGACAGACATCTACCAGACAGACAATCTACCAGGAGAATCATAAACAGGACAGGACTGATAAAAAGCTCATAACCCCAGGCCATCTAACTGCCTCTCTGCCCTGCACTCTGATCTGCACTCTACTTTACACACACACACACACACACACACACACGATACACACTTCCCAGCTCACACACACATTCACCTGGTACACACTTCATCACACACTCTCTCCGGGGAGACCCAGACAGTCTCTGGCTCACAGTCTCATTAATGCACATACGTTCACCACATCTGTGCACACATTCATTCCACTCTTCTGTCACCTGTTCATCGTGAACATTCGTGCTTAACACTGGTACATGTAAATTCATTCTATTCTGAGTTCTACATTTCTGTATTTTCCACAACGCTGCCTGGATTGGTGTAGTATTTGAGCACATTCCCATTTGAAATATAGATTTTACCTTTTTTGCGAGAATGTTGCATTGTTCAACTGTGTCCTAGATTTAGCTACACCCGCAACAAAATCTGCTAGAATTTGTATGCGACCAGTACCGTTGCAACTCAACGGATCATATCTCATTGGGAATTTAATTGCGTGCGTCTGTCAAATGGATTCATGGGAGTCGTTAATTAAATCATATTTTTTCTTTGTGAGTGTGAGTGTGTAGTAGAGTGAGTGTGTGTCCTTTCTTTAAGGTGTGTAATAGAGTGCATGTGTGTCCTTGCTTTAGGGTGTGCATAAAATTGTCTGTGTGTGTATTTTTGCTTTAGGGTGTGCAGTGCTCACAGTATAAGGATTCACTTCTTTTTACAGATGTTCATCTCATTAGTCTGCTTTGACTTTCTCACCCACAGTACACATTATGCATTAACTCTATGTGTGCATCCATAATAAAGTGGCCAACCTATCTCAATTTACAGAGCAGAGAGAGAGTCAGATGAAGAGAGTGAGGCTGGGGATGGATGAGCATAAGACATTTAGCGAGACGGACAGGCTCACAGGGAGGGAGGGGGTGATGGGGAAGGCAGTTGAGAGAAAAAAACTTGATAGAAACTAGTAAACACAACTGTATTGATGTGTGCTCTGAGGGAGAAGACGAGGCATTAACACGGCGAGCCTCATTCTTCCTTCTCTAAATCACCATCCCATTCTCTGTGCTTCACTATATGACTGAGCTCTGAACCAAAAAGTCTGCATTTGTTTTGTCCAAGACCAAGACAGGAACCAAACCCTAGTCCCTGCCCCAAAAGAGAGAAATTGTTTTTGTGCAGCTTTGGACAATGGCACAGTCCCCCCTCCAAAAACAAAACAGGCATTGGTTTACTTGTTTAAATCACCGCACAACACACGTGGATATAGATGCTTGTAAAAGTTTTCCACAGTGGCTTTTGAGGAAATGGTTTATAAATAACAAATATCATCATACAAGGCCCAGGTCAATTTGGGTCTGCTTCAGTACCTGTGAGGTAAAGGACCAGAGTTTATGTCTTCTCTACCGCTCAGAAAGCAAGGGTTCAGTTTACCGTGTCATGTTCTTGCCAGAATGTGACGTGTCCCCCTGAGACTATATTATTCACTGCTGTTACGCCTGGAATGTACTTCTCAGAAAGTTCGTACACTGTTGAAGTTAATACAATCTAGGACTTTTTCAGGATATTGAACTGTCAATCCATTAATCAAATACATTTTTTAAGCTCTTTTTACATCAGCAGTTGTCACAAAATTGTTTTACACAACACCCATTCTGAAACCCTGAAGAGCAAGCAACAACAGGGTTGATGCACAGTTGCTAGGAATTACTCCCTAATAGGGTCGAAACCTACTGCAGGAAGTAACCCAGAGAGGAACCAGGCTCTGAGGGGTGGTCAGTCCTCTCCTTGCTGTGCCGAGTGAACATTTAAGAGTACAAATTGTAATAATGAATGAATGCATGTGGGCTGTGTCCAGAGTCTATGAGGAGCACTCCTCTCTAGCCCCTCTACTCCCCTCTACTGCTGCTGGGTCATCCGTCCTGTAGGTGACAGTAATGAGTTATTGGAGTTGCGGAAGACTGCTAGGAATAGTTTACAGAAAACAACTCAATAGCTTATAAAAAATGTGGATTTAAAAAGAAACACCTAACAGCATCTAAAATACGTCAAGTGTACCACTCCCGTTTAGGCTGCCTTCCATGGCAACCACCCAATCGAGTGAATGACAAGCTAATATTGGAGCAAAGGATTCTGGGGCAGAGAGCATAGTGGGTTACCCACTCCAGGAGAGACGGGGAAAGAACAGTGCCTTCCTTTGTTTTCCCCGTAGCCCACAGACACACACGGTGGATGGGGACCATTGTACTGAGCAGAGGGGGCAGGGTGGATGGATGGCACCCCAACTGAGGGGCTGGGGACAGGCTGGTGACAGCCAGGGAGGGACCAGAGCCGGCCCCGTGGCCTCTTGGGGGTAGACAAGCTTGTGTGACATCACTGTTTCCTTGTTCCCAACCCCGCTGAGTGCCAATTAGACAGCCCTCCCCTCTACCAGTGTCCAAGGTTATATTCATCAGGAACCCAATGGAGGGAAGAGACTGAAACGGCGAGGGATTAACAGGTCCAATAAGAAAAGCTTGTTTTTGTTCTCCCGTTGCAAACATTTTTGTCCCCCCTACGGTTTGAAACGATGAATAACGTCCCAGGCCTTTGTGTCTCAGAGAAAGGCATTGTAGTGAAGTCGGTTCAACATGGACCCCAGTCCAGACAGACATAGTCTGTTGTGTAGCCAATGGTGTACACTGGGCGCCTCGCTGAGAACCTGGCTGTCCCATTTTATTTAGTCTGAATCATCACCTCATCTTGACTTCCAGTCACCGCTATCTCTTCATGTAATCTCGTGATTGATGGAGATTGTTTTAAGGGACACTTGCTGGTTTCGGTTGTGCTGTGAAGAGCCCCTTGTATGTGTGAGTGCACATATGAAGTCAACTGTGCACCATTGATTTATCGCAGTATTTGACTGAGTCCGCCCCCTCAACGTGAAAATGCATTTCGGACATTCTCATTCCTCATTCACATCCTGATGAGATTGACTGGCGGCCTCTCCGATTGGTGGGAGGCGATGATGTCGCAAGCCGCCCGCCTCCAGTTTCAAGGAGAGTGTGGCTCGCAGTGGCCATCTCCTTTATTGCCATAGAAAGCGCTTCACGGACTAACCAGTAATGAGAAGGCAGTTTTCCCTGAGTGAAATGAAGCCTCAATGGAACCTCAGTGCCCTTGTGGAGAAGTGAGTTCTCCAACTTGGCACCAATGGAACACTGCCTTTACAATAGTTTACAATAAACCCAGTAAAGCCAATGGAGTCTGTAATAGTGTTCCGAGTGATCTGACTTTGGGATGTGATTGCTGATGCGCAGACAGAGACATGAAGTCACAAGGCCGTTCCTGTACCCTACTGGTGTTTTAGGTCTGAAACTGTCAGTTGCTGGTTTTCTCTGTAAAGTCAATCAATCAATCAAATGTATTTATAAAGCCCTTTTTACATCAGCAGTTGTCACAAATTGCTTTAACAAAACACCCAGCCTAACACCCCAAGAAGCAAGCAACAACAGTGTTGAAGCACAGTGGCTAGGATAAACTCCTTAATTAAGAGGGGCCGAAATTAAGAAAGAATCCTAGAGAAGAACCAGGCTCAGATTGGTTACCAGTCCTCTTCTGGCTGTGACCTCATGTCCTTGGAAAATGTGTTCCTTGGAATGTTATTTTAACTAATCTCTGTATGTTAATTAATGTGTTTCATTACATGAAAATATTGACAACAAAAAAATCTATGTTTAAATAATGTATTTCCCGGAGTCTCCTTTGGCTGTTTTGAAATGTTCAGTCGGATCATGTGGGCGTTTGTTTGTGACATCATGAAGGATGACATGATGACATGTTTTATCAGTGTCATATAAAAAAATT
Source organism: Esox lucius (assembly GCF_011004845.1). NCBI lineage: Eukaryota > Metazoa > Chordata > Actinopteri > Esociformes > Esocidae > Esox > Esox lucius. Next base: position 10,567,737 of record NC_047588.1, on the reverse strand, counting down.
AAAAAAATAAATAAAGGAAAATCACATTTTTCACTGTATTCCTCCGTTAGGCCTCATGCATTTTTTAAGTCATATTTTTTTGATTACTGTTTTATCTCCTCTTAGCATGGCAGACATGGTTAGTTTTTTTCCCTGGCGCTAAGTCAAGCCCCTTGTGGATTTCTTAATTCTTAAAAGCTTATATCACATTGGACTACCAAGCAGCAGAATATGAGGAAGGAAGCGAGCTGTTGTGCAGTCTATTATTGGAGCCAATTAAAAACCGACCGCATGAGAAGCAATCTAATACATTTAAGCCTGTAAGACTACTAATGACCCAACCTACCACATACACCATGCATTTCAGTCACTCTCATCCCGCATGACTTAGTCACTGGTGAGTTGATGGATCTTCCTAATTCTGTTCATCCTGCTCACTGGTGTGGCGTTGGCACCGACTGAGCCCCTCGGCCGTGCTCCGTCAGCTGTATGTCTGGGGATCCTGACACGGTATGTTACAGGAGCGCTTCTTCACAGTTGTCACTGTGCCACATCTTTCCAAACCCTCCCTTGGCAGAACTTCTTGACCTCATGTCCACCTTTGATAAACCAGTGCTCAGCTTGCCATTATGGCACTGTGTAGTGCAGCATGAAGGAACGCCATGTCATTTTCGGAGACGTTCCCCCGGCAGGGCCTGTTTGTTCCCCGAGTTGAAGAGGTGAACGGTTGACTGACGTCTTATTATGGGAACATTTTTCCTTCTGACAGGCCTTTTAGTCAACAAAGAGGATGATAAGGGAAAAGGTCTTCCTAGCCCGAAAACCCTTTCTGTATGTGATGCAGAATGTCCCTCTGTACTTTCTGCCTTACCTTACCTGCCCTGCAGTTCTGTGACCTTTTGAAAAAAGCTGTCCTCTCGTTAAATATCCAGTCTCTTCAGCACATGCTGATCACATTACGCACGTGTATTCCTTCTCTGTACAGTCTTTATGTTGAATAATAGCTAGCATGCGCTAGAATTCCACCTAGTTATCAGGTTGGCTTTGTTAAAGAATACCATCACCTTAGAAGTTCGGAAATATAATAGATTCAGGGAGCTTGCATTGGGTACATTATCAGGTCGCTCAAACCAAAGCAGTGTGCTGGATACTTGAGGAGTGGAATTCAGCAGCACATTAGCTGTAACTAGCCCACTGTACATAAGGAGCATTCTGAGATATGTTCAGAGCACACAAATGAACAGAAACTTCTGAATTTTTATAGAAAGAGAGACTTGCATTTTTCTCTAAAGGTCAGAGGTAAGAAGGACCAACACAGTGTACTTACATTGGTTGGAGATATACGGTTTCTTAAGTTGGCCTAAATGTGTGTGTCTGACCAGTTTGTCTAACATCCATTGTAACCCAATTTGTTTCCGAAGAGAAAAAGCTGACTGATAATAAAACATATAAAATCTGACAGATGTATGTGTACTTAATACATTTATAAAATCTGTGTTTTTCTGCTTGAAAAGGCATTTCAAAATATATACAGTACAGGACACTGTAAAAAAAAAAAAAAAACATTCCCCAAGATCAGTGTTCAGGAGGAGTTCTAAGGGATATTACCCATCTCCTCTGGAAAACATAAAAGATTATGAGTCATGAAAAAAAAAACATTGGAATCCCCCCCCCCCCCACACACTGGAAAAAAAAAACATTGCCAAACCCTCCATTGTTTCGCTGTTGTTTCGCTGTATCGCTGTTTCTTTAGTTTCTCTTCACGTCTGACTCCAGGCCCACGTTTTGAAGCAGATGTTTCTCTTGCGGGTGTATACAGTATCTTCATGTTTGACTGTCTGGTTGTTTGAGAGCGTTTGAGGTTCATCTCTGACTGGATTTTAGGAACAGAGTAAGAGTCTCTGGACTCCCAAACCAGAGGTATAGTCTCTGTATATCTGTGTGTGTTGGTATGCGTGAAATAAAATCAGTCATCCTATGTAGGCATGAAAGCACACAGATACTCAAACACACACACGCACATTCATACTCACAATCCCATTCCTACTCTATGTTATTCCATCTTCTCTTACTACACTGCTTGCACAGTTATTAGGAACATCTTACTTCTCAAGATTAATTTTATTGTTGAACAATCCCAATGCCTTTTGTCAATCCAAAATATAACTGAACCTTAAACCTCAATGTTTAACAAAATAATAGTGTGGCCAGGTCATTATGGAAGGGGGCCAGGTCAATATTTGGGCATCTTTGAGGCCCCTTGCTGGCTAGCCAACAGTGGAGTACTTGGATGCATGTGATGGAGCATTGTCCTACATGACGATCATGGCCTTCTTCAATGCTAAGGACTCCTTCCTGTACCACTGCTTCAAGATAGCATCTTCCAAAAACTGGCAGTAGGTATGGGAGTTGCGTTTCAATCCATCTTCATCCCAAAAAGATCCAACTACCTCATCCTCAATGATAGCAGCCCATACCAGCACCCCTCTTCCACCTTACTGGTGCCTGACTCAAAGTGGTGCCCTGTGTCCATTAGTGATCCAGCCACAGGCCCATCCATCTGGTCCATCAAGAGTCACTCTCATTTCATCTGTCCATAAAACCTTTGAAAAATCTGTCTTCAGGTGTTTCCTTGCCCAATCTATATGCTTCAACGTGTGAATCTTTTTCAGTGGTGGTCTTCTTTCAGCCTTCTTGTCCTTGGCCATGTCTCTGAGCACTTGACACCTTGTACTTCTGGACACCCCAGGACTTTTGCAGTCCTGGAATATGGTGGTGCTGGAGGATAATGGGTCCCTGCTAGCGTCACATTTTATTCTTCTCAAGTCTTTTGCAGTTAATGTGTGTCTTTTCTTCGCCATGCATTTCATTTGCGCCTCAGTTGAATATTTGCAACAAAACCTTTGAGTGTCCGGTGGTCACGCCTCAATAGTTTAAATATTTGAAGAGTGTTGCCTTCGTCTGAAAGGCGTTTTACAATTTCTGACTTTTCGGTGTCAGTTAAATCTCTTTTTTGGCACATTTTATCTGAGGTCATGAAGCTGCTTAATAATTATCCACATATCCTTGACATTAGGTGTTATTCACTGTTGCCAGACCCTCCCTCATTACACAAATACATTTCACCTGAAAATGATTCAATCCAATGAGCATCCAAGTTTATATGGTTTGGAGTTGGAAAATGTGCATAGAAATATTGATATGATCAGAATACTCAATTGCCTAATAACTCTGCATGCAGTGTATAGTAGTTAATCAGATATTCATAGACAGCTCACAAATACAGCCAGGTTTCTGCACCTTTTCATTAGGAAAGAGCCATTGTAACTCACCCTGCTAGTTGAACTGTCCTCACCCTCCTGTAAAACTTCAGGGAGTGCTGCTTGGGCAGCGTGTCTCTTGGTAAAAGATGACCACAACGATCACTTAAAATGTCTCTCACAATGTTTAATCTCTGGGACACCTGGGAGGGTTGGTTGAAGGTGTACACAAAGGACCAGAGTCAGCTACTGTATGGCCATATGGGCTATTTGGTTTCCCCACACACTCAGACAGACTCTCCCTCCTGCCCCAGGAGCTCTTCCTGCGTTGGATCTCAGGACATTAAAACGGCTTCACCTGTCGCCCACCCCACAACAAGCCAGACGTATGTATGAAGATGGCCTACCTTCAGCTGATCTCTGTCTTGCTGATGAGATGTCAGCTGGGCTCTGTTATTTACTCTAGTCATTCCAGTCGCTCTACAGACATGTTTTTCGGTGCAGAGGAATTCAGTTTGTCAAACACAGGCCATAGACATTCTTTGAGGTTGGTTTTAGAACTGCGTAAAATTCTGTAAAAATTAAGAGAGCACCATCCAACCATTCCATTACAAATGATATACTGTAAATTTGCAAAACTAAGAGGCGAACTTCACAGACGTTTTGACTGATATTTGATTGTCTTTAATGTAGTGTCCTCTCATTGGATTCAGAAAGTAGTCAAACTTAATTCAAACCTTTCATATTAGCTAGATCAGGCCACTTTCCATTCCTGTTCACTCTCGGCTCTCTCTCCCTCCTCTGTTGTTCTCTCTTTCTCTTCGTCCCCTTCTCTCTCTATCTGTCTCTTCTCTCTCTCTGTCTTTCTCACTTGGATTCAACCGTACGTCATCACTGACCTAGCGGAGCAGACACAGGGATGGTTGATGTGTTTTGGCTGGGCCTAAAATACACAGTGTGGGGGAGCCCCAGGGTAGAGTAAGATAAGAGCCCCACTGAGGTTCACTGTTTTAGGCTTGGCTTCTGCTGCCGCCTGGTCCTCCTCTCTCTCCCGTAGGCCTGTTTGTGTAGCTTCCATGACAGAGCTAACCTTGGCATGACTCATCAGAAACAGAATAGCCCTATTGCATAGCACCAAGTCACTCCTGGCTGAACAGAGGCATTTAGCACATCAATGTTAATGCAGTATTTGACAATCTATTACTAGACAATAGCATGGTTGATAGAGATTTGCTTCGCCTCGGGGCTATTCACCAATGGCCCGTATCAGCTGTCTCAGAGCGCTGGTAGAGAAGAAACAAAGGCTTGTTTCTTTAAATATGCCCATTGAAAGATTTGTGTCATTTGGAAAGTGGTGTAATGAGATAAAACTAGTCCCCTTTGTTTGTGTACAGCATCATCCAATTGTGTTCTACATCACCCAGTCTGTATTTGTTACAGCTTGCAAAAAAATAATCCAATTCATAACATATCAGCTATATGTATAGATACTGTGTTTATATTGGTGAAGGGCCCACAATGATAATAAAACCCTGTGGGGACATTTGAAAAAATTAAAATGCCCCCACAGCTTTTTTGACAGGTCTCAACTAGGGAAGATATAATTTTCTGGCTTAGGGGTTAGGATAAAACATACAATTTGGCATAGTTTTAGAACTTGGGTTAATTTTAGGTTTACGCATTACTGATTAGCTTAAGGATAGAGTTAGGGTAAGGGTTATGGTAATGTTTATGGCTAGGGGATAGGCAACAGGGATTTCTGGGATAGGGTTAGGTTACTGGTCTCTATAAGGACAGAAAAACAGATGTGTGTGTGCTATTATACACATTCATGATAGTATTTATCTGGGTTGTCGCTTGGTGTCCTGAGGAGTGTGATTTTATGTGTTTAGGTATGTGATTTTATGTGTGTAGATATGTGATTTTATGTGTGTAGATATGTGATTTTATGTGTGTAGGTATGTGATTTTAAGTGTGTAGGTATGGGTTTTTAAGTGTGTAGGTATGTGATTTTAAGTGTGTAGGTATGTGATTTTAAGTGTGTAGGTATGTGATTTTAAGTGTGTAGGTATGTGATTTTAAGTGTGTAGGTATGTGATTTTATGTGTGTAGGTATGTGATTTTATGTGTGTAGGTATGTGATTTTATGTGTGTAGGTATGTGTTTTTAAGTGTGTAGGTATGTGATTTTATGTGTGTAGGTATGTGATTTTATGTGTGTAGGTATGTGATTTTATGTGTGTAGGTATGTGTTTTTAAGTATGTAGGTATGTGATTTTATGTGTGTAGGTATGTGATTTTATGTGTGTAGGTATGTGATTTTAAGTGTGTAGGTATGTGATTTTATGTGTGTAGGTATATGATTTTAAGGGAGCAGTGGAGTTTTTGGGGATATCAGTGGGTCCTGGAACTGAGACATGTTGATTGGAGGCCTGGCTTGTCACACTGATTAGTCATACAGGCACACAAGGTTTGTCGGTGGGTTGCATAATTCGGCCCAGATGTAAACTGCGTGTGTTTGCGCGCATGTGTGTGTGTGTGTGCTTGTGTGTGCGTGTGTGTGTTTGTGCGCATGCACATATGTGGGACTGAGCTGGAAGCTGTTACTCCATAATCCCTGGTGCTTTATCCCCTCATATTTTTTCCCGTCAGATCGGCTGTTTAAAAAGTACTTTCCAGTAACAGAGGGGAATGCTGTGTGACAGTTAGGAGGAACATTCCTAGACCCTCCTCAGATGTTGAGGCAATTCTTGGAGTAAGTTGTATACGTTTTGGAGACAAGGTTTTTTCTCCTGAGCTCAGGAAATGCTTTCCAAATGTCTCACACTGCAGTGGGCCATTAGTATCCTTTCCCCCTCCGCCTCTCCCTCAATCCATTGTGACGGAGACGCATGGTTCTTGTCAGAGCCATTATCATTGCTGACTGTGATCAATAGAGAAGATAGCTTCAAATATGCCTTACATTTTCTAGATGGAATTTCGTATAAACAATGTATTTGTTTCCCAGGTCCTTAATCCCCTTGTCACATTTTGCCCTTTTTAATAGCTATCATCCCTGTCTTATTTTCGTCATCCGTAGTTGATTGTTTATGACAGGAGTGAAAACCGGAGAAGTGTGAATGTCAATAGCCCATTAAATGCTGCTTGGATTTCGGAGGAAAAACAAGTCAGTGGTGCGTGTTTGTGTGTGTGTGTTTGTGTATGTGCGTGTGTGAATGTGTTTGTGTGTGTATGTGTAGGAATGTAAAGCCCTTTTTTCATTTTATTTGTGTGATGCAGAGATATCTGAAAAAAGAGGGGGCGGTGCCAAGCCTCCTGTTGGAACTCGCTGGCTGTGGAATCAAACCAGGTTGCTGTTGTGCCTCTGTGCTTTGGTAAATTGCCATAACGTGGTACCTCACATATGAGCCATTCAACATGCAAATTACCTACGACACCTGAGAAACTGAGAGACTGTTAAATTAATAGGCTGTAAACTTAAATAAACTCATTATTATCTAAGAACTGTGGTTATTTTCAGTGCTTCCTTTTCATCGGTTAAATCCATAACCTTGTCAATGACATTTTCCTACATCGCAGCTGGGATTCCTTTCTATATTATTGAACAAAGGCTTTTGCATGAATTGCCTACATTTATTTCAAAGAATGTTTAAGTCGATTTTTTGAATATTGCATTATTTATAATCAAGGAAGGCTAAAGAAGCCTTTTATTGAAAACCCTCTAAAATGTGTCATCCATTTGACACAAAGTATTGCCAGAATATGTTTCCCATCTGCTACCTTATCCGTGTCATCAGCTGTTGAACCTCATTCATGGTGGATGGATGTGGGCGGTCACCCTCAATGTGATTGGGCCTGAAGTACGTCTCTCAGCTGTCTGTTTGTCTGTCTGGCTGTCACTCAGCTGTCTGCCGTCATGTGTCAGTCCATAACCCCTCTTCCCTCAACCCAGTGGCGCATGCCGACCCATGGGAAACAGAGAGAGAGATGGAAAGCAAGGAAGTTAGAGACAATGAACATGAATGGGGATAAGAAAATATATATGTGATAGCCAAGGCAACAGTAAACAAGGCGCCCACCACCAGGGATGTGATGGACACATTTCACTTTATTACTACGCAATGACTCCTGCCGTGGGCCAATCTTTGTAATTCTGTGCACGTCTCAACCCCACATTTCATCAAAAGCAGGCTAGTGGTGTCTGGGATATCACTTTTTGACGGATGGAGACCGATCCTTAACCCCCCTCTCAATTTTATCACGGGGTACAATTAAAGAGATGGAACGAGGGGGAGGTAGAGAGATATAGAAATATATGAAGAGAGAGGGATGAAATATGAGAGGAGCAAGAGTGGAGAGAGAGTGAGGAAGAGACAAGAGGTAGTGCAGTGAACATGATGAAGTGGAGCCTATGTAAGATAAACTACCCACCATATCAGTAAAACAAACAAACAGGAAGTCTGGGAGTGATACAGAGGAAACGACTACGCTGATTACACTAGGCCGACCAAACTGTGTTAATCAGCGTTTTGCACCCGCTTCATGTCTACAATCACACAGAACGGCAGGCCATCAATTAACAATGGCTGCAGCTGACAAACATTATCCACTCTACATTCCCCCCAATTCTTTATTCGTCTGCACAATCTATTTCAAGGTTTTTTTGTATTTAATTTAAAAAATAAAATTATGCAAGGTAGCAAAGCCAAGTTCAAATTTCCCCACACTGGATGTTTGAAGCCTCTGGATGAACATCAGTATTGCAGTGTGAATGTTGTGATCCCTCCGGGAAACCAGCCTGCCAGCGGTTCGAGTCAACAGGATGCGTCCAAGTCTCTCTGTTGGAAAAGCAGACTCACTAATGCCCACGGCGGCTGGGTTGATGCTAGAAATAAATGGCCTGTGTCGTCGGTTCAAATTCAAATGACTTTGTAGCACTTTGGCTTTTGTTGCGGAGCTCTAGCGTAGCCGTGAAGATCAGACTTTCTTGAGATTAATTGTGTGACTTGTTTTTGGTCAGGTAGTTGTTAGACGGCTCCCATAGCTTTGCCTGCTTGTGTCAGTATGGTTCCTGCCTCTGTCCTCATGGTTTCGTCAGTATAACCCGTGACTGTTAGAGACTGCCCATTAACCACTGCCTTTACGCTGTCACACCCTATGCGCATCATTAGTCCTGCTTAACCCATGAGTGTCGCTTAGGTCAAAGGTCAGTTACAACTGCAAAGGGCTATCATAACTCCCTGTTTCGCTATCGCAATGCATTACGAGCTGTTGGATGATATGCTCTGAGTGCGTCTGTTTACGGCCAATTTGTCTGATGGGTGCCCGGTTTATACCTATATGGACGAGCCCTGCGGCCTGGGGCCCTGAAGATGAAGGCCGTAAACAAACGGTGGAGGACGTTAGCGCAGGAGGGAGAGAGCAGGCTGGCTGTAGTGGTTGCCACAGCTATGTCAACTAACCACAGACCAGTTCATTATCCGCCTCCAGGGATACAAGCATAGTGATTTAAACTAGATGACCCCTAACCTACAACCTTTGACCCTCGCTATCCAGCTAGGAGGATTAATGAACTCCGAGATAGGCGGAGAGAGCAGCAACAGACGGCACAGCCTGTGTGTTTGTCTTTGTGTGTGTTTGTGTGCGTGCGTGCGTGTGAGGGGGCTTTTTCTGCAGTATGTCTTTTGTTTGCCTGTGTGTGTTTTTTTTTACGTGTATGTTGGCTCTTGGTTCATCCCTCGTCCCCTCTCATCCTCCACCAACGGGACTTCCTGATTCATCCTGCTGTTGAATCACAGACCGGTGAGTCCTGGCTGGTAATGTGACTCCAATGCATGAGTCAATGTATCTCTGCCTCACTCCCTGAGTCTGCACCTCGGCCTCTACCATGTGTTTGTGTGTGTGTGTGTGTGTGTGCGCGCATGCTGTTCTCTGCTGTACGGTACTCCTCATCCTCCATAAGCCCAGGGACTGGGCGGAACAGAGATCTCATTCAGCCTGTGGTCTCAATTTCTTAATTGGTGTCGTCGTTAGAGTTGTGTGAGGGGTCACCGGATGTCTGCAGGGGGCTCATGGTGGGGGGTTGTGGGTAATGGAGTCTGCCTACAGGAAGAGGAGCAGCCTGAATGAAGTCTGTGGAGAAGCTCATTATGGACCGAAACTACATTACAGTCTCAACACAATCCTCTCTATGGGACATCACATTACAACATTACAGTCTAAACACTAACCTCTCTATGGGACATCACATTACAACATTACAGTCTCGACACTAACCTCTCTATGGGACATCACATTACAACATTACAGTCTCGACACTAACCTCTCTATGGGACATCACATTACAACATTACAGTCTAAACACTAACCTCTCTATGGGACATCACATTACAACATTACAGTCTAAACACTAACCTCTCTATGGGACATCACATTACAACATTACAGTCTCTACACTAACCTCTCTATGGGACATCACATTACAACATTACAGTCTCGACACTAACCTCTCTATGGGACATCACATTACAACATTACAGTCTCAACACTAACCTCTCTATGGGACATCACATTACAACATTACAGTTTCAACACTAACCTCTCTATGGGACATCACATTACAACATTACAGTCTCAACACTAACCTCTCTATGGGACATCACATTACAACATTACAGTTTCAACACTAACCTCTCTATGGGACATCAAATTACAACATTACAGTCTCAACACTAACCTTTTTAGTTGTTTCTGTCTATGGACACATTATAATACTGTTAGTTTTGATCTGTCTGCTCTGTGGTGTGGCTAAGATGGTTTCTGGATCCCCCTGAAGGCTGTGTGTCTGTGTTTTTCCTGGTTGTCTGAAATGTCTGCCTGTCTGTCTGACTGTCTGCCTGTCAGACGTTTCACACTGCCAGTGCTTCTGTCATAGATCTGACCTTGTCTCCTCGAGGCTCACAGCCAGAGGGGGAGTGTGTGCGTGTGTTTATGTGTAAGACTGTGTGCCCGTGCCTGTGTGGGCCGGTTTGTGTTTGGTGGGTGTTGAACAGATTGACGGTGATATACAGCGCAGTCTGAGGTACAGAGCGAGTCTCCCGACTGTCCCATGGAGATCCCAAATCATGCCGTGACCCTGTCACGGTACTGACTGCACCAAACATACTGGATGCATTGCAAGATTTGAACTACGGATATCCAGGTGTGACGGTATCAATCAGAAACTCTTGAAAGCCTTCACCCCAACGCCCTCTGGTGTGACTTTTTTTTGTAATTTTGAGTTACTGTCTTCTCTGTCAGATGAGCTGCTGGGGTGCTTTGGGGCCTGGCAGCCCCTCTGGTGAGAATGGAAAACCACTTTTTGTGTTTTAGCCAATTGGAGGCAGTTTTAGCTGAAACTTCTAAAAAAGAAACAACACATTCACCATTCCAAAACTGCAGCTGGTGGTTGGAACAAAAGTTTGTACGCTGTAATGATTTGGCAAAAACACTGTAGCTTGTTTACGTGGCTTGTTTTGTTTGTGTATCCCAAGTCAGAATGGCTACCTTTTTTGGCACTCTGTTCTTTAGGCATGAGCTGCAGAGACTATCCTTACTGAATGTTACCCTGTGCTTACCATCACATTACCATTCATAGGGTATGCAACTGTTAGCCTGTTAATGGTTTATTATTTTTGCCCAGTCAACACACCTGATCCCAGGGATCCCATGACGCCATTTACAGGCACTTCTGACTCGGCAGTGGCTTCCATGTACAGGCATTTCTGACTCGGCAGTGGGTTGCTTTTACAGGCACTTCTGACTCGGCACTGGGTTGCTTTTACAGGCACTTCTGACTCGGCAGTGGGTTGCTTTTACAGGCACTTCTGACTCTGCAGTGTGTTCCATGTACAGGCCCTTCTGACTCGGCAGTGACTTCCATGTACAGGCACTTCTGACTCGGCAGTGGGTTGCTTTTACAGGCACTTCTGACTCGGCAGTGGGTTGCTTTTACAGGCACTTCTGACTCGGCAGTGGGTTGCTTTTACAGGCACTTCTGACTCGGCAGTGTGTTCCATGTACAGGCCCTTCTGACTCGGCAGTGTGTTCCATGTACAGGCCCTTCTGACTCGGCAGTGTGTTCCATGTACAGGTACTTCTGACTCGGCAGTGTGTTCCATGTACAGGCCCTTCTGACTCGGCAGTGTGTTCCATGTACAGGCCCTTCTGACTCGGCAGTGTGTTCCATGTACAGGTACTTCTGACTCGGCAGTGTGTTTCATGTACAGGCCCTTCTGACTCGGCAGTGTGTTCCATGTACAGGCACTTCTGACTCTGCAGTGTGTTCCATGTACAGGCCCTTCTGACTCTGCAGTGTGTTCCATGTACAGGCACTTCTGACTCTGCAGTGTGTTCCATGAACAGGCACTTCTGACTCGGCAGTGTGTTCCATGTACAGGTACTTCTGACTCGGCAGTGTGTTCCATGTACAGGTACTTCTGACTCGGCAGTGTGTTTCATGTACAGGTACTTCTGACTCGGCAGTGTGTTCCATGTACAGGTACTTCTGACTCGGCAGTGTGTTCCATGTACAGGTACTTCTGACTCGGCAGTGTGTTCCATGTACAGGTACTTCTGACTCGACAGTGTGTTCCATGTACAGGTACTTCTGACTCGGCAGTGTGTTCCATGTACAGGTACTTCTGACTCGGCAGTGTGTTCCATGTACAGGTACTTCTGACTCGGCAGTGTGTTTCATGTACAGGTACTTCTGACTCGGCAGTGTGTTCCATGTACAGGTACTTCTGACTCGGCAGTGTGTTCCATGTACAGGTACTTCTGACTCGGCAGTGTGTTCCATGTACAGGTACTTCTGACTCGACAGTGTGATCCATGTACAGGTACTTCTGACTCGGCAGTGTGTTCCATGTAAAGGCACTTCTGACTCTGCAGTGTGTTCCATGTACAGGTACTTCTGACTCGGCAGTGTGTTCCATGTAAAGGCACTTCTGACTCTGCAGTGTGATCAATACGAGCTGTCTTCCATCCACTCTCTCCCTCCCCTCAACAGTAGCATCACTACTGTACTGTAACGGCTGTGGTGTGAGAGACTTTGTTCGTAGTCGTTCAGTGTCTGGGATACACGCCCATTGCCTTTCCCATAAACCATCTTGACCCCAGTGGCTGGCTGTCAGTCCATTTGGCTGGTGGCCCACATCGTGACTTAATGTGCCCGGCTCAGATGATGGGGCTTGACGCAGACGATACGGGCAGAGAATGTTGACAGATTGTCTGGTATATCGGTAACCCCCCCCATCCTGACTGTCTGTCTGCCCATGGTTTATCAGCCCCCAGAGGGGTGGAATAAATAGCATAGCTGTAGGTTCTTTGGTTTGGCAACGCCATGGCCTCTGCCTGTTGGCAACAATGTGTAAGTCTTTAATGGTGGCGGAGTCAGACAGTTTATTCTTGTCAGGCCTGTTGCGTTTCCTTACGTTTCCTTCTCGCCCTGCTCTCAAATAAATGAGATGAAGGTGACGCCATTGTTCTCCACCACATGGTGGTTGACAGGCACCTAGACCAAAACACATTGCTTTCAAAGGCTGGTAGAGGAACTCCATTAGAGTTGTTTAATTCCCTTCAATACATTGACTGCTTCTTTTAGACCACATTGCTTTTGACTGCCTTAAATTGTCTGGCTGGAAGTTGTTTGTAAATTTTTTGTTGACTTGTCAGTTTAGCTCCACAAAGCCCTTTCTTCTATATTTAAACCGCTTTCATGCCGTTCAAGTTTAAGTCCGTGGCTGCTGTAATAGCCCAGAGTACTGATCTGGGATCAGGTCCTCCCCACGTCCATTCATTATAATCTAAAATGCAAAACAGATCCTTTATCAGCACTTCTTCTCGGAGAAGCGTGGTCCCTGACTATGCATTTGGCTCACAGTGTCTTCTGAGCCAGCAGGTTATTGATGAATGCCGGATAAGTGGCACGGTCTCTCTTGCATGGGCTTTAGGCTTTTGTTTTCCCATTTCATCTAAATCCTAATTGGTTTATCGTATCAATTAGGCCTCGGTTAAATGTGGTCAGTAACTCATCATTTAGCCTGGCTCCATTCTGAGGCGGGCTTATTTGTCTGGCTAATAGGCAGAAAGATTGTGGCGCTCAGGATTCCTGTTTGTTGCATTAATGAGTGGCCCGCTGGAGTCGCCTGTGCAGCGCGCGCCGATGGCCGGCTGAGGCTACGTTACATCACCACAACACCGGACTGGAGCGCCGTGGGGGTACCGCTGGGTTTGTGACTTACCATAGATGATGTCCGGGCGGTCATGCCAGGCCTGCCTCTGTTAGGGCGAGGCTGTCGGCCTGGAAGAAAGGTCCTATGGCGTTGTCACAGACAAACATGAACGGGCCTGTGAGCGGGATGGACCTCGCACCCCCTCCCCCGCGCGCTCTGACCGGAGCACTGGCCCCCGTGGAGCAGTCGTCCAGACGTGCAGCTGAGACCGAGGCCGACCAGGACGCACGGATTCGAGAATGCCACGCACTCACGCGCTGTCAGCCAGGAGAAACAGAGCATGAAGCAATCTGCTCTGTGTCCTCCCAGATGGTATTATTGACTTGGTTGGGACTGTTTTGTCTGCGGTCCCGCGCTCGCGGTTGGTGAACGCGAACACAGGGCCTCGTCGCTGAGGTTTTAGGGGCCGGGGGACATGATGTTGGGCTGGCGGTTGTCATTGGGCGTACACTCTTAAGCCAAGCATTCTGTCTCGCAGAATGGAGGTCCGTTGCATGTCACTATGATGCCCAGCTTGTCTGGTACCGCGGTGCTCCGCATTCCCTCTGCCGGTTCTCCCTCTTCAGAGGTAAACACACGCTGTCTGGATATTTGGGCAGGCCTTCACACCTCTGGGATGAACACGCAACCCGCCCGGCCTCAGCGTCAATCACAACCTAGTCGGCTTTCGTCACAATAGAGTATCGAAAGTGCCCTCGTAAGTGCTCGTGGCGAAGTGAAGAAATAATTGGCGCAACAGTTCTTTATGTATTTGGTAGAAGTGAATTAGTTGAAAAGTCTCTTGTTGTACTGTTGTAGTGAGTTTTTGCAAGTGTCTATGTGTTTGCGTGTGTGTGTGTGTGTGTGTGTGTGTGCATGTGTGCGGGCTTGTGTGTGTTGCAAAAGTAAGCCAATTGAGATTAAGCCAATTCTAGGGGAGCTTATCATCCAAGTCATTATATTTGCATCAAAGCGTCCCCTCTGAATAACAAATAGGGTTTTCCCATTTAAATACGTTTTCATAGGAAAGTGGGTTGGAGAATAACAACTCGTCGAAATTGTACTAGCACAAAGGCATTGTGGGTCCACTGAACCCCCCCCTCCATCTTCGTCGTTGCACCACTGGGCCTGACAGAGGAACAGTATTCTCCTGGGCGAGTCCTGAACCTGGGTTCTGTCTCTGCTTTTATACTGTGATCACTGCCTTCTGGTGCTCATGTGTCCATGGAATTTCAATCCGGTCCGAGCATAGGAGACTGTCTCTGATATACAGATTCTAGCTTATCTGATCTGAGAAGCGCGGAGGGAAGGTCGGCCCACACTACCTAGTGATCTTCTTCAGAGTCTCCTATATCCCCCCGATCTCCCTCTGTGGTTCCGCCTCGCTGTCCTCAAGAAAAAAAAACATGACAGCTGATGGCTGGGCGTGCGCACGTGCATGTGTGTGCGCACGCCTGTGTGTCTCTGTAGCCATCTCTTTTCCTCATCCCGTGAGATGTGTCAGTCCTCCACCTCTCCCTTTCCCTCCAGTGAATGGAGGCTGTGTGTTTGTTTTGGTTAGGGCCCCGTGGCCCGGCCCTTATCGGGCCCTGTGAAGCGGCACTAACACCCCCCTCTGCCACCCCACCGAGGCGCTGACATTTAACTAGCCAAAGAGAGCCAATGGCCTAGAAGAGAGAGACTGTGGCCGATCATCCCGCTTTCCCGTCTTCAGGCCTCCGTTTCGTCCGAGTGCAAACAAACACTGACACTCCGGCCCAAGGATGGAACATGACACACAGTCTAGGCATTGTGTGTGTGTGTGTGTGTGTGTGTTTCTTCCCGCTCTGTAGTGCAAGAATTTACAGGGGAGAATAACCTGTGTATGAAACTGAAGAAATGAAACAAGCTAGTCGTTATTTACCCAGTCCTGTGGGCCATGGTTAACTCTACAAACATAAGTTGCCTTTTGTATTTGCCTGGTGTCTGACCCAGGTCTGAACAGATCCACTGCTCTAGGCGAGGCGCGCAGATCCATGTTTTACAAACATTTATTTCTGATAGGCTGGCCTAATCAGGCTTGTGCTTTTAGAATAATCCATGTCTATATAATTCCACACTGAGGTCACATGACAGGTCGCTAATGACGAGGCCTGGGACTGCCGTGCTGACAAATCAATGTTTGTTTAATGAACTACACGTCAACAAATGAATTATCCACATCAGTGTTTCAATGCAACATATTTATTATCCATATCAGTGTTTCAATGCAACATATTTATTATCCACATCAGTGTTTCAATGCAACATATTTATTATCCACATCAGTGTTTCAATGCAACATATTTATTATCCATATCAGTGTTTCAATGCAACATATTTATTATCCACATCAGTGTTTCAATGCAACATATTTATTATCCATATCAGTGTTTCAATGCAACATATTTTATTATCCACATCAGTGTTTCAATGCAACATATTTATTATCCACATCAGTGTTTCAATGCAACATATTTATTATCCACATCAGTGTTTCAATGCAACATATTTATTACCACATCAGTGTTTCAATGCAACATATTTATTATCCACATCAGTGTTTCAGTGCAACTTATTCACAGTGGACATTAGTATTGCAGTGCAACTCATTCACAGTGTACATTAGTATTGCAGTGCAACTCATTCACAGTGTACATTAGTATTGCAGTGCAACTCATTCACAGTGTACATTAGTATTGCAGTGCAACTCATTCACAGTGTACATTAGTATTGCAGTGCAACTCATTCACTGTGGACATTAGTATTGCAGTGCAACTCATTCACAGTGGACATTAGTATTGCAGTGCAACTCATTCACAGTGTACATTAGTATTGCAGTGCAACTCATTCACTGTGGACATTAGTATTGCAGTGCAACTCATTCACAGTGTACATTAGTATTGCAGTGCAACTCATTCACAGTGTACATTAGTATTGCAGTGCAAGGGGTTCTGATAAGGCAGTAGCCTTAAGAGTTTCATTCAAATCTATTCCTTCTACATTGTGTCTTCAGTCATTTAACAGACTGTTATCCAGGGCAACAGAGTGAGTGCATTCATTCTTATTTTTTCCCCCATAGTTGTAACAGTAGCTAAGGCCTTTCTAAAGCCTTCATTAAACATTCAGTGGGAGTGGTGGTCAGCTATGCATGTGGAGAACCCAAATCATCATGAATTTATAATATCAGGCTAACAACCTCTACTCATTTATCACTCTAAAATAATCTCAAGTTTTTTTCTTTTTTTTTCTGCTTCGTAGTCAATAAAATAAATTCTAGAATAGAACTAGTAAATCCATGTGTTGGAAATGTGTTTAAGGGTTGACATTGACAAAGCTAACCTGTTGTCTTTTCCTTTCTCATGTGCTGCCGTTGCCATACATCCTGCTTCTCCCACGACTCTTCAATAGGTAATAGGTTTTTCTTTATTTATTCATTCATGTTCTCAGTCCGTCCCACACCGACACAAAGGAACCTCCACCAATATCCACCACAATAGAAGGATTGAGAACAACAGCCAGGCCTCGACAAACACAGATATTGTTGTCTTCATAATCCCACGCATGAGTGGGTCACATCTTTGCTAGCTACCGATTGTCTCCCTCTCTCAGACTGCAGGTGGGGAGAAAAACCCAGCCGCGCTCCTTCTCCCTGCATACTGACAACACAACTGTTGCGAGCTGAAGTGGGGAATTATGAGGGCATTATCGAGGCATTCTTTTTTGACGTTGCTGGGCTAAAGAATAGCTTTTCTCTGGCTATCCGGGGCTCAGCGCTCCCTTTGGCCGGGACAGAGAGAATCTCCACTAGACGCGCATGTCAGTCTGATGCTCAAAGGGGATGGAATAGCCTTAATCCTAAAAGCCTAGCTGGAGCACGTGTGTGTTGCATGGTGGGTGTGGGATGTTGGTGGATGCACGGCCGCTGACGTTTAAATCCCCGGCGGCCCTGTTTCTCCTGCCTGCTCGGCCTCCGGTTTTGTCGGTACTGTTCTTTTCTTGCTCCCCTCCCCTCAGCCCGCCTCCTGCTGTACTCCTCTGCATAAATTACCAGTGCTAAGCACCCACTCCGGGGGCCCAGGAGGTATGGGAATATCCTCTGCCTTTGTGCGTTTCCTCATGACCCTGTTCTCACCCCCCTGGCGAACTGGGGCGCGGCCCCTCCTCAACCCCCCCCGCCCCCCACCCCCCCGTCTCCTGTCATTCTTATTTGTTTTTAATGATGCTTCTCCCAAGCCCCCGATGCCTAGTAAAATTTTCACAACCCTTATTTATTTATTTATTTATATTTGGGTTGTTTGTTGTCGTTGCCTGCGAAACTTTCCCGAACTTGTGCGGTCGGCGCTGTCTCTCCGCGTTATGACGACGGAGTCGGGGAGCGATGGAAGATGCACTGGGGGGTGGGGGTGTGGGGGTGTGGGGGTGGAAGATGCATCGCTGCACTGGGGGGTCAGGGGGGGAGTGATGAACAGAGTGGGAGCGGGTTTCACTTCACATCCAGGATGGGTGGCTGCCGACGCGGCTCAAGGCAGCTGCCAGACTCTCAACCGCGGCTGGGCGAGAAATGACATCCTTCCCTGAGCTGTGGCGTAGGCAGGTCTGTGTGGGACGGTTCGGGCGCAGCAGGCCAATGTCGTAATGCACGCTGGCAGTGTACAGAGACTCTTCTCACCACCACTTCTTTCCGTGTGTCTCACCGACTCTCCCTCATCCCCTCTCCTCGCTCTCTCCGTCTGCCTCTCTGTCTTTCCATCCTGTCTCGTTTCCATCTTGGACTTCCTTTTCTCGCTCTCTGTCTCTCTCTCACTGTCTTTCTCTTTCCCTCAGCATCTCTCTCTCTTTCTGTCTGTCTTTTTCTTTCCCTTTTTCTGGCCGGTATTAGTTGTGGTTTCACCAGAGTTATGCCCGGGAGACTGCTAATGCACTTCAGATGTCATCCAGTGACATCACAGCTTATCACTGGATAGTTTACACTGTATGTTGTTGTTGTGTCTCCGTGTGTGTTTAAGTATGCATTCCTGTGTTCCTGTGTGCGCTCCTGTGAGTGTGTACATGTCACCAGATGAACAAACAGAAAAATCATCATGTTAAGTGCCCAAGACTATGTCTATCGTGATGTAGGTGTAGTGGGACGACCAGTATTTAGGAACGCTTTCTTTATAATATACCTTCTCTAAGTAAACTGCAACTTACCTGATCTACAATCAGTCGATCAAATTTATTTTATTAAGCCCTTGTCACATCTGCAGTTGTCAGTAAATTCTTATACAGATATTCAGGCAAAAAAAACGAACAAAAGAGCAAGCAACAACAAGAAATTGATCCGCAGTGGCTAGTAGGTTCAAACCTAGAAAGAAACCTAGAGGGAAGACCTCTTCTGGATGTGCTGGGAGACCTGGGTTTAGACCGAATCCAGATCAGATGCACAGCCAGGTGGGCTGTGGGCAGTGATGGGAGGAATCATCAGGCAGAAACTGCAACACAACCGGTGGAACTTTAGACAGTGAAGTCATCAGGCCAAGGGCTCAGTTCCTTCTCAGATTCAACAGGACAGGAATTCCGATTGTTCCTGGTCCCCTGGCACATGAACTACTGGGGTGTGAAAACTGAGACACTGTAGTCCCATTTGAAGAGAACCCCGGACAGGGCAAACCAGGAAGGAAGTAGCTCCATTCCTCAATAATGGAGCTCTGTGGGAGAAAGCCCAGCCTCCAGGTGTTTGTTTAGAAATGCTAGGTCCAGTGAGGAGGCCTGTGTTTTAACCGTATGTATATGGCAGGACCAGTTCATGTGATGTTTAGTAGGTTTGAACTAAACAACCTTAAAATAAACCCTAGCCTTAATAGAAGCGAGTTATCATTGGTAAAAAATTATGTTCTAGTCAAGATTCAGGCAACCATATTTAGAACTAATCAAAGTGAATGTATGTCAGCTTTCCTTCTCCAATCCTAACCTTAGTATTGGGGAATAATATATAACTGACCTTATGTCACAACCTAGGGCCAGACTCAACCAATTCCATGGTCAAATATATCTTGACTGATTCGCCCTTTTGAAATAAATAGATGTAGGTTCAACTGTGAGATACAGTAAATCCACTTACATCACAGACCTGGGTGGTGCGACGTTTACGTCTGCCTCCCAAGTTCTTCCTCTACCGTCTCCTCAACTTCTCAACCGTCTCCGTACGCCGACAGGGAGAAACCACCCGTGAATTGATCGTAAACGTCTTTGAAGAGCTTCTTTCTCTCAATGGGGCTGCAGTAAACCTAGGGAGATTCCAAGGCAACTGGACCTAACAGAGACACATAAATCTTGCACCAATCAGTAAGCCTATGAGTCTATGTGCTGGCCTTTCGGGGGAACTCCGGTATTGTGTTGCGTGTTATCTGAAGGCTTTAATGGCTTGCGACAGGCTTTGGGTTGATGAATTGACTTGGTGCAGATGTGTGAGGGTTAAGCAGCTAACGGAGAAAGAGAGAGAGAAAGAGAGATGATTAATTTATTTCTAGAGTATGTTTTGGCAATAATGTACATTGTGATGCCATGCCAATAAAGCAATTTAAATTTATTTTAAAATGAGCAAGAAAGAGAGCGACAGATATACATATATATCCGAAAGAAAATAAGGAAAGTTTTGAGTGAGTGAAAAGGGCCAAATTGTGATGGCTAGACAACTGGGTCAGAGCATCTCCAAAATTGCAGCCTTTGTGGGGTGTTCCTGGTCTGCAGTGGTCAGTACCGATCAAAAGTGGTCCAAGGAAGGAAAAGTGGTGAACCGGCGACAGGGTCATTGATGCACGTGGGGAGCGAAGGCTGGCCCATGTAGTCTGATCCAACATATGAGCTACTGTAGCTCAAATTGTTGAAAAAGTTAATGCTGGTACTGACAGAAAGGTTTAAGAACACCAGGATGCACTATAGGAAGAAGGCAAGCCGGCAGAGGCAGTGTGATGCTTTGGACAATGTTCTGCTGGGAAACCTTGGGTCCTGTCATTCATGTGGATGTTACTTTGACACGTACCACCTACCTGAGCATTGTTTCAGACCATGTGCACCCTTTCATGACAACAGTATTCCCTGGTGGTACTGGCCTCTTTCAGCAGGATAATGTGCCCTGCCACAAAAAAAATATTGTTCAGGAATGGTTTGAGGAACACAGCAATGAGTTCAAGGTGTTGACTTGGCCTCAAAATTCTCTAGATCTCAATCCAATCAACAAACAAGTCTGATCCATGGAGGCCCCACCTTGCAACTTACAGGACTTAAAGGATCTGCTGCTAACATCTTGGTGCCAGATACCACAGCACACCTTCAGGTGGTGTCCATGCCTCGACGGGTCAGGGCTGTTTTGGCGGCAGAAAGGGGACCTACACAATATTAGGCAGGTGGTCATAATGTTACGTCTGATCGGTGTACACCGATATATTTATAAATTATATTTATAAATGTAATTTCAGATGAATCTTTTTTCTCCGTATCTATATTCATGTATATTTCTTTATATGTAAAGTAAGAAAGAAAGAGAGAGAAAGGAAACATATGGACCATCCCAATAACGTTACCACTCATTTTGTTTGAATCTTTGGTTTGCTTTCTTACCTCACCTAATGGCTTGTCAAGGTAGACATCTCTAATGCAAACTTTTACACCCAATCACCCAATTACGTCAAAACCTGTCATGCTTGCACAGTGATTCTGACGGTTACATCGCGTGTGTCTATGAATGCGTGTGTGTGTATGTTCGTGTGCACCCTTGTTTGCACCTGTGTTTTGTGGGTGTCTGTCTTGGTGTGTGTGTGTGTGTGTGTGTGTGTGTGTGTTGGGGGGGGTTATGTCTCTGCTGTGATACCCAGTTGAGAAGCTGTCAACACCTAACATCTGGCGTATGCAAAACTGATGACTGTTTCCTCATGATACCTGGCTGTCTCCTCAGCCTCCTCACAGTCAATATGGAAGAAACTAGCCAAAGAAACCTGAGGTAAATCATACCGCATTTCGCACTCCTACATTAAAGCTATTATTCATGTGTATCACATGGGTCTCTTGGAGAGAGGAGTAGAGTAAACTATTTATTCAGTTAAGCAACAGTGTTGAATAGACTAAAATATGTAAATCTTTTCCCAAGTTGTTTACTCCTACTGTAATTCCGGCTCCTGAGTCATTTTATCCAAGAACACTGGTATTCCATCTGGTGAACGTTTCCTCCGCACAGACTAATACACACGTGTGCACACACACACACATGCACACACTCACACGCACGCACACACACACGCACTCACTCGCAGAGTCCTTCATCATAATCCCAACGTCTTTAAAAAAAAAGCCTGTTTTAATTGCTCTCATTATCTTCCTGCCAACGTGTTATAATTTGAAAGATTCCCGTTAATATAACAATCTTTGTAACGAGTCCCAATATCATCCGCAACAACAGTGGGACTATTTAACAGGATCCTCTTCCCCTCACAGCCTCCCCCCCTCCTCCGTCGCCCTCTCTCTTTCTGGGATAAGAGACTGTATCTCGGTCTCTCCAAAGGGCTTTAGCTATCGGCGCCTGCTGCTCTGATCGGCACGCCTCTACCTTTGATCCTCTCCCTACTGTCTTCCCTGAACGCATTTCGTCTTCCACGGGAGTTCGTTTCGTACCTGCGGGCATGAAAGTTAGCGCCGCTCCTCTTGACTGTGCGCGCTTTGGGAATGCGGGAGAGGAGAAGGGGATACGGATTTTAATGAAGCGGCGACATTATCAGTCCCTCGCAGACCGCCCCGTTATCAGGGGCGTAGAGGCCTAATGCAACACCCCTGCAGAGTGTACCCGCTATTGGGGACGGCTGTGGAAGAATGGGAGGAAGACGCAGAAGAGAGCAGGAGAGACAGAGGAGAGACAGAGGTGGACGGTGATAGAGGGGTAGATACTGTACATAGCTTCTGTTAGAATGTAATAATGCATTCTTGCTCTTAAAAGTTGATTTTAACGTTTACTTGCTATTTCAGATTTAATTTTTTTCACTGCTTGCTTATTTTCCACTTGCTTTGGCAATGCAAACAAACATTTCCCATGCCAATAAAGGCCTTTAAATTGAAACTGAATTGACATTAACAGAGATAGGAAAGAGGTACTGTGGAGAGGGAAAAGCAATATATATTAAACATACATAAGCTTTCAAAGGACCAAAGTACAGCCAGCCTTTCTAATTCGGGATTGGTGGAAAATAAATGAATCGGGTATTTAAATGCCAACAGGGTCTTTATAAATGTAAACTAGGGGGATTAAATTAGTTGTAGATCACTGAAATTTCTGACAGTCCAAACTGACTCTCAATCGATACAATAAGGGCAATCTGCAAACATCACCTGCAATATCGCCATGAAGCCGTTTCTTGTAATTGTCTATCAGTTTCTTACATTGACTGTGAGGAATGTTTGCCCACTCTTTGTTAAGACACACCATATGGTTACAACAAAACCAGACCAAGTTTCGAATCTTTATGAAAAGCCTGATGTTACTCTCTCAATATTTTCTAATAATTTGTTAAACATTTTTTGAACAATAAAGTTTGGGGTGTTCTGCATTAGGAAATTCCATTTTTGTTTACTTCTGTTTATTTGCATTATTGGTTTCAAAATTATAAGTTTTTGTGTGATTTTAAATTGTTTGTGTTTGTTTAATTGGGTTACCTTTATCGATGGATGTGGTTAGAATTAAATGAAAATATCTGTGTTAAAAAAAAATCATTATATGCTAATGATTAGGAAGGATGGCAAGAGAACGAGAGAGAGAAAGAGAGGGGGAGAGGTGTCTATCTGTGTGTTGGAGAAGAGGAGGGCCGGTAGTGTCGTGTTGTCCTCCTTCCTGCTGTTTTATGTCTCATGACATGTACCTGAAGTCTGAAGAACCTGGAGGTCAGGTCATGGGGTCACCAACAAATGAGAGGCACTCGGGTACGGGATTGTCGAAGTCTGTGTGTGTGCTTGCAGGAGTGTGTGTGAGTGAGTGTGTCTGTGTGTGTGCGTGTGTGTATTTGTCCCCTGCACATGTGCATGCTGACAATTTATATTCTGGTTGGTCATCTCGCGGCGCGGTTCCTGAACCGGTAATTACCTGGTGGGATCGACCACCGTCCCCGGTCATGTGTCTCCCTCTCCAGTGGAAGTGACAGGAAGATGGCGGGCGTCTTCTGGGGCAGGATGCCCTGGTGACTGACACAGGGGTTGACCGGCCCAGACACAGAGCAGCAGTAAGGGACCCTCTCTCTCTGTCTCTCTCTCTTTTACTTTCCCTTATCCCCTCGTCCCCCGTGCACCAGTCCTGCCCTAGGAGAATACCGGTCGTTGTTGTCACGCTTTCCACTGACAGTCACTAGGAGAGACGGTCAGGGGTTTCTACGGGAGCACGGTATCCGCGGTGGAATGCAACCCGTTTTGTTGTTCAGGCCGGGGTCTGTGCGTCCGCTGGTCCTGCTGATACATGTTTGGGTTAACGCACGGCGGTGGACAAGCGACCACATAAAAGAACCGTAGCTCCCGTGGAAATGAGCTGCTAGGTGGGAGGGCGGCTGGCTGGTTGGTGGTGGGAGGGTGGCTGGCTGGTTGGTGGTGGGAGGGCGGCAGGCTGGTTGGTGGTGGGAGGGCGGCTGGCTGGTTGGTGGTGGGAGGGCGGCTGGCTGGTTGGTGGTGGGAGGGCGGCTGGCTGGTTGGTGGTGGGAGGGCGGCTGGCTGGTTGGTGGTGGGAGGGCGGCTGGCTGGTTGGTGGTGGGAGGGCGGCTGGCTGGTTGGTGGTGGGAGGGCGGCTGGCTGGTTCGTGGTGGGAGGGCGGCTGGCTGGTTGGTGGTGTGAGGGCGGCTGGCTGGTTGGTGGTGGGAGGGCGGCTGGCTGGTTGGTGGTGTCGGGGCGGCTGGCTGGTTCGTGGTGGTGTCGGGGAGGGACGTCAAACGGGTTGCTTGGAAATAATGGCTTCCTCTTTCCCCTGTGCTTTCATCCATAGCATCTCATATAACGTCCTGTTTCACTCGGGAATGGCGGTCAGGCGTGTGTGTGTGTGTGTGCGCACTTGCATTACGTTGCATGCAATATTGCATCGTGGGTGTATATTATAATGCAGTATTCCCTTACTTGGTCTGTGTGTACATGTGTGTGTGTGTGTGTTCTGATGTGTGTCACCGGGGCCTGCCTCTGTAGTGTCTCCCCTGCTAGCGATCCCGTATGATTTCCATCTTCCCTGCATGCCGTGTCGTCACCCCATGGAGAGATCAATGATCCTCATAATCACTTTGATCTGAGTTGTGATCACTGTAGGGGGAGCAGTCACAGATTCAGAGTCCGTATTGTATCACGCCGGCTTAAGGGGAAGTTGCCCGTAGCAACAGAACCCAAAACGCTGATCGTTGGTCAGTTTTCGTTGTTAACCCCACTAATGGTGACTTTCGGGATTGCAGCAGGGTAATCTGTTCCTGGATCTGTATTAGGGGACATTTCACCCAGGAGTGGTGCACAGCTGTGAGAAAAATCTATGCACTTGAAATTAGATGTCAATCTCATCGCCTCTGCAGATGAAAGGAGATGTCAGTGTTAATGTTCAAATGGCCTGCTTCATTAAAAGATACATACAGTGCAAGAAGAATGGCAAGGTTTCTCTCTTACCGCGGGAAACACACAAAAACATACCCACACAGCATTTTCCATTAAGAAGATCTGATAAATACCCTTACATATCATCAGTTTACATTAAAAAACTGTCACTGGCAGAGTTTCAAGACTGACATTGTCCCCAGTGCCATGGTTGCATGTAAAACGTAGAAGGCCGGGATGTTTGTAGGCACGCACTTCCTTGAAGGTGTGAGGTGAAGGCCAATGACAACCTGTGTTTGAGATGATAAGCTAATGTTAGCTAGATAAATTGTGTCCGAACAGACACTCCATGATTCCATTTGCTGGAATATTATGTTACACCCTGGTGTTCTCTGTAAAAGATAAAGAAAAACGAACATGCATTCTGGGTTGTTTGACTAAACCTTGATTTAGTCCAAGCCTTGTGCAAACTGGTCAAAATGTGCATATTATTGTTCCAGCTAGCACTAGCTAGCACTGTTATGGTTTCCTGTTCGCTTACTAGCCATCAACGAGTCTCTGAAGTATGGCAATGCAGCTAACACAAACATTTTGATTGGTTTAGCTGTTTACTTTGTTTATTCTGTGTTCCGTAGCTATGTAAAGGGCCCATCTAAACAAAAGTCTGTGTTCATTGCTCCAGCATTGATGGTTGGAGGTGACAATGCTTCTGGCCGGTCAGTATGCTCATAGTTAGTAATGATAGTAACCTAATGGAGTTATAGAACCGATATACAACGTACTGCCAATGGGTGACGTAAAACCTGCATTGTGAACCTTTAAACAAACCCAAATTCTAACATTGCCTTAACCTAACCGTAAACCCGGAAGAAGCCTTTATTCATGCGAGGACAGGAAAAATGTCCTAAAAAGGGCACATCTTTTATCTTTTCCTAGGGTTTTAGTTCTAATACTGTGAAATGAAAACTCTCTCACACACGCACACACACACACGCACGCATAAACACACACATAAACATGCCCACACAC
Source organism: Esox lucius (assembly GCF_011004845.1). Lineage (NCBI taxonomy): Eukaryota > Metazoa > Chordata > Actinopteri > Esociformes > Esocidae > Esox > Esox lucius. The sequence goes on along the minus strand of NC_047588.1, from coordinate 10,541,628 downwards.
ACAAACAACTTTCTGTAGACCTCTCAACACTGGATTACACAGAGCCACTCTGGATTCTGACAGATCAGCTTGTGTCTGTGACATAGGCTGCAGTTGAGCTGCGCCCCAGCCACTAAAACGAAAGTCAATTTACATTTCCATTACATTACTGCCTATTTATTCATGGAACGCCGTCACATAGGGCCTGAGAGGAATGATAGATGGAGCTGGAGCATATTACCAAGATATGGATGCCACACAATCAATAGGATATATTAGCCTTGTCTGTGTCCTAAATGGAACCCTTTATTCACATTTCCGTGTTCTAATTTAGTGTACTATTTAGGAAAAAGGCCACCACTGTAGATGCATGCTTTGTATAAACCAAGTGGCCTTGATAGCAGCCCACAATGCTAGGAGGACATTTGAAGTCAAGACATTCAAGATTCTTTTGAATGGTTTGAGTGGCCTTTTATTTTCATGTTGCCTCTGGCCTTCGTGGTGTGAGGTGAGTTAGATGAGAGGCAGTGACCAGAAAGAAACGGGGGATGCGTTTGGTGTGTTTGATTCAGTGTGTGTCAGTGTGAAAACATGCATGAATGTGTGTGTGTGTTTGTGTGTGTTTGTGTGTATTTATGGGGTCCATTCACACTCAGCAGGAGGTGTGTAAAGTTCATAAAAGGTGTTTGTGGGACCATTACCCAGATGACCATAGTGCTCACTGATTTTGTGGTGATGGAGAGGGTGGACAGAAAGAGGTGGAGGTGATGGAGAGGGTGGACAGAAGAGAGGAGGAGGTGATGGAGAGGGTGGACAGAAGAGAGGAGGAGGTGATGGAGAGGGTGGACAGAAGAGAGGAGGAGGTGATGGAGAAGGTGGACAGAAAGAGGTGGAGGTGATGGAGAGTGTGGACAGAAGAGAGGAGGAGGTGATGGAGAGGGTGGACAGAAGAGAGGAGGAGGTGATGGAGAGGGGGGACAGAAGGAGAGGAAGAAGTGATGGAGAGGGTGGACAGAGGAGAGGAGGAGGTGATGGAGAGGGTGGACAAAGAAGAGGAGGAGCTGATAGAGAGGTTGGACAGAACCGAGGCGGAGGTGATGGAGAGGGGGGACAGAAGGAGAGGAAGAAGTGATGGAGAGGGTGGACAGAGGAGAGGCGGAGGTGATGGAGAGGTTGTACAGAACAGAGGCGGAGGTGATGGAGAGGCTGGACAGAAGGAGGAGGAGATTGATGATGAGGGTAGACAGAGGAGAGGAGGAGGTGATGGAGAGGGTGAACAGAGGAGTGGAGATAAGAGAGGTGTCAAGTTCATGTGTTCATGTTCTGGCACGGCAACCTGCCAGTTAATCCAACGCCCTCTCTCCCTCACTTCATCACAGCCGTGCCAGTTAATCCAATGCCCTCTCTCCCTCACTTCATCACAGCCGTGCCAGTTAATCCAACGCCCTCTCTCCCTCACTTCATCACAGCCGTGCCAGTTAATCCAACGCCCTCTCTCCCTCACTTCATCACAGCCGTGCCAGTTAATCCAACGCCCTCTCTCCCTCACTTCATCACAGCCGTGCCAGTTAATCCAACGCCCTCGCTCCCTCACTTCATCACAGCCGTGCCAGTTAATCCAACGCCCTCTCTCCCTCACTTCATCACGGCCGTGCCAGTTAATCCAACGCCCTCTCTTCCTCACTTCATCACAGCCGTGCCAGTTAATCCAACGCCCTCTCTTCCTCACTTCATCACAGCCGTGCCAGTTAATCCAACGCCCTCTCTCCCTCACTTCATCACAGCCGTGCCAGTTAATCCAACGCCCTCTCTCCCTCACTTCATCACAGCCGTGCCAGTGAATCCAACTCCCTCCCTCACTTCATCTCAAACACCTGTTTACTTTAATTATTGCCCACAGCTGTTTTCCCTGATCACAGACCCTTGTTAAGTTCCTGGTTCCCCACTGTATCGTGTCAGTCTTTGTATTGGTTTAACCCATGTGCAATGTTTTGTTTTGTGATTTAGTTTCGGTGTTGTCATGTTTTAGTGATGTTATTAGATGTCCTTCATTCTCCATGCTGTAATGTTATAAGAGGTTGAACAGGTGCAAGGGACAAGTAAGGGAGGAGTGAGGGAGGTTAGAGGAGATGAGAGGGAGTGTTGGAGGTAAGGGAGAAATGAGGGGGTGGAGGTAGAGGTAGGGGAGAATCTAGGGAGAGGCAGAGTTGGAGATAAGGGAGAGGGGGTGGTTGGAGGTGGAGGTAAGGGACAATTTAGGGAGAGGTGGTGGTGGAGGTTTAATAAACATGCTCACATCAACCTAAACTGTCACTCTTCTAGATATAATCCTATACACCCACAGGATCCTTCTGTCTACACACACACACGCACACACAAACACACACACACACACACACACACCCACCATGAACAGTGGTTTGGTCCATCGGTAAAGCCTTTTAGACACTCCCCTTGCTGGTTGCCTAATGTCTCCCCACTGGTCACTGACAGAGGTCAGCTGACAGGGCGGCTTCTGTACGGTGATGTCTAATGGAATATGGCCTGCGCCTTAAATGACATCATATTAGCATAATGATCTATGAATAGGGCACCATTTGGACGTGTGCTAGTCTTCTCTTCCCATCCAGACAGTCATTTAAAGGGCAGTACTTTACGCTGGAGGTCAAAGGAAAGCCTTGTTTAGTGTGGAGGTTGACTGGAGAGAACAAGGGGTCCTGACCAGCACCACACGGCCAAGACAAGTTGTGTGGACTGACTGGGCATGTCTTTTCCCTCTCTCTGACTGGGCATGTCTTTTCCCTCTCTCTGACTGGGCATGTCTTTTCCCTCTCTCTGACTGGGCATGTCTTTTCCCTCTCTCTGACTGGGCATGTCTTTTCCCTCTCTCCGGGTTCTGGAGGCCAGGATAGGCTGTCCTTTTTGTGTTTGTGTTGAAAGTCCTATATTCTATGATGCCCCTGTGTAAACAGTAGAACGCCTTTCAGCCATAGCAGCTGTGCTGTAGGTGTTTGTGTACGTTTGGATTCGCTTTGGTTCAGTCAGTAACAAGTAAACATGTAGGGAAGCTATGCATTACTGTTAAGTTGTTTGGTTTTCCATTGTGCTGTGAATCTCAATCGTCCACTAATAGTGGGTCTGTTGACACACTTCACAGGTGGTGACATTACTTGTCTCTGTGTACTATTCCTTTCGTTGGTTTCTGCAACAGCTCTCTAGGCGAAATGTCTCGGAGGCACTGTCTCACAGCATCCAGCATCACTCACCTTCTAGCTCCTGAACTACCCACAATGCCGCAGCAAGTCACAGGTAGCCTATGACACCACCTTCTACCTCCCTTTCCACACCCCCTTGACAAAAAAGCAGTCCCCGCGTCCTGCCTTATAACTCCTCGGACAGCTTTATCGTCCTCCCATTATAGGGGAGTTAAATCATACACTTCCATCCTGGGAGCCATCTTTTTATTCCAGGAACGTTATTTACAGCCCCTGCTGTACCCATCTGCTCTGTCAGGTCATCTTTTAGTTTTATCGATCTTTCGCTGGCGCTGCTTACTGCACGACTTCGCGTGGACACCTCTGTTGAAAAAGTTTCTTCTTTCGTCCGCTGTCCTTGTCCGATTGCACCGTCCAACGGTGGGCGTTATTCCGCGGCGTCTCATCCCACCGGTACTTTCCCCGACCGTTCATTAGGGAAATTAGACTGGTGGTCGTTAAAGTCTTCTGTGGGTTGATGTGGTGATGCGATTAACGTGTGTGTGTGTTTGTCCGTGTATGGTTGTGTGTGTGTGTGTCTGTGAGTGGGGGAGGGTGATGGGGGAATAAACATGTGTTTGTGTGTGTGTGTGTGTGTGCGCATGTGTGATTGTGTGTGGTAGTTCTTTTTTTTTCTTACTACGTCTTTATGTGTTGCAATAACTCATTATGTGAGACGCTGGTTGTTTAAGGCTGTCTGGCACATTCACTGGTCCACATCAACTCATCTATTAAAAGATCCACATCTTTCATCCTTTCCACACGACTTTCTCCAACTCATTACCAGCCCAGCGGCTCCATCTATTTATCATCCGGGTTATTTCGCTCTAATATCTCACATGAGCTCTTCTTCACTCCCCTAGTTGTCTCCCTCCTCATAATCTCATCGCTTGTTTCTTTCCTGTGACTTTCTGCCTTTCCCACTTTACCAACATTTTGAAACACATACTTTCAATATCTTGAGATGAAATGAAAAAGCACCGGGCTAATCTGTCCTTCTTTTCCAAGGACCTCTCTGCCGGCTTCCGAAGAGGTCCCTGGCATCCAGACCTACTTTGGCGTGCCTGATAGAAATGATTTGTGCAGGTCATCCTGTCAGAGCCCTCCAGTGAGCTTTTTCGAATTGTCGAGCACGCACACACACACGCACACACATCACCAACATAACGAGAACACACTTCTCCTTATCCTGTTCGGGAATAAAAAAGGTGCTTTAGTGTCAGGCTGATGAAAACATGTGGACAATGGTCAGGATTCATGTAAGATTGCCTTTACGATTTAGTGGACACCCCTAGAGAGGTCGGTCTCCCACCCTCTCCCCCTCCCTGTCCCCCTCCCCACCTTCTCCCCCTCCTGGTTCGATTAGCTTGTGCACGAAGGGCAAGCGTGTGATGATGAAGGACAAAGTCAAATAAAAAAAAAAGTGCATTATGATTCTCAGTTTTCCCTCTAAATTTTGCCAAAGCTGGGTGGGAGGCTGAGGGGACTGAAGAGGACCTGTATTTATCTCTCTGGTGCTTGTCAATCTGTTTTTTCGGCAGGTCTTATCAATGCTCACTCAATGAGGGCCTGATGTGAATCTCGATGCGCCTTGTTGTACCATAGCCTTGTACTTCGAGGGAGAGAGTGAGTGGGAGGTGGGGAGACAGAGGGAGAGATAGAGAGGCACTTATGGAGAAAAGTATTGAGAGGGAAAGACAGAAAGAAGAAAAAAAATATATATATATTCTGTATGTATGACATATCGTAGTGGTGATGAGGACAAAAACCACAGAGCTTTTGTTTTCCTGGATTTTCAGAACCAATCAATGTGCTGTCAGTCAGTCTTTTCCCTCAGGACCAATCTGATTAATGGTATTGGCTACTGCCCGTAATTCTCATTGATGAACATAGGTCAGGTTTGACAGGAGGTAACGTATGGGAGAGGTTAGCTGAGGTAATGAAAACCAGCAATGGTAGTTTGTAGGTCTATATTTCTATAGGGGGATGGGGGAAATGCCTTTCCTGAAATTTGAACGTTTATTACCACACAAACATCAGTATCTCCTTGCCAGCACTTAGATCCTTTATCTAATCACTTTGAAGAAGTCCTATCATCAACCAAAACAGAAACCTTTCGAAGAAGATATGAGTAGTCATGAAATGAACATTCTGATTTCGGTACATTCAAAAGTGTACTGCACATTTGTGGGGGCAAAAAGGCAGTTACTAGATCAGACAGCGATGATCTGCTGCACTTAAGATTCCATTTGTCATTCTTGCCTCAAAAACACATGGCTACGCTGCTAGAGTTGAGAGAAAGTCAGAGCTAAGGAGTCTTCTGGGGTCAAACGGGGAGACAGAACAGAAGAGCACACATTCATCAGGGCCACTCTGTTTGCCATTTCTCTGTTTGCCGTCTGTGATAAACTACACTACCTGGGAATACCTGTGGGTTCCCCTCTCCTCCTGCTTAGTCAAATAAACAACAGAGGCAGAGACACCTGCCATCACCACCATCGCTGTGTATATTAATAACCAAACTGGGCATCCCTTTCCTCCCCCTCCTCTCTCTTTATCTCTCTCTGGCTGGGCCGTGGCACAGTAACAACTCGGAGTGCCTCGGGTGCTGAAGGAGAGAAGGGGCGCAATATACAGTCGAGCAGGACTTATCAGTGTTTTGCAGGGACACTGAGGGGAAAAATAGAATTAAAAAGCTGCTTAACGCTGGAGATGGTGCTTTATGGACTTTAAGAATATCTCAGCCTTCAAAATGTACTGACAAAAAAAGGAATATAACGAATGGCTGCGGCCAGGTTGGAACGACGGAGCCTACATTGTGACATGGGAAGTCTTACAGTCTAAGTATCGGGTTAAAGAGGTACCTCCCTCATCATAGACCCTTAGTCATTATGATCTACAGGCGCAACTCTCGGATCAGCAGGTCGACTCTGAGACGCTGTGTGAATACGGGGTCTCGTCAGAGTTTGGTTCACACTGTGCCAGAGCTGTTGGCCAGTTGCTGCTCAGTGACAACGCATGGAGAGTTATTGGCTGCCCCTGGCCTCTATACGTCTCTCTGGCAAAATGTACCGTAACCGGTCTTTAACCCGGTCTTTCTGCCAAAATAAAGACACCAATCAGGATGACGAGAATGGAGGCAATGGGAGGGTTGGAGGGAACCTGAAATAGACATGAGGGAGTAAAACATTGGTTGTTGGAAAACTGCCATGACCGATTTTCCGTGTCATTTCTGTGGCTTGATGTGGCTTGATGTTCAAAAGGTCTCTCAGGAATATCTACAATGCACATATTCCAAAGGGGCATCATCCAGACTGGTACTCTGCCGGTCTCTCCAACTACCTCATCATACCACAGTTTAGGGGCCCAAGTGGACTGATCCGAAAACACCCTGGAGGCTTTCAGGGAAATATTTGCGAGGATTTACTCTATCGCCAGGGAACTACTTCCTGGCTTTGTTGAGTGAGCAGCGGTTCGGTCTGGGAACTCATGAGATTTGGCAAGTGTTACCCATCAGCCCCGACTGCTCTGCCATGTTTTTGGGGATGCTTTGCCTTCCAGTGCATGTAAGAGATTTTCATTTACCGGAGTAGAAATAAACAGGAAGTTAAAAACCTAAATAAAAAAGTTAGGGACAAGTTTTGAGGTTGACATAGGTCATCTTCTCACACCTCCTGGTTGTGATAGTGTTTCTTTAACTTCAAATCACTGGTTTTGAGCCACTGAGTATATCAGCTCTTGGTTTCTAACAGTGTCCAGTGTTAGATGATGTCTCACTTCGAAGATGCCACCCCTCATCCGATTGGTGCTGGCAGAATTGTTGCGCCGTCCAATTTACGATTGTTTCTTGTGGGCAGTGGTGTTGAAGGTCATTGATGTGCTGACAACCAATACAGAGTGGGTAGGAGGCATCATTGTTCTCAAGGCAACTGTGTGGAGGAGGGCCTTTTCAGGTCATATATGAACATATATTATATTTGACAAACCGTCAGAGTTGTCTCTGTTTGACATTGTAACCATAAACAAAATACATTGGCTCATCACCCAACAGTTGGGCACAAAACCATGACTCCTACCAGGAAATGATCTACGTATATCATGGTTGGCTTTGTGACTTAAACAATTTAGGAGGTTGGGCGACTCACATTAGCGTGAACCACCGACGCCAAAGCTGGTTTGAAAAACAAATCTATGATATCAGGAGTAATTCATGTTTTAATTTGACCGGCAAGCTGATTAAGAACCAATTTTCCGCAATGACCTGAGGGGATATTATGGTGGGTCAAAGAGCAACTGGGGTTAACTGTCTTGCTCAGGGACAACACAACACAGCTTTCATCTCGGCAGTAAGGGGATTAGCATCAGAGACATTTCAGAAATCAGTCAGATATCCTATCAACTAGTCCACCTTAGTGACCCGTGTTGAATCATGTTTATTATTGTTGGGATAAAAAAAAAACATTCCAAGTAGAACTCAAGCAAGGTTAGCCTGCTCCATTTGTGAGTGCTTTTTTACATTTGCAGTGTTTAACTGTTGGTTTGTATACAAGATTGACTTAGTTTGTAATCCATGTCGTATTGTATACCCGTTGTCTAAACACTGAGACATGCATTGGGACCTCTGTTTGTCTACACACAAGATGCACACTTTTCAATATCTGAAGAACCTAAGAAACACACTTCCCAATACTCTAAATATGTTGCTATTCTCTCTCTCTGTCCTCAAATGTTTAACCTCTGAGGACTGGGGAATGAGCCTGAATCAGCATAGCTTGCTCGAAGGAATTCCGCTAGTTGATGATATTTAATTCACTTAGCTAAACAGTTTGTAAAGTTAGTTGGCAAATTATTGGAGTTAACTTACATAGTGGCAAAATGTAGCTAGGTTAAACCCATGCCTTAATATCTTGGGTGCTTACATGAGCAAAAGAAATTGGCAATCCGCCCTGTTTTTTGACACCACAATCCTTCTACAGAAAATCACACATGCATTGTACTAGGTTTGATAACCAATCGTTGATTGCATGGCCAAAATGTTTATTTATAGTGTAACAGGAAGCTATTATAAGCGCTGCGTAAGTCAATAGATTGCATTGCAGTTGTGCACATGAAGCCAGGGGAGGAAATGAAAAACTCAGACGTTGACAATACTATGGTACTCTCCTAGAGGGCGCTGTTGAAACTACTGTGAACCTAAACTTCAACAGTCTGCCCTAATCAGGTATTTGGTGAAGACAACAGATATTTTTTGTGTGGTTCCAATTTAAATGTTTGTATAATCCTACTTTTTTCCCTGAGGTGGTCATTCTCCTCTTTTGAGGAAGCATCACTGGTGTAAACATTGTCCCATCTACATTTCTACAGGCCAACTGTTTTCATTGGCCAAAAAAACAACAGGGTGTGTGTACCTATTCGGGGGTGTGGGTGTATGTTTGCCTTCTTTTGTGCATGTGCATGTGTGTGTGTGTGTGTGTGTGTGTGCATGCGTGCAGCGTATCGACTCTGGGGTTTGATGGTGTAGTAGCCAGGTCACTATCACTTTATAAAGACTTTATGATGGATCTGCTTTCCGGAACTGACCTTTAGCCATTGCTCAGAGTAATACTATTAGCCCAGATCACCCAGACATACAGAGTTAGAAACCTGCATTATATAGCAGCACATCAAGACTTAGCACCATCAGCTTGTCCTCCTAAAACCCGGAACAATAAAAACATAATTACAACTGGATCAGTGACTTTTTCACTTGTATCAGCCAACAACATAACTTTTAGTACCTCCGATATTAGCTTAACACATAAATGTAGGTCTATGGAGAGTGAATTACATGTATATGTTTTTGATTTGGAGAAATGGCGGATCAGACCAAGAAAGCTGTTTTCTATGTTTCATAGAGACTTATGTATTAACATACAATTAACCATGCAAACAAAATGAACCATTAGAATGTCCCAGGAACGTCATGAACATGGTGTCAAGGCCCCCTGGAGGTCGTTAAGACGTCCCGTGTTTGCTGGAAATATCCCCTAGGCTGACTTTAAAACAATGTTTTATGACTACATCAAACCCTTTGAATCACATCCTGAGTCCCATTTCTTTTTGGCATTTTGCTCTTTTTAGATGTCATGGGAGAATGTGAGAATGTGATGGCATATATTGTCATGACTGTTTGATGAACACTTCAAGAGAGCATTGCTTTTGAATTGATGGGGGTGATAATGTAGATTATATGACATCCTGTTTGGTGGAAAAGGTGAGACAGAGACACTTGTGACTAGCTTTTAGCGCCGGCTACATACTGACTTGGCAAAAATACAGTATATTTCCCTACAGTGCTGCACAATAAAGTGTTTGCACCAGTTAAAAATGTGTTATGGTCTAAGGACTGCTTAGAGCTATACCATAATTACAGTGTTAAGATGCATATGCATATCGAGTGACTTAGCCCTGATGATATATAAGACTCACCTGCCTTTGAATTTCATTTACAGTGACTTATTCCTGATCATATATAAATGAATCACCTGCCTTTGAATTTCATTTACAGTGACTTAGCCCTGATCATATATAAATGACTCACCTGCCTCTGAATTTCATTTACAGTGACTTTGATGGATTCATTACCAAAGACCCTTTTGGATTTGAGGCTTAGATTAGCAGCCCAATGACCAATAATCTGGAACTGAACTTTTAACCATATCTTGATTCCCCATCAATTCGCACTTGTTGTCCAGTCCTATGACCAACAACAAATAATTTGGCTTTACAGCACAATTAGATCATCTGTAAACAGTAGTATAACCATAATGTGAACAGTTGCTGGGATGATGAACTATAGCGACCTGCAGATGATCTCTGTTAGCGGTCTTGTCATGGAAACCATTAGGACAAAGCCAGGTCACAAATCACTGCCTTGTGTGAGATTTCTATAGCGAAACCTTGATGTATTCATGCTGCCAGTTTCTGCTCTGATCTTCTGAAATGCTTAGCAGTGGGCTTCAGTAGCCCCATAATGGCTGATATTTTTAGCTAAGGTGTGGGTGAAGAAGGATGGGGTGGGTGTATGATGAGTGGGGCAGTCAATATTCGTTTTTTTGTGTGTTCAGCACAGTTTGATCATTTTGACCAGGTAGGTTTGGTTATGGTAAGAAAATGACCCTACAAATGTGACTGATTACACCACCTTGAGCTTTCACAAATCAGGCTACAAACACCAGTGTTATGTTATTGGTGTTTGACATGGTTAATAAATAAAAAGGTTATTTTACCTATCTGAACATAAATGGTGTCAGGAACAGTGTTATTATATTATAATTTATGAGTCTTTAACTTTTCAGTGGTACCAAAGGAAGCTTGGGCGTCGTTTGGCGTTTATCATATTAATAAAGTCTTGCATTTATGATTTCAATGGAGACAGCACAGCAGCCTTGCTGTTTGTCATAGTTTATCTGCTTTCCCTAGGCCACAGTAAAACACTTTATCTCCCAAATTTATTCCAGGGTTGGCTAGAGTTAGGAGCTCAGGAAGAAAAGAAAACAAAGTTTGTATATACCTAATACAGACTATATTCTGTGCAATAACTTACTATGAGCTAATTTTCATATAATGGTAACAGACAGTTACCAGACAGCTGATATGAAAGTGTAGTGTTATCAAAATATGAGAAATATCAGAAAACGTAAATCAGGAACTGAAGCTGTGTTTTTAGTGGAGGTACTTCTGCCTAAGATTACAGTAGGAATAATAAAGGTGAAACTCAGGTGGGATGACAGTCTTCTGTTCATTCTTTCCTCACCCACATACACAGGCACGGGCACACAAACACACACACTAGTTTCTATCTCTCTTGGGGGATGACAGCAGTGGCTGGGCTGGTGACATCTCAGAGTTCAATGGGACTGTCTTAGTATTTGATTTGCCATTCGAGGGAGTCAGGTGTTTTGAAGCTAGCAGCTCCAAAGGCCTCTAAACCTGGCAGGTGGAATATACGGTCCTGATGGAGGACAGCACCACTAAAGTGATGAGCCATTAGTGAAATGTGCCTAAGAGCTGTTTTCATTGATTATTCAAATGTTTTAGAAAAACACACCGAGACCTGATACCCATTATTTCTTTAGTCCAATGCTGTTCTAATTCATATTAATGCCAGGTTGCCAGCGTTACAGTGATGGACACAGACTTGCACTGCATGGGGTATAATGAGCGTTGGGTATACACTTCCTGATGGGCGCATTTTCTCTATTGGCTGATCTGTTGATTGGCAAATTGAAAAATATATACAGACCAATACAGACAATGTTTTGTTCTCCAGATGTTGAATTTGATCCTCTTTGGAATGGTCCACATTCTGTATTGTCATTCCTTCTGTCATTTAATAAACATAAACATGGACAAGACTTTACTTTCCATTTTGACTTCCAAATATTAGAACCATTTCAAATCGATTTACCTTGGTTTGGATTTACAGTGCCATACAATTTACAGTGCCATACACCCCAGCATCATAGGGTATTAACATTCACTGTATATGCCATCAACCTTTCACACCAGCACTTCTAGTGATTGGGAGATGTTTCACATTTTTGTTGTAGCCCTGAACTAGCTCATCTGATTTACGTAATCAAGGGATTGCTAATTAGTTCACACATTTAATCGGTTATTCTAGCTCTGCAAAAGTTCAAAAACATGGAATGATTTGAGAATCCCTCAGCTAGCGAGCACTTGAAAATCTGTAAAAACTAGTACCACTTTAATAATAAAAATAAGAATATTAAAAAGGAAGTAGGTCTTGTGTCATGCTGTAGTCTTTACAAAGCCAAAGAAAATGAGTCAACCTGGCTCTATTGAACAAGGTCAACAGTATTTACCTGCCACTAGTTTGATCGAGCATGCGGCGAAGCACAAAGGCCGCAATAATTGCCTCAGAATATGACTCCATTCATTTTTAGATCAGACAGCAGGCTCGTTCAACTAACGACGTCATTGGTTGAGTTCACAGCACAATGTAAAAAAAAAAAAATGCTGCTGTGGTGCATAATTATGCCTGAAACACCTGCAATCACTCATAATTATCCAGGGAGACTGCAAGAAAAAACCCACAACGTGTGTGTAGATATTCCCTTTAAATCAACACTGCTCCAGCCTTCTCACAATGCCTTAAGGTGAAAACACCTGCGGACCCCCATGAAAAATGCTCCGCGTCCCTTTTGATGTGTTGGAGAGGCGTCAGTTGTTGTAGATTTCACTTTAATAAGCCAGAACGCACGCCATGGGAACGTAAAGAGGAAGCCATATCCCCAGGCAGCCAACTCAAATTGCCAATTTCTTGCACAAATTACTTTCTACTCCGTGCTTGTCCTCTTACCAATGTCTGCACCCACCCCTCCTCCCCTGTTGTTTCTCAAATAATAAGAGCTTGGTAGAGGTTTGTATTTATTTTCAGGAGCACCCAATTGTGGACCTCATCTCCTGGTTTATGGTTTATTACTCAGTTCCTGTAAGGGAGCTGGATGGTTGGGGGTGGCTTCTAAGAGCTAACACTTGACTTCCACTGATTTCTAATGCTTCATTGTCGGTCAGCTTTTCTTATCGATTAATCTGGCTCGCTGATCCGGAGAAAATGAAAACAGAAGCTACTGTAAAGATGGAGTATTAAACTTTAGCTTTTTGCATTTGTCATCCTGCAGCCTTGCAGTCTGGCGGAATGTAGCTGAAGTTCAGAGAAGAAATAACTCACTTGAATCATGATACATTCTGAAGTGTCTGCCCTACCCGCCTCTAATGCACTCACTTTTTCACTTGACTCAGACAATCTAAGGGAAAGATCTTGTATTGATGTCTCTACATATTAGACCATTATATTCACATTTATTCATTTAGCTGACACTCTTATGAAGAGAGACTTTCTTACTGGCATTAATGCAACATCAGGGAACTGACAGGGCTTCTATCCTCACATGACTATTGAGTGGTGGTCAAGAAGTTATGTTAGGTGTTCCCACTGTTCACTGTGCTAGCTAGCGAACACATATGTAAATCTACAATAATTGCTGTCTGAAAGCGGAAACCTCAGCAGAAATAAATAAACATGCCAGCAGGCGAATACATGCCAGTCAAAGCTGAGGGAAGAAAAGCAAACAAATCAATGACCATTTGGAGTACATATCATTATGCTTAAATTGTCTTCGGGATCATGAGTTACTCCAGGATGACTATTGCTTAGGGATGCATGTCCATTTTAACAAGCTTTAAATTGGCCAGAGCTCCATAGTGGGTGTCTCTCTATTTCCTCTCTGTGGTCTACTGGGGGCATTTATCCGCCCTTAAACCAGGCTCGATACCATTGCTACGGCTCAGGACACCAAACCAGCCATTTTAATAGGCTCTCTGTGGCCATTTCACTTGTGAATCTTGAATCTTTCATGGATGTTGAAAGTCTGTGGCTGAGTTTGGCCGTGGCAGTGAGTTGATTGCATCTCTGAAGGATCCGATTGGGAGCAGAGTGAGTAAAACTCTCTACTGGATAAAAATAACAGTACAGACAGATACATACCCAGGCACTGACACAGGGATACAGACCCCGTAAACAAATGGGTTCCCTGTGATAGGGATTGTTTGTGTTGACGTCTGTAAGTTCAGCCAGCAGACATATATGAGTCCCAACATCCGGTTCCCCCACCGCCCGTCCTGAATTTATGCACTTAACTTTTCTTTTTTCCACCTGACTTTGCTGTGAGCTCCTATATTAAGTGAAGCGTACCTACGATAACTGAGTTTTTGTCCCACCTAGCTATCATAAGATAAATGCACAGCTACATGTCACTCGGGATTAATGACAGAAGATAAAAACATTGTCCCTGGAAACAGGACTTGTTCGTTTTCTGAGTACTCGACGGAGATGGCTGGTTGCGTTTGAGACTGACAGACGAGGAAAGGGGGAACCGGTCTGCTTGCTATGTGGTTTTCACCAGCTGGCCTTTTGGCACATTGAGACTAACTGGACTATGATAGGCACGTCAAGCCACCGCTGAACTGCAAATCCATGTACAGTATATGTGCATATCCACTCCTCATTATCTCATTATATTATTCAAATTAGAATGGACTTGTTTTGATAAGTACACTTAGACATAACCAGTATGGACTTGTTTTGATTAGTACACGTAGACATAACCATTATGGACTTGTTTTGATAAGTATACTTAGACATAACCAGTATGGACTTGTTTTGATCAGTACACTTAGACATAACCAGTATGGACTTGTTTTGATAAGTACACTTATACATAACCAGTATGGACTTGTTTTGATCAGTACACTTAGACATAACAAGTATGTACTTGTTTTGATAAGTACACTTATACATAACCAGTATGGACTTGTTTTGATAAGTACACTTATACATAACCAGTATGGACTTGTTTTGATCAGTACACGTAGACATAACCAGTATGGACTTGTTTTGATTAGTACACATAGACATAACCATTATGGACTTGTTTTGATAAGTACACTTAGACATAACCAGTATGGACTTGTTTTGATCAGTACACTTAGACATAACCAGTATGGACTTGTTTTAATAAGTACACTTATACATAACCAGTATGGACTTGTTTTGATCACTACACTTATACATAACCAGTATGGACTTGTTTTGATCAGTACACTTATACATAACCAGTATGGACTTGTTTTGATCACTACACTTATACATAACCAGTATGGACTTGTTTTGATTAGTACACGTAGACATAACCAGTATGGACTTGTTTTGATAAGTACACTTATACATAACCAGTATGGACTTGTTTTGATCAGTACACTTACACATAACCAGTATGGACTTGTTTTGATAAGTACACTTAGACATAACCAGTATGGACTTGTTTTGATCAGTACACTTAGACATAACCAGTATGGACTTGTTTTGATAAGTACACTTATACATAACCAGTATGGACTTGTTTTGATCAGTACACGTAGACATAACCAGTATGGACTTGTTTTGATTAGTACACATAGACATAACCAGTATGGACTTGTTTTGATAAGTACACTTATACATAACCAGTATGGACTTGTTTTGATAAGTACACTTATACATAACCAGTATGGACTTTTTTTGATAAGTACACTTAGACATAACCAGTATGGACTTGTTTTGATCAGTACACTTAGACATAACCAGTATGGTCTTGTTTTGATAAGTACACTTATACATAACCAGTATGGACTTGTTTTGATCAGTACACTTAGACATAACCAGTATGGACTTGTTTTGATAAGTACACTTATACATAACCAGCATTGACTTGTTTTGATTAGTACACGTAGACATAACCATTATGGACTTGTTTTGATAAGTACACTTAGACATAAGCAGTATGGACTTGTTTTGATCAGTAACTTAGACATAACCAGTATGGTCTTGTTTTGATCAGTACACTTATACATAACCAGTATGGACTTGTTTTGATCAGTACACTTAGACATAACCAGTATGGACTTGTTTTGATAAGTACACTTATACATAACCAGTATGGACTTGTTTTGATAAGTACACTTATACATAACCAGTATGGACTTGTTTTGATCAGTACACTTATACATAACCAGTATGGACTTGTTTTGATCAGTACACTTAGACATAACCAGTATGGACTTGTTTTGATAAGTACACTTAGACATAAGCAGTATGGACTTGTTTTGATCACTACACTTATACATAACCAGTATGGACTTGTTTTGATCAGTACACTTATACATAACCAGTATGGACTTGTTTTGATTAGTACACGTAGACATAACCAGTATGGACTTGTTTTGATAAGTACACTTATACATAACCAGTATGGACTTGTTTTGATCAGTACACTTACACATAACCAGTATGGACTTGTTTTGATAAGTACACTTATACATAACCAGTATGGACTTGTTTTGATAAGTACACTTATACATAACCAGTATGGACTTGTTTTGATCAGTACACGTAGACATAACCAGTATGGACTTGTTTTGATTAGTACACGTAGACATAACCATTATGGACTTGTTTTGATAAGTACACTTATACATAACCAGTATGGACTTGCTTTGACACAATTATTGATATCCTAGACTTAACATTTGGTAGAACAACCTTTGGCCCCAAATGACTTCCTATAGCCATGAATAAGCTTCCTTCAACTCTACTGGCAGTTTGGCGCACTCTTCTTGTGCAAACTGCTCTAGTCGCTGAAATTTGAATGGTGACTCCCAACTATTGTTATCAGATCTGTCCGCAGGGTTTTTATAGAATTTAGAAGTGGACTCATTCCTGGTCACTTCAGAACAGTCCAATAATTTGTCTTGGATACTTTTTTGGTTCTTTATAGTTTGGGGTAATTGTCCTGCCGAAAACCCCATGATATTGGACGGAAACCCATCTTTCTGACTCTGGGATTTGACATTATACCCCAAAATGCCTTGGTATTCTCATGGCTTCATTATGCCATGCACAGGTACAAGGCACCCAGTGTTAGAGGCCACAAAGCAACTCCAAAACTTCACTGAACTTCCTGAATCTGGGGAAGTTGTTCTTTTTTTGAAAGACCTAGTTTTGTAGTGGTCATACCTTGTGTCTCTTGACCGCTAGGTTACCCCACGCCCCCTAGAACCTGTGTGGGAGTTGATTGAGCTGCTTTCAGCTAATCCAATGCAATCTTTCATCAATGTTTTTCTTCAGTCCCATCCAGGGAGATTGGCTATGGTGGCATGGGCCTTAAACTTCTCCATACTTTAAACAGGAACATTAAGGTCTCTGAAGATGAACTCGTAGCTTGTCCATGCTTGGCTACAATCTTGTGTCTGACCTCCTCAGACAATTCTATGTTTTTTTCTATTTTCTCCATACTCATTGCAGTACACAAGTAGAGCTCAATTACAACTGACTGAATGAGTTATTTTCATATTATCTGCAACTTACCACAGGTGAGTTCAATTCTAGAGTAATACTAGATCACCTGCATGTAATACATTTATTTTGATCTTCTTCTATTTATATACACATCATTTTAACAGTTTTCTACAAGAATTGGTGCATTATTGGAATAAATTGTTTGGGTGCAAATAGTATTTGCTATAACTGTATAACTGGAACATAAAGACGGCTGACAAATTAAAGGAAAAATCTGAATTAATGAGTGGGAGAACATAAAGAATTCAGATATTTCTATATAGCTGTATTGAATGATACAATTAAACAATTAACATCCTGTCTTGCTCTGTGGCATTTATACAAATGATAAACCGACCCAGTTGACATAGATTTTGGGTCAAGATGGTAAGAGGAAATGTTTGTAGTTTTAGACAGCACTCTCATCATGAAAACACAAAATGATGAAAAATCTTTTGGAAGAATGGTGTTCCATCCCTCCAGTAGAGGTCCAGAGACTTGTGGAATCTATGCCAAGGTGCATTGAAGCTGTTCTGGTGTCTCGTGGTGGCCCAACACCATACTGAGACACTTTATGTTGGTTTTCACCCATCTGTATGTCCCAGTTACAGAGGTTTTGGTTTAGTAAAATGCATCTGTTTGTTATTTATGCTTGTCTAGTGCACTATTAATCAATAGATTGCATTCCATGCAAAAAAATACAGAACATTTAAATCAATAAATTGCTTTCCATGCAAAAAAATACAAGAAAAAAAAAACTGGTATTGAAACAAAGCAATCTAAAAATCAATAGAGAATGCTGGGAAAATGATGGGTGTCTGTTGATTTATGGTGAAGCTGTAAAACAACCACTTGCAGTAGGATGGTGCATCAACATTTGAACCTCTAGCTGAACCAACCTACCGTTCTGCCTTCCAAGACAAACATGAT
Organism: Esox lucius; assembly: GCF_011004845.1. Taxonomy (NCBI): domain Eukaryota; kingdom Metazoa; phylum Chordata; class Actinopteri; order Esociformes; family Esocidae; genus Esox; species Esox lucius. The sequence goes on along the minus strand of NC_047588.1, from coordinate 10,523,526 downwards.
TTCTTCGGTAAAATACATTCTGGCTGTAAACCCCATTTGACAAAGCAAATGATTTCCAAACAGGCTGTTCATTTGCCAGTCTGAATTTCTTTTCAGATGGTGAGCCATCCAAACCATTCAAATTTGAATAAATGTATCCCAAATGAACATTTCCTTTTACAGCACAGTTTTTGTACCTTGGAAACTATACCCATATGATTCAAATGAATCACTTCCTATAATTGCCATTAGTTCTGTGTTCAGTCATCCAATGGGCAAGCAGATCTGAGTCCAGAGACTGTCCATTATTTTAATGTATGAATGATGTGCTGTATAGCTCTGTCTTTTCCTTATCCATCTTTTCTCATCAAGGAGTTTTATTTTTATTTTCGGTTTGCATTTGTCGGCCGCAGGAATGTTGAGTTAGACCCTTTCAGTTGCCTTCAGGGTCCAACTAAAGTACTGGAGATGCTGCTTATGAATGTGTTTTAACTGGTTTGAAATTGCACCTGACTGGTGTGGAAGCTAGTGGTGGTGAAGTGAATGGGGGGAGGAGGTGTGGCGCTTTGTGCAATAGGTGTGGAGCTGATGCAGTGCTTTCTCTGCCAGATGCCGCAAACCGGTCCCCTTCGGCACCCCTCTCTTCCTTCCCCCTCCAGGTGATGACACAGCACCTCGTTAACGCCTCAGTCTATGGAGCTGCCACGCCAGGGTAGTGGGGTGATTTATTACCCATGATCCTCCCTGCCCTCTTCAGATTAAAGAGATGCTTCCCTGCTCATGGCACAAACATAACAATTGCATTACACATTGTGCCTGAAGGGAAGGCGGAAAACAGGGATCTTTTAGAGGCCCGGTTTGTGAATATTTATGGAACCCACTCCCTATGTGGTCTGAAATTAATATATAATCATATCATCTGAGGCTTTATGGTCAGCACTGGACAGTAGAGTAGCATTTGGGTGGGAATTGTTTCAAGGAGAATGTTTTTTGTTGGGTGTGGATATGGTGCAAAAACACATGCAGGAATTCAAGTATCCAAGATAGACAGACACATGTTGAAATGTGGTCATGAACACCGAGTTACTGCTGGAATGATGAATTATTATAGGTGACCCAGAATATGATCTACAATACTTCCAGACCGCTGTCGTTTAAAATATATTTTTAGTGGGACATAAAGGGAATCTACTGTATATGACAATGTAATTAAATTCTACTTCCTGTGGCGTGTGGCCCACTCAACTTTAATAGTCTGTGTGGGTTTGTTTGATCATTGGTACATGTGTGTCTTTAATTTGGCAGGATGTTTGGAAGAACAACTCCGTTTCCACCTATGTGCTCTCCCTCACTATTTCTCTGTTCATCCCTTTTTTCTCTCTTTCACTTTCTTTCTACTGCTGTCTCTGTCACACTCCCTCTATTTTTTTTCCTTTCTCTCTCTCATGTGTGGCTGGGTATGTGCTCTATAAAATCTCAGTTACGAAAAGGTCAGGGGGTCTCCAGTGGAGGGCATTACATAGAGCCATGGTATTCAGTGTGCAGATGTTTGTGATGGGGCTTGGTTTTCAAGTAGGGAAAAGAGCAAATGTGTATTGTAGTATTTCCTGTTTGTTAGCTGTCAGAGGGGCAGGGGTTATTTCAGGGGATTTCTCACGCCTCAGGGTGGAATTGGAGTTTTACAAAATGATAAACAATGAGGAATTGTTTAATGAGGTTTTGGGTCTCAGTAGGGCTCTCTGCATGGTTGCAGAGGGGAGATTGTAATGTGATTGTGTATTTTATTAACTTGGTATGGTAGTATGTGCTTGTATACAGTGGGATGGGATAGTGTGGAGGTTGTAGTGACCAAGAAAATGGGTTTTACTGGGAGTGGAAGCAGATCGTTGTGGTTCTAGTCAGAAAAAAGCCTCTCTTTCTGTGCTCATCTGTCAATCTCTCTGCATCACTCTCTTTCCATCTGTTTCTCTTACATACATCACTTCTCTCTGCTCATTTTCTTTCAGTAACCATGGTCAAATAGTTGGCCGTGTGGTGCAGTTTTTTTCAGGCCAATTATCACTTGATTTAGCTTTTAGGTAACATGGTTTTGGTGTTGAGTGTCTTGTAATTCTGTTCAAATGTCTTGTAATTTGTTCAAATGTCCTTGTTCTGAGGGCTCATTGTGTAGGTGAACTCAACCCAGGAACAGTGGGACTCTGCTCAACTTTTGGTATTATATTTGGTAAGGTCTTGGTGATGATATGGGAGGGGGTGACTTTATTTTAGATGTTTTACAAAAAAAAAATCAAATCCTATTTTTACTGAATATTTACCTATTTCTTCACTACATGCACTGCTTGTAGTTTTCCTCTGGACAGGTAGGGGAATCTCAAAAAGTCTTGATATTTGGCATACATTGACCAAGGTGCCTAAAATACAGTTAGGTTTGGAAATAATTGGACACTGACACAAGTTTTGTAATTTTGTCTGTTTACCAAATATATATTCAAGTTGCAGTTAAATAATGAATATGGGTTTAAAGTGCATACTCTCAGCTTAAATTGAGGGTATTCAAATCCAAACTGGAGGAAGGGTTAAGGAATGGCAGCTCTTTAATATGTAGCTCCCTCTTTATCAAGGGAGTTATTGTAATTGAACAATTCACTCAAAAGCTGTTTCATGGAAAGGTGTGGGCTGTTTCTTCGTTATTTCTTCATCAATAAAGCAGGTAAAAGGTCTGGAGTTGATTCCAGGTGTGGCATTTGCATTTGGAAGCTGTTGCTGTCAACCCACAACATGCGGTCAAAGGAGCTCTCAATGCAAGTGAAACAGTCCATCCTTAGGTTGCAAAAAATTCCAGCAGAGCGATAGCAGGAACATTAGGGTTGGCCAAATCAACTGTTGGGTACATTCTGAGAAAAAAAGAACACAGAACACAAGTGAGTTCTCCAACACAAAAATGCCTGGACGTCCATGGAAGACAACAGTGGTGGATGATTGTAGGATCCTTTCCATGGTAAAGAAAAACCCCGTAACAACATCCAGCCAAGTGAAGAATATTCTCCAGGAGGTGGGCATTGTCATTATCCATGTCTACCATGAAGAGAAAACTTCAAGAGAGCAAATACAGATGGTACAAACTAGGTATAAGCCTTAAGAATAGAAAGGCCAAATTAGACTTAAAGCATCTAAAAAAGCCAGCTTAGTTCTGGAACAGCATTCTTTGAAACTAAGACCAGCCTGTACCAGAATGATGGGAAAGAAATAGTATGGAGAAGGCTTACCACATCCAAAGCATACCACATCATCTGTAAATGGGGTGGAGGCAGTGTGATGGCATGGGCATGCGTGGCTTCCAATGGCACTGGGTCACTAGTGTTTATTGATGATGTGACAAAAGACATAAACAGCTGGATGGATTCAGAAAAAGGCCTGGCAAAGCATCAGAGTGGACAAAACCTGGCGTTTGGTGATCTCCATGCGTTCCAGACTTCAAGCAGTCATTGCCTGCAAAGGATTCTCGACAAAGTATTAAACATGAAAATGTTGTTAAAAATTTGTCCAATTACATTTGAGGCCCTGAAATAAGGGGACTGTGTATGAAAATGACTGCAATTCCTAAACGATTCATATGATATTTTTGTTCAACCCCTTGAAATAAAGCTGAAAGTCCGCACTTCAATTGCATTTCGGTTGTTTCATTTCAAATCAATTGTGGTGGCGTACAGAGCCGGAATTATGGAAATTGTGTCAGTATCCAAATATTTCTGCACCTAACATGAACATGACAAGCTCATGACAATAAAATAATCCTGGCCATTGATGACCAATAAACATTAATGTATGTGTGGTCTTCCACAGAAATGCATAAACATCAGACACTGGTAATCATTTTATAAGATATTATCATCATCATCATCATCTTCCGCTTATCCGGGGCCGGGTCGCGGGGGCAGCAGTCTAAGCAGAGCTCTTCCGAGGGGACACAGAGGCGTTCCCAGGCCAGTCGGGAGACATAGTCCCTCCAGCGTGTCCTAGGTCAACCCCGGGGTCTCTTTCCGGTGGGACGGGACCGGAACACCTTCCCAGGAAGGCGTTCCGGAGGCATCCGAAACAGATGCCCAAGCCACCTCAGCTGACCCCTCTCGATGTGGAGGAGCAGTGGCTCTACTCTGAGCTCCTCCCGGGTGAACGAGCTTCTCACCCTATCTCTAAGGGATCGCCCAGCCACCCTGCGGAGAAAGCTCATTTCGGCCGCCTGTATCCGGGATCTACTAACCCAAAGCTCATGACCATAGGTGAGAGTAGGAACGTTGATTGACCGGTATATTGAGAGCTTCGCCTTGCGGCTCAGCTCTTTCTTCACCACGACAGACCGATACATCGACCGCATTACTGCCGAAGCTACACCGATCCGTCTGTCAATCTCCCGTTCCATCTTTCCCTCACTCGTGAACAAGACCCCTAGATACTTAAACTCCTCCACTTGAGGCAGGCACTCTCCACCAACCTGAAGTGGGCAAGCCACCCTTTTCCGATTGAGGACCATTGCCTCGGATTTGGAGGTACTGATTCTCATCCCCACTGCTTCACACTCAGCTGCAAACCGTCCCAGTGCATGCTGAAGGTCCTGGTTTGAAGGGGCAAACACGACAACATCATCCGCAAAGAGCAGAGACGAAATCGTGTGGTCCCCAAACCTGACACCCTCCGGCCCCTGGCTGCGCCTAGAAATTCTGTCCATAAAAATTACGAACAGAACCGGCGACAAAGGGCAGCCCTGCCGGAGTCCAACATGCACTGGGAACAAGTCTGACTTACTGCCGGCAATGCGGACCAAGTTCCTGCTTCGGTCGTACAGGGACCTGACAGCCCTTAGCAAAGGACCCAGGACCCCATATTCCCGAAGCACTCTCCACAGGATGCCTCGAGGGACACAGTCGAATGCCTTCTCCAAATCCACAAAACACATGTGGATTGGTTGGGCAAACTCCCATGAACCCTCCAACACCCCGTAGAGGGTTTAGAGCTGGTCCAGTGTTCCACGGCCCGGACGAAAACCACACTGTTCCTCCTGAATCCGAGGTTCTACTATCGGCCATATTCTCCTCTCCAGAACCCTGGCATAGACTTTCCCGGGGAGGCTGAGAAGTGTGATCCCCCTATAGCCCCCTTTTTGCCTCCACAACCACCTGGGCTGCAGTCCGCTTGGCCTGCCGGTACCCGTCAGCTGCCTCAAGAGTCCCACAAGCCAACCAGGCCTGATAGGACTCCTTCTTCAGCTTGACGGCATCCCTTACTTCCGGTGTCCACCACCGGGTTCGGGGATTGCCGCCTCGACAGGCACCGGAGACCTTACGGCCACAGCTCCGAGCGGCCGCTTCGACAATGGCAGTGGAGAACATGGTCCACTCGGACTCAATATCTCCAGCCTCCCTCGGGATCCAGTCGAAGCTCTGCTGGAGGTGGGAGTTAAAGATCTCTCTGACAGGAGACTCGGCCTGACGTTCCCAGCAGACCCTTACAGTATGCTTGGGCCTGCCGAGTCTGTCCAGCTTCCTCCCCCGCCATCGGATCCAACTCACCACCAGGGGGTGATCAGTTGACAGCTCTGCCCCTCTCTTCACCCGAGTGTCCAAGACATACGGCCGCAGGTCAGATGAAACGACAACAAAGTCGATCATCGACCTGCGGCCTAGGGTGTCCTGGTGCCACGTGCACTGATGGACACCCTTATGCTTGAACATGGTGTTCGTTGTGGACAAATTGTGACTAGCACAGAAGTCCAATAACTGAACACCACTTGGGTTCAGATCAGGGGGGCCATTCCTCCCAATCACGCCCCTCCAGGTGTCACTGTCATTGCCCACGTGGGCGTTGAAGTCCCCCAGTAGAACGATAGAGTCCCCAGTTGGAGCACTTTCCAGCACCCCTCCCAGAGACTCCAAGAAGGTCGGGTACACTGCACTGCCGTTCGGCCCGTAGGCACAAACAACAGTGAGAGACCTATCCCCGACCCGTAGGCGCAGGGAAATGACCCTCTCGTTCACCGGGGTAAACTCCAACAAATGGCGGCAGAGCAGGGGAGCTATAAGCAAAACCACACCAGCCCGCCGCCTCTCACCATGGGCAACTCCAGAGTGGTGAAGAGTCCATCCTCTCTCAAGGAGTGTGGTTTGAGAGCCCAAGCCGTGCGTAGAGGTGATCCCGACTACCTCTAGTCGGAACCTCTCAACCTCACGCACGATCTCAGGCTTCTTCCCCGCCAGCGAGGTGACGTTCCACGTCCATAGAGCTAGTTTCCGTGTCCAGGGATCGGGTTGTCTAGGCCCCCGCCTTCGACTGCCGCCTGATCCTCTCCGCACCGGCCCCTTATGGTCCCTCCTGTGGGTGGTGAGCCCACGGGAAGTCGGCCCCACGTCGCTCCTTCGGGCTGAGCCCGGCCGGGCCCCATGAGGAATGGCCTGGCCACCAGGCGCTCGCGTACGAGCCCCAACCCCGGGCCTGGCTCCAGGGTGGGGCCACGGCTGCGCCATACCGGGCGACGTCACGGACCTCAACTCATTAAGGGGTTTTAAACCGCTCTTAGTCTGACCCGTCGCCTAGGACCTGTTTGCCTTAGGAGACCCTACCAGGGGCATATAGCCCCAGACAACATAGCTCCTAGGGTCACTCGGGTACTCAAACCCCTCCACCACGTTAAGGTGGCAGTTCATGGAGGGGTTTATAAGATATATATTTTTTCAAATCCTAGTCGCTAGTGAGATATAACATACTAGTTTATCCAGTTTAGCCTCATGGTGGTGCAAGTTTAGCCTCATGGTGGTGCAATAAGTCTCATGCTATTATCTGTTGTTCCATGTAACTCAGTGTGATTATATTTGGCACACATGGTATGGGTTCTGAATCTAATTCACAAACTATGGATCAATATGGCCACATGGGCACCATTGGACAGGAAACCCCAATCTATGTGACAATTAGTGCACCTATATCTCTCAAAAAAGTGTTGCAATAAGGCAACATTGGGTATACCTGACTCCCGCCAACTCTGCTTGCCACTGTACTTTATTTTGTCTTTTGTGGGTTTACTGCTAGGGCCCAAAACTGGCAATACTGCTCTGACAGGTCAAGCTTTTGTTGTAGGCTGTGTGCTATGGGTGATGTCAGACATAGGTCCTTTGCAAAGATCAGGCATTTAACTTTGAATTGTCGAGGCTAACACAAACTGCCGAATCGGTTTTGAGAACAGTTGCCAATTCTTTGAATAAATACTGTAGAGCACAGGGCTGATGTCAGGGTGTGTTCTATACACTTGGGCCAGCTCAAATGTTGTTAGTGGACCTCTAGGCAAAGGAGTGAACAAGCCATCTGGTCTGGGAGCCGGAGTCGGCCCGGCTTCCACCTTGTTCAAATAAAATAAAGCCCCTCTCACCCTGGAAGCGTAATGTGTATAACCATCATCTTGATTGCCTTGTGTTAGCAGGGCTTAGCGTGAGTTAACAGACAATGTGAGAAAACATTTTCTTCCCAGGTAAGGAACATGCTGTTAAATGTCATGTTGAAGCTGTGAGATTTATTTCTAGTTGTAACTCCCCCTTGGTTCTTAGCCTTACTGGCGCGTCCTCGTCCCTCACACTGTGCTGTAAGTCCTGAAGGCCCAGGAAATGGGAGGAAGGGTTTCACCAACTCTTAGTCCTTCAAAGTAAGCTATGAGAGGGAGAGCGAGAGATAACCAGAGTGCCAAAACAAGAAAGAGAAAACCAGAGCAAACAGCAGAGAGAAAGATAAAGCCATGGTAGAGAACTGAGTGAGAAAGGGAACCAGAGAAAACAAGTGAAATGGAATGAAAAACAGACAGAGAGAGAGGGATACTGCTGAAGGCGGGTTGGCTTGGCGATTTCAGAGATGAGTTGCACCTTTCATTGTGCAAGGCCTTGTTAGGATATGAATATTGTCTGTTCAGCACTTGAGTGTGATTAAAGCAACTGACTTCTGAACAGCCGCCTTACACACTGAGCTGTGGGGATTGCTATCTGTGTGTGTCTATGTGTGTGTGTGTGTGGGGGGGGGGGGGTGACAAGGACAAACGTATTCCTCACTTTTTTATTTAGCCATTTCATGTTTCCAATAACGTAAATGCTGTATTTTTTCTGCCCTTTCTTGCCTTTTCTCTACAAATGAGAATGTATGGTTTGAAATGTGACAACAAAAACAATGAAACACATCTGTTATCGTGGCAACTGATATTTCTGGTGATTTTTCTCATCTGTCTTTTTTTGAGTGATTCAGCATTCCAGCTGAGAAGCAGTGGGTGTACAAATGAGATGGAAAGGGAAGTGTACAGTTCTTACTGGGAGGAAGAATGGATGATGGTTTGATCATCAGGTTTGAGGGAAATGGAGGAATTCAAAGTTAAATAGATGACTGCAGACTAACACCAACTTCTGTGTAGCAGTAGAATTGTATTACTGATTCATTACTTTGGGAAGCCCCTGCTAACCTGTTGGTGTTTAATTAGCAACCACGTCTAAAATGACTTATCGCAAAGACAATTGTATTATTTGTTTTGTTTCGGCCATGTGATTGAAGTGGGAAATAAACTGACAGCCTTGTTCTGTCCTTCACTGTCACAAAGACAAATGTGACATTCTGGTCTATGTGTGCTGTACTCTTACATTGATTGAATAGGTTCAAGATGGCTGATGTTTGTCTGAGCTTAATCACTGATTTTAATGCATATATAAATGTCTTTATTTTAGTGATTTAGACTTCTACATGTATTTTTTTTTTCGTTTTTGTTCTGTTCCCCTCAAGGATTCAAACCTACAACCTTTGCCACAGTAGTGTCTTGCTCAGTCTGAGCAACATTGGACTTGTTGGTTTGATTCAATCTGTGAATGAAATATGTTATATATAGCTGTACTGATAACATTTGTTTCATATATCTGTAATTGTAATATTTGTTTTATATGTGTTTTATTATAATAGTGTATTTTGTATATTATAATAATGGTTTTATATATCTTTAATTGTGATACAGCATTTTATATAGTACATCTGTTATTATCTGTTATGTGTCTCTAATTAGAATATATGTTTTGTATATCTGTAATTGTAATATCTACATTATATATCTCTGATTATGATATTTGTATTATATATAAGTGATTATAATGTTTGTATCATTCCTGGGTCTGTAACACAAGGTTGTCCTGGAGCTGAATAAAATGGCTGGAGGAAATTACAGTGTGATTTTAACAGAAGAACAGTAAGGCAGGGTTGCAGTAGGCTTCACTATTATTTCAACCCTAGATATTGGACAAGTATTCAATCATTTTATTTTGGGATTCATCATTATTTCATCCTTTTTTGCTCTGTTCAGACATGTATTTAGAATATATTCCCCAATGATGGCAGTGAAGTTAAAGCAAAAACTACAGTCCACAGTGAAATACTGAACTGATCATATTTTGTTGTAGATCATGTTCAGAAGTGTGGTCTGGAAAGCATTGATGTTCCATAATATTGTTTATTTGTGTCTGCTTTACAAGGTTCCACTAACCTCACCCATCAATCAGAGCTTTCCCCACAATTGTATGTATGGAAGTATACATTATGTACAGGTGTGTCCAAAAGTATTCTCAATCTTGCAATTCCATCAAATAATGCTCAATAGTTTCACAAAATAATTTAAAATTGACCAAAGTATTCTGTCTCGACAGCTGGGTTTGACCTTCCGTCTGTGCCCACATTCAAGGCACCCAGTGCCCAAGGCAACAAACCAACAAAACATCACTGAACCTGCTCTATGTTTGAATGTGGGGATGGTGTTCTTTTCTTTTAACCCTTTGACGCGTACGGTCACACCAATGTGATCAGGCTATAGTGGTCCCTGAAGTGTACGATCACACTGCTGTGATTAGAACGTATTGTTTAGAACGCACCATTAGCATGCCTAGGTACAAGTAACGTAACAATGGCTGGTCAGACCACGCTGTTATTTACTCACATTTAGCTCAAACAGTGTTTATAACTTTATTTCCTGATTGTAATTGTTTCAAGACCACACTATGATTATAACCAGGTGGAAAGCATTCGAATCGGGACAAGAAGTGTTACTTATGTACAAACAGACAGCCAACACTAATACACAAAAAGGAATGATATTAGCGACTACTATAGAGCATCTTAACATTTCCTGGAAGAGCTGACAACCGATCAAAACCATTGTAAAAACCTTCTAGTAGTTACGTTACACATTGTGGGCTCCGCTATGCTTTTTATATAGTTTATTCATTTTCACTGCACTGAATTATAGGTCACGCTTTGTTAGCTGACGTTTGCTAGCGGTTAGCTGATGTTTGCTAGCGATTAGCTGACATTTGCTAGCGGTTAGCTGACGTATGCTAGCTAGCTACAGTTATACATCAAACAGCTTTTGCAGAATTCGAGTCAACGAAAGAAGATTGCAATGCAATGTTTGTAGTGTTCCTTACCTGGCAAGGTGACCGTTCAAATGCTGGAACTCTGAGTGAGTACTGAAGTCATGTGCAAAAAAACTCACGCTGGGGTGTCGGTAAGGAATATTTGAAACTCATGCGTGAAAAGGTTAAGACGTAATTTTGTTTTCTGCAATCAAAAACATTTTACTTTAAGAAATACTCTAATTTGATCTCGTCTGTCCTCAGAAGATTGCCCCCGAAGGATTGTGGCATGTTCAATAGTATTTTGGCAAATTGCAGTTAGGCTTTCTTGTGTCTGTTTCTCTGCCATGGGGTCCTCTTGAGGGCCCTACTGTACAAACACCTTTCATTGAGTTGGCAGCGACTGTTGTACCTTGTGTCTGAAGGTCAACATGAAGCTGTGTGCCAGTTGAGCAAGGTGCTTTCTTTACTGTTTGAACAGTCCTTTGGTGCGATTTTCCATCACGTTTTGTCTTGCGGTCATGTCCAGAGAGGTTAGCTACAGTGGCTTGGGCCTTAAACTTCTTGATAACATTATGCCTGGCAGAAACAGGAACATCAATGTCTCTGGAGAACTCGTTGCCTTGACATTGTCAAGGCCTTGACATTTTGTCTGACCTCAGACAATTCTCTGGTTTTCTTTTTTTCTTACCCGTTGTGGTACAAGTTGCTAAGTAACAAAGAATCAGCTAATCAAAATCAAATTTAGAATATGATTAATAGTTCATAAGATTTATAGAATTATTGTGGTTTCTTATTATTTTGTTTTCAACTGGAAACCAAAGAAATATAGATGTGGATATCAAAAGATTTTTGATTAGCAACGTGGTCTGGAAAGCATTGATATTTGTGAATTTTTTTATTAAAGTGTGAGGGTACAAATACATTAGGACACAAGTATACCATTTCACCACAGCTTAGAATCACAAGTTCATACTGTATTATGATTTGTGTGTATGTATGGGTGGCTCTAGTGGGAATCGAACCCGCAACATTTAGTAGGCGAACGCCATCAGCTTCCAACTGAGCCACACAGGATCGCCAGCTGTCATTTGAACTGATTAACCTTGTTACACAGAAGGAGTTCTACTTAGCTATCATTTATATAGCCCTCCCACCATCTCCATCTTTCCATACATGCTAAGTCTCCACGGTTGTAGGGCTGTCAGCAGTCTGCATGGAGCTTAAGGCCCTCTGAGTCTTCTGCGATGCGGAGGGATGTATCATTTAAGAGCAGGCACTTTGAAGGGCCTCCCATAAGGGATGTACATTTCAGGGTGACAAGGACCCACACTGTGCTGCTAAGCTGGTGATCTGCTGTAATTAGGAATCCATAAAAATGGCTACAAAGCGTCGAGGATTGCCATTCGAATCCTGGACTTTCTCTCTCTTCCTTGTCCGGGCGGTCGACTGTACACATGTTGGCCCTGCCGGTGATGGCATGCATTTTCTGTGGATACACAACCTGGATAAAAAAAAATAATAACATTTGCAATGGACTTTATGCGCAATAATAAAACATGTATCTCTTTAGCTGTAGTGAAATACTTGATGTGGTTGTGGTAATCTTTTTTATATGAGGAATGTTACGTGAGTATTTTAGGTAAAGCCTAAGGAAGGAATACATTATGTTTCCAAATCGGATTAGACATGGATTACTGTATACAGCAGCATTCTATATTGGATTCCGTAAACAAGCCTGTAGTTCTGCTGCTTAGGTGTGTGTTAAAACCCATCTGCACAGGGGTGGACGCGTCGTGGGCTCATTCATTCTTTAGCGTGTCCTTCCTAACACAACCGACCGGGTCTGCATCCACAAATGAAAGACCTTTCAAGTGTTATTAGTGACATTATCAGCCAGTGACTTGATGCGTACCATGCCAAAGCGATTTAGAGTTGTTAAAACGGGACCGATGCAAAGTATCATTATCATAATTTGTCTTTTAACAACCGCCATACGGTGTTAGTCAGTGGAGCCACACACATTTCATGAGTAGGGGCTCATTGTATTTCCTGCAGGGCAATACTTTTTAACCCTCTTCAGACGATTGGCTGATTATGACTCACTGCACGGTATCAATTTTAGGACACCTTCATCCTCAAGCCTCAACACATTTTGTGTCAATAACCAACCCTGCTTTTTTAGCATGCGCATTGTTTAATTTGTAGCATTTCCAGCTTAGTGTATGTAATTTAGTATTCAGAGCTTTTTATAGAAAAAAAATCAGCCTGTGAATGTCCTCATTAATGGAAACAAAACACACTTTGCTCTAATTATTTTCTTTGATCTTCATTTTATTATATTTGCTAAGATCAAAAAACTGATATTGTGTCTTTCCCAGAGGATTTTGTTGAAGTCGTTGGCATAAACATATTCACTGGAGCACTCAAAGGCATTTTTGTATTTTGTGCATTGTCATGCGTGGGAAGCTTTCGACCTTAGGGAATAGAATAGACAAGTTGAATCTTGATTACGATCTGCATTAAAATAGCAGGCCTCACGCCACTGAACTGCTTTTCCCGTCAACCAACTAATTAGCGAATCAAGTCATGACTGGAACCTCATGTTATGCTTATTTATCCCGGTAACGCTTTGCCCCAATCTATTTTCACCACAGGCTGCATTGGCGTGATCTGCTGGGACTGTGGTGTCAGATATTGACCAGTGTGGTCTCTGTGCTCTATTTGTGTATGTGCGCGCTAATGAAGAAGATGTTGATGTTGATAACGTGTTAGGCCTTGTATCGTTGGTCTTTCTGCCCCTTGCCCTCTCAGGTATTGACCCATGTGTGATCACTAGACAATCAGTGGATATATTACACTGAGGGTTAAGCCTATGTAAATGGGTGTGGACTGTCACATCCAACCTGCTGTCAGAACCTTTGAGGGGAACCATATGGAGTAGGATTTAGGGAGCTGTTTTTGACTGAGTGCTTTGACATATTGATCAGTGTCATTGAGGAAGGCCAATCCAAAATGCTCTCAAACTGAATACATTATATATAAACATATATTATATTTTGAGAAATGATCATGTGAATATGCTATTTATTACTGTATAAAATAGTTCACCATGTCCTAGATTGATTACTAAGCCACTGGACTTTAATATTGAAATGGAAGTAAAATAATATTAGACATAATCTGGAAATGATTCCGGGATATTTCATGCTTCCGTTTCTCATTCGGGACAGCTAATAGCCATGCTATCTGTATGGGCCATCAGGCTTGGTTTCCTGGTTTCCTCAGTGATGTGATAACCCTCTGTAGCGTCCTTCCTCACTGGCAAGCATCTCTGCACAATCACTTCTTTTGTGCTTTAACTGCAAAGCTTCCTTAGTCCAGATAAAGTGAACTCAGAGTTCAAACATTTACAAAACCCTGCATTTATGTCAAACATATTTTTTTACCATTACACTTCAAATCCCTGTTTAGTAGAGTGAGTCTAGAATTTGGAAGGGAAAAATCATTTTTCAACTAAAACCTGCTTCATTTTATGTTTAAAAATATATATTTTTCTCTGAAAGCTGTTTTTTTCCACTGGTGATGCAGTATCTGCCCCTGTCCTGGATCTGACCCATGAACTCTTGGCCATTCTTCTTTGGCCTTCAATCATTATTGCCACTGCAAACAGATTTGCACCATCGATATCATCAATGCTAATCCACAAATCACGTCTCAAGCTTGATCTTCACTTTTACCGGATGTGCTCCTGCATAAATTATTGGCATAACTCTGTCCGCCTATTGGCTGGCACTTGACTAACCTGCAAAAGCTAAAGGAATGCCCTTTGTTGTGTATACACCTGTTGTGGTGCCGCATTGTATCCACCTGTGTGTGTGTCAGTGTGTCTGTGTGTGTGTGTGTGTGTCAGTGTGGATGAGTGAGCAAATGTGCATGTTATTCTTAGGCGTGTGTATCAACCAACGTTACCACACAAACCAGGATGTCAAATACCAAAATGAAATGTATCTATCACATGCTTCATTAACAACAGGTGCAGACTAACAGTGTAATTCCTACTCCATGTTCCAAAAATGCTAATTTATGGAAATTAAATTAATGAAAATAGGAACATGAGGAATTTTCACAGTGATATGAATAACAGCGAATAAAATACATTTTGTTAGGCTTTACATTTGATAATCCTTCATTTGGCAACACTGTTTAACTTTCCCATGGCCTGGTATAGAAGCTGTAGTGTCCTGTTGGTTTTAGTCCATAATTGCCATGTGGTAGTCTACATCTTAGGTAGAGTCACTATGTTTAGGGTTCTTCTCCCACACTGCCTAGTGGAGAGGTCCTGGTCGACATGGAGCTGGGTCCTGTTGAAGATCTCAACAGAAGATACTGTCGCTAGAAATTTTGGATGTAGAAAATGTTGTTTGGGACGCTTCGGTACTTATTTGTATTACTGACTATAACAGTAGTGGGAAATGCCGATAATGGGGTTTTGGGTGAGAGGATTTTGCCTGGGTGGCGGTGCGTCCTGACACAGGTAATGGGGATGAATGGGATTCATGATGCTTCTGTGCAATGAGCTTAGATGGAGGCTGTTCTCAGCTCTCTCCTGGAGACCACCGCAGGCCAATGCAGGATTAATGACATAAATCACATCATTTTACCCATCTGCCTCCGAGAAAATCCTATTCCTGCTCTGTCAGTCAACCACAACAGTCTTGGTAGTTTGGTTGGTTAGTCCGGAACTTCTTTCCTTTCTTCATATACCTTCATGTTTATATTCCTTCATTGTATGGGCCTTTTTCTGTCGTTGTTTTATATTTGATAGACCTTCACATGATCATAGTTGTATACCCATTGGTGATATATTTTGCTGCAGAACACAAAATACTGTGCTGTAGGCTTTTGGTTTTCAGAAAAGAACAGGCAAATCCACACAAAGCAAAACTTGCACAGCCTTTACTAATTGTTAAACCAAAAATGTATGTATTCAATTAATGCCTCTGTTTATTGCCTCCAAGAGAAGTGAAAACAAACAAGAACATTGCCTGGAAACGTCATTTTTCTGCTGCTGTCAGTGTCTGCCTATAGTCATGAATTTATGCATTCATTTGATTAATGTTAACCAACTTCCCTCAGATTCTGCCAAGCTAATTATAAGCAAGTGTCGGTCTAGGCAGAGATGGATCACTGAAGCATTGGCTTCCAGCCAAAATGATTAAATCCACATTTCCCCTTCTATGGATGCCCTTCTAATCTAAAACCTATACTCTGCCTAAAATGCTTAGTTCTGTTGTCGGTGTAACACAATGAAATTCCTTTGATTTTATTAGTTACTTGTGAAAAAAGAAACGACTGACAATCATTTTCGATTTAATTGCGATCTTAAAGCTCTTTAGATGCAGCATGACAATGTGCCTTATTTTTAATTTGATTTAGAAGAGGCAGTTGAGAGGATTGTCAAATGCATTGTTTCGCTGTGTGGTTTATGTGTGATTATTGTATGCTTTAATCCACAGCAAATCAATAATCTCTCCTTGACATTGCTGCAGGCCACTTGTTTCCAGTTTTTAAAAGGTTGCTGTTGTGAATTAGGTGGTTTTGCCATCAGTTTAGTGACCTGTATTCTTAACCCCCTCACTATTTCTGTGTTTCAGATGATGAAGTTTGCCTGGGACAACTACAAAAGCTTTGCCTGGGGCAAGAATGAGCTGCGACCCCTGACCAAGAACGGACACATTGGGAACATGTTTGGTGAGTGACGTTTTGTGGCCCCAGGCTGAAAGGCCCCATGGGCGCTGTGTTACTGGGGTGCTGCTGGTGAAGGTTTTTCTCAGGTAGACCTGACAACGGGTCATGGAACCACAGTCTCCTCTCTGGACCTTAGTCAGCCTGCGGTGGGGCTGCATTGTTTGGGCGTCATGGTGGCCAAGTGGTTGGGGCATCTTTCTTTCTGTCTTTCATTTATCTTCATGTATACTGAGAAATCAAATGAGACCACGGTATCTTTTACAGTTTATCTCATTATTACAACAATAAAAAAATACAAGATGAATAAGTCATTTAAAATGTCTTCTACTTAAGATGGCTCTGAGAGTGTGAGCTGCTGTTCTTCCAAAGGATTTTCTCTATTAGATAGTCAGGATGACTTTCTCATATAAAAACATCCACCATGTCTGGCCCTTCTAGAAGTCAGTGACTCTCAGCCAACCAAAGCATATTAGAGACAGTGATGAGTGCAAACATTTGCACCAGTGATAAAAACGCATGGCCAATTAACTGCATCCAGAGATTTCAGTGCTGAAGCTAAGGCATGCATATATAGTTTATCCCCATAATCTAGCAGCAAAAATAAAGTTGGTGCTTTGTATCTTTTCTATGCTGACGTGACCGACATGATGTATTCCTGTGAAATATATATATTTTTTATCTTTAGCTTCTTCTGTAACTCACTAACGTGTTTTAAATGACAGATTTTCATCTAACCAAATCCCAAGCATCTCTGAGAAATACAGTTAACACTAATTGCTCCCACTGTAACATTCCTTCCAGCTCGTTGCTATAAATAAGAATTGGTTCTTAATCAACAAGTTAAATAATGGTAATAATCGTGCAATAATTATTGCGCTGTTGACTAGGCTGGTTTTGTAGATGGAGTCGACCTCCAAGTAGAATCAGAGCTTCTCAAAGTGGCACTTATACCCACAGGGGTCTGATGGAAATCACCAGGGGATTCACAAGATCTTTCAGATCCCCCCTTTTTACTAAATCAAAAACTATTTTTATCATAAGCCTTACCTGCAGAACTTGAGATGGGTAATATGACCAATATATCTGTTTCATCTCCACCCCGACTGACAATAATATTGTTCCTATCCAGTTCTAATAGGGTTTATGAGAGATCTAACTGCTGTTGTTCGTGTCCATTTGTTTCAATTGACAGTTGCTTCTTTAGTCTGTTGTGTTTGTTGCGGTAAGGCCTTGTGTGATTTGTACAAGAACAAAGCAATGTGGTAACACAGGGATCACCTTTCTGTTTGCTTGCTCTTTGTAAACCATGATATAATAACCTAACTATGTTAAATGTGGGTGAGGGTGAGAGTAATTATATGGCAGACAAAATTAAATGTTGGATTCAACCTGGCTTGGATACAAAGGGTTCTAGTACAGTAGCCATTACAGTTTTGGTGGCTTGGCCATTCTTAAGATATGATAATAAAACCCAACATCTGAAATAAGTGTGAGGGTGAGATTAATGCTATTCATTCATGGAAATAGGATTTATTAATAAGCATACATCAGCAGCATGGAACTGTATTCAAATGTCATGCATGAATCCAATCTATTTTCGGCAATGTCCACATATTTCAAAATGTATGCAGTTGAATGCCAATGAATTATGTCCAAGGAAACAGACAGGTTGTCAGGAACAGCCTGTCAGCCTTTCAGGGACAGGCTGTCACACTGGCCGTTTCTCGGTGGATCAGGCTTTGACCTGTTCCAGTAACCTCTGTAACACATTGACATGGTGTGTTTGAAGTGGAATGACTTCAGAAGGGTTCTCCCTGAGGCAGAGCTGGCTCTAGGCATAACCGACATGGGCGGCGGCTTGGGCCCCCTACCTCCAAATACAGAGCCGGCCCTGCTCTGAGGTCCCCAGGGATACACAACCACACACACACACACACACACACACACACACACACACACAAACCACACACACCGCACACACACCCACACACAACCACACACACACACACACACACACACACACACACACACACACACACAACCACACACACCGCACACACACACACACACAACCACACACACCGCACACACACACACACAACCACACACACCGCACACACACACACACAACCACACACACTGCACACACACACACACAACCACACACACCGCACACACACACACACACAATCACACACACCGCACACACACGAACCACACGCCTAGCCGAGGAAAACAGGAAATCCTGTGTTTTTGAGAGATTGGGGTGGACGCTTTCTGTCTGACATATCTCAGTCCCATCTCACATGGCCCGCCAGGATGGTGTGGTATTGAGCCAATCATGCAAGACGAAGCTAATCTTCCTCTAACCCGGTGTACAATCGTCACTGCTCTCCTTTTCTTACCTTTCCTAGCGATGTGCTAATGAATATACATGTGAACTTGCTGTTTACAGTGTCCGTGTGCTATTTATGAGACCGGCATAGATTATGCAAGGGACTAATCTGCAATGTAATTAGACTCTGTGAAATACAGTAAATGCAGTTTAAGTATCAGCAGATATGCAGACAGAAGACAGTTGTGGAAATCCACTATTGGTCAGCCGACATTTGTCTGTGCATTCTGCCAAATTAGCAATCCTTTTTCTAGTCTATGGGAAACAAGAAGGGCTTACTACTTCAACCCAATATTGCTAATCCTGTAAGCAAATTAATTTCCAATAGTTTGGAAATCTGGCATGGTTTTCTCTTTCCACCCTCCGTTTGTTAATACTGTGGAACATTTTGGAATACTGGGGCTCGAGCTGGGCTGTGGGTGACTGTCACACTGTTCTGGAGGACTGCTGTGTCGAAGGAAGCCAGGTATGAAATTGGATGCTGTGTTCTTTAATTTAATCCCATGAGTAAACAGTGATGGGGTAAGATTGGTTCCACGGTTAACCTACTTGTTACAAGCATGTCGTAAAAATACTGGAAGTCACCAGAACATCCCTCCCACTCCAGACTCAATCAAAGCCCCTTAACGAGAGGTAGGAAACATCAGATTTTGCTCTCTCCCTGTCTGGCTCATATACTTCTTAACTCTTTTTAGTTCACTCTCTGTCTCTGCCTCATGTACTTCTGAACTGTCTTTAGTTCTCTCTGTCTGCCTCATATACTTCTTAACTGTCTTTAGTTATTTCTCTGCCTCATATACTTTTTAACTCTCTTTAGTTCTTTCTCTCTCTGGCTCATATACTTCTTAACTCTCTTTAGTTCTTTCTCTCTCTGGCTCACAGACTTCTTAACTGTCTTTAGTTATTTTTCTCTGCCTCATATACTTCTTAACTCTCTTTAGTTCTTTCTCTCTCTGGCTCATATACTTCTTAACTCTCTTTAGTTCTTTCTCTCTCTGCCTCATATACTTCTTAATTCACTTTTGTTCTCTCTCTCTCTGCCTCATATACTTCTTAATTCTCTCTAGTTCTCTCTCTCTCTGCCTCATATACTTCTCAACTGTATTTAATTATTTCTCTGCCTCATATACTTTTTAACTCTCTTTAGTTCTTTCTCTCTCTGGCTCACATACTTCTTAACTGTCTTTTGTTATTTTTCTCTGCCTCATCGACTTCTTAACTGTCTTTAGTTCTTTATCACTGCCTCATATACTTTTTAACTCTCTTTAGTTCTCTCTCTGTCTCTGCCTCATATACAGTGGGTATTGAAAAGAATCACCCCCCTTTTAAAACAATAAAATG
The DNA here is from genome assembly GCF_011004845.1 of Esox lucius. Classification (NCBI taxonomy): domain Eukaryota; kingdom Metazoa; phylum Chordata; class Actinopteri; order Esociformes; family Esocidae; genus Esox; species Esox lucius. Next base: position 10,503,651 of record NC_047588.1, on the reverse strand, counting down.
TTGTTGCTTTGCAGCCTGAAATGAAAACGGACAAAATATATATATATATATATATATATATATATATATATATATTCAGCTGTATTTACAACTTATAACATCCAAGTGAAAGATATAATACCAACTTGTCAGATTTTTTTTTTACAAATTAAAAAACAGAATCACTGAGTTGGAAAAAGAATCACCCCCCTCCTAAAAATTTCTTTTAAACACAACCAGGTGTAGTTAATCACCTTCTCAATAACATACAAAGCCAATTGACTTTCAACTGTGATCAGCTGTGGTCATTTTGATTAGCTCAGCATGAAACAAGCTTTTCCTGAAGCATTTCAGTCCTTGGTAGTGCAAGTGAAGAAAACAATCAACTATGGGTGGCAAGACATTGTCAAAAGATCTCCGGGATAAAGTTGTGGACAGGCACAAGTCAGGATATGGATATAAACAAATTGAATAGGCTTTATCAGTGCCTAGAAGCACAGTGAAGTCTATTATTAAGAAGTGGAAGGTATTTGGTACAACACAGACCCTCCCTGGGTCAGGATGTCGCTCCAAACTGGATGAAAGAGCCAGGAGGAAACTGGTCAGAGAGGCTACCAAGAGGCCTACAGCAACTTTGAAGCAGTTGCAGGAATTCATGACAAAGAGTGGTCATTGTGTGGATGTGACAACAATATCACAAATTCTCCACAAATGTGGCTTGTATGGGAGGGTTGCAAGAAAAAAGCCACTCCTCAAGAAAGGCCACATGCAATCACGACTGAGCTTTGCCAAAACGCACCTTGAAGATTCTAAGGCCACGTGGAAAAAGGTGTTATGGTCAGATGAGACTTAAATTTAATTATTTGGCCTCAACGCCAAATGATATGTCTGGTGAAAATCCAATACAGCTCACCATCCAAATAACACTATTCCTACAGTAAAAGGAGCATGGAGGTGGTAATATCATGTTATGGGGTTGTTTCTCTGCAGCAGGGAATGGAGCACTTGTCAGGATAGAAGGAAAAATGGATTGGGCAAAATACTGCCAAATTCTTGAGGAAAATCTGCTGTTCTCTGCCAGAAAGTTGTCAATGGGAAGAAGATTTACCATCCAACATGACAATGACCCAAAGCACACAGCAAAACTTACCACACTGTGGTTGAAGGAGAAAAAGGTGAATGTCCTTGCATGGCCTAGTCAGAGCCCGGACTTAAACCCCATTGAAAATCTGTGGAATGACTTGAAGACAGCAGCCCACAAACGGTCAGCATCAAGTTTAACTGAACTTGAGCAGTTCTGCAAAGAAGTGTGGTCAAATATTACAATGTCTATATGTGCAAAGTTAGTAGAGACATATCCCAACAGACTAAAGGCTGTAATTAAAGCAAAACGTGGTTCAACAAAATACAGACACAAGGGGGTGATCCTTTTTCCAACTCAGTGATTATGTTTTATTAGTATTTTTTTCTGACATGTTGGTGTTATATCTTTCACTTGGATGTTATAAGTTGCACTCAGTAAATACAGCTGAATGAAACAAAAACTGTGTCTGTCTTCATTTCAGGCTGCAAAAAAAGCAACAAAATGAGATTATTTTAAAGGGGGGGGTTCTTTTCTATACCAACTGTATGTCTTAACTGTCTTTCGTTCTTTCTCTCTGCCTCATAGACTTCTTAACTCTTTTTATTGCTCTCATATATTTATTTTCTCCTTTTTGTTTCACTTCTTGACTCTCATTCATTCTCTCTGTTCCTCAATTTGTCCTTGACTCTCCTTAGTTCTCCCTCCCCCTCATATACAGGCTGACTCTTTAGTTCTCCCTCCCCCTCATATACAGGCTGACTCTAGTTCTCCATCTTGCTCATATATAGCACATTTACTCGTATCCTCTCTTTTTTCCTCTCCGGGCTTCTACTTCTCTTCATCTCACTTCCTTCTCTCTTCCAGAGTCGTGGCGCAGAACACATGGTCCTATCTCCACCCATAAAAGGTCGACGTCCTCCAGGACACTGATAGAAACAACAATTAAACATTCATCTTGAAATATTAAGTGCAAGTTCATTCTTACTTTTTTGTACTAGTGGGAGTGAAAGGGCACTGCAGGGCTGTGGAGTCTTGTGCTGCCGGCTCTTGTGTTTGTGCGTGGGAGGGCTCTTGTGTTTGTGCGTGGGAGGGCTCTTGTCGTGGGAGTGTGCAGTACATAGATTCGTTCAGACCAACTGCACCTACTTGCAACTTTCTAAAAGCATTTCATCATTTTCATTCTTGCATTAACGTTCTTCTGCGACTAACACATATTTGCTCTACTTTCCTAATTATAACTAATTAAGACAAGAGCTGGGAGAGAATTGCTGCTCCACTATGTGACTTTGCTGTATTCAACACGTACAGGTATAGCACTACATGAATGTAATGTTTTGCTCTTCTAGTGCTCCTTCTTAAATAGCAGGAGGGATGCTTTTACATCCTACTAGTTGTCTCTCTGCATTGTCAAATCCTGAAGCAGTTGGGTCCTTTTGCTAAGCTTTAATTTCTTTTGGACAGATGTGCATGGACAGTACAATCGGTAGTGACACTTTATTTTTGATAATTTGACTTCTGTTCAACTGAGATTAGCAGAGTTTACCTCACTGTTTATTCAGTTCTACTGATTCAATTATAGATTGTGCTTAGCACACTAAACCACTTAGACCATTCGAACGAACCGAGGATGCTATCAAATTGCATTTCAGATTGACAACCGACCATATGTATTGGCTATCACTTTCAAGTCACGTTTCATTTGATCTCCAGTCTCCAAGCCTCAGAAGGGCCCTTCATTAGTATGGTTTCATTTGACGGACATCTGTTCACTCTGTTCTGTGAATGGAAGGCCGCCACTGTCAGTCATTCACACACGCCAGGCTAATGTCTTTTTAAATGTGTCATGGCCGGATGCTTAGAGTGATGACAGGATTGTTGTTGGTCTGCCATGTACAATCAAAGACCGATGCTGGAATAGTTGGCCATGACACACTGAATGTTAACGTCAGGGAATCGCTAATGAAATCTCTAATGAAATCCATCTTTAATACACTGTCCGGGATGCTGGGTCATCACTCAAGCCTTTATGAGGCTTTACACATCCAGTAGGGAATGTTTTCTCTTAAGCCAATTCAGTGTTACCGTGTCCCCTGGCTGTCCTGTACAGTGCATTTATGCCTGACACAAAACACCATTCCAAGATGACCTTTGTGGGTGTGACCTTCTTGTTTTATGGGAGTGAGATAACTGAATAACATAGTCGTCCTATTTAGATGTTACATCGCGATCCATGTCTCTTAATGGAGTGGTATTCCTGACGTTCCATGGTGTTTCAAGGCAAACACTGTTAGATCCGCTCTAGCTCGCGTCAGACAATCTCTCCCTGCTTCCCAACTCCACTCATCAACTCATCACTGACCATTGGCTGCCAAACACTTGACCCCTCTAACATCAAAAACTACACACCGACATCTCTCCTGTCCTTCCTTTCCAAAACAATTGGGTGTGCTTCGTCTAACCAACTCCCCTGTTATCTCTCTCAGAACTGTCTCCTCGACCAGAACCAGTCAGGTTTCTCCACAGATCACTCAACTGAGACCGATCTCTGCTGCGTCGCCGAGGCTCTCTGCCCTGGCCATGCTGATACTTCACTTCTCTCATCCTCTAAGATCTATTCGCTGCCTTTGACTCTGTGAACCATCAGATCCTCCTCTCCATCCTCTCAGAGCTGGGCATCCCAGGCTCAGCCCACTTTCTGATTGAATCCTAACTGTCTGGCAGCTCTTACCAAGGTGACATGTAAAGGATTTTTGTCCACTCCACTCACAACTGGTGTCACCCAAGATTCAGTTGTAGGCGTTCCCTTCTCACCAAGTCAATTGGTTATCTCCCACAAGATAACCGCCACTGACAACTCCGAACAGATTGGGCTGCATCTAAGGCTTTGTGTGTCTGAGTGGGAAACGGCGCATTCCCTTGTCTCACCCCTTTTCACTTGATGTATACCACGCCTTGGTGTCACAAACGGTTTGATGATCACAGATGTCTTCTTTACGTCTGTCTTGTTAAGGCACAAACATAACAACACCAGGCGATTCATAATGTCATGACCGAATTCAATCACGCCTGCATCATGATAGACACGCATGAATTAAACGTGGCTCTGTATATTGACAGTAAGCCGGCTATGGGTGGGAACGTCGTCTGAAGAATCAGAGAGGCAACGGTGACGGCACTGCTTCTAGAGCTTGGCTGAACAGCCTTAATGGGCATCATGGAACTTCTGGTCTGGAGAGAATTCTGCCGGTCCGCCTAGGCTATACATATATATTCAATGTAATAAATATAAAACATTTGTCATCCATATTTTATATTGTTACAGAGAGAATGCATCAATACTCTAAATAAATGAGTTTGCAGATATTATTTTACATTTTCAGATGCTCCTACACAGAGCGACTTCCGGGTATTGCATTCATCTTACGATATAATGCAAATGCGAGATAACTACAATAACAACTTATGAAAATTCAGTTCCATTTGCAAAAAACTTTTGCCTACATTTTAAAGTGCACCTCAAGTAAACATTTCAAACTTGAATTGTAGACATACACAGGACCCATTTGTCATTTCAGAAACATACAGGCAAATGTGAAGATCTTTTTTAATGTAGTTTTGGAATGAACCACTTTTTGCTCTGTCGGCTTAGAAAGACTGACTGAATAGGCTGAAGGCTGGAAGCAGCAGCATCAGAGATGAGAATGTCTGTTCTGGGTCACTTCAGATCAGAAGACAGTATCGGGTCCTGTCATAGTGTTATCTTGTACGCACACACACAAACACAACGCACAAAAACATTCCTTCCAGCCCTTGCTCTCTGTACCTTTGGCTCACATACCTTCTTGATGAAATATTTCTTTCCCTCTTTCCCTTTTTTTACATACAGTAGCGACACACATGCACTCACATGAGAACCCACATGCACACACACACACACATCCACACACACACACACACACACACACACACCACACACATTTTAAGAATCTTTATACTTGTGGACTTGTGGGCAATATTTGTGCTCAACCAGATTAGTATAAGGTAACCCCACAAACATTTGTCTTTATGTCCTTTGGTGGGAAAAAAACTATCCAGGTTCTCTGTCCCCTACTACTTAACATTTACTCTAACCTTAACCCCAGTAACCGAGCCCTTTACACCTACATAATAGCTAGCCCAGATGCCTAACCCCAAATGCATGAACCTAAAAGCAACCCAGAACACCAACTGAAAGTCCACATTTTATAGTGAATTTAACACCCTATCCACAAATCACCTTATTCCTGGTGTAGGCTGGCTACAAAAACATTGCTGGGATCGATTTGTCAAGATTTGCTATCTTTGTGGCGACTTCTCTCCCCCACATGTAGTTCTGTATGTTCTCTCCCCCACATGTAGTTCAGTATGTTCTCTCCCCCACATGTAGTTCTGTATGTTCTCTCCCCCACATGTAGTTCAGTATGTTCTCTCCCCCACATGTAGTTCTGTATGTTCTCTCCCCCACATGTAGTTCTGTATGTTCTCTCCCCCACATGTAGTTCAGTATGTTCTCTCCCCCACGTGTAGAGTTCTGTATGTTCTCTCCCCAAAATGTAGAGTTCTGTATGTTCTCTCCCCCACGTGTAGAGTTATGTATGTTCTCTCCCCCACATGTAGTTCTGTATGTTCTCTCCCCTACGTGTAGAGTTCTGTATGTTCTCTCCCCCACATGTAGAGTTCTGTATGTTCTCCCCCCCACGTGTAGAGTTCTGTATGTTCTTTCCCCAACATGTAGAGTTCTGTATGTTCTCTCCTCCACGTGTAGAGTTTTGTATGTTCTCTCCCCAACATGTAGAGTTCTGTATGTTCTCTCCCCAAAATGTAGAGTTCTGTATGTTCTCTCCCCAAAATGTAGAGTTCTGTATGTTCTCTCCCCCACGTGTAGAGTTCTGTATGTTCTCTCCCCTACGTGTAGAGTTCTGTATGTTCTCTCCCCTACGTGTAGAGTTCTGTATGTTCTCTCCCCCACGTGTAGAGTTCTGTATGTTCTCTCCCCAAAATGTAGAGTTCTGTATGTTCTCTCCCCCACGTGTAGAGTTCTGTATGTTCTCTCCCCCACGTGTAGAGTTCTGTATGTTCTCTCCCCAACATGTAGAGTTCTGTATGTTCTCTCCCCAAAATGTAGAGTTCTGTATGTCCTCTCCCCAAAATGTAGAGTTCTGTATGTTCTCTCCCCAAAATGTAGAGTTCTGTATGTTCTCTCCCCCACATGTAGTTCTGTATGTTCTCTCCCCCACATGTAGTTCAGTATGTTCTCTCCCCCACATGTAGTTCTGTATGTTCTCTCCCCCACATGTAGTTCAGTATGTTCTCTCCCCCACATGTAGTTCTGTATGTTCTCTCCCCCACATGTAGTTCTGTATGTTCTCTCCCCCACATGTAGTTCAGTATGTTCTCTCCCCCACGTGTAGAGTTCTGTATGTTCTCTCCCCAAAATGTAGAGTTCTGTATGTTCTCTCCCCCACGTGTAGAGTTCTGTATGTTCTCTCCCCCACATGTAGTTCTGTATGTTCTCTCCCCCACATGTAGTTCAGTATGTTCTCTCCCCCACGTGTAGAGTTCTGTATGTTCTCCCCCCACGTGTAGAGTTCTGTATGTTCTATCCCCCACGTGTAGAGTTCTGTATGTTCTTTCCCCAACATGTAGAGTTCTGTATGTTCTCTCCTCCACGTGTAGAGTTCTGTATGTTCTCTCCCCAACATGTAGAGTTCTGTATGTTCTCTCCCCAACGTGTAGAGTTCTGTATGTTCTCTCCCCCACGTGTAGAGTTCTGTATGTTCTCTCCCTCACGTGTAGAGTTCTGTATGTTCTCTCCCCAAAATATAGAGTTCTGTATGTTCTCTCCCTTACATGTAGAGTTCTGTATTTCCTCTCCCCCACGTGTAGAGTTCTGTATGTTCTCTCCCCCGTGTGTAGAGTTCTGTATGTTCTCTCCCCAACATGTAGAGTTCTGTATGTTCTCTCCCCAAAATGTAGAGTTCTGTATGTTCTCTCCCCAAAATGTAGAGTTCTGTATGTTCTCTCCCCCACGTGTAGAGTTCTGTATGTTCTCTCCCCTACGTGTAGAGTTCTGTATGTTCTCTCCCCTACGTGTAGAGTTCTGTATGTTCTCTCCCCCACGTGTAGAGTTCTGTATGTTCTCTCCCCCACGTGTAGAGTTCTGTATGTTCTCTCCCCCACGTGTAGAGTTCTGTCCTGGATCTCTGATACATTCACCCACAACCACACACACTGTGCAGTTATTACCTCAGGTCAGGAAGAAGTGCTTGTCTAGTTAACCCTTTTCCTTGGCAGCACAAACTATTTCTGGAGTCTGCTTCAAAGCTGGAGAGGTGTTCCTCAGCCAACATGCCTCATGTGGGGCACTGGTGGACAGAATGGTATGAAAGGGCAAGGACGAGCGCAGCAACCATCACTGCCTTCCCAGAGAAGAGGGCAGACTGCCTGGAGTAAGGGATGATGGGAAGTATTCAGTAGTGTCATAACATCCAAGTCTTACGGCTTGGAATAGACTGGTCTATGTATAAATACAGAAGGAAACTGTCTGAGCAGAAAAGGAAGACATTAAACCATACAGGGACACTTGTTCATATTTAGTGTTAGCCAGAGAAAACACTTAAGCATATGAATAATTTTCAGCGTTTGGCTCAGTGGCGCTAGCTGGTGCCCTAGTTTTATGATAGGGAATGTTTATACTAAAAATAATCATGAAACATTCTTTTTTTGAGCGTGCTTATTATCTGTGAGAGGTACATCGAAGCAAGCATCAACCGGCAGGTATTCCCTGTCTTTGAAGAGTGATAGGAGCATTATGCAGGAGGGGGAACAGTTAAACAGGATGTGCTGGATCAACTCTGAATAACACACAAGCATTTGTTTTTTGAATATTTTTTTGGATAATTTTTATAGAGAAATTATTATTATGTAATTTCTTTATTTAGAAGTAGTGAGGAATTATTTTTTTTTGGTAATTTTTTTTCTGAAAGAGCTGTGGGACGGACTGGATCCCAGCAGTATATCTGGATAGAATGTTGGACCACCCTAGGCAGCAGACATGCATGTCTGGTGACAGCAAAACAAAGATTAGCATTGGTAGAAATGCAACAAAGACCAGCACATAACAAATACTAGTATAGCAAAGAAAAAAACACACATGGCCAAAAACCTTCTGAAGACAGTACAAGCAGTACAAGCAAGTTGGGACAAACCCATTCACTTGACTGGTACTGTAAATTGAAATAGGCTACGACTTAATTTTATATTCTTTAGACATGTTTCTGTGACGTTTTACAGTCAGTTCGACAATCATTTAAATTTTTTGTTTGCTGAATACAGCCCTTAGCATTCAAACTGAACCAGGCAGTGACTTCCTTAGACAGAAGGCATTTGAATTTTTTAAAACAGACTGTGTAGCTTGCTCTTTTTCTGTACTCGCTTTTCTCCCTCAGTCCCCAATCTCGCAATTCCTTACCATATAGTGGCCAAACTACTCAAACAGGCCTACATACAGTCATTTACAAAACAGAAAGTACCGATTCAGCACTCCATTGTGAACAACAAGCCAGACCTCTGACTCTTGGGCAGAAACCAGGGTGTTCTTTTTTTCTCTTGAGCCGAGATGCTGTGGCTAGGAGCAGCTTTTTCTTGTCAACTCAGTTTTTCCCTTATGTGACCTCAGAAACTCAGAAGACTCTTTCATCTCATCCCCCCATCCTCACAAACGACAGGATCGACAACAAATGGGAGAAATAAAACATGGGCTGGCTCCCTAAACACTTTCAAGATCTAATGCTGCTGTAAGGAATAGGATTAAGCAAGCCTCAGTAAGAGTCTGCTGAGAGCTCTCTTAAACTCCTAGCGAACAGGCTGCTCCTTAAGGCTAAGAGTACTACACAAACTCTAAACTGATCTTCCTCTGCTTTTTTGCTTACAAAGACTACCGTGTGATGAAAATGCAAACCAGTTTTGTCATTGTTTGTCACACAACTGCCCTACAGTGTGGAGTAACTTAACAGTGTCTTTCATGCAAATTGGCCAATGCATTTCTCAGTGATTAAAGCCCCAGTGCAGTCAAAGTTATTATTTCCGTTAACTTGATGACATGAACACACAATTATGTTAATATAGCCCTCTGCAAATGAGAAAAACATGATAATGCTGTTTTAAAGAAATGCTGTTATAAAGAAAGTTCCAGCATGTTAAGGTGGTCTGGAATGTTCTGACTGGCCATTGACTTACCTGATGATACATTACTAAATAAGCTGGTAAGAAATCCTTTCTAACCTCTCACGCAATAAGAGCTAGTTTTCAGGTTTTTCCTCCATATACTGTACAACTCATAGAGCTTCCTAACAAAATATTGTCTTGTTCAAAAAATATTTTTTTGATTATACTAAATTGTAACCCAGAAATGATTTGATGTTGAAATAGAAATGGCAGCTATGGAATTTATACAATGCTTGAAGCACCACTGTTATCAGCTGCAAGGACTTGCCAGGGTGTTCATACACTGTTGGTGATGTCATTATCCTGGCTTCTGAATATCTGGGTCACTAATTTAAGAAAACACTTTATTATGCAGAGCATACACAACATCATTAGATGCTGAGGAGGACATAATGATCACAAAAGTACCGGAAAAATAAACATTAGCAGTCACAACATGTCTTTCCCTGCGAAGAACGATATTGTCCCCCTAGAGCTTTCTGTCCTGTAACAATGAATGTCTCATGGCCAGTAATGGGATTGTCCACAGGCAGTTTTTTGGCAGTTCTCTCCCCAACACGAAAGGAGACGGAGAGCTCAATGCTGTCCTCTCTCCCCTCTGTGGGATGTTTTGCAATTTTGTCTTTCCTTTATCTTTTGGCTGTTGTGTCCTTTCTCAAACTAGTTTTTTCCCCCCACTCATTTCCTCCCTCTATGTAGTCTGTTCACCCAGTCTCCACCCCCCCCCCCCACCCCCCCATGAGATGCAATTAAAGAACTCCAGGTCACCAGCTCGGCTAAGAGTCGTCCCAGAATGCAAATGGGGCAACACAAGTTGAACCCTTGACCTTTTTCTTACAGCCCGTCTAGGGACCATTTAAACCAGAGGCGTTAATTCTTAAAAACAAAAGCACTTCAGTTGTTTTAAGAGCAGGTTATTGGTGTGTGTTTGTGTGGGCGCAAGTGTGTCTGCGTGTGTTTGCCGATCGATACCCACAGATGATGAAGTGGAGGGTATTTATTATTGAAGAGTCCTTTTCTTTCCAGTTCCACAGAGGTGCGGACAGAGTAGAAACATTTTGGATGCGTTGTGTCAGTAGGATACACCCGATTCTTTCCTTTGCAGAATAAGGATTTCTGCTAGTCAGGGTCAACGATTATGATGTGATAAACAGATTCTAAAGTCTTTAGAGTCGGGTTGTCAAAAATACGGTCCATGGAAAGTTTAAATGAGAACAACTCAATATATTTGCAATACATTTGCACATCTCTCTCTGTATATTATATTGTAAGTGCTGTCAAACTACTAAAATAATTATTCGTGATGAACCGCGTAATTTAGCCCTAATTGCAATTTTATAATGTGTTCAAATTTGAAAAGCAGTGCATTATGTTGAAGACACACTGTGTTTTATTGTTAACTATGGACGGGTCTTGACTTGGTATTAAACAGGTACAAGATATGTCTTTTCCCAAGTCAGTCAATAACACCAGCCCTTAAATGTCAGTCCCCAACTTACCAAGATAACTGGTAGTATCTATCTGTAACTCATGTCAATCTAAATGGATAGTTGCTGGTCTCTGAATCCATAGATCTACCATTTCCTACCATTGTGTTGTTGATCAAGGCTTTTCAAAGTACTGTCCTTGGATGTTTAGGCTTATATGTGGGTAGAATTTGGGTGGGCTCCTGTGGGTGGGTAGAATTCAGGTGGGCTCCTGTAAACATTCACTTTCCTGATGGATGGTTGGCCAAAACCAAATTATACACCTAACTGACCGGGTTTCTTGTCTCTCTTCATCACATTAAATACAGATTTCACTATGAACATTTAAAAAAATCTATAATTGCATGAGGGGTTTACATACTTTCAAGCGGAGCTGAATTTACCTGTACATGAGTAAGACAGGAATCATTGTCAATTCCAAATATTTTGACGTTATATTTCAGTGGTGCGTCCTGAACCTCGATGAAAGCTGAATATGGCCCAGAGGGAAAAATGGGTTTGAAACCTCTGCTTTAGAGAGGGTCAGTCTGTATAGATGGTGCCACAGTGAATAAAGCCTTACTGTAGCACAGTATCAAGTCGACCTTGATGCCCCTTCATTTGTAGTCCTCCCCTTCCAGTTATCCGGAGAATGTTATTTTTCTCAAGGCTTTGAACCGACAAGCAGCATAGTGTTATTGCCTTTCTATCCACCATCCTCCCATCTAAAGAGATCACACAGTTCTCTACCGCTCTGTAATTATGGCCCAGAGTGCTTAACGTCAGCTCTCGTGGGAGGGGCGTTTAGAGGTAAAGGTACCAGTCGGGAGGGGTAAATGAGTTGGGAGGACTTATTTGTCAGGGTTAAACGAAGGGTTAGGTGAATGAAGCCTCTAATCTGACTGTCATGTTATGCCCGCAAAGTAGAGTGAAGGGTCAACCCTACCTGATTGCTCCTGCCTTATCCCAGCTCACTCATTGTTACAGGGAATATGACAGGGTCATCATATCTATATAATCTCCATAGCAATGGAGATTCAGTGGGCAAATCATTTCCCTCGGCCCCCTAATCTGCCACCTCTTTCTTCCCTTGAGAACAGAACCCTCCTTTCACTCTCATAGAACTGATGAGGAACCAGGAAGATTTCCATCTTTCTCCCCAGCGAGACGCAGATCTCCTAATTATCATCCATGATGCATCTTTTTCATGCTCTGTCTTGCGTCTGCCGGTGGGATGCCCATATCTTTCACCAATACATTGCGATTAAATTGTGCTGCCTTTCCCGCTATGAACTGCCAGCGGTTGTGAGATGCCGCAGACATGAATAGCCCTCATTAGTCGAACTGCTGCATTTTCAAAGGGAATAGTATTTGTTTTCTTGGAGGCTGACCTTTTACAGCACACACTTGGCTTCCTTTGCTCGGCCCTGGGTAATAGGAAGACTGCTAGATTTGTGTGGTCTTGAAAATCTATACTGCAATTAATTCATGAAACCAAATTTCATAGTTTGGAGTGTCTTATTTTCTCATATCCTACAGCCCACAGACCATCTGTTGAATCGGAGTTGCAACCTGCATCACTACTTCGTTAGGTAATCTAGCGGACATTCCAAAAGGAATATCTGTTGCATTCAAACGTGCCTAAAGAAGGTCTTTGACTGAAACGTTGCAATGTTTTCATTAACTAAGAACACTTCACCATATAAGAATATCTCTGTTTTTCATCATTATGGTTTTCCTTCTTACATCTTGTCAATCCACTACAGGTGTGTGATTAGTTCCGTTTTGACTGTTTCCATGTAAAACATAATACCGGCATTCCAAGTTTTGTAAAATGGGAGTTATCAAAACATCTTATTAATAATTATAACACTTTGTAATTGATACGTTGGCAACATGGGCTACAGGTAATGTAGAGGGATGTGGTATTGTGTACGGTAGTACAGTAGTTGACGATAATGCATGTGAAGTAAGGAGAGATCTGCGTCACCGCACGTCACATCAGTCTGCGCCGGTTGAGAATGCCGCCGGGGTTTCTCACAGATGTCCGACCCAGCTGCTGCCCTGCTGGACCCTGCAGACCACTACCTGTTCCAAGGTTCCAGCCTCCAGAACAGCTTCACCGGGCTCATCTCTACACAATCAACTGGGGTACAGAGACATGCTTGGGGAGTTTATGTCAGTGCCGTATCTATCACAGTTAGTATTGCTATTTTCATGTCATCTGAATATAGTGGCGATTTGGATTTAAGTTGCAAACTCCAGTTGGTTTGGTTACATGAATTGGAAATACAATTCTTTGGCCACTTAAACCGGTGGTGGTTTTATCACTGTTATTAGAATGCATGAGAAGAAAATGACCTACCTTATGTACCTCACATATGGTGGTGGATCTTTGATGTTGTTAATCTAGTTTGCTTTCAACTGTCCTGGGGGCCTTGTTAAGGTCAACTGCATCATCGACTTCACCCCGCAACATTTTTACCAAACACCTGGCTGCTTTCACAAGGAGAATGACACTTGGCTGCAAGTGAACTTGCCAGCAACTTCAAACACACTCATTTAAAATCCACAAATCCATTGTTCATTAGCAGTTATGTGAATTGGGGTTTGAATTGATGGAAGCCCAAGAGCCTGCATGTAGGATATATGCATTGGGCCAGAAACCAAGAGGTTGCTAGTTTGAATCCAGGGCAGAAAAAAACATTTTTATCTGTAAACTGCCATGTTTTTCTACCAACTTCTAGAACTTTCAATTGATGGCAGTCCAAGAGTCTGTTTGTGGGTTATCAAAAATCTGGATAGATTCTATATGGAGGAGTTATCTTAACATAAGTAAGAGATAGGTACCTGCATTTTGGTACTGTAGTGCTAACACATAGAGCAAGCCAGTTAGCTAGTTTAGAGCTTGTGAAAATAGGGCAATCAATTAGTTAGTCTACAGGCAGCAGAAAATAACTACCAAGTGACCTAGCCAAAAGTTAGTAGGAATTCGAAAAGGCAGCTAATCGAGTACAAAAAGTACAGTGAGCTGAGTGTGCTAGCAGATTGATGGAGGAGAATGTTGCATCATCATTTCAGAGCTTAACATTGATCAGTGGAAGCTCTTCTACAGCTGACGATGCTCGTCATGGTCTTGCTTTTGTGCCAGTGCTCTTTGTTCTTGCAAGTACCCCTTGTGACTACTGCACAGTCCTTGCCCATGAATACATACTGCATCTTCCACCTCAACTGTCAGAAGGAAAGATACTTTTTTAGGGAAATGTCTACCTCTCTCCCCTCGGATTAAAGAAAACAAATAACCCCTCACTGTACTGAACGTCAACAAGCCCTCGCCATAGGGATTACACAGTAAAGATAATGAAAAACTGGTTGCAAAATATATAATGAAGCGCAGGGATTAAAGAGGATTTTACTGTGTTCTATTATAGAAAGAGTAAGGGTCACAGATCAGTACTGGAGTCAATCAGATCAAGCATTCACCGGCAACAGGCGACAGCCTGCTTATATTGTGCTGTAGTGTCAGAGGTGTAGCTGCTCTTATGATCACTGTCGTGAACCCACATGCCTGACCAACGTGTAGATGTATAGAAATAGTAATATTCAAGATTAAAAAAAGTGACAAAAACAATGACGTCTCGTATCAGTCTTATCTAGGTGACATCTTACTTTTCATTGTTGAAACGTGTGAACACGGCTGATTTGGAGTTCCGTGTATCCAATGGCAATCGGTGTAACCGCAGCTAGCTCTAACGTAGATACAGCACCGTCAAAACAAGCACTGTTACGGTTCTGACAGAATCTCGAATCAAAACAAGCGGGCGCAGATCTGATAGAATCTAGCCTTTCACATCTCCGTCTTATGTTTGTTGCTCGCACCGACGTCTCATCCCATCTACCGGCTTCCGACCCGGAGTTTATGTAAACTGATCAGTCTTGTTCAAATCGGACGCAGCTTACAGGTCATGCCGGAGACACAGTTACCCAGATGGTGACGTGGCCCTGACTATTTGAGTCTGTGACAGTGTCTGTGACATGGGGTGTAGTAATCAGTGTTTGGTCACCTGCGTCACTACTCCAAGCTTTTAAGCTTGCGGTCGCATTAAGGAGCAGCTTTCTGGTTCATTCACTTTTTGTTCTATTTATATCCCATCCTTGGTTCACTTTGTCACTGCGTGTCCTTCCATTGGCTTTGATATTTTACCAGGCAGTGTGCAAAGTGTTAGTATTTTCCCCCATCAGTCGTACATCAAATTGGTTGTTGCTAGCATCTTCTTCGTATTCCTTTACATCCACTAGTCTATGTCACATTCATCCTCTTTTATGTGTGAAATAAACGCACTAGAAACTTGCACTCGTTTCCTTGCTGTGTGTGTGCTTGTGCACATTTTGATTGGTGCCTGTGGTGGTGTGTGAGTTTGGCAACCACATGCTAAAACAACCAGCAGAGCTGCAGATTGACTGAGCACCCTGACTGACTAAAATAGACCATCATATTAGATATGGAATTCTTGATACTGTGGGAGGAGAGATCCCAATGTCAGGTGATGCATCACTGAGCCAATACCCACTTGGGTTCTCTGGCTGAACTAGTTGAGCTTAATTTCTATTTGATATCCCAGTAGCACAGTTTTCCAAATCAATCAATCAATCAAATGTATTTATAAAGCCCTTTTTACAACAGAAGTTGTCACAAAGTGCTTTTACAAAAACACCCGGCCTGAAACCCCAAGGAGCAAACAACAGTAGTGTTGAATTTCAGTGGCTAGGAAACACTCCCTAAGAAGGCAGAAATTTAGGAAGAAACATAGAGAGGGCCCAGGCTCAGTGGGGGGACCAGTCCTCTTCTGGCTGTGCTGGGTGAGAAGCATGACCAGATGGACAAGGACAGGGACAACACGGGGGGAGGGAGGAGGTGTCAGCACAGTGGCAGCTGAAATCGTCAGGTATCGTATTGATCTGCAACAGAACCAGGAGGCTTTTGGACGGGGACAGCAACAGGCCCCCCAAACCAGGTACTCCGCAGGTGTGGACCAGGACCTCATGTCCTCCTAAAGTTTAAAACAGGAGGAGACTGGGAAAATTCAGAAAATGATGGTATCAGCAAAGGAAATCAAAAGGAAATTATAAACGGAGGGCGTCTAATCCTGAATTTAAATGGTAGATTCCCGTTGTAAATGTAAGCATTAACACATTAAAGACTGAGCCTGCCAGGAAAGATGTGGTTATTCCAGGGCAATGCAGTCTGGGTTGTGTTACTGCGCTTATTAAAGGAACGCCAACATTTTACTGTAGTAAGACGTTTATTGCATGTTTGGGTTGTGACAGTCTGGCAGTCTGACTGTTGCCATGTTAGTACGCCACATAGAATAAGTATTCCCCTTTATGCTGGTTGTGTTTACGAACTACAACGGCCTAAGTCTGCTTTAGTAATGCCTTTATTTGTATTCTCATGTTTTGGTTGCTGCAGACAGGGCCTTTTTGTTTGTATGATCTCTTCTATATTTCGGGACCCAGTCGTTAAGTCTATTTGTTCTGTTTATGCGGACACAACCCAGTTGGGCTGGCTGTCAATGTTAATCCCTTGTGTTTGCTAGCCAACTACGGCTAACACGAGTAGCCAACATATATACAAAAGCTGGAACAAAACAGAATAGTAGCTGAATTTGTGTTTGTTTAAGCTGTTTTTCTTGTGAAATTCATTTGAAATACATTCATAACAAGCTACAGCGCACAGTTTTCCCTGGGATAAATAATCTGCATGCATGCTACGCTTTATATTGCACCATAAATAGGTTTCCCAAGGTGTTCTGAAGACACTTACATTTTTTTATATTACATATATTAATTTTAGAGAGAGATGAAACCTTTTGACCTTTGCAATTTGGTGTAAAATTGGAAGGTATGAGCATGAAATTAACAGTCCACCTGCTGCATTTGTGTTGTATTTTTAAGTAAACCAATTATGGGTGCATTCTAGACCTATGTACACCATGTGTGTCTCTACATATTGTTAGCGTTAAAATGTTCTATAACATAACATTCTACTGTTTTTAATATCCCATACCACAACCTACCATTTAAGAATGCCTCAGTTAAATTGCTAGTCACTCAATGTGCATAAAACACACACACAATCCAGTGAATTACCCCACCACCTCTCCCATAGTCTGTGCTCCCTCAGTAGCTACCGAGCTACCCCCCACTCTGCGCTAATGAAGCCGAACGACTGCGCTTCAGTTTTTTTTTCTTTTCTCATTTCACCAGCTTATTGGTCCTCTCCATCGACAGGTTCGCCAGGTTTTTAATTGGCCCAGTCGAACATCTCTCTGGCGGGTGAGTGCGCCTAGCGAAGTTGACAGGACAGGCTTCTCTGCTTAATCCCCGGGCAGAGAAGGTTTCTTACAGCCTGAGTGGTGGCATGGAGGCGGGAGAATCAATGCGCACTTCACACCGCCGCCCCGACCACGCATGGCAACAGGAAGACCTGTCCATTAGTTCCCCCACTGAGCTGTGGACTCTCATCGCCTCCAGTCTGCTCTGTGGCCTCTTCCTGTTGGCACCGTAGGCCCCGCGCTTGTCTGAATTAACTGACCAATCATCGCGCACCGTATTAGATGTCACCTCCAATCAGATGGGCCGGGTTGACTGTGGGTGCAGCACCAGATATAGCTCCCTCCCCTCCGGAGGGGCCGTGTCCCCATCGATCGCGGGGCGTAGCAGAAGGCAGGCTAGGAAAGAGGGGTTCGATAGCTCAGCGTGCCGTCTGTAATCTCATTGGATGCGGTGACATATCCGACAGGACCGGGGGGCTAATAATGCACCGTGCTGTATCATGCTCCAGGATTGGCAAATTAGATTGTATCAATTAGGACTCATCTGTCTGGACTCATTTGTCTGGACTCATCTGTCTGGACTCATCTGTCTGGAATCATCTGTCTGGACTCATCTGTCTGGAATCATCTGTCCGGACTCATCTGTCTAGAATCATCTGTCTGGACTCATCTGTCTGGAATCATCTGTCCGGACTCATCTGTCTGGACTCATCTGTCTGGAATCATCTGTCTGGACTCATCTGTCTGGAATCATCTGTCTGGAATCATCTGTCCGGACTCATCTGTCTGGAATCATCTGTCTGGAATCATCTGTCTGGAATCATCTGTCCGGACTCATCTGTCTGGAATCATCTGTCTGGACTCATCTGTCTGGACTCATCTGTCCGGACTCATCTGTCTCTCTTCAGATGCCGCGATGGCATTGTTTCTAATAATGTTAGGTATCAGGGTGTATCTGGGTTTGCGCGCACGCATCTCTCCCTGTGTTTGTCTGCATTCTGTTTTGCAGTTAGCTGCATTCAGCTCATTCAACATGCTGGGGGAATAGCACAGAGGTATTAATCATCAATTATCATCAAGAACCCACATTTGAGGGAACACACCACGCAGCTAATTTGATGTTATAATGGCTTAACGTCAGTTTGTTTGGAATATCATGATGAGTAGGAACCAAAAATCAAGAGTAAGGGGGCCAATTAAAATAACTGCACACTAAAGACTCCTGAATGGAAATCTGAATCATGGAGCGGAGGATGTTGATTAGTAAGCTGCCGCTGTAGTCCTCAGTGAGGTGTCTGCATGTCGCTCCAGCAGACACTTGCCAACTGAGGTCAAAGGTTGACTCTCATGGGCTCTGGAATGAAGAATTCTGGTTCCAGCTTGAGTCTTGGACACTAATATTCCACTCTCCTCATCTGCCAGGCGAGCCCTAATGTCATGTTTTTGTTTTATATTTTTACTGGCTGTATTTCTTGATACATCACCTCATCTCCTCTCTATCCCTCGGTTTCCTCCCTCTTCTCCTCCCCCTTCCTGCCTCCAGACGAGGCCTATCAGGGAGCCCAACTTGAGAAAATTTGTCCGCAGGTTGTTATTTTTTGTGTGGTTTATTTGAGATTAGTTTAACGCTGAAGAGAAGACGCCAATTAGGGACTGGGAAATGGTCGGCCGTTTGGTTAGTTGGTTTGCAGGTGGTACTCTGAGTTGGACGTACCCTAGTTAGGATGTCAAACCTGGGATGTCACTGTATTATGGTTATAATCATTCATTCTCATGCACCTAAGTAGTCAACCAGTACTATTTTTTACAATTTCCCCGGGTCCCTGATTGTATCCCCGCCTCACCCTCTCTCACCCTCTCTCACCCTCTCTCACCCTCTCTCACCCTCTCTCACCCTCTGTCACCCTCTTTCAGGCCCTCTCCTAGAGTCGGGCGGGACTTGACTGGACAGCGATGCTACATTTCTGTCAGACACACATGTGTACATGCAAGCATGCACACACAGACAAACACACACACACCCACACTCACAGTCCATATGTACGTAGGCACAAACACACAGGCATGATGTGTCTCTGTAAACAGCTTGGTCTTCATCAACTGTCTACTTCAACCTTTCTCCAACAAATCTAAACAAATAAGCAGGATTTACGTACATGGACAGTGACCAGTTTTTGTAATATACAGTACACGTGAGAGAAGCGTGAGCGGCTTTGGTGTATGTGTGTACATAAACTGTGGGTGTGTGAGACATTGTGTGCTTGCTGAGTGTGTGCGTGTGTGTACAAAGTTGCTTCGAGTGCTGAATCAGGTAGGGAGTTAGTGGTCTGATGGTCTGGCGGTAAAATATTTTCTCAGTGTTTCAATCTGTGCATAAACCATGCGTGTTATCATTTCTTCTCCAAGTCTGGGATTTATCAACATGAACGTTTGCTTAAAAATGTTGGTACATTTACGCACAGCCATGACCATGTGTACACACAGTCCAAGGTGGTGGAATAAAGAAACTGCTTCAGAAACATAGACCAGTTGATGTGGAAAAATTATTTTCAAAATAATTAATTAATTTAATCCTTCGATTTCATTGTTTTTCTACCCTTCATGCATATTTCATGTCATTTTATTATATCAGTTGTTTTTTAATGATAACAATCCATATAAAGTATTTGTTACATTATAGCCTCTTGAAAAACAATTTTTGAATTATAATAACAGACTGAGTATTTGGCAAATTGTATTCTAAGATGATTCTCCAACATGAGAAATACCATATGCTGCATTTCAGAGAGTGTGTTGATATTTGCAGAAAGCAGTCTCTTGGCAGATATTGTTTTCTGGTTTTGTTTCTTTTAAACATTTTAGAAAGGCAAGATAATAAATGTCCCCCTCAGGTTTAGTGGAATAGGCACTTTACAATAGGACCTTGTCAGGCTGGCATCTCACACAGGATGAGTGGGCCGATGAATGCCCTGAAAACATGTAGTTTCACACACTTTCCATGCACGTCACTTACCAGGGTGGACTCTACGCTTATTTGCCCTGTATGTCTTTCTAGAACAATCTGAGGAATTGTCTGCACCTAGATCAACTTAAAAGAACCACTTTCAGGTTATATGCTTACAGATGCCGGTGAGTGTGAATGAAGGAGGTGGAACGCTTGGCTCTGCCGAAACACAAGGATGGCTTTTGAATGGGCTACATGAGGGAGCTGTTGAGAATGGGAGGCCTTTTGGTGATTGTTGAATACTCGTTAAAAGAACAACATATTTCCGAAGGCTAAAGAAACTTCAATTCTCCTCTCTAGTAGTTTTAGTGCTATTCAAGCGAGCAACAACGGAGCGAGACAAATGTTTTATGGCATACATTTGGCATGCATTCAACATGTTGCGCCACAGTCCCTACAGCAAAACAAAAATTGTCTTACGTTTCTGGGTAGCATTCCTGTATTTCATGCCTTGGTGTTGTGTTTCCCACAGGCTTCAAGGAATCATTTTAACCAAACGGTGACAAACGGTGGTAACTGATTGCCGATTGGATTTCCCAAAGTTCTTGTCGACTGTAGAATATAAGACCAGAGGGCTTCGGAGCCAGTAGCTCAAGATATAATACTACAGTAACACAACGATATATAATACCCTAAAAAGTTGGCTAAAAGCCATTGTGTGTCGGCGTCGTCTGATTAACATAGAGAAATATGCTATTGTTCTTTAAAGTGCCTTCAGTCATTCACACATGTTCAAAGCTAATATATCATCCAAACAGCTGAAAATGCACATGAATTTCCCAATATACATAGTGCTATCATTGGAATAGGCAAATAATGCTTGGCTATTCTTCTGCTTGTTTGAATTCCAGTCAGATTCTCTTGCCCATATTGTTTCAGTTTTGAGAGGAAGAAAACGTTTCTCTCTGACACTTATTAGGCTGTGGACAACATTTTGTACAATCTACAATTGTCATTTGTTTTCCATAACATTTGTTTTTCGGCTAGTGAAGCAGGGCGAGAATAAATAATATTATCAAGCAATCCGGCTAGACATTGTCAACGGAAATGGAATATTGATGTAAGCTAAAGACGAAGTCGGGCAACGGAATAGTCAGTCAAACACCAGTAGGCTAAAACGGCTTTAGCAGAGCTACAGAAGATATAACTACATCTTTAGCTCGAACAACAACTAGCGAAGGATTATGATTTGGAACAATTGGAGAGGAGTTGAGACTTGTTCCCTGAGATGAGATTGAAAACAAAGTTCTGTGTCTGTGTTGAGTCAGGGAAAGATAGTCACGGAGAAAGGAGAGACTGATGCACTGGTTCGAATCCAGTCTGAACAGACTGCTGAACTAGCCAATTGAGTTGATCATTTCAAGCTTACAGTGCTTCATGCTATTTTTGATAGACAGATGCATCCTGACAGCTTAACATTAGTTCATTTTTTTTTTCTTCAGATCATGATACTTACAAACAACACTCAAGTCATTTTCATATTCAGATTCATATTCAGCATTCTTGCCCCAGGTGCCTATACCCCTTCCAGCCCAACCTCCCTATTGGTCAGTAGCTGCCTCCTTCAAGGGACCTCAGGGACTCTTGATTATGTTGACCTGTCAGTGAGTTGACAAGGCCCGGTTGGGTTTTTGATGCTTGGTTATTGAGTTACGATCCCCCGTTCTGCATCAGAAGACTGGAGTCGTGGCCTAATTGGGGTGTTTCATTTAAAATGTCCTTAAATGTAAATTACATATTTTTCTATAAGATTCATATCATAATTTTAAAAATATTACAACACAATGGTACCCAGGGCTGCCAAGCTCATTTTCCTACAATTCTCAGTCCATGAATTTTCCTCTTTATTTTTTATAAATCATTGGTGTTCTGTCCAGTATTTACCCAGAACAGGGTAGCTTTCTTAACTCAGCGTTGTTGTTTTTTCTTCATTTCAGAGGCCCTTCAACCCAGAGTGCAGTTGAAGGGCCTCTGAAATAAATAAGGTCTCTTTTTGAGCCTCACCGTGGCGCCCTGGCAGAGCTGTGTGATGGATTGATCTGTTACTTCCCTCATCTGAGTCTATCAATCATCTGTGCTTTGGTGCTGCTGTTTTCAATAGGAATTTTCTACGCTTCGTTGCTCCCCTGACGTGTGCCGCTGCCAGGATTGGGGAACGAGGGGTATTAGCTATATGTGTGCTTTTTTTTTTTCTCAGAGAGCTCTCAAACATGATTTGTCATCAAATGGCAACAGTACAGTCACAGTGCTCACTAAGCACAGCGAGAGGCCTTCACAAACAACAACAGAGAATAGAATGCGTTGAAAGGACTCTTCATTTACTGTCAATGGACTTAGCAATGACTCTGGGAAGAATGGGGCTGTTAAAGTTAACTTAGTCTCGTAGATTTTTCACAGTGTCTGCAAGACAATGTCAGTAACACACATTACCTTTCAGAGCATAGGCCCTGAATAAATCTATATGGTAACTTCCCTCACAGCTGATTATACTTTTAAAGTAGGCCAGGTTTCTAGCTGGAGGTTAGCAACCAAGTGCCACATGCTTATCTCAACTCTGAATCAGCTTCTGTGCGTGTGGCTAGCTGGAGGCTAGTACTGCCCTCTCAGTGACAGTGTGAGCTGAATCTCTCACCCAGCGAAAGTGGGCTGTGGACTAGTGGCACAGTTGTAGGTGTGTAGTAGATAGGAGGTGACCAGTTTCGAGGTGTGTGTGTGTGTGTGTGTGCCCTAGTTGTGGAATTAAGGGTGTGAAAAGCACTGCAGTCCTCCTAAGGATGCAGTAAATAGCCCATAATACATGGGGTCCATTCATTATAGTGCATTGATTTTATTATTTTATTTCACCAAGCGTACTGCAGGTGGTTCAGTAAATAAAATTTTAAAATATGTATTTTGGAGTAATGGTATTATAATAAGCGCTTTTCTTATGATTCTGACAACCGGTATGGTTTATATGGTGTATAAGTTACTTTCACTTATAACATAAAACATGAGCTTCAAAAAAGTAATATCTGTGACTCTGTGAAAGATGTTCCTCCAGAGCTTATTACAGTGGTTTGATTGTGAACCATAGCTGTAATGTATCAACATGTGAGGCAGGGCCATATGTCGCTAACCACTCATCTCAGACCTCCGTTCACCATGCCTCCCTTGCTCTCCACCCCTCGGCAGACCTGGTTAGGCAGTGTATCCAGCAGAAAGGTCAACAGACTGAAAGGCTTTCTGGGCAACCGTGGATGATTTGAATATTTAGGTTACTGAGTGAAAAAAATAGAAAAGCCAATGTATTGGAAGCCAGAGGAATGATGAGTTGCGGTTTAATGGAATAGGCTGGCATGGTGATAAGAGGGTTTGATGTCCGTCTCTGCCACCTGAAGCACGTCAGGCAAGCTGATCTCTGGACACCCGAGCTGCCCACCACATGGCATATTCTGGCCAAATTTAAATAATTTTGGTGTTGGGTAAGAGAGTCTATCGGCTAATATCACTTTCTGCATCGCCTTGTGTGCTCTGTTGCTGGTGCTTCATGTAATGTTTTGTTGCCTGAAGATATAAATACTCATTTCCATACCTGTCAAGCTACTGTGCAAATGAACTGCTGATAAGTATTGCTCCACTTTAATGTGCCAGGTTGCTTTGTTGTCCTTTTGTGTCCTCAGACAGACATCATTTATGCGTTGATCTCTGTTTAGGTGGGGACATGAAAATGCAAATTTTTTTTTATACCAAGTGCAAATACTTAGCTCAATCTGTAATTTGGTTGTACAACCCTAAAGAGCATGCAAGCATGCAATGGCCATTCCTGGTTCTTTAAGGACTCCTTCAGATTTAAAATTGTGGGGGAACCACGATCCGTTCTTCCAACATCTCCTTTTTAATGGTTTCTCAAATAAACATTTGAAGAATCTTTTGAGGTAGATTTTTGAGAGGGTAGGTTCTTCAAATGGTTCTTTGAGGAAACTTTTGAAGGACTTAATTGAAATGCCCTTTGATGTACATTGTAAGTTATAAGGATGCAACCACAGTGTCAATAAAGAAAAGCTAAAGGATCCTTCAATAACCTTTTCTTTTGAGAGGAATGCTTGTTTCTGTTGCATGCTCAGCATTTCACTTGGTTTATGTATCTAGCACAATCTATAGTTGAGTTTTAAAGCCCCAGGCTTTACCTACTGAGGAAAATCTTTTATATGTACTATTTAGTATGTATGTACTCTGTAGTATATTTTAAACATGGGTTGTGTTCTGTTTCATTTCCCAAGTTCATTGAGATATATTTCTGTAACATATTATGACCGGAAGGAAATAGGAGACTTTAACATGTGGTAATTTTCAATATGATGGAATGTTATCCTTGCCGAATAAACATACCCTTCGATCTACACATTATGTCCTCATATTTCTGAACCTTCGACACACCAACTGTAGCAATTACATTTTCACACTTTCCCACAATTTCAGTATTTCTCACTGTGGATGCAGTGTAGGTACGAGGCAAGACAGAGGCACAGAGAGAACGGAGGACTTTTAATAAATAACTAAGATATAACAAACTGAAACTAAGACATGAAAACAGAAACAACGTTACATTGGGACAAAAGCAAACACAAAGGCAGACAAAACACACTACGAAAGGAAGAACTAAAATAGGGCCAGGAACACAGGTGAGGGCAGTTACAAGAAACAGGCATCCGTGCTCTAAATGTCAGAGGGAGGGCGCTGGATCAAGCCTGCCGTGCCAGGATGTGACAGTGGATTTGTACAGTCATGTAAACCTATAATGCTGTAAAAACTAACACAGGCTACAATATAAATGTCAACATGCATTTACATTAACACAAAATAGATATGTCAATATATTATATTACACATTAACTATGCTAATACCAAAAAATGCTGTGTATCGGTTTTTGGGATTCTTTCCAAGGTCCTGGTGGTTTCTGATAGACCTATAACCACAGCTGATTATCTTGAGTCTCAGAGGCTTTTGGTAGACAGGCCTCTTCCCCACAACCATTCATCTTTAATTGTCTTATTTGAACAATAACAACAAACAGTCTGGGGTGTTTGGTCCTTTGGGAACAAGGTTGGAAAGGTTGTATTTTTTTATGTCTTTGTGCTTTGTTCTTTGACGTCTTGTATGTTTCAAATTAAAGCTACTTGTCTATATACAATTGCACTTTGTTATGTGTTTCAGTGCTTGTAATAAAATGCATTTAATAGTGTTCAGATACACTAGACTACAATAGAACATCAAACCACAACACCCATGACTTAGCATGCTGGTGTTTGTGTCTATTTACACATTTTGTGTGATAGCGGTAATATCACAGTAATCCTGTTGTATCATCTGAGTGACATGTATAATCTAGTGCAATGTAGAAGTAGTTCTCTTGTCTTTAACATTGGTTTGACTTATTTGCAATTTTGTTGAATAGATGTCTTTGTTTTGTCCCCAATGCATCGACTCATTTTCTTCTGGACTTGAATAATGTAAAACATATAATATGAAAAATACATTGAATCAAGGGAAAGTCAATATTGTCATTAAAATAACAGTGTAATGTAATTTCTTCATTTTACAGTTACATGCAATTTCCTAATTTTGTCTTGGGTGAGCAACAGTTCTGTCGAATGCTTTTCTGGTAGCGTAACACTTCATGTCAATATATTTTTTGACTTGTGATGACTTAGAAATGACTTACGAAATTGAGACTGAGTTCTCCGTGACGGAACTACTGTGGTTAGAATTCAACACGTCAAGCAGCAAGAGCCCTGCTTCGTGCACCAGAGGTTAAGGCAACACACAAAACCAGTTTCAGCGAACTTGCATAGCAAATATGGGGATATTATTTTGGATTTAAAATACAATCCCCTCTACATTACAAAACCACCTCTTCATCACGCATGCACAATTACCATGGGATGCCCAATACTTGTTTAAAAACTTGTGCTATTCCACACAGATGTTTCAGAATTGGGAAAAGAATTTGAGTGAAAACCTTTTGTGTGATCATTGTGATGTTTGGGTGAAAACGTGGGTTCCTCAAGTGTCTTTTGATAATAGTCATAATTCTGTAGAGCTATGAAGACTGAAATAACCCTGGTTTAGTTCTTCACTCATTAAAATATTTCCGGCCTTGGTTTGCTCATCTCTCTTTATGTGTGACTGTGGGGGAGAGTGAGTTGAAATCTCAGGCATGATCATTTGTTTTTAACTGAACAGCACCACTTACTAACCAAGGCGTCATCAACCAAAAACCAATTTCTAAGTGTGATGACATATCAAACATTGCCAACATATAGGAACCCACATGGCAGACAGCCGTCTGGAGGTTAGAGGTTAGAGGTTAGGGCCAGGAGCTAAATTATTCCTAGGTTTTCCCTGAGGATTGGATCAAGTTAAATGTTGGTTAACTTAAGCTGACAAGCAAATGTTTGAATTTTGAAATGTAGTTGGGAATATTGTTTGGATTTTTTGATGGAAATGTCTGAATAACATTGTACTGTATTTCTGCCAGCTGTCAGTGGATTTAGTGTACACATTTAGGTAGTTTATCAATATATTGATGAACCATGAGTACTTTTTATGTCAGTTTCATTTCTGCAATCCCTATAAGAACTTGTGATAATCAAGAGTTCTACAGTTGAGAATTTACTGTGTCATTTCCAGTAGCTTAATTGCAGCTGGTTAGCAGAAAGTGAATGCTTAATTTTTTTCTGGCAAATAGCTGCAAGTAGGTAATTTATAACACTCACTAATCTGAAGTTTTGGCAGGGAAGTGAATATCTATGCCTAGCATTTTATATTGCTCTTCATTACCACATACAGTAGGATCAAAACAAGGAGAGGACATGTTTCAGGATATAATACAGAAGAGGACATTTACTGGGATCTTATTCCCATCTCAAGAGAGACAAACAATGCCCAGTCTCCTATAAGACAAACCTACAGTACTGATATAGGCTGCAGGTACTCCGTTATACTGCCAATCAGCAATTCATGTCCGCTAACCTAAACCAGTAAATATGGAGGAAGATTTCAAAGCAGTAAAGTGACAGTCTCTTTTTACATTTTCCCTAAACAGCCTGAACCTGCTATCCAAATATATTTTTTTGTTTCCTGTGCTATTTTCTGTTTTTTCCGCCCGCTCTGTCATTCACTGTTACTGCATCTGTGACTGTCTGGGCTCCTGGGAAAGGTGTATCCTCTTATGTGAGAGTGCCCAAGCACTCACTGAAATCCTAGCTGACCAGTGTATTTCTAGCAGAGGATAGAAAGGCAACCTTGTGGTCTAGGAGTTTCATCTAATCTTTATTTTATTGCCCCAGCTCTGATCCTTCCAACTTTGTTATAGGCCATTTTCTGTCGTCCGTTTAGAGATCTATTTGAATTGGATTCGTACATGTTGTTAATGTAAGGATTCTACTTGCTGAAAGCCACTGGACTGAAAAGGTTGAATGTAGCAACTATATATCTGTCACTAACAAATCCAGTCAGGGGTGGTGTTTTAACAGTTGAATATGAACGCAACACACTGGGAAACAAATGCAAATACTGGCTTTACTGTACACTAAGCAGTTGATTTTATTCTGAAAACTGAGGACAATATACAGTATCTCACAGAGCTGAGTACACCCCTCATATTGTTGTTAATATTTGAGTATATCTTTTCATGTGACAACACTGAATAAATGACACTTTGCTACAATGTAAAGTAGTGAGTGTGCAGCTTGTGTGTACATTTGCTGTCCCCTCAAAATAACTCAACACACAGCCATTAATGTCTAAACCGCTGGCAACAAACGTGAGTACACCCCTAAGTGAAAATGTCCAAATTGTGCCCAAAGTGTCAATATATTGTGTGGCCACCTTTATTTTCCAGCACTGCCTTAACTCTCTTGGGCAAGGATTTCATCAGAGCTTCACAGGTTGCCACTAGAGTCCTCTTCCACTCCTCCATGATGACGTCACAGAGCTGGTGGATGTTAGAGACCTTGCGCTCCTCCACCTTCCGTTTGAGGATGCCCCACAGATGCTCAATGGGGTTTAGGTCTGGAGACATGCTTGGCCAGTCCATCACCTTTGCCCTCAACTTCTTTAGCAAGGCAGTGGTCGTCTTGGATGTGTGTTTGGGGTCGTTATCATGTTGGAATACTGCCCTGCGGCCCAGTCTCCGAAGGGAGGGGATCATGCTCTGCTTCAGTATGTCACAGTACATGTCACAGTATGTCACAGTACAATGAACTGTAGCTCTGGATATGAAGCTGAGCACATGCACTCAACTTCTTTGGTCGACCATGGCGAGGCCTGTTCTGAGTGGAACCTGTTCTGTTATACCGCTGTATGGTCTTGGCCACCATGCTGCAGCTCAGTTTCAGGTTCTTGGGAATCTTCTTATAGCCTAGGCAGTCTTTATGTAGAGCAACAATTATTTTTTTCAGATCCCCAGTGAGTTCTTTGCCATGAGGTGCCATGTTGAACTTCCAGTGACCAGTATGAGGGAGTGTAAGAGTGATAACACCAAATTTAACACACATTCACACCTGATACCTTGTAACACTTACGAGTCACATCACACCGGGGAGAGAAAATTGCTAAGATATAACCAAATATTTACAGAAATGTGAGGGGTGTACTCACTTCTGTGAGATACTGTACACTACCGATCAAACGTTTGGGGTCAATCTTCCGTCTAATTGACCCCCATTTAATAACATCAAATTGATCAGAAAGAGTGCACAAAATTATTAATGTTGTAAATGTTTATTGTAGCTGGAAACAGCTGATTTTTTTATGGAATATCCACACAGGCGTACATTATTTACATAGTGACCCATTATCAGCAACCATCACTCCTGTGTTCCAATGGAATGTTGTGTTTGCTAATCCAAGTTTATCATTTTAAGTCTAATTGATCATTAGAAAACCTTTTTTGCAGTTATGTTAGCATGGCTGAAACTGTTGTCCTGATTAAAGAAGCAATAAAACTGTCCTTCTTCAGTGGATTTGATTACAGTCTCAAAATGTCCAGAAACAAAAATCTTTCTTCTGAAAAACTGGTTTTGAGAAATGAAGGCTACTTCATGCGAGAAATTCCCCCAAAAAATGAAGATCTCATACAATGCTGTGTACAACTGTTTTCACAGAACAGCACAAAATGGCTATTAACTGAATAGAAAGAGGAATGGGAGGCCCTGGTACACAACTGAGCAACAGGACAAGTATATTGGTGTCTTGTTTGAGAAATAGATGCCTCACAGGTCCTCAACTGGCAGCTTCATTAAATAATACTTGCAAAGCAAGTAGAAGCCATATCTCAGACAGGCCAATAAAACGAAAACATTAAGGTGGGCATAAGAACACACGTTGGACAGAAGAAGGTTGGATTTTCTTTTATGGACAGACATATCTAAACTTGAGATTTTCAGATCACAAAGTACTTTTGTGAGATGCACTGGTTTCTCTTTTCCAAGCTATTTCAAATATAGCCAGCCATGTTTGCATCTTGTTTTCATGTGAGTAGAAAAATGACATCAAATCTCTCTCTTAAGGGTGGCAGTTTTGAATAAAAGCCTCTGAACATTTCTCATTAAGGTTGTGAAGGGAATTTAATTACTTCAAATTAAGTGCATCTATAACAAGCCATTGGCGCATAGGGACTGTAGTTCCTGCACTGAATAAAATTGGGAATGCAGCTGTCGAGACAGTTAATGTTGTTTAATCAATACTGTTGCAAAAGATCACAGACACAATGTTTGATTCATAAATTATTGTTCAATGTTCATCTTGGTGAGAGACACTTCTCATTCAGCCTGTACAATGTCGCTCCCATATTCCAGATAAACATTGGCAGCTTGATAGCAACCAAGTTGTGCATATCAGGGCAGCCATACATGTATGCTGCATGAGTCAGTCCCTGAACCAACGGGTCTTCCATGTTCCTGACTGGGTTGTGTCCTGTGTGTTTTTCAGGTGGTCTGAGGGGTGCTTCCATCGTAGATTCTCTGGACACGCTTTATATTATGGGATTAATAGACGAATACAATGATGCCAAGGAGTGGGTGGAGACCAGCCTGGACCTGAACTCGGTAAGATCATACTTGTTTACTCTTCAAAGGTCACCATGGGCCCTGCTCTATTTGCACTTCTGGTTAGATGCTAATTCCATATCGTTGTACTGTACTTGTACTTGTTCAATGACAATAAAGTTGAATCTAATCTAAAAGTCACAAATGGTTTTAGAATATTAACGAAACATGTCTTCAGTGGTTATGTATTCAGTTTACGAGGGTATTAACATGTAATCATTTATTGTGGCTAAATAAAGTAGAAATTGTCTGAATCGTACGTACATATCCGTTACCAACATGGCACGTGGATCCCTGGAGCTGCTTGCCTTACCGGCTGGCAGTATCACTGTCACTCACTCTCACTCTACTTGTGCGTTCAACATTCTAGAAAGCTCCGTAGGCATACTGTGAGTGTTTGTGTGTACTGTGAGTGTTTGTGTTTGTGCTTATTTGAAAACACGTGTTTCAGCTCACCATAGCCTAACCAGGTAATACCAGGTGTGCCATTTTTTAAATAAGTATGCAACTTTTAGTTTTCATAAGAAATGTGTATGTATATTTTAGTGAATTGGCAGATTGGCAGTCTGTTCATGACAACAGAAAAACATGCTTCTGTCGCGGTGTTGTAGAGGCAGGACCCTTGAAGCAGCGCAAACTTAAAGAAATTATTTATTATTGATATCACTCACTTAAATAAAGAGCCCCGAACACAAAGAGCAAACAATGACGGACAAACCAAGGCGAACAATGGCAACCTAAATAGGGACCCCAATTAGAGGCAACACGGTGTAGCTGCCTCTAATTGGGGAGAACCAAAAAGGGAACATAGAGGTGCCTAGAGGCACATTTGTAGCCAGGCTGACTGTGATCCCCCAGGTGCTTAGAGATGCCTATATGCCCCCAGCCATGACCTGACATCTTCATATTTTTGGTCGCACCTTATCAAGGATAGCTGGCAAGAGTTGCCCTGTCTTGTCATGGGCATCTATAGGCCTACAGCAGAATTCTCATTTTAAGTGTAGCACACCACCATGACTTATACCATAGACCATAGCCTTTGCTGGAAGGCCCATTCTTAAATATTGTACTTTTTTTGCAAATATAGACATATTCCAGGAAGGGAAATGTTAGAAGCTTTTTGGTGCATGCGGACCTTGAAATTGGTATTAAATTGCATTCCAGGTTCCATTAAGGAGGTCTTAAAATGCATTCTGTTAAACATGATGGAACCTGCAGATACGCTGATTTATGTTGGATGGCCAGTTATCTACTGTACTCCGACACAATCATAAGACAGTCTGACTAGGCCTTTGTTAAGCTGACCTTAACTCAGGAAAGTTCTCACCAGTGGTCATAATGTGCCAGGTGTATTTTAAAATGTTGGTCCCCTGACTGACCCAAAGCCCTATCCATGTAGTTGCACAGTTTGCCAGAGCGAGAGCATAGCACATTCCACAGGGAATAAAACACATCCTGTGCAGCCAACTCTTGCCACCTGATTCATTCTGACCATGCTTTTTTGCTGTGATGCCATTGTTTTACTCTCCCAGAACTGTGCTGTAGGGCTGGAAGAAAGCAGAGAGAGGGAGAACGGAAAAGAGTGGATCAAGAGAGGAGGTCATGGCTTCCCCGTTGAGTAATTCCATGATAATAGACTTCTTCTCGGGGTCCGGAACATAGAGGTCTGCCAGTTTGGACATTATGTAATAACTGAGTGAGTTAAAGCGATACTGCCAGCCGGCAAGGCAAATGGCACCAGGGATCCCTGTGTCTGTTGCTAACGGAGAAGTATACTACCGTGCAAAGGTTTGGGGTCACTTAGAAATGTCATTTTTTTGTCCATTAAAATAACATCAAATTGATCAGAAATACGGCATGGACATTGTTAATGTTGTTAATGACAATTGTAGCTGGAAACGGCTGATAGGTGCACAGAGACCCATTTTCAACAACCAACAATCCTGTGTTCCAATGGCACGTTGTGTTTGCTAATCCAAGTTTATCATTTGAAAAGGCTAATTGATCATAAGAAAACCATTTTGCAATTATGTTAGCACAGCTGAAAAATTGCCTTCTATAGACTAGTTGAGTGTCTGGTGCATCAGGATTTGTGGGTTCGATTACAGGCTCAAAATGGCCAGAAACAAATAACTTTCTTCTGAAACATGGCATTCTATTCAGGCTTTTCCATGCGAGAAATTGCCAAGAAACTGAAGATCTCGTACAATGCTGTGTACTGCTTTCTTCACTGAACAGCGTAAACTGGCTCTAAACAGAATTAAAAGACAAGTGTGAGGCCCCAGGGCACAACTGAGCAAGAGGATAAATACATTAGAGTGTCTAGTTTGAGAACAGGCACCTCACAGGTCCTCAACTAGCAGCTTCATTAAATAGTACCAGAAACTCAGACTCAACGTCAACAGTGAAGAGGCAACTCCAGGATGCTGACCTTCTAGGCAGAGTTGCAAAGAAAAAAACATATCTCAGACTGGCCAATAAAAAGAACAGATTAAGGTGGGCAAAATAATGCAGACATTGGACAGAGGAAGTTTGGGAAACATTTTTATGGACAGACAAATCTAAGTTTGAGGCGTTCGGATCACAAAGAAGAACATTCGTGAGAGGCAGACCAAACCCTGTAGACGGCGCTTGATTGGGGCCAATTTCCTCCTACAGCAGGACAATGACCCGAAGCACAGCTCCAAACTATGCAAGAACTATTTAGGGAAGAAGCAGTCAGCTGGTATTCTGTCTATAATGGAGGGGGCCAGCGGAGTCACCGGATCTCAGCCCTACTGAGCTGTTGTGGAAGCAGCTTGACCGTATGGTAAGAAGTGCCCATCAAACCAAACCAACTTGTGGGAGGTGCTAAAGGAAGCATGAGGTGAAATCTCTTCAGACACACATTGACAACTAGAATGCCAAAGGTCTGCAAGGCTGAAATTGCTTCAAAGGGAGGATTCTTTGAAGAAAGCACAGTTTGAAGGACACCATTATTATTTCAATTAAAAATCATTATTTCTGACTATACTTCCAACTCCGTTCATGTATGTTTTCATGGGAAACAAGGACATTTTTAGGTGACCCCAAACGTTTGAACAGTGGTGTGTATTTGATTCATCCCATTTCAACTAAAATACTATATTCAAGCAATGACACAAAGGGGGTTTGGTAAGGCCAATATGCTATGGTTGAGAGTTGCTCTTAGGCAAAAGCTCTCGAGGACCATTCACACAATCAGCGTTCTGAATTTGAACCACCTGGTTTTAATGACGGTTAGGACTCATGGGGTTACAGAATCAAGTCATTTGAGCAGTACCCAACCACACCTACACATTTAAATGTATCAGATGTTACTCAGTTACCAGTT
Source organism: Esox lucius (assembly GCF_011004845.1). Classification (NCBI taxonomy): domain Eukaryota; kingdom Metazoa; phylum Chordata; class Actinopteri; order Esociformes; family Esocidae; genus Esox; species Esox lucius. The sequence continues at coordinate 10,470,077 of NC_047588.1, read as the reverse complement.
TATTATCTACAGCCATCCTATACCCGGTCAGGCCATCGCTTGCCTCTGAATTCGTTTGGTCATTGGTTGTAAAAAGTGTCGTAGACATTCCACTGGGATTTCGGTCCACAACGACAGACAGGCCACTCCAACTGAAACCATTTTCTGTAATTTTATGCTTTATTGAATAGAGACAGTGGGGAAAGACAGAAGAGATTGTTTTATCTTAAAGAGCAGCGGGCCGGTGCAACTGAATTACATGGAACAGCCTAGAGCTCTGGACCGTTCAAGGCCACTCATTTTACTTGACATTCAGTTAAACAGTAAATAAATGCCCTGTCTGACTGCTTCATATAAGTCAAGGCCACGTGTGAATGGGTTTGTGTACCTGATCAACTGGCTGCTTAGAGAATATACTATTGAAACGGTATACGAATTACAGTACATCGAGACACTTAGACACTTACACCCACACACCCTTGGAATGCTAGACAATCTATACACCACTAATCATTTATTTTTCAACATGGTAAGGTCTGATTTTGAGAGAATGTTTCAGTTTTCAGCCTCTGTTTCATTTGCCTATATATTTGACTGGTAACAAACATGAATTTGAATTGTACTTTAGCCGGTGCGTCATTTGTCAGGTCACTGCCCAGGTGTACCTAATTAGTTAATTGCTCAAGCCATGGCGTAAATGGTGCGTACTGAGAATTTATTGAGAGCTTTGTCCGAATGGTGAGGCTGTGTGTAGAACCTGTGAACTGACAGTCGCTGCTATTGTTTTATCTTCCCCTGATGGTCACAGGTGACAACTCGCGTTGTCACTGAATGCCTGTCAATCTCTCTCTCGGATTGTCTCCACTCTATAGTGTAGCACAGTCAAATTAAAGACAAGCTTCTCATCACCACAGGCATTTTAACGTAAGGGCTGACCTTAGCTCTAACTGGCAATTTATGACAGTTTGCTTACTTACTTGGCGTAACAACCTCAGAATGTTAAGGTGAACACCAGAAATAGTTTTCAGAGAGCGGACAAGGGTTTTGCCATTGCAGTGCAACTATTCAAATGACCAATGCAACCGGTGAAAAATACATTGAGATCAACAAAGTACCAGAAGAGACATTGATCCTCCTTTTGGAATTTGAATTTACCAACATAGGCTAATCAAGGACTTTTAGAAAACCCTTCCGCGGTTAAGGACTTGTACTTTGTAGCCAATTTGTGCTGTGTTTGCTACTGATGTCTATGGTGGACTGTTCATAGGCCAGCAGATAGGTCTGTGGGAGTTCTAACAGACGAAAGCTAACTTGAGTGTGAGTTCAAATGGGCTAAACGCTGTTTGACATCACTTTGTAATAGCTGGGTGGACCTTCTGACTGTACATAATGGATATATTGCCCAGAGGTCTCCAAACAGGTGAACCCTGCTCTGCCCATGATAATTTCTTGTACCATACCAACATCAATACTGGGTACATAATGGAAAATGTAGAGACTGAGTAATAATTTATTCATGTCAGCAGGATGATAACGCTGAATTACACCTGCTCATCCTCTGTTACTCTCCATATCTCATATTGTCCTAGAAGTAGAAGGCACTGGAGCGAGAAAAGAAGGTTTGGTGACTGCACCTTCAAGCTCTTTTCTTTGAGTACACAAAAACGAAAGCACTCAGACACAAACACACACACAAACAAGGACGTGACACTAGAAACGTGTCTGCCAGCATTGCTGTTCTCTCCTGGGGTATATTTTATCTCCTGAAGTGGAGGAATGCTCTCTTAATGTAGGGCTCTCATGGGACTCTCCTCTGCTCTTTCTTTGACTCGCAAATCTTTCTCTTCTTTCTTGCCCAGTCCGTCTTTCCTTCATGTCCATATTACTGTGTGTGTGTGTGTGTGTGTGTGTGTGTGTTTGTGTGTGTGTCTGTGCGTGCATGTCTACAGTACACTCAGAGAAATTACGTGTTATAAGTAATGATTTGTCCAAGACTAAAAAATGTATTATACGCTTTAAACATAGTCAAATTATTGCGTTTTCAACACTTTTTTCCCACATCTCTTTTCGTTTTTGTAGTTAATTGGAGCTAGCTGCAGAGGGTTAGATAGGTTACATTCAAACTGTTGTAAAACACGGTGACGTCGTCTTTCAGAAAGCCTGTCAGGTGGAAGGGTGGGTTTCACAGGCAGCACTGACATTGGATTGGATGGATTACGGAGAACACATTATTTGAATTTGTTTTACGCGTGTGCCTAGTAAGGAAGGACAACTGCATTTTCTAAGGGTTTCTGTGCATCTGTGCCTTTGTGAGTTGTGTTTCAGTGTGTGTGATCAATGTTTTAAACCAAATCTCCAAATGGATTCCTGAGCCATGGGACTATACTGTTTGAAAAGCACCAATGCCAGTCTGTAGCTGGGAGACAAATCTCCTCATTCCTTTAATCTGATGTTCACATTGAAATCATTTAAACCCTCTGACTGATGCACATCTGTGCCGTACAGTGAACACAGTGTCTGCCATCCATCCCGGTCCGTCGCTGATCATCCTGGTGGCATTGAGCCAGTGCCCACGACGACCGACCTACGTCAATGGCTAAGGCTAAAGAGGGGATTCGAACGTCACTGGTGTTGAGTAACAGAAAAACAAGTATTTGCTATGAACCACCCACGCACGTTGTCCTTCTCCAGCAGAGACAGGATGTCAGTGGGCTGCCTTGACCTCGTGCACGGTCAGGGCATGGCACCCTCAGTCAAGCATCCCCTCATACGCTACATGACCACAGCAACCCTCATTACTGAAGCCCCGTTGAGCTCCGTGGAGCCTTGTGGAGCCACGCTCGCTGTGGACTTGAAGTCAGACCAGGTCAGCCAGCAGGGCTACTGAGGTAGAGAATGAAGGCCTGTTCCAGGTCTCAGACAGCTGCAGGACCTGCTACGATTTGCTCAATGATCTCCCAGAAATCAGACCCCAACCGCCAATCTACTTTAACTGAGGGAGGGAAAACCGTACCGTGGGTTCACTTTTCAGTTTAGAACCGCTGAGAATCGCAAATGGATGAATACAATGTATGTGTGTCTTCGGTGCAATAATTCAGCCTGAGTATAGGTTCAGAGTATCAGTGTTGTAGGGTACATTGTGTCACTGTAGTGGGTTACATTGTGTTAGTGTACTAGGATGCATTGAGTTAGTGTAGTAGGATACATATTATCAGTGTAGTAAGATACATTGTGTCAGTGTAGAAGGATACATTGTCTCAGTGTAGTAATATGCATTGTGTCAGTGTAGTAGGATACATTGCTTCAGTGCAGTAGGATACATTGTCTCAGTGTGGTAGGATACATGGTGTTAGTGTAGTGGGGTACATTGTGTTTGTGTAGAAGGGTACATTGTGTCAGTGTAGTAGGATACATCATGTTGTTGTAGTAGGATACATTCTGTTAGTGTAGTAGGATAAACTGTGTTAGTGTAGTAGGATACATTGTGTTTGTGTAGCTGGATACATTGTATTAGTATAGTCGGATACATTGTGTCTGTGTAGAAGGGTACATTGTGTTAGTGTAGTAAGGTACATTGTGTCAGTGTAGTAGGATAAACTGTGTTAGTGTAGTAGGATGCATCATGTTGTTGTAGTAGGATACATAGTGTCAGTGTAGTAGGATACATTGTCTCAGTGTAGTAGGATACATGGTCTCAGTGTAGTAGGATACATTATGTAAGTGTAGTAGGATACATTGTGTCAGTGTAGTAGGATACATTGAGTTAGTGTAGTAGGATACATATTATCAGTGTAGTAAGATACATTGTGTCAGTGTAGTAGGATACATTGTGTTTGTGTAGCTGGATACATTGTATTAGTGTAGTCGGATACATTGTGTCTGTGTAGAAGGGTACATTGTGTTAGTGTAGTAAGGTACATTGTGTCAGTGTAGTAGGATAAACTGTGTTAGTGTAGTAGGATGCATCATGTTGTTGTAGTAGGATACATAGTGTCAGTGTAGTAGGATACATTGTCTCAGTGTAGTAGGATACATGGTCTCAGTGTAGTAGGATACATTATGTAAGTGTAGTAGGATACATTGTGTCAGTGTAGCAGGATACATTGTGTCAGTGTAGTAGGATACATTGAGTTAGTGTAGTAGGATACATATTATCAGTGTAGTAAGATACATTGTGTCAGTGTAGTAGGATACATTGAGTTAGTGTAGTAGGATACATATTATCAGTGTAGTAGGATACATTGTGTCAGTGTAGAAGGATACATTGTGTTATTGTAGTAGGATGCATTGTGTCAGTGTAGTAGGATACATTGTGTCAGTTTAGGAGGATACATTGTGTCAGTGTAGTAGGATGCATTGTGTTAGTGTAGTAGGATACATTGTGTCAGTGTAGTAGGATACATTGTGTCAGTGTAGTAGGGTACATTGTGTCAGTGTAGTAGGATACATTGTGTCAGTGTAGTAGGATGCATTGTGTCAGTGTAGTAGGATACATTGTGTCAGTGTAGTAAGATACATTGTGTCAGTGTAGAAGGATACATTGTGTTATTGTAGTAGGATGCATTGTGTTTGTGTAGTAGGATACATTGTGTCAGTGTAGTAGGATACATTGTGTCAGTGTAGTAGGATGCATTGTGTCAGTGTAGTAGGATACATTGTGTTAGTGTAGTAGGATACATTGTGTCAGTGTAGTAGGATACATTGTGTCAGTGTAGTAGGATACATTGTGTCAGTGTAGTAGGATACATTGTGTCAGTGTAGAAGGATGCATTGTGTCAGTGTAGTAGGATACATTGTGTTAGTGTAGTAGGATACATTGTGTCAGTGTAGTAGGATACATTGTGTCAGTGTAGTAGGATACATTGTGTCAGTGTAGTAAGATACATTGTGTCAGTGTAGAAGGATACATTGTGTTATTGTAGTAGGATGCATTGCGTTTGTGTAGTAGGATACATTGTGTCAGTGTAGTAGGATACATTGTGTCAGTGTAGTAGGATGCATTGTGTTAGTGTAGTAGGATACATTGTGTCAGTGTAGTAGGATACATTGTGTCAGTGTAGTAGGATACATTGTGTCAGTGTAGTAGGATGCATTGTGTCAATGTAGTAGGATACATTGTGTCAGTGTAGTAGGATACATTGTGTCAGTGTAGTAGGATACATTGAGTTAGTGTAGTAGGATACATTGTGTCAGTGTAGTAGGATACATTGTGTCAGTGTAGTAGGATACATTGTGTCAGTGTAGTAGGATACATTGTGTCAGTGTAGTAGGATACATTGTGTTATTGTAGTATGATGCATTGTGTTTGTGTAGTAGTATACATTGTGTCAGTGTAGTAGGATACATTGTGTCAGTGTAGTAGGATACATTGTGTTAGTGTAGCAGGATACATTGTGTCAGTGTAGTAGGATACATTGAGTTAGTGTAGTAGGATACATATTATCAGTGTAGTAAGATACATTGTGTCAGTGTAGTAGGATACATTGAGTTAGTGTAGTAGGATACATATTATCAGTGTAGTAGGATACATTGTGTCAGTGTAGAAGGATACATTGTGTTATTGTAGTAGGATGCATTGTGTCAGTGTAGTAGGATACATTGTGTCAGTTTAGGAGGATACATTGTGTCAGTGTAGTAGGATGCATTGTGTTAGTGTAGTAGGATACATTGTGTCAGTGTAGTAGGATACATTGTGTCAGTGTAGTAGGGTACATTGTGTCAGTGTAGTAGGATACATTGTGTCAGTGTAGTAGGATGCATTGTGTCAGTGTAGTAGGATACATTGTGTCAGTGTAGTAAGATACATTGTGTCAGTGTAGAAGGATACATTGTGTTATTGTAGTAGGATGCATTGCGTTTGTGTAGTAGGATACATTGTGTCAGTGTAGTAGGATACATTGTGTCAGTGTAGTAGGATGCATTGTGTTAGTGTAGTAGGATACATTGTGTCAGTGTAGTAGGATACATTGTGTCAGTGTAGTAGGATACATTGTGTCAGTGTAGTAGGATGCATTGTGTCAGTGTAGTAGGATACATTGTGTCAGTGTAGTAGGATACATTGTGTCAGTGTAGTAGGATACATTGAGTTAGTGTAGTAGGATACATTGTGTCAGTGTAGTAGGATACATTGTGTCAGTGTAGTAGGATACATTGTGTCAGTGTAGTAGGATACATTGTGTTATTGTAGTATGATGCATTGTGTTTGTGTAGTAGTATACATTGTGTCAGTGTAGTAGGATACATTGTGTCAGTGTAGTAGGATACATTGTGTTAGTGTAGCAGGATACATTGTGTCAGTGTAGTAGGATACATTGAGTTAGTGTAGTAGGATACATATTATCAGTGTAGTAAGATACATTGTGTCAGTGTAGTAGGATACATTGAGTTAGTGTAGTAGGATACATATTATCAGTGTAGTAGGATACATTGTGTCAGTGTAGAAGGATACATTGTGTTATTGTAGTAGGATGCATTGTGTCAGTGTAGTAGGATACATTGTGTCAGTTTAGGAGGATACATTGTGTCAGTGTAGTAGGATGCATTGTGTTAGTGTAGTAGGATACATTGTGTCAGTGTAGTAGGATACATTGTGTCAGTGTAGTAGGGTACATTGTGTCAGTGTAGTAGGATACATTGTGTCAGTGTAGTAGGATGCATTGTGTCAGTGTAGTAGGATACATTGTGTCAGTGTAGTAAGATACATTGTGTCAGTGTAGAAGGATACATTGTGTTATTGTAGTAGGATGCATTGTGTTTGTGTAGTAGGATACATTGTGTCAGTGTAGTAGGATACATTGTGTCAGTGTAGTAGGATGCATTGTGTCAGTGTAGTAGGATACATTGTGTTAGTGTAGTAGGATACATTGTGTCAGTGTAGTAGGATACATTGTGTCAGTGTAGTAGGATACATTGTGTCAGTGTAGTAGGATACATTGTGTCAGTGTAGTAGGATACATTGTGTTAGTGTAGAAGGATGCATTGTGTCAGTGTAGTAGGATACATTGTGTTAGTGTAGTAGGATACATTGTGTCAGTGTAGTAGGATACATTGTGTCAGTGTAGTAGGATACATTGTGTCAGTGTAGTAAGATACATTGTGTCAGTGTAGAAGGATACATTGTGTTATTGTAGTAGGATGCATTGCGTTTGTGTAGTAGGATACATTGTGTCAGTGTAGTAGGATACATTGTGTCAGTGTAGTAGGATGCATTGTGTTAGTGTAGTAGGATACATTGTGTCAGTGTAGTAGGATACATTGTGTCAGTGTAGTAGGATACATTGTGTCAGTGTAGTAGGATGCATTGTGTCAGTGTAGTAGGATACATTGTGTCAGTGTAGTAGGATACATTGTGTCAGTGTAGTAGGATACATTGAGTTAGTGTAGTGTAGTAGGATACATTGTGTCAGTGTAGTAGGATACATTGTGTCAGTGTAGTAGGATACATTGTGTCAGTGTAGTAGGATGCATTGTGTCAGTGTAGTAGGATACATTGTGTTAGTGTAGTAGGATACATTGTGTCAGTGTAGTAGGATACATTGTGTCAGTGTAGTAGGATACATTGTGTCAGTTTAGGAGGATACATTGTGTCAGTGTAGTAGGATACATTGTGTTAGTGTAGTAGGATACATTGTGTCAGTGTAGAAGGATACATTGTGTTATTGTAGTAGGATGCATTGTGCTTGTGTAGTAGGATACATTGTATCAGTGTAGTAGGATACATTGTGTCAGTGTAGTAGGATGCATTGTGTTAGTGTAGTAGGATACATTGTGTCAGTGTAGTAGGATACATTGTGTCAGTGTAGTAGGATGCATTGTGTCAGTGTAGTAGGACACATTGTGTTAGTGTAGTAGGATACATTGTGTCAGTGTAGTAGGATACATTGTGTCAGTGTAGTAGGATACATTGTGTCAGTTTAGGAGGATACATTGTGTCAGTGTAGTAGGATACATTGTGTTAGTGTAGTAGGATACATTGTGTCAGTGTAGAAGGATACATTGTGTTATTGTAGTAGGATGCATTGTGTTTGTGTAGTAGGATACATTGTGTCAGTGTAGTAGGATACATTGTGTCAGTGTAGTAGGATACATTGTGTCAGTGTAGTAGGATGCATTGTGTTAGTGTAGTAGGATACATTGTGTCAGTGTAGTAGGATACATTGTGTCAGTGTAGTAGGATGCATTGTGTCAGTGTAGTAGGATACATTGTGTTAGTGTAGTAGGATACATTGTGTCAGTGTAGTAGGATACATTGTGTCAGTGTAGTAGGATACATTGTGTCAGTGTAGTAGGATACATTGTGTTAGTGTAGTAGGATACATTGTGTCAGTTTAGGAGGATACATAACACAATTACACGATAACATCGTGGCAACACATTTATGTTGTGGATATGACCTTTTTACCTTATGTAGGAATTATATTACTTTGAATATAATATGTTTATCATATATAGGCAATACATTATTATTCTGAATATGAACTATTTATCATGTATAGACAACACATTATTATTCTGAATATTAACTATTTATCATGTATAGACAACACATTATTATTCTGAATATGAACTATTTATCATGTATAGGCAACACATAATTATTATGAATATGAACTATTTATCATGTATAGGCTACACATTATTATTCTGAATATGATCTATTTATCATGTATAGACAACACATTATTATTCTGAATATGAACTATTTATCATGTATAGACAACACATTATTATTCTGAATATGAACTATTTATCATGTATAGGCAACACATAATTATTCTGAATATGAACTATTTATCATGTATAGACAACACATTATTATTCTGAATATGTTTTTTTTTAATCAAATATATTCTGAATGCAAAACACTTTATCATATCTGTGCATGTATAGGTTGCCAGAAGTGTAAAATGTGAAGTCACGCTACTAAACTGAGTCATCCCACACTGAAGTTATTTGGTCCTGATATGAACACATTGTGTGAACTGCAACATATCAGCATACGATGAACTTGGCCAGTCTCTGGGGGCTCGATAAGTGGTACCATGCTCTCTCGACTGACGGCCAACCATTGAACTTTATTGTCAACACAAGCTTTGTTTGGGCTGGAGTTTCCACAAATCTGGTAACTAAAACACACATTCTATTCTACTCTACTCCGCCTGCCTCCTCCACACTAGGTCATTTGCCAACAGAAGACAAAATATCTGTTATTCTCTCAACAAATTTTAAGGGAATCGATGTTGCATTAATTCCTTAATGGTGAACTGTGGTTTGGAATTAAGAATGGATTCCCCTTTCCCATCTTTGGAAAGATACATGTAGAAGATTCATGATCAAAAACAGCAAATGTACTGTGTTTACTGTGTTTATTAAGGCAACCAAACATAGATTATCCCTGAAGTCCTTTGCTTTGTCTTGTTACACAGTCAACTCCTGCTCATATAACGATTGGGCATTCAGTGGTTCTCAGACATCAAACGTCACTCATTTGACCTTTTGGAATGACAACAGTTAGCCTAAGGGAACATGGCAAGATTTCAGTTTTTCCCTGCTCTTCTGGCCTGTTTACGGATAGCATGCTTTGATATGCAAGCATCGGCGCTCCCTCCGGGCATAGAAAAAGCAACACAAGAGATTAACACAGCTACTTCCTCTCAGCCCCCTCTAAACAAAACCCACAAGAGGCTTTCCAAAGTTGATGTCTCAATTCAGACGTCTAGCAGAAATTGCTTAGGCTGGATGTGCTAATTATCTAGTCAGTTGATGGCCTCAGTTAAAGCACCTGATTTTTCTAGAGGAACTCTAATTACCATATGTGGCAGTTGGTCGGGAAGCTCTCTGACGCGAGATAGAAGAGACTCATCTACAGACTCTGTCATTGATCTTGAGAAATAAAGAAGACAGGGCTATATTCTGTAGATATATGAAGGAATGTACACGTAGACATGTCAGAAAAAGGATAACTCTCATTGCTATCCTGTTAGCAGTCCGGAAGTGAAAAATAAGGGAAATGTACGACACACAGCAGCTCTTAATACTGCCCTTGGTTCTGTTAAATTTTTAACATATTCGCAAACCTCAAAATTATTTTTCCTACAAGGGAGACAATCTAAACGATTGTTACTGTGATGGAGAGAGCCGGAGAGTTGAGAAGTGCAAAAGAGAAGAATTAAAGCAGAGAGCTTCGTATGAGAGAAAATGGGAGATGGATCTGTCAATTGGGGATGAAACCCAACCAGAAAAACTCAATTCATCACTTTCTATTAGCAGCCCTGATGAGAGACAGGGATTGGAGACCTGCCAATAGAATAGACTAACCAGAGAACTCAACCCTAAGAAAATGGCACCTTCAAATAAACTATAATGCTGTAATACAGAATCCTGATCTATTAAAAGTTCCACCAAGCACCCAAAGCATTAATCAAGACATATCTATATCTAATAACTTAAGCTTGAAATGTACAGCTTTTGGATATTTTGCTATGTACAAAATTAAGTGGACGCTATCCAAAGATGCTTGTCTTTCTAATTGTTTGAGTCACTGAAGGTGATCCAAGTGTTGGATCAGACAATTCTGTTGTTAGAGGAGCTTATCAGGTTTTAAATCTGTAGTTGGTTTTTCTTTTGGCAGAAGAGGATATAGTTATTCTACAAACTTTATGAATTATCTCAGTAGTTCAAAGAAAAATGCACGGACCAGTTTCCCTTCTCTATCCCAAAGCAATAAAAATGCACTCACTGGAGTGAATTTGTAATTTATATTAAAATAGTTTTACATTTCATCAAAATTAAGAAGAAATTAAATGAAGTATAATTGATGTTTCTGAACTCAATTTTTCATACTGAAACCAAAGCTTATTAATATCATTCAGAGAAGAAACACAAATGGCATGGAGAATGTTATTGGCACCCAAGGCCTATGTGGTTGTATATCATTTGGCAAAGATAACTGCATTTAAACGGTCCATGTAAACAAACATCGTCACTGGCATCTTGGCCGACACTTCAGCTGCAAACCGCAGAGTTGCATTTGTGATGTTTAGGAGTTGCAATTGCTGATTTCAGCTCTTGCCATATATTTTCCATGGGAATAAGATCTGGATTCATTGCTGCCCACTTTAGAACAGTCCAGCATTTCTTCTTAAGTAATTTTTGCTGTATTTGGGGTCGCTCTCCTGTGGAAAGATCAACAACCTTCCACTCAGAACCAGTTTTTGGACACTAGATTGAATGTTGAGTGCCAAAACACCTCGATAATCAACTGATTCTATAATCACTACCATAATAACTGTTATCAAACCTCCCTCACATTTGAATGTAGATAGATTATTCTTTTCTTTGTATGCTTCATTTTCTTTGTAGGCCTATCGAATTTCCCAAAGAGCTCCAATTTTGGGTAATCTGTCCACAGAAAATGGGAATAAATACTACTGTCATTAGGAACACAATGCTTGTAGCCTAAATTCACTCCAGCACCTATCTCCTATTGGCAAAATTTTCTTATCGAACCACAGCGCATTCTCTTTTGAGGGTAAACTGTATGTGTTAATTTGGTCATTTTCAAGCAGTTGAAATTAAATACTATAATATAGTGGTGTTGTTGCCAGCAGTTTTCCCTGGAATGTAATTATTGTTATAGATACATACTTTACATATTTACACCCTGCTGTACTGTACCAGTTAGCTTTCACCCCAAATTGTGAATTCAATTTCTAAATTTGATGTGCTTAATATCCTGAATTCCTGCTTGTTTCTGTCAAGATCATTAATGGATAGGAATACCAACAAGAACCCATCTAGTTTGAACTCCTCGTGTCTTCAGGTGGGTTATTACTGTGACATGAAAGTAAACAAGCATGGCTGTGGCCTTATCATGTCCAAAGCTCCAGTGTGACACCTCTGAAGACAAGATTATGTCAACATGCTTTAGATGTTTTCCAATTAGGTGTAAGCATTTCCATAGCAAAATGTATTTTGCCACTTTGTACAACCAAGTGGCTGAATTCAAAAACAGATCAAAGTTTGGAGTGATCCCTAATAATCCATTAGGCCCCTTTCCCGGGAGTGGCTCGACGTCAGTCAAAGAGATGGCCTGTCCGCTGAGCAGAGACCCCCCGGGGCAATTGATCGGAGGAGCGAGGGAAGTGAGTGGTGACGGATGGACCTCACCAGCCCGGTGACAAAGTGTGGCCAGGAGTGTAAATTCCGACTGGGTACCTTTGAGACACCGACGAGGTTGCTGTTTGTCATGGCCCACCCTTACTGAGTTGTCTCCGGTCCCGTCTCGCCCTGCCGAGCCAATCAGCAGCCAATGCTGCACAACCACATCGATAGTCATCTTCATACTGTCCCACTCCTGCCAGAGGAAAGAGAAACTGTGTGTATGGGTGTGGGTGTGTGTGTTTTATGCGAGCAGGTACATTTGAGTGATAAAAAAGAGAGAACGAGATGGAGAAAGAGAGGGAGTATCGAGATTGAAAGAAGTGAGGAAGAAGAAAGAGATGGCTTCCAGTATGTGTCAAAAATGTTTGGATTGTTAGTGCAGTTACTCATATGGGTGTCTGTGTCTCAGGTAGAATAAAATACACTTTTAAGGCCAGGAATGTCTGAAAGTGAGAAACGAAATTGTGAAAACACAAAGCATGCCTCAAACAGAATGTGGGTGGTACGATGGTCTCTATATTGTAATCTATTCCATTCATGTCCACAATGAACCCTCCTGTAAATCGGTGTGTTGGGATGCACAAATCTGTTCTTACTCTGTTTGGCCAAAGCAATTATCTAAAAGAAAGATTTGGGATTTGGTACTAAGCTTTGCGATTGGATACATTCATTCCGTTTTAATGCACTTTTATCATGTGAATAGATGTTAAAATCATCAGATCTTAACTGCAGGAGATACTAATTTAAAGTGCTTAAACACAGAACATGTTGAATTATAATTAATACAGAACAAATCTTTCTCTAAATACATCTTTCATATACATTTAATGTATTCCAAAGTATTGTGAAAGAGCAGCTTGATACAATTCAATTTGAATATGATATGAAAGCCTATCACAGTGGCATATATCTTATCGGTTTCTTCCTTGTTGAGTTCTGAAATTTGAACGTTCTCATCTCACCATATAATCACCATCAAATCTGTGTATTGCAGAATTTATTTCTCATCAGACCAGAGTGATTTATCGTAGAGTCTTTTATATTGTCCCGCTCTTAAAAATGCATCATGGAGAGATTGGAACTAAGGCAGCAGAAGTGATTGTGCTGCTTTCAATCAAAAGACCCGATCTATCAATCATTTCCACCACTAACATCCACCACTTCTGTTATAAAATATATCTGATCAACATCCAGTTTGCAACCTGTTCCATTTTATTTTCTCACTCCATATTACTCACTATGTAACTCACCTTCACATAGGCAAAACCTGAATACTCTTTTTAAGGTCAAGTGTTGAATCAACCGGAGAGCCCCGCCTTCATGTTTTGTGTGGCCAAGAGCATGTCTGGTGTGTCCTGACACTTCCTTTTGGGAGGCTTCCTTAGGCCGCCATGCTTATTGCGCCATCTTTCCAGCTGAGGGGTGTAATTCTATATCTCAATATGTTTCATACTGAAGGGATGTACTGATAAGGTTGCAAAATAGCCATGATTTCCTTTCAAAGGAAACAAGAGATACACAACAATGGCCCTTAAGCTACAATAGAGAAACTTCTCAGAAATGCTAGACACTGAGATGTGCCATGCATGGTTAAAACAGCAAAGAAAATAAGAAAATACTTAGGAAATTAAAATCTAAGAATGTGATGGTCAATATGATACAGTGTTTCTGTATTTTTAACAATGATAACGAAATAAATAACAGACAATGGTTCTCACAAGGGTGGGCAGAACGTGAATAATGAACACAAGCAAAGGTTAGCCTTTTCAAAAGCAAGTAAGAATAAACATAAATATCTGGTCAGAAAATGACTTCAGTTTTGGTTACAAAAGAAGTGTATAAATACAATATCATTCAAATGGCTTCAAAACAAAACAGATTTTTTTGAATAGTGGGACTTTACAGAAAGAGATCTCAGATTGATAATTGACTGTCGGACCTATTTAAAATAGAATAAAGCAAAAAGAGAAACTTACTGACCTTTATTTAGAAATCATGTAATTAATGAATGCCACTAGTGTTCATCTGCCATGTTTACTGTTCTGTTGTATGTCTTTTACCCAAATTAATATAATACACTTGTTCGCAGTGTATCCCAGATTCATATGTACAGTATGTAATGAATACAATGGCACAATTACAAAGACGTTTTCAACTGAAAAAAAGTATGGGGAATAACAATAGCCCATCAATCTTTTAGCCCATGAAGGTCAATTGCTCTAATGAGATATTATATTATATAGTTATTAAAATATCCTGAATACAAAAATGTCCCTGTAACCAGCGTTGCAGAAAATGCAAGGCTCATTACTGTGATTTTTAATGAAGTCTGTATTTGGAATAGTAAAGCAATCAATAGGGAACTAATCTGTTGACAACGTTATACAAGAAAGCAGTTTTCAGGTTTTATTTACTTAGCTTAAGAAACATAGAAAATGATTTCACTGTCCATTCAGCTAGGATTGTCTGTTCCAGTGAAATGTTGAGGGGTGTTTAAAAGAATTGTCATCCAATCCCTTGATTCCTTACAAAAATAGAATCAAAGGATTCAAACTGATTCACAGGACTGTGTCAAACATTTTAGCAGGTCTGTTCAGTGCTCTTTAAAAAGCGGTGCACAAATAGATTTGCACATTGTACTTGAATACACTTGAATCAAAGTTGGAGTTGTTTGGCTGAAATGCAAGATGACTTGTTTGGCAAAAACAAAACACTGCTTCTATATAGAAGAACTTCATACCAACTGTAAAGCATGAGGTGGGTGGCATTATGGTTTGGGGCTGCTTTGCGTTTTCAGGGCTTGCCATTGAGTCAACCCTGAATTACATATTGTACTACAGAATTTGTGTGGAGGAAGTGTGGCCATCTGTAATAATGCTGAAGCTGAACAAAACATGGATCCTACTACAGGACTATTGATCCAAAACACACAAATATATTATAGAATGGCTGAGTCAAAGCTGTGACTTTTAAAGGAGTGAGTACAGAGACAAAATTCTCTTGGCACAATTAAAAGTTTATTTGCAAATAGAGAGACGCGTCAAAAGCTTACAGGATAATCATCTGAGGAGACTCTGAAGCATTTGGAAATACATTCAATACTTATAGAGGGATAGGTGGAGATTAGAATCTGCATGGTCGTACCATGAAAACAACCTATGTTCCTTATCCATCGTACCCCCTGTTGTGTATCTTCCTCTATCCTGTCCTAAGACCCATTGTTCTGCATCTACCCCCATCCTGCTAAAGATTTACGTTTACCTCAGCACCTCATACTTCCTTTACCACAGCACAACCAACATTCCTTTTCTTATCTAAACATGGGGACTCAGTACCTTTAACTAGTAACCCATTTATACCTGTATAGGACTAAGTATACATCAGTTCAAGAATTTCCATAACTATGCCTAAAGCTCAATCCTGACTAAATACTGGGGGGACTTGAAGCAGGCTGTGCATGAAAGAAGGCCCTTAGACATGACAAAGTTGAAGCAGTACATATTAGAATAATGCAGTACTGACCACAACTACTGGAATATAGTCAACTAATTTTGATGAACCACATACTCTGTTATGACCTTCATTTACTCTGTTGGAGAAGCCTCTCTAGCAGTTGTTATATAATGGTTTGAATGATAATGCAGTAAATGTGCTGCAATTAAGTGAACTTACCATAAGCTTTGATCAGATTCTATGGGCATTTACCAATATACCTTAACATCCCCTAGTTGATGTGGTAGTCAGTAATGCAGTTTAGCAGTTTGTCTTGGAATTTATCCTGATGGCACTACTATGGTAATATGTTCAGTCCTATTCAGTTCAGTCCTATTCACATAACCATAGCAATGAGAAAAAAACACGGCATAGTACTGAGAAATTAACATTGTCTCTCCTTCTTCCTGCTTTATCAAGGTACATACACAAAAAATACTCTTGAACTAGCATGCAGCAAGTTTTCCTGTGAAGGTTTTATTGTTTATTCATTATTCACGGGACAGTGTACCAGCAATTCTCAAACCATGCACAACGTCTACTGGTTAATTCATAGTATCACATTTGATATTAGAGTGCAGGTATTATAAACCTCATAGTGGTACATTAACACACAGTCCTTATGATAAAACAAATGTATTTGCCATTGGTAATATGTTTATTTTGCATTATATTACAGGCCTTAATCATAATGCAAGCTATTTCTCTCCTTTTTCTGACATTGATTTGTTTATTTCTGCTATGCAGCCATTTATTAATCACTCATTCAATAGGAGGTTTGAAAGGAAATTGACCTGTAGCCTTTACAGTATTTGACGGTGTGGGCGGTCTTTAGATCAGCATGTTTCTGTAAAATTATTACTCATGATCAGCCATATATCAGCTGTGCCCAGTAGGTGACAGGAGACTAGTACTCTGTCTTCAAGAATAATTTGCTGGCTCAGCACCTTAACTAAAATAAATAAAATAGATATATTATTGTTATAAATATATATAATTTATATATATATATATATAATTTATATGTGCATCTTTCACTTTGACTGATTCTGTTTGTGTGATGGCAGTGGTCAACGGAATCCTTTTGCATTGAAGTGCGTAGAAATGTGAGTACAGTCAGTCTTGCGGAATGCACAGCTTGTGTTTTGAGCTTGCATTGGCCACATATATTTTATAACACAGAAAATGTGCTGCAAAAGATAAAAACATTTTGCCCTCACTCCTATAAATACAATGAATTTGCCCTTGCCCTTACATAGAGAAACAATCAGGACACAATACTTTAGACAGCTTTATAGTCACCATAAAAGGTGAATTTAGGATGTTTGCAGATGGGTTTGTAGTGTTTCTTCACAAATAGTATGTGCATGTTTCGTGTAAAAGTGATAAATCCCAATAGGTGGTTGCCCATGCAAATCCTACAAACTCCACGTATGCCACAATTAAGTTAGGGATCTACACACAGCCCCTGGTCATGAGATATAGCATGTTTCAAAGGTTAGTAGTCATTAAGCTCCCATAATTAGTGTGCTTTTAAAATGTCTTTACATCCTGTTGGTGTCAGGAAAGAAAGAAGTTTTGAGATCTGTCTTCTCACAGCAGAGGTATTAGCAGAATCCCAGCTCCCAGCATGTGGACAGAAGAGGACCTGAGAGGCACCACCTAATTGGACCCTTTCATCAGCACTCTGTGCTAATTAGTGAAGTTGAGTTGAATCGCGTTTTTTTTTTGTTTGATTCACCATCTTTGATTTGTGATCCCCTTCCCTATTTGATCTCAATCTTGTCTATTCAGCTTGCCACAAAACTCTGAATCTTATTTGTTTGTTTTCTTATTTGTTTGTTTGCTGATTTTGCCAAACAGGTTAATCCTAGTTTAGTCTGGCAGTGAGTTGTATGCCAAATGGTTCTGATAGCCCTGGATAAGCATTAAATCATTACGTTAATGTTACATTTGTACCGAAGCGGTCCACCGCAGGCCTTGATTTCAGTCCTGTTAGCCCCCCTGGCTGATGAAAGGAAAATGCCAATGGAAATGGTGTGGAAATGCCAATCAGGCTTATGTTCCAGTCCAATCTGGGTAGAGTGTTATCAGAATCGGTCCCGTGCTTCGTTGAATGCCCACCAACAGAAAAGAGAGGATGAAACACAGACGACCACATTCCACTCTGTACCCTAGGAGTGAGAAAAACACAGGCCATGAATTTGGTTTCTTAAAAATATTAAGAAAAAACTCCAGGTCACTTTTTAACAACAAAAAAATAGATTAACCTAATATTTTCAAAGGATCTGCTCTGCACTGAGCTTGTCTGATTCATTAAACGCTGAACACTAAATGACAAATGACTCAAATGACTATATGGAGCCAGATCTTCAGATGACTGATTCTGCCATTACCCTCCTGAAGTTGCTGTTCATAACACGAGAACACACATGCAAGCACTGTTAAAATATAAGCCATAGACATGGAAAGAAGGGAAATGGTCCATGTCATATAGCCTATTATTGTTCTGACGAAGATATTTCTGTAGTAGATTTCCAAACTGAATTTCAACGGATTGTATAATCATAGGGCGACCTGTGAAAAATGTAAGTGCTTTCCGATCACTTATCTGGATATGAGCCCCTGAGTTTTGCCTCCACGGCATTTAACTGGTCAAAACAAGCAGAATATTTGGTTCTGAACGAGCACAGACAAAAATAGTAATGTATTATTTGAACACTGCCTCAAATGGTTCAGGACCTCACCACTTTAGGTCCAAGAGGATAGACTCTGACAGACCCACAGCTTCCACAACGATTATTCCCACTGGAACAGGCACAGCGTAGACCGATGTTGGGAATAAAATATAAAACTTTCACTGGTTGACTGCAAATATCTGGATCGACTTAGAGCCAACACTTGAGTCACAGTTATTGCTCACCCCTGATGTACAATGAAGCAGAACAGCAACTAGGCACAGCAGCAATGTATTTTTCTTGTTCCAGTCTTTTTTTATAACTGCACTACCTCCTTTGATGCACGCTGGCACAGCTGTGGGAGACAATGTGTGCTAATCTGATAAAACTGACAACACAGAAACACAGCACCTAAATCCTTTTTGGAGTCCATCTTCTTATTAGTCAGCTACTTTATGAAATAGCGTACTTGCCTTTTGGAAACAGGCAGTGATCGACTAAGACTTAGACCTACCACATCCTAGCTTAAGTTAGAAGAGGTGGCTGCAGTTCTGGGGTTTCTTTAATCCAAACGTTGGTAGCTTTCGATAAAGACATGTTTGAGTAAGTGCAGCTTGTCCACTTTCCTGTCTGAGTCTCTGAGCTGCTGCTCAGTGTCACTCACACCATGACTCCACTGCCACTTGTACATGACAGACAGTTGGAAAAACCACAGTTCTGTTAAAACTTCCATTTGTTGCAAACAGAAGCAGGACACAAAAGGCTAGCGATCTTTATTCCAGGAATGGGAGCGGGAAGGAGCATACATGCAACGATTTTGTCTGCCTGGACAACATAACAAACACACAAGACAGACAGTTTTTTATTTTATTTTGTACTGTTGCTCTTTGGCCGAGTAATTGAAAAGATCCAACAGACAGATAGCATTTTTCCCCAGGTCAATCTCCAAAATATAATGGCCACTCTTGCCGAAACAGCTGAAAAAGAATTACAGCATGGTTTTGGGGATTTTATTATGCCAGCATTTTAGTCATTTAGTAATGCTTTTATCCATATCTACTTCCAGTTAGTGTGTATGTTTTGAGATAGCTAGGTGAAAAACCCACTCAACCCAATATTTCTCAGTACATCCTACTAAGGGGAGGAGCTATAAACCAATTCAGAGTCAGGAGTCAGACAAATAATACAAAATAGCAAGCATTAGTTCGTAAAGGAAACAGTGGGTGGGAAGTGGAATGATGGATGGACAGGGGTTAATGTGGAGTTATTTTAGTTACTCTGTCCCCCTTGTTGCTCTGTAGGCAAGCACCATGGTCTTGCAGAGGGGCTTTGACTGAAAGCAAGTGAAAATTGGGAGTGCCAGTTGAAATGGTCCAACTTGAAAAGGTTACACAAATCCATCCACAATGCCTCACCTAGCCACGAGTCTACTAATAGTTGTGGCTCCAAACACTCTGTCCGAGTGAATTTCTGTAGGAGAATCAGCTGTTCCTTCAGCTGTTCAGAGCAAAAGGCAGAGACATAAGCAAACCATTTGTTTTTCTATTTACTTTCATGTATTCAGGGAAAACGCAAGGGGAACGCGTTCTCTTTTACAAATGTGCCCTGTATACATAATCAGTGTAAAAAAATAAAAAACTAAAAATAACACGTACATCCAAACAAACCAAAACATTTCAACAAGCAAGTCCACAATCATAGATCAAAAGCAGACACATTTGTGAAACTTCTTCATGTCGATCAAATTGGTAGAGCATTCATAAGAAGGTGAGGTAAACAGAGAAATAGGAATGTGTTTGTGTATTTGTGGGTGTGTAATCCATTATCTTTGAAGTCCCTACAAGTTCCTACAGTAGTAAAACCTGGAAAGTTGTTTTGCCATGTCCCCAATAAAGGGAATGCAATTTCCAGCCTAGAGTAAAGGTTTAACAAAAACAAACAATGTGCATGTTAGAATTGGCTGTAGCTTTATATCTTGGCGTTACCAGGTAAGGTAATGCCTGTATCTAAGCGGTTAAGGTAAGGGAATGCAGCACATTAATTTCTTGGTCAGGGATTTATTATTTCTCAGGTCCCTGCAAAGATATAAAAAAATATTATGTGTGTCCGTGTTGCGTTTGTGTTCTGTATTCATAGCTTTGAGAATGGGATTTCCTGAGGAAAAGCCGGGGGCGTGGTGTGTAAAGCAACTCTGCATCCGTAGCCACTAAGTTCCTTTTAATAGTGCAACTCATTCTGTCCAGCTACTATTGCACTGGAAGTGGTAGGGAGCTCTGCTTAGATTGGCCAACAAAGCAGTGAGGATCAAATGGAGAAAGCTTTTTAGTTTTTTACTGGGTGGCAGAAACAGAGGCAGTTAGACTCTGACAATGTTTTCTGCTAATTAGACGCTTGGGTTGAGCAGAGGGAGGAGAAGAAGACAAAGGCAGGGAAGGCAAAACAACCGGCTTGCCTTCTTTTCCACCTGATTTTATTCTCCCCTCTGCATACAACTGCACTGAAAAAGTGGGCCAATTAGATGCACACACATTGTTTTTGGTGGGTTTTGTGAAAAGCCTTCAGGGGAGACTTTGGATTTATGTTTTTCTTTTTTTTTTTATTGTTCCGCCCATGACAATGTGTGTGCGATGGTGAAATTTAATTGATTCACCTCTAGTGGAATGTTTTCCAGTTTCTTTTTCGTTTCCAGGTGAAGCGGTTAGCATTTGTTTTCCGTTGTCCTTTCCCAAGGCAATATGCTGTGTCTGCAGGAGACTCCAAGTGTGTGGTCTTGGAAAGTAGACACCAAGCCTAATAATTACCTGCCATACTGATTAACAAGGTTTATTTATTATGTTCTTCAAAAGAGCAGGGAGAACAAATGGGAAAATAAACTAAATATTTCAGTGACATTTCCTTTAATGTCTTGTACAATTTCCAGTACAAAAATAGCGTTTTGGCTGTCAATGACACAAATTAGTATCAGGCCTCTGGAATTGCCCACCTGGTAGAACATAATTTGGATAGTCCATTTGTAGATACTCTAATCAACAGACCACATACTATCAGTAAATGTTCAACTAAGCCAACACTAACCTTAGAGCAACATTAACTTTATACCTTAATGTTCAAGATGTTCCTTATCATTATACAGTTGTGCTCAATAGTTTGCATACCCTTGGAGACTTGGTAATATATGTACCATTTGTAAAGAAAACATGAGAGAGCAGGCAAAACACAAGTGTTATATTTCTTATGGGATTCACATTCAACTAGGTCATAACAGAATGGCACAATCATAAAACATAACATGGCAACAAAGTAACACTTTTTTGGAATCGGGTTTGAATTAACTGACCCCTGTTCAAAAGTCTTCATACCCTTAGTTCTTAATACTGTGTAATGCCCCCTTCACTGGAGGGTCATCTTGGTCTTTTGCTTAGGGTCATTGTTGTGCTGGAAAGTCCAATGCTCAGCTTTCATGCAGAAGACAGCAAAGGTTCTACCAGAATTTCCTGATAACATGCTGCATTCATCTTGCCATCAATTTTCACAAGATTCGCCGTGCCTTTAGAGCTCACACCTACCCAAAACATCAGTGAGCCACCACCATGCTTCACAGTGGGGATGATATTCTGTTCACTATAGGCCTTGTTGACCTCTCACCAAACATAGCGCTTGTCACTCCAAATTACAGTGCGCCAGAAGCTGTGAGGCTTTTTTGTGGCATTGGTGCAGTAAAGTCTTATTCCTGGCAACTAGACCATGCAGCTATTTTTTGTGTAAGTATCGTCGAATTGTGTTCCTTGAAACAACAACACCATATTTTTCCAGAGCAGCCTGTATTCATCCTGAGGTTACCTGCGAGTTTTTCTTTGTATCCCGAACAATTCTTCTGGCAGTTTTGGCTGAAATCTTTCTTGGTCTACCTGACCTTGTCTTGGTATCAAGAGAGCCCTGAATTTTTCCCTTCTTAATAAGTGATTGAACAGTAATGACTGACATTTGCAAGGCTTTGGATATCTTTTTATATCCTTTTCCATTACCTTGTTACGCAGGTCTTTAGACAGTTCTGTTCTGCTCCCCGTGACTCAGTATCTAGCCTGCTCAGTGCATCCACGTTAGAGCTTACAAACTCATTGACTATTGTCAATTTAAAAAGCCACAGGTGTGGGAAATTAATTGCCATTTTCACCTGTGTGTGTCACCTTGTGTGTCTGTAACAAGGCCAAATATTCAAGGGTATGTAAACTTTTGCTCAGAACCATTTGGGTGATTTCTGTTATCATTATGATTTAAAAAGGAGCCAAACAACTATGTGATGATAATAAATGACTTTATATGATCACTATCCTTAAATAAAGGATTTTTTTTTGCATGATCAGTCATATTTTCAAAATCAATGCCAAAATGTCACTATTTCTGCCAGGGTATGCAAACGTATGAGCAAACTTTATAGCTTGTTGATAGAACAGCCAACTAACCAGTTAAATGTAATTTTTGACATTTGAAGAGTGTCTTGTTTTGGGTAGTGTGAGTCAGATCTTTGGCGCTTTGTCATCATTACTGTCTCCTCATCTTACCTCATCACTGTTCTTGCCAAAGTGACAATTGCTGGTGACAAATGAACAATCTGTCCTTAATCAATATTGTTTATGGTCCATTATGGAACGGGCCACTTATCTACAGTTTGGCAAGACAACATCACAGGTCGTCCATGCCAGGATGCTGGTGGTTTGTCTTACCGAATGTTACCAGTTACACTCTTTTGAAAAGTGGCCAAGTCTCCAGTCGCACATTAGCCAGCCATTAGCTAATAATTACATAGTGCAAGACTAGAATTTAACAGCTTTGAAGGATGTCAAACTGTCACACTCCTCTTTTCAAAACATTTAAAAAGGTCATTACTGTGAGAGTTTTATTTTTTTTGTATGGAGTTTCACTACATAGTGGGGGATGAATTTGGGGTGATGCCAGAGAAAGTTGTTCACCATTTTAATTGGATGTAATTGCCCTCTCCATCAGCACCCAATTACAATTTCCTTATCATGGCTTATTGAGATAGCAATTTCTTCAACGGGTCCCCGAGTCAATAAGCACCGCAACCTCGGGCGAGAGTAAGTGTTGGTAATTATAGTGACATACTGCCATTTCGTTCAGGGACTCGTGTTGTTACTTAACACCTTTTATCTTAATTCCGATTATAAATGGAGCAGGCCGCTGATAACTCTGCCTGACGTTGACAAACAGCTACTTGCTCCAAGAGCTATAATAATAGATTTGACAGTCCTGATTGCAGCATGAGAGGGTATAATCTGACATCTTACAATTGTAAGACAACACTGAGTTTTGTAGTTCTCCACAAAGCTTGGGGTGAAAGGTGACTCATTAATTTACATTTTAGTCACTTAGCTGATACTCTTATCCAGATCAACGTGGATACATTATTGACGGAATACATATAGTATGCCTTATAGGATCATGTTTTGATGGCAGAGGGAAGAAGACCAATGAGCTGATTTGAAGCTGGGGATGATCAGGTGGCCATGATGATATGGGAAAAGATTTGAAAGAACAAGGACAACGCATATGCACACCATATGCTTTGCTTGATTATGACTGTTCCACTTCAATGTCTTTCTCAGGCTTTATCAATATGCCAAAGATTTAACGCTTGAATAAAGGAGAATGTAGACCTAAAGGAAAATTTTGACAAAACAAAATGTGGTCTGGCCTTGTAGAGGTTTTTTCCTTGTTCCTGATTGGCACACACACACTTACCCAAACATAGTTTGATTACACATCACTTGCTACTGTAGCCAAGCTTGTCACGAACCACTGATCAGTTCATTTGTCGTTTGGCATACAGTACATTACAGGGACCATAAATGCAGATCAGACACCAAATCAAACCTCAAATAATAAATCTTTATTTAATTCAACCCTTTTTTCTCTCCAATATAGTTATATCCAATTCATAAATGCTTTGCTTCATCGCAGTAACTCCGAGTGTTTATGGACAGTCGATGTCAAGATTTGTGTCCGTTCCGAAGGATCTCTGATGCCATTCTGTTATCATGTTGTTTTTACGTGCCGGAAGGAAGGGGCTCTCTGGAAATCGGCCATAAGTTCAAGCGCAAGGTGCCCAACCAAAAGGTGTTGCTAAAGCGCAACAAGGCAGGGCAACCCAATTAGATTAAAATTAGTTAACCCTTCAAGATGCTGGCCAGTTGCACTCATCAGGTGTTAGTGATTACATCCTGATCACAGGTCACATTTCCACCAATAAGTGGCATTTTTTTTTAATTGGTAAATATACTAATATGGACCAAGAGGTCAGCAGGATATTTTTAACTTTCAAATTACAGGTTAACATGTTCTGTTGGTGTATCCATGTTCTGTGTGTACTCATAGCTTCTACCATTGGCTATGCTAGTAGCTCTGAAAGATTTTAATGATTTTGCAGAATGACAAAATTCTGTTATTGGCTATCCATTCACAGACAACTGAATATACAACATACACTCACCTAAAGGATTATTAGGAACACCTGTTCAATTTCTCATTAATGCAATTATCTAATCAACCAATCACATGGTAGTTGCTTCAATGCATTTAGGGGTGTTGTCCTGGTCAAGACAATCTCCTGAACTCCAAACTGAATGTCAGAATGGGAAAGAAAGGTGATATAAGCAATTTTGAGCGTGGCATGGTTGTTGGTGCCAGACTGGCCGGTCTAAGTATTTCCCAATCTGACATTCAGATGGTAGAGTCAGAATTTGGCGTAAACAGAATGAGAACATGGATCCATCATGCCTTGTTACCACTGTGCAGGCTGGTGGTGTAATGGTGTGGGGGATGTTTTCTTGGCACACTTTAGGCCCCTTAGTGCCAATTGGGCACTGTTTAAATGTCACGGCCTACCTGAGCATTGTTTCTGACCATATCCATCCCTTTATGACCACCATGTACCCATCCTCTGATGGCTACTTCCAGCAGGATAATGCACCATGTCACAAAGCTCGAATCATTTCAAATTGTTTCTTGAACATGACAATGAGTTCACAGTACTGAAATGGCCCCCACAGTCACCAGATCTCAACCCAATAGAGCATCTTTGGGATGTGGTGGAACGGGAGCTTCGTGCCCTGGATGTGCATCCCACAAATCTCCATCAAATGCAAGATGCTAACTTATATATATGGGTCAACATTTCTAAAGAATGCTTTCAGCACCTTGTTGAATCAATGCCACGTAGAATTAAGGCAGTTCTGAAGGCAAAAGGGGGTCAAACACAGTATTAGTATGGTGTTCCTAATAATCCTTTAGGTGAGTGTATATGTGACATACTTTTTCATGCATGATTTAGTACGTCACATATGTCCCCATAAGTATCATCAGTATCCTTAAATATCAACGAAACCATTTGGGGACCTTATGTGAACATGACTGGATGTCTTTAGGATGTCCCCTCTTTGTAAGATTGTCAAGAGAAGAATAGTTGTCTCTCACACTGAAATGATCTTATTATCTAAAACATGAATTAACATGAATTAATGTATTTCAGATGTAGTTCTCCTTGCAGTGTCAATTACTTTTGATCAGTTCATTATTAAGAATTATGACTGATGTATTATTGGTCTTGTCTAAATAATTCCACAAAACTGATTCATTTGTGTGCCTTACTGAGAGAAATTATTTTGAAATTAGGCTGTGTCATCAGCAGAACATCCCAGCTGCGATCTCATCTCTCTCTCCGTTTTTCCTCTCTCCCACAGAACGGCGAGGCGTCTCTCTTCGAGGTGAATATCCGCTACGTGGGTGGACTTCTCTCCGCGTACTACCTGACCGGAGAAGAGGTGAGTGTCAGCGATGCCTGTTACGCCCCTCAACTCAGGAAGAATCTGTCTCTTCCTTTGTCGATGTTCAGCCCTGTGGTTTGAATTATAACAAAATACCCCTGTGTGGTGTTGTCCATGGCCCAAGCGCTTTCCCCGGCATGGCTTCATACTGATTCCACATTGTTCCCATCATGGCTGGCTCTAGCCTTTCGGGGACCCTAAGCAACATTTTATTTGGCGGGCCCCTCTTCCCTAGCAGTGCCTTATGCGTGGAACCGGCCCTGGTCGCCATAAGTAACCATAAGTTACTATTTCCTATCTATTACCGGTCCTTACAGCCATACGTGATGCTCTAGAAGCCGTTCAGATGAAGCTGGGCCTATTGTGGCTTTGCCCTAGTCTAGTGAATGTGTGGCAAACTCAGTGACACAGCGTTTGGGCGCTTAAGTCAGCTTAATGGTTTAATGGTTATTGATTCTGAGGTTGACTGGGTTCAGGGAGGGAAAGCTCTGAATGTGTTTTATGAAATATGAATGTAGGTTGACAATAACCGCAAAATCCATACAGTCGTAGTCTCACACACAGTCAACACAACACCATTCTTAGTATTTACTGTATGTGTGATGTGTCTGCCTGTTGCATGAGCTTGTTTTAATTCGTAAGCCCGCCATCGTTGGTTAGTGAGCGTACCATCACAGTCTTTAATGTATTTTACCAGTAAATCACGCAATGAGACATTTGAAATTGGCAACCTGAAAGTCGGTTCACCTCGCTCATAACTTTCCTGGTCTCTCACTCACTCATGCTTACAGAGTTGGATAGCATCTGATCAGACGTCGTGCGATCGCTGCTCGGGGCGATTGGGTTGTGGTGTGCCATCCCGTCCTCCCGTGTAGATGGATTGCGTGTCGTCTCAGTTTCCTGACGGAAGTGTCATTGCGTTTCGACACGCCGCCGCCTCCCAGCGCAGGCCGCTGTGTTCCGCGTGACGAGACGCCTTCTCACGGCGCCGCCAAGAGGGGGCGAAATGAGACGCTTTATTTTCTTAGAAACATCCCAAGTCGGCGGGGAAAATTTGTCACCTTAGACAGCATGATCTGAACCCTGCAGCGGTGTGTGTGTGTGTGTGTGTGTGTGTGTGTGTGTGTGTGTGTGTGTGTGTGTGTGTGTGAGTTTGACTCGTCCTCCAACTGTCCCGCCTGTCTGTTTGTGTATGTATACAAACTATCTCACAGCACTGCCAGTTTGACTGGAGGCAATTTAGTTAGTGCAATGGTAAATTCATGTCGGAGAACAATGACTCCTTGCGGGATTGAGGTGAACTGAGAAGTGCTTAGAGCGGCCGGGAATGCACCTGACCATTAATAATGCTGTTGTTATGATTGTGTCTGTTGCAGGGCAGCTAGAGGCCCATGGGGGTCCTTGGCACACAGTTATAGCACCACCCTCAGGTTAAGTACCTGACATAAAGTAGACTCTGGTCAGCGCTCTAACCACAATGCTGAATTGCTGCTGTACGCTTTAGTCCACAGTGCTCTGTTCCCCTTCGGAACTGTTGTACCATTCCCACTCTGCTGCTATGGCATCCAGCTGGAAAGATGATTGTACCGTGTGTTCAACATGCCTGGGGGGAAATCAACCAAATGTCATTTTCGCCAGCAGACTGTAATTGACATAGCTCTATATTTTACACTCACCCCTGCATGGATACGTCCATTTAACTCGAAACCCCAAAACATTACCAGCAATGGCTGTTTGTCTACCACAGGGCAGTGTGATTTGGCTCGGCACTGTCTGGGGTTGGAGGTGTGTACTTCCCGCCGCGCTCCGGCGACCCCTTGTGGTTGACTGAGGGGACTGCACGCTCTATCATAGTTGTAAGGCCAGGGAATGCGCTCTCCTCCGAGCGTGTAGGTTGCGGCGGTAACGTCCTGGTTGAGTGAGTGGCGTGATAAGAAGAAGAACAGCTTGGCGAGATGTGCACCAGAGGTTCACGTCTCCATGGACCCCAGGGAGCGGCTGTGATAGGCAGGGTCATGTGGGGTTGGGGTGGACTCTTCATCTCTGATCTCATCCACGTGTTCATCCACATGCTTGCACCTGTGCGTGTACACCCACCTGTGTGTGTGTGTGTGTGTGTGTGTGTGTGTGTGTGATTTATCCTGAACTGCTCCTTTCCCATGCTAGATGGGGTAGGCTATGAAAAGGAGGGAGAGAATTAAATCAGCCTTGTGTGAACATTGCCGTAGGCAGAGTGGAGGACAGGCAGGCAGGCAGCAGCAGACGGAGAGGCAATGGCAGCCAGGAGAGAAGAAGTGGGGAGTGAAGTGCATTCATATGTTCGTGACAGAGGGAGGGAAAGCGTGAGAGAGAGAGCGAGTGAGAAAGAGACAAAGAGACAGAGAAAGGGAGGGAAAAGTGTTCATATTTCCCTGAAGAATATAGCTGCTGATAGCTGCTCTTCTCCACCCTTCCTGGGTCTCTGACCTATTAACGCAGAGTATTCTTCCGTGTTGATTTAGCTTCCTCCCCTTGGCGTACCGTTTTTTTTTTCCAAACCCTCTGAATTTCCACAACAGTCCACTGTAGATCAGCAAGGCTATTTCTTTGTGTCATACTGTTTCTCTTTATCTGACTCATGCTGTTTCTCTGTGTCTCTGTCTGTTTCTCTGTGTTCCTGTCCGTTTCTCTTTGTTTCTGCCTCGTGTTTTGCTCCGTTCAATGTGTCATACAATCACTGCTTTCTGGCATTTACCTGCGTGTATACAGTTGTGCTCATAAGTTTGTATACCCTGGCAGAAAAAATTAAATTTTTGGCCCTGATTTTGAAAATGACTGATCATGCATAAAAACTGTATTTTATTTAAGGATAGTGATCATATGAAGCCATTTATTATCACATGGTTGTTTTGCTCCTTTTTAAATCATGATGATAAATCAACCCAAATGGCCCTGATCAAAAGTTTACATGCCCTTAAAAGTTTGGCCTTGTTACAGGCACACAAGGTGACACACACAGGTGAAAATGGCAATTAAAGTAGAATTTCCCACACATGTGGCTTTTTAAATTGCAATTGGTATCTGTGTATGAATAGTCAATGAGTTTGTTAGCTCTCACGTGAATGCACTGAACAGGCTAGATACTGAGCTATGGGGAGCAGAAAATAACTGTCAAAAGACCTGCTTAACAAGGTAATGGAACTTTATAAAAGTGGAAAATGATATAAAAAGATATCCCATGACTTGCAAATGCCAGTCTGTACTGTTCAATCACTTATTAAGAAGTGGAAAATTCAGGGATCTCTTGATACCAAGACAAGGTCAGGTAGACCAAGAAAGATTTCCGCCAAAACTGCCAGAAGAATTGTTCGGGATACAAAGAAAAACCCACAGGTACCCTCAGGAGAAATACAGGCTGCTCTGGAAAAAGACGGTGTGGTTGTTTCAAGGAGCACAATATGACGATACTTGAACAAAAATGAGCTGCATGGTCAAGATGCCAGAAAGAAGCCTTTACTGGGCCAATATGCCCGACAACACCTTGACATGCCTCACAGCTTCTGGCACACTGTAATTTGGAGTGACAAGACCAATATAGAGCTTTATGGTCACAACCATAAGCGCTATGTTTGGAGAGGGGTCAACAAGGCCTATAGTGAACATAATACCATCCCCACTGTGAAGGATGGTGGTGGCTCACTGATGGTTTGGGGGTGTGTGAGCTCTAAAGGCACAGGTAGTCTTGTGAACATTGATGGCAAGATGAATGCAGCATGTTATCAGAAAATACTGGCAGACAATTTGCATTCTTCTGCACGAATTTTGCTCATGGGACGCTCTTAGACTTTCCAGCATGATCCTAAGCAAAAGACCAAGATGGCCCTCCAGTGATTACAGTAGAAAATGGTGAAGGTTCTGGTGTGGTCATCACTGTCTCCTGACCTTAATATCATCAAGCCACTCTGGGGAGATCTTAAACATGTGGTTCACGCAAGACGAACAAAGACTTTGCATGACATGGAGGCATTTTGCCAAGACGAATGGGCACCTATACCACCTGCAAGAATTCAGGGCCTCATAAACAACTATTACAAATGACTGCACGCTGCCATTGATGCTAAAGAGGTCAATACACAGTATTAAGAACTAAGGGGATGCAGACTTTTGAACAGGTGTCAGTTAATTAAAAAGTTGGGACACTAAAAATTGTGAGTAAAAAAGGAATGAAATAATTTATAAATCTCATAAACTTATATTTAATTCACAATAGAATATAGATAACATATTGAATGTTGAAAGTGAGACATTTTGTAATGTCATGCCAAATATTGACTCATTTTGGATTTCATGAGAGCTACACATTCCAAAAAAGTTTAGACAGGTAGCAATAAGAAGCCGGAAAAGTTAAATGTACAGATAAGGAACAGCTGGAGGACCAATTTGCAACTTATTATGTCAACTGGCAACATGATTGGGTATAAAAAGAGCCTCTCAGAGTGGCAGTGTCTCTCAGAAGTCAAGATGGGCAGAGGATCACCAATTCCCCCAATGCTGCGGCGAAGAATAGTGGAGCAATATCAGAAAGGAGTTTCTCAGAGAAAGAAATTGCAAAGAGTTTGAAGTTATCATCATCTACAGTGCATAATATCATCCAAAGATTCAGGGAATCTGGAACAATCCCTGTGCGTAAGGGTCAAGGCCGGAAAACCCTACCGGATGCCCGTGATCTTCGGGCCCTCAGACGGCACTGCATCACATACAGGAATGATACTGTAATGGAAATCACAACATGGGCTCAGGAATACTTCCAGAAAACATTGTCGGTGTACACAATCCACCGTGCCATTCTGCGTTGCCGGCTAATACTCTATAGGTCAAAAAAGAAGCCGTATCTAAACAGGATCCAGAAGCGCAGGCGTTTTCTCTGGGCCAAGGATAATTTAAAATGGACTGTGGAAAAGTGTTCTGTGGTCAGACAAATCAAAATTTGAAGTTCATTTTGGAAAACTGGGACGCCATGTCATCCGGACTAAAAAGGACAAGGGCAACCCAAGTTGTTACCAGCGCTCAGTTCAGAAGCCTGCATCTTTGATGGTATGGGGTTGCATGAGTGCGTGTGGCATGGGCAGCCTACACATCTGGAAAGGCACCATCAGTGCTGACAGTTATATCCAAGTTCTAGAACAACATATGCTCCCATCCTGATGTCGTCTCTTTCAGGGAAGACCTTGCATTTTCCAACATGACAATGCCAGACCACATACTGCATCAATTAGAATGTCATGGCTGCATAGAAGAAGGATCCGGGTACTGAAATGGCCAGCCTGCAGTCTAAATCTTTCACCCATAGAAAACATTTGGCGCATCATAAAGAGGAAGGTGCGACAAAGAAGACCTAAGACAGTTGAGCAACTAGAAGCCTGTATTAGACAAGATTGGGAAAACATTCCTATTCATAAACTTGAGTAACTTGTCTCCTCAGTCCCCAGACGTTTGCAGTCTGTTATAAAAAGAAGAGGGGATGCCACACAATGGTAAACATGGCCTTGTCCCAACTTTTTTGAGATGTGTTGATGCCATGAAATTTAAAATCAACTTATTTTTCCCTTAAAGTGATATATTTTCGCAGTTTAAACATTTGATGTCATCTATGTTGTATTCTGAATAAAATATAGAAATTTGAAACTTCATTTTTATTCACAATTGTACAGTGTCCCAACTTTTTTGGAATTGGGTTTGTATTTTCTTTGTTGCTGTGTTTTGTTTTATGATTGTGCTATTCTGTAATGACCTTCAAGTAAATGTGTTCTGCCTGCTTAGTCATGTTTTCATTACAAACGGTACATATATTACCAATTCTCCAAGGAATATGCAAACTTTTGAGCCCTTCTGTATGTTGTCAGGACTGCCCTTTTGTCTTTCAGTTTGTCTTTCCTTTTATATCCTCCTGATATGGTATCATCTGGGTGAGTTTCCTCTTTGTTTCACCTAGTCGCCCTGATAGTCATCAGAATGTGGATACAGACTTCTGTCCTTTCAGATCTCAGGGAACAATAGCAACCCGTGTGAGCTGAAGGTAGAGCTGATAGGAAAATGCAGTCAATTGGTATTATGACAGTATGCCAGTTTCCATTGCCATCAATGTAATGGATATGTAAGGGATATTGGATAACACAAGGTATCCAAGTTAACTGGTGCAGTATTAGATATGAGTCTTGCATTATTATGAATATTATTATATTATTTTCCTCAGAATTAGCGTTGTTAATATCAGATTTTGTCCCATTGTCAACATGTCAAACCTGTTGGCAGAGCCACTGGTAATGCCTCATGGGGAATAAAGCCAATCTTTGTCAACTAAAATTATACATATTTACTTCAGTAAGGCCCAAAAAGACATATGCCAATGTCATCGTCAGGAATCCTGCTGCCTGCTCTGCTTCTTGCAATAAGAATACTAATCCATTTAGACAAAGCCTGGTAATTCACAATTCTCTGATTATTAAATCCTATACAGTGGAGAACGGTGCCTGTGTGTGTGTGTGTGTGTGTGTTGTGTGCATCTGTTTTTGTGTGTATATGTGCAGGGGAAGGTGCATATTCGGAGGTGTACATGTCTTTTTTCACTCAACACCTTATAGTTCTTTTTAAATAAGTTTCCTTTCCTGCAGATCAAAGTGAATCATCGTAATCACGCAGTAACCTGCTGTGCTTAGTATTGTGGGCTTAACAGTAAAAGGAAGCTCTCAATTGTACTGCTCCAAACATCTAGTATGTACAAAACTCTAATTCCATTTGTGGAATGTAAGATAACTTCTTAGGAACTACATCATTAGTAAAAATAGCGTTGGACCAAGAAGCAAAGCGTTGAACTAGAAGAATTATGTATAATGTATTATGTTCTCATGGTTTATTCATTACGCCGCACATTTTATCTTCGCTAAATCGTGTAGGCTAATAGCTCAGCTTGATCCTATAAACCTCTCGGTTCAATTTCTTGATTTCAGAATGATTCTGTCAATCACAAAGTGACACAGTCTATTGACCAAGAGCATGAACTGCATTAAGCACCCACAGATGTTAGCATTTTATTTCTCCATTCAAGGAATGAGGAGGGAGAGAATTCAAACCAACTTTCTGACTTTACCAGCCTCTATCATTCCTCAGCCTTCTTCCTCTTTCTTTCCCAATATGCCCTTTATTCTCTTTTTCCAATACACTGTTAGCGATAAAGTCTACAGTATCTATCTTATATATCGGACTGCCGTACAGGGCAGGAATGGTTTTGCTAAGTATTTTGGCTATATTTGCGATAGAAACAAACCAACCATTAAAACTGGCCTAACAACCGAAAGAGCAGTTAGTGCAAATTTGGTTTGAAAAAGTGTTCCTGTGATCATTTGTATATTTGCATATGCATTATGCAGACAAATATCCTGTCTCCTCTGTGCTGTGTAATGGAGACCATTGTGGGTCTTGTTAGCAGTGAACCCAAGGATAAAGACTATGTCTGCGGTCAGTCTCCTCAGATAATGCCTTTATGAATATTGCGATATTGATATTCATTTCATTAAACATATGCAAAAACACAAAAGTTATTGGAAAACCCATCAAAAGAGATTCATAACATATGAAAACTATAAGTTCCTACAACACAGGGGTTTATTTCAACTGAAAGTCATATTGGACGGGTACAACATGAATAAATAAAGACCATGTCTACAGAACAGGACATGTTGTACTGGTGGTACAGCAGACCTGTCAACCCTGTCCAACTTTTCAGAGTACCGGACCCTCGCGGCAATTTGGGGTTTAGAACTGTCATAAATAAGAAACGGACATTGTTGATTTCCATTACAAACTCTTTGTATGCAATATTGCCTTACGAATAAATCACTAGATTGAACAAGCACAAATCAACCTAATGAAAACCTTATTGGTGACAGAATTTGATGAATTTTGGTCAATTGTTTTTCGCACTTTTACAAAGGGAGTGGGATACCAGCAAACAAAATGGAATCTTTGAGATCATTAAGCTTCAGTGTTGTGGGCCTTGAGGAGCTTGACTCTGTGTACATTAGTCCACATAACAACCTTTCATCCCATTATCAAGGCATCATTAGGTAAATGAACACACAGACAGTGCCTCTGTCTCTCCCTCTCTCCCTTCGGTTTCTCTCTCCCTTGGAGATGTATATGTAGGTCATATGTTAAGCTGAAGTGAGCCGCTGGCTAGTAAGGAAAGTCCACAACCTACTGTCTAGTCTTTCCAGATACACTGTAATATTCATTATGTTTATGTCTGCGTGGTCTGTATTCCCTCAAATTAAAATTCTATTAAGGTGCTTAATGAGACGAAACACTTTGTCTCAGAGGAATTACTTTTCATAAAAGTCCGATTTAAGCTTTACCACAAATGATGTTGAGATGGAAAGGAAAACATTTTATGTCATTTTGGGTAAAAGTTGGGCACGTGTTACGGCAAGAGTAGCAAGAACACAGCTTACACATGGAAAAGCCTCGATCCCTTATGGAAACAAAAGAAAGCACTGTAGACCTCCTGCAGTGATAAACCCCATTCGTAGTCTGGCCCCTTAGCTTTCATTATTAAAAATATGGATTATGAACTATATGTTTATGTGCCATGGTAGGCTATATAACAGTATATGTGGGTCAAAGGCCAGAGCTTTAAACAGTGAATTATATTAATCTCAGTGGCATTGGCTAGTGATCAATGTCTTCCTGGAATGATGGTTTCTCCGTAGTGGTGAGTTAGTGGCTGATTTGCAATGAGAATTGTGGGACACTCGTGTATCCATGCAAAAGTGGACAAGCAGGCAAACAAAACCTTTTATTTAGGAGATTTAAATAAAGAAATCCAAATGATGTTGTGTTGTGTTTTATCTTACATTTGTATGTATAAAAATATATATTCACTGCCTTCAGAAAGTGTTCAGACACCTTCACATTTACACATTTTGTGGGGTTATAGATTTAATTTATAATTAGATTTTTCTGTCATCAACCTACGCATTTTTCTGTCATCAGTCTACGCATGAACTGCATTAAGCACCCACAGATGTTAGCATTTTATTTCTCCATTCAAGGAATGAGGAGGGAGAGAATTCTAACCAACTTTCTGACTTTACCAGCCTCTATCATTCCTCAGCCTTCTTCCTCTTTCTTTCCCAATATGCCCTTTATTCTCTTTTTCCAATACGCTGTTAGCGAAAACACATGAACAATGTATAACTGATGAATGTAGGTATTCAAACATTTTGCCACTTTTTTGCCACATTTTGCCACTCCAAGTTGAGCTGAAATGCATCCTGTGTCCTTTGATCATCATTGAGATTTGTCTCTAGAACTTGATTGGAGTTCACCTATGGAAAATTCTATTGATTGGACATGATTTAGAAAGGCACACACATGTTAATAATGTGGGACAGTGCAGAATCCAAGCAAAGAAGGAACTTCGTAAACATCCAGAATGGGTTGAGGTATAGATCTGGGGAAAACATTGCTAGAGCATTGACAGATCCCAGGAGCACAGCGAGCTCCGTCATTGCGAAATGGACCACCAATAATCTTCCTAGAGCTGGCCATCAAGCCAAACTAAGTAACAAGTCAAAAGTATGCTTTGGTGTTCCTCAAGGCTTGGTTCTGGGTCCATTATTGTTCTCAATATATATGCTGTCTCTTGGCGATGTAATCCGAAATCACAATGTAAATTTTCACTGTTATGCTGATGACACACAGTTATATATTTCAATGAGGCATGGAGAAGCCCCAAAATTAGCTACTTTGGAAGCATGCGTTTCAGATATTAGGAAGTGGATGACAGAGAACTTCTTGCTCTTAAACTCAAGAAAAA
Source organism: Esox lucius (assembly GCF_011004845.1). Classification (NCBI taxonomy): domain Eukaryota; kingdom Metazoa; phylum Chordata; class Actinopteri; order Esociformes; family Esocidae; genus Esox; species Esox lucius. Next base: position 10,434,072 of record NC_047588.1, on the reverse strand, counting down.
CAGAAATGCTCGTTTTAGGACCCAAGAAACAAAGAGCGTTGTTAGCAGATCTCACCGTGAACCTCGACAGCTGCATGGTCATATCTGAAAAACTGCCACTGTTGGCAGATAATTCAAGTCAGCATAGCCAGCCCTTGACCACACAGTGTCAGCAGTCAAGAACAGCAGGTAAAGAAATCAGAACAACTTGCTAGGTTCTGCGCAACCACACAGCCACTTGGTTTTTAAATACTATTCATTTTGGGAACTTCTCGTAATCTGCCTCTTACGCTGTTGTAAATCCATAAGATCATGTGTTGGTCTACCCTTTGACAGAATGTGATTGAATTCTTCAAAAGATAAAGCGGAAAATAGTTTTAGATGGGACAATGAATAAGGCAGTCTACAACTAGCTAGGCCTGTTAGCTTTGCTAGACATTCTTGTGTGACTGGAGAGCCAGTGGTTAAAATGTTTTGATTGGTAGGAACTACGCCCCAAAAGCACAGAGGCCTTGTGCTTTTCCATACCCATTTGTAAAAATATGTGAACGTACTACGCATTCGCCAACCAAATCCTTGAATTGACCCCCGTCAAACACCTGAAGGTCCCAACAATGCTCCTCACCCACTCTAAGAGCTTAAGAGGATCTACAAAGTTGAATGGGGGAAACTGCGTAAATCCAGGTGTGCAAAATTGGTAGAGTCATACCCAAGAAGACTCTAAGCTGTTATAGTATTTTAGAAAATACTATAAGAAGCCTTAAAACCTATGTTTTAACCAAGGCCAATTTACTGACATGAATCAAATTTGTGATATCAAGACTTGATCCGCACTCATTTAGTTGAATTTTTTTAATATATTTTTGCTGTAAATAAATATATATATATATATATATATATATATATATATATATATATATATATATATATATATGTGTGTGTGAGTGTGTGTGTAAGCATAAAGAAAAACAAATAAATATGTACATAATTTACATGAACTCTCAGCCTAGCAGATCACCAGGTGTGATGGCATCCAGGTTAAGCACTTTGTTCTTTAGTTTAAACAGGTAGTTTTCTTGAATTGGTTATGGAAGATTCCTTGCTTTACATGAGTCAGATAGATAAAAACTTGAGGGCGAAGATGTCTGGGTGTGTGTTGGTGTTTGTGCATGCGTTTGTGTGTGTCACAAGCCATCAGACATCACTTATTCACATCAGTGCTCTGTCAAAAATGATGTATGTGTAAGAAAGGAATACTTCAGAGTATTATAAGAACCACAGAAGGCATGAACACAATGCCAGTGTCTCTCTGAGGTCACACAGTTCTGGAAAAAAACTCTGTTTTGGAATCATTTTAAAACCTATTATGGAGTAGCATATTGTCATTATCTGATATTAGCTTAGGTCATAATTGACTATGTGTGTTTCATTTGGTTGCAGTGAGCTATTCATTTACCAGCATAAAAAGAAACATAGAAATTGCCAAGCAAGTTAGAAGGTCTGGGTACAGTAATCAATTACATATGAATAATATAAATAATGATTAATAATAACCTCAAGGGATCTATAGGCCTCTGTTGCCACAATCAGTGTTGAGGCGCATGACTCAGCTGTTAGAATGAGACTGCCCAAACCTGACCTACATGGCAGGTCAGGAAGAAAGAAGCCCCTGTTATCAAAAACAATATGAGGACAACAATATGAGGAGTGTACTTATTTTTTCCAATTAAATTGCATTGCTTTAGATTCTATGATGTATACATTATTGCAAAGCATAATATTTTTGTGTATTTTGTTACATTCATTAACTTTATCCATCAATAGTGTTGAAATCAAGATTATGTAGCCATGATCAAATATGTAAAGAATTATAGGTGTACTTACTTTGTCACACTGTATGTACTAGCGGACACACCAGCCCACCAGGATTCTGAGTATTGGATCAGGAACTGTGACATTGATGGATTGAAACCTTGTGCCATAAAGGTGATCAATTGTTTTGACTTGAGCAAGTCAATAATTGCTCTAGGGTTCCTGTGAATAGTTGTTGACCTCAAAAAGAAAGAATTTCACCTGTGTATATGTTTTGTTCCTACAAAGCACACAGAGTGGCAGGCAGACAGACAGATGGAAAGGCTTTCAGTTGCTGTTCGATTGAAAAGAACGGGCGAAACCAGTGACCTTAGCAACTTTGTGAGTGATATGATCGTCCATGCCTGGCGTGCACTCTTGGCCTTTTCACTCACAGTGACGGTGTCTAGGGTTTAACAAGATCCGTGCAACAAGCAAAACGTTTTGCAGCAGCAGCAGACGACTCCGCTGAGTTCACTTGAGTGGGCTGTCCAGTTTCCCCACCTCAACCCAATGGTGTGTCTTTGGGATTGGTTGGAATTGTCTGTTTGCAGCATGATTGTACAGCCGTCCAGTACACAGCGATTGCATGATGTCATCATGTCAGTATTGACGACATCCCTGTGCAAAGTTGGCGACCCCTTGCTGAATCCATGCTCTGAAAAATTACCCACCCTGACTTTTACACTTTTGGTCTGCCACCTATTTAGCTTTGTGTGTGGGGGCGTAAAGGAGCATTCACACTTCACTTGTCCTTCGCTCACCACTCCCGTTAGGATGTCTTGATGTTGTGATTGTGATATACTGTCCTCTTAGAGGACCATTTGGATGAAAGCGGTTGGCCTAGGGCAGTCAAGATGATGACATTTTAGTTGACATTTAATTGTCAAACAAATAATTGTGATTAACAGTTTAATTGTCTGTATTGTAAATGTTATGCCACTATATTAATGTAAGCCTAATCATATTGTAAAAATACACATGGTGGGTAGGCACTGGCATTGAAATCTGTGCACTGGCATTGAAATCTATTTGTCAGCCCTACTAGAACCCCCGGGAGAGATCTGCAAAGACGCGCCATTTTTGTCTATTCACATGGTTAAAAGGACGTTTTAGTGATCAAAAACTCCTCTCGGTCTGTCCATTCTTATTCATGGACAAACGATGCATTTAATTAAACAACGAGTCTGGACCTATACACTGGAACTATACACTAGTGTTTGAAATAACACTTTTTCATAGCCTATTCACTGGGTGAAAATCTTTTGTATTTTCCCATAAACTCCTCTTTTTGTTAGGCCCTGTGGATCTTTTGTTCATCACTTCATCTGGTTGCCTTTTCACTATCCATGAAGTGTAACTGTTATTTTTGTACGCTTAAATGTTTTTACTTGTACAGTTATGGTTACAGACTCTCCACCTCCATACATTGGTATTTTGAGTGTAATTGATTTGCCAAAAAAAACACAAGTTGAAGATGAATTTAACTGACAGCTTTTTTTTCTTCAAATGTTCTATAGATACAGCGGTAATATTGTTACCGTGAATTATTTTGACCACGATAATTGTGTAGTGGAAATCTGATATCGTGACAGTCCTAGTTGATGCAACAGATAAGCGGCTTAAATGCGTTTGTGTATTACAAAATTATGTTGAGAAATTACATTACTGTGCATTCTAAACTAGGTTTAAACATACTGAAATTAAGAAGAGAAAGAGTTTCAGTAAATTATCTGCGTCTACCATTGTCCGCAGAGCTGTCAAACACTCTTCTGCTCCCACACACTAGACATCCTGACTGATGGAATTGGACATCATTTGCTTGGTATTTGTTGAGACATTTCTAACATTGGCCTAAAAACCCCTTATTCAGATTGGAAACATGTAATTTTGAAATCAAAATACTGTGCAAAAAAGATTCTCGAAAATCTTGTCCTTTCACTCTTCTCAGTGTCACTTGTCCATACTAACTGAATGCATGGGTTCCCCTGCTCTCCTTTCACTCCCTGGCAACCCAGCTGCTTCAGCTCTGAGGTTGACCAAGCTTAGCCCACCAAGATGTCTGTGGGATAAAGGAGTCTGTTCACAAAGGCTCTGTCTGGGAGGAGTAACGCTTCAGTGTTTGGGAAAGGAGCGCATTTAGCCAAGTCCCCTGGGACCGCTGGACGTGTTCTGAACTGTTTCCTCTGGGCAGAAGAGCTCACACAGTATTATCCTTAATATTCTCTCCATCGCTTCCTCTTTCTATCTAGATTTCCATCTCCGATTTGAAGATATCAGTGTTAACTAAAAGCAACGAGAGGTCACAAATTCATGTCAGTATGAAACATTTTAATTCTCTTCAGATTGTGACGTTTTGGAACGAGATTAGGCCCTGTGGGAGGATTTTGAGCAAGCATCGTCTTAGCTCCTGTGCATACAGTATTTAGAGTTATGCATGTAGTTAAAGGTTACACTGAGGGTTTAAAAAAGTAAGTTTTGTCTCTTCAAAGATATGAACTCAACACTTCTAGACACATGTTCTACAGCATAAACTGCCATCGAATATTCCCAAATACCCAAGCAAATCACTAGTCTATTTAACTCCCACTTTCTTTCACTAGTGCATGGTTTCCATACGCAGGTGTTCTCCCACCTGGACGGACATGTAATAAAGCTGTATACCTGGTGTGAGTCATCGGTTGAGAGTATCAACCAAATCCAAGCAGTCTGCATGGAAGCGTGCCCCCTTCTTCTTCCTGTTCATTCTGTTCACCTCTCACACGCCTCCACACGTATGTCTCTGGGGTGGGGGGGGCACATATACGGTTACAACTAATACGAACCCATATAACAGCTCAGATGCCGTCAAATAAAGCCACCGTTAGATTTTTTGATGTGCCATTATCTTGATTCACTGTGGATGAATGGTTATACCCCCCCCCCCTCCTTGTCTTTTCATTTCTTCATGAATATGGATGCATATTTCATTTCCCTTTTAATAATTCATGGTTTGATTGCAAAGTGGTTGAAATTAGGGAGCAATACAGTTTAATGTGATTTTCCCGGAGATTGATGGCTATCAACCTGTCAGTTTGTTTTCGAGATGTACTGGTGAAATCATCTTCTCTTCTCGGGGATTACATTATCTCCGCTAGGAGAACAGCCCAGGCTGCCCAGTGTTCCTCATAGTGAATGTGATCGACAGGCTCAAACGTGTCCACTGATTGATTGAAGGTTTTCGGAGAAGCCAGCATGTGTTTTTTTTGGTTTTGCAGCCTTTTTCATGGTTCATGCATATGCCTGTGATTTCAGGCGTAGCACTGTCATTCAAGATTGGACGGTTTCATGACTCAAGGCAGCCAGCACATGAACACCATGAAAGGTAGCCAGCACAGCTGGAGACAGTTTTGTTTGGACAAAATTACTCTCTGTAAAAAAATATGTCAATTTTCACCACAGTTGATGTACAGTAATGTATACTTAATTATTATAAGGCTATTCCCTGGCTTTTTTCCAAAACGTTGTAGCTTGTCTGTCCCCAAAGCGGATATTGATTTGTTTCATTGTCTGAGCAGTGCTGTGTACGTCACTTACTGTTTTGTCTCCAGGAAATCTTCCCCCTTAGTTAAAAAAATCATGTTTCCTAAATCACGCCCTTACCTTGTGTATTGCAATTTCTTTGACCAGGGCACATAGCGTTCTGCTACGCTTCTTTTGATCAGTTTATTTACATGTAAAAAGTAAAACTGTGAAAATTACAAACCAAGGTAACGTTCATTTGCATTTTATTGCATGACATATGTATTTGATCACCTACCAACCAGTAAGAATTCCGGCTCTCACAGACCTGTTAGTTTTTCTTTAAGAAGCCCTCCTGTTCTCCACTCATTACCTGTATTAACTGCACCTGTTTGAACTTGTTACCTGTATAAAAGACACCTGTCCACACACTCAATCGAACAGACTCCAACCTCTCCACAATGGCCAAGACCAGAGAGCTGTGTAAGGACATCAGGGATAAAAATCATACAATGTGATTTTCTGGATTTTTGTTTTAGATTCTGTCACTCACAATTGAAGAGTATCTATGCTAAAAATTACAGACCTCTACATGCTTTGTAAGTAGGAAAACCTGCAAAATCAGTGTATCAAATACTTGTTCTCCCCACTGTATCCCCACTGTATATGTGCTACCTAACAGTCTATAGTGTGTATTCAAGAGGAGGAGAATATGATGATTTGGCTGTGTGATGTACATTATGAAGATGGACCTTCCAGTGCACATAAAGTCTGTATCTGATAGAGAATTGACTGTGTGGTGTCGTAAAGGGGAAGTTTTTAAGAGTGTATTGTCTTAGAGTAGCAAGAAGAAAGCACACAAAACTAAATATAAGCATACGACCTGCAGTGTTTGACATGATACCCTGATGAAGACAGCTTGTCCGTCAAAGTGTTGGTGATAAGTTATTCATCAGAGCATCTACAGTGTGTGGCAATGTCTTTCATGTTCTTAAGAATTATACTGTACCAGCGCACTTTTTTGGTACAGATCTATTATCATTTATAGAGCAAATCAGGTTGTGTGATGGTTGAATTAAATCCATCTTTGCATTTATTGACTTGAGTTTGCTAATGAAGTCCTTGTAACAGCTCAATCAGTTACACATGCAAATACACACAGGCACCAACACTCACTTGAATTCCACACCCGTACATAAACAGAGAGAAACCTGTTGTATGTATGGATCCTGATTGCACATTAACAAATTGAGCAGGAGATGACAACTCATAATATGTGGTGTTGTTGTTATGTGTATACTTTCTTTGTGCGCAGTATGCAACTCAAGTCTGATAAATGAGGTCAAGTGAGAGACCGATGTGATTTAATCTGGTAAAAAATTAGTGTGCTATACAGAATATGGGCTGCATTCAGGACACGGCTTTGGTCAAGGTAATTGCTGACCTTAAATAAAAGGGTTCAGGATTGGGTATTTGCCATTGTAAGGTTAGAAATAACATCGACCTGGCTTCGGTGAAAAAACACAAGTAGATAAAGGAAAACGTGATATTGCAAATGTCAGTGGAGGACTCTGCCTTGTGTGTACAGTACAGTAATACTCAGCAGAAAGGCCAGCCTGGATAGGGACTGTCTTCCATAAACCAGGCCAGCTGCCACCCTTATAGGGTGTTTCATCATGGAATGGCAGGAGCCAGGTGGTAGATGTCATGTTTAGTGTGTACAAACGTGGTTCTAACGAATAGAGCTGCAGTGTATGAGGATGAGGGGACATGCCCTCACACACCCACACGCACTCTCTCTTACCCAAGCCCAAATGGCAACATTTCCAAGTCCGCGGAAAGTGAAAAATCTATAATTTGTGCCCCATCTATCTCTTTGGCGCCGCCAGCCGACTCCTCTCGTACCCCCCTGCTTTCTCCACTCTGCTCCGTCTTTGCAGCGGCCCGACAGGCAGGCAGCGGCCCGACAGGCAGGTTGGGCAGGGTGCCTGTGACTTTGGGCTCCAGCTGGAGCGGGGCTGTTTAACATGGGGCAGACGGGCCGATCTATCACTCCATTAGAGACAGGGGCGACTGCTGATTGGGCCTGCTCAGCCTTGATGTGCCGCCATCACGACCTCTTCAACGCCCCCTTGCCAAGGTGATGGATGAGCTGCAGAAGCGCTGACTAACACACACTGGCACTCAGGCACACGCACACACAGATTCATGTGATAATACAAAGACGCACATGAACACGCGCCCCCACATTCCTCGCGAAATGCCTTTCAGGCTTGGGGTGGGGAGGTGCTAGCTAAGGGTTTGGCAGGTGCCAATCACACAGTGTTTAAATGACAAGGCATTATTACTGTACCTGCAAGATGGAGATGTATGGGCACCCCTTCCTTCAGTGATATTTACAATAACCTGCAGAAAACTGCGTCACAGACTATTCCTCGACTTCCTCGACATGAAAGCGAGCTGTTTTGATGGCATTTACTTATTCGATCAATAACGTGGTTTTTAATTGTATGGTTGCTTTATGCCAAAATAACTGCGGGAACAACCTTGCAGTGTTACTACACAATGTGTTGAATTTTATGGCACTTTATTGCGCACGTTTATGGCTTGTGTTACTCTTGACTGTACTCAGGACTGGGAAACGGATGATAGAGTTAATGGCAGGTAGAGAATTCATAGTGGACACACTGGTCATGTGCTTTGTTCTGAAGCACATGGTTTGATTACCCGTATCCATGGCAACTTTGAAAAAGGAAGACAGAGTTGAAGGCAGAGACTCAAATCAACACAGCCTTGGCATATTTGTTTTGATTTCTCCCGCATGTCTTTGGATCAGACAGCATCTCTCTAGCCCTGTCTTCCCATGATGCACTGGGACAAGTCTCTGCCTTTGGCCACCTTTCCCTCTTTCTTGTCGTTGACATTTCAAAAAAATCTAAACAAATCAAAATCGATGTCTACTACTTCTAGCCACAAAGTTAGTTCTTTCAGCTCGTATTCGGTGCTGTTGTTTTGTGTGCTTGAAATAATCTGTATTTAAGACGCCTCAAAGTTTATTGTTATGACTGCAATCCCCTGAGAGTTCCCGAGCAATTATAGACTGCTGATACAGGATGTTCCAAAATAAATCCTGGCAGAGATAGTGCAGGTGGCAAACAGAAACATGTCAAGGACATGTTAGCCAATGTCCTCTAAAGGGTTAGACTGTGACTGGTTGTGGGAGGGCATCCCTGGGATGTCATGCTTTGTAAGCCTCTAATTACATTTGGGTACTCCACTGGGGAATGGTCGTTGTTTCATCCCCAGTCCACTTCTACTCTCATCAGCTTCACTAAGTTAATCTAACGCACCTCAATCCTCCATGGCCAATTCTACCACTTCCCTCGCCACTCTCATTTGACTCATTCTTCATTCTGTAGCAGAGCTGAATTAAAATGAACCCCAACATGGTTCCCTTTCGATACCGATACATCCACCTGACTGCTCAACTTTTCTTGTCCTTTCTCTGCTCAAATTGATCTTGTTCACCCCCCGCCAGGCTGCCACTAATGATTTCAATCAGAGCCAATCTGAGTGCTTTGTTTGGAGGGCTCACACCAACAAAGTCTTCGTGAACGCGCTTTCAGGATAATCGTGTGGTCTCGCTGTTCCGAGCGTGATCGCGCTGATTGAGTTAAGCTGTCGGATTGCGTAGCTCAGCGGGGGACTTGTTTTGATTGGCTCCTGGAGGACGGAGACAGACCGTCCTGGCTGCATCAAAGCCGGCAGCTAGCTGAGGATCGGAGGCGGCGGCGACTAGGCATGACTGGGCACTGTGCCACCCCAGTGCATGGGGCTCGCTCACTCGCAAGCAGGCTTGGCTCCTCGCGGAACCGAGCAGTCTGTCGTCTGTGCCCTGGCTGGGAGCCTGGAGTGGTGTATGATGTGCGAAGGAAGCTATTGGGGAAAAAAGTGCTTCCATGTTGGCTCAAGCCCCCTTCCTTCAGGTGTGTCAATGCAGAGGGACTGATTTTGGCTCCGTATATTGCCCTTTGTTGTTGGTCAAAATTGCACTAATAATGAAGTGTAGATTTATCCCATAACATTACATTTATGGATGGTGGTTGGTCACAGATAGTAGTCATAGCATATTGTGTGTGTGTGTGTGTTTGTGTGCCCATATGTCTGTTCATAGGAGCAAAAGAAAAAGTGTCTAGGGGAGATTTAACACAATTAAATTGTAATTGTAAAGTTATATACTCAGGTACACAGCCTGTCTGGCTGCCAGACCATGAGGCCTCTGTAATTGCTACTCATCATTGTTCTTGTGAAAGCAACACATTTTTCATTGCACTCCATTTACCGCGAATGACTAATCATTCTCTCTGTCTCTATTTTACTTTTTAGTTTGAGGCATCAGTTCTGTGGTTTCTATCTGTGTGCTAATTAGAATGCTAGGATAAATGGCAGATTTACAATAATACTAAGACAGCAGTACTGAAAATTAAGAGAGAGGCAAGGAGAGGGGGGAGTAAAAGAGGATCTAAAGAGGAGAGGAGTTACTGAGTGAGGAGGAGAGTAGATGGTTGAAGGGTAGCGAGTGAGAGGAGGTGTCGATAGAAAGGGAGGTGGAGAGGAGATAGTAAGAGAGAAGTTAGGTATTGAATGGAGGACATTTTATGAGGTATTGAGAGGAAGATAGGATAGGAGGTTGTGAGAGGAGGAAAGGAGATGGAGAGAGAGGAGGTAATGAGAGGAGAGGACAGGAAGTAGCCAGAGAGGAGAGGAGGTATTGAGAGGAGGAAGCCTAAGAGGAAGTGATCGAGGAGAAGAGATCTTGAGAGGAGGTGTTGAGAGTAGGAAAGGATAGGAGGTAGTAAGAGAGGAGGAGAGGAGAAAGTGAGAGAGGATAGGAGGTAGTTAGGGGAGGACAGGGTACAGTGTGAGGTAGTGAGAGAGGAGGAGAGATGGTATTTAGAGGAGGAGAGGATAGGAGGAGGTTGGAGGGGGAGAAGAGATAGTGAAAGAGGAGGAGAGGGGATAGTAAGAGAGGAGGAGAAATAGGACAATACAGACTGCAGGTTTATGCTAGGCAGGTCAATTCTGTGGGCACATCTGTCACCTCAGGCTGGGGACACATGGAACGTGACACGCACACACACACACACACACACGCGCGCGCACACACACACGCACACACACACACAGGTTGGACTGAGCTTCCTCACAGATGCTTTCAGACATATAATAAGACACATGAGCCCTGCAGGACTGATGTACCGACAGATATTGAGTAAACATCACTTTTGCAGGAATGATTGAATGCCGGAGTTGGAGACATCTTGGCTCTGCCGTTGGTCACCATGGGCATGCCGAGTCCCAGCAGTGGGAAGCCCATAATGCAAGGTCACCATTGCTTGTACCCTGCCCCACAAATGGGGACTTTTTACCTGTTCAGGGTGGCAGAGACAGACACTCCAGAAATTCTCCTGACAGCACTTATTTCTGTGAAGGACTGAACAACGGCTTATTTCACACTTTTTCTCGAGTCATTCTTACATATTTCTGTTCCAGAAATGTTTTTCCTGTTACCCAGGTTGATATTCTGTGCATACTTCACACAACAATGAACACGTCACACAGCAACACAAGCAGCATTAGATGCAAGCCTCGCTTTACCACCCTGCTTTCATTTTAGTGTGATTCTCTGCTGGAGAGTAGCCCTGGTTTTCCTTCCTGACCTGTCAACCTGGAGCATATCATTTGGAGAACTCCTGATGCGACCGACAGCTGTCTCTAAGTCCAGTGGCGAGCTGACGGCCTCCTACTGCGTCTTCACTGAAGCGTTATCTGTCAGGGTCCAAGAATGCCTCTCAGACTGAACTACCCTTGGCTGCCCTAACTTCCCAGAACCCAGACACAAACCCAAAAACCCCTCTTCAGAAGAAATAAAAAATAAAAAAAACTTGTTTTGATTAGCAGGAATTGTGCCAACGCTAGCACATAAGCATTGATGCTCGTGAGCAGCTTCTCCCCACCCGACTTTGGTTAGCTACTTTGTAGAATCAGGCTAATGCCAAATGCCTTAACTAGCATGTTATTGATGTTGTGAGCCAGCATTTGTGCATCTGACGTCGGTACGTTTCTTTGTAACATCAGGCATATGCCAGAGGGAGAGAGAGTGATTAAATAACTGCCAAAAAATGTGTTGTTATGGTTGATATTTCATCTGACAAATTAGTTTTGTTTGAAAAAGATATTGATCTCATGCATAAAAGAGTAGAAGAGAGAATTCTGAGAGACATCCCACTCCCCAAATGAAGCGGTTGACTTTGCTCTCAAAACCCCCACCCACCCCCGCCCTGTGCATCCTCTTAATCTTATCGCTAGGCTAGCATTAACTGTTAATTTACATCAAAAGGCCTGTCTCCACACAGTAACCATGTGCTGGGAGATTTGTTTGCAGGCATGGAGAACGGTGGATGATCTAGGGCTTCACAGTGTGGTTCTAGGAATATCAAATTGCATTACTCACCAGAATGTTAGCTACTCTAACACTGCTTAGCGTCACACTTTGTTAGCTACCAGGTGCCATCGCTGGAGTGTTGGCTGTGCTAGCCAGCTAACACCGCTCCAACCCAATACCATGTTATCTACTATAGGTAAGGGCTACCTCATGACATTGCTGAAGCCCACAGCCACTCCAAAGATAATAAAAATTCCCCATGGACTACAAAGGGCTAAGATGAACTATGCTTTACTTTTGCATAACTTAGTCTTGGGAAATAAAAAAAGTATCTACTTTTATTTTAGGATGTTGTATATCTCTAGAAATAATGTAATAATGATGTAATAATGTCAATATTATTTTTTTACAATGAATGAAAGCGAGTAGACTTTGTACAGAGCATTGACACACAGTGCATTGAGTTTTCTAGTGTACACATTTATGTACTTAATTTCCTTTATTACTTTCCTTTATTACGCCATTACTTTCTTTATGTAGTGGTGGCTCAATTAACCCTCTTGCTTTACTTACCCCACTCTCCCCTTCTGTGTTTCAAAATGACACATCCAATGAGACAGAGAGGTGTTGTCTATTTTGACAAAACATTATGCCCACAAAGACCACCAGTCATTTAAAGCAATAGGGTTTTGGAGCTGTTCAGGCCTTGGTTATGTACTATGAGTTGACGGGGAAATTTGGTCAGAAATGTCTGAATAGGATGCAATTGAAATGTAATGCCAGGCATTGTCCACGGGCTATAGACCGCGGGCTCCCAAGCTCAAAGAAGTATCATTTGATGTTTCTGGTCTGTAGAGCGTGCTGCGTCACTTCCTGCATACTGAGTCGCCATGCGGTCTGCCCAAGTCTGGCTGACACAAGCTCTCTTGTTCTATTGAATGGAGAGTCTGAAAATTGAGCTTTGCCGTGTGTCTGCACAGTGCTGTTAACAAGTGATGCAGTATTGTTTTACATATGTATGCCTGCTCTAGGCTTTCTCCTCAACCAACCAGTCCTTCTGGGTTAAGTACCTTGTGAGGTAGCTAGCAGTAGCACAACACCTCAGACATTTACAGTATTGAAGCATTAACAGACTGCTGTCCCTGATTAGAGTTTGAGGGAATTACATTAAATGTATGTTTTCGTTTTGCATTTAGTAGGTAGTTTATCAATTATAGGCTGAATATTTCCATACCCTAAATACATGTTTCATTGTTCTCTTTGGATTGCCCTTGTACTATAAATTGTCCTTTATTTACCTATAACCACACTGCAAGGTGCTTTACTACACCTAACGACACCTAACGACACCTAACTCAATTTAAATAGGTTTTATTAGAACCCACACATTAAACAATATCAAATGACAACAGAATGGGTGCCTAGTTTTTTTTAACAAGACCTGTACTATGAAATCCTATGAAATGCATTACCTAGGTTGGAAAGGGAAAAGTTCACTTTAATTTGTGCTATATACTGTATAACAGAGTTATGACTATAAATTGACTTTTCAAGGGATATAATCCTTGTGCCAAAAGAATATGGTTGGCAGTTCTCAAATTCCATGTCAAGCCATCTGCGCAACACAGGGGTGTCATCTAGTCAAAACCTGCGGATATTGGCAGCCCAAAAGCCCCAATTTAGATATAACCTTTGGAAGAGTCAGTCCTTTCTCCAATTTGAACTTGCAGAGTTATTTTACATTTAAGGATTTTGCAGACACTCTTATCCAGAGCAACTTACAGCAGTAGGTAAATATGTTTTCTTACTGCTCCACCCAATGGTAATCAGACCCACAACACTAGCATTGCAACCACTTTAATTAACTACACTGTTCAATCATGTTCTCACCATTTTAACTCCAACTGAGCAACTAAGCCTGTGTTTATAGTGCTTGGATATTGGTGGTGGGTGGCCTCATCATTAGTTTGTTGGGACAGTAACTGAAAGGTTGTTAGCTGGTTCGAATCCTCAATCTGAGTAGTTCAATAATTAGTTAAAATGCTGTTTGAACTTAACCTTGATCACTCATGGAAGTTGGTTTGGATTAGAGTGTCTGCTGAATGACAAAAATAAAAAGGGTGTCCTGTATGGCAAAAACAATCTACAGCAATTTGGGAGTTTTAATGAATTGATAAGTCTCAACCTTTTGCTACATGGTGTTGGTTACATCATGTATCATAATATATTTTAGTATATGGATATATACATACAACCCTGTTTCTAAAAAAGGTTGGGATGCTGTGTAAAATGTCAAGAAAAACAGAATGCAGTGATGTGCAAATCATTTAAACCCTATATTCAATAGAAAATAGTACAAAGACAACATATCAAATGTTGAAACTGAGAAATGTTATTGTTTTTTGAAAAAAATGGCCACTTTGAATTTGATGCCAGCAACACTTTTCAAAAAAGCTGGGACAGGGCAACAAAAGACTGGAAAAGCTGCGTAATGCTAAACAATACCTGGTGGAACTTCTCACAACTAATTGGTAACAGGTCAGTAACATGATTGGGTATAAAAAGAGCATCCCAGAGAGGATGAGTGTTTCAGAAGTAAAGATGGGGAGAGGTTCACCATTATGACTGCACAGGCAAATAGTGCACCAATTTAAGAATAAAATGTCTCAACATAAAATGTCAAAGATTTTGGGAATCTCATCATCAACAGTACATAAAATCATTAAAAGATTCAGAGGATCCAGAGAAATCTTTGTGAGCAAGGGACTAGGCCAAAAAACTATTTTGAATGGCCGTGATCTTCGGGCCCTCAGACAACACTGCATTAAAAACAGACACGATTCTGTAGCGGAAATCACTGAATGGGCTCAGGAACACTTCCGAAAACCACTGTCTGTGAACACAGTACATCGCTGCATCCACAAATGCAAGCCAAACTATGCCATACAATGCAAAAACCATATATAAACAAAATCCAGAAATGCCACCGAGTTCTCTGGGCCCAAGCTCATTTAAAATGGATTGAGGTGAATTGGAAAACTGTCCTGTGGTCTGAAGAATAAAAATGTGAAATTATGGATGCCACATTCTCCATACTAAAGAGGAGAGGGACCATCTGGCTTATCAGCGCACAGTTCAAAAGCCAGCATCCGTGATGGCATGGGGGTGCATAAGTGTACATGCCATGGGTGACTTGCACATCTGGGAAGGCACCATTAATGTTGAACAATATATACAGGTTTTGGCAATACATATGCTGCCATCCAGATTATGTATTTTTCAGGGAAGACTGGCTTATTTCAGCAAGACAATGCCAAACCACATTCTTCACGTATTATGACAGCATGGCTCCATAGTAAAATATTCTGGGTGCTAAACTGGTCTGCCTACAGTCTAGACCTGTCACCCATTGAAAACATTTGGTCCATTATGAAATGAAAAATACGACAAAGAAGCCCCCGAACTGTTGAGCAGCCAAAATCTTGTATCAAGCAAGAACCCAGATAGCAATGATTTTGGATTTTGCAGCAATATATATATAAAAGCAGCAGATCGCTCGAAAATAGCGTTTGCCGCGGAAGGTCCGCCTTCTGTATAAAGGCGGTGGAACGGCGGCTGGGATGAAAATAATCACTAGTAAACATAACAAGTAATGAGGATATTTGGTACCAAAGAATGTGCAGGATACCAAATAAATCGAGGTATAACATCACATTTTCAAGCCATTTCTAACAATAGGAAAAGTGGTAATAATTTAGAGTAAAGCTCTCGAGTAGAATAGACAATTATAATGGCATTGCTGACCTAGGCAACAAGATTTACACTGTGCTGCAATAAGATCTGTGTCTCTTGTATCTGTGATAAGTATATTGTCAAGTTTTGTTTATTTAAAAATACGGAGGTAAAAACAGTAGTAGAACAGACCATTATAACTGCAATGCTGACCTGTGGCACAAGGATTTACAAGCTATATTTAAAAATAGAATATCAGTTAAGCACTGTGACGGAATGAAAAATGCTGATGTTAAAAACAGATTACATTTCACTTTCAAAACTATAGCAATTGGTCTCCTCAGTTCCCAAACAAAGTGATGCAACACAGTGGGAAACATGCCCCTGTCACAACTAATTTTTTAAATGTTGCTGGCGTAAAAAAAAAAAATGTTTGCATGTATTCTTCCATAAACAATGATATTTCTCTGGTGAAATTTTTTTTGTTGTAGATATTTGGTCTTTGTACTATTCTCAATTATATACAGTGGAAAATGATTTGCACACCATTGCATTCTGTTTTTATTAGCATTTTGCGAAGTGTCCAAACTTTTTTGGAAACTGGGTTGTTTTTACAGCAGATATAAAAAGTCTACACACCCCTGTTAAAATGCCAGGTTCTTGTGATATAAAATAATGAGACAAAGATAAATCATGTCAGAACTGTTTGAGAGAAAAAAATTAAAAATAAATTAATGGTTGCATAAGTATGCACACCCTTAAACTAATACTTTGTTCAAGCACCTTTAGATTTTATTACAGCACTCAGTCTTTTTGGGTAGGAGTCTATTAGCATGACACATCTTGACGTGGCAATATTTGCCCACTCTTCTTTGCCAAAGCGCTCCAAATCTGTCAGATTGCGAGGACATCTCCTGTGCACAGCCCTCTTCAGATCACCCCACAGATGTTCAATTGGATTCAGGTCAGAGCTCTGGCTGGGCCATTCCAAAACGTTAATCTTCTTCTGGTGAAGCCATGCTTTTGTGGATTTGGATGTGTGCTTTGGGTCATTGTCGTGCTAAAGGTTTTGTGACAAAATTGCATTAATATGACTAATTGGACCCAATTAATATGGCTAAATGGCTAATTGGATCCAAATTGGACATTTTCACTTAGGGGTGTACTCACTTTTGTTGCCCGCGGTTTAGACATTAATAGCTGTGTGTTGTGTTATTTTGAGGGGACAGAAAATGTACACTGATATACAAGCTGTATACTCACTACTTTACATTGCAGCAAAGTGTCATTTCTTCAGTGTTGTCACATGAAAAGATATACTCAAATATTTACAAAAATGTGAGGGGGATACTCACTTTTGTGAGATACTGTATATAAATAACCTATTACTTCCCTTTATTTATATTTAATTGACATCATATTTCAACTGGGGTTAAAATGATCTAATTACAATATGAATTAAGAATATAATTGGAATTAAAAAGTAACTCCAACCCTGGAGTGCATACGGATTAGTTGTTTTTCATTTAACAAGTGCTTATTGGACCTAGCTATTTATTAATGCAGGAAACAAAAGGTTTGATTTGCATATTAATCTGTATTAATTCACCAATAGAAACGGTGTGTATTGTGGAGACCTGTGAGTTGTGTTGATCTTTGTTGTCCTTGGTGACAGAGGTGTAGGATGCAGGGTCTCTCCGCTGAGAAAAACAAGTGGAGTCGCTGAATTTCACCCAGCCGACTTTGAAGGCAGATGGAACTAGCGCACGCTGCCTGAGCTGAAACCATAGCAACAGCTTGCGCTCTGCAAACGCAAAAACGGTAAAGCCAATCCATAGAGGGTACATGTTTCTCACATACGGCGCGTTGCCTCTCAAGAACACTCATGAAACACAATAGAGGATACCAGCCGTGAGGATCCATCACATCAGTTGATCACTGTGTGGAATATGTTCATTTGGCTCTGGAGGGAGATGACATCATATTGTGTGAAATAACCTAGAGCTGTGGAAGTTATAGATCCTTGGCAACACGACACTTCCTTGGCAACAACCATTTGTTTTGTGGCAGAATAGAGTTTGACTGACAAGGAAAGTTGTGGGTATCCCTTACTGCTCCAAGGAAATGCGTAGTGATGGTCTTGTGCTGGTGGAAATGTGCTCTTTAAATTCAAAAATATATAAAAGTAAAAGAAATTGAATGTTTGGAACCGGATATCTCTAAATGCTCAACACCCCACTCCCTTGATTCTAGGTGCTGAGTAATTGATGTTGGGTTCTTGACCGTGGGTCAGATCAGAAGATGAAGGTGTGCCTAAGTATCGGCATGGCATTCAGAGAGTATTTTTTTGGGTCACTTTGGCACACAGAACTGGGTTACCAAAACAATTCAAATCCTGTTCTTTTTAGGCAGCAATCTAAATGTTAGATCATGGTAAATGTCCAGATGAGAGGTCACCCAGGTTTTCTCCTAATAGAATCTGAAGATAAACAGACCAGATGGACAAGGTCAGAGTGCAGAGGTCAGTCTGCTATTAGAAAGAAAGGTTATCCTCTTTTCACCAAGCTGCAGAGAACCAGTAGTGGCAGGTTACGGTCTGGTTAGATTATCGTGTCATCTGACTCAGATATGGAGCATGCACCTTAATGTCATGCTCTCGGCACCAAGGGCACCAGAAATGTCAAACACAACATATGCTGTTGCAGCGCTGATAGGAGGAAGGAGCAGACTGTGGCATGGGTAAGCCTCCAACCTCCGGCAAACCCGTTATATTTATTCTTCAAGGCCTTTTTTACTCCATAAAAAGGTTTCTGATCAGTTCCGATCCGTGGGTAATAGATAACATGCCGTGTGTGTTTGCTTCTTGTCTTGTAGTGAAATCCCACCTGCCATTGGCTGTTCACATCTCTGGGCACAGATGCTTGCTTACTGTGTCTTTGGCATTTTACAGGAATGCATGCTTTTAAATGTCCCAGAAACTTTCAGTCATCCGGCCCATTTTTCCCATTCTCTCCCCACCATCTGTGCCTGTCTCCATGATCCTCATAGCCAGCGGAAGACAACAGTTAACGGCTTGTTACTCCACTGTAGCAAACAAGTGTGTCGGCACTCCCACCCGCTCCCATTAAAACAATGCAGCTCTTGTCATCTGTGATTTGTATAATATGACAATAAATGTTTGTTTCATAAGGTGTTACAGGTTTTTATGGACCTATTTCAAGGGCTTATAAGGAGATATAGAGTAACACCACTAGCCAGAGGGAGACTTCTTTTGTATGTTCTTTTGGGTAGTTATTGTGGAAGCACAGTTTGCAATTTCTTTTGAAAAGCTAAAATAGAAATGTCATTTTTCAGGGGGAAAGCTGTGAATTTTAAGGAGATTGAATTGTGGTTATCTACGGCACCCAGCCCCAGCAGTATAAGTTGAATTGCCTGTTATAATGTCTATGGAAAGCAAGTGATTCCAGTCGAGGGTAGATTACATACAATATATTGTCAGTCAAATGGACGGCCATGACATTAAACTACAGCTGCATTAATAAATACATCAGGAATATATCAGTTTGGATCAGGTAGATGACAGTCACAGACAATACACCTTGTTTTACAGTCACAGACACTCTATCCTGTGTTACAGTCACAAACAGTATATCCTCTTCTACTGTCACAGACAGTATACCCTGTGTTTCAATCACAGATATTATACCCTGTGTTTCAATCACAGACAGTATACCCTGTGTTTCAGTCACAGACTGTATACCCTGTGTTTCAGTCACAGACAGTATACCCTGTGTCAAAGTCACAGCAGCATACAGTACGCTGTGTTACCGTGCACATCACAGACAGTATTCCTTATTTTACAGTCACAGACAGTATACATTTTTTACAGTCACAGACAGTATACCCCCTTTACAGTCACATACAATATACCCTATTTTACAGTCACAGACAGTATACCCACTTTTAGTCACAGACAGTATGCCCACTTTTACAGTCACAGACAGTACGCCCACTTTTACAGTCACAGACAGTATGCCCACTTTTACAGTCACAGACAGTACGCCCACTTTTACAGTCACAGACAGTACGCCCACTTTTACAGTCACAGATAGTATACCATATTTGGGATTTCAGATATTTTTTTACAACCTATAAAATTGTCTGTCAAAAGGCCGATATCCCGTTTGTTGACCGGCGCCACAAGCCTGTACCGACTGAAATGGATGAAAAAAACAGCACAGAATGCTTATCAGCAAGTTCTGTTTTACAGCAGGTAATTTTACCAGGAACGGACGAACCTAGTTACCAACATCAGGAGTAGGAAGGCACAAACATGGCTGCTGTTCTAGAAACCGCTAAAACTCTCTTACAGATGACTGACAAGCACACGAAGCAGGACTTTGAAGCCAGCGCAGCCATCAGGCACCATTACTGTAAAGTAGAACAACACCTGCTCCTTTCCCTGACTCTGTAGCAGCTTTAATATAGACAGGAAGACACTGGGCTCCAGAGGTAACCCAAATTGGATCTGCGTGTAATTGGTCTCTCAGACAGACCCGGCCATCCATTTCCCCTCCCCTCTACCACTTTGTGTCCAGGAACAGGCTCTTCCCTCCCACCGCCCCACTCAATCTCATTACCGGTCATACTCAATCCTCTGGTTCCACTCCTTTTTTTTCTTCATTCTACCTGGCTAGACTCCTTCAGCATGATCCTCGGGTCTGTGTTCCCTGTCCCCCGGCAGCAGTGCGCTGAGTTAGTCGTGCAGAAACCTTATGATGTATCGTAGGTGTGTGTCGTATACTTAAGTGATAAGGCTTGGAGGAGGCAGCACGGTGTACCAGCGTGCAGTCGCGTTAGCCTTGATATATTGGCCGTATACCACAATCCCCAGAGGTGTCTCAGTGCTAGTGTAAAATGGTTGCCAACATAATTAGAACAGTAAAAACAATGTGTTTTGTCTTACCTGGGGTTCACGGTTGAATACGTCACAGCCTTTACAGCCAATCAGCATTCAGGGCTCGACCACCCAGTTTATAAAAAAGAAAGGGTTAACCATTTGTCTGGCATATGAATCTTAGCATGGTTTCTAACGATTGAATTTTGTAGTTATGTTCTAACTCTGTAAAACATTTGGTTTTTGGCTGCTTATTCTATATGATGTCCTTTTCCTTGAACTGTGGAAAGCCTCGGAATAGAAACTTATTATTGCAAAGTTTTATACAGGCCAGCAGCATGTTGTAACAAGACTCTGTAGGTCTTAAGTTTATTTTCTATGACTCCTCTCCTCGTCTGCCGCTGTGTGTAGGAGGGTACCTGTTACTTCCAATCTCTGTCTGGCTCTGGAGCGAGCCGACAGGTACCCAGTGTCCCCTTCCCCCCTCCTTTCAGCCTGGGCTCTGGAGAAACTGTCACATTCT
This sequence comes from Esox lucius, assembly GCF_011004845.1. Taxonomy (NCBI): domain Eukaryota; kingdom Metazoa; phylum Chordata; class Actinopteri; order Esociformes; family Esocidae; genus Esox; species Esox lucius. The sequence goes on along the minus strand of NC_047588.1, from coordinate 10,413,144 downwards.
TAATGACAAACAGACCTGACATCATCCACCTGCTGCAGACATTTCGCATCTGATCAGCCCTTAGCACCATCACCCCCTATTTCCAATGGCACTGTAACCATGCCTATGGGGTGGCGCTAGAAGACTCGGATGAATGGATGGATAGATCTATAGATGGAGCTCAAAGCTTGTAATGAAGGCTTTGAAATCTGGTGTCTGGCGGTGCATTATGATTCAGTGTGTGTTAGAATGGTGCTGTGCAAGCTGATGCAGATTCAGCTGGGCTTCATCCTATTTATAGACCTTCATAGAAATACCCCCCTTGTGATTCTGGAAGCTGGTCTAACTGAGAAGACATGGTCTCTTGTCTCCGAAGTTGCAATAGGTTGTCAATGGGGACTCTCCATGAAGCTTCACACGGCTGGTAAGGGTCTTGATCCAGTGTGTCTGCCGGTTCACGGTAGAAGAAAATAATTGATTTGCAGCTGTAGTTGAGGTAGTGTGAAAATGTGTGTCATTACGCTACAATAGTTGTATCTAGATGAAAGAAACTTGTGGCCAGATTTGCATCAGAGATAAAAAAATCCTTATGGTGTAAACGGGTGAGAACCTTAGCGTGGTACACTATCCTGACAGATACCACACCTGCACACTGTGTATTGGAGTGGAATGAGCGGTGACATCCTCCGGTCCTGCTTCATGTATGAGCAACTAAAACAATTCTACTATCACCAGCAACAGCACTTGTTCAGTGGAGAATGCCATGTTAATTACCGGTGTTACAAGGAGACACTGACAGTTCAGTAACAAAAAGAAAATAACTCAATCAAACAGATAAATAAAACAAAACATAGGGGCAGGAAACACAATCCTGCTAATCAGCAGTTTTCCACTTATTGTGACCCTTTTAGCTCCACCTGACGAGGCCTGATTGGGGGCAGGTGTGCTTCGTCTAGGGGTGGCAGCCAAGCTGCATTTAGAGACAGCAACTGGGCTGCATTCAAGGGCCCTGTTTCGCTGCCCAGGCCAGGTGGTTCACCCTGGGGCGTTGGCCCGACGTTGATACTAGACCCCACACTAGACTGAGTGAACAACATTTTCAGTTAGTTCATATGCCTTCCAGGTTAGTGGTCTGGCCAAAGCGCTGGGTGTGCGTATATCTTTGCTTTATGACACAGCTAGAGCAACTCTTTTGAAGTGTTATGTTATGGTTATTTAAATGATGACGTGCTCTGTAAAACTGCTGTAGTGTAAAAAAGAAAACCTACTTTTCAACCCCACACACACTATTGTTATTATTTTACTGTACACATTGAACTTGGAGGAAATTAAAAGTAATTTGACTAAACTGTTGAACATCTTGATTAAATGAAAGCCAGCTAATTGCTTAAGTGGTGCTACTGTGCATGTTGAGCTTTAGAAAAAACAAGAAATTAAACCGTGTATTACAGTTTGTGAAAGTTCTGCTTGAAGTAAGCTGGATTTCCAAAAGCTTCAAGGGAAAAATTACTAAATAATGTTTGCCTTTGGACTCCAGCACTCTGTTGGTTACCTATTTGCCAATATTGAAAAAACTTTTTTGCTGCAAGTTTAGTCTAAGTATAAATAAACATTACTATTGGCTCAAAAATGCCTTGAAAGCCATTCTTTGTGTTCAGGGGCTACCAAGTTTTTAGAAACCCCAGAACCACAAATCAATTCCTTAACCTGACCAAACACAACACGTAAGACAGTTCTACAGGCCTAGCAGACGATATAAAGTCACGTCAAATAGCATTTAGTCCATTTTATCTCAGTTTACTGGCTGATCAAGTTAGTGTTGTTACATAATTAGTGTAGAAGAGCACATATACAGTGGGGAGAGCAAGTATTTGATACACTGCCGATTTAGCAGGTTTTAATTTTTTATCATAGGTACTCTTCTACTGTGAGTGACGGAAACTAAAAATCCAGAAAATCACACTAAGATTTTTAAGTAATTAATTGGCATTTTATTGCTAGACATAAGTATTTGATACATCAGACAAGAATAACTTAATATTTGGTACAGAAACCTTTGCTTGCAATTACAGAGATCATACGTTTCCTGTAGTTCTTGACCAGGTTTGCACACACTGCAGCAGGGATTTTGGCCCACTCCTCCATATAGACCTTCTCCAGATCCTTCAGGTTTCGGGGCTGTTGCTGGGTAATACGGACTTTCAGCTCCTTCCAAAGATTTTCTATTGGGTTCAGGTCTGGAGACTGGCTAGGCCACTCCAGAACCTTGAGATGCTTCTTACGGAGCCACTCCTTAGCCCTGGCTGTGTGTTTCGGGTCGTTGTCATGCTGGAAGACCCAGCCACGACCCATCTTCTTGTTGGCCAAGATCTCACAATACATGGCCCCATCCATCCTCCCATCAATACGGTGCAGTTGTCCTGGCCCCTTTGCAGAAAAGCATCCCCAAAGAATGCTTCACGGTTGGGATGGTGTTCTTGGGGTTGTACTCATTATTCTTCTTCCTCCAAACACGGCGAGTGGAGTTTAGACCAAAAAGCTCTATTTCTGTCTCATCACTGGCTTGAGAAGGTGGACCTTGCGTGCGCTGCAGGATTTTAATCCATGACGGCGTAGTGTGTTACTAATAGTTTTCTTTGAGACTGCGGTCCCAGCTCTCTTCAGGTCATTGACCTGGTCCTGCCGTGTAGTTCTGGGCTGATCCCTCACCTTCCTCATGATCATTGATGCCCCACGAGGTGAGATCTTGCATGGAGCCCCAGACCAAGGGAGATTGACTGTCATCTTGAACTTCTTCCATTTTCTAATAATTGCGCCAACAGTTGTTGCCTTCTCACAAAGCTGCTTGCCTATTGTCCTGTAGCCCATCCCAGCCTTGTGCAGGTCTACAATTTTATCCCTGATGTCCTTACACAGCTCTCTGGTCTTGGCCATTGTGGAGAGGTTGGCGTCTGTTTGATTGAGTGTGTGGACAGGTGTCTTTTATACATGTAATGAGTTCAAACAGGTGCAGTTAATACAGGTAATGAGTGGAGAACAGGAGGGCTTCTTAAAGGAAAACAGATCTGTGAGAGACGGAATTCTTCTGGTTGGTAGGTGATCAAATACTTATGTCATGCAATAAAATGCAAATTAATTATTTAAATCATACAATCATCATACAAATCATACAATGTGATTTTCTGGATTTTTCTCTCACAGTTGAAGTGTACCTATGATAAAAATTACAGACCTCTACATGCTTTGTAAGTAGGAAAACCTGCAAAATCGGCAGTGTATCAAACCACTGTAGATGTTCTACCCTTTAGCAGAATGAGTCCATGTAGGCCTACAGTCTTAGGTTCTAGATAGACATTTATTTCTATGAAAGAAACAAATTCGAAGTCAGGTAGGAGCATTGGGCCAAAAACTGAAAATAACCGAAAGCTTTTTGGGTTGAATCCCCTATCCAACACTGTGAAAAATCTTTCTTGCTCAGTCTTTCAGCCCTTGAGCAAGGCCGTTCACCCCAGCATAACCATTAGCTATGGCTGATGCCATGGTGAGGGGGATATGGAACAAAAACATTTCCAATTCACACATTTCTTATACATCTTGTAGAAATATATAGGTCAAGTATCAACATCCATCTAATTATGGCATTGCTTTAAAGCAGAAGGGACATCTGTGTTGAGTGATTGTCTTTCTTATACATTGTCTATATCTGTTCATAAAAAAAAACTATTGGCATGTACCTTTATCCGCGGCTTCAGTAATTTTGGCGAGCATGTCTTTTCCATGGCTTTCAGGTCTGTGATGCTCTTCATCTAAATTGTCGTATGCATGTCCATTCATTGTAACCTATGCTGGCAAACAGCTTTTAATGTGTTAGTAAATTTTTTTGGTTCCCAAATGGTCGACAAGAAAAACTAAATACACTATGCCTTTCGAGGAAGAGCAAATCAAAAACCATGATCTTATCTTCACCATTAGCAAGTTCCATACTGAAACTGGATTTAGAAAAACATCTTGTTTGTTTTAATATTATGAGGTGTCAGCGTTTCTGTTTTGACACAGTTCTGTCCCTTTCTAACAATGCACACTGTCATCAGTTTTGCCCCACTGAGCCGTTCAGTGTTGTCCTCTTTGCTTACAGCAGCCACAGCAGAGCCAACCCAAAAAAGAGTTCTGAAAAAAGAGGCCAAAAACTAGACACAGCCAACCCACTGCATCAGAGACAACCAATCACTTATTTCAATTCCAAATATGGACCACTGTTTGTTAACCGCTGGCAAATCACCTAATTCCCCCCAAGAAATTCCAATAATCCTAATTTGATTAAATTAAATGTTGGTTTGTTTTATTTATATTTTAGTCCCAATAGCCTGAGGCCATCTGCCAGATGGGCCTTCTGGTCTGCAGCCCAGGTTAGCTTTTGCAATAAAATGCCACTGTCCAAGTGGCAGGTTGCAGATTGTTAGAAGTTCCAGTTGTTGGATTGTGTAACTGTTGGGTAGATCCCAATAGGAATTACATATACCCTTTACAAGCCAAGATTGGGGTTGATTCAACATACAATTGCAACCATCTGCAAAAGGATTGCGATTTAGTAAAAAGAAAATAAATAAATTGGCTTGAATATTGATTAATCACATTATATTACAGACCCCAGCTGTGACAGGATTGTGAGTTCGCTCAGCAAAGTGGGATGGAGGTTAATTCCTACCCTTAAAGTAAGACTTCAGCCAACCTGCAAAAAGAGTGAGAGTTTTCTCCACATTGGATTAAAATGTCAGAATCCTATCACAGCTGGTCGACTTTCAATTAGACACTGAATCCACATATTGATTTGTTTTATTCTTTCCAGTGTATTAGAAGGAAAACAATGTAACAGTCAGCATCGGGGCCAAGTAATGCTTTTGGACCTCCCTTCTAAAACAGCAGCACACAGTGCCACTTGGTGGTGGAGGCTATAACTGAAGTGAATCTATATCTGCTCTTAGTGCTTATTGATCATCTCAGCACTCAACTCATACACTCCCCAAGAGACATAGTTTCTTATTTATCATGGCATGCCTTTATAGGCGCAGTATGTCTCCCTCTTCTAGTTAATTAGACCATGGGGAACATAAGGGGCTCACTGTCGCCTTGCCCGGGACAGCGTGGTTGCCAATGCCTGTGTAATTGCACCTTGGCGGGAACGACGAACAGACAGACAGAGGACTCCACGCAGACGGCGGTCACTCTGGACACATCTGTATAATTACTTTCAGCCTTCAGTTCAGACTCTCATGCTCTACGCGTTGGTTTAAATCAGTGCGCCAGAATACATTAATGGCATGTTGTTTCACCTCAGCTCTTTTGGTCAAGTAGCTAGCAATGTGTTGGTTGTTGACAACTTTCAGTGTGGAGGATAGTCTTAATGGAAATCGCATAGGTAATTCAGATTGCTACGACACCCCCTGAAGGTATTCAGAGTTTCTTGTTGTGCTCTATCTGCTTCGGAAATACTGAATTAAATTACAAGCTATGATAACTGTTTTAGAGAAACAAACTTCACTTCAAAACTAAGTATGATAAGATCACGATTTGGAGACAAGCCTCACTTATCCAATCTTTTGCAGAACCATACTGCTGGAATTACCTAACCAGCATATGTTCATATCATTCTAATGTGTTTTATTACTGTAGGGCGTATATTGATTGGATCCAACTCTCTGGCTTATATAGCTCTTTCTCAAACTGCATGTTTTTCTCAAACTAGATCTTTAAAGTGGGAGTGCTGCTCTAGGACCTGGTCTCCCTTGTCTGTGCAATATTAGTCATTGTGACCTACAGGGCGAAACTGATCCAACATCAGCTCTCCTGCCCTGAGACACCTGTTAACCTGCTTAGTCTGCTGCTCCCCCTGTGGTCATCTACCACCAGCCACCTGTGAAATGAAGAATGAAATCAATCAGCAGGAAATGTGTCTCTTAACAGTGACTGAAAGCGACAAAAGTATAGTATATTGTGGTTGGAAAAGAAAAAAACTGTAAGGATGAAATTATGTTTTCTGGCTTGGTTATAGTGTAATAAGCCAAGCACACATGGACGAAATTTACCAACTGTGAGCACCAGATTCAACATCGGCATGCATATAAAAAAAAAGGGAATCAAACATTCCCTGAGGGACACCACACAGGTCAAAAAGGTTCTGGCTAGTGCTATTTTTGGTGTTTTTGGCACCGGGTAAAATCACAAGTAGTACATTTATCCCTTGATCTTTGGTTTTGCTGCCACAGACTGTAGTATTTACAAGCCTCCCAGACTGCCCATAGGAATCGATGGTAAAAGCATCCAATACTAATAACGATCTAAACCACTGGGACAGAGGTAAAAACAAACCAGGACAGATTACTGTTTGTAAGAATCGACTGTTTGTTCAACTTCAATAATTCTGAGCAAACGAGGTTGTTCTCAAAGCAACGCCACAGGTTTTACAACCCAGATATCTGGCAGCTACTGTAGCACCCCACAGCAGGTTTTCAACTGACATAATTTTTGTCCAAGATGTTGGCATATCACAGGTATTTTTGAGTCTCAAGATTCTTACTGGATGTCAGTAATTCGACCTCTGGGCAGTTTTGTGATCGACTGGGGTATTCCCATGGTAGCTAATCTAGCTACATGTCAATTATCCATGGTGCCCATGATATTATTCATGTAATGATTCATTGGTTACCATGTACTGACACTGCTCATTATCCTGTTTCCCATCTTACTCAGCTGTGTAATTCCAAGTAGCAGAGCTCAGACTCAGACGTGTATATTTCTCAAGAAAGAGTTTAGTAAAAGGCACGAGCTGGCTCACAACCTCCAAAGTTAATATATAGATGCTGACTAACGCAGAGTAAACAGTAGACTACAAAGAATAAGGAGTCGCACAGTGTGTAAACACTTATTTACTAGAACATCTACTTCTTTGTTGAATAGGTCACCTCTTC